>NC_045716.1:4559773-6018523 GCF_009834535.1 Camelus ferus
ACAGAACTAGCATTATCACACCTAAAAAATAAATTAATAGTTACTCCTCACTGTTACCACATATATAGCCAGTGTTCACATTTTCCCAATTGTCTCATGATCTTGTTTTCTTTGCAGTTGGGTTTTTAATTTTTTTAAATTCTTTTCAGTTGGGTCACATACTGCATTTGATTGATACATCTTTTAGGTTACTCTTTTTTAAAGCTTTATAATAGAAATTTTCAAACATACATAAAAGTAGGGAGAGAGATGAAATGAATCCCATGTACTGGTCAAACAGCTTCATCTGCTGTCCACATATGCTCAGTGTTGTCTCATTTACCTTCCCTTCTCCTTACCCCCATGTCAGTAATTGAAGCAAATTCTAGATATCATATAATTCTAGCCATAAATTCTTGAATACTTACATCTAAATGATATGGATTCCTTTTTAAAAACATGATCACAATACCTTTATATACCTAAAAGATGAACAATAATTCCTTAGTCTCATCAGACATCTGGTGTTCAAGTTTTCCTGATTGTCTCATAAATATTTCTTTAACAACTGATTTGTTTGACATCAGATCTAAATCATGTAGCCCACACAGTGCATTTGGGTGATGTGTCCCATGTATCTCTTAACCGACACGTCACCCCTGCTTTTTTTTCCTTTTCTTGCTATTGATTTTTACTTCTTGCTGTTATTAAAGAAACAAAGTCTTTTGTCCCTTGGAACTTCCTACATTCTGGGTTTTGCTGATTATATTCCTGAGGTGAAATTTAATATAATCCCTCTATCCCTGTATTTCTTAGAAACTGGTAGAGGTTTGATAGTTTCCGGTTCAGCTTGGCAAGAATACTTCCTATTGCATTGAATTGGGAGGTTAAGGATGTCTGTATTTTGCCTCTTTTTGTGGTGTTAAGATTGATCAGTGGGTTCCAGCAGTTGTCAGTCTGGTTTATCTATTACAGAATTCTTCACTAGCCTTTACATAATGGTTTTAGCTGTTACTGATGATTATTGCCTAGATTCATTATTTCATTAGGGAAGAGAGTGTATTTAATATAACCAAAAGTTGGTTCTGCCATTCAAAATAGTTCTATATTAATATTACTTATTAGATTTATTAACATGATGATAGATGTGTTTGTTTAATCAATCGCCTTTAGTGGAAGTCAGAAGAAATACTGTTTGGGAAGAGTACCTTGTAAGCCATAAAAATCAATATAAATACTACTTTTTATTAACCAGGGAGCTTGTTAAAGTACAAAAATTGAGGGAAGTTTTTTTCCAATAAAAATTATACATTTTTATCTCAATAGATTCTCAAAAGAATTTGGAAAATGACCCATCATTAAGCCCTCAGGCACAGGAGACCACGGTCACAGCAAGTACCACTGAAGAAGCTCAGACCCCAAATCCTGCCTCTGGTCTTAACAAAGATCACCAAGAGATAGAATCAATTGGTCCAGAAAGTCCAGAAGTAGGCAATCAGTCAGCAAGTCCAGATGAAACAAATTATGGGAAAGATCCAGAGGATGTGGAAGGTGAGAACAACCAGAGTTTTCAGGATGGAGAACCAGGGAATCCACTCCCTTCAGAAAGTGAAGAAGAGCCCCTGGATCCAGAATCCAGCTGTTCTCCAAGTGACAAGATGGGAAGAGCAGGTCCACACTCGGTGAGCAGCTCTGCAGCCCTCCCCGAGGACGTGACCGACAGACCCGGAGCCTCACGGGAGCCGCCTACCGCAGACCCTGAGGACGCCCAGAGCCCTGGTGGTTCCACTGCGGGGCTGGAGGGCCAGGACGCACTGAGGAGGAGACTGCTGGCGCCAGGTGAGAGAAGCCCTGGACTTCTACCCTGTTTTGTATGCTCTGTCACTGGGAACACAGCATAGGCCAGGCCGCTTCTCTTCAGAGAACTTCTCTTTCCTTCAGAGGGTTAAGGCCTTTGCTCCTTGCCCAAGGTCACATAAAGAGAGGACTGCATTGAGATTACAGTGAGGTTTCTCATCTCCTGAACTGGCTCATTCCACTACATTAAGTTGCTTCCCACACATAAACTGCATTTTAAAACACTTTTTATTTATTTGCTGTTTGTATTAATGCAGTATAATTTTTTTAAAGGCTTAACTTTTAAAAAAAATCACCTCTAGCTTCTTCTTTATTTCTTATGAGTGTATTTTCACTTTCAGTTTTTAACATCTTTTCATTTGGTGGGTAACCGAATGCTACTTAAATCAAGAGCTAGGTATATTTTAAAACCACCACCAGTGAGTATAGTACCTTCAATCAGTCATATTTCAGTTTTGAACTGAACTGAGCAAGTCAGTTAATTTCTCTGTACCGGATTTTCCCTGCTTGTATATTAAGGAGAACAAGCATCGTATCTCCCCTCATGAAGATAATGGCTGCAGGATGCTAAGTCTTTCTGTAACTCCAGGGAAAGGCAAGGGCTGTCTCTCATTTATTGTGTTTCTGTGGTACCTGGCACAGAGAAGCAACTTTATGAATATTTGTTAAATGAATGAATGAATGCATGTGATTTGTATGGACCACCATCTGCCATCAGAATTTCAGTGTGCAAGTTCACTGAGTAGAGGAAGAAAATACTATTTTTAAAATGCAATTTATGTGTGAGAAGCAACTTATTATAATGGAATGAGCTAATCTAGGAAACGAGAAACCTTGTTCTGATCTCAACTCGGCCACATCTCTTTATGTGAACTCGGGCAAAGCCCTTAACATCCCTGGACCTTTTGTTACAATAGGTAAGGAAGGGAGCTAGACTAGGTGATCATTAAAGATTCCTTCCGCCCTTGAATTCTGTAACATTTTAAAATGCCATTTTTTGTGTGATATGACTGGGTGAACTGTCCTTTATAGGTGAAGATGACTCTACTTTTTGTATGTTGATGGAGTGTGCTATTTGAGTTATTTCTCCTCGGAGGATATATGGGCAGTGCTCAGCTTTCACTATTTCATGAGGTACCTGGCAGGGGTCAACCACACGTTGAGACTCTAGAGTGACTTGGCTTAGAGTCTACAAAATGCTGCCCTCCTTTTCACCCACACATTTTAAGATTGGTGTCACATCCTACACGTACATTTTTATATAGTTCATAAATTTTCTTAACCTTATACTCTTTGCTTTGAATACCTCACTCACGAAGAGTTCCAAACTTGTTTTCGTAAGCTGTTCTGCAAAGTAAGCTACTACCACTGCACAGTGATCTCTCCTGCCTCTGAGTGCAGTGCCTCTGTCATTGAGGAGCCACGTGAGACTTGAACACTGAAATCGGAGTGTCATTGCTCTGTGTTGTTGAGTCTGGCATACAGACATTTCTTAAATCCCTTCTTAATTCTGTACATTTTGTTGAATCACATTTTAGATAGGTTTGCCTGCAATATTAAGCTATCTGTTTCTTTGTCCCTGATCTCAGGGCCAGTGAAGAATTGTGGATGGAGCAAAAGCATCCTTAAGTGAATTTTACAGCACTTTATTTTTTTATTCTAAGTAGAATAAAGGTAATAGTGAGCCTTAAGGAAAAGACAGGGAAAAAGTTCACTTTTTATAAAAAAAAATTTTATAAAGTATGGAAAACTCTCAGTCAAATAATTCTTTGGCAAGAGGTATAAAGGTATACAGACTCTCATTGGTGTACTGTCTAAAAATAATGTTCCTTTTTTTTCCCCCAGAGGCTGAGAGGCATCAACAAGAGATACAGAAATTGGAAGAAAACAAAGAGAATGCACAGGATACCGGGAGAAAGATGAATAAAAAGGATTTTTTGAGCTATGGTGAGAACAAAACTGGTCTTACTGCAGCGTTGATTCACATTCAGAAATCCTCAGAGAAATACCTAGCAAACTAGCAGATTTAAATATCTTTAACATTGTCTTAATGGTTTTTAAAAAAAAGTTTGTCATATTAGAATACAGCAATGGAGGTTTAGGGATTTTTCCTTTAGGGGTGTTGGCCAATATTTTGCCATCCTCAACAAAATGGGAATTCCCACAGGAGTTAGGGCTTTTCATCAACAAGAAACTAAAACTACTGTTTCAATGAGAGAGCATTAATTTCTCAAGTGGCATTTTTACATTTTGACCTTTTAGGAAAAAATGGCCTTCTCCAGGCAGTGAATCCTTTGAGAAGGTAGAACAGACCTCTTGTTTCAAAATCACATCATTAGTTATAGCAACAAATACATAAACTTAGCTTTTACCTTTTAACAGAGATGTTGTCTCTTCAAATAATTTAAGAAATTTAAGAAAAGGTGTTTCTGGTAGACTTCAGTGGCTGGAAGTTTAAAGGGTTTAGGCAAAAGAAAGTCACCACAGCCAGTAAAATCAGTGTGTCTGCCTCTTTTCAATTTACCGCAGGCTTTATTTCTGACTTACGTTCTCTCTAATTTCGTCTTTTGTTTTCTCATTCTCTGACAGGCTCCATCTTTCTTGGCTTCATGGTTCTGACTCTTGTTTTGCTAAGTTCTGTTAATAGCTACTATTCCTCTCCAGCCCAGCAAGTGCCCAAAAATCCAGCTTTGGAGGCCTTCTTGGTTCATTTCAGCCAATTGAAGGATAAATTTCCAGGCCAGAGTTCCTTTTTGTGGCAGAGAGGACTTAAGTTTCTCCAGAAGCACCTCAATTCTTCAAACCCCACTGAGCCAGCCACCATCATATTTACAGCAGCTCGAGAGGGAAGAGAGACCCTGAGGTGCCTGAGCCACCACGTGGCAGATGCCTACACGTCCTCCCAGAAAGTCTCTGCCATTCAGATTGATGGGGCTGGGAGAACCTTGCAGGACAGTGACAAGGTCAAGCATTCAGTTGACATGGAGCTGAGCTCCGGGTTTGAGAAGGGCCAGAAGGCTGCTGTGGTACATCGCTTTGAATCCCTCCCTGCAGGCTCCACCTTGATCTTCTACAAGTATTGTGACCATGAGAATGCTGCCTTTAAAGATGTGGCCCTGGTCCTAACGGTCCTACTGGAGGAGGAGACCTTAGACGCAAGTGTCGGCCCACGGGAAACTGAAGAGAAAGTGCGAGATTTACTCTGGGCGAGGTTTACCAACTCCAGCACTCCCAGCTCTTTCAACCACATGGATTCAGACAAACTGAGCGGGCTGTGGAGCCGCATTTCCCACCTGGTGCTGCCCGTCCAGCCCGTGAGGAACATAGAAGAACAGGGCTGCTCTCTATAAGCCAAGCACGGAGTTGGTTATGGAAGGCATGGGTATATTAAAAAGTCAGTTTAAAAGCCTTCTGTTCATATGGAAGGAGCTTGATGAATGTGAGGAAATAGCCTGGAAAGTACAAATGAGCTTATTTTAGAAAAAAATTCATTTTTTACTTTTTTTAAAATTTTTCTTATCTAAGCTTGACAAAGCTAAAAGTTGACCTGACTTTTTCTTTCCTTGCCTTTCAGGCAAATCAGGTATATATAACAGGTATTTTTTTAATCCACAAATATAGCAGCATAATCATTGCGTGGGAAGGTAATCTCAGAGTAATTACAGATTGATTTTTGTTTTCTTGAGACTCTAAAGAGCCTTTTAGATAGTATTTGGACCCGGATTAAAGCAATTACAGTTTATGAAACAATGAAAATTTTTAAAAAATTGTATCATGTTAAATATTTTTTAAATTTGTCTTAATAATCTGGTTGGGGGATTACAGCTTATGCTTATTGGCACTTTTGAGTAGTATGAAACAGGAAATAAGAATTCAAATTCTTACTTACCTAAGTACTATACGTAAGATATGCTGTGTTTTTACTCCGTTAATTAGCTCTGAGATAAAAGCAGCTGTACTCAAGAGATGTTTTTAAAAATTGGAAACAATGGGGCAATTGTTTATAATGGCTGCAAATGAAGATATTCCAGGTGCCTGTATCTTTGTTTCAACTTTCTTGAATGATTCAGAGCAGTGATTTTTTTAAGCTGTCTATTGGTACCCCTCCCCTTTGTATCAGCAGTTCTGCTTTTGACCATTTTATATATTGGGATTCTCCATACGATTTGAAAACCATTGATTAGTGGGAAAAAAATCTTAAAAGATAGGAAATGGGTAGGAAAAAATGAATGTAGTAAAACTCATGAGTAGAAAGGGGATGAAACACAGGTTTATCATATAGACTTGGCTATTTATGAAGGATAAAGACCCACAGATGAATAGCAGAATGTATACATTAGTATTTACTAGCATATTTCTGATGCTTTTAAAAATTTCTGTTCATCATTTTTGTCTCCTCTGAATAAACTGTATAGGATGAGAGGTTGAACGCCGTTTAAGCAGAACAGATTTTAATAACCAGCTGAATAGTAGATTTTTATATGGGCACATTAGCATAACTTTACCACACTGTTTACTTGTTAGACAGTGATGGAACATTATATAATGCAGCTAATTTCTTGCCCTGCTAGTTAGAAGTACCATTAGGTTAACAGTTAGGAAAATGTAAGAGATGTTATACTTAGAGGAAACAGAAATGGTAGGTAGATTCTAAGAGGTTTTAATATTTTATTGTTGGACCATGTTTGTAATTGTAAGAAAGCTTGAGAACAGTGTTTATGGAGATAGTACTTATTGATTTGCATTTCAACCCCAAAACCAGAACTTTAGTAAAATGATCTTGACCTCATGAATGATCTGTTCCATTACATGGCATACCCAGGACCTATCACCGTGAACCTGGAATCTTTTAGCTAAGTTTTGGCCTCTCTACTGCTGTGAGAGTATATATATATATATATATATATATATATATATATATATATATATATATATTTAAAATGAAGTCACATGATTAAATTATGGAAGGATTTTTTTTTCAGAAACAGTAAAAAGATATACGGCTCTTTGATACCTAAACAGAGATCATAAAGAATTGGGGGAAGAATCTATTTGAAAATGACTGTCACAGGAAAAACAAATCTGTTCTAACCAAGGCCTGACATCCAGTGGAGGGCCATACGTAAAGGAACTGTTTTCGTTTGGGATTTTGCGAAGGACTCTCCCGCTAGATTTGAGGAGACCTTCCTGAATAAGAAGTTAAAGCACAGTGAATATAATGTCAGTGTCAATCCGGTATTTCCAGATCTCCGATGCCAGCGTTACATCACACAAAACCAGCAGTGCCTTGTAGAAGTGTTCTGTCGGCCTGCTGACCTGTGCTACCTCAGCTCCTTAAAAAACCAGTGTGAAGTGTGCACATCTAAGCTGTCAGTGACGCAGATCACAGTTGAGACAAAGATTGTTTCTTCATTCAGTTGAGTTGATTTTTCATCATTTCCTTTCAGTATAATTTCCAAAAGTCACAATTTTTTTTTTTTTTTTTTACTATTTGGTCTTTGTTAAAAATACTTTCCTTCCATGTATAAGTGCAATCAGCTGAAACTGTTGTCAGTTTTCTGTCCACTATCTCAGAAACCCTTTTAAAAAGCAATATATTAGCTCTGTGATTTCTCATGAGAAAGCAAAAAATTATATTTTTAAATGTATGAATAAAATCTATTATCTAATGTACTCTTAGGTTGGCTTCTATTCAGTTGCATCTATTTTTTACGTTTGCCAAGTTTCCAGATTTTCTTTTGTGTATCTAGTAGTTCATCTTTCATTACTGTAATAGATAGTTAGCTTGTCTGACTTAGAACAGTGGCTTGTGGGCATACGATACCATACATGCTACCCAAACACTGCTGTTTAATTATTATCACAGAACAACTCCTGTTACATTACATATTAATATAAATCACTTCTTGAATGATACCAGAGTTCTAGAAGCAACTGGTAGGATTATAAACTGCCTCTGGACTTGAGTTTTTCCCCCTGTGGGGTGAACTTTAGGTTCCCCAATTAGTTCCCAAAAGTTGGCAGAGAAGTTCCAGGGGATTCGTATAACTAAATGTAGCAATGCTGTTATTTCTGTTTCTCTTTTTTAAATCAATAAAGTAATTTAAATGTATTTTACTTGGAAGCTGCCGCAGTCAACGTGGTGCGTAAGGCTCAGCAGGCCTGTTACTACCCACCGTCCTCTGGCTAATGTCCCAGGTGAACAGTGTTATTAGCCCCTGAGGTGGTTTTGACCCTTTTGCAGTTTTTAATTGTTTGATTTATACTTTTATCTGGTAAAGACAGGAAATATAATGAGCATTGTTAAAATACAACAAATTCAGCAAGATGATCTTCACCAGGACTATACTTGCATACCTCTGACCACAGTTTTTATGCATATTCAGGTGTCTAGTACTTCAAAAACTAATGTTAAATAGAAAATATAATTACATCTGATTAAGGTTATCATTTAATGGGAGTAAAGCTTGTCTCCATACACAGGGTATTTGTAGAGAAGTACTTTCAAATAGAAACATGACACCTTTTATCTTTTGTCATCTGAAAATAAAACGTAACAATTATAAAAATAAACCAATACCTCTTTGTAAAGCCCTCAATATATCATTTTATAAAAGCAGTTTTTAATCTTTTTCAAGTCGACTATGTAGTTAAATATTAATCTTCGTTTTAACATATTTCATTTTAAAATTTGTTGAAAAGTCATAGTGGTTTTGCTTTTTGTTTTCATTTTTTTTTTCAAAATTAAGATACCTTGAACACTGTGTATCACTTGTTTAATAGGAATGTTGAAAAATGATGAAATGATTATTTTAAAATATTTCTAAGGGTGTCTGTAAGATTATAAAATACTTTAGGCTTATGAGTCATGTAGGAAACAAGTCATGTACTTGTTTTGAATAATAATATATTTGTAAAGAAGATGTTACCAATTCTAGAGAGAACTGAATAGAGTTAAGATATCCATGTAAAACAGGTTTCCCAGATGACTTTAAAATATGCCTTATTTCTATTATGTGAAGTTTTAGGTGTTAGGTTGTGAAGTAGCTGATGATAGGGGCCTAAATTTGCCTCATTCAGACTGAGACTGGGCTGTTGAAACTCATCTGCAGCTAATATGCTGCCCCGTCACCCCCCATCTATGCCAGTGCTGCTCCCCCGTTTTTAAAAATGTATATACATACTGGTTAAGAGCACTAGCCTTATCCAGACGGTCTGAGAACATAACCAGTATCCCCTAATCTGTGAGTAATCTGTAAAGATGTAAACAGTTTAATCTTCAATGCATTTCCTTCCCGTGTTACGTGCTGTGTTTATTTCAGCTTGTTTTGATGTCTTTAAAAATCCAGAGACTGGTTCCTATACTGGGAAGTGATCTCCCACTTTTCCTCACTGAGGTTCATAAACTAAATCTGCCCTTGGCTAAGAGCAATTCCCTGAACTACAAAGAACATTTTGGACTTGGGAAGCAGCGGGCTGCGTAGGGAGGGTAGAGCTGGCAAGGAGTGATGCCTGCTACTGCCGGCCCACAGCGGTGGCAGCCTGCCTTCCCCGGTGTCCAGCTCGGCTCAGCGTCCTCATCCCAGAGCTCTAGGCCACCGCTCTGAGTTGACCAGATTACAAGACGTGTAAATCTGTTTGCCATCCCTTTCGTGAAAGAAGCATTGACTTTCAAACAACTGCATTTTGATTTTTTTTTCCTACTTAACAACAAAAAAAGGGCTTTGCCAATATTAATGTCAAAATTCTTGGCATTCCCCTTCTTCCTTATGTAACCATGATTGCATTTGCATTTGTTTCTTATAGAGGTTGAAGGATGTGCCTTATTCAAATTTGTTGTCTGGTTTTACCAAAAATAAATCATTTTAATTTTTCTCAGTTGACTGATTCTTGATTATAGTTCCCAAAGGAGCAAGTTTATAGAAATGAGCATGGGTCATTAATGATGGGAAATGGGCAATAAGTTCAAGAGCCGAAAGAGTCCTGTGCGTGTCCCGGTGGCACTCAGCCATCAGTGAAATGTACAGCACGGAGGCTGTGCCTGGAATCTACTGCACGTCTCCTTTAGCATTCTTAGAACTATCTCTACTTAACGAGGCTGTCTTCAGGAGGGAGAGAGTCTTGTAAGAGCCCTGGGAATTGCTCCTCACCCCAGTGTGCTGACAACTTCCAGTTGTGTGTTGGGAAGTGGGAAAGGCCAGAATGTGTTCAGAATTTCTGCCTTAAAATGATGTCAAACCAGAATTAGCAGAAGTACCTGAATACCCATCTCAGCCCCTTACCTACCCTTCTCTCAGCTTTCTGCCCCCACAATCTATACCCAACTAAGAACAGTGGATCTGCTGACATTTTATTGTACATTTTTCTACCAAATCTGAATTCAGTTTTGAAAGTCTGAAAGATTTATTCTTGCAGTTTAGAAAAATGGGAACTCCTGGGAGTCAGTGTGTCTTAAAAGAGGAGCTTTCAGTGGAATGGGCTAAAGTCAAAGGATAAGACAAGCCTGAAGGGATTTCCAAACATTCACAGTGGGTTTGCGACAACAGGATTTGTTTGTCTTACTTCACAAACTCACCACTAGAGGATGTTAACATACTTCTCCAAATACATTGGAACAGACTGAGGCCTCAATTATGTGAAAATTGATTAATAAGGAAGAGAGGTGCTAAGCAGTAGTTACTGTGGAATTTTTCATTTTAAATAGTGTATAATAAAACTGTCAAGTCTGAAGTTGCAATCTGGGTCATGGAATGTCTGATAAAGAAGCTGACCATGATTCTTTGCTTGTCTAAACCTCAGTCAGGCTCCTGAATATTTTCCTAGGCCCATCTGTATACTTCCTTGGAAAATACAGTTTTAGCAAGAAACCTGCTAAGTTAGTTTAACCAGAACCGCCCCCCCCCCCAATATCTGATCACCCTCAATATCTAACACAGTTCCTCATCCTCCAGCATGCCCTAGGTGATGTCTGATCACCCTGGCCTGCGTCCAGCAAGAATTCTGATAGATCGGTTTGGCCTGAACCCATTATCCCTGGTGTGTCCGCTTAGTTGTTTCCCATCCACTGACCCCTACCCAGCTCCTTGGCTGTAAATTCCTACTTGCTCCAACTGCATTTGGAGTTGAACCCAATCTCTCTGTAACATTCCATTGCAGTGGTCCCTACTCCTATCACGAGGGTCCTAAATAAAGTCTGCCTTACCATCTTTACTAAGTGTCACTGGATTTTTTTTTTCTTTAACAAAGTAGCTTCATCAAGCTAAACTAGGGAAGGGTCCTAGCTACTGAGTGAAGACCTTAGCCACTTTGAGAAAAGGAAGCAGAGTAGACAGATCCTGCTTTATATACGTGCAGGGCACTCTTCACACTAACTTACCCACCCACCCACGTGATCAATTTAGGACCTGCAGGAAGCCCCCACACACACAAACACTAAAAATGAGACACAAGTTGTTTCTTTGAACCTGTAGCCTGCCACTTACTAGGATCCCTAATTTTCTAACGTACAAATCAATACTTACGATGGACCATCAACATGGTAATACTTTTTATTATCATATTACCTGAGATGCCATTTTAAGTTCTTACTTTGAGTTAACATCTTCCTGTAACTCCAAACGTAACAATAATAGATAAAATAATTCAAGGGAAATTTAAACACAAAGAGCCAGGTTCAAAAACAAGAGTTGCATTTTTAAGGTATCAGAAACAGAATAAAAATGAAGTAACGAGTGGGACTAAAGCCACAGGCTTGCTAGGCCCTGCGTCCAGGCAGGCAGACGCTGCTGGGTGCTTAGAACTAAGTACCCCACATGAAGCACACCAGTCTGGTTATACAAGCAAGATAGCTGATAGGCAAGTCCTACAAAATTGGCATTGTTCATTGTAAATATTCAGTAATTCGTCTGTTTTAAGCAGCCTTTTAAAAAGCATCTTGTTTGAATGCCTCCTGTAAGTGTGCTAGAAGTCAGTTTCATAATTTCTCATTTGCCATGTAGTTTGGCCAGAGGGGGTTAATTTAAATGTGTCCTACTGTCTTCCTGCTTATAGCCACGAATTTCATTACATGATGTGGAGCTATAATTACTCACCAGACACATTACTGAACAGTGTCAACAAACATCATGCTTCTGGTAACTGAATCACCAAATTTATGAGTTTCATAGAGAAGGTAAGCAGTATGCAGAGCATTCCCCAGGCAAAACCTAGAGTGAATAGCTTTTAGAAGAATGTCAGCATGCTTACTGGAAACTAGAAAAATAAGTAACAAAAACTTTAGCAACTCCATTTGATTTGAAAAGTATACAGCAGCAATCCAAATAAACAGGAGCCACAACAGAAGATCTGGTACCATTTTTAACATTACTCTTGGTTTGTACAGAAAGAAAAAACAATTGTCTCCCTTTTTTTAAATTAAAAAATATCTCCCCCCCAAATCACTACATGTGCACTCTTGGTAATATTCTTTCTTCCTACAGAGTTGTCTTCAAACTTGATGCCTGAATTAGCAGAATTAATCAAAACAAAGAAGGAAAGGATCTTTCACAACAGCCATCAGTTCAGTGGGTTTTATTTAGTGGTGAAAGTGTGGGGCTGGATTACCAAGTGGTTAGCTTTCCCAGTTAGAAAAGAAACATCATGGAGAAGGTGTATATTTCTTCAATCATATTTCCACCATATTGCTTCCTGAGCGAGAGCATAAATTCCCAGAAAGCAAGAAAAGCCAAAGCACAGATGAATTCATCATTAATCCACTGTGGTTTCAAAACCATTAATGGTTGTTTTCACATGAGCAAGCGTCCCTTTGTATTATTAACTAATAATAACTATTATTTAGTAAGAGTAGTTAGCATTTATATTGCATGTCTTCATACTCTGTGTTCTTTATTATATCTGATTCATGGATGTTCTTACACATAATTTTCAGGTAGGAAAGCTGATGTCTTATTTTCAATGTATCCTTAGAGGATGTGAAAAATTCCTAATAGGACTTTTTTAAAGAAGGACTCATGACCTAAATGGAAATAAATACCTAAAAATTAATTGTAGTTTTTAAAGACTATTTTGTTAACTACTAGCATCCTGAATAATCATAGGAAGATTAGAATTATGATATCTAATCTCTTATCCTCTTTTAATTATTTACATTTTTCCAGCTTTATCGAGGTATAATTATAATTAGCAGATAAAATTGTATATATTTCAGGTGTACAATATGATAATTTGATAAACTTGTACTGTGAAATGATCACCACAACCAAGTTAATTAACACATCCATCACCTAATTACCATTTTTGTGGTGAGAACAGTTAAGATTTACTCTCTTGGCAAATTTCAAGCATATAATACAGTATTATTAGCTATAGTCACCATACTGTTACAGTGCTCCCCAAAACTTACCTGTATTTGAAAATTTGTTCCTTTTGACCAACATCTATTATTATTTGCATTTCAATAAGTGGTGTTTGTCTTAAAAAGAATATAATGTTATTTTCCTAAGGGTACCTTTTTTGATATTCGTATCAGTTCCCAATTTGTTTTTAAGCTCATAATTTTTTACATAAACTTAACAGCCTTCACCATCATAACTCATTGCAGTATTTTACTCTTGCAATAATAACTATTAAATTAAATCATAGATCTTTAAACTTATCACATAAGATGACTTTCACTCCAAGTTATATTAGAAACTTCATTTATATATTTGAAAGTGAATATTCAGATTTGAAAGTGAATGTTCAGATTTAAAAAAAGTCAGAGTGACCTGCTTCGTTGAATTACTGTAGCTGTTCAGACATCATTTATTAAGAATCTATCTTTTCCCCATTGACTTGAAATACTTATCGTTCATTTAACAAAGCTTCCCATGCAATTCAACATACCAACTTATCCTAGTTAAATATTTTTCTCAGAGATGCTACAGGGGCCCTCTGTGGCAACCCAAAGTTAGATGAAGTCAAAAGAACTTTAATTAGAATTTAATAGGAAGTTTGTAAAAAAAAAAAAAAAATCCAAAAGTTTCACACAATCTTCTCTCAGAAGCATTCTAAGTAAACTTGTCCTCTTAACAGAGAGGAACCAAATCTAGTCCTATTACTAGCTTATTTTTAATAACAAAATTCATTGACCTAATTACATTTAATCTAATGTCAGCCTGACCATGCACAGAACTCCTTTTTCAGGGCTTCCTTTCTACAAACTTCCCACAACTTTCTGTATCCGTATTAGTTTGTCCCTTATTTTTCCCATCTAGAAACAACTAGCTCTAGGACCCAATCACTTCATTTTCCCTTAACAAAATGCAATTCCATTCTCACACTTCTTTTTTTATTACTCAAAACATATTTCATAATTTTCTACCGTATACTGAAATGTTTCCCCCATTATTTTTAGTAGCTTCAATTACACATCCAAATTGGAATCCTCAGTTCTTAAAAATCTCAATTTCTCAATTTCTAGTGAATGTTTTGGTATCTTATTTTGTTTGGGAATGCCCTGTCTATTCAACTATTCAGTAAACTCCCATCATTTAACTTAACTCAGCACAACTCCAAAATTTCAAGTTTCCAAAAATCCGGAGAGATCATTTTTAAGCAGACATTCCCAAAGCACAATCATTCCCAAAGGGTTCATCCAAAAGCTCCCATCTCATTTGCTTTCAATTCACTTGTAAGAATTTACCAAGTTAATTTTTTTCTTTCTGCTGACAAACTCTGCAACAGAAACAACATGAACCTACTGACCTTCAGTAAACCTGTGAACAATAAGACATGTTCATATTGATTATACCAACAAGCTTAAGCTAGCTTAATACCAGTATTGAACACTTTCTAGATCACGTGAACCTGAATTTTGTTCTGCCTAGCTTCTTTCATACTTAGAAGTTATCTGTAAGCACTTACTCTTAAGTCAATTAACTAGAGCTCATTTACAAGTTAATTTTTTTTGTAAAGACAGACAAAATCAGGGATCTCAATTTTCCAGCTAGAATTAAAAAAAAAATTTTTTTCCCCCTTGAGAGCCCAGGGAGATCATGTACATCTCAAATACACAGGAAGAGAAATGCAAATTTCTCCTCTAACTGCTCTTGCAAAACCCAAGCATCTGGCTATTTTCAGGATATTTTTTTTTCCAGTTCCCAAATATCTAGAAGACAATAACATATATACCATTCACTCACATTTGCATGCCTCACTTTCAGCAGAACCAGGAGGAGAGAACAGGGTTTGGACCCAGCCACGGAGATTTTCACACACACATCTCCCAAAATAAAAGCCAAACTGCAAAATATAATAGCAGGGCCATTAGGGGCCACTGTTGTCCAGATCTCAGGGAGTACTGAGTCCACACAGTGTTACAATAAAAGATATCACTTTCTTTCCTTTATGGGAGTATAACTGAAGATCTCTTGCAAAATATACCCTAGGGAGACGAGACTACGATGAACTGAGCTCTGATCATCCATAATTGATTATTCATGGCTGATGTTATCAAGTATCAAGCAAATGACAATCCAAAATGGTCTCTCAGGGTCACAGTTTCCTAGCTCCAAAAGGCAGATTCCCAACCAAAGCCCCATGAAGCCGACGCAACAGGGAAGGATGCCCTGGGTTGTCATACTAGGAGCCCTGTTACTCATCAAAGACGTCTCAACCTGCAAGCGAAAGTGCTGATACACACACGTGCAAACAGCAAGTGTGGTCCCACAAAGCAAAGGTCAGATGAGGTGTAGCCCAAAAATTTCACCTCTACTTCCAGACGGAGGCTTCCAGAGTGGCCTGGCTCCCGAAAGAGAATAGACCCAGAGTGGCTCCCAACGAGCCCAGAGCAGCTCACTTCCCGGAAGGAAACGAGGCCAGGTGGAGCTGGTAGAATTTTCCCTTCCTGCACAAGCTGGAATGGTTCACCCCAAAATGACACACACAAAACCACAACCAACAAATAAGCTACAGTTGCACAGACAGAGAATCAGAGGGTGTAGCCTAAAAATTCTATTTCTACTTCCAGACTGAGGCCTCCAAAAAGACTGGCCCAGCTCTGGGAAAAGAACAGACCCAGAGCGGCTTGCAACGAGCCCAGAGCGACTCACTTTCCGCAGTAATAAGCCTAGATGAAGTGGAGAGAATTGCCAGCCTGCACAAGCTGGAGCAACTTACCTCCAGGCAACAGTGAATGTGGACTGTAGCTCAGCTCCAAACTGCCTCGTGCGGTGGGGTGGCTGGTGCCTGTCACGGAGAATCCCTCCTGGTTCCCTAGAGCAAAGGGAACCTCCGGCAGCTGCTGGGAAGTGGCTGCCCCTGGCCAGGGTTGACCCACCACGGACACAGACTCCTAGGCTGGCTTCACCAAAATTATTACCCAATACAAACTCACGTGCCTGAGGCACAGTGAAGCCAAACAAACCAAAATGACGGTATTTTGAGCAGAGGAAGGTTTATTGCAGGGCTGAGCAAGAATAGGTGCTCGTGCCCCAAAAACCTCAAACTCCCTGAAGGGTTTCAGCTGTGCCTAATTCTCTGATTGGTTGATGGTGCTCAATCCTTAGGCACCAGAAGGTCTGCAGGCTATCGGCTCATGATCATCAAGTAGTTAACTTCTTCCACTTGGTGGTAGTTTTTAACCATCTGAAAAACTCCAAATATCATCGCTCCAACCTAGAGTGTCACAGAGAGATACAGATGTGTTGGTTTTGTTCAGGAAAAGGGAGCCATTACTTCCAGGGGTGGCAAAGGAGTAAATCATTGAATCATAGAAAAGGTTTGAAGGACACAGGTAAAATTGGGGCTGGTGGAGAAGAGTATGTGTATGTGGAGTCAAAGTTGTAATTGAAAAGTCACTCCAGGTGGGAACAAGAGAGAAAAGTCATTCCAGGTTTTGTTTGTTTTTACTTTTTTTTTTTTTTTTTTTTTTTGATGAGGGAGATATTTTCAGAGCTCTAATACACAGGCATTTGTGTCAAATCCCAGTGGGTTCATAGACCTCATGTCCATTCAGACAGATCAGTTTGGTTGAGGTCCCTGCAGAGAGGCTGGTGATGCTGGTGTGCACCTGGTTTGCTCTCCTTCCCGCCCTCCTTCCTCCCCTCTCTGTGGCCAGTGGTCCAGCAGCTGTGGCACTCTGGGGACCGTGAGGGGACGGGCAGCTGCTCAGTGGAGCAGGCCCAGTGCAGTGAGTTCTGCTGCTCAGAAGGCTACCAAGGCTTCTGCCTGGGAACCCGTGAATGGTCTGCCCAAGGCCTCCCCATCCATCCGATTGGCTGGTGCAGCCTAGGACCTGAGTGTGCTGACAGCCAGGAAGGAAGGAGGTCGGGTCACGGAGCTGCTCACCCACTCACTGAGCCTTGTACCTCCCTCCCAGCTGCTTCATTCTCCCCGCTATCCAAATCTCCTTTTCATCTTAGGATCATCCCAAGTCATCTGAGAGTGGCTGCCTGAGCCACGTCACAAATCTCTTAAGATGTTGCCTGCCTGACCAGGCCTCCCCTGACCTTTCCTTCAGGATAGGCTGTAAAGCTACATTCCAACCCTTTTATCTTTGGAGCTTCCTTGCCATCAGTTTTTGCCTAGAGATTTCATCGTGGCAGAAGGGAAGTGATGATCCTGCATCAGCCTGCCTTCTTCCAGATTTACTGAGCCCCATCCCCAGAAGGATGAGTTTATCTGACAAATTTAATACAAAAATAAATCAAACACAGCTGTTAAAAGTAATTCTAACATGAGTGGTTATGGAGTTTCTGTTTGGGGTGATAAAAAAGCTCGGGAAACAGTGGTGATGGCTGCACAACATGTGAATGTAACTAGTCACTGAATCGTACACCTCGACATGGTTAGAATTGTAAATTTTACGTACAATTACAGATATTTTACCACCACAAAATTTTTTTTAATTTGTCAAATATGCGCCTATGTTGCTTGACACTGTTTTCCCTTCTAGTCTGCCTGTTGGCCTTGGGGGGAGAAAACCATACGTGCAGCATGGAAGCCCCTGGGCCTTCGGTGGGTGCCCTACGGCAGCCATGACCCAGCCCCAGAGCTGGGAGGATCTGAGTGCGGTAGCATCTTAAGAGACTCAGCCGCCCAGGTCGCTGCCCTGAGACCACGCGGCACCCTTTCCAGTTAAGGGGTCAGAGCGGGGGCCTCAGCAAGCTTCCCCCAGGGCTCTGCTCACAGCCAGAGCCAGGCATGTGTGTACCTGTGCATGAATTCCTGGAGGGACCTCAGCTATTCTCAGCCAGTTTTGGTATAATTTAACTGAGGAAAAAAAAAAAGTTTTGAAATGTAGAGTCACCAAGTCAAAATAATGTAACAAGGCATATGTGGAAAAGCTTTGTTTCTGCCGTCACCCTGACTCCCTCCCATTGGGAAGCCATTTTTATTTGTTTTTTATGGATCCTCCCCATGGCCAATATTTTATATTACCACTTTTTCTCCCTCATGTAAAATTCTCAAGTCTTCATTTTTTCCTCATTTGATTTCCTCCTCATTCACTGTCACCAGCTCAAGACTCCTCCTCAGATGGGGGTACTGGGGGCCACATGGGGTGGGAGAGAGGCAAAGGCAAGAGGCAGGTGAGGGGTCTGGTGAGACCCTCGGTTTCTAGGCAGGAGCCTGGGGTTCGGGGTCTTCTGATAATCCGTAGCCCTTTGGTGGGGCCCTAAATGTTTGCGGAAAGAATTCAGAGAATGTTGTGAGGAGGGCCAGGCCTCTGCTATAACTTCAGGATGTTTAAATTAGACCCAGAACACAAATTTTCTCAGGAGAGTGATCTTTTGTTGCAAATAAGGATGTGACTCCCAATGGGTAGAAAACCCCTGGCCCAAGGCAAAACCCAATTCAGGTGGATGTATAACTATCGGGATGGGCTGGAGAAGAGAGAGACCTGGCTTGCACCTGCAGGCCAGCGCTGGAGCCTCATGCTCCTCCAGGGGCTCAGGTGCCTGTGGCCAGGGCTGGATGACCTGGGTCTTCTGTGCCGACCTGGAAGGTGATCTCAGATGGCCAGTGTGATCCAGCCTCTGGATGCTTACCCCTGTGAAGACTGGAACTGTCCTGCCCACGGGGTGGAGTCGGCCTGGGAGCCAGGGAGCTGGGGTAGAGGCTCCCTGCAACTTCTATTGGGTGGGGGGCACCTGGTGACAGAATAGAGAGGAAGGTGGGAAGCCAAGTGCTTCCCTGGAGGCCTGGGCAAACTGTCCCCCAGAGACCAGCCACCCTGGAGAAGGACGTCCCAGGGAAGCAGGCTCACCTGGGGTTGTGGGGGACAGTCTGCTGGAGAGAGGAGTGACTTCTGCCATGATTAGGGCAAGAGCCCCAGGTGGGTGCTCATCTCCTAAACTTCAGGAAGAGTTCATGGCTGCCCAACAAATGGGCTACAAAGCAGAAAATATTCTTAAGGATATTCATGGTTGAGGGGGAGAAGGGTATAGCTCAAGTAGTAAAGCAAGTGCTTAGCATGCATGAGATCCTGGGTTGAATCCCCAGTACCGTCATTAAATAAATTTTTTTGAAAAGACAAAAAATGAAAAAAAAAAGGATATTCATGGTAAGTGTGTTTATCTCTAATGTATTTGAATTTGTTCTCTGGACAACACTTGGAGAATGTTGAGATTTTCACAGCCTGCACACGGCTGCTTTTGATGATCTTGCCTTTTAGAGATTAAAAGATAGAGGTGCCATCCTCCACCCGCTCTCATCCTCCATCCAGGACCCCGCCCCTCCTCAGGAGTCCTGCCTTAGGAAGAGTTCCAGAGACCCCTCCCTGCGGACTGAGTTGTGGCCTCCTTGGCTATACTGTTATAGTGGGTTTAACAATACTGGTTAACGGGAGGGGGCCTCTCCCTTCAGCTGGGCCCTGTGTGTGGGAGAAGTTGAGAGGACTTTGTGAGGAGGGCCAGGCCTCTGTCTAACCTTGAGTTGTTTAGTTAGATCCAGAACAGAACTCAAAGTGTCAACATCATACTTACAGGTTCTATTTCCTCCCATCTAAATAGTAGCCTGTTAGCCCCTTAAGCAAAGGGAAAAGGGGGGAAGGCAGAGGTACCCCGAGCTGGCCTGATGAAGCCCTTTCCCACTCACACCCCCCAGCAAGACGCAGATGAGAGATGAAGGCAGGTGGTGCAGGAGGTCTGTATGTGACGCTTGGTGGCTGCCCAGATCTGTCCGGCCATCCCTCCTCCAAGGGTGCATGTGAAGCGGGGCCATGGGAATTGTATGTCCGAATACTCTCGCGCTCATTTGTACAGTTTGCTGCGGCAAATGCAAGGCCAAAATGCAGTCCTAGGTTGATGGGACACTTGGTCCCTCAGAGTGTCACGAGCAGTTATAATGGGGAGGGAGGTTCCAGATGCAGGGAGAGGCAGTAAATGGGTGGAGTAATGGGCTGGAAAGGGCGGGGAGAGGTTCTTGCTTCTGCTTTTTCTCGTTGCTGTGCTGTTCAAGAGCCCAGCCTTAGATACTGGTGGTTTGGGCCTCTTACCCCGGAAATTATCAGTGGCCTCTGAGCAGCACTTTTAAACTTGAGTGTAGAAAATGGGATGCAAAGGTTTTTTTTTGTTTTGTTTTGTTTTTGTAGGGGCGACGGTGGTAATTAGGTTTACTTATTTATTATTTAATGTAGGTGCTGGGGCTTGAACGCAGGACCTCACGCTGCTAAGCATGTGCTCTACCACTAAGCTATACCCACAGGATGCAAAGTTTTTATCATGGAAGAAGCTTCTCTCTGAAGTCCACGCAGAAACCCCAGGGACAGCATAACGATCTGGAGATCTGGGATGGCAAGGCGCAGCTTATGGGGTTGATGGTGTCCAGGGCACTGTGTAAGTCAGAGGCCCATGGGTGGCGGGCCTATGATCCTGACCAGGGCTCCGGCTCTCCCCTCCCTGCCCCCGTGGGCCTAGACGGTGCAGTGAGACCTGTGGCCCAGGCTCAGGCTGGAGGACTGGCTCTGGCGCTCCAAGGGAGAAGAGTGGAGGTGGAGGACATGGCTTAAGGCTGCTGCGGGTGCCCTCAGGAGAGATTGGCCTCAGGGTTTTGTTCCAGCGGCGGACAACTGGTGACAGGGCTGCAGCCGCCTGCCCCCTGCCGGGGGTGGAGCTGTGCCCGGTGCTGCTACAGGAAGTTCTGCTGGGGCAGCGCCCTGGGCTTCGGGCGTCCGGGGGCCCGCTACACAGCCGGCTGTGGTCGGGGCTGGACGCGGCCCTGGGACAGGGACACAGTGTCCCTCTCACACACGCAGAGAGCGTGCTGTCCGCCCGCATCCCCTCCAATCCTCCCTTTGTTCCGGTTCTCGGGGCATCGCTCCACACTTCTCCCCTTCCTAACATTTCTGCTGGGGTCTCAGCTGACGATGTGGTCCCCAAACTTTCTTCTCTTCCCTCCTCAGCTTGTTAGGGTCTCTGCAGGCTTCACTGTGGGGGATTGAACCGGACTGGGCGTGGGGACCCCAGGGGCCGGGACAGTGGGGGGGGGGCAGGCTGCTCCCCATCATTGCAGGGCTCCTTCCACCTCAGGGGGCAGCAGCTGCTACATGTCAGTTCCCTTCCCTGACAAAGGACACAGCCTGCCTGCTATGTGAGCTCTGACTGAGGCCGCGGGGGGCGGAGGGGGTTTGTCAGCGAGGAAGCCGGAGGGGAGAGGAGTCCGGAGGACCTCGGTGTTGGACATGGATGTTCTGGGCAATGAACGGGAGCGTTCACTCCCAAACCCACACCCAGCCGCCCCTTCCCCAGCTAGAGAACGGAGGGCCCCTCGGGATTTCTATTTCAAATTCCTCCTTTATTTTGACATTGACTTGGTTGTGACTCCAAGTTATCAAAGATGCGGGACGAGAAGTCTGTAGCGGGCGCCGTGCAGCCGAGGTGGAGAGAAACGGTGGAGAGAACCGGACGCTCCCGGCCTCTCCTCTTCCTGTTGAGGGTGCAGGTTGGAAAGTGTCCAAGTGGTGTCCCAGGGCACAGACTCCGCGGCCAAAAAGCACAGTGTGGCTGAGTGGGGGGAGCTTCCTCTTCCACAGACGAGGCCCTCGCAGCGCCAGGGAGGTGGGGGTGGGGTGGGGGCATCTTGAGCCTGTGCCCTGAGCAATGTGGGGCGGCGGGGGGACAGCCGCGGCCCGCCATCTCTCCAACGCCCCAAACCCAGATTCGGATTTGTGGGTTGATTTAGGCTGGGAAAGCTAGAAGAGGCGATGGGATTACACATAAGAGGAGACGGGATTACACAAGATGCTTTTCACTCAGGGACCCAACAGATTAGGGCCAAGGAGCAGGGGAGAGGTGACGGGGTCCTCCTGATTTCTCCAAAGGCAGGATGTACTATAATTTTGGGGTGAGGAGGGACAGCCTCTGCTGGGGTGGTTTGGCTGTGGAATTCCAGGGCAGCAGGGCACTGGGGCTGGTTCTCAGGAAGCAGGGAGGGCAGCCAGGCCCAGCAACTCGTGTTAAGGGGGTGTGCTTGGTCCAGGAAGGGCTGGCGGTGGGATGGGGCATGTTGAGGCTGCTGTCCTGAGCCGGTCCCTCCCGGCTTTGAGATAGAGCTCATAACCCCCACCTAGAGCTGCCTCCCGAGAGAAGAGAAATGTTATTACCATTCGAGGTCACTCAGTAGGAGAGTCAAACATGTTTGCTTTTCACTGAGAATTAAAATTGTTTTGCTTGCTCATCCTGTATTTTACTGTGGTCCTTCGTCCGTCAGCATGCATCCCTGCACCCAGGGTCAGGCAGCTGGCAGGTGCAGCCCTTGCCAGGATTAGGACAAGAGAGAGTGGTCTGGCTGGCAGAACTTTTCGGGGTGTCTTGGCTTTGTGGAGCACTAAACGGCCCTTAGAGTTTATCTGGGCAAATCTTATTTCCATGGAGAAAACAGGGTCACAGAGGAGGTAAGTGACTGGTCCTAGAGCTAATGAGTGACCGAAGTGTGACTGGACCCCAGGTCCTCTGATTCTCAACCCAGTGAGCCTCGATTATAGATCGAGATGCGAGGTGACAAGGGCCCAGAGTGATGCAAAAGGCCTGGTGAATTCTCTTCCTCCTCCCCCTCCCCCGGCCACACCCTGCTTTCCTCAAATGCAAAATCAAGATTTCAGCGGAGGGGCCAGCTCCCTTCTGGCCCCACGCTCGGCAGCATTCAGTGACTCAGGAGAGCCTTAGAAGGCGGGCAGCCCCCTTACTGCAGAGGCAACTGGAAAACTCACCAGATGCATTTACTCAAACAGCACGAGGCCACAGCTGAGCTGTAAGTGGGAGTTGGACTTGGGGCTTGAGTGACACAGCAATAAAGAGGCCCTCGTCAGAGGCTGGGGGGTGGGGCAGCGGAGGGAGGGCAAGCGTGGACTCTTGATTGCTAAGTCAGGTCCCTCCCAATCAGCACAAAGGCTGCTGTCCCTGCTGGAATGAAGGGGTCCTGCGCTACGGCCTCACGGCTGGCTGCCCAAGTAGAACACCAGGTGTCTGGAGGGGCTTACGTGGCTTCAGCGCCGCAGCATCGTCCCACGGGAGCCTCCGCGGGCTCCTCCTGTGCCAGCCAGCTGGTCGCTGTGCAGACTGTCTGCCACTTTAACCGCCGTTTGCTCGCGCTGCCTAGAGTCTGATTTTTCTTTCTAGCTGGTACATCAGAGACCCTTCCACTCTGCGGCTCCCAAAGATGGCAAAGCCCCGGTGTGTGCTGGTGGGGACAGGCGCGTGTGTGCACACCTGGGGACACACACGTCCTCACAGGGCTGCGTCCACGCCCAGCGCTCAGCCTGGTGGACCAGGGCCCCAGAGACCACCAGCAAGATCGCCCTCACTAAGCTGCTCCAACTCTAGCAACTAAACTTGGAAAAGGTTCTCCAGCAGGTGCAGCAGTCTCCCGAGGCCAAGAAAGAGGATTTGTGGGGAGACAAGGTGAGATAGTCACCTTTGGGGTGCATTTGCCGCAAATAACCTCATGCCATGGCCTTTAAAGTCCTGTCACCATGTTCCACGAGGAAGGGGGCAGTTACAGATGGGTGTGTTCAGGAAGGAACATCCAAGTTGGAACAGCGACAGGGGCTGCCGTCTCTTTGATAGCCAAAGTACAAAACTAGATTGTGAACTAGCTCTTGGATTTGTTTTAGCAAGCAAGTCCCGAAGAGGTCCCTTTCACCCCCGCCTCTCCCTTCTCAAGTTCTGCAGTGCCTGAGTTCTCGCCTCTCCCCTCACCCTTTGCCCCACCGGCTCCTTTCCTCCCGCAAGGACTCCGGAAGCCTCAGGAGCCTTTGCTTAGCTCTGCCTGGTGTTCCTCTTTTCACAGTCCAGCAAAGCCAGGGGACGGAGGGGAGTGAGAGAGGAGTGGCGGTGCTGGCACTGGCCACAAGAATGTCCCAGCAGAGAAACTGGCCAAGCTGCCACCCTGACCTGTCAGGCCCCCACCTCTGGGCCGGGGGGCCAGGCCCTGCCCTGGTTCTTGACGGCCTTAACAGCTTGAATCCAGGTGAGCCTTCCACAGAGGGGCAAGGGAAGCCAGAAACACTGAGACGGTCCTCGTGGGCGGTGGAGGGTTCTTCCGCTGCCCCCAGTGCTCCCGTGGGGCAGCAGCCCTGGTGTGCGTTGTGGGGGATCGGGGTGAAAGGGGTTACACGTCTGTACTAATAGCCCTTGGATTGGTGAAGGCCTCACGCCCGGAGCCTGGCCACGTCACCGGGTAACTCTGGGGCGCTGCCACTTTGAGGGATGGGGGTCCCCCCTCTTTGTAGTACATGGGAGCAAAGGAGAGCCTCTCGCCTCCGCCCCCATTGGGCACCATGTCGGCCGTCCGTATGTAGAAGGGGGAGCTGTACGGGGGGGAGCAGGTGGCGCAGCGGCTGGCGGCCACCCCGCACGGCTGGCCGCAGGGCTCGCTGGTGAGAGGCGCCAGGCTGCCTCGGCCGTCCAGGGCTTGGGAGCTGCAGGCATTGCAGGTGGGGCCTCTGGGGTGCGCGCACAGGTCATGCTCCTCCTCCTCCGCCTCCTCCTCCTCATCGGCATCCTCCGCTCCGCTCTTCTTGCAGCAGTAATACTGAGGGGAGAGGGGGGCGAGATGCCTATGGGCTGAGTGCTCCCCTCGGGGGGCGCACAGGCAGCCGTGCCCCTGCTCCACTGAGGACCCTGTGCTGCGCACTGGGCTGGTGCTGGGGAGAAAACCCCAGCCTGGCAAGACCAGCACTTGCCCTCTTCCTTCCCATTACTTCCTAGTACGTGAACTCCAGGCCGGGGTTGAGGGAGGCAGGGAGGCAGAGAGGGAGGGACACAAAACCAAGCTGAGGACAGGCTGGGAGTGCTGGGGGCTGCATTCAGAGTCTCTCCGGAATGATGTCCTTCCCACCACTCCTGAAATCTCCAACGTGCAGGAGACATGACACAGTGACCCAGTATTTTCCCAGCTCATCCCCTTTGGGTGCCCGAAGTGTGCAGGGGGTGAGGGATACATAACTCCCTGCTGACCCCCCCAACTCCTAGCCCCCTTGACTCACACCTCCCACATTCCATGGCCTTGGGGTTTGTCACCCCCTCAGTGGGCCTCCAGGTTCTGCCCCCACGATGGGGAGGTGGTTTGCTGGTGGCCTCTGGCCGCAGGCCCAGGGGACTGACCTGGAGCCTACAGTAGCAGAGGACAGCGATGATGCAGAGGAGGATGACCGTAGCTAGGATTCCGCCAGTGATCACAACCGTTCCCGCTGTCATCCGCCCGATGCTCCATCAAACTGCAAAGACGTGTGCGAACAGGTGAGGGGCAGCTGCGGCTGCCACCTTGGGCACGGGGCCGGGAGCCCTCCTGGAACTTTCTCAGCTGGAGGCACGGGGAACTTGAGAGCAGGGAGAGCCCTGGGCACTGGGACACCAGGGGATTCCTGAGGACAGAGCAGTTGGGCCAGCCTAACCTGCGGGGCTTACAGCTGCGGGAGGTGGAGAGCAAACTGAACTTGTAATTCTGTCCCCTGTTTCTGTCCAGTTTCAAAGGTTCTTGCTGTCATTTCTGCTTAAATTCCCTTCTCCCTCTCCTCCCCCTCTCCTCGTATCATGCTTAGCCCCGGCCCCCTTCCCCACACCCCATGGCGCCAAGACACAGAGAAAATAACTTCTGTTTACTGAGGGCTTAGTCTGTGTGAGGCACTGTGCTAAGCCCTCCCCTGGTCATCTCAGTTAATCTTCAAAATAACCTTTGGAAATAGTTACCAATGAGCTCTATTTCACTCATGATGAACTGAGGCTTGGATAGATGTGGTTGAGATTCCACCCAGCCTGGTTCCCCACAAAGGCCATGCTTTTCATCACCAACCTCCAGGGCACAAACACCAATGGTCCCTGAGCCCTTGACCCAGGTGGAAGGGCCAGGGTCTGCACCTCAGAAGTTCACCTGGTTCTGCCCTGGCTCCAACCCATACTCCTTTTGCAGGGCATCTCTCCTCTCTTTCCAAGTCTGGTGGACAACAAGGGCAGGGCGAGCTTAGGGGGAGCTGCAGGTGCATTCTGGCTCCTGGACGGGTCCTGCTAATGGGGGCTAACAGGGCAGGGGCACGCTCTGGATGTGAGACTGTCTGATGGCCAGCTCCCCTTTCAGGTCACTGAACAGGTATTCTTGAACCCCCAGGCACACAGGGACCAAGGCTGCCTCTGCCAAAGGAGCAGGAGGTTGGGAGGAGACTTGGCATCTTGAGGACGGAAGAATGACTGTGAGCACTTACATTCATAAAGGGAACGGTGACCTGCAAGACAACAAAAGGGACGGAGATGTTGGAAGCAGAGTGTTAGGCCCTGTAGAAGGCGTCAGGGTTAGACTGGTCCCTGAGCTCCACCTCACCTCATCTTACACTCTCACCACCTGCTCTAGCATCAATCAGCCTGTAAGTCCCAAATCTGAGTCTCCAGCTGCTAGTCGTCAGACCTGTCACTTGGATGCTCCAGACTGGCACCTCGAACTCAGTTATTACAGGCTAAGCCATCACCCTCTCTCCAGATGGGCTCCCCTACCTCCAACCCCTGTTAGTGGTTCCACCAGAACAGCCAGGAAGGGGTTTGCAGGTTGTCCGTTATTCAAAGGGCAAGTGGGGGCTGGAACACAGGGTGCTCAGGAAGCCATGTGCCCCACTGTGCTCACCTGGGGAAGGGGCACCTCCTCTTCACCCAAGGACACCACGTGCTCCTCACCATTGTGCTCCCACAGCCTTGCGCGCACCTGGCACTGCTTTGAACTCACTCAGAAGTGCTCGCAGTATGAGCAGCACCTGGGAGCTGGTTAGAAACATAGCATCTCAGGCCCCGCCACAGGCCTGATGAGTCAGAATGTGCATTTTTAACCAGGTCTCAGGGGATTGATCTGCGTCTTAGAGTTTGGCAAGGCTCTGGCGTCTTCCCCTAGCAGCCTAGACTTTGTCCTCAAATTCTTCTTTGGCCTCCCCCATTCTTCTCCACACCAATGAAGGCTGTGCATGGCACACCTGCACTGGTGCAATGCTTTCCTAACTGACCTCGCAGGTTTTGTCTCTGTAGAGCCCACAGTTAGCCCTTCCTCATGCCCCTGCACCCCTCTTACCCCAGAGCCTTCCTGGCACCACACTGCCTGCAGGACACATTTATCTGGGCGCAACTTTTAGATGGAGCTTCAGAAGCTTTGCCCGCCCCCACTTCCCTGCAGGCGCACACTGATCTATCTTTCCTTCCTCACTGCCCACTGTCCTTCCTACATGGATCCTCTGCCCACCAGGCAGTCCCAATTCTTAAGAAGCTCATAGCCTAGTGATGAAAAGACACTTAACATACACTATGAACCAGAGATGCACAGACCAGGGGCTGTGGGAACACAGAGGAGGGGGCAGCTAACTACTCAGGGGAAAGTTCCATAGAATGTGTTGTGTTTGAGCTGAATCCTAAAAGCTGAGTGGGGGGGTTGTCCAGGAGACCTGATGGAGAGGGCAGAATGAAGAGTCCAGGGGTGTGGAACACAGGGGTTCCAGGAACTAACTGTCTGGACTCTGGAAAGGCCGGGGTAGGCACGCAGCTGGAGAGGTGGTAAGGCAGGCTAGGAACTAGGGGGTAACTCACTTGGAGACACTGGGGGCTCCTGAAGGGTTTCAGGACGGGAGGGCGTGATCTCTCTTTCTCCATCTATTTAAATCCTGCCCACCCTTCCAGTCCTTTGGGATCAGGAGTTGTGTCTTATATTGTGTCCTGTCCCCCTGCAGTGTTACACACAGTGCCTGGCACACAGCGGGCACTTAATAAAAGTTTGGTAATCATCTCACCGTACAGTGTTTCTTTCACTGGCCTGGTAGTTATGATGCTGATCTACCACCAGGGGGCAGCAAGTTGTACCGCTCAGCTCACATCCTGTCTGCGGACTTGAGCAACATCCTTCAAGACCAATTTGACTTTGCCCAGATGCCTGGTGAGCCATGCTTTAGAGATTCCCTGGGGCATTTCAGGGAGAGGGGTAGGTGAACCTCAGCCTTGGGAGGACTTAACATACCTTCAGAACAACACCCCCCACCCTCCCCTGCTTCCCCTGCATGCTCACCCCCGAGAGCTGCTTAAGAGACAGAGAGGCCCAGGGGCCTGAAGTTGGGGGAGGCAGCAGTGCCCCACTCTCCTGAAAGTCTTGGCCTAGTCCCCTGGGATGTGCCCAGGCTGCTTTAGGAAACAGGGAATTACGAAGCCATATTCGAACTGTGCCCTCCCTTCTCTGCCCTGGTGCCTGGCTTCCTTCTTTCAGTCACAGGAAGGTTGTACAGCAGAAGCGGCCTGGAAATGGGGCGCAGGGCCGTGCGGGCTGGGCCACGGGTCTGAAGGCCCATTCGAGGCCCAGCTGTGCCACTTAGCAGACACCTCATCTTGGAAACTGATCTTCTTTCTCATTTGTAAAAGAGAGATTGCTGAAACACTCAGCTTGCAAGTATGATTGTGAGGGAACAGACTCATGTATGCAAGGGCCCCTTGTAAACTCTAAGATATCCTTCAGACATGGTTATTTGTGGGGAAAAAGGAAAGCCCAGACATTTTGTGGGTCTGTAAGTCTGGCCTTACAGTCATAAACCAAGAGGGCACATGTCAAGTGCATGTGGTGAGCCGGCCAGGCCCCAGCCAGCTTCCCTGAGGGCCCAGTCCTCAAGGTGCAATTTAGCACTGACGCTGCCACACGGAGTGGCCCTGTGATTTCAGGTGGGCTCATTTTCTGTTTGCAACTAGATGCAAATGGTCATGATAACTCACTGCGTCTACAGAGCATTCATTCATTCTGCAGTTTACAACGTGTTTGCATTTCTGGCCCCTTTAATGATGCGCAGGCTCTAAGACGGCCCCAAATGAGCTTGTCCCCTGGCAGTCATGCCTTGTGAACTCCGCTCCCCTCGAGGGCGGGTGCCACCTCTGACTGGCTTCTAACTAACAGAATACAGCCAAGGGGATGGGATGTCACTGCTGTGAGAAGACTGTATGAGTTTCTGACTTCCCTCGTGCTAACCAGCTCTCTGCCTTGCTGGTTTTGGTGCAGCAAGTCGCCATGTTGAGGAGGCCCACGTGGCGAGGAGCTGAGGGTGGCCTCTG
This sequence comes from Camelus ferus, assembly GCF_009834535.1. Lineage (NCBI taxonomy): Eukaryota > Metazoa > Chordata > Mammalia > Artiodactyla > Camelidae > Camelus > Camelus ferus. The sequence continues at coordinate 4,589,140 of NC_045716.1, forward strand.
GCCCTCAGTCCAATGGCCAGGGAACAGAACAATCACAGAATTGAAAGCCCAAGCAGACCCTTCCCCAGCTGAGCTTGTGACCCCAGCGGACACCTTGAATGCAGCCTCACGACAGACCCTGAAGCAGTGGCCCCAGCTGGCCGTGCCTGGACTCCCGACTCACAGAAACCGTGAGATAATCAGTGTGTGTTGTTTCAAGCTACTAAGTCTGTGGTGGTTTGTTATGCAGCAAAAGATAACTAATACGTCTCCTCGGAACCATACAAAATCCCCCCACACAGGAGGGAAAGCCAGGCTTTTAAGTGATTTATGTCAGGTCACACAATGGCGAGTGTCTGAGTCAGGACTCAAGGGCCAGTGCCGTGGAGTTCCTGTCATACAATTTGCCTGATTAAATTCCCGAGGACTTGAGAACAAGTTCCCTCCCAGGGCCTGCATCACGGGTCTGGACAGAACAGGTTCAGTGGGGACCAACTCAGGGGCAGAGGGCAGCCAAAGAGGACAAACCTGTTGCCAGCGGCAACCCCCAGGGCCTGCCCTCTGTGACCAGGACTTTCTGGAGGTCCCCCTCCACCAACACCTCTCTCCACTGGGGGTCCAGGCAGCTTCTCCGGAGGGGGAGCGGGGGGCCTGGGCCTCACACTTACGTGAAACAGCTGGAGCAGCGATGGCCCGGTCACGCAGGCTGTGCCTGGGCAGACAGCAGCTGGGGGTGCGTCATGGCCAAGGGCATCAGTCCCTGCCAGAGAAGAGACGGGAAGGTCAGTGGGAGCCGGAGGGGGAGGCTGAGAGGACAGATGGGCACACACTGGCACCTGGTTATGACCCTAAGACTCTGAAGTGATGCCCCTGATGGGGCTTGTTTTCTGACCTCATGACCGCCTTGGTCTCTGAGGTCCCAGACTAAGAACCTGAGGTCAGACTTCTAAGGCCACATCCTATCTTGTCCTGGTTTCCTTGTTTCCTTCCCTTAGTGCTGCTGCCTGGAACCCTCTGCCCGATGCAGCAGGACACTGGGCAGGACCCTCGGCCCGTTCTGGGAAGTGAGGCTCAGTGGCGGAAGCAAGTCTAGCTGCCCCGTCATGCTCCACTGGAGAATTCTGACCTGTCTCCTGGTGGATGTGTCCTTGTTAGCTCATGGCCGATCCCCCTCTCTCTGGCCCCACACACCTCTCTCCCATTCCCTTCCGCACACTCCCCTGGGCCTGTCCCTATCACCAGTGCCCAGAGCTGCTCACTCCTTTCTCTTCCTCCAATATCCCCACTTCCTCAGGCCAACATGCCAACACTGGATGGACAAGTTCATGCTGATGTGCAGATGGAGGAGGCAAGACCCTATGGAGACACTGAGGAATCCAGTGCAGGCTAATTATGGGCGGCCCCTTCAAGCCAAAACTCTTTATCCACTCGCCATTACTCAGAGGAGAGTCTGGGCCCTACACTGGGAATGGGGAATGGGTAGGAAGGTCACCTCTGATGGTGACACTGGCCCCTGCTCACTATCCGGGGGATGAGCCGCCACACTGGGTGTGTGTTTGTGTTGGGGAGGGAACCCAAGCGTTAACAGGATGTGCAGAACCACCTTCCACAGGGACAAAAGCTGGAGGTCAAAGGAAAGACATTTTCACACGTCAAGGACTGGCACTCATCTGAGTTCCGCAGGTCTCAGGAACAGAACTCCGGGAGAAGCTGAGAAGGCAGATGGTCACCTACAGAGTTACCCCATCCCCGCCTTCACCTCCCTTTTAGATCTAAGCCTTAATACTGTCTTCAGCACTGGCCTTGGATGTTCTGGGCATTCAGGCTTTCTTTTCTCAAAGATGTTTTTTTCTCACACACATGAAAATGTACATTGTATGTAACTGGATGTCAGAGTGGAACTCTTCCCACCAAAGGTTTGATTGAGATGCCAGTGGGTGGAAATCAGAAAGCTAAAGTGAATTTGGGATTGGTCCCTCTTCCCTGGCCACGTGCAGGGAAATGTCCATGGGGATACAAGAATGTCTGTTTCAGGATTCAGGAAGCCTTTCCCCCACTTCGTAAAATACAAATGGGTCAATAATTTGGTGAGGGTTTGGGGAGGAAGAGTTCCTTGGCAAGAGCTGTTGTTGAGACATGAATCTCTCACTGCAACAAGCAAAAGAAGAGACGGCTGTGGGGCTCGCGGGACTGGCTGTCTTGAGTCCTGTCCAATGGTGCCACCTGGAGGCAGGAGAAGACCCCAGGCCACGAGGCTGGAAGTGGCCTCCAGATGCCCAGGGGCTGAGCAAGGAGTTCCACAGGATTCCTGAAATAGAGATGAGGTGCTCGCCTGGATGAAGGGCTGGAAAAGCCCCCAGAACATTCACAAAAGCAAGAGCCAGTCTGAAGCTTCCCCCTGCTCTCTAACCAATGTGAATTCCCATTTCGATCCTGGCAGCTAGTGAAATGGCAGCTCTCAGGGATGGTGGGAGGGAGGGTAAGAAGAGTAGGGGGGTGTGGACAGAGAGGATGCTGCCCACTGCCCCACTGCTTCCAGCCTGAAGTGGGTCTGAACTGGAGGAAGGCAGAGGGTAATGCTGTCAGACTGGCAGTATTTTGATGATCACTCACTACTCGCATTCTAATTTCTGAGTTGAAACTATCTGTAACAGAGTGACTATAAAACTATCACCTAAGAACGAATGAAAAAGCAACAGGGCTGACCCAAGCTTTTATCTAGGGGCTGGGAAGATTTCTCCCCCTGAATACATTTTACAGTAAAGGGATAATTGAAGAAAAAAAAATCAAAGTTACTTTTTGGGCATAAACCATGCAGCATGCTTGTTAACGAACCAGTTACTCATAGAAAAATAATCCATGGAAATGGAAGGACTCCAAGAGATCTGGCCCAGTGTCTTTATTTCCTAGATGAAGAAACCAAGTTCACAGAGGACGAGTGACTTGCTCAATCACACACAGCAAGATAGAGATGGAGCAGCAGAGGCACTGGGAGCGGAGCTCCTGGCTCCAGCCCAGGGTCCTGTCATTAGGACGTTGTCTCTCCTCCAGAAGATCTGCACCTGTTTCCCCAGGAGCGAAGGGGTCCCCTGAAGTAGGGGTCCTCAAGTTGCCTTGATGGTAACAATCACCTGAGCCACGTGTTTAAACAGACTCCAGACCGACTGAAGCAGCCATCTCCAGGGCGGGGCCCAGGAATCTGCGTCTTTAACAGGTTTGAGTCTTACCATCTGGCCCTTTTGGGAAATGATGCAGGAATGAAGGTCTCTGGGAGGATTTCAGGCTGGAGGCAGCAGGGGAGGTGGGTGATCTGGCAGAGCCTGGGGCACCATCATCTGCTGCCCTTAACAAGCCTGGCTCTGGATTCGGTGTCCTTGGGGCAAGCAGGCCAGAAGGCAGAAGATGGGAGTGTGAGGAGGACCAAAGGTACCTGGTGTCTCTGGGTGGGATGGAGCCAATAAAAAGGTCAGGATGGGGGGACCTTAAGGCTACTCTTCTAGTAAATGCTGGGGGCGCATTAAAGCCATCCTGATAGAATGTATTGGAAATGGGTTCCCCTCTCCCCGTAAGGCCAGGGGTCTGTGCTCTCTTTGAAGGGCCCCTGCCCTCAGTGAATTCAGGGCCCTGAGGCAGAGTCACCTCCCTCACTGCCTGGATCACCACTGGCTGGACAGGCCCGCCGCAGCTGGCACCAGCACATGTAATTAAGGATGGGCTGCCCCCTGCTCGGCCCCCTTAGGAGCACAAGTTAATTGAGTGGGGCCTGAGCACCGGCTGATTCCAATTACTTCTGATGCAATTAAGCCTTCTCCAATCATTTATTAACTCATGCAATTGACACAGCAGGTTAGCAGCCCTGGAGAAGAGGAACAGTTTTTTCTCTTGTTCCCTGTCTCCTCGACAGCAATCCTCAGGCAAGGCTGACAGGGATCTGAGGAAGGCGCTCCTTTTACTTTGACTGTCCTTATGGCCATCACCAAGCCCTGACCCCCAGGATGCGGGTGGGAAGAGTTCATGGTCAGATCGGTTCGTTTGCCCCAGATGGGGTACTGCAGTAGCAAAGAGGTATGTTTGAGAAGGAGCCTCCCTAAGAGATACAAGGAGTGTCTGCAAACCATCAACAGGGTAAAAAGAGAACCTCACTGTAACAATGGGTAATAAACAGGTGTTTTATGGAAAAAAAGAAAAGGCAACCCAAAGGCTAACAAGAAAATGAAGAGATGCCCAAACTCACTAGTACTCTGAGAAATGCAAATTGAAACCACAGTGAGCTGTCACTCTACACGAGCTGACCGGCAAAAATTAGGATGCTGGACAATGCCAAATGTTGGAGCAGATGTGGGAATTCAGGGTGGGGTGTAGCTAGGGCAGCTGTTAGGGAGAAACCTGCTACCACTTGATCATATTAAGTTCACACAAACCCCATGAAACAGCAATTCTGCTCCTGGGTCTACGTCTCCAAAATTTCTCAACATATCCATAAGGCGCCATGCCTGAAGATGTTCATGACTGTGTTTTATGGTGCCAGGGAATTGGAAGCAAGCTCGGTGATAACCACTGGAGAGTGGAGAGGTAAAATCAGGCAGAGGCGCACCTCAGAGGACAACGCAACTGTTGAAAGCAATGGACCAGCTGGACCATAGCAACACAGAGCAACAAGGGTAAATCTTAGGGCGCAGCTAAATGGAAAAAAAAAAAAACACCAAAATGAGGTGTATAAAGATATATAATACTGCTTACATACATTTAAAACGCAAGCATACAGATCAACAATTGACATTTTCAAGAACACATACCAAAACAAAACCAAAAAATCCCCACGCTCATAAATACAGAGAACAGACTCGTGGTTGCCAAAGGCGGAGGCTGGGGGGTGGGAGAAATGGGTGAAGGGGGTCAAAAGATACAAACTTCCAGTTGTAAAGTAAATAAGTCACGGAGAAGTAATGCACCAGAGAAGTAACGCACCGCATAGAGACCACAGTTAATAATACTCCAGTGTATATTTGAAAGTTGCCACAACAGTTAGACCTTAAAGGTTCTCATCACAAGAAAAACATTTTTCTGTAACTATGTGTGGTGACAGGTGATAAGTGGACTTACTGTGGTGATCGTTTTGCAATGTACACAAAATATGGAATCGTCACGTTGTACACCTGAAACGAATACAATGTTGTGTGTCGATTACACCTCAATAAACCAAACCAAACCAAACCAAAACACATACCCCCCACATGGATACATATCAAATATGTTAAAATGCTGACTAACATACTCAGTCACATAACATACGCTGACTGTGGAAGGAGGAGAATGAGAATGGGAATAAGAATAAAAGAAACAAATAAACTAACAAACCAACCAGGAGAGGGGCCATGCCCCGAGTCGTGAATAGTAACATGGCGTGTCTGAGAAGTAATGCTGAGGAGTATGGTTAACCTTCTACATCTGAGGTCCAACTTGAACAAAAAGAAACAAAGGGGTCTCTCACCACCCCCGGGAAGCCTTCCAGGATTGATTTAATGCTGCACATTCCTATTTGACCTTCCTAGCTGTTCTCAGGTAACTGTATTGTTGATACACTGGTGTCAAGTGGGTGTATTTGGCCTCCTTCTTAGATTTCAGACCATTTGAGGGCACAGACTTGGAATCTTGTGTCTTCATAAAGCTCCACTCCAGCTGCCTGGTGTTCTGCGCATCATAGACACAGAAATGGCAGGTCCAGTGGGGAAGCTGCTTTGCATGCAGAGTGCTGTCCCGACGCATAGGCTTCCATTCTGGTCTCACTTGCTGCGTATAGTGGAAAGAGCACTGGGCTAGGAGTCCTAAGATGTTGGTTTAAATTCTGCTTTCTCTACTCACTGCTTGGGTGATTTTGGACAATTAAGGTTCATCTACAAAATGAAGGTAAATCATATACCTTCCCTTACAGGGTGAGGATAATGGGGAAAGAGTGGGGGTTATTTAAAATGCTGCAGCCTTCTAAGGAGGGTTCCCGATGTCCTCTGTGCTAACAGGAGAGACGGCCTTTCGTGCTCACTCATCCCTTGATGAGTTGGCTCTACCAAGGTCTGGGAGCAGACATGGTAAGAGCTGGACCACTTAGCATAAGAGAGAGAGAGAAAGGAGTTTATTGGGGTGTTGCAGGCGGCAGGCAGACCAGAGAGATGGGTCAGGGACAGAGAGGAGCCAGAAAAAATGGCCAAAGCTGGGGGACCCTGTGGAGTCTCTTGGCCAGTTAAACACCCCAGCAGTTAGTATGTGAGAAAGGCTTTTAAGATTTTGGAGGTTAAGTTTTCTGTATTGCCTTCTCAAACTCTTGGTAACTCACAGGTGTGAGTGATATTTTTCTTATTTGTGGCAATCAGATGAAGGTGCTGAGCTCAGACCTGGGTGCGTATCCACGGGACACAGATACCACTCACAAGAACTATTCCACGTGTGCAGGAGTTTAGAGCCAGGGGTGACCGTGAGAACGATGGCTCTCGGGACAGAGTCTACCCTCCTATGAGCGCTGGAGCGGGGTTAGAGCCAGTCCTATCTAGATCCTTAGAACACAGGATCCCAGCTCTTATGTGACAGCCTCTTCTCTTCTGGCCTTGCCCTGCCTCCCAGATAAAATGCGTCCCTAAGGCTCCTGACCATCACCTTGACTAGCGTCCTGGCTGGGACCTTAGTGTCTCAGCACGACACTCACGGAAGCTATGCAACCCCCCTCACTTACTCTTCGTCTGCTAGTTCCTGAGCACTAAGTGCCTGGCATTGAGCTCCACCCCAGGGACACAAGGAAGAAGAGGCAGACTTCCCTCAAGGAGCTCACAGGGGCAGGAGACCAGTAAACAATAGTGGCGTGGCCTGTCCGCAGGTCCCAGGACCCCCAGACGGAAGGCCTGGGGGTGACCCTGCAGTGCAATCCTGTGAACTCCCTGCAGCAGGAGGGGCCGCTTGTCCAGCGCTCGGGGTCACCAGCGAATGTTTCTGCAGGTAAACGGCAAAGACGAGAGGGCCCTGCCCCCGAAAGCCCAGGGCCGCCCCACAGGTGCTGCCTGCAACCCTGGTGCCTCTGTGTGAGGCGAGGCTGAGCTCACCTCCTCCCTGACCGGGGCGGCACAGAGATGGGCTGCTCTGCCTGGTCCCCCAGGAAGGACTCTGCTGATCATGGACGAACAGCGGGCGCATGTGTGTAGGAGGCCTCATACCTCCAGAGCCAGACAGCCTGGCTACAGGCCCCTCGGGCTGGGGAGGGGGTGCGAATTCGATCTAAAACCCCCTAAACATGCTGCTTTGTGTCTGCCAGCAAATCCTCAGCCCTAGAACATAGTAGATGCTCAGTTCATGCTTGTCAAACAGAAAGTAGTGAATAGCACACGCCAAGTTTGTGGGGAATCTTCCTCACCACTCCCCCTGCTCCCCACCCCACTGCCCGCTGTCCCTGCTGCAGAGCATCACTCGGGCACCTCCAGCCCCACCTGCCCCGCCTCACAGCCTTCCCTGAGCTCTCTGCCTGCAAACCCCACTGTGCCAATAGTCCATAGGATGCAGGGGACTTAATTATGTGTCATTTTAGATGAGTGTGGGCGCTTTTGTGCAGATGACGCTCGTCTCTGCAGCTCTTGGGGTGGGGGTTCCCATCATGGACGTGTTCTCTCTGCTTCAGAGAAACAGCCGCGGAGGCCAGTAAACGTGTTACGGGCTTGGTTCACCTTGGACTTGGCTTTCTTTCCCTTTCTGCCTTTCAAAACAATGTCCATCACTGCTGACAGAGTTTTCCTGTGTTCATCTTGTTTCATCTCTACGCATGGCAGTTTTTGATTTCTCTTGTTTTACAGAAAATATTAAGTTCAGGAAGGCCAAGTGGCTTGGCCAAGGTCACACAGCTATTTCGGGGAGAGCTGGGACACCCTGCCTACAGGTTCTTCCATGACCAGTGTAGTTCTTGCTCTGCAGGTAACACATGCCCTGTGCCACGGGCCCCGTCTCTGCGCTGCCCCAGCTCTCCTGACTGCACGTTCCATTTTCTGACCTGACCACTCACAGGAAGCGCAGGGGTACCTGTGTCTTGGGAAAGGGGTCACTTTTCTGTTTCATAGCATGCGTTGTTCGCCACTGTAAGTTTGGATTTCTCTCCATCCATATTTGATCTCTACTGTTGTTCGCAAGGTGTTCCGAGATCCCCAGGCATCAGGCCTCCAGCCCAGTGACGGCTGAACAGGCTTGTTAGGAAAGGCAGAGGCATCTGTGGGGTTTTTTTCTCCTTGCTGGCAAGAGGTAGGCGGACTGGAAGAGATCCAGTAAGAACCCAGGCCACTGAAGGGACAGAGTTTGATTTTCAAGGCCAGATGGAGATAAGGAGGGGCAAGACGTTAGGCTAACAAGTGGGCCCGAGGGAGCTGGCCTGTGAGGGTCTGGTCACCGAACCCTTGGGTCATCAAACTCAGAGCAGCAGGAAGGGGGAGGCTTGCTCAAGGCTTTCCAAGGGGACAGGATTTGAAGTAAAGGGATAAGAGTAGACCGAGGAAATTTTGCAAGGCAAATCTCACAGGCCCTACACAAACGTAACGGGAGATTTGGAAACTGTCAACCCATGTGGCACAGGGACTGGCTCGGCGTTACTGAGCTCCCCGTCTCCCGTCCTCCCGCCCAGAGACCTGGCGCATTCTTGCCGCCAGTCGGCTCTGACCGGGGTCAGGCTGAGGGCAGGACGAACGTGGGACAAGGCAGCTTCTGGGTGTGGAGACCTTAAAAACAGCACCAGAGTTTATTGCGAATCCTTAATCACGTCAAAGAAAATATCCTAAAATGGGCAAGAGGGCCCTGAGGAAGACTCTCAAAAGTCCATCCGCAAGTGGTCAAGGGATGGAGGCAGGAGGCCTTCTGCTACTCACGTGGGCGGGGGCAGCGCTCCCTGGAGACCACGGGAGGCTCCGCCAGAGCCCCACGGCACGCCCGGCGCAGACACAGCAGGGTCTGGGGGGTGTCCAGCAGGCCCCGCAAGGACGGCATCCAGCTGGATCAGAGTAAACCTGTCCCCGGGCCACATGGAGCGCAGCTCCCACTCCCAGGGAGCAGAATGGGAAATTCACCTCCAGATCTGCCTCCTGCTCTTAATAGTTTACACGCACACGCTCAAGGCAACTGCACACCACAGCATATGTGGTTCCTATTCCACAGGCTGGGTTTGGTCATTCTCAACTAATTCTTTGGGTGTCCAAGTTAAACTTCTCTAAAAATTGACCTACTTGACTTGTGAAGTACCATGTGGTGCAGAGGGAACAAAACCAAGGAAGAAGCATCTGTACCCCAGTGACTCACACGTCTGTCTGCATTACATGCTCTGGTTTCTCTGGCGGTGGGAGGGGCCTGTGACGGCTCTTCCAGCTGAATCTTTATCACTTTGCACCCTGTAGGTGGGGTGGGGAGGCTTGTGCTGACTCTAAATCGCAGCTTCCAGCCCTCCCTGACCCAAGTGGAGTTGGAGACAGGAATCTCACTTCATCCACTGGTACCTGAGGGCTGAAGTGGGTGAGAACCGCACGTGGTCAGCTTACCCATCGGGGAAACCTCCAGAACAGGCTGATCCAGACAGCCATACTCTTTCAGGAAACATGTTAAAAGAGAGCAACTTTACAGTTTTGTGTGTGTGTGTGTGTGTGTGTGTGCAATAGGAAAACATACTGTGTAACAGGAAAAGATAGAATGTTGATAGCTTTTCCCTTCCTCTGCTTTCTGCTAAACCATGTCTACCAGCTCATCTCCTGGACTGGGCAGTTTTGGAGTAAAAGGTAAGTCAGGAGGTACCGTGTTGCCTGAATTGAAATGACCTAACCCGAATACACTTACACAATGAGAGGAGAGGAGGAGAAATTCGAAAGCCAGCATGAAAGGTATTTGAAAAACATTCCGGAGAGACCGCAGGGAGGAGATGTGAGGCGGCTGCCGTATGCCTGAGATGTTGGGAGAGATGGAGATGGGGAAAGAGGAGTTTTAAGTTTTTTATGTATTATGAATGAAATTTATCCCATTGGGATTTCCCCCAATCTCCTATGGAGGTTAAAATTGCTTTTCCAGATAGGTTTGGCATATTGGAATTGAGTTTCTTTAAATGAGAACCTTGAAGAGACTGAGCCCACAGGGCAACTTTTCCTTTTCTTTACTGAGTTATAATCATAAAGGAGGGCGACTTGTCCAAAGGAAAAAGTCTATAAATAATAAATGTTGGAGAGGGTGTGGAGAAAAAGGAAATCGTCTATACTGTTGGGAATGTAAACTGGTGCAGCCACTATGGAAAACAGTATGGAGGTTCCTTAAAAAAAACTAAAAATAGAGTTACCATATGATCCAGCAATCTTAATCGTGGGCATATATCTGGAGAAAACCCTGATTTGAAAAAGTACATGCACCCAAATGTTCATAGCAGCGCTATTTACAATAGCCAAGACATGGAGGAAACCTAAGTGTCCATCAACAAATGAACAGATAAAGAATGGAATATTACTCAGCCATAAAAAGAATGAAATAAGACCATTTGCAGCAACATGGATGAACCTAGAGATGATCATACTAAGTAAAGGAAGACAGAGAAAGACAAATGTCATATGAGATCACTTTTATGTGGAATCTAAAAAAGTGTTACAAATGAACTTATTTACGAAACATAAATAGACTCACACACATAGAAAACAAACTTATGTTTACTGAAGGGGGAAGGGTTGGAGAAGGGATAAACTGGGAATTGGGAATTAATAGATACACACTACTGTATGACAGATAATAAGGATCTATAGGGAACTATATTCAATATCTTGTAGTAACTTTAATGGAAAAGAATCTGAGAAAGAACATATATACATATGTATCCCTGAATCACTTTGCTGTACACCTGAAACATTGTAAATCAGCTATACTCCAAATAAAAAATGTTGCATGTCAATTTTAACTTGAAAAAAAGGCATGAATAGTATCTACCATAGATATCATTACCCACGACAGCCTTTTAAAGTGGGAGTTATTATTTCCATTTTATAAATGAGGAAACTGAAGGTCAGAGAGATTAAGGAACTTGCCCAAAGTCACACATCTAGTAAGTGGCAGGGTCAGGATCTGGACCCCGGTCTACGTGACACCAAAGCTCATTAACCGCTGCACTCTGTTGCTCGGCAGAGTAAGCCCTCAGCTAGCGCTACTATATGTTGTTTCTGGAACAGGAAGATCGACTTTCACTCAAAAGAAAGGAACGCTTTTTAGAAGCGAGAAACTGCAGCGACAGAGTGGTCCAGAGACTCAGGAGGCAATCACAATTGGAGGTGTTTAAGCATTTGATGGGAACCTGAACTTGACTAGGTGGTTGAAATCGTTGACTTTTATGGTTCCTTTTATCCAAGGTCTTCCTGCTAACACTTGTGGGACCCAGGGCAAGATGACAAATGGGGCTTCAGACCGTATGTCTAAATATTTCAAAGTGAAACTCAAGCTAGCACCTGTGAAATAAGAAGGGTTCTGTCCTCCTGCCTTGATAAATATACTTTACAACACCTGGACATCCAGGCTCAACTTTAGAAAGCCAAGGCTACTTGGAGTTCCATGCTGAGATGTGGCAGCGTGGGGCTAGCCAGCCTAGTTTCCAGCCTGCCACCCACCCTACCCCTCTTTCCACTCCAGACTTGGTCCTGTACCTGTGGGGGGCCTCATGTGCATGGAGTGTGGACACTCCAGACTGACAGTCCAGGCTCCATTCACTGTCCCCAAAGAACTGCCTCTTGGCCACCCCACACAGAAATATGCACACCTGCAGAAGGACAGACAAGGGGGAAGAGGCCTGAACAGGCCCGGGAAGCAGCTCGAGGCTGTTCGGACAGGGCCAGGGCGTGGTTTAGAAGGGAAGGCACAGATGCATTCTCTTGACCCCACAGGCTTGTCCTCACTTAGGAGGGGCATGGCCGAGGAGATCCGGGGCAGGGGCCTTGGCTGGGTCTAAGGGCCTCTTCCAATATGAGATTTCCATGATGGTTAGTTCCTTGGGTCTTACCTTTCTTCTGGATATTTATATTATCTTGAGTTTAAGACCAAAATCCTCTGTCTGGGACAAAGACATCTTAGGCTGGATGATTCGGAGCTGGGCATTAGGGAAGCTTTGCAAGGCTGTTGGACTGGGTGCAGTGGCCTAAAAAGGACTATGGCTGGAGAAACCCAGACAAAATAACTGGTGGAAACTCTTTCTTTCTGTTTTTGCTCATTTCTCCTTGCTTGGCTGCTCATACAACATGGTTTACTTAAGAAAATATTCTGGGCTTTGGGGAATTTGCCTCCTTTATCCCACAACTTTCTTTCACTGACCTCACCTCTCTCCTCATTCTCTGATGTTCCACAGGCCACCGTCTTTCCAAGTCTGCCCTAAATCTGAACTGCAGTTGCCTTCTCCCACCCCTACGGCAGATCTTTTCCACAGCAAATATCTTAAACAGAAATTCCAATCTGAGCGAGAGCTGACTGCCATCTCCCCAGGTGGGTGGAAGGGTGCATTTGGTCTTTTTGGGGTGACAGCAGCTACAGAGCCCAGGTTTGCCTTGCTCACCAAACCAACTCTCCCTTCATGCCAGCTTACATCTGCAGGGGGGTTGACGGGGCTGCTCAGTGCTGGGTTAAGAGTATAGATTCTAGAGACTGTCAGTCAGACCTGGGCTGAAATACTGTTCCATGCTTTGTAACCTTGGACAAATTATGTAATCACCTTGGGCCTCAGTTTTCCATCTCCAAAATCTCTAAAATGGGGTTGATAATTTTAACTATATTAGAGGGCCTTTAGGAAGACTTCATGAAAAAATTCACAAAAAGCTCTTAATTTTGCAGTGGCCAGCACAAAACAGCTGCTCAAAAAAAAAAAAAAAGCCAGCTGTTGTTATTAATCCTTCCTACTTCTGTTGATGATAATCTTTCCACCCCAAGGCTTGGAACCTTGGTGTTATCTCTGACCTCCTTTAATTGTCTCCTGCATTTAATTATCTGTCTCTTTCTTTCTATGCCTACTGCCACCATCTGAGTTGAGGGTCACATTTCAAATAGTTTGTTCTGCCATTTTTTCTGTGTGCTGCTGTATTCCCCTTTCTAAATCATTCTTTGGTCATGTTCCCTCCCTCCTCTAAAACATTCTGGCCTCACCACTGCCCACTGCACAGCCCTGTTCAGCCCTCCAGAATGAAGTCCCAGGCCTCCTTTTCTCCGTTACTTCCCACCATCCAACATGAGTCTTTAGCTCAAACCAGATTGGTCTGTTTGTGAATCCTGCTGGTCAGCTGTCCTGGGTTCAAGTCCAGTATGCGTCATTTACTGGTTGTGTGACTCTGGACAGGGCTCTTAATTATTTTAGAGCCTGTGTTCTCACCCTGCAAAATGGGGGGGTGGTGGTAATACCACTTAATTAGAGAATGACTTTATCTTCCTCCTAGGGCAGGTGTGTGGACCAATGAAGATAATGTGATAGCACTTTGTAAACTTAAATCACTCTGCAAATATTAAATTTTTAGTTCTTGTAGGTCTGGTCCAGGATATTATTTGTCCTTCTATTTTAAGGGACACCTCCTGGTTGGATGATCAGATCCGGGACTTGACAATGTTTTAAAATAAGAAAAAGGAGGAAAAAGAAGAAAGAGGATGGTAGAAGGAGAGAAGAATCTGATCTCTTCTACAAACACATTTGAAGATTTTGAGGTGAAGTAACCAGAAATTTTCACTTATTTTAAATTGATCTGATGGCCCACCAGAGCCATCACTGGGCTCACAGAAGAGGGGCTGGTGACAGACGTGTTCACAAGGAGACCATGCTGTCTGTATTAGCATGGGGCTGGAGGTTGAAGGCTGACAAGTGCTAATGAAGGAGGCTGTTTTAGGGAACATGGGAGGCTAGAAAGGTCTGAGGCCTGAATGTGGTGCCCAGAGGGGGCCAGTTGGTTCTCTGTGCTGAGTGAGCACACTTGAGGATTCAATGACATCATTATGGCAAAAGGCTTAGCAGGTGGTTATGTGCTGCACAGGCACGTGGCTAGTAAGACTGAGCCTGGAGATCCCTCTCTGCTGCTGAGCTGAGGCTCTGATGGGGAAGCAGAAGAGCCGGGCCTGGGCTGAGCCCACAGCCTGGGTTGGGTTTCCGGTCAGATTTGAGCTTCACCTTGTGTGTGACTCTCAGGCCTGTGGCCCTGGTTGGCATCTGGCCCTGAGTGTCCTTCTTTAAGCTGATCCCCCTTGTGCTGGCTCTGGATCTGCCTTGGGGGGACCTGGGACCCCAGTGCTGTCACTGCCACCCTCCTGAGGGTGAGGACCTCTGGGGGTGGGAGGAAGGTGTGTCCACTTCAGGTTAAGTGCCTGGTGGTTCCGGGAGCCTCTGTGATGTGTTAGTGGGTACCAAGTGGCTTTTTAGATTAAAACGACATGACATCTTTTTTCCAACCCAACAAATTGGTCAAGATTAAAAAAATATATATCACGAAGCATTTTTTGGCCAGGGGGTGGGGAAATGGTCACAAGCATACACTAGTGAAGTGGAAACAGGCTCGATCTTTCTAGAAGGCATCTTGGCAACATGTACCAGTCTTAAAAGTCAAGGGCCCAGCAATTCTACTTTGCATATTTACCCAAAAGAAGTAATTATGGCTACATGCAAACTTTCAATCAATAGTGTTCACTGCAGCATTGTACATGAGGGGCAATCTGGAAGCAATCTGACTGCTGAACAGCAGGGGAAAGTTAAATACGTGCTGGTACACAGAGGGTACTACGGGAAAATACTATTAACATAAATACTGCTGAGCAGCAGGCTACAAAACAGTATTACTAAATGACACTAAATTACTAAATGACAAACATGGATGTGTATAGCCTGGGGTAGGGGAGGGGGGATCTGAAATAATATATCCTAAAATGTTAGTTTTTTTAAGGGGTGGGATTATGGGTTCTTATTTCTCCATTGTGCTTTTCAGTGTTTTCCAAGTTTGAACTCATATACGCACTTTGCCTGGTGAAGAAGTGATTGTTATGAAACAAAATAAAACCCGGACTCCGGCTGGGGTGCCCAGGGCCTGCAGTCCCAGCGGAGCGCAGAACTCCCAGGCACGCCCCAGACGGCGATCTGCAGAATGAAAACCCTGGGGGATACCTTTCTGATCAAGGACTGGATATTCTCTCTGTTCATCAAAGGAAAACCTCAGCTGGAAGATGTGGGTGTGGAGGGGAGAACGGCCTTCAGACAGACTTCCACTCACAGTTTTGAAACGCCTGTATTTATAGCCTGTGCGGTGACCTTTCTAGTCAACCGCAATTTATGGCTTCTTAATTGGTTTTCCTGAAACAAGCAGTGGTAACTTATATTCCAGGCGAGGGAGGAGCGAACCTCATCAGAGGCAGGGGTGAGGGCTGGGGGTGGGTGGGAGGGGCAGGACCTGTTCTCTTCGCAGCCTCCCTGACACGCTGAATTACGGCGTCTTGAATTAATCTGGTGAATCACAGCAGGGAGCTGTGAGAGGAGCTGGGCTCTAAACGAATAATCTCTTGATGTTCTATATTTATTTGTCCTCCCGCAGTGACGTCCACGGCCAGTTTCTAAGGTTGGGCAGCTTTTTTTTCCCACATTTGGGACCACCTGCCTGGTAACCAGGCAACAGAAGAGTCCAGCTTGCCTGGCAGAACTGAAGAGATAGGGGCGGGGAGGATTCAAGTCATTTGTTAAGTCAATGAAATAAAATAATCACAAGGAAAGGAAACTGGAAGGAATGCCCTAAACCCTCAGCAACTAGCTTTTGTAAACTACAGTGTGTCTCAATTCTGGGCTGTCTTCTATACGAAAGCAATGCAGTATCTTTTTGTTTTCTCTACATATAACAGGAATTCAACAAACGTTAGCCTGTTTTTCTTCCTAATTTTGTTTCATATGTGCAGGGGTTTTGGCTTCACAAGATGACAAGCCCTGCAAAGGACGATGCCGTGTCGGGTTTTCTCTGGATTTGGGTATGTAGGTATTTGGGGCCGTGCTGGACACAGACTAGGAAGGGAACAGCAGAAGGTTACAGCAGAGGGATACCTTCGATGCGCCAGGCACTGCAGCTGCAAATTTAGTTCATCCTCACAACAAATTCTGTGATGCATAACTGTATTTATTTTCACATAAGAGTTTCAGAAAGATTAAAGTAACTTTTAGCCCAGGTCACTCCACTGGGAAGCTACAGAGCTGAGCTGTGAACTTAGCAGCATGGCTTGGATCCCACACTCTTTTCTCCTCCACCACTGATCTCCAAGAGGGGACACTGGCCCAGGGGGAGGGCAGGGATGAGTGTTGCTGTGGCCAGCTCATTCTTGAAGAGAACAGGAGGTTCTGGAAGGTCCAAGGTTCTGGTGGGTGTAGGGTAGGCTTGTCTTCAAATATAACCAACTCTGTCCAACCCTGAACTGCCCTAGCAGTTCTGTCACCGCAGACCAGAGCCAGCCTCTGGCTCCTGAGGAGACAGATGTGTCCAAGTAAGCAGAGGGGGCAGGAAGCTCACTTGCACATCTCTCCTTAAGGACTTTTATTCCAGATATGTCCTTGAGAGTGAAGAGGGCCAGCGTTTGAGCAAACTCTGGAGTCACAGAGGTATAATCAGGGAAATATTCCTTACAGCCACCTAGCCTAGCCCATGAGGAAATACAATGAGGTTTTTATTTTGCTCGATGGTAAAAAATCTGGAAAGCATAAGAAAGTGCAAAGGATGTGGCAGTTCTCCATAGTGATTGAGGGTTTATATAGACTTAGGATCAGACTCTAGATTTGTTACCTAATATTAGTATTTCATATCTATGTGACCTTGGGCAAATTTTAAAGCCTTTCTGTGCCCTGCTTTTCTCCTATCTAAAATAGGATGGTCTTTTCCTTTTTCTTCTATTATTTCAATGGAATGTTGGGGGTTAGGGAAGACAGACATCGGGAGGCCTGGACTGCAACCCTCCTCTGCTTCTGATGAACTAGGTGGTCTCAGGCAACTTCCTAAACTTCTCTAGGAAACAGTTGGACAGAAGGTGTGGACTCAGGACCTTTAAGGATCTCTCTGGCGCTCACGTTCCTTGTTCTCAAACCAGGAGGCTGCCTGGCAGGGTGGGCTGAGAGCTGTGGGTTCTACAAAGGGGAGGCTACTGCAGCAGCTGCAGGTCCCTGGGAAGGCGACGGGCACAGGGCACTGTCCAAAACCCTGGCAGTGGCCTTGGAGAAGCCAGGTCCCCCGGGGCAGCCCTACCAGTCCCAGAGGAGGCTCTGCCCCACGCCTGTGTGCACAGCTTCTTCACCAAATAAGGAGATGCTGAAAGGCAGCACCCCCCACCCGACCACACGGCCAGCCTCACTGTGTGTGTCCTGCTGACCCAGCCCTTCAGGTCCCCATCGCCCTTCCTCATCCCTCACATCCCCTCTACAACAGCTAATTCAATGAGTCCGGGTCTGTAAAATTAAACCCACTGCTGCCCCTTGCCAGAATCCTCTAACAGCCCTAATTGGAAAACTGCCTCAGCCTCTGCCCATCAAAGCTGATTATATCTGCAAGCCGAGGGGCCTGGTCCTCGTCCGTCCGGGATGCTCACTCCACCCAGGCCCGTGAGATCATCCCGCCAGCTCGCCCGGGGCTGTCTGCGGCTGGCAGGAGTCAGCCCGGGAGAGGCGCCTTCTCCACATCAAGCAGCAGCAGCTGGCCTCCCGAGCTCTGCCTCTGACGCCATAAACAAATCTGTGCTCATCACAGGGACCTGGAAACAACTCGCTCTCAAGCAAGAAGTCATTTTTCTCTGACCTGCGTTCACTTTTCCCCTCTACGATCCCAGTGGAATCTCTCGAGCTAGAGGTGAGGATTTACTCCAAGAAAAAGGACACCTGCCTCAAGGACCACAGTCCAACTGTGTTAATCCGCAGGTGCCTGCTCATTAGACCCCTTTCTCAGGGGTCAGAGCAGTCAACCAACTAACAGAGAGCTCTCTGAGCACCTGTTATGTGCCCCACGCAGAACTAGGGCTGGATGTGGGAGAAGGGGAAATAAAAGAGGATAGTCATTCCTCTCCACTAAACCACCAGGTTTTAAAAACGTTTTTTGAGATAAAATTCACATAACATAAAATTCAAATTTTAACCATTTTAGAGTGTACAAGTCAGTGGTGTTTAGCACAGTCGTAATATTGTGCAACTATCACTACTACCTAATTCTAGGTTTTCATCACCCCAAAAAGAAATCCTGTCCCCATTAGGTAGTCAGTCTCCACTCTCCTCTCTTCCTGAGGCCTTGAAAAAACCACTAATCTAATTTGTCTCTATTATATCGCTGGGTTAAAGAGCCATGCTTCATACCTCCTTTCCTCCCCTCCCCATCTCTACATTTTTTCATAACTAGGTACCAACAGACCTTTGCATGAAGCACTTTGGGCGCCTTTACTTCTGAGATCTCAAAGCACTTAAATGCTGTAGGTTCCTCGGTTCCTGCCCCACGATGTGACTGACAAGCGCCCTCTGTCCCTGCACCACTGCTCTCCTGCTACTTTGGTTTAAGTCTGGTGAATATAGCTCTAGTCTAGCTGATAAAACTAGTTAGTGTTAGAAGTTTAACCAATGCTGAAAACCTTAGTTATTTTGGAATGAAGAATAAGGCATTTTAAGCAAACGTGAGGAACCACAGAGATAGTTGATGCTAACTGTTTTGGGGGGCAGGTACCTGCACAGGAATCACACACCCTAGCCCACAGCAGAACCCCCCGGAGAGCTTGTTAACACGCGCTGCTGGCCCCCGCCCCAGAGTTCCTGAATCAGTAGGTCTCGGGTGGGGCCTGAGACTCTAGTTCTAACAAGTTCCCAGGAGATGTTGATGGTGTCGGTCCAGGACAATGCCTGGAGGACCACTGGCCCAGGATATGCACGGCTACCACCCCAGTACTGACTAACGGCCATAGCAAAGAAGAGCCATCACCCATCGCATGCCTTTGGCTTTGTTGATATGCCACTTCTTCAAGCTAATTGATTATGTTGACATATGGAGTACGGTTATTAGTAAATAACATTGCTTGTATTTTCACAAGTATGTTTTATGGTCAAAGTTTTCCATTTCACACTAAAGAGCCAAGATCAGCAATTCCTTAATGTGCCAGCAAATGGCATAATCAAATAGTAAGTAATTTCCTTTCTGAATAGAAGCGTGACCGTGAATTTACAGATTATATTCTCCTGCTAGCTATGGGCACCTTTGAGGTGTTTACCCCTAACATACATGTGCATTCACACAGTCCTGGACCATTCTGGTCCATCCTCTACAGGGCTCTCCTTTGAACACGTGTGTCATGGCTCATTACATAATATCCACATGAACCTGCTTGGCCCCAGCCCCTCCGTGTTTTGCCTCAGGGATGGAGCCAAGATGAGACTTTGGGTCATGGCCAGGCATTCTTAAGAGCATGCACTCTTTGTAAAAACAACCATATCTTTTCCAAAAAAGAAACAGTAATATTCATAACAATAACTATGCACATACATACTTATATACGGGTTTTTACACTTAATATAGTACTTTCACATCATCTAATGCAAAGCTCAAAGCAACCCTATGTCATAAGGTGGAATGGCTTTACTATTCTATTTTATGCAACAAATAAACTAAAACTCAGTTTACCCCAAGATCTCCAGCCAGTGGGGAAGCCAGGTCTCTAACCAAGTCCATGGCCACAAATCACCACTTTATCATTCACGTGGATTCCAGAGTTAAGACCCCACCTGTCATTATGGAGGGATCCTCTTGAAAACAACATAAATCTATTTATCTGCAGGACGACAGCAAAAACCAACAGGAGCCGATAAGCAGGAAATGCGGATGCATATTAATGTTCATTTTTCAGTCTCAGATGCCCAGAATGCAAGACTGTGTTCCCTGGAACATTTCAGTTTATTCCTTTAGCTAAAACATCATCTTGTCACTGCCTGGGCTTCTTCTCTGAGACCCACTAGCCAAGTCCCACTGGGGCTTTGAAGGCCTGGGGAGGAAGCAGCTCTCTGTGGCAGCTAAGATCCACCACAGTCCCCAACCTACTGGCCCTCATTAAAGTACCAGGACAGCAGGGACGCAGATGGGCCAGGGGGGCACTGGGCTCTCCAGGGGCTGCTCCACCACGAAGCAAAGGTGGGATCCTGACTGCTCCAGCCCGTGTCCATGAACATATTCTCTCTCTCTCTCAGCCTAGGCTAACCCTCATGGCAAAAAAGGCTCACGATCACCCCCTTCTTTCTACTCCTGCTACCAATGCCCTGGTTCACAGCCCTGTGACCCCTTGCAGATTACTGCCCATATAAAATATGTTAAATGTTTATTTTGCTGTAACTTTTACTGACTCCTTTTTCTAATAAACATGAATAAAGATAAAAAGGTATAAGGAAAATAAAACCCACCCAGTTCTCAATACCCAAGATAATCACGGTTAATACTTTATCATTTTCAACACAAGTGCATACTGAGAGCACTGTTTGGTGAGTTACTTTCTAAAATACAACTCTGTTGCTCTCATGCCTAAATCTTTTGAAGACTCCTCCCACTGCTAAAATAAAATCTAAACATTCCCCTTCTTCTTGGGTCCCTCTCACTTCTCTTTACAAGCCTGCCCTCCTAAGCCCTATGACCCTAGCCTGGAGCCTGCGTTACACCGTCAGATGTGTGTCTGCTGGGCTGGTTCGTTGTGCCCCAAGTATTTGAAAGGACAGTGTGACTATGTGGGGTGGGTGGTACCCGGCCCCACTACAAGCCCCGTGGCCTTATTACCACACACATCCCTTACACGTGTGTGTTAACGGCACCCTCCTTCAGGCCTTTGAACTTACAGCCTGTGTGTCTAGCTGCACTGATCTATGTACCTCCCCCAACATCTGCCTGTAAGCTTTGGCTCAGGGTATCCCCCTGCCTGGAGTGCTACCCTCCTTCCTACTACCACCTGTTGGAAAACCCAAATCAAATCTTCATCTTTTCAGATCCCATGGTTACAAGAACCTCTTCCTCCCCTTGCTCCTGGGGCATGTGAGACTCCACTCCACTCCTGTGCACTGACCACAGTCATTTATGCACATGCTGTCTTGCCCTCTAGAATTCCTAGTGGCCTGAGATCATCCTTTTATTCCATAAAGTGCTGTTCACGAATAGATGCAGAGGGTGGGATGCACTGAAGCTGAAAATGGACGTCTACGGCCTTGGGCCCGCCTACCTTCACCCGATCTGTCCCAGGGAGGCAGGGTGGGGAGTCTCTTCTCTGGAGCCAGGGCCACCAGGGGAGTGGGGAGGGGGCTGCTCCGGTTCTTCATGATCGAAGCTGGGCCAACTGGGCTTCTAATGACAGGAGGACATGTACACGCCTGACTACCAAGGTGAGAAGATGATTCTTTACATCTCACCTCAACCCAGGATGGATGTGAGGTGCTTCAGAAATGCCTACCATCCAGGAGAATAAAAATTAAGTAGGTACAGACAGCGAGGGCAGCGTAACAGCAGGCGACCCTTCATAAAGCTGATACACAGAACTGCTGCACGTGGGCTGCAAATTTAACTCTGAGCTTCTCAGCTACCAAAGCAAAAAGGGAAATAGGGTTGGTTAAAACAAATCACAGTTTAGGAGGAGCTCATTTTGCTTCCACTAAGCCGTGAGAGGAGTTTCTTCCGAGGACCCTCTTAAGCGGGAGGCTGAGGTCTACGGGGGGGAAAGTTATCACTGCGTCATTACGTATATGAAGAAGCAGCTTCTCACAGCATCTCCCAGGGCAGTCTGAGAGCCTAACGCCCACGGACAACTCACTGGAAGGGAGTGTACTGGAAAGTGGCAGTGTTTCAACCGGCAGCTCTCTGATGGGGGAGCTGCATCTGGGGCTCAGGGCTTCTGGGGCAGTGGTTCCGAGAGCTGCTGCCCAGAGCCCAGGAGGTCTGGGGGAGCCTTCTCAGGTCTGAGGGGGTGGGGTTGTATGAAGGCTGCTCTCACAGGGCTTCCAGCCTCCTCACCTGCCTCACCCCGAGCATCTCTGCTTTTCTGTTTTATTAGAGTTTGGGGTCAGCTGTTTGACAAAAGGATTTTATATCAAAAAAATGAAGCTCAAAAACCTGTCATGAGTAATATTTCTCTCCACTGAGCTTTTGATAAACATTTGCCAGCAGATTTTAAATTCATACTTAAATTTTGGGGCAAAAACTTAGAAGATTTCCATTAGCAGGTATTTATCCAGAAGAAATGAAAATAGATATTCAAACAAATATATGTGCATGCATGTTTACAGCAGCACTATTCACAATAGCCAAAAAGTGGAAACAGCCCAAATGTTCATCAACAGATGAATGGATAAACAATTGTGGTGTATACTCACAATGGAGTATTACTCAGCCATAAAAAAGGAACGACATTCTGACACATGCTATACTGTGCACAAATCTCAAAAACACTGTTAAGGGAACAAAGGCAGACACAGAAGTTCACATATTGCATGATTCCTTTTATATGAAATTTCCAAAATAGACAAATCCATAGAGACTGGATGCAGACTGGGGAGAAACTGCTTCGTGGGTACTGGGTTCTACTTGGGAGTGATGGACATATGGAATTAGACAGAGTGGTGATTGTGCAATACTGCGAATGTGCTACAGGCCACTGAATTTTACACTTTAAAATGGTTATTTTGTGTTATGTGAATTCACTTCAATAAATTAAAGGGAAACAGTTGAAGGGCAGATCATCAGTGTTGCCAATCAAAGGCCATTTCACAGCTTGCCGATCAACAGAGCAAAGGGCAGGGCTGACGTCCTCATGGAGAAGAGCCACCTTCATCAGGGCCAACACATGCCTCTTACGGAGCGCTGCTGGGGACAGTGACTTAGGCTGGTAAAGTCACAGGTTCTTTTTCTTTCATGGGAGTCCTGCCTCGGGCTTACACTGCTTTTATCCCTTCAGCACCAGCCCACAGTGAGCACCCCTGACATGCTGACTGGTTAACCAGGCCACAAACAAGTAGGTGTTTGTTTTGAATCCATGACTCACCTGTTTCACTCACCCTCGTATGTAGCTATTTCTCTACCAGTTACCCCACCCCACCAATTCATTCAGCCTTATCCACTTTTGAATTTACAGCAAAGAATTAATGAGAATAAATCTTTCCTGCCAAGGACCCCACGAGGTACATCTTGTAGGTAGAATTAGGCTTAACCTCATGGAGCTACTTCACAAAGTCACTCATCATCTTCCTCTTGTTTTCTGCTGGATTAAAGGTCGGCCTCAGATGTTTTCCTGAGGGGCCTCAAACTATTCTCTGGTGTCATGTCCTCACCCATAAGACAACATACTCTTTTATATTTTTATCCACCCATCCATCCAATGAATATTTATTGAACATTGGGTGTCTATCATATGCCAGGCACCAGGCCAGGTGACTACGGGGGCTACACCCGTGGATAAGGCAGGAGGGCTCCCCTGAAGAGGGAGGTACAGACACGGACCACAGTGACAAGTGCTGGGGCTTTGGCAGCAAAGTACAGGGGCGCGGGGAGTGTCTTTCAGTGGAACAGACAGGTCTGGGGGCTCAGGGAAGATCTCCCTGGGCTTGAGGGATTCGCTAGGCAGAGACGAAGGATTAGATCAGGAAGAGCTGGTGTGGAGAGGGGCTTCCCCAGGGCCTGGAGTGGAAACAGGCTGTCCTGGCTGCCCTGGCCACGACTCCTGCCTGGACTGAGAGCAGGTCAGGACATCTGTCCCCACCGGGACCGGGGAGGATCAGCGTTGCCTGGACAAGCTCGGCCTACAAGGCACAGCTGAGTGCTTCCCCACACGCTTTTCTGCTCTGGCAACTTCCCTGCTCCACCTGGTCCTTACCTACGACTCCCTCACCACTCCTCCAAACCTCTCCTTCTTTATGCCATTGGGCATCATGCTCGGCTTTGAAGGGCATAGGGATTCCTTTGAGAGTCTGATATAAGCCATGGACACACTTCTAAAGGAAGAAGCATATACTCATAGAATTCTGTTACCAGTTCAGGGAATTCATGGAACCCCAAAACCCATCCCTGAACCCCCTGGGAGTCCATAGCCCCAGGCTGGGAAGCCCTGACCTGTAGCCCCCGAGGCCTCTGCTTGGCAGGCGGCCTCTGCCCTGCACCGTGCTTGGCCCTCAGGGCCGAGGAGAGCTCTTCCAGGCAGGCCTCCTGGTTCTCCCCCAGGGCCTTTAATGCTGGCTCTGCCTGACTCCCTCCCTCCTCCTCACGCTCCAGGTCTGCGCCTCCATCCCTTTATTCTTTCTCCAGTTGCCTGTCCCTCTCTCTCTCCAGAATCTCTCTGCCTTTGAGGCTCCGTTTTCCCATGGTGTGGCTCTGCTCCAAGCCCCGTCCCTCCCTCCTTCCCCTCCCTCGTCAGCACCTCCCTTTGCCGCTTCTGGGGCAGCTCAGAAAGCTGTTGGGAAAAGCCTCTGGGCAGGATTCTGGTTGAGCAGAAGCTCCTGACAAGCAGCTTAATTCCCTCCCGTGGGGGCACAGTCAAGTTCAGCAGAGCCGCCCAGGGGTGAGAGACCAGCTGGTGCTGGGCGATGCCTTCAGGAAAGAGCACCAGAACATGCAGAAAGCTGACGGGATGGGCTGCTCTAAAAGTCATTTAAAAATACGCTTCGGTACTTCCAGCTCCCACTACAGTCACTGCAGCAGCATGTGGGTCTAAGGGGCCCTCTTTGTTCACTGCCCGTTTAGATTCAACGATGGCCACCATTTGCCTTCTCTACCAGGTTGGCAACACACCTGGTGCTTTCTCAGCACAGGAGCTCCTGTAGGGGAGAAAAATTTCTGTTTTCTTGGCTCTATTCAGGAGCATGTAAGCGAAGAGAGAAATGCTTCATAAATTCCCCTGGGGCCTGCCTTCTAGTGATGCTTTAACACAAGCAACATTAACCTGATGAAGAAGTTCAGGACATGCCACCCCCAAATAAGCCATGTGCAAAGCTACAGTCATCAAAACAGCATGGCACTGGCACAGAAACAGACACACAGATTAATGGAACAGAATAGAGAGCCCAGAGGTAAACCCATGCACCTGTGGTCAAGTAGTCTATGACAAAGGACATTTCCTCACACCACACACAAAAGTAAACTCAAAATGGATTAAAGATCTAAGTGCAAGATCAGAAACCGTTAAGACTCCTAAAAGAAAACATAGGCGGAATACTTTTTGACATACATTGTAGCAATATTTTTTTTGGATCAGTCTCCTCAGGCAAAGGAAACAAAGGCAAAAATAAACAAATGGGACCTAATTAAACCTAAAAGCTTTTTGCACAGTAAAGGAAACCATGGACAAAATGAGAAGACAATCTACTGAATGGGAGAAAATATTTGTAAATGATATTGAAAATATTTCTAAATGATATAACCCAATGAGGGGTTAAATATCCAAAATATATAAATAGCTCATACAACCCAATACCAAACAAACAACCTGGTTATAATATGAGCCAAAGACCTGAATAGACAGTTTTCCAAAGAGGACATACAGATGGCCACCAGGTACATGAAGAGATGCTCAACATCACTAATCATCAAAGAAATGTAGATCAAAACCACAGTGAGGTGTCACCTCACACCTGTCAGAGTGGCTATTGTCAGAAAGACCACAGATAATGAATGTTGGCAAGAATGTGGAAAAAGGGGAACCCTTGTGCACTGCTGGTGGGAATAGAAACTGGTGTAACCACTATGGAAAACAGTACGGAGGGTCCTCAAACAACTAAAAATAGAACTACTATATGATCCAGCTATTCCACTCCTGGGTGTACATCTGAAAAAAACAAAAACACTAATTCAGAAAGATACATGTGCCCCAATGTTCATAGCAGCATTATTTACAACAACCAGGATGTGGGAACAACCTAAGAGTCCATCAACAGATGAATGGATAAAGAAGATGTGATACACACATACACACACACACACACACACACACACACACACTGGAGTATTTGTCAGCCATAAGAATGAAATCTTGCCATTTGTGACAACATGGATGGACCCAGAGGGCATTATGTTTAGTGAAATAAGTCAAAGACAAATACTGTATGATATCACTTGCATGTGGAACCTAAAAAATAAAACAAATGAGTAAGTATAACAAGACAGAAACAAACTCACAGATCTAGAGGACAAACTAGTGGTTACCAGAGGGGGGAGGAAGAGAAGGAGGGGCAAGAGAGGGGTGGGGGATGGAGAGGCACAAACTCTTATGCATAAAATAAGATACATGGTTATACTGTACAGCACAGGGAGTGTAGCCAGTATTTTATAATAACTTTAAGTGAAGTATAATCTATAAAAATATTGAATGACTATGTTGCACACCCAAAACTAATACTGTAAATCAACTACGCTTTAATTTAAAAAATGCCACTTTGGTATATTGATTACTTTGAGTTGAAGGCACTTGAAAAACAGCAAATGCATAAACAGGCTTTCTCTGAACTCCCCTTAGCTGCCTAAAGACAGGCCCTCCAAAAGAAACTCAACGGTCATAAATCCCCAGAGAGTTTCTTCAACCAGGCAGACTGATTCCTATCACAGGAGAGGGAACCCGAAGTCAGTATCACGTGCAGACAAACTTTGTCCTAAATTGTCGTATCTTCCATCTAGTCTTCCAAAGGCCCATTCATCTTTCCTAAAACTCCTGTACTGTCCCCTAAGTTCCTACATTCCCCCTCCCCTTCCCCTATTAAGACCAAATGTAAGCTCTTAAATCGCACTGCCTTTTTGGGTATTTCCCATTTCCCCCCCTATGATGCTCCCATGCACATAATATTAAAAATTAATAAATTTGTATGTGTTCTCTCCTGTTAATCTGCCTGTTGTCAGTTTATTTCATAGACCCAGCTATCGAACCTAGGCGTGTGGAGGGGGGTTTTCCTCCCTCACAGTGGCAAGGTGTGGGCTGCCCGGGAGGTGCCTTACGGCTAGATGGTAAAGGTCTCGATGATGCTAAGAAATTCGTACTTTTTACAGCAGGTTTCTTGCAGAGACCGCTAGTTGCTTATAACATCTCTTTGTTCTTGTTAGTAATAGAACCTCAATTTTGTTTTTGTTTCTTCGATTTGTTATTCTGGGATAATTGTAGATTTATATGCAGTTTGTAAGAAATAATAAAGAGATATCCCATGTACCCTTCATCCAGTTTCCACCAACGGTAATAGCCTGCAAAACGACAGTGCAGCGCCACATCAGGAAACTGACACTGATAGAATCCAGATTCAGGTTTCACCAGTTTTACATGACGACATGCATGTTTGCGTATGTATATTTAGTTCTATGCAATTTTAAAATTATTCCTTATTTTCTACTGAAGTGTAGTTGATTTACAATGTTAGTTTCAGGTGTACAGCAAAGTGATTCAGTTACACGTATACATACATACGTATATATTTTTTCAGTTTCTTATCACATGTATAGATTCGTGTGACCACCACAGTCAGGACACAGAACTGTTTCATTACAATGACCCCTAGTGCAGCCCTTTCAAGCCAGACCCACCTCCCTTCCTCCCCGTTCTCCAACCCCTGGCAACCATCGATCTGTTACCCACTTCTATAACTCTGTCATTTTGAGAACGTTATATAAATTGAATCATCCAGTATGTAACTTTTCGAAAGAACCTCAATTTTTAGCTGGACATTTTACCACCCAGAACAAAAACTGTGTTTCCCAGCTTCCCGTGTATCTAGTATGACCATGTGGCCAAATTCTGACCAACTGGATTTAGATGCAAGTGTTATTTGGGTCTCTTGGGAAGGCTGCTTAAAGGGAGCTGAGTCAGCTGGAAGAGTCCTCCTTTTGGCTTTTCTGCTTTACCTCTTGGACTGTATTAGGATGTGTGACATTGTGATATTTATAATAAGAAATATATAATTGTCCCATTCCTGCCCAGAGCTACTAAACCCTTGGAATTTCCTATGT
The DNA here is from genome assembly GCF_009834535.1 of Camelus ferus. NCBI lineage: Eukaryota > Metazoa > Chordata > Mammalia > Artiodactyla > Camelidae > Camelus > Camelus ferus. The sequence continues at coordinate 4,617,090 of NC_045716.1, forward strand.
GATGAGAGCATAATGGTATCTATCTTTGGTTATGTTACTTGGAGGACTTTTGGAAAATCCCTAGGCAACCAAAGGATGGGGGGCTGGTTGCCAGGGGAACCAACCCTGTGATTCGAGGGTTAGAAATTTCAGCCTCACCCTCCAACTTCCTGGGAGGGGAGAAAGCCTGGATACTGACTTCAGTCACCAATGACCAATGATTTAATCAATTGTGCCTAGGTAATTAAGCCTCATAAAAACCCTAAAGGGAGAGGGTTAGGAGAGCTTCTGGGTTGATGAACATGTGGAGACTTGGGGAGTGTGGTGCCCCTGGAGAGGGCAGGGAAGCTCTGCGCCCTTTCCTCATACATTGTCCTGTGCACTTCTTCCATCTGGCTGTTCCTGAGTTACATTCTTTTATGATAAACTGGTGGTCTAGTTTCTCTGAGTTCTGTGAGCTGCTCTAGCAAATTAATCAAACCCAAGGAGCGGGGGTCATTGGAACCTCCGATCTAAAGCCAATTGGTCTGAAGCACAGGTGACAACCTGGACTTGCCATTGGCATCTGAAGGGTTGGGGGGTGGTCTTGTGAGATGGAGCTGTTAACCTGTGGGGTCTGATGCTAGCTCTGAATAGAAGCATCAGAATTGAGCTGAACTGTAGGACACCCAGCCGGGGTCTGAGAATCGCCTGGTGTGGCAAAAAGTCCTACACATTGGAATTGGAGCAGAATGACAGATGTAACAGCTAGAGCTCCAGCAGCCATCTTGGGCCACGAGAGCCATGTTTCAGGAGTTGAAATAGAAACCTTGGGTTTTTGATGATACCACGGAGCTGCTGTATCCTTGAACTGTCTATGGCCACTCCTTCACTTGATCTTAGCCAAAAGGCTGAGAAGCAACAGCCAGACTTCTTTTAAGTGAAAGAAATACAGATTTCTATCTTGTTTAGGCCACTTTTTTAGTTATACCCAGCTGAACCAAATCCTAACTCAACAAAGCGCTCAGGTTTTTAAGCAGAGGAGAGGCTTGCTTGGTGCTACGTTTTAGGGCAGTGGTTCTTCAACTTCCCTTTATGTCAGAAGCACCTCACAGATTGCTGGGCCCCACCCAAAGAGTTCCTGACCCAGTAGGTCTGGAGTGGACCTGAGGGTCTGCGATGCGGAGGCTGCTGGTCCAAGGACTGCACCTTGAGATCGACTTGCATGGACCTGGCTGCAGAGCGTACCATGGACCGGAGACACGCAGACAGGGGAAGAAGGATCTAGGGGAGGAGGGAGGGGGACAAATGGTTTCTGCCAGCGGTGGTGAGACCTAAACTAAGGGTGAGACAGGAAAAATCAGAGCAGATGGATGTGAGAAGCTTGGGGACAGCGCAAGTGACAGACCTACCGGCTGACCGGATGTGAGCAGAGGAAGGTGTCAAAGGCAGCTGTGGGTTTTGAGCCTGAGGGACCTGAGAACGACAGTGCTGCCGACAGAAAGAGAAAGTGCAGAGGAGTTGCCATTTAGAGGGGAGCAGTTTGAGTTCTGCCTTATTCAGCAAAGCTGAAACACAAAACAGGAGCAGAAAAGATGTGCTGTTCACTCAAGAAGGGTCTTTTGGAGCAGCTGGGAAGCTGGTGCGGGCAGAGGACAGAATCCCCACAAAACTTATATTCAGAGGTTGGGAAGATGGGGACATGCCAGCAGGTGAGTCAGAGAGTGTGGGCAAGAACAGAAGCAAAGGCAGGTGATGCAGCGCTGAGGAAGAGAGTGTCTGAGAGAAGGGGAGGTCGCCGGCGTCCAAGGCAGCCGAGGAGAACACTGAAGACTCGTGACTAGAAGGACACAGGTGGCTTTGGTGACAGTGGTGTGGCTACAGGGGGCGGGGAGTGAGTGGAGAGCTGTGATGACAGAGGTGGTGAGATGCCCCTGGTGGGGTAGGGGAGCCGAGAGGCAGGATGCTAACTTCTGGGGGTCAGAAGGGCAGGGGGGTATTTTATAAGAGATGGCTATCCAAGCACAGGTGTAGCAGAAGGAAAGAACACGGGGAAGAGGGGGATGGACCAAAGATACTAGAAAAAAGGGGGTAATGATGGCACAGCGTTCTGAAAGGAGAAGGAGAGGATGGGGTTGGAAATATAAGCCAGAGGGACACTTCAGAGACAAGATGAGAGGTGGGAAGGACAGAAACTTTGCAAAGGATAGAACAGCAGTGATAGGAGCTCTCACAGAAGTGGTACAGCAAGGCCCAGAGAGCGGAGAGTTAAGGCTGCCAGATTCTGAGCATCCAAGGGGCAGAGGACCGCACTGTTGGGTGAGGCTCTGTGGGTGCGGACATGGCCAGGCTGCAAGCACAGGAGGCGCATCTGGGCAGGATCTTCTGCTAGGACTGGGGCTGTGGGACCCCTGGGCAGACCGGCAGGGAACGCCCAGCTCCCCTGACGAAAGGGGGCGTGTCCAGAGGGCGTCGTGCTGGTCCTGCACGGGGGGGGGGGGGGGGGGGGGGGGGCGGGGCGGAAGTGAGCGGGTGAGAAGTTCAATGGAACGAATGTCGGAAGAGGGTGAGATCACACCACGAACAAGCAGGCCCTGATGGCAGAGGGCGGCACAATGGATTCAGCTGCACTTGGAAAATTCTTTCAGTGACCAAGGAACGTCTGTGGGAATATCAGACCAGGGAGTATTTGTGGGTTGGCTGAGAGAGCACGGGGTACCTGGGGACTGAGATACTGTAAACTGCTTGCAATATACATTTTTATATTTTCCCTTTCCTTCAAATCAAATGTATTCTCTCAATTCAAAAAATACTCACAGAACACCTACAGGGGGGCTAAGTGCTACGATGGGGGAATCACACAACGGACTCAGAGCAGGAAGACCAAGTGACTGGGCCACGGAACTCTTCTAGGAGGCAGTGAGGTTTAGCTGACCCAGACCAAGCGGGCGGGGGAGGCAGGGGGAGAAGGGAGAGTATTTCAGGCAGAAAGAACATGTGTAAGAGAAAGAGCATGGTGTTGTGAGGAACTGAGAGAATTTCAGGGTGGCTGCGGCACAGAAAGAGGGGGCTTGGGGATGAAAAGTGAGACTGGAGAGGCAATTAGAGTCTGGTCTCCAAGGACCCTGTAAGGGCTGAGTGACAAGATCAGAAGAATGAATGGAAAGCAGTAGGACAGGGTAATTGTGGTGAGAGGAGGGCAATTAGGAGGCGTTGCAGTAACAGAGCTAAGGAGGATGGTGGTGTGGACGAGGGTCGTGGCCGTGGCCATGGGTTACAGCGGGCAGACACTTAGAAGGCAGATTCAGTCATAGTGCTGCTTGGATGTGGGTGATTAGAAAAAGGGATGAACTGGGGATGGGCAGATAAGTAAATACATAAACAAATGAACAAACTAACATATTTACTTCATCCTGTGGCCAAACGTTTGAAAGTTAGGAAGCTGCTGACTGCCGACAGGAGGGTCTGGTGGAGAAGCTCCCCAGGTTCAGGATGAAAAAACTGAGCCCAGAGCCCGTGATGCTGGAGTGGGAAAATCTGAGCCCTTCACGCCACTGGCATGTCTGCCCCACGGCTACACGTGTGGGTGCTGGTGCCATCCCACATCCTGCAGAGTTTTGTTTGTTTGTTTGTTTTTACATCATTTGCCCAATGGTGGTAGTGTTTTATTCTCTATAATATGTAATTGATAATAGTCAAAAGTGCTCCGATTTTAGCAAAAATCAAAGATTAAAAAAATTTTTAAATAAAACCTTTATAATATAGAAAACATTAAACATATACAAAAGTAGAGAGAATGGTATAAGCCCTCAGCCTGCTTCATCCATACCTTTTACTGATTATTTTGTAGCCTACCCTAAGACAACATACACTTTATTTATAAACACTTCTAAAAGTAGTTCTTTTTAACACATATCCATTTGCACACCTAAACAAATTAACAATGATAGTCTAGTATCATAAAAACCCAGTGCCCATACACACAGGGGCATTTGACCACACCAAAGCTGAAGCCAGATGTTCTCACAGGCTCACACTCATCAGGACAGGCCCGGATGCCATTATCTGCCTCTGCAGCCTATAAAAATGTTGGAGAGCCTACCCCAGTAACCTCAGGATGGACCTGAACTCCTCAAATGCTGATGCCAGAACCCAAGAGACAACAATAAGATCCTGAACAAACTGATATCCAATTGGCTGTGAGGTATTAGACAAGTCATGTGTTTATGTAGGTGACCAGCTGCAAAATAAGAGGTTAAAAAACTGAGGAAGAAACCCAGACATCCATCCACAGATGAACTGATAAAGAAAGTGCAGGGTATACACACAATGGAATATTATGCAGCCTTAAAAAAGAAATCCTTCACATACCACAACATAGATGAACCTCAAGGACATTATGCTGAGAGAAATGAGCCCGTCATAAAAGGGCAAATACTGCATGATTCCACTCATATAAAGGGTCGAAAGTAGTCAAAATCATAGAAGCAGAAAGGTGGTCACCAAGGGCTGGGACAGGGAGAAGGTGGGTTAGTGTTTAGTGGTAAATAACTTGAGAGTTGCAAGATGAAAAAGTTCTAGAGATCTGTTGCACAACAATGTGAATATACTCAACACTACTGAACTCTACACTTAACGGTTAAGTCAGTAAGCTTTATGCTATGTTTTTCACTACAATAAAAAACAAAAGACAACTTCTGAGGTCCATTCTGGTTGAAGGAATTAGGGGTGTGCTGTTACTTTAATTTATGTTGGGAGGTGCCCCAGAACACCATTACTCTCCCTCAGGGTGCCGCTCAGGGAAACAGGGTGGGAGGGACACTGTATTCGGAATTGGATAGTCTCAACTTTTGCCTAATCCCATCAGGAAGCATGCGGCTGCATCCCAGCAGGCTGCTGGTAGGGGGCGCTAGGGGGCTGGGCAGGCCCAGTAAGGTAGGAGTTGGGGGCCGGGGCTTGGGTTCACCAAAGTAAGAGAAACAAAAGAAACAAAAGAAAGTGGAAGCCTTTAGCAGGGGCTAGGCTGTCCTCCGGGAACATTCTGGGAAGAAAGGAGAAAGGCCAGCTGGCCGGGAGCAGCCATGCAGGGGGGATGTGAAGTGACAGATACAAATGCGTAGTACACTCGGCGGACTCGTGGGAGATTAAAAGCGCGGGGATGCTGACAGCGGGCCGTGCAAGGGAGGGAGCTGGAGAGACTGAGCCCCCGAATCTCTTCCCAGGGCACCAGGGTCTGCAGAGTGCTTTTAGCGCTTATTATCATAAGGCCATTTTTCAAATTAGCACAAGTCTGGCCTAAGGGAATCCAGGCAGCAGCGGGCAGAACTGGTCTTCCAGCTCCTCTCCGACCTCGCCCGGGAAGGTTCCTCCCGCATCTGTCCAGGCCGGAGAGCAGAGGCCGGATTCACTGCACTAGGTGGTGACATTATCTTGGTGCCTGATAGGGTCTCGGGGGAAGGCAGTGTAAGAGAAGCGGGGAAAGGACTCCTGTTCGAGGCTTTGGAAAAGGAGTACATGGGTACGGATGTGAGGGGTCTGCTGTTTATGGCTACTTTGGCACTCAGATTATTTGGGAGAATAGAGTCCATCTATTCAAAGTGGAGGTGTAAGATCCAGACTGAGGTTCTCCCAGGCAAGGTCACTGGGGGCGTATTGGGTGGGACACCAGAGTCCCAGCTTTGGGCGCGCCTGTCTCTTCAGGTCAACAGCTCTTAACCTGTCTGCAGTCCCACTCACCATGGGTGAGTCCTGGGCACGCGGGGATGAGGGGTGATGGGTGGGGTGGGGGTGGGGAGGCTCGCTGTATCCCTCTGCCTACAATTCCAGAGAGCAAAGCCACCGACACAAGTGAGCAAGGAGGTCTGATTAAGCAATAGTCCTGAACCAGCTCTGATGCTGAAAATAAGCGAAAAAAAAAAAAAAAAGAACCCCAAAACTCATTTCCTTAACCACCGTTAACTGTCTGCAGCACTCCTCACCACAGATCTCGCCATCAGCCCAGAGCTTTGGTGCCCTGCTGGCTCCTCCATTCCCCGAGCCACTCTCCTCAAACACTTTCTAAGTGCACCTAAGCAACACCCGCCCCAGCCCCCAGTGCTAACCTCTAATCTCAGGAACTTCAGTTGGACATGAATTTCACGGGCTTTTGCTCAGATGAACACAGGCTGACACAGGTGTGGCCTTGCTCTTACAGAGTGGTCCTTGGACCAGCAACATCACCTGGGAGCTTGTTAGAAATATAGCATCTTGGGCCTCACCCAGACCTGCGGAATCAGAATCCGCATTTAACAGGATTTAACAAGATTCCATGATTTGTGTGCATATTTATGTCTGAGAGGTCCCACACTTAGCTGTCACACCCCACTTCCCTGTCACCAGGTGAGGTGGGGTGGCATCCACTCAGTTGCCAACCACATCAACCTCCAGTAGCTGCAACTGTTACCATTGTGGGGAGACTCAGCAACAGGGCAAGGTGGAAATGGAATGAGGTTGCTACAATGTGTGAAGTGCATGTAAATTTGGGGGTCACTGTGAAGAAATCTAAGAAGGCACCCCGTCAGTTCTGAGATCCTGTGGTCTTTGTAATTCATTAGCAAAATAATAATTGTACTTAACATTTATTGAGCTCTTATTAAGAGACAGGCTGTTTTAAATAAAAGTGCTCTACATGTGTTGATTTATATAATTACACATAGCAACACTTTGAGATATAGATTATCATTATCCCCATTTTACAAATGAGGCAATCGAGGCACAGGGAGGTCAAGTGACTTGTTCTGGGTCTGGCATGGATGCGGGCCAGAACCAGTTTCTGCACTCTGGCCACATGCCCAGAGCTCACACTTTAACTACTACGTGAGACCACTTCCAGAAGAAACCTGGGGAAACACTCGCCCTCCACAGGAGCTTCTTTTGAAGCAGTAACATATGTTTAGGGTGACCAACCACCTTGGTTTGCCCAGGACTGAGAGGGTTCCCTGGATGTGAGACTTTCAGTGCTAAAACTGGGAGTCCTGGGTAAGCTGGTTGCCCTACTGATACCTCATACCTCCACCTCCCACAGAAGAGTCAGAGAAGAGATTTCTCTTACTCTAGAAGGAGAGGAAATTAAATGTAACGGGAAATCCATGAGATTACAGAATTTGAGCTATTAGAGCGCTGAATCAGAGTGTGGGCAACCTGTTTCTATTCAAGGAACCCCAAGGCCGGTCCACAGGAACTGAAACAAGGGTACTTCTCCATCCATGGCTCAGTTTCCGGAGCTCCTCAAGTGGATACACTTATCTGCCCTGCTGTCCTCCCGCTCCCTCCGGCCCAGATGCTATGAGAATGAACAGGAGCCTGTGCTGGTGCACGCAGCAGCAGCAGTGCCCTGAGAGAAAGAGGCAGAGAAAAATACCCGCTAGTATTTCCCTTGTCAAGGTCACCCCACACCCACGTGGGGGTCTCCATCAGCTCTATTTTCTGCAGTGCTGCCGGCCAGGTCTGTGAATCTCATTTCTTTTGAGCCCCTGGGAAACTCCTTTGATTGGTTCAGGTTTCTATTTGGCCTGAGAGCCATTTATGATTTCCCAAATAAAATACAAAGAGCTCACTCAGTGTGTATGTGTGTGTGTGATCTTTTAGGAATAAGTTTTAAAAGTTGATGTTCAAATCCAAACTGAATGGGGCTGGTGAGGAAGCACCAGCGGCAAAGTCTGAGGGAGGAGCAAGGAAAGGAATTCGGACTCTTCCACACAGCTAGCTGGGGCCCCTGGGGAAGGACCTCTTCTCAGACCAGGGAAGGCCATTTCTCGGCAGCCACGCACAAGCCCAAGCATTAGGATTTCCCTGCCACTGGTGGGGGGTGGGGCTGGGGGAACTCTGGCCCTCAGCATCCACATCTGTAAAATGGGACTGACCAGAGTCTACCACCAGGGACCACGTATCTCCTCTCAGGCTGAGACGCCGTTCTCCAAGTGTCCCACGTTCTTTCTCAGAAGTCAGCTCCTTCAGGCCTTCCCTGATTAACCTCATCAGACTTACGATTAGAGAAGCACACATTCTTACAGCAGAAAGAGAATAGGAAAAAGTAGAGTCCCTCCCAAATGCCTTCTTTTTTTGAAGAAGAAACTAGCCAGTCCAGTGTTCTGAAGCCCCTTCCCTCACAGGCTTTTCACAGTCACTTCAATGGCATTGCTTTGTAATCTCAAGTTGGTGCACACGCTCTCTCCAAGGAAGCTGTGAGTTCTTGCAAGACAAAGGCCATCGTGTTGCCTGAAGTATTTTTCTTCTAGGCTCCTATCGTTGTCTGGACACCACGGCCTTCATTCCTGTTGCTGGCTGGCTAATGCAGGGCTGGAAAAGGGAACAGGTGAGCCTTTCTGTGCCCAGCAAGGAAGATGACTAAGGGGCTAGAAGATGTGAACCAAAGCTTCTTGCCTTTTTTACTTGCTGATCCAATAACCAATCTCAAACATTCCTAAAGTTGACAGCACACATATGGACAAAAACAGCTCTTCATTTGAGCCCAGGGAAGGTTGTCAGTTTGATACAACTTTGAAAAAAAAAAAAAAAAAGCATTTTGCTCATAAGTGGCCCAGGAAGCAGTGCTGTTTCGGCCTCCTTGCTCCTCTGTGTCCCTCGACCACGAGAACAGAGCAGTGCAGGCAAACTGGTAGGACCCAGCAGAATCCTGGTAACCACTTTGCAAAAGGGAACAGCAGACTTCTAAGCTTTGTGCATGGGAACTCGACCAGGCTAGCACCTCTCCTCCCCCAGAATGTGACAGGACTGCCTGACCCACATACCCAGCATGATCCCAGTTCTCCCAGCACTCGGAAAATGAGTCCCCTGCTGCCTACTCCCATCACAGGCGTATACTTGTAAGTCTTGGGTAGGGAACAGAAAGACCTATTGAATCCTGGCCACATCCATTTGCAGAAACTGTATGAGACAGGTTTCTAATGTGATTATTTCTCTCTGACTTCGTGTGATTACATGACCTTTTAAAAATCATTCTTTCTTTGTTCATTCATCCATCCATCTACCCATCCATTCAACAAGAGCTTTTGGCATCTACTCCATGCTGCGTAATTTCTAAGCCAGAATCAATAGAACATTTTCCAAGCTTTAAAACTCTCCGCCTTTAAGCAGCACCCATTAAGCGCCGGGCGGGGGGGTGGGGGGTGTATGTGTGTGCACGCGCACGTGCGTGGTGGGATAGGTGTGGTCACTGAAGAAACATCTGTGTTAAAACCTCAGCTCTTATTAACTAGTTCTTCATTCTTTTCGGGTCTCAATTTCAACAGCTCTAACATGGGAATGATTCCTCGTAGAACTGTTGTGAAGTTTAAAGGCAGAAAAGTGTATATAGGACAACACTGGATGCCCGCACGAAAAAAGCATTCAGTAATTGTTAGCTTAAAGACAGTGACCTGAGAATCCAGTTCGCTCCTCAACCCTCTATTCTCCTAACACCTCACCGACCCTAGTCAGTAACTTTCAAGTTCATTTTGCTTCCTAGGACAGTGTTCTTGTTGTTTTAATCCTCTAGTGAGCCGGCCTTGTCTTTATTCTGATGGATGGGCTGTACCCTCTTGAGAATCTGATCTGTATCAAAGTCAGCTGTGAAGCTCCTGGAACTGGCGGGAGGATGGATACATAAAGTCTGGTTAATAAATAAACACACAGACATCAAGGCTACCCGCTGTCGTAGTAACAAGACTTCATGCTTTCCTGGCTCCTGTCATCTTCGGGCCTGAAAGCACTTAATGAATTAGTCTCGCTTGCAGTCCTCCTGGAGAAAAATACTGCTTTGTCTACAACGAGCCATCAGAGTAACCAGCCAGAGGTCAGTCATTCTTGGGAACACTGCCAACCAGACCCCTAGAGCATCTTTGTTTGTTTCTTATCATGAAAGTAATAATTATGTATCAGAACTTTTTTTAATATTTAAGTCAAAAGGTAAGAATTAAAACCCCCTGTAACTCTGTTTGCTTGGTGATAAACCCTGTTAACATTTCAGTAAACTTTCATACACACACCCACACCCACACATCCACTTACTAGGATTACACTACATATGTGCCACTTCATAATTTAACCATAGATCACGCGTACCTTTTCATGTAATGTGTGTTTCTACATCATTTTAAGTGGCTGCTGGTTTTCTAAAGAAGTCTCTGATTAGTAAACATTTCAGCTGATATTATTTTAACTGTGAGAACAATCTTGTGTTTTCTCTTTTTAGGATTTAGGGAGCAGCATGAGTGAGGGCACATGGCACAGAAGAGAGTGGTGGGTTTGCAAATGTAAATGCACTTGGTGTGGCAGGAGCAGAGTGGGATGAGGACACACAGGAGCTACCGTGGGGAACCTTGTGGGACGTACGAGATGGCTGGAACCCTGAGAGGTCTTAAGCAGTTCTAGACTTCAGAAAGAACCCTCTGGTAGCAGGAGGGGATGCGCTGCAGGAGCCCAGACTGCGACCTGGAGACCCCATGCCTCTCATCTGCTCCCGTTTTCACCACGCTGTCAGTCACCCCTTGAAACCCAACGGTTGCATTTGCTGTCATGGTCTGGCCCTTGTCAACCCTGCAGCCTCCTCTCACCTGCCCCTGCCCTGGCTTTTATAAATGCTTCTGCCCTGCCACGCTATTTGCATCCTCTGGGTCTCTGCTGGGTCGTGCTAGGCCTGGCATGCCCATTCTCCTCCACTTCACTTGGTTATTTTTTACAAATCAGTTGAGGTGTCACTTCCTCCCAGTCCTCCCCTGACTCTTGTCCTTCCCCCAGGCTGGGCTAAGCTCCCCCTCCACAGACTTCCACAACACCTCATGCTTATAGAATCACGGCACCTCCATACTCTGTCATCGTATTGTGTCTACTGCCTAGGTCAGTGTCTTACTTGTTGGGCATACAGCGGGCACTCAATAAATGCTACTGAATAAAGCAAAGGAGGTCCCAGAACCAGTAATGTCAACCTTTGGGCAGGACCAAAATATGTGAGGCATCAGGAATGAGCAAGGCCAATCCCACATGCACACGCATCCCTCCATCTCCTTTGCCCTGATCCAGGCGACCCGCAGTCTCCAGCCTGGACCACTGCAACCATTTCCCAGTGGGCTGCCACTCAGCAGACAGATGATGCTCCTCAAACATCAATCTGCACATACCTCTCTCCTACTTAAAACGCTGCAGAAATATTTGGATTATTCTTTGAACACCATGGTTTACAAGGCCCTGTGAATCCCCTGCCTACCTCTCCAGTCTCATTTGCACCACTTTTTCCTCTGGTCCCTAGGCCCCAGCCAACGAGCCCTCTTTCTGTTCTTCAAACAGCAAAAGCCCTTTGTTGAGCCCTCATTCCTCATGGGACTGGCTCCTTCCCACCCCGTGGGCCTCTGCGTCAGTGTTGCTTCATCAATGAGGCCTTGCTTCATAATTAAACCCAGAGTAAGTCTCCTTTCATGGTCTATCATGGTGCATGCTTATTTTTTTCCCCAGAGCATCTTTATTCTTGGTAACTGCTTTTTTATTTTTGTGATCAATTGTTTGATAATAGTTTTTATTCTTTCAGTGGTGGGGGGCGGTGGTATTTTGCCCCCAAGAGGACATCTGGCAATGTCTGGACATATTTTTGGTTGTCACAAGTTGGGGAGGTCATTGCTACTAGCATCTAGTGGGTAGAAACCAGGGATGCTAAACATCATACAGTGCACGGGACAGCCACCCCACAACAAGGACTCATCAGGCCCAACAGCGACAAGATCAAGAAACGCTGCTCTAGACTATGGGTCCCACAAAGGCAAGGACCTTGCCTGCCTCGTTCACCACTGCATCTCCAGTGCTTGGCCCAATGTCTGATACACAGTAAGCCTCAATATGGAAGAATAACTGGTCAGGCCCATCAAGACCCATCTGAACCGATGCCCACCAGAGCACTGGAGCTGGAAAGAGGAGGCTTCCACCGTGCCAGGCATCACCCCGTTGGTTGCTTGACTATGGGGAAGTCTGGGTGGCCTCGTGGAGGGACAGGAGCAGCCCCAGGGGTGGAGGACTCAAGGAACTTCAGAAAGTGACTATTTACCATCTGATAGGAAAGTATGTGAAAACTTAACAATTTGCATGGCCCTACCAGTAGATACTTGCTAAAAGTCAGTCCTGAACAGATGGACAGGTGGACAGAAGGCCAGAAACAGAGTGAAGTAGCTAGTGAGTTGAAAGGAGGGGGACAAGAAGGAACTGTTTCTAGTGTCTGTGTAGTCATGCAATCCCTGTGCCCTTCACACTTAAACTCACCGGAAGCACGAGCAGACATGAAGACGGGGTGCAGAGAAGCGATGATAGGGGCGGGGGGGCATTCACTTTTTTTCCTCTTGTTTTTCTCCTAAACCATTAAAAGCCTGTTTCTGAGAAACTGCAAGCTTCTATCCTCAAATATTGCAGTAAAATACCTTTTTTAGATGCAGAAAGATCCAGAAGATACAGTTACCATTTGTCTGCCAGTAGGGAAGCATTTGGGAAGATGATCTGGATTCAGGGAAGCTCTGACATCCAAACAAGCAATCTCTCCCAAGGCAGAGCACACGTTCCCTGAGCCAGGCTTTGTTCATAGAGACAAAAAGGTGGGGGGAGGGGAGGGAAGCTACAAGAAAAGTTTCTCGCCCAACCTACCTTTCCCCATATGACCTCTCAATGAACAAGGCATCAAGAATCCAGTAACAATACCACCATCCATGAGCCTGTATCACTTGCTGCTCAGAGACCCTCCCACAGCATGCCCCTGAACTTGTCTTTGGTTTCACCACCTCCTCTGTCTGGGGAGAGATTCTGCCCGGGGGCTGGGCTAAACAGCTCTGTTAGCAGAGGCTGGAGGCTGGAGGATGCTGGCTTTTAGCAGCCGTGTACCAAGAGAGTCTCAGCACCTGCAGGACTTGTTCTTATGGATTTCCTGCCACCACCCTGAATTTCACATGCTCACAACACCCTTAGCATTCTCCCCACAACTGTCCCTTGAACAACTCCCATTTCTGATGCAGCACGATCATCATTGTTCAGCTGTCTGGGCTCAAACACTAGAAGCCTTTAGTCCACAATACTCCCATTCCCTTTAGGAACTGTTCTAAACCTTCGCCTTTCTTTTCACGCCTCCACTGGACCCCCATTCTCTTCGCTCTTAGCACAGCACCTCATCTCCATCATGGAGGCCACCGACTCCACCAAGGGTGAACTACTTGATTTTTCCCCCATCCCCAGCCTAACCCAAAATCTTACCCAGGATCACCCCCACCCTCATCCTCTTCCCTCCATATCAGAAGGCTGAAAGACTCTTCTTCTTGGTCAGTCCAGCCTCTACTTGTGGTCTAGATGCCCCCTCCCCACTCTCCTTCCAGTCCAGGCTTCACTAAATATTCTCTCTGGCTGTACCTTCCCCTCCTCTCCTCTTGGCTCTAACCCCTCAGTCTACGGGCCTGATCAAGTTTGTTCCGCTCTTACAAACAACCTGTTGCTTCTCCTCACGTCCCACTGAAGATACTGTTCCAATAATCTCACTTCTCTTTCCCAACAAAATACTAGGAATAAAAGTATACACTTGCTGTCTTCCCATCCTCATATTAATCATCCAGCTATTGCTGCATTTCTCTGCCCATTCATAGCAAAACTTCTCTAATGTTTGTGTATACTTGCTTCTCTATTTTCTCACAATGTATCCACTCTGAACTCACTGAAATCCGGTTTCCAACTCCCACCCTACTCTGAAATTGCTCTGACATAGGTCTTCAGTGACCCCCATTTGCCCACCAAATAATCTACTGTTGACTACTCACTCCTACTTGAAAGTACGCCTACCACTCAATCTTTATCCTTTAACTTTTCTCCTCTTCAACCATTCATCATATTACCTCACCTGGTTTTAACTCACATAGTCCTGACTATTGCTCCTTTGACTGTCTCTTCTAGACCACTTCCCTTATAAACACGAGTCTCTCCCAAGGTTCCCTCCTTGGCCCACCATGCCTGCCTTAGGCACTCATGTGTTTATGGACGAGTCCCAAAGCTATATATCTGGGCTGCACTCTCCTTGAGTTTTAGACTTGCACCACCAAGTGACTCCTCGACAATGCATATTTGGCAATCCCACAGGAATCTCCAATTCAAATGTTCTGAACAGAACTTATCATTTTACCTGCTTTTCTCTGCAAAGTTCTTTCCCTCCTGCATTCCTCTTCCTAATTAGTGGTACCACCATCCACCAGTCCACATGCCCAGTAACTTGCGAGTCATCCCAGTCTCCTCCCTCCATCTCTCCCCTCCCATCTGATCAATCACCAAATCTTATCCATTTTTCTTTTAAACATTTTAAAGTTTGTCCCTTCTCCATCCTTTGACTACGATTGTCTTCATTTGGCTCCTAATTAACTATTTTTTCCCTTTGTTAAAGCACTTACCCTTAATACACACTCAGAACTTTCCATTGTGTCAACGTAGACAATTGAGTCCCACATCTGCATCCACAAAAAGATGTCTACAAACTCTCCATTTCCAAATCAGAGCGCTTCACCTCCCCTCCAAGTATCTCCCCTGTTGTACTTCCTGTCTCTCTGGGCACCACCAATTCCCAGGCTTCCTCCCCTCATCCAAAAGTCTGAAAGTCATTTCAGATTCCTTGTTCTCTCTCTTCCATCCCCCTGAACTCTTGACTAGATAGTTGTAATACACTTACCTCTTTTCCCAACTGTACCCAGCCACCTACCCGTTAAACTGGACAAGGACTTTATTGCCTCTCACTATTCCTAGTGTACCAGTCCAGCTTTTCTAATTAGCCTAGGAGGTCCTTGAGGGCATGGATCATGTCTGGTAGTTTTCTGAATCCTTCAGTGTGCCCAGACAGCACTGGGTACAGAGTGGGTGCCCAACAGAGAAGTGAGTCAGCAATGAAACCCATTTGCCAAGAGAAGGCAGGTGTTGAACCATTAGCATCCTGAGCTGAGGGGTGCTGTTTGCCCAGCTCCTTTGCCATAGTGAGAGGACACGATCAGTATCAGCGAGACCTCAGCAGAGGCTGGAAATGGTTCATGAAAAGGGACTCCACCAAGGACAACATCACGGCTCGTGGAGTCTTCATGGGTTCTCAGTTGATTTCTGAGATCTTGAATCTGTGGGTACCCACCTGTAAAGCTGTACAGTGTCCTTGAGCAGTGCTCAGTGGCTTGGCATCTTGCAAATATGTGCTGTTTGGTGGTGGCTGCCTCACCTTGGAAACAAGCAACAGTTAAAAATCTTTCATGAGTGTATTCTGCTTTCCAGAAGTAGAGTCAAGAGTGTTTTATTTCCATTATCTTGGAAAAAATCCTTATTCCTTTGAGGTCCATGCTATTTGATTATTCTTTACTTTACCCCTTGCCCCATCACTGATGGTCCATCAGTCATGGAGGACTTTAGCAGTTGTCTCCCCGTCATCTAAGGTTTTATTGTGATCCTAGAAAGTTTCAACATGCAGAAGATGACCTCTCTAGCCCCTAGTCTCGAATTTCCATGACTTCCTTAACGTCAGTGGCTTTTAATTTCATTTCACTCATCCACTACCATGGCCATACCTTGGACCTGTATCACTGAAACTGTTCTCTGGTCAACCCTCACTTAGATTACCACCACTGTGTCCTGACTAATCACTCTGCCTCTATTCAAAAATCTGCAGTAGCTCCATATCTCTTACAGGGTGAAGTCAACATCCTTATCCTGGGAGGCAGCATGCCAGCCTCTGTCCAGTATCTCACCTCATCTCCATAACCTAACATTTCCTGTTCTGACATTACTGGATTATGTGCGGTTTCCAGTTCCTCCTGTCATCTCTTGAGTCTCCTGAGCTTCCCTCTGCCTGCAAGGCCCAGAAGACTCCCCTCCTTGTCTGCAAAGACATTCCTTTCTTGTATATTTCCCTTCTTGTCTGTTTCCCATCTTATCTGCAAAGATGCTCATCTTCAGTTCCAGGTCAGACACTACCTGCTCTGGAAAGCATTCCCTGCCTAGCCCGGGCACAGCCAGGGGCTCTTTCTCCTGTGCTCCCATCATGTGATACAGTCATTACAACACCGACCTTATCAGATTAATACCACGAGAGCAGGAACCATTCCTATTCATCCCTGTATCTCAGCCCCGGATGCAGGCCTGGTGCAAAGTTGGCTTCAACAGACTTTATGAAATGAATGAAGGAATGAGTTCCACAGATGCTCTGTTCTCTGCATATGAATGAGGTCAGAGAGATTGGGCTCTTGAATTAATTGAACCTCTTCTCTTTTCACCCTGGCCCAGTGCCCTGCCCATATGATTAAATCTCCTAATAGAATCTGCCCTGTCTAAGCACCACATACAAATCCCTCAGCATTAAGTAGTAGAAAAGCTTCCAAGTGCTTAGAGAAGAAAGAGCTTGGTGCCTCAGAGATGAGACGTGATGCAAGAGGCAGAGGGAGAGGTGACCATCTACTTCTTAGCTACTAGCTGTCTAGGAGTATTGACGACGACTTCATACTAAAGCCAATTATGTGTTCAGCACTGTGCTAGCCACTGACAGTGAGGATAAAAGTTAAAACGGCAGGCTGCTTTTTCAGATTTTTCCCTTATAGGCTATTACAAGATATAGGATATAGTTCCCTGTGCTATACAGTAGGTCCCTGTTTATCAATTTTAAATATACTAGTGTGTATCTGTTAATCCCCCACTTCTAATTTATCCCTCCCCTACCCTTTTCCCCCTTGGTAACCATAAGGTTGTTTTCTATGTCTGTGAGTCTGTTTTTGTTTTGTAAATAAGTTCATTTGTACTATTTTTAAAATTCTACATATAAGTGATATACAATATTTGTCTTTCTCTGTCTGATTTACTTCACTTACTATGATAATCTCTAGGTCCATCCATGTTGCTGCAAATAGCATTATTTCATTTTCCTTTATGGCTGAGTGATATTCCATTGTGTGTATGTATATGTATGTGTGTGTGTATATATATATATATATACACCACATCTTCTTTATCCATTCATCTGTTGGTGAACATTTAGGTTGCTTCCATGTCTCGGCTATTATAAATAGTGTTATGAACACTGAAGTGCATGTATCTTTTCAAAGTAGTGTTTTCATCTTTTCCAGATACATGCCCAGGAGTGACATTGCTGGACCATATGGTAAGTTTATTTTTAGTCTTTTTAAGGAACCTCCATACTGTCCTCCATAGCTGCTGCACCCATTTACATTCCCACCAACTGTGTAGGAGGGTTTCCTTTTCTCCACACCCTCTCCAGCATTTATTATTTGTAGACTTTTATGACGACGGCCATTCTGACTGATGTGAGGTGAAACCTCATTGTGGTTTTGATCTGCATTTCTCTAATAGTTAGCGACGCTGAGCATCTTTTCACGTGCCTGTTGGCCACCTGTATGTCTTCTTTGGAGAAATGTCTATTTAGGTCCTTTGCCTGGACATACTCTTGACTACCTCAAACAGGCTGTCCCCAGTATACAACCAGCGTGATCTCTTTGAAATGGAGAGTCTGACTATGTCGCCCTCCTGCCTAAGTACTTCAGTGACTACTCACTGCTATAGAATCGACATCGAAACCCTTACTGTGGCCGATAAGGCTCTGCACATCCTAACTCCTTTCTACCACTCCTGCTCATTGCATATGTTTCTCCTTCTCATTCTCTGCACCCAAGTCCACTGGCCTTTGGGGTCTCAAAATGCCATGTTCTCTGTAGCCATGGCCTTTCCCGGTTCCCAGATGGTCCTCTCCCAGCTCCTAAAGTCCCCTCACCTCCGTGGCTGCTACTCACTCTTCAGGCTTCAGCTCAGTCATCACTCCCCGGGATGACCTCCCCAGTTCTCCCTGAATGGCCCCAGATCTCCCATTAAACCCTTTTATGGTGTACCATGTACCTCTACTTTCTAGCCTTTGTCACAGTGTCACTTCACATTTCCCTTGTGACAAATTTGTTTCCCTTGAATGACTTCAAGCTCCATGAGGGCTGGAGCTTTGATTGTTTTGTCTTTTTTTTCCCCCCTCGAGATTGTATCCCCAGTGACACTTCAATAAATCCTTGTGGACATCTTGAAAATGCGATCTTCTCTTTTCAGCCCAACACTAACTAGCTTCTGGCCTCATCACTCCTCTGAAATTGCCCTTGTTAAAGTCATCAACAACCTTCAAACTGCCAAAACTGCGCTCCTGTGGAGCTCTGCTGTTCTACCAGCTGGATGGAGGGTTCCCTGCACTAAAATAGAAACCTGGCAGTCTTTCCCCAATTCATAGGGGGAAAAAATGAGCTGACGAATATTCTCAATTTAAAGTTTTTGTCTCAGAAAGTTTTCTCAAAACATGACACCTACTATTCTGTGTCTGTGGTAGATAGAATCTGGCAGAGGAGGTTCCCTGGTTTAGTTCAAATTTGTACATTAGGCCACCTTAATATATAAATATTTCGTGGTGTTCTCCAAAGAGAACCATGATTCCCATAGGTTTTATGACATGAACAAGCCTCAAATAGAGGCTCAGGAGAAATGTGTTCAGTTCTCTGATTTGCTCTCTTGGTGGTGTCTGGTACTGCTGATCATGCTGGTTACTCATTTTAGCAACCAGCACTTACTGAGAAAATATTATGTGTTCACATCGCCCTTTGTCCCTATTTTTACTATGGTGTTCACAACCTTCTCCTGCGATCTTTCATATTCTGCAAGTTCCTGGAGGGAAGAGGGACTGTGGCTTTTCCTTCCTTCTCTCTCTCTCCCCCTAGGGAGCGCAGCATGTGGCCCAGGCACAAGGATCATGTTTATGGAATGCGGGAATTAACGAATGAGGAATAAATAAAGGAATTCATTAGCGAGACAGAACCTGAATCCTCATCCCCAGTCCTCTTCCTCCTATGCTCTGCTGCCTCCCCACTGAAACACTCAGTGACACAGTGTTTTGATACAACAGAAATGTAGATTTTACTTATGTAAAATACCATCCGCTGCTACTTTTATAAGTAAAATGAATCTGATATAAACCAAGACCAGTTTTATAGGTCTTGTCCCTGTGGACTTAAACTTCTAATGTCTAAGCCATCATCAAGCCCAGATGATTTTACCATGAAAACAAAACAAAACAAAAATCATAGTGATTGCCCGTTTAATGGGGATATAAAGTTTTATTCTGTAAGTATCTAAAAACTGCCATGTATCATGTCGGGGGCAGAAGCTGGGTAAATCATGACATTACTGAGACGAGTGCATCTTTAAACACTGCACATAATCTATCGTAGCCCTGTGCCTTCGCCCGAGCTGTTCTCTTGGCCACTTCTGCCCCTTCTCCTGTGCTTGTCTATCAAAATCATACTTACACTTCAAGGCTCAGTTCGAAAATCACCTTCTCCAAAAAGACCTTCGTAATTGACCAGAATGACTGGGGCCAGCCTGATTCACCTTCCCCACCCCCGGCACGTGACAGCATGGCGCCTGTCCCTGACACGGCATGCACGTCCTCAGTCTGCAGAGTCCTGCTGACGATGTGGGTGTTCCTCTCCGACACTGCCCTGCGGGCAACTCCAGCCCAGGGACCAGGCCTCGCTCACCTTTCTGTCTTCCAGTGCCTCGAACAATAGACATTTTCTGAATTGAAGTGTGGTAGGCTGATCATCCACTACTAGTGTGCATGTAAGTATCATTTTTTGTGTGTATCATACGGTGACTTTTTAAAGAGATAGTTGGGTATCCGACATCCCCCCTTCTGGCTAGATCTTGGTAGCCTTAGCTGAGGGCCCAGCTCAGCTTCCCACTCTCACCCCTGTCAGCAACAGCAGCATGCAGAAGGAGCAGACGCCTGTGTGCTCCAGAATTTATTTGGAGAAAAATTCAAGCTGTTTCTTTTTGAAGTGGAATGAGAGCCAGAGGTGAGCCCTAGCCAGTGAGCTGCGTGGGAGAAGAAAGGTTTGCAATAAGAAAGGCTCTCAGCACTCAGGCTGTTTTGCTTTTTGTTTTGGGGTTTTTTTTTCCCCCCAAACAGCAGACAGGCTCCCAGCACAGACCTGGAGCTCAGGGCCACCCTGTTCAGCTTCCTCCTTGGATGCAGACATAGGGCCTCCCAAGCACATCCTCACAGCCCTCTACACCACTGGCATCTGGACCAAAGCAGAGACAACCCCTCCCCCTCCCTCCGTCCCTGGGGAACCTCACACTCGCAGGCCACTCAGCCCAGCCCTAATGGACACACAGAGACAGAAGCAAGAAAGATGGGAACCCAAACCAACAGCGCTGACTGCTTTGTCCCTGAACCATGCCTTATACAAGCCTAACCAGCCTGCAAAGATTCCAGCTCATCCATCAAAGCACAGAATGCTCAGCCACATGCTGTTATAACCCAAACGGAGTCGTGAGCACCTCTGCGAAGCCTCTGTGCCTGCGATGCAGGCTGCTGTGCAGAGAACGGGAAAGTCATTGAAAGGAGAGCAGAAGGGTGTTGCTGCTTGACAGCAAAGAGCCTGGGTTCTCACATGCACCTCATCAAGAGGTAAAATGAGATAATGCAGGCAGAGCACTTAGCAGAGTAACTGGAACAGAGAAAGCTCCTAATGAAGGTTTCCCACCTAATAGTGTTGGTGGGGCCCCTTCTCGTGTGATTGGAAGCAAGTCTTTCTTCCACTGCTCCTGCTATTCAACAGCCTGTCCTAGCTGAAGAAGGGAAGGCAGCTGTACCTGCCCCCATCCCCTTCAAGCACCCAGTGGCTTCCAGGCTGCATGGTGGGGGGAGAGGGGAGCTGAATTGGGCAACTGTACAGATGGGGAGCACCCGAAGGGGCACTGAGGGGCACACTGATTGATGCAGCATCGATAACCTTCCTTCCTCCTCTGGGGCAATACAGCCCTAGACTCCAGAACAATTTTCAAGTCTTTTATTTCAAGCATATCTCCCATCCCGCCCTTTCTAAGATCCAAAAGCAACACCAGAAAAAGACCTTTTCTGCCCTCTATGATGTCCCCCAACAGTGTCCCTCCTGCTCCCTTACCTAATGCTACCCAGTCCCTGATGTTTGATCCTGCACTGCGGAACAGTAGGGCAATAAAAAGAAAGTTTCTATTTCTTCATGTTGTGTTCAAGGCTGGAGGATCATATCTTGTCTATCTGCCTCAGAGAGGTGTCTAAAGACACCCCAGCTTTCCAAGAAAAACTTGCACAGTTAAAGGAATTCTGGACAGCCCAGAGCCTAGAGGTGGTCTCGAGCCTTTCTGCTTTTATCCCAAAGGGAGCATCTCAAACAATCTGAAAGGAACGGGGTGTTGCCCCACACTGTTCAGTGGGAGAAGAGCTTGAGGGAACATGTCAAGGGGCAAGGAGAGAGGATTTTTTTTTAATAGTTAAAGCATTCACATGTTCAAAACTGAAAATGTACAAAAGGGTTTACAGGTCCACTCTCCCTGGAGGCCACAGCTATTATTAGGCTTTGTGTCTATAGTTACGCGTATGCAAGCACATCTCTTGGAACGCGCCTTCTCCCTTCTCTTTTATATCATGAAGAGCAGCATATTATAAACACTCTCTGCACGTCTTCCACTTAGCCTTATATCTTGGAAATTGTTCTATATCGGTTATACAGTAAGCTTCCTAAATTTTTTTAAATGGGTGAACAGGACAGTATTTGACTATCTGAAAGCAACACAAGAGATTTGACAAGTCCCCCTTTGATGAGCACGTAAGCTGTTCTTTCATAGTTAAAGCAATGCCACAATATACGTATATCTTGGTGGCCATACACAAGAGCAATGGCAAATTAGCCTCCTAAAAGTGAAACCACTGGGTCACAGCGCGTGGGCATTTCTAGTTTGGATAGATGTTTCTAAAAATGCCCTCCAAAGGGGTTGTGCCAGTTTACTCTCTGACCAGCAATATACGAAAGTGCTTGTTTTTCTAGAACCTTAACAACAGTTTATCAGTCTTTTTGATGTTTGCTAATTGAAAGGTAAGTAAATATGTCATTGCAGTTTGAACTTCACAGATTGAAGAAATCAATCCTGTGTGTATGAAGTAAATGAGTGAGTCCGTGAGGCAATACAGAGCATCCAGTTTTATCAGGCCAACACTTTCCCTGCAGTCTAATAGGGTCACAAACATCCCTTGGACCTACAAATAACAGCCTTTATTCATAGTGTTCTAGATCTTCAGCTTCCACATGTGTGTCTGTTCTTAATGGGAGGAGACTGGCCCTGTGGAAGGAGCAGAGTATTTGGAATCAGAGAGACCTGGGTTCCAAGCACAGCTCTGCCACTGAGTAGCTTTTTGGTCTTTGCAAATTATTTAACCTCTCCCAAATTCAGTCTTACATGAAATACGGGGATCATAATATTGATTTTGCAAAGCCTTATCTCTGGTACATAGAAGGTACTTAGACAGTAGCAGCTTCCATTAGTGTTAATAATCATCAAGCCATATTCTAAACCTCAGGGAACCTTTCACAATTGACAGGACCTGGAACAGCCCCGCCAGGACCGAATGGCTCTTTTGTTAAGTGGCCATGCAGAGGATTCCCAACTCCTCTTTTAAGCCACCCCAGCCTCCTTGCAAAGTTAGCAGGAGGTATCACTAACATCCCACCCCAGGCCTCTGGGGGAGGGGCGGGCTGTTTCTGTGCCAGGCTCCTCTGCAGCCAGATGATGTCTGTATTCAGACGAGGGCTCTGGTCTAAGCAGAGCTCATTTCCAATTACAGACAGGCAAGGTAGACACAAAACAGAGATCCTTGGGCAAAACATGCAGGACTTGCTCTCATCAGGGCTGGAGGCCATCTTACCTACCCCAAGCACTGTGTTTGATGAGGTCACTAAATACAGATTTCTAGTTCTGGCAGGAATGCCAGTGATGCCCACAACTATCAACGCTTGTAACGCACCCCACAACCCCAAAGAACTTCAGAGGCTTTTCCCATTCACACATGTTCCTGTCTCATTTCATCCTCCAGGGTGGCAGAAATTAGAGCCATGCCACTTTGGATAGTGGGGGAACTGTGAGAAGAGCTCTCTGCTGCTGATTTGCCTGATGCCCAGGCTGAACGGCGGGAAGCCACATTTCAGTTCCTCCCTGGGAGTCAACATGACCCCCTACCTGGTTAGATCTTTCAGGCTCTGGAGCTGGAATCTCCGGGGAGAGGTCTGAGAAATCATAATTGCTTTCAGAAAATGTGCCTCTGCTCTTTCTTCCCCTTGGTCCACCTCTGTCAGTTTGAAGGAAAGGGGCAAGATCTGTATATACTTTCAAGTACTTCCTTAGTACAGAAAGAAAGCTGCCTTCCACCCCGCCACCCAAAGGGTCCGGATCCCAGCGAATCTCAGGCAAAGTCAACATGCAGGATCTGAAGTCCCCATCGTTTGTCTCTCACAGGTGTAAAACGTGAGTCTGGCCCAGACACGGGAGGTTCTGGGCAGGGCACAGGGATCAGACTGTGTAAAAGTCAACCCCTGCCAGTTACACTGCTGCCTCCTCAGAATCGGACCCCCATCCCTGCCGGTGAGAAGCCCCTTCCCCACAACGCGGGCCCTCCAGCCAGGCCATGAGTGTGTTCTGGGGCTGGGGGAGAGTCCGCAGCTGGGCAGACTGGAAATGACAGGAGAAAGTGCCTCAGCTGACTGAGGGGCCCCAGCCTGCGGGCTGGACACCTGCACCTCCCCCCACCCTAATCCCCGCCATGTCAAACTAGTTAGAGCAAACTTCCAGGGCTCCACAGTTCCACCCAGAAAAAACCAATGCCCAGAGACAGAAAAACACGGGTGGTGTAAATAGCCCAAGGGCACTGACAGAGAAGACAGATCTTCACCCCTGCCCTCCCTCGCTGCCTTCGGAGGCGCAGAGCAGCGAGGAAGCCCCCTTGCAAGCTGTCTCCCGGGGCGCCGCGCGGGGCACATAGCGCCCACCCCAGCCAGACTCCAGGTGAACGGGACTCGAGCAGCACAACGTGGGGCTCACCTGACACTGCTTCCCGCTCACTGGGGCCAAACCCTCCTCCGGGCCGCTGAGCGGAGCTTCGATGTGGCCGGCGCCTATGGCCGCGCCCGCCGCGCCCGCCCGGGACGGGGTGCGGGACGCCGGGCCTGGGGCCTCGGGAGGGAGCGAACAGCGGCCCGGGTGAGAGTCCGGTTTCCCTGTCCCTGGAGCAGAGAGGCCGACCCCGCGCCGCCAACGCACCCCCGCCCGCCTTATTTTGTTAAAGTTCAGGAAAACCACCAGGAAACCGAGCCCAAATTGCACGGCTGGCCCGGAGGCGCCCGCGCGCGCCGACCCACCCGGCCGAGCTGACGGGCCGCTCGCACCCGCCCCGAGCGCTCAGCCCCGGCCCCGCTGCCCCTGCACTCACGCGTGCCCGGCCAGCCCGCGCGGCCAGCCGTGTCGCGGGCCCGGGCCGCCGCATGGTTCCCGGGAGCTCGCGCGCGCCCAGGCGCAGCAGCCGCGTCCGTGCGGGGTCCGGCCGGGCGGAAGGCGCCGCGGAGCAGGTCGGCGAGGCGGGGCTGAGACGCGCGGCAGCGGCGTGGCCAGGGGCAGGCCCCGGGGCGGGGACAGCACGACCCGCGGCCTGGCCAAGAGTCCGGAGACGTCCACCCCCCGGCCCGGCCGCGCCCCTCGGAGCGGAGCGAGAGAGGCGAGCGCGGACCTAGAGCCAATCGGGCGCGGTCACGGCCGTAGCCAAGACCGGGGCGAGCAGAGGGCGGCGGCCCGGGGGCGCGCTTACCCGGCTGTAGAGGCGCCCTCGAAAGTACGCGCTGGCCCCGCACATCCCCGCGCGGAGCCGGGCGCCCCGCGAGGTCCTTGGCCCGCCCAGTCCCCGCCTCCTCCCTTCTGCCTCCTTCGGGGAACCTCGGCGGCGTGGAGCGCCTAATCCGTTACCGTGGCTGAGCCATTCCCCTCCGCGGGTGACTCCCGCCTTCGGCTCCTACGGGGTCTGCGCGCGGCGTTCCCGGCGCCCCGGGCTGGGGGGGGGGTGGGCTACGTGAGGCTCCTCCGCCCTCCCCGGCGCTCCGAGGACTGGCCCTGCACGGAGCCGAGAGCCTCATCGCCCTTCCAGGTGCCAGGGCTGGGGGCAGGTACCGAGTGCCCTGATTGGTGCTGGCCTCGGTCCTGGGAAAATCCCCTACAGGAGATGCTGCTTGAACGAGGGCGACGGGAAGTTATAAAACAACGCAGGCTGCCTTCCAAAGAGGCCTCCCTTAGCTCCACTGCCTTTTTGCCTAAAAATGTTAACTCGGGAGTCGGGCGCCCTAGGAACGCCTCGCGCAGGGGACTTCGCGTGCTATATACAGATTGAGCCCAGCACGGAAAATCCTGAGGGAACGAGAGTCTTAGGGACCAAAGCCTGTCGCTGGCCACTCTGCCTCCAGAGCCTCCTGAAGGGCTCGTCTGTTTTTCCTATTTCCGGCCCGCACTGGTCCCTGGAAGTCCAGCGACACCTGATGTCCCCGCCGTTGAAAGGTACCTGGTCCTCGTGGCGGAGCACGGAGGGACTCAGTGTGTTACCAGAATTGTGGTGGTGATATCTGACAGGAAAAGGCAGAAAAGAAGCAGCAAATGCTCTTCCATACCCTTCAACAAAAGGAGAAAATGTTGACGGTGATTTCTTGCTAACATCATCCTCTTGTAAAGTTTTAAAGCTTTAGGAGTTGCTTACATGCTGTATCCCAAACAACGAGTTCTGACATCAGTAGTTCAGAAGATATGCTCGGGGAACTTGACGGGATGAGATGGAAGAAAATTGTCACTTTTTAGCACTTCCAAAGCATCTCAAAGTGGAACCCTTACCTGTTCTGGTCTGTTTATCTTTCTCCTAACGCTGCTCTCCAGTCTTGGTTGGACTGAAGACTAAGGAAGTGGAAGGGATGGGGTCACCAGGTTAATACTCAAGGAGGGAACGTTCTCCTCCACGTCAGATGTTTTCCTCTTCATACCCTGGATAGCGTGGAAGATTCAAAGCAAAGGTGAATGAAGTATCAATTTAAAAAAAAAAAAAAAAAAGGAAAAACTCAGCTCAGGTCCAACTTTCAAAGGAGGGGAGTAAGAAATTCATCACTTGGAGCAAACTTTATTATTCCTAAAGCTTTAAAAAAACAACAACAACAACAAAAGCCAGCTATCCATAGGCAAGCTACCTAATCATCCCAGCAGGTTTGCCATTTCTTCAACTCCCCACTTTTTCCCCTCTCTCTTCACAGGTTTTAAGTTCTGACCTCAGATTTTCATGAGCTGCCTTTTCTCACACAGTCCAACCTCACACCCACATTCTTTCCTCCTCATTTCTTCTCAAAGGCAAAACAGTGAAATATGAAGAGATGCTTTATTTTCTTGTAAACCATTACACACAGAGAAAAGTGAAGACAACAAACATGTACCGCCTAAGCATTCATCATACACTAAGCCTTGTGATCACCACCCAGGCCACTGCCATCAACCCAGATCCCATTCCCTTTCATAAGTCTTCCCCTCTAAAGCAACAACTATAACGTAACAACTACTTTATGGTAATTACTTCCTGATGCATCTTTATAGTTTTATCAGCTTGTTATGTCTCCCTAAACACTATGGATTAGTTTTGTTTTTGAACTTTCCATAATGGAGTAATTAGCATGAGTATTTTGTTGTGCCTCTGGCCTCTTCTTTCACTTGGTTATGGTTATGTTTATGTTTATCTGTTTTTGTTTGTCTGTTTTATGTGTTATGTTTATCTGTTTTTGTTGCATGCCGCTGTACTTGGGACTATTACAAATGATACTGTTAATAACATTCTTGTAAATATATCTGTATATTTCCCAGTGTGCAAGGGCAGACTTTTCTTTAGTGCACATACCTTGGAATGGAATTGCTGGGCCATGGGCATATTTATGTTTAACTTTATCAGATAATCCCAAATTGTTTTCCAAAGTGGCCATAATGTTTACACTCCCACCAGAGATATATGGTAGTTCCAGTTGCTCCACATCCTTGCCAAAACGTAATATTGTTAGACTTCTTAATTTTTGTCAATCTAGTGGATGTGTAATGGCAATCAAAATTGCAATCTTCATTTCATATCCCTAATTGCTAATGAGACTGTGCACTTTTACATGTTTTTATAGGCTATTTGAATTTTCTGTTTTGTGAAGTGCCTGTTCAAATCTTTACTCACTACAAGAATCCCTTAGGTTTCCCTTTTATAGCTACACCTGCTTCCCCTTGGCACCTTTCCCCATCCCTAACCCTTAGAAACCACTTGTCTATCATTTCTAAAATTGTATAATTTCAAGAATGTTACACAAATGAAATCATACGGTATATAACCATTTGGATTTTTTCCCATTCAGCATAATTCCTTGGAGATTTGTCCAGGTTTATGTATTGGATGGTATGTTTGCACCATGGCTTGTTTAATGGTTCATTCACCCATTGAAAGACATCTGTTTTTTTCTTCTTCCAGTTTTGAGCTATTACAATAAAGCTGCTGTAAATGTTCATGTACAGGCTTATGTGTAAACATAAGTTTTCATATTGCTGAGATAAATGCCTAGCAGAGCAATCACTGGATTGTGTAGTAGTTGCATGCTTAGCTTTTTAAGAAACTGCCAACCCGTTTTGCAGAGTAGCTGTGCCATTTTTTCCACTCCACTAGCAGTGTAGGAGTGATTCCATTTCTCCACATCCTTGCCAGCATTTGGTATTGTCGCTATTTTTAAGATTTTAGCCATTTTGATAGATCTGAGGTGATACCTCGTGGTGGTTTTAATTACATTCCTCTAATGCCTAATGATGTTGAGTATCTTTTCACGTACTCATTTGCCACCTGTATTTCCATCTGTGTGTTCTCTTTGGTGATATGTCTGTTTATGTCTTTTGGCCACTTTCTAATTGGACTGTTTCTTTTGTTACTGTTGAGTTTTGAGAGTTCTTTTATATATTCTAGCTCCCAGTCCTTTTGTGCACATGTGGTTTGAAAATACTTTCTCCAGTCTGTCATTTGTCCTTTCATCCTCTTTACATGGACTTTGCAGAGGAGGTTTTAAATTTCAATCAGGTCTGATTTTTCAGGTTTTCCTATTATACGTCTTGATTACTGTAGTTATGTAGTACATCTTGAAATTGGGCAGACTGATCCTGCCCACCTTATTCTTCCTATTCAGAATTGTTTTAGATCTTCTAGTTCCTTTGCCTTTCCATTTAAATTTTATAATAATCTCTATATCTACAAAGAATCTTGTTGATATTTTGATAAGAATTAGGGTGGAAGCATTCAGTCTTTGCATCATTAAGTATGAATTAGCTGTAGTTATCAACTTGACACATTTTCCTTCTGTTCCTACTTTTGTGAAAGTTTTTGTCATAAAAGGGTGTTGAATTTTGTCAAATGCTTTTATATTGGTTTATATAACAATGTGACTTTCCTTTTTTAGCCTGTTAATATAGTGAATAACATTGATTCATTTTTAAAAACTAAACCATTCCTGGAATAAAGCCCACTTGGTCAGGGTATATCATTGTCCTTACGTATTGCTAAATTCTATTTGCTAATATTTCCTTAAGCACTTTTGTGTTTATAATTGTGAGAGATATTGGTCTGTAATTTTCTTCCTTCATACCGTCTTTGTCTGATTTTGGTATCAGAGTAATACTGACTTCATAAAATGAAATGGGAATTGTTCCTGCCCATTCTGTTTTCTAGAAGAGATTATGTAGATTTGACGTTAAATCTTCTCTCAATGCTTTTAGAATTCTCTGGTGAAACTGTCTGGGCCTGGAGCTTTCTGTTTTGAAAGTTTTTAAATTACAAATTTAATTTCCTTAATAGTTATAGGGTTGTTAAAAATTGTCTACTTCAGATTAGGTGAGATGTGGTACTTTGTATTTTTCCAAACATTGACATTTCACCTAAGTTGTCAGATTTCTGTGTGTAGAGTTGTTCCTCGTGTTCCCGCGGTATCTTTTTGATGTCTGCAGCTCTGTAGTCTAGTCCCTGTTTCATTCTTGAAACACTGGTAATTTGTACGATCTTTTTTCTTTATCAGTCTTGCTAAAGATTTGTTAATTTTACTGATTCTTTCAGAGAAACAGCTCTTCATTCACTGATTTTCTTTATCGTTTTTCTGTTTTCTGTTTTATTGATTTCTCATCTTGTCTTAATTATGTCCTTCCTTCTTGCTTCAAGTTTATTTTTGCTCCTTTCCTCCTAGGTTCTTTTTCTTTTTTCCTGTTCTTTTTTTTCTGGGATGTGGGGTGGTAATTAGTTTTGTTTATTTGTTTATTTTTAATGGACGTACTGGGAATTGAACCCAGGACCTCGTGCATGCTAAGCACGCAGCACTCTACCACTGAGCTCTACCCTCCCTCTTCCTAGATTCTTCAGGTGGAAGCTTAGATTATTAATATGAGACTTTCTTCTTTTGTAATATCTGTGTGTACTGAAAAAAATTTCTCTCTCAGCACTGTTTTAGCTGGTCCCACAAAATTTGGTATGTTGCATTTTCATTTCCATTTGATTCAATAATTTTTTTTTTTACTTCCCTTAAGACTTCATTTTTGATTGATGGGTTATTTAGAAGTGTGTTGTTTGGTTTCCAAGTGTTTGGAGATTTTCTGCTATCTTTCTGTTACTGATTTCTACTTTGATTCCATTGTGGTCAGTCTTCTCCTCTCCGCTTTTCCTGTCCTCGCTGGCACCTCTAGTGAAATTTTGAATAGCAGTTGGAAGAGCAGACGTCCTTGTCTTCTTCTTGATCCTAGGGGGAAAGCAGTCAGTCCTCTGCCATTGAGTATTTTAGCTGTGGGTTTTTCCTTAGATGTCCTATATCAGTTTCAAGAAGACACCTTTTATTCCTAGTTTATTGAGTGATTTTATTTAAAGAAGGGTGTTGGATTTTATCAGATTCTTTCCACATCTGTTGATGTCATCAAGTGGTTTGGCCTTTGTTCAAACAGTATTCTTCATTCATTTTGGATGTTAAAACAATCTTGCATTCCTAGGCTAAATCTCACTTGGTCCTGGTGTATAAACCATTTTTTACGCTGCTGGATTTGGCTTGCTAATATTTTGTTGAGGAGTTTTGCATCTATATTCATAAGGGATATTTGTCTGTATCTTTTTCTTTCCTCTTGTCTGATTTTGGTATCAGGGTAATACTGGCCTCAGAATAAATTGAGACGTGTTCCTTCCTCTTCTATTGCTTTGGAGGAATTTGTGAAGGATTAGTGTTAATTCATCTTTAACAATATAATTCCTCAGTGAGGCTTCCAGGGTCTACGTGTTTCTTGTGAGCAGTTTTCTAGTTACTAATACATAACTTTATTTGTTATAGGTGTATTCAGATTTTTCTGTTTCTTCTTGAGTCAGTTTCAGTAGTTTGCATGTCTCTAGGAATTTGTCCATTTTATCTAGGCTATCTAATTCGTTGGCATACAGTTGTTCAAAGTGTTCCTTTATAATCCTTTGTATTTTCTGTAACATCAGTAGTGATTAGCTCTCTTTCATTCTTGAGTTTAGTAATTTGAGTCTTCTTTTTTTCATGATCAGTCTAGCTAAAGGTTTGTCAGTTTTATTGATCTTTTTCAATAAGCAGTTTTTGGTTTCTTTGATTCTCTATTGTTTCTCTATTTTATATCACACTTATTTCCACCCTAATCTCTATTCCTTCCTTCTTTCTTCTTGCTTTGGATTTAATTTGCTCTTTTTTTCTGGTTTCCTAAGGTAGAAGTCTAGGTAATTGATTTGTGATCTTTTTTCTTTTCCAATATACATGTTTACAGGTATAAATTTCTCCCTAAGAACTGCTTTCACTGCATTCCATAAATTTTGGTGTGTTGCGTTTTCATTTTCATTTATCTTACATTTTCTAGTTTTCCATTTGATTTCTTCCGTGACCCACTGGTTGTTTGACCATATGTTGCTCAATTGGTTCGTATTTGTGAACTTCTCAAATTTATTTGTTATTATTATCTAATTTTATACCATTCTAGTAAGAGAACATGCTTTCTATGATGTTAAATCTTTACAGTTTATGGCATAACATATGGTCTATCCTAGAGACTATTTGGTTTTTGGGGGGTTTTTTAGTTTTATTTATTTGGGGGGGGGTGGAGGTTATTAGGTTTATTTATTTATTTATGTTTAGAGGAAGTACTGGGAATTGAACCGAGGAACTTGTGCATGCTAAGCATGCACTCTACCACTTAAGCTATACCCTCTGCCCCATCCTAGAGACTGTTTCATGTGCACCAGGGAAGAATGCTGTTGCTGGGGGGAGTGTTCTGTAGCTGCATGTTGTAGTTAGTTGTTTAATAGTGTTGTTCAAGTCTTCTATATCCTTGTTCATCTTCAGTCTAGAAAATATTATGCTTACTGAAATAAGTCACACAGAGAATGACAAACACTGTGTGATATGACTTGTACATGGCATCTAAAATATAACACAAATAAATGTATCTACAAAATAGAAACAGACTCACAGATGTAGATAACAAACTTGGGGTTATCAAAGGGGAGAAGGAGTAGGGGAGGGATAAATTAGGGGTATGGGATCAACAGATACGAACGACTATATATAAAATAGATAAGCTACAAGCATATACTGTGTAGCACAGAGAATTGCACCCATTACCTTGCACTAACCTATAATGGAATATAATCTGCAAAAATACTGAATCACTATGCCGTACACCTAAAGCTAACACAATATTGTAAGTCAACTGTACTTCAAAAAATTAAAATTTAAAAAAAATCCAGGATGAAAGATCACGTGGAGAAAGACCATTAGCTTTGCCATAGGCTGTTCATTAGGAGCGAGTCACTAAATCCCGCCCACACCCTAGTACAAGTGCTCTTCCATCCTCCTTACCCTAGAGTAACTCCTTTAGGATCCCAGCCCAAAGCAGGGGGGTGGTTAGCAGCATTCATACCTTTGGTGAACCATGGCCTCCAACTTTGGACCTCTAACCAGAATAACAAATGCCCTCCAGTGTCCCAAATGTAAGATTCGTCTCTTTGGATTTCTTTCCTTGCTTGGGGCTTAAAGCTAGTAATTCATTATTAACTTGTTAGCTCTTTGATGCTTTTGAGAAGCTTTTCAACATGCTTTATCCAACCTTTTAGTTACCCTCAGCCTACCCTTCAGGAGGATGTGTCTGTCACTGTCAGAAGCAGACGGTCTCCAGCTGCATGTGTGAAGGTGTTTTTGTTTTAGTCTGGGGGGACTTACTCTGAGTGAAAATTCTGCCTTTTTGCTAGAGATCTATAGGACTACATCAAGGAAAAAAAGTAAGTAACCATGTCCTTTGCTCTCTTAGATGCATTCTAGTAAAGTCAGTAATACTATTTTTTCTATTGACTTTCATTATAAAACAAAAGGACCCTTCAGACAGGGACCACATCACTTAACAGGAGTGAGATAAAACTTGGACCTCAACCTAGTCTCCCTGGCCGGTGGAGACATCTCTTCCTCCCTTATCTCAGGAGGCTGTTCCTCTCTTTCCAAAGCAGTCTTGGTGTTGTCAGTATAATTGGGGGTAAAATTTTTTTACAGGTTCTTCTGATGGAAGCTTTAAAAAGGAGCATTAGTTTAACTTCTTCCATATGACCAACTCTGCCAACCGACATTCAAGCCACATATTAAATCGAGCTAGGATTTAAAATTTTCTCTTTAAAGATGTCACGTGTTGTTTAATCAGTGATTGAGACCACAGATGTCTCTGAAGAGGAGCTAGATTATAAAACCTAGTTCAGTGGTTTTCTCTTATGCAATTCTACAACCCCTTGTCCGCAATTTGAAATTCAAAAAACTCTGAAAGTCAGTTTAGAAGATCTCATCTGAGGACAAAACCTGAACTAACCTAATCTGATTTAATGGCAAACCTTAAGCAGTCGTGAGACCATTGAATGTCTTTATCTCGCTTGGTGCCAGTATTTATTCATTTTGCTGCAAAAACATTGATGCATTTGATTGCTGCTCCAGGCTCTGTTAGGGGTGTGTTATGCTAATAGACAGGAAATACACCAAATTTCCTTTCTAAATTTAGGGGGGAAATTGATTTTCATAAAACTGCTCTCCATGAGGCAAGGACAAGAGTTTGCTGCTCTTGGGACTTAAGGAGCAAGGAGGAAGAGAGAAGACAGTGGGCACAGGCCTATGTACCCCTTTCTGCGAACTTCTTCCCCCAAATCTTCAGCAAAGTTTCTAAACTGACAATATGCATTTCTGTGAGTGAATTCGTGGATGTGAAGGAACAGGTGAAGAGGGTTGGCTTTCTGCCTGTTGCAATGCGGGTCAGGAAGGAGGCAGCATGTGTGGATATAGGAGCCCAGAGACAGAGAAATGTGAGAAAATGAGTACTGAAACCTCCCACAGCTAACGGGGGCGGGGGGGGCAGTCTTCTCTCAGAAGGCCTTGGAGTTGGGACTCTGGTAAGGTGCAATCAATTATCCAGCGAAAAGGGGATGTGCTATTTCTGTGAAGGTCTGAATTTTATCTTGCATTTAAATTTATTCAACTTTGCATTTTCTTCTCTCTCCTTTTCCTGGTCTCCCCAACACAAATGAAGTATCTCTTCTCCCTTGAGACAAAAGTCTTTTATGTTATAATCATTTCTCGGGAATCAGGAATTATTGAATTGCATTTCAAATAATCATATTGCAAAAACAAATAGTATGGTTAATAGTCAAATGATTAAGAGCATGAACTTTTAGCCAAACAAACTGGATTGGAATCATTTTGCAGCCAGAGTAAGCTTGGGAAAATTGCTTATTCTTTCTTAGCCTTCGTTCCTCAGCTGCAAAATGGGAGAGAAACACTCTCTGCCCCTTACGGTTGCACATATGGAGACTGCCTGGCCCAGTGCCTACACACAGTTAGTGTGCAGTCAACAATAACTTTAAAAGATATAGAGAGCTGCCAGGGTCCCTGACTCCCCTCTGTTCGTATCACTGTCAAGCATCCCTTTTCACTTTCACACTCTAGGAGCCTTACTGAGCAGGCCTTCGTCCACATCCTCTCCTCTGGCTCCTCTCACCTGCCCTTGTGGCCAGGACTGGCCAGCAGATGCATGAGACTAAGCAACCGCTTACAGCCAGGGGAGCTGCTTTCAGGATTGAATGTGGTCAGTCCCTTTTCTTGAGAGGGTGCAAATAGTACTTATTAAAACAACGGGCTGAAACATATTACAACCATAGGAAAGTACTTTCTCAAGGTTGGGTTAAAGTATTTGGTACAGCAAACTGGGGGTACAAAAGCATGTGGCTGTTTAGGGTTACAGCACCAATGCCCACACCCTGAAAGCTCCACCTAGCACCAGAGAGCTTTAGGGCATCTATATTTCCACGCGAAGCAACGCTGACATCCAATTTCCGTTTGGTGTGGGGCACCAGAAAATATTTAAGGATGAATCAGTTCTTGATTAAAAATTCATGGAAGAGCTATAGGATAATTCAGTAAATGAGTAAGCAGCAATTTCTTATTCAGACTTGTAACCTGTGTAAGTGGTTCCTGCAATTGCTTAAATCAAAGGAGAATGATTTAAAGAAATAGAATTAGTTTGCCTTGGGCTGCTTTTAGCCACCTAAAACATAGGAAAGATATTAACTTTTTTATCTTTCTCAACACAATTATATACTTGGCAATTAATTCATATTGTTGGGAGCCTTTCCAGGCCGACGTGAACTGGGGTTATTAGCCTATTTTCACGCGGGGATAGAGCATATGAGTGATTTACTCAAGTTATATAAAAGGTCTGAATAGACCTAGGAGCATCCTTGGTGCTATAGTCTTTCTTTGACTTCAAGGATGTGGTATTTGTCTCGTTCCTGATCTTAGAGGAAAAGCTTTCAGCTCCTCACTGTTAAATATGATGTTAGCTGTGAGCTTGTCATATATGGCCTTTACTGTGTTGAGGTACATTCTTTCTATACCCAATTTGTTGAAAGTTTTTATCATTAAAGGATGTTGATATTGTCAAATGATTTCTACCAAGATGATCACATGGTTTTCAGTCTTTCATTTTATTTAATGTGGTGTCTCACATTCATTGACTTGCATATGTTGAACTATCCTTGCATCCTGGGGATAACTCCAACGTGATCATGGTGTACGATGCTTTTAATGTGCTGTTGAATTCTGCTTACTAGTATTCTGTTGAGGATTATTGCATCTGTGTTGATCAGGGATATTGGCCTGTAATTTTCCTTTCTTGTAGTGTCCTTGTCTAGCTTTGGTATCAGGGTAATGCTGGCCTCAGGAACAAGACAAGGGTGCTCACTCTAGCCACTTTTATTCAGCATAGTACTGGAAGTCCTAACCAGAGCCATCAGAAAGTAAAAAGAGATAAAGGCATCCAGATTGGAAAGGAAGAAGTAAAATTGTCTCCATTTGCAGATGATATAACCATATATAAATATAAATATATAACCCTGGACTCCACCAAAAAACTGTTAGGACTGATAAACAAATTCAGGAAAATTGCAGGATACAAAGTCAGCATACAAAGATCAGCAGTACTTCTATACATTAACAACAGTCTATCAGAAAGAGAAATAAAGAAAACAATCCCATTTACAATATTATCAAAAATAATAAAGTACGCAGAAATAAATTTAACTAAGGAGGTGAAACATCTGTACACAGAAAACTATCAGACACTGATGAAAGAAATTGAAGAAGGCACAATGGAAAGATAGCCCATGTTTATGGATGGGAAGAATTAATATTGTTAAAATGCCCATACTACCCAAAGTGATCTACAGATTCAATGCAATACTTATAAAAATTTCAATGGCATCTTCCACAGAAATAGAACAAGCAATCCTAAATTATATATAGAACCACAAAAGACCCTGAATAGCCAAAGCTATTGAGAAAGAAGAACAAAGCTGGAGGCATAACACTCCCAGATTTCAAACCATATTACAAATAAATAGTAATCAAAACAGTATGGCACCAGCATAAAACAGACACGTAGATCAATGGAACAGAATAGAGCACCCAGAAATAAACACGTGCAGGTATGATCAACTAGTCATTGACAAGGGCTCCAAAAACACACAACAGGGAGAGAGGAAAGGATGGTCTCTCTAATAAACAGTGTTGAGAAAGCTGGATATCCACGTGCAAAAGAATGAAACTGGATCCCTGTCTTACATTGCTCACAAAAAACAAAACAAACAGTAAACTTGAAATGGATTAAAGACTTGAATGTAAGACCTGAAACTGTAAAACTCCTAAAAGAAAACACGTAGGGAAAACCTCCTTGACACTGGTCGTGGCAGCGATCTACTGGATATATCACCAAAAGCACAAAAAACCAACAAAAGCAAAGAGAAGTAGATCTACATGAAGCTAAACGTTTCTGCACAGCAAAGGAAACAATAAATATAATGAAGAGGCAACCTAGGGAATGGCAGAATATATTTACAAACTGTGTATCTGACTAGGGGTTAATATCCAAAATACGTGAGGAACTTATACAACTCAAAAGCAAAAAAACCCACTAAATAATCTGATTAAAAGTGGGCGAAGGGCCTAACTTTTTCCAGAGAAGACATACAAATGGACAACAGGTATATTAAAAGGTGCTCAGCTTCACTAATCATCAGAAAAATGCAAATAAAGAACACAATGAGATAGCACCTCACACCTGCTAGGATGGCTTCTATCAAAAGGACAAGAGACAACAAGGGCTGGTGAGGGTGTGAAGAAAAGGTGACCCTTGTATACTATTGATGGGAATGTAAATTGGTACAGCCATGATCAAAAACAGTATTTTTTCCTTAAAAAATTAATAATGGAACACAGTGTGGTTCGGCAAGCCCACTTTTGGGTATATATCTAATCTAAAGGAAAGAAAATCAGTATCTCAAAAGTATCTGCACTCCCACATTCACTGCAACCTCAGTCATAATATCCAAGATATGGAAACGGTCTAAGTGTCCGTCAACAGACGAATAGACAAATAAGATGTGAAATAGATATGTGTGACTATTATTCAGTCATGAGAAAGAAGGAAGTCCTGCCATTATGACAGCGTGGATGGGCACTGAGGGCTTTTGCTAAGTGAAATAGGTCAGACAGCGAAAGACAAATACTCATAATATCACTTACACGTGGAATCTAAAAAAGCTGGACTCACAGAAACAGAGAGTAGAATGGTGGCAGCCAGGGGCTGGGGTGCGGGGGAAGTGGGGAAATGCTGGTCAAAGAGCACAGACTTCCAGTTACAAGACGAGTGAGTTCTGGGAATCTAACGTACGCCATGGTTACTACAGTTAATAATACTGTATTGTAGTCTTAGAATTTACTAGGAGAGTGGACCTTAAGTGTTCTTACACACACACGTAGCCATGTGAGGTGATGGATATGTTAATTAACCTGATGGATATGTATATCAAATGATCACGTTGTACACTGTGAAATATATACAATTCTATTTGCCAATTGTATCTCAGTGATGCTGGAAAAAAAGAAAAAAATCAAGGACAGCAACATCACAACAAACAGATGCAATATTTGCCCTCTAAAGACTTTGTATAGCATATCTGTAAACAGGTCAGTGGGCACAAGGGGAAAGAATGGTTTTCGCTAATTGGCGAACCGCGAGGAGGCCGTGGGAAACCCTGCGGTTTGGGCCATGCAGAGCCTGGCTGGAACGGCCTACGCCCAGAGCTTTGTTTATTCAGCCCAAGGTGGGCACCATGAGTCAATAGTTTCTTCTTATATCAGGAAGCTATCGTTAAAAATCTACCATGTGCATTTACTGACTGTCCCATAGGTCATGTCTTACAGAGTAAACTGCCGTATTTCCTCTGGGAGTTTCTCTGAGATTGCTCTCCTGCTGTTACCAGCGCTGCTTAAAGAACAGCCCTAGATCTTTGTACTTGGCTCCGTCTTGCTCTCTCAGGCTCTCACATCAGGAGTGATTTGCTCGTGGTCATCTGGACGTTTGCTGCTACTTCAGTCTCTCCTTTGCTAATTCACATCCAAACTCACACTTACGGCTTTTCCTGGCATATCATCTCAGAAATCTGTATTCCTCCTTTCTTCTGAGGCCATTCCGTCTCTACTTATCTTGGCCCTCCAGGACTAAGTGTATTTGTCCCACTGATTGTACTGGAAAAATTGTTGCTTCAACCTAGTGGAGGAAGCACAGTTAACCACTTCAAAAAAAATGAGTGTTTTGGATTTGTATCACTGAAACTAATGGCAGGCATTAATACACGACTCCTGCAAATTCAAATTTTGCCAATTTTATTTCCAAGTTAACTTTTAACAAATAAATTGAAATTCCAAATAAATACGTGGCTCAGCAAATAAATTTCTATGTAAATTTTCTTGAGCTTTCCTCAAAAAAAAAAAGAAGCATTTATTTTAATAATTAGCCGTGGAAACAAGATAGGGATAAACACTTATAATCTATCCATTTGTTTTCCCAACTAACAATTTATAGTCCATCTATTTTTTTCCACATATTTGTTGAGTGCAAATCGGTGCTTTTTTATATTAAGGGCTCACACAAAAAAATACACAGATTCTGGTTTTAGATCCAGCATAACATGCACAGTCAGGCTCTTAATATTTTCTGCTGATGATAACAGAGGTGTTCAACCCGGGTTGGCACTGATTTCTACTTTATATCAAATGCAAAGAGAGGGGGCCTTTTCCTTCCCAGAAACTTGCTGCCAGTGCTCTGAGGCAAGAGTCCAAGTGCTCCTTTGACCCAGCAAAGCCGTATCAGAAACCAGATGTGAAGGCTTTCTGGCTGTAACATCCATCACCCCCGTGATCACCAGGATGGTTTTGCCTACTTTGGATGAGGAGGGGGGCCTTCCTCCTCCAGCACTGTTCCATGTTCCCAGAAAGAGGAAATCCATTCCTTTTCAAAGGTATACGAGGGTTACGGAAGCTTAGCCTCGATTCTCTGCTACTGTCTTAAAGTCACTTTATGGATGCCAGCATGTGCACCCCGATAAACTCCCCTAATGGCGGTCAGTGCCTCCAAGTGAGAGGATGAATGCCCCCGTGCAATGCGAAAGGCAACCGGGCTGTCAGGATGGTGGTGAGGGCCCCCTGTAATACCCGTCCTGTCTTCCTTCTTGATTACCAG
Organism: Camelus ferus; assembly: GCF_009834535.1. Lineage (NCBI taxonomy): Eukaryota > Metazoa > Chordata > Mammalia > Artiodactyla > Camelidae > Camelus > Camelus ferus. The sequence continues at coordinate 4,656,135 of NC_045716.1, forward strand.
TCTCAAACTCTGTCCTCATTTCAGCCAGGACTGATGGGAGGCAAGGCCCCAAAGGTAGGAGGCTGATGCTCAAATCTCCTAATGGAGCTTGACAGCAGCCGGATTAAAAGCACAAGGGCGGCACCCAGAAAGCAGCAGAGGAGGGCACACGCATCCTCTGTGCCCGTTCTCCTGCTCTCAGCTCTTTCGTTTAGAGAACTGAACCATAAGGTAAATCTTTTCATAGAAACAGAGATTTAAAAAAAAAATAGTGATGAAAGGTTTTTGGAAAGTGGGAAAAGAGGACAGAAGTAAACTTTGCTGGAAGGTTTCTAGCGGCCGGGAGCTGGGCTTGTCTGTAGAACAAATTCCTTCTGGAAGCAGAGAGATCAGGGTACAAAAGACTACATGACAGTCGCAGTAATACTCATGCTAGCTGGGTTCAGCTGTAAAACCAGGCCAATGCTGAAAGCAACTACTGGCTTATTCCCTCAGGGCAAGTAAGTGCCTTCTCAGACTGGCCCAGCCTTGTGGCTTTTCCTCCCCTGACCTCCTCGGCCCGGTGCCTCCGGGGTCTACACCTCCACCCTGACACTTGTCCTGTTGTTGAACTATTTCCCCTGGGTACCCTTGCCTCCCAGTGAAACTCGAAGATCCTTGAGGGTAAAGGAATGCATTAAAATGAATTCAAAAATATTTACAGAGTGACTATACTATATACTCAACAAAAGGGAATTCAAAGTTTAAGAGGCTCACAGGTACAGTTGGAAAAATAACACAAAATAACCATATGTCCATGCAAAGCAATGACTGACGTCACAAATACACGAGGTTATGTAATGAATATCCACCCAGCTGCTTTTGAAAGGGAGTCAGTGCTAAAGAGACAAGAAGGGAGGGCTTTAAGAAGCAGCAACTTCAAGAAGAGAAGCTTCAGGATGGTCCTTTCAGGTGGCAGGAGGAGAAACAGAAGGGCCCATTTTGACTCTGAGAGCTCTAAGGTGCGAAAACAGCTGTTCAGCTGGGTATGAGGAGATGCACTGACTGAGAATCTGGGATTAACTGATTCTTTATGCTCCACATACGCTCAGATTTTGGAACAAATATGGACCTGTTGCTTGGGACGTGAGCTGGTGCCTTGAGGATCAGGACCAGAGTGACTTGGGATGGACACCACGAGCCCTCTTTCCCTTCTGCTAGGGTTCTTTACCTTGGTTGTAGGTTATCCAAGTTGCTTTGTCTTTTTATCCCTGTGGCTAATCTTTGGCCATTTAAGTGATTATAAATATTGACACCTGGGGAAATGTGTCTGGCAGACATTTAGCAAACAAAAGACCAAAAGCAAACAAACCAGAAACGCACCATCACCATCCCCAGAAATTGTCACCAGGGAATACAGAAATGCAAGAAAACCTGTCTACAGACAACAGATTCCATGGGTGTCCTCACGTCTGTACTGTGAGTGAGCTGAAACTGGGACCCAGCGCAGAGAAAAAAAGGAGAAAGATCACTTAGTGCCTGAAATCTGGTACTTGGCAGCCCCCTTCAAAGAACTCTTCCAGAATGAAATGAGTTGTCATCTGACCTCACCCTGCCAGCACCAAGTGCGCTCTGACAGGCCACCTAAAACACAAAGCGTGTCCTTTTATGATTCCTGGGACAGTAACTTGTCTATAGTCGCCAGAGATACAATCATTCACAACTGTGGGCGATTCTCTGAGTCACTCTGCATTCCTAGGACTCAAATAAGACAACCATAGATTGGAAACAGTTTTACAAAGAAATGACCTTTGAATAGACATAGAAAGGACTAGGGATAGCCACGTGCTCCCTCTGTGCCAGGCGCTGGGCCCGGCACTTTCTATGCACTGTTCCATTCAGCCTGTGCAACAACATTCCAGCTATGGTCCCATTTCTCTGCCCACTCACAGCAAATCTCTGATGTGAGCTGATATCACCTCCACTCTCTCACTTCCCTTTCATTCTTCCACCCATTGTTATCAAGCTCCTATCACTACCCACCACTGTCAAGTCCCTAGCCATCTTCATGTTGGGAAAGCCAGTAGACACATCACTACATGTTGCTCCACACTTAACCTTCTGATGACATTTGCCAGAGCTGACCCAGCTCTCCTTGGGAGCCTCAAAGGCTGGTCCTTCTCAGGCTATATTATTTTTCTCAAAGGATTTATCAGGACCCAAAGCTATACTGTGTCTTTCCACACTAGAAGGTAAGCTCCCTGAGGACAGGTACTCTGGTTTTTTGTTGCTCTATCCCCAGGACCTAGAACTTGGCACCATTGCCCCTGGGATAAGACCCTGGAGGACTAAGAGAAATGGATGGGAGGGAGACTTTTTTCTGTAGACCCTTTGAATCTTTTAAGTTTTGTACAATGTGTACATTATTAGCTATGAAAATAATAATTGCACAAAACTCCCCAAACACTGGATTGTACAGTATGAGAAGTTAAAGAATCTTGAAAAGTCATTCACTCCTCTTTCTTACCTCTGTAGGGCCATACCAAAGTGCCCTATGTGTTGTTGCAGAGGGAGAGGAATGGAGACAGATGGGAAGTGGGTTTTGAAGGTCACCTTGATAGTTTTGGTTTTCTTGCATCTCACTCAAACCCAGATGTATTAGGGTTGTTGTTTTAGACATTTTCAGGAGCCACTCATGAATCTGAGAAAATTTTATACTTGGAAAGCTTGGCATTTTTCATCAACCCTGTAGTCCTGGCAAAATGTGCACTGGGATTCCTTGATGTTGACTGTCCTTGGAAACTGGGAGCCAGTTCAGGTTTTATTAAACCTGGCCCTGGTTTCTGGCCACAGATGCAAACTTCTCATCTATAATTAAACAGCTGAAAACTTTGCAGGGAAGAAAGGTGATTCGTGAGCCCAAGATAGATTCAAGATGGCATATGCCCCTCTCTCTGCCAAATGTCAGACACGGCCTCTGTAGGTTGGGACCAAATGGTGGGAGTCACCACTGAGGTAGGGGGATCGTAAACCATGGAAGCAGACTGAAGCACCCCACAGGGTTCTTGTCGTGAGTCATTCTTCTTTTCCTGGGACCCACTGTGTTTGGGACAATCCTAGCGAGTTCGTGCCAAGACTGAAGTTGTCAGCCTCAGATTTACACTCATAAGGCCATTCAGCCGTGAAGGGGATTTCTGATCTTCACTAGGATTCATAGTTACTTTTAGATTAACCAGTGTTAATCCTTATCTAAACCCTTTTTATTCCAAAACTACTCCAAGTATTATTATAAAAGCTACTATTCCAAACTCCAAAGCTACTATTAGGGAAAGCTATTCGTTCCTAAAGGTTTAGGGACTCAGACGTAAGTAGATATGAAGAAGGGAAAATAAATTACATTTATTGAGTACCTCTTACATGCCTGACACAGCTGAGATGCTCGCATGAATTTGGGAAAAGAAGCGTCAGTGACCAACATGCTTTGTGAATACTCTTCATTGAACATGAGTGGGCAGCAGTTGCTCTCGGAGTACGGGAGAGAAACCTCAGTGTAGAACCAAAATGGCTTAGGACGAGAGGCATGTGGGCATCCTGATTCTAATTTCTCATGTTGTCCTCTAATAACTGGGCAGTCCTCGACATCAGAATCAAGAATATATAAAATTGTAAGTTTGGTCTCATCCACACTTTAGGGACAGGACAGGGACTGGGGCAGGCAAACATGTGTGATTCCACTGCAGAACCACACTCAGACCAGGAAACTTAAAAGTGAGCCTGCTGTCCGTATACTCCAAAAGCTTCGCGGGTGAGTCTGACCCGCGCCTCTGATGAAGACATCACCGTGCAGCACTGTGTTTGGCCTGAGACTCCTTTCAGTCTGTAAATCCAACAGCTCCTTGCTTGATCAGATATGGGCTTTTGCTCCTATCAAAAGCCTGTTTTTCATTAACTTTATTTTTTTCACTGAAACATAATTCGCATGCCACAAAATTCACCCCTTTAAAATGCACAATTCAGTGCTTTATTCATCAAGTTATGAAGCCATTGCCATTATCTGATTCCAGATTATTTTCATCACTCATATATATAAAATTCCTGCTTGGAGGGCTAATTATTAACTCTTTGTTTTCATACAAACAGACGTGGAGACAAGGCATGGGGAAGCGTTGTATTTTCCGATAAGATCTTTGAACTGTTTCCTTTTTAAGGTGGTGGTAGTCAGATCCTCTCCACGCCCTATGTCCTCCTTCGGGTCTTCACTACTTCTACACGGATTGTGGATTATTGCAATAACCCCCTAACCAGTAGCCCCATTCCCTGTCTTGCCTCCTTCACTCTATGCTTCATATTTGCTATCAAAGTGATCTTTATAAAGTGCACTTGGAATCCTTCATTGACACCTTATTGCTCTCAGAAATCTCCACTCCTTTGCGTGGTCTGCAGGATTCATTTTCGTTTGGCTTCTGTGTATTCGGACAGCCTTATTTCTCCATTACCTTATCCGCACTCAGTGATCCAGTCTTATTGATCTACTTGGAGTTCCTCAGATACACTCTGCCCTCGCCTCCCACATCCCTATGCCTCTGCACGTGTGGTCTCTGCTTGGTGTACACCCACGCGCCATCCAATTTATCCATACACTTGTCTCTCAATGCATGTGCAGTTAATTGAAGAAAAAATGAACTCCTTTAAAAATATCCCTGCAAAAATTCAAAACGTACTCAGTTCAAACTCACGTCAAGAGTTTCGGATCTTGTGATGGCCACGCTGTCGACAGCGTCCTAATCACAGTATTGCACTACTTCCAGCAGGACGTGAGGTGGTTTCCAGGCAGGGGTATGTACACTTTCTTAATTGCCACATGGTGCCACTTGGTTCTGGTGTTCTCAAATTAATCTCCGTAAATGTATATACTCTCTGAGAGAATGTCTAAATCACAAGAAAAAAAACACAAATTAACTTTTCCATAAGGCCCCTAGATGAAGCCGGGAAAAAGGATCCTTTTGAGCGCCCAGAGGTGACAGAACAATAGGTCTGTCAGACGGCTGCCCAGATGAAGGTGCCGAGTCTGGGTCATTACTGAGTATCACCGTTTTTCTTACGATGGGAAAATAGAGGGGAATGTAGCTAATGACATTTGGGTAACATCCCTAAATTTAAAACTTGTATTTAATAAACACTTTGCATATAGTATATGTTTTTATAATGAGTTATTTATTTTCATACTTAATTAGCAAAGTATAAGTCTCAAAATGTTAAAAAAAAAACAGTGAGCTTGTTTCAAAGTTTTATTAACTTTTTAATGATGAAACAAACAGGGTGTCAAAACTGTTTCTAAAGGCAACGTGAAAACTTGGGATTTTTATAGTTAATGAAGAAGAAAGAAAGGAATGGTGAAATAAATTGGTTAATGTCCCACAGGACAGTTAGTAACCCTTGGAGTTATCTTCTTTAAATTGGCAGAAGAGAAAGTCACCTTATAAATGTTACAGATTCGTAAAATGTTTGGGCCGTTGATCAGTTGTTCAAATAGTTAGGTAGGCTCATTAGCAAATGCTCTTAGCTTGACATAAAAGGTCATAAAATCATCTTTTACCTTCTTTAGAGGTTTAGGGTATTTTCCTTAAACTTATTTTTTTAACATCACCCCGCACCTCTCCCCAGCAACTGGAATATATCTCCAATACTTCCTTCCTTTCCTTTGTGCTCTTGAAATATCTTTTAAGTGGTTTTGAAATACCTTCTATGCACTAAAACCAGGAGACAGGTGTATGACCTCAAAACTTAGCATAAGTGACAACTTCAGAGACATCTTCCAGCTCTCCAACCCTAGGCTGGGTCAAGCCTTCTACGCCACGGAGCATCCCTAAACACGCCCCACAGAGCCTTTATCACGCCTGTTATGGCTGCTTATCTGCAAGTTCCCTCCACCCTGTCCGCCCTCCCACCAAACTGTGCAGTGCTTAAAGACAGGAATGATCTTTTGTCTTTAGCATCAAGCACAGCGCTTGGCACACAGGAGGCCCTTAGCAAGTATCTGTTGATTGAAGAAACTGAGCTGTATTTAGCCGTCCAGGAGCAACAGTCTAGACGTTTATTCACACTTGGCTTTAGCGTCCCCTCCTAGAGCCTCTTCCTCAGTTTAAAGTGGGCCCTTTGAGTTTGCAGGTGCTGGAGACTTATCTTGGAAGAAATCTTTACCAGCCATCTTTCATTTTGTATGTGACTGAATTATACATTTTTGGACAAAGTGATGAAGAAATGTAACATCTTCTCATGGTTAAAAATAACACCACTTCATGTCGCCGTACGTGCGAAATTAGAAACAAGGGAACTACTCACAGGCACTTGCCTGGAACAGGGGAGGACTGGTTAACAACTGGAAGTTGCCTCAGTTATGATGAGGGTCAACGGAATGTTTTCTTCGTGGGGTAGGTCTCCTAGTTAATTAGTTAACTCTCATATTACTTTGAGGCATTTTCTTCATTTATTCATTGCCTCTCCAAAAGGCAAGCAGTCCGGGAAGGGTCATCTAAGCTCTTACAGTCATTAGCTATTCTGTTTGACTTGGTTTTGTCATATTCCCCTGCTAGATGGCTAAGTTTCCTGGGAGGCAGATTGGGGTTTTGGATAAAGTTGTAAGTGGACCCTGTCAGATCCTAGTTTCTGGAGCAGCAGGAATTTTATTAATCTTCAAAATGAAATTCAGCCTGAATGTTCCTGATGGTTGTGGACAGTCTGCTGGGCCTGCCCTGAGTACCGTGTTCACGAGACGTGATCTACTAAACTGATTGAAAACAGTGTTCTTACCTTGGTGCTCAAGGTATAATTTTTTTCCCAGTAAAATTATTTAAAAAAATTATTTTTGCAGTTCAAATCTTATTTATTCCCAGATTCCCGTCTCATCAAGGTGACAAGAAGGATAAACGCCCAGTGCCAAAACAGGGTTAAAATACTTCCTCCCAGGACATTATTACCAAGAAACAGAAAAACATTATGTTGAGACAAAGATAAAGGACTGATGGGAAACTCTTCAAGTTGTTTAAGCAAATACACTGAGAGCATAGAGTCTCTCCTGTTTCTACATGTGTTTAAAAAAAAAAAAAGAGGGGACATTTAGTCAGGGGAATAGATTTCACTATAAACACTAATAGTTATGTTACTAAGCGTGATGGGGAAAGTTTTAAACTGGGTAGCTAAATCCTGACTTTAAAATGCAGTACAAGGTTCAGAGCCCAAGTGTGCTGTGATGGGGGAGGGCAGGGTGGGGCCCGTGAAACAGGGCACAGCCAACAAAGGCCAGAGGGAGAAGAGCTGAAAATGAAAATCAGGATGCCGAGGATCAATGTGGCTCATCCGTATGGCTGGGCCAGTCCTGCCCGACAGGATCCACCAGGCCCAGGATGTCCCTCTGGAACCCAGGGCTGTTGTCTAAGGTGTCCTGAGTTCTCGCTAGCATCTGGTCAGTTCTTTCAAGAAGAAAGAATAGGCTCCTGTGACTGGCTTTTAGTTGCTCCCAAGCCTGCATTTTTTTTTTTTTTTTTTTTTTTTACCCTTTCTCTGCCTGACCAGTTGCACTGGAGAGCTGTCTCTTAGTAAAGGATGAGCTCTTTTAGTAAACTTAATACCACAGAAACAGGGAGTTTCACAGCCTGTCAAATGGGCCCAGAATAAATGTTCATTAAACTAGAAAATCACAGCCCTCTCATCTAGTGACCAGTAGGTGCTCCAGGTCCACCCGGGATGAAGCGGAAAAGGGAGAAGAGAAAATCATCCTCCCCCTAGGATACTTCTTGTTCTGTCTTCTAGGTTGTGAAGCTTTAGCCATGTTACTACTACACTCCTGCAAACTGCCCTAGAATTTTCTAGTTAGCAATTGCATATTAAGATGGTGATTTCTCTTGGTGCAGCCATTCTGGAAAACAGTATGGAGATTCCTCAAAAGACTAAAAATAGACTTACCATATGATCCAGCAATCCCAATGCTAGGTATCTATCTGGAGGGAACTCTAACTCAAAAAGATACATGCACCCCAATGTTCATAGCAGCACTATTCACAATAGCCACCCAACCTAAATGTTCATCAACAGATGGCTGGATAAAGAAGGTGTGGTATATTTATAAAATGGAATACTACTCAGCCATAAAAAAGAAAATGCCATTTGCAGCAACATGGATGGACCTAGAGATCATCATCCTAAGTGAAGTAAGCCAGAAAGAGAAAGAAAAATACCATATGAGATCACTTATAAGTGGAACCTAGAAAAAAAGAAAGAAAACAAAGGGAAATTATGACCCCACTTACAAAACAGAAATAGACTCACAGACATACACAGTAAACAATCTTATGGTTACTGGGGAAAGTGGTGGGAAGGGATAAATTTGGGAGTTTGAGATTTACAAATGTTAGCCACTATATAAAAACTGATTTTTTAAAGTTTCTGCTGTATAGCACAGGGAACTGTGTTCAATATCTTGTGATAACCTTTAATGAAAAAAAATATGAAAACAAATATATGTAAGTATATGCATGACGGGGACACGGTGCTGTTCAGAGATTGACACATTGTAACTATACTTCAATTAAAAAAAAAGACGGTGATTTCTTTAATCAGTAATTCAGGTACATATTAGTGCAGAGATAAGGTGGGTTGAAAATTTATACAAAGCTATTGAGTAAACATTGTTACCCTAGTTGTAACGATTTTTTCCCCCTGGGATGCTCTGGGAGGAGATGATTTTCAGCAGCCGGCCCGCTTCTCTGTGCCCGTGGCGCGCTCAGGCGCCCGCCCTCTCCCGCTCCACCTTCCTGTTGGCGTCATTCGAGGCTGACGCCAACAGGCTTCCTGCGCTCGCTCTAATTTGTCTCTGCCGAGCACGTCGGGGTCACAGTGAGGTCAGGGCAGATGTTCTTCTCACTGCTCCTGCTAAACAGTCACTCTGTTTTTTCTCTAGCGATTATCAGAGCAGGAAAAAGCCTGGGGGGAGATGACAAGTTAAGAGAGGGTGCTTGGAAACTGTGATGCTTTCTCCGGAAAGGGGGCAACGTGGTCAGTCAAGTCCAGCTCCCTTTGGTTTTACCAGACAGGCAGGCAGGAACCGCAAAGGCATTGAAAGATCCTTCTACACAGGAATTACCTTATTTACTCTGGTATCCTTGGAGTTTAGCATGGGGCCTGACACAGAGAAAATAAACAACTCTTTTGTTAAATAGAGAAAAATAATACTGAGGGTGGGGAGGGGGCTGGTAATTGCCCGGGCAGAGAGGCAGTCCTGTGCTTTGACCCAGAATGTCCCATCCCAGGACAGGAGGACCGTCATAGATGGGGTATCAGTGCACCCTCCACCCTGGCCAATGGTCTCCTCGCCACGCTGTATGCTCTCAGTTTCTTCTAATATTTGTCATAAGACAAGTTGAAACAGAGGGGACATCATGCAATGGAAAGGAGCCTAGGCTTTTGAAATCATTCAACAAACATTGATCATGTACCCGTGTGCTATTGCTTTAGTCCCTCGGAATCTAATAATGAACAAAATGGACAAAAATACCTGCTTGTGAAGTTCATATTCTGGTTGTTGGACACAGACAATACACAACAAACAGTTATATCATATATTAGAAGCTGGGGGGGAAAGCAAAGCAGGGTACAAGGGATCAGGAGTGAGGGGTCAAGTAGTAATTTTCAAAATGACCTCTTTGAGAAGATGCAGATACTGGATGGAAAACGGTCAAGGCAAAGCCAGTGGTGGGAGCTGCCTGTTTTATTCAAGGAGAGCAAGGTCAGTGCGGGAGGAATGGAGGGAGCGAGGGGGAGGTAGTGGGGTGAGGGCAGAAGGGTACTGGGGGGCACACATCGGGTAGGACCTTGTGGGTAAGGTTGGGAGAGTCAGCAAATGAAAATATGGATTCCAGTTTAATTTGAATTTCAGATAAACAACGAATATTTTTAGGTCTAACCTTATCCCAAGCGTTGCATGAGACATACACTAAAAAACTACTTGCTGTTTATCTGAAATCCAAATATAACTGGGCAGCCTGCATTGTACCTGGCAACACCAGTGAGGGCCATTGTAAGGGCTTTGAGGAAAACTGGGAGTCCTGGGAGGGTCTCAGGCAGAGGAGAGATCCCTTCCAACTTACTGGTTGAAAGGTCTTCTCTGCCTGCTTTGCGGAGAACAGAGTCAAAGAGCAACGGAGGAAGCAGGGAAGCCAAACGAGGCTGTTGAAGTAACCCAGGCCGAACACCATGATTCAGACCTGGTGTTAGGAGCGGGGGTGGGGGAGGGGTTGGATGCCGGATGCATCTTGAAGGTAGAGCCAGTAGGACCCCCTGGCTGATTGGGGTGTGAGAGAAAGGCTCGGTGATGACGCCCAGGATTGTGGCCTGCGTGGTTAGACGGAGGCAGTTGCAATCAAGTAAGTAACAGAAGACGCTGTACAAGGGTGGTTTTGGGTGCAGGTGGAACAAAGATCATGAGTTCCATTGGACCTGTTAAGTTTCAAATGTTGTCTGGATTTCTGAGTGGAGAGGTCAAGTAGGCATTTGAGTATAGCGTTCAGCAGAGAGGGCTGGGCTGGAGATACATAATATGTGGGAGCATGTAGCGGACAGTGAGAGGCGTGGGACTGGAGGACCTCACCAGAAAGGTGACAGCTGGTGCCCTCCAGCTTTAAGAGGTCGGGGGAAAGAGGAGGAGCCGGGAAAGGAGATGCCCTGCGTTCACCAACTAGTAGGCAGGAACCCTGGAGAATGTGGCGTCCTGGAAGGAGAGAAAGGGAGTCCTGTGCTACTGATGGGTCAAGCAAGATGAGGACTGAGGGCCGAACCTTAGATTCAGCAACATGGAGGGTCACTGGAGACCTAAGCAGGATGGAACTAGAGTGGATTTAAGAGGGAATAGGAGAAGTGCGATGGGAGACAATATAGGCAACTCTTTGGAGGAACCAGACATATTTAGTTCCTGCCACTTACTAGATATGACTGTGGGTAAAATACTTAATTTTTCTGAGCCTCAAGTTTCTCCTCCTGTAAAACAGGAATCGTAATAGGGGTGCTATGAAAATTAAATAAAATATGTAGAAGGTATGGCATATAAGTACTTAGTAAATTAATATTAACATTATTATGACACAATATTAATTTCTGTCAGTGTGGGCAAGATACTTAACCTTTCTGTGCCTCAATTTTCTTATCTGTAAAATGGGAGTAATAAAAGTACAACACATACCATAGTGTTGTTGAAGGGATTAAATGAGATAATCTGTCTAAAGCAGATCATCGGTAACAAGCAACCTGCGGCACATTATATAAACTCAATCAAGCTCTGATTATTCAGGCAATTCTCCTGTGAATGCCAGCTGACTTCTTCTGTAAATGTAGTGCTGCCCAGAAGTGAACAGGGTGCTGAATTTGGGAAGTAACTTCCTATCCTTGTGTTAATGTGATCCAAACTCATTAACTTTTGATGGCAGCTGTGTCTGCTGCTTTGCGATGTGTAAAGCCCTATGAAGTGATGGTTATGATAACTGACTCAAGATCCTGTTGTGAGCTAAACCCATTCTCTGCACCATCGAAGTTGCTTATCCTGAGTGTGAAGTCACAAGGGTTAACGGTTGTTTTCCATCTCCCTGGAGAACCTGGAGAGCACACAGTCTTTTAACACAGGCTGCAGAATTCCTGCAGGCATTCTTAATCATTCTTGAGAATCCCAGGAAGCCAAGGACCTTCCCGGGAAAACACAAACACACAAAATTTAGTGCCCTGGGATAAGAAAATCCTTTGAAAGACTCAAAATGTGCTTAAATTGTAAAAATTTTGCATTTTTTAATAATAGAAATTTATAAAAGAAGTAAAAGCATATCTGCCTGGGAAGACCAAAATAAAGAGAAAGGTGACTTTTTCCTTAGAACTTTTTCAGTGGAGCAAGAGAGAATTAGTAGTTGTAGCTTCTAAATATGATTCTGCTGGTGTTTCTCCACCACCTTCATGAAATAAAAATGGACATACAGTGTTAAAGTCTAAGTTCTGTAAAGAGAGAGCTCTGTGGCAGCTTCCTGTAGCGTCAAATTAGGAGAAACTTTAAAACTGTGCTAAAAGCATCCTATGAAGACCCTTGCTTCCCAAAGAAGTCACTTATGTCACTTTACTTGTTTTTTCAAGTAGAAAGAGAGGTTGGATGAAGTGAGCTCCAAGATCCATCCAAATCCACCACTATAACGCTACCGTGCTCTGAGACGAAGTATTTATTCCAAGGAAAGGATTTTTAGCACCAGGCTTGGCGACAGAACGCCTGTCCTAGAGCGCCACCTAGCAGTGAGGAGCGAGCAAAACCTAATCTCAGAAGAACTATGTACTTTCATTTGACTTTTAGAACAAAACCATCTTTAAACAGAAACCTAGCTTTGGTGAAATAGTCCCTTCAACAAATCTACTCTGAGATATAATTCAGTTACAGAAATCCTGGGCTTTTAATCCCGAAGTTAAAAACTCCCCCAAGCTTTCACCCATGACTTTCCCTCTTGCTGCCGTTTCAGCAGCTGCTCCTTAAAAGCTCAGCTGTGTCCAGTCTTGAAGGAAAGCCTGGGAAGTAGCACCAGTAAATCCTCAGCCAGTGCCCTTTGTGACACCAGATCACCCCAACCCTCCTACAGACTCCTTCCAAAGACAGCAGGAAATTCAATTTTGTTAAGGCTTCACATCAAGTTTCCAATTCATGTTTATCTTGTCAAGATAAAATACTTGGTAAACAGACAGTGAAAGAGTGACTGCGGGCTCCAGGGTTGGGCATGTCCTTTCAGCACTTGCTAGGTTGCCGTTGACACTTGGTCCTTGTTGAGAGAGGGGAGAAAAGCCACCACTATTCAAGCGTATGATACTGCCCGCGTTAAACCTTTAACAGTTAGTGGGAAAATGCCACCGTGGGAGATCAGTGCACCTGGGGTTTAGGTATTAGATGATCAAATTAAGATCAGTTTGGGGGAAACCGGGGAGTTGCTAATTAATGGGGTTAAAACCTCAGTAATGCAGACGAGTAAGTTCTAGGATCTGCTGCACACAACTGTGCTTGCAGTTAACACAGTTGTGTTGCGTACTTGAAAATCTGTTTAGAGGGTAGCTCTCTTGTCACGTGTTCTTACTTATAATAAAAATTAAAATTCAGTTGCAGTAGTCAATCATACCCTATTTATTTAAAATAAAAATGACTACCTGACACAGTAGTCCTCAACTTCTCATTCCCATGCCAGTGTTTCCGAGAGAGAAAACACTCAGGTCTGCCACAGTGACTCACGTCTCTGTGAGTAGGAGGGAAAGTGGGGATCAGGGGGGTGGACGGTGGACTCTGTCAAAATGAGGCAAAGGACGAAGAAATGGGCAGGCAGGAGGGGGCAGCAGGAGTAGTCTGAAAAAGTTCTTCCCTCTCGCAGGCAGCAGGCTCCTCTAACCCCTCCCTAAAGAACCAGCGCTCCAGGAGATTATCATGTTGAGCGAAAATAAGTCAGAGAAAGACAAGTATCATAGGATATCACTTACATGTGGAATCCAAAAAATAAAAGGATGATACAAATTCTTTTTACAAACCAAAAACACTCACGGACACAGAAAACAAACTATGGTTACTGTCAGCCGAGGGAGGCTGAAGAGACTGGAAGTGAGCTGCCCAACTGGAAGAAGGCGACATAATGCGCTAGGAGCGGACATGGAGCAAAACAGCACTTTATTGCAGTACAAGCAGGTGGCGGGTGCCTCAGCTGTACGCACTTGTCCTTTGATAATGCTGATGGCGCGTGCGTAGTGTTCACAATGCTGACTCATGCTACTAGCGCATGCGTACATTTACTTTTTAACACGTGCAAGTTATTATGAACTTTGGCCTGGGTCCCACAGCCTACTCACTTAAGGCTGCCGACGGTTACCAAAGGGGAAAGGGCCAGGAGGGATAAATTAGGGGTTGGGGAGTAGCAGACACACATTACTACATATAAAATAGATGAACAACAAGGACCTACTGTATAACACAGGGAACTATATTCAATTTCTTGTAGTCACACACAATGAAAAAGAATCTGAAAAGAAAAAATACATATGTACGTACATGTATAACTGACTCACTTTGCTGCACACCTGAAACTAACACCGTAAATCAAATACACTTCAGTAAGTTTTTAAAAATTAAAAAATTAAAAATAAAAGAGAGCCATCACTCCAAACTTTAAACCTCATGGCGAGAAAGGTCAGGACATGGAACACCTGGGACCAGTAAGACAAGAACCTTTGGAGAATAAGGTCATCCCAGCTGCAGAAGCTACCGAAAGCTCCTCCAGGTGACTGAGGTGCAGGGCCAGGCTGGCAAGCTGCTGCCCTTCCTGCAGGCTCAGTCATGTTGGTAATCATCAGTCATCAGAGCTTCATTTTTCAGTGTGAATCCTTAATTTAACCTTTGCCATCTGACAAATTTAAAGCCCGTAGCAGTTTCCCTGCTCATTTCTTTGGTTGCATTAGTGACTTAAAAAAAAATACACTAGACTCAAAACCTCACAATACTAATCTTCAAAGTCAATGTAGTTAGTCTCTGTGGGGAGGGTATACAGCTCAAGTGGCAGAGCACGTGCTTAGCACGCACAAGGTCCTGGGCTCAATCCCCAGTACCTCCTCTAAAAAATAAATAAACCTAATTACTGCCCCTTCCAAAAAAAAAAAAAAAAAAAACCAAAGAAACTTTTTTTTAAAGTCTATAATATAGTCTCAAAAAGTGTTAATGGCAGAAAAGTCACCAAAAAATAAAAAGGAGGTTCTTGGTAAGGAGAGAAGATTCGTTGGTGTCTTTCACTTTGCTTTTGTCCCTGGAGTTCACTATGCGGCACCACACACAGCGCTGCCACAAGCCTCTCTGTCCCCCCCACCCCCTTCTCTCTCATTTCACAATTCAATTTAGCCCTAACTGAGAGGCCACCAGAAAGTCCACAAAAGCAGTTTATGTTCAAACTAATATATTAACCTTAAGAACCACTCTCAAATGAATTTTTGTTTGATTCCTGAACTGGGTCTGTGGTGCTGAAAAGATTTTCTAGAAAATAAGCTAGGAGGTCAGGGTGTACCTCCAAGAACAAAGAACCATAAACTAAAAGGCGCCAACCTGGTCAAACTTTTCTGAAAGGAGGCTGAGGCCAGTTGCTGAGAAGCTGCAAATATCAAACTGCCTTTAAAAAAGAAAAACAGCAAACGTTATTTTGGCACTGTTTTTTTCACAAACCAAACCAAGAAAATAACCAAAAATGGCTCATGCAGAATGATAACCTAGAGAAAATATCAGTTCTCTTATCTGGAGGATGTGCTCTTTATGCAGTTTGAAATGCAAAGTTTAAATGTGCTGTTGGCTCCTGTTTGCTTAAACTCTTCCCAGTAGAGCCTTCGGTTTAACAGACAGAATATGGTCTTGCAGAAAAGAGATCAAGATTTCAACTGACTTAATTATATAGCCTGTTCTCTGTCCTGTTTACTCATTCATTCACCCAATAAATTTACTGAACAATAAATTTACTGAACATCTGCTACATGCCAGAAAAGACATGAAGACTTGACCTAAGGAGGTGGCAGCAACTCTACAGAGAAACAGAAGGGCTAGTGGGATACTTAGGAGGTAGAACTTGACAGGCCTTTATGGTGGGTAGGATGTGGGATGAACGGCAGGGAGCAGTCAGGAATGATTCTACTCCTAGGTTTATATCTGAGGCAAGTGGATGGTGGCAGGGACAGGGTGGGTGGTGGTGGGACCGGAAGTGGGGTGGGGGGGCGATTTTTCTGACCTTTTCCTGTTCAAGAATGTGTAGGGTGAGTTTCCGGAGTCATGGATTCCTAGGAAATAGGGAACAATTTTGAACAAATGTGCACTTTCTGGGGAGACAGTCCTCAGTGTTTGATGTTCATTTAAAATAAAGTGCATGGCCCCAGAAAAGGTTAGGGATCACTGATCCACAGCATATAGAACTTGGAAATTCTTAAACATTACATTCATGTCAAACAGATGGTTCTGCCAAGTTGTTCAAGCAAACGGCCTTTCAGAAGGCCATCTCAGGAGCGCCCCATGCTCACGGCCTGGCACAAGGACAAAGCACGTCAGCGAGTGTTCATTTCTTTCAACTTAGCCGAGACTTGATACAAATTCCATAGAACCCTAGAACTGATATCACAAACTGATTTCCACAATATGTTGCATGACTTTGTAAATCTGAAAAGATTCTAAGCAAAGCCAGTAGAGAATGCAGGTTTGCATGATGTTTGCCAGAACTGATCTGGCTTTTATTGTAAATGCACCCTTTTCCTCTTAACTCAAGTTTTGAGAAAAATTTGCTGAGCCTCACGAATCTGGGTAAAGTCAACTGTAGGACCAATTCCACGTAGAAACTGAATAAAGGCCAAAAAGTTTTGGTGGAGTTATGTTTCTGAATCAAAATTGTTAGCAAAGATAAACCTCCATCAGCTCAGAAAAGGTTGTTGCAAAAAACAGCCTACTTGATTACAAACAGATGTTCTAAAATGGGAGCTGTAAGAAGGATGTTATCAATTATAGCCAAATGTTCCACCCCTCTCCTCTCAATCTGTTTAACTGTCCTACTCCAGATCGGCACAGGAATGTTGTTACTTTTAAAATTCAGAAAAGAGAGGATAAGCTTTTGGCTCTGGCCCATATCATGTACGTTTGCTTAAGTTTCACCCTTCTAAGCAGAAGGGAAAGACAGGTGTCCGCTGGGAGGAAGGTATCATGAGGAGGAAGTATGCAGTACCCTGTGGAGATGTATTTTGCCTAATAGTATTTTAAATGGTACATATCCAGTCTTATTTCATTGACAAGTACTGTGATCTGTATGTATTAGAAGAGATTTTTTTCATCAGAACATACAAGTAACAACACTGCGGTAACGGGATGCTTTTGTCAAGCAGTCATTTGTTCCAGTGAGAAATGAACTAAGCTCAGTCTTTGGTTTCTACTCTGGTGCTGTGAAATGACAGATTAAGGAAGAGTCTGTGCCAAACATCACCTAAATGGAGTTAAAGAAGCACCTGGAAATAATCTGCTCTAGGCAGAGGAACTACTGCAGCAAAAGCTCTTAATGTAGAACCAAGAAATCAAGGAAGCGACTGGAAGACTGGATCCCACTCATAGCAAGATGGGACCAGGGCTGGGGTTCAGTGTGTGCAACGGTCTCAGAAGAGAACTTAAGAAACCGGAAGATGGTTTAGAAGGGTTTGGACACGTTGCTAAGAACAACAGAAAGAAAACAAGTCTGAAATGTGACCACCAGGTACCTAATAAGAGGCTCCAGCGCGAGTGAATTTCCACTTCTTGGAATAAAAGTACCCAACTACAATATAGCAAAGTGTTTACAAAGGCCAAAATACTTTAAGAATAAAGAAGTCGTGCCAAAAACGAAGACAAATATTTCAGTCAAGAAGATCAAATCTTTGTTTTCACAACTACACAAGGAAATTTTGTATTTTACACAATTAAGTTTTTGGGTTACATATTTAAGTGAAATTTTGATTCCAGCAGAATCATCACAACAAAAACTACAAAAAAGCCACATAAGACATTTTTGACAATACAAATTCCAACTTCATAAATACTTAAATCAAACAAAATGCTGTTACAAACTCCAAAGATTAGGCTAATCATAATTCTTTGATTCCAGTAACTTCCCATTAGGTCCACAACAAAACTTTACAGGGCAGAGTCACAGTTTGGTGTCCTCAT
Source organism: Camelus ferus (assembly GCF_009834535.1). Lineage (NCBI taxonomy): Eukaryota > Metazoa > Chordata > Mammalia > Artiodactyla > Camelidae > Camelus > Camelus ferus. Next base: position 4,673,845 of record NC_045716.1, read on the forward strand.
CAAATTATTTATCTAAATCGCACCAAGAAGTAATAATCAAGTAAAAATTGTTTTCTATAACCATTTCTCCATAAATTAAAATACCTTAAAAATTTTTAACAGAAAAAAAACCCAGTTTATACCAAACAGAAAGATAAAAACATTTTCCAAAATCTTATAACCAAGACAATTTAGCTGTGAATAAATTCTCCACTGAGTTTTGGGGTCAGTCAAACACTCAATTTCATGTGAAAAGTGGCATGGAATGGTGATTCTAATATTAGGGAAGTCCTCAACTGAGAAGTTAAAACAATTTCTGTCTGCGTGGTCAAGAATAGCAGAGTTTGAAGCATTCTGGTTCCAACAGACTAATGACACCAAAAACTTACTAGGCTGACTGGTGACTGACTAAATGAGACAAATGACACCTAACTGTTAGGAAGGGCTGTGACCAAAGCATGTGGATAAATTTAGTTGATACGCACCTTGGCTGGCATCTTGGGAAAACGCCAAGCTCTGAAGGAGGTATAGGAAATGAAACCTTTTAAACATCTTAGAGATGGCTCCTGCAAAATTATGAATAATGCAGTACTGTATATGCAAATAAGATGAATTTAATTCTGAAAAGGTATCAAAGGGTTGTTAGAAAGGCCTTGCTGTCTAGTACAAATGTTAACAGGAAGCTTCAGAAAGGCTGCTCTAAGATTTCAGTTTCTTTTCCCTCACAAGGCTCCCCTTTTAGATTCTTCAGCTCTACAACCAGCCCACTGTTACTGAAGCAATCCACATTCAAGAATACGAGGTCTGTGTAAATTAATTCCTCTCCCCACCAGCACTAGGGGTTGCTCAGACAACAGAACCATCATTCTTCTGGACTTATCTACCAAACTGTGTCTTCTGGCTTCAAGTCATTTCAACAACACAAAGTGGAGCTGCAATATCTTCCTGTGGAAAGGGCACCGAGCTAGGAGTCCACAGACGGAGGAATTTAAGCTGTGTGACCATAGGCAAAGCAGTCTGTCCGGGCTCCAAACTTCCTCATCTAAGGTCCTTTCTATGTCGAAATTCTACAATCTAAGTCTTTAGGTTAGACACAGCCTGACTGCAGACAGAAGTCTCTAGTCCCCATGCCTTGAAATGGGCAACTGGCATCTCAAATGTGCGACGGCTGGAGGGAAAAGGCATGGCTCACTCTTTTGATATCCCATGCTGTAGTTTTAGATGGGAGAGGGGTGTTGGCTACAAGCCACTGGAGTTAAAACCAGAGAGGCTAATGGTAAAGCCACTCCCTCTTCCATCCCTAAGCAGTTTACAACCATGTGGTCTCACCCCCATCCCCTCACACACACCTCAGGCTCCCACTTTCCAGTCAACATTTCTTGAGGAAACTCCACTACTTCTAACAGATCCTTCACACCAAAAATGGGGTGAGGGGGCACTGCTCTAAGCATAGCAAATATCAACCCATCCTTTGACAATAAATACAATTAACCCTAAATCACAGAGCATCTCCCTGTATTCTGAACATTTCTTACTGCATTCCTGCCTATACACAAAAACTTATTTACTCATTTTCAAATCATCTATTAAATTTGCTTGATGCTTTGAGCTACTTCAATTAACTACCAAACGAAACCCACCTTTTGGGAGAAGGTAGGGAAACAGATGGCAGATTGGCTGCCCTAGTCAAAGTCAAGCAGTCAAAATGTACACGCCTCTCAAAGGGTCCTTCTTGACTCTACTGATTCAAATAGGATGTTAACTACTCATTACTAAACACGCTTCTCTCAAAGTGGGTCGATACTCATTCATTTGAGATGGTTTCTCTAAATGATTCTCTACCTGGCCATTTGCAAACGGACAGGACTCTGAAAGAGCCTTAGCCAAGTGATTCCATAGTCCCCATCCAACGGGCTGAGTGTAAAATGAGTCACTGTCAGGTTGCGCAGTATTGGCAAGGCTCCTCCTGGTAGTTTTCTGCTATTACGGGGAGGGTTACAGTTTGACCTACTGCATATTTAAACACTGCTTCTGCCAGACTCACCCTGCCCCAAACTCAGTGACTGTCCATCTAGAGAAGTGAAGTATACTACTCAAACTTAGCTTCTTCTTTAAAGAAATAATTCGAAGTAGCATCAGCCAAAATGAATTTTCTTCTTTAGAAACAAACTGTGGATAATTACTTAAACTTATACGAAAAACAGCTTTTCCAGTTCGTACCACAACTGAGTATCATACATGACATTTAACTGTCATGTGACATTTAACTATTCATTGACCTTCCACACAACTCTTCAACTGTCTTCTCCAATAAAGACGTCTGATATGAAATCACAACTCACATGGGAAACTCATTCCTTCTGGGTCGACTATCAGTGATGTTTCCAGATTACATTTTTTTGGGTCAATCAGTATATCATCATTCTTACAGATATACTGGAATTAAAGGTGAATCTGGATTTTTAAATTTTATTGCATTAACCATGTTTTCTCTGAGGTTTTTAAAACAAAACACCCAGTAGTTAGAGGCTTTGGGTTTAACTTGGTTTCACGATTACCCCATTCTAAGAACGTACTTTCAACCAGTAACTGTCTATATTTAAATGCACTCTGATGTTTACTCTCATCTCACTCCCTTCCTCAGTGTACATTTTGCTGATTAAATAATTGAGAAGGAAAGAGGAGACGTTCCTTATCGTAGAAAGAGAGAAAGGAACTCGGAACCAGCTCTGCCATGTAATGTCAAAACAGGAGGTCTCAGAACAGGGGCTACAAGGGAGAGAACCCAGTCACGTGCAGTGTGCCAGCAACTCATGCCTCTTTCTCTGATTTTGCCACTAAAAAATGCTTCCGTATTGGATTTTTTTTTAATTTGGGGATAATTCTAGTATTTTACCACAGAGAAATCTGTATCACCCACATGCCTTAATTTCCCTTCAATCTTTTCTTTCCTTTTGATGGTTTATACTCTGAGCTACAACAGAATGTCATACAATAAACTGGATTTCAGAGAACATCGTGTTACATACATGCTTAACCAATTACACTGCCTAACTACTGCCTCATCAGGCGCCTGGGAACTCTGCTGGCTACAGAGAGGGCTTGGCTAAGTCTCAGCAACTGGCCCCTGTAATTCCGCTGTTAGTCTTCAACAAACTCCCTACACTGAAGTACAGCTTAATGCAAAAGTGTTCATATGACAAAGCTTCAGGGTGTGGATTTTCTTACTGATCCGAGTATTTCAAAGAAATAACTGATGATACAGACTGAAGCCCCGGATTCTCTCTAAGGTTTAGAAATTTTCAAATGTGAAAAAGCAGCCGTAAAATTCAGACATCCTTTTTCTGGAGATGGGGACGTGAGAATTTTTGTCTTACTAAACATGGATCACAAAACATTAGTTTTCCAGTTTACATTTATCAGTCACAATATCCACAGGAAAAACGTTTATAGCAACACAAAAACTAAAAACCCCTTTAAACTACTATTTTAAACAAAGGTGAACAAAATGATACAGAATAAGAAACGTCATCAATAAAAATGGAAATTAACATTAAACAGCAATACTTAAACCCCAAAGTGGGCTGTGAGCACGCTAAAGCTAGCGGGGTCCCACAGAAAGACCAAGGCGTCGGCTATCAAAATACTGTTTTGTCTCAAAACCTCCTTCTTATTTTGGCCTGGGAAGTCACCACGCCCCAAGCATCTGGTTTATGCTTCCCTCCATCCCTCATGCTTCTGTCCTTTTCACACTGGGGTACCAGTGTAGGAGGCTCTGGGATGTGGCTAACCGCGCGGCAGCTCCTAAGGCAGCAGTGGCTGTACTTCGAGGAATGTAGAGCTTCTGAGAAATCTGGTGCCCAGGAGACAAAATCAAAGACAGCTGGTCCATGGCTCCTTGACTCTTACCTTTGAACACTGTAATAGCATGGCTACTAGAAAAATCTTCATTCTTTAGGCACTCTGGAGAGCTTTCCACTGAAAAATAAAGAAAAGAAGTCTTTTCAAGAGGTTCTCACATCACTGCCTTCTCTCTCCCATTCTAGGCCTTTACTAACATGAGTTACAGTCGTCTTCTGTTAGGTGGTGACAATTACCAAAGGCAAATCAGAGAGTATGAGACCCAGAAACTAGTCAACAAGTGGAAAGGAAATGAGGATGGGGGAATCGCATACTGAGATAAATTCTGGTCAGGACGACGGCAAAGAAGAGAGGGAAACCGTGTACTTATGCACAAGGTAGGGAAGATCTCTTCTGGGACATCATAAAAATAAACCAATGTAATTCCAATTCCAGGAAAGAATCCTTAAGCTCCCCTATCTCCTTCCAGCAGTGAGCAAAATGGTGTCCCACAGGCGCTCTGTACTGCCAAAGTGGTTCCAACTCCAAGCCTGCCAGTGCAAAAACAGAACTGACTGTGTTTGCTAAGAAATTCCAAAACCTAGTTATCAGCCATTAGATGAATTCCTCAGGAATTAGTTTTAACTAAGAAGAAAGAATCTATTAAATAAACTCCTGCGAGCAGCAATATCAAGAGTTCCTAACAGCCAAGAAGGGGGATGCCAGCCGTTTCCCACGTGTGCGCTAGACCAGGGCTGCTCGAGGAGCTGGTCTATGAATTGTTCGTTACCTGCCTACAGTGAGAGAAGGCGCTTTTGCCGGCATCTAAACCAACACACTGCTTCCTTCAAGAAAGTCCTGCTCCATCACTATGAACTCATCTACAAAACAGAAACAGACTCGCAGACTTAGTAAACAGTCTTATGGTTACCATGGGAAAGGGGGTGGGAGGGGATAAATTTGGAAGTCTGAGATTTACAAATGTTAGTCACTATATATAAAAATGAATTAAAAAAACCCAAACAAGTTTCTTTTGTATAGCACGGGGAACTATGCTCAATATTTTGAAATAACCTTTAATGGAAAAAAAATGAAAATGAATATATGTATGTATATGCATGACTGGGATATAGTGCTGTACACCAGAGAAAGACACACTGTAACTGACTGTACTTCAATAAAAAATAAATGAAGATTAATTTGGGGGAGGGGAGAGAAAGTCCTGCTTTAGGAAAAAAAAAAAATCTAGGTGAGCTAAACGATGTGCTATTGAGCTTTTACCATCACCAACAACACCTCACAGACTGGCACCGGTGTGCTGACTACATTTTGAAAAGCACTGCTCTAGACCAAAAAAGACAGATTTCAAATGATTCAGACAAAGGGCAGGCATAATCCAGTGTTTTACTAATCTTTACGTCTTTAGCATCTAGCCTTGTAGCGTGTGGTATACGTGCCATGCATTCGTGATGCATTTGTTTAAGGAGGCTTTACAGGGTATTCTAAAAAGTAAAACTCTGACCACAAGACTACAGTTAATGCCCACTAGAACGGAAGAGAGATGGTGAGTTCTAATGAAATAACGGGGTTTTACAGGAAGTCTTTTGTGAGCTTAGATTTTAAAAGGTATAAATATATGAAAGCAGGGACACGTGATGAAAGAATTTAAAAGAGCAGCAACACTTCTGCTTCCAGACATGACGTTAAGTCAACAGGAATTGAAAAACAATCTCCCTGGCTTTAAACAACTGGAAGGCCGGACAAAATACATGAAACAGCAGCTTTCAGACACTGAACAACAAGCTCTCAGGACAGTGACCCTTGAGAGGGAAACAAACCAAGTGAGCCGTTCAATTGCCTGAGCTCACTGTCAAGATCAAGCCCAGGCTGCAGGACATGGAGGGAGAACCCCACACTGGGCCTGGAGGGCTCACGGGGCTGAGAAGGCAGAGTCTGGGACTCTTGGAGGCCAACGTGTCTGGAATTCATAGGGGAAAAGCACAAGTGAGGCAGCAGCTGCAGAGAGAGGAGCTGGAGACCTGCACAGAAGCCCCTCCGAGTCGGAGGCTGAGTAGTGATCTGGCTCACGTGAATGAGGAAACCACCAAGGCCGGAAGGAAAACCTACCTGAAAGAAGTAGGCAGAACAATCACTGTGTTCACACTGGGGCGAAACAGTTTGTGTTCCCACCAGCAAGGGTGTAAAGACATCCTAACACATAGGACACCAAGTCCCACCAATATCCTCAGAAAGGTGCTGCCTAGCAGGGCCAGCAGACCAAAGGCTCTTCTAAATCAGCCTAACAAAACCCAAGACAAATACAGAAACAATCAAACCAATTCCAAGTAATGTAATTACATTCCCCACCCCCCTCAATAAATACCTAAATAGGCAGACAGCAGGGAGGAAGGGAAACGAAGGAAGGAAGCAAGGGGAAAAAGAGGCCCTGGCAACAAGATCTAATTCAGTGTCTGCCATCCAAAAACAACTACCAGACATGCAAAGAAGCAAAATACATGATTCGTAATCAGGAGAAAAATCAATCAGTAGAAGCCAGTTCATGAATGACAGATGACAGAATGCAGAGATGATACATATGCTTGAGTCACAAGAGTATTAAAACAGCAGTCAGAACACGCCAAGTATCCAGGAAGTGAATGATGAATATGCTGAGGAGACAAACGGAAGATACAAAAAAAGCCCCAAGCCAAACCCTAGAGACGAAAGACAGAGCTTCTGAGATGAAAAATACACTAGATGGGAAAAAAGTGTTAAACACTGAGCAAGAAAAGGTTATATTGTGCTTACAGATCAGAAGACTCAATATTGCTAAGATGTCACTTCTCCCCAAATTGAGCTAGAGAGTTTTTAAAATCCCAATAAAAATTTAAGCAGGCTTCATGTAGAAATTAAGTTAATCCTAAAATTCATGTGGAAAATGACCTAGAATAGCTAAAAATTTTTGAAAAAGAACATATTTATGATTTCAAGACTTACTATAAAGCCACAGTAATCAAGACAGTGGTATACAGCCAGACATAAGACTAACAGAAGAAAAGGTCCAGAAGTAGACCTTCACATGTACAACCTATTGACTTTTGATAAAGACATCAAGGCAGTTTAATGGAGAAAGGATAGCCTTTCAATAAATTGTGCTGGAACAACTGAATATTTATATGTAATCAAACATTGGTCCTTACATCACACCACATACAAAAGTTAACAAACTGGATCACAGACCTAAATGTAAGACCTAAAACTATATAACTTTTATAAGTAAATATAAGAGAAAAATGTTAGTTACTTGAGTTAGGAAAGATTTCTAAATAGGACACAAAAACCTCATAAAGAAAAAAAAATCAACAAATCTGACTTCATCAAAATGAAAACTCTTGCTCTTCCAAGGATGCTGTTAAGGAAATGAAAAGGCAAGCCACATACCTGAAAATATTTACAACATATGTATCTGATGGAGATTTTGTAACCACAATAAAACATTTTTATAAACCAAGAAAAAGAAGATAATCTGATAAAAATGAGCAAATACTTGAACAGGAAATTCACTAAGGAAGATATACTGATGGCATGGCACATGAAACGATGGTCAACATCACTGGCAAATAGGGAAGTGTACATTAAAACCACAATAAGATATCACTACACATCCACTAGGATGGTAAAATTTAAAAAGATTTGTGATGTAATACATTGGCAAAGAGAGGAAGCAATCAAAGCTTACGTACACTGCTGGTGTGAATTCCAAATGAAACAGCCACTTTGGAAAACATCTTGCCAGTTCTTAAAAAGTGAAATGACCTAGCAATTCCACTCCTACGTACTTACTGACTTAGAAATAAAAAATAAATGTCTACACAAAAAGCTGTATGTGAATGAATGTTCATAATGGCCCAAATCTAGAAACAACTCAGATGACCATCCTGTGGTGAACAGATAAACAAATTGTGGTATATGCATACAACCTGGTATTACCTAGCAATCAACAGGAACTAACTTTAGACATTGGCAACGACATAAATGCATCTCTAAAATATGACACTAAATTTAAAAAGTCAGACATAAAAGGTGCATGCTAACTCCCTGCGTATGAAATTCTAGAAAAGGGAAAGTGACATGGCAGAAGACAGTAGCTGGGAGAGGGAATGACTGCAAAGGGACATGAGGAAACCTTTCAGGACTGATGGAAATGGTCTATATCGTGATTATGGTGCTGATTACAAGGCTGTACCCATTTGTCAGAACCTAAGGAACTGTACACGTAAAAATCAGGAAATTTTACTGTACATAAATGTGAACACCACCCCCCCCCAAATTGTGAAGAAAAAGAAGAGTGGCAAAGTGAAAGAGAATAACCGAGTCCAGAAATAATATGAGGACTTGAGACAAATGCTAACATCAGCAATTTTTCAAGTTATGTTTCACAAAAGATAAACGAAGGTTTTAAGCAACACGGCAAACCACTGTATCTGTCAACTGTACGTCAACCTGCCTGAATCAGAGTGCTTCTGCGGGGAGTCGCCCACTGCAGATGCTGAGCGGAGCGCGGCTGGGGACAGCTGGACTTGCTTTGGTCGAGTCTGAAGGCTGCTGGGTTCAAACTGGCCCCCTTCTGCCGACTGCTGCGACTGGAAAAGGGAGACGCAGAACTCCTCCAACTTGGGCAGCATGGAGGACTCCGGGGGACTCTTTAAGTCTGGTTGCTGTGGAACAGGGAAAATGGAGCAGGAGGATGAAAAGTAACTGTTAGTGTAACAAGAATTCAGCCTACTGTGTTTTCTTACTTACATACAAAAGACAACTACTTTTCATATCATTAATTAATAAATAAAACTCCTCACTTTTAAGAACCTAGATACTCCCTGGAAAACAAGTCCTTCTCTAACGTAGTGACCACTAATTCAAGGGGCATTTATTGAACACATTATGAGCAAACAAGGGACTGGGCGCTGCCATACACAGCCAAGGAAGAATGGCAGGAAATGAGAGAAATAACATGCACTGAGCACTCACTGTCATGTGTAACCTTACTGGCATGTGTTTCTTTACTGAGACATAAGAATATTGTTCCAGGTTGGTGGTTGTTATGTCTTCTTTATGATGGCTTCTTCCACTTAGCATAATGCTTTTCACAAGAGGCTGAGCAAGTTATCCAGTGCCAACTGGTAAGTGACAATACAGAGATCTGAACACAGGCTAGTCTACGTCCTCTCTGCTCCACAACACCACCTCCCAGTAAATATGATCCCACACCCTAGGGAGCTCACTGTCCTCGGCAGCATTATTCATAATAGCAGAAGACAACTCAAATGTCCATCAGCCAATGAACAGATAAGCAAAATGCAGTCTAGCCATACAATGGATTGTTCAGCCATTAAAATGAAATAAAGCACCAACACATGCTACAGCAAGATGAACCTTGAGAACATTACGCTAAGAAGGCCAGACACAAAAGGCCACATGTTGTAGTGATTCCAATTATGTGAAGTGTCCCTAGGAATAAGCAAACTGATGGAGACAGAAAGTAGATGAGTGGTTGCCTGGGGGAGGGGTGGGAGATGACGGATGGGGGACTGGGTGGGGGCGACAGCTAAGGGATGCAGGGCTTCCTTTTGGGATAATGGAAACACTCTGAAATTATTATGGTGATGGATGCATGATATGCCAGTATGCTAGGGGAACACTAAAGTCTACTGTGCACTTTAAACGGGTGAACGGTAGGGTATGTGAATTGCATTTCAGTTACGTGAAGGGGACAGAGGATGGCGTCTGAGCCCCAGCAAGGGGAAGGGGCTTTCACCCGAGATCTCCAAAGAATCGTGCTTTAGCAGGAAGAGCCACATGTAAGGAGTCAGGACAGAAGTGAAACAACAGTCCTAACAAAGCCTAAACCAAGCCTTAGTGTGTGGGAAGGCGGCTGGCTGGCATCTGCCCATCTTGGCACAACTGAAGCCTCCATGGAGGAAAACAGCTCGTCCAGAGCCTCTGGAACTTTTTACCCATAACGTCCACCATTCTAATAAAAATTATCATGAGGTATGCTCACCTTTCTTCCCCCTCCCAGTGCCAAAGACAAGATCAAATGACAAGATCAAACAGAGGAAAAAACAGTAACAACATGCCCAAAGGTGATTCAGATACTGACATTATCTGAAAAAGACTTTAAAGTAGCTAGGATTAACATGTTCAAGAAAGTGGAAGTGACAGACAAAACTGGTGAAAATAAGGAAACGAAAAATCTTTACATTGAAAATTATGAAACACTGATGAAAGAAATGGAAGACACAAATAAGTGGAGAGACAGTCCATGTTCATGAACTGGAAGAATACTATGAAAATGTTCATACTACGCAAAGTGATCTATCATCAGTGTGGTTCCTATCAAAATCTAAATGGCATTTTTTTTTTTGCAAAAATAGAACAATCCTAAAATTCACAGGGAATCACAAAGGATCCCAAACAGCCAAAACAACCTTGAGGAAAAAAAAAAAGCTGGAGGGATCATACTTCCTGATCTCAAAATACAGCACAAAGCAATAGAGATCAAAACATTATGACACTGGTGTAAAGATTTACATATAGACCAACGGACAGAATCGAGAGCCAATAAATAAAACCACACATGTTTAGCCAACTGATACTTGGTAAGGGTGCTAAGAATACACAATGGGGGAAGGATAGTTTCTTCAGCAAATGATGCTGGGAAAACTGGATATTCACATGCAAAAGAGTAGCTGGACCCTTATCTCACACTATACACAAAAACTGACTCAAAAATGGATTAAAAGCAGAAACAAAAGACATGAAACTTATAGAAGAAAACACAGGGGGAAAGCTTTATGACACTGGTCTGGGCAATAACTTATTGGCTATGAAACCAAAATCATAAGCAACAAAGACAAAAACAAGTGGACACGACACAAAATCTTTTGCACAGCAAAGGAAATCATCAACACAATCACAAATACTGAATGACATTTATAGGAAGTGTCCAAAATAGGCAAATCTATGGAGACAGAAAGCAGATTACCTGCTGCCTAAGGTTGTGGGAGTATGAGGGATGAATGTGACTATTAAAGTGTAGTGGGTTTTTTTTTGAAGGGGTGATGAAAGTGTTCTAAAATGGATTGCATGGATGGTTGCACAAGTCTGTGTGTACTAAAAGTCATTCAAACTGTAAACTTTAAGTGAATAGTACGGTATGTGAATTTCATTTCAATAAAGCTATTATTTCTTTTAAAAAAGAACTACATGAGAAACAAAATACACAAGTTTATTTTATCTTAGACTAAATCTGTGCTTTAAGCAATTAACATTTCTGGAACAGACTGGCCTATGTAATACAGCATACTTTATCAATGCTCTCATCAAGGTAACCACATCCTGTAGAGAAGACTTCACTCAGAAAGTACATCTTCCACAAATCTGCTTTTCAACAAGTGTCCTAGACTTGAGTCCTTTGTTATCAGTGTAACACACAAAAGCACAGAGAGCTGCTGGCCAAATTTCACGGTTCATACAAATTGTCCTGCTGCTTTCAGGCTGCTCAAAATATATTTGAGAAATACAAAACAAATGGATTTTGTTCCAGGGCTGATGCTTTCTGCTAAAGCAAGATAAAAGGGAAAAAAAAAACTGGTCTAGATGAAAGGATACCTATAGAACTTAAAATTTATGGCCAAATTAAAATACTTGTTTTCTCTATCCCTAACGTAGAGGTTGAATCATTATCTTTTAATTCTAGGTTCAGAATTTTCTTCTGAAGAGATGAGTGACTACAGTAAGTTAACTAGAGTTCATTTTTAAATCAACATACATTTTATGTGTATGTATTCTACCAAGTGCTAAGAGATGGATCAGTAACCAGAATTTTTCTTTCAAACAATGAAAGCACTTCCTCGTAAGAACTTGTCACAATACATTCAATAGACATTTATCTTTTGAACCCCGGCTGTTTCAGGGTTTCTTTCCTGAGCACCCAGTCCTTCTATTCCCAGCCCATTCACAAGGCCTGAAGGCTGCCAGGACTCGTCCCAGGTACCTCTGGGTGCAGGAAAACACCAACCCTAGAGAGAAAAAACTGCACGAATAAACTGAGATACAGGGTCACACGATCCAAACAGAGGATGGCCTGGGCAAGGTAAAGGCAAGGCGGCAAGGTGTACTGAACAAGAAAGGTACTTGTTAACTCTACGTCAGTGTGAATTTCCCCTCTGCTTTATTGCTCCACTCCCGATATCCTGAATTCCCATGAACACAGGTCTCATAAAAACAAATACGACTCTGTTTGTAGTATTTTCTTCCGTATTGTTTTCATGGCTAGATGATTTTCATGATCTCTATTTAAACGGCCCAAATAATAAGGAGCAACATAAGTGCTGATATTTCTTCTTTTGAATAACCGGTAGGAAGTAAATTAAAAAATCAAATATATAGGGACCAATATTAGTAAATACTGTCCCAGAAGAGACCCAGATATTTTATTACAAGGCTAATGCAACAAAAATAAAATTAGGGAAAACAGTTTATTTCTAGTTGCCAATGGTAAAACAAAATGCGTAGCGACCGACAGGCAGGCCCATGGCTTAGTCTCCCCTGATTTATGCTGTCCCACCCCAACACTACCACATTTGGGGGGAGAATGCAATCTTCTGAATTACTATCTGATAAATCCTTCTGAATTGCAGAATGTATAGCTTTTTTGAGGCTTGGACAATTACATTTATAATTCCTTTCTCAGCAGTGGTTTACTTCATGTTTTCCCAAGGATCTAACCTTCTGTGGCACTTCTTTACATGACGAATATGGTTTCTGTCCACCAAAGCTTGAGGTAAGTAAGTGGGAGGCAGCATCACTTCCTTTTCCCATTTCAGCCTGCAAAGGTAACCAGTTCTCATCCCAAATATCATCACCTATGGTTACTGACTCCAGGCATGGCATTCCAGTAGGGATCTCATCCTAGAAGGTATCAGGAGACAAAGAAAAACTTTATGGTGCCTGGATGAATACATTTAAAAATTTAGGTTTACCACTTTTTCCTGACACCAGGAAAAGAAGGCAGTGTGAATACACAATTGATTACTCTCTCCCTCCTGAAACATCACCAAAATAAAATAGATTTAAGGTATAAACTTAAGGTCAAAGAGAACAGAAGAGGAGAAAACACCACCTATATTCTGCATACAGGAAAGCAGACAAATGAAAGCTTATTCAGCACTCCCGAGAAAGTGGACTCCTAAGCCTGTAGCAGGAAAAACTGAGAAGTAACCCAAATTAATACCATAGATACTGCAGAAGTTCAGGAATTGCTACTACAAGGTTTTGAGAATTGAAGGTGTAAGGAAAATAAGAGCACTCGTTAAAAGTCTGTGTAAGAAGCAGCTGGATCTCCAGACACCCTCCCCTATCTCAAAAACTCAGGAAACTACACCTCTTCCTCCTGCTGGAAGACTAGAAGGTCTTCTGGAGGGTAAAGTAGAGGATGGTACAAGCAAAGAATAAAAACACTGGAACTAAGTGAAGGTTTTTACACTGGATATAGAAATCTGTCCGCTCTCTTCTCAATACCAGGACAGGTTGAGAGTAAAAAAATGCATGAATTTAAAGATAGAATCAATCTGATTATCCAATCTGAATAACAGAGGAAAAAAACTGGGAAAACAAACAAACAAAAGTACAAAAATAGAGGCTCAGGGGCCTGTGGGACAATATCAAAAGGTTTAACATTTGTGTCATCAAAGTCTTAGAAAAAGAAGAGAAAGAACAAAATGCAATCAACAAGAGAAAGGACAAAAACCACATGATCATCTCAATCGATGCAGAAAAAGCATTTGATAAAATTCAACACCCATTTATGATAAAAACTCTCGCCAAAGTGGGTATAAAGGGAACATATCTCAACATAATAAAAGCTATATATGACAAACCTACAGCCAGCATAGTACTCAACGGTGAAAAACTCAAAAGCTTCCCACTAAAATCTGGGACAAGACAAGGATGCCCACTATCACCACTCCTACTCAACATAGTCCTGGAAGTCCTAGCCACAGCAATCAGGCAAGAGAAAGAAATAAAAGGGATCCAAACTGGAAAAGAAGAGGTAAAAGTATCACTATATGCTGACATGTTACTATATATAGAAAACCCTAAAAGGTCCACACAAAAGCTACTAGAGCTGATTGAAGAATTCAGCAAGGTAGCAGATTACAAAATTAACGTTCAAAAATCAGTTGCATTTCTTTACACTAACGATGAATCAACAGAAAAAGAAAGTAAAGAAACAATCCCCTTTAAAATAGCACCCAAAGTAATAAAATATCTGGGAATAAATCTAACCAAGGAGGTGAAAGAATTATACACAGAAAACTATAAACCACTGATGAAGGAAATTAAAGAAGACTTTAAAAAATGGAAAGATATTCCATGCTCTTGGATTGGAAGAATCAATATTGTTAAAATGGTCACACTGCCCAAGGCAATCTACAGATTTAATGCAATCCCTATCAAATTACCCAGGACATATTTCACAGAACTAGAACAAATCATAACAAAATTTATATGGAACCATCAAAGACCTAGAATTGCCAAAGCATTACTGAAGAGAAAGAAAGAGGCTGGAGGAATAACTCTCCCAGACTTCAGACAATACTATAGAGCTACAGTCATCAAGACAGCATGGTATTGGTACCAAAACAGACATCTAGACCAATGGAACAGAATAGAGAGCCCAGAAATGAACCCACAAGCTTTTGGTCAACTAATCTTCGACAAAGGAGGCAAGAATATACAATGGAATAAAGACAGTCTCTTTAGCAAATGGTGTTGGGAAAACTGGACAGCAGCATGTAAAACAATGAAGCTAGAGCACTCCCTTACACCACACACAAAAATCAACTCAAAATGGATCAAAGACTTAAACATAAGACAAGATACAATAAACCTCCTAGAGGAAAACATAGGCAAAACATTATCTGACATACATTTCAAAAATTTTCTCCTAGAAGAAATAAAAGCAAGAATAAACAAATGGGACCTAATGAAACTTACAAGCTTCTGCACAGCAAAGGAAACCAGAAGTAAAACAAGAAGACAACCTACGGAATGGGAGAAAATTTTTGCAAATGAAACCGACAAAGGCTTGATCTCCAGAATATATAAGCAGCTCATACGACTCAATAAGAAAAAAATAAACAACCCAATCCAAAAATGGGCAGAAGACCTAAACAAGCAATTCTCCAAGGAAGACATACAAATGATCAAAAGGCACATGAAAAAATGCTCAGTATCACTAATTATCAGAGAAATGCAAATCAAAACTACAATGAGGTATCACCTCACACCAGTCAGAATGGCCATCATTCAAAAATCCACAAATGACAAATGCTGGAGAGGCTGTGGAGAAAGGGGAACTCTCCTACACTGCTGATGGGAATGCAGTTTGGTGCAGCCACTATGGAAAACAGTGTGGAGATTCCTCAAAAGACTAGGAATAGACTTACCATATGACCCAGGAATCCCACTCCTGGGCTTGTATCCAGAAGGAACCCTACTTCAGGATGACACCTGCACCCCAATGTTCATAGCAGCACTATTTACAATAGCCAAAACATGGAAACAGCCTAAATGTCCATCAACAGGTGACTGGATAAAGAAAATGTGGTTTATTTATACAATGGAATACTACTCAGCCATAAAAACCGACAACATAATGCCATTTGCAGCAACATGGATGCTCCTGGAAAATGTCATTCTAAGTGAAGTAAGCCAGAAAGAGAAAGAAAAATACCATATGAGATCGCTCATATGTGGAATCTAAAAAACAAAAACAAAAACAAACAAACAAAAACAAAGCATAAATACAAGACAGAAATAGACTCATAGACAGAGAATACAGACTTGTGGTTGCCAGAGGGGTGGAAGGTGGGAAGGGATAGACTGGGATTTCAAAATTGTAGAATAGATAAACAAGATTACACTGTATAGCACAGGGAAATATACACAAAATGTTATGATAACTCACAGAGGAAAAAAATGTGACAATGAGTGTGTGTATGTCCATGAATGACTGAAAAATTGTGCTGAACACTAGAATTTGACACAACATTGTAAAATGATTATAAATCAATAAAAAATGTTTAAAAAAAGAACAAAATGAAGAAAAAGTATTTGAAAAAGTATGTCTGAAAACTTCCCAAATTTGGTGAAAGACAAACTGATAGATTAAAAAAAGTTAGCAAACCTCAAACAGAATAAACCCAAAGAAATCCATACCTGCGTAGATTATAATCAACATGTTGAAAACAAAAGACAAAGTATCTTGAATGAAGCCAAAGAAAAATGACACATTATTTTAGAGGAACAACAATTTCAACACTGCAGATCTTGCATCAGAAAGCATGAGAGCTAGAAGGAAGTGAAATGAAATTTTTAAAGGGTTTAAAGAAAGAACTGGCAACCCGTAATTCTACATCCAGCAAAAACATCACTTAACAATGAAGATGAAATAAAACATTCTCAATGAAGAAAACAAAAATAATTTGTTATCAGCAGACCTGCCCTAAAAGAATCACTAAAGGGATTTCTTTGAATAGAAAGGAGATGAGGAGGAGCCAAGATGGGAGAACAGAGAGACTGACAGCTCGTCCTCTCCCACAAATACACCAAGAATTACATCTACAAACCCACTGAATTGCACAGAACACCTACTGAACTCTGGCAGAGTGTCTCACATTTCGAAATACAGGAGGATTCTCACAAAATCCAATAAAAAACAAATTTATATTATATAGCATAGGGAACTATATTCAATATCTTATGGTAACTTATGGTGAAAGAGAATATGAAAACAAATATATGTTCCTATATGACTGAACTATTGTACTGTACACCAGAAACTGACACAACACTGTAAACTGACTATACTTCAATAAAAATATATTTTAAAAAAAAGATACTCAAATTAAATCCACAAACTTTAATGATAAAAAAAAAGATGATACCAAAAGGAAACTTGGAATATCAGAAATAAAGGAAGAGCAACAGAGATGATAAATATCTGGGTAAATGTAATAGACTATTCTCCCCTTGAATTGTTTACAATATGTTTGAAGGTGGAAAGCAAGAAATATAACATTATAAATTCTCAACATACATGGCTATTATATGTAAGTATAGCGTAAAGGAGTTAGGAAGGGATAAAAGACTTGTATGGTGGTAAGATACCTATATTTCACTTGAAGTGGTAAATAGTGATTAAGTCCAATGTGAAAAGCCAAAGATGTATACTGTAATTCCTAGAGTAACTGGTACAAAACTATACAAAAAGATACAGTAAAAGTGCAAGTAAATTAAAATAGACTACTAAAAAAGAATGCTAAATAATAAAAAGAATATTACCAAAAAACCCCAATAATACTAAAAGAAGAAAGGAAAGGAAAAGCAAAGGAATGAAAAGCTGGGGAAACGAACAGAAAAACAACAGAATGGTATCCCCCAAATCAAAACATATTAATAATCATATTAAATGTAAATTGTATAAACATACTAAAATTCAGATTGTCATGCCTGGACCCAGCCCCGCCCACCTATAGGCTAGAACCAGCCCTGAGACATCCAGGGTCATGCAGCCAGCTGTGCTGGGAACCAGCTCCACTGCTAGCAGACTGGCACCACAGAGCCAGCCGACCAAGGACCTGACCCCACCCACCAGCAGCCACTGCACAAGGCAGGGTCTCGCAACCAACCCGGCTGGAGCCAACCTCACCTGCCAGCACACCCACAGCACTGGGTCCCATCCCAACAGCAGGGCCCTTGCAGAACACATGGGGATACCCCTAGAGCACACAGCTCTGGTGACCAGAAGGGAGTGTGCTGGTGGACCCCACACAACGTCTCCTACAAAAAGCTGCTACTCCAAGAGCAGTGAATGTAACCAACCTACCTAATATTTAGAAGTAAACACAGAGAATTAGGCAAAATGATAAGAAAGAGGAATGTGTTCCAAATGAAGGAATAAGACAAAACCTAGAAAAGGAGCTAAGCGAGTGGATATAAGCAATGACCTGACACAGAGTTCAAAAAAAAAATCATAAATATGCTCAACAGACTCAAAAGAAGAATGGATGAACGCAGTGAGAAGTTTAAAAAAGAGAAATAAAACATAAAAAAGACCAAACAGAGCTGAAGAATACAATAATTGAAATAAAAAAATACACTAGAAGGATCCAGTAGGTTAGATGATATAGAGAAATGGATCAACAAGCTGGAAGACAGAGCAGTGGAAATTACCTCAACCAAAAAAAATACGTATTTTTTTAAATGAGGATAATTTAAGAGACCTCTGGGACATCAAGCATACTAACATTTGCGTTATATGGGTCCTGGAAAGAGAAGAGAGAGAAAAAGGGACAGAGAACTTACTTGGAGATATAATAGCCGAAAACTTCCCTAACCTGGGAAAGAAAACAAGCATCCAGGTCCAGGAATCACAGGAGTCCCAAACAAGATGAACCCAGAAATCCAAACCAAGGAACTCCCATAAGACTATCAGCTGACTTCAGCAGAAACTTTGCAGGCCAGAAGAGAGTGTCATGATATATGTCTACAATCAAGAACACTCTTCCCAGGTTTGAATGAGAAATAAAGGGTATTATAGATGAGCAAAAGCCAAAAGAGTTTAGCACCAGCTTTACAAGAAAGGGACTAAAGGGAAATCTGGAAAAGACAAGACCACAACTAGATATAAAAATTATGAAGGGAAAATCTCATTAGTAAAAGCAAACATACGGTAAAGGTAATAGATCAACCACCTATAAAGACAAATGAAAATGGAAACGCAAAGATCCAAAGATCTATGCGACACAGCAAAAGCAGTTCTAAGAGGGAAGTTTATAACAATACAAGCTATAAACAAGAAAAGAAGGAAACAAGAAAAATCTCAAGTAAACAATTTAACCTTACAACTAAAGGAACTAGAAAAAGAGAAACAAAAAACCCAAAGTTAGCAGAAGGAAGGAAATAATAAAAATCAAAGCAGTAATAAATGAGAGAGAGACTAAAAGAACAATAAAAAAGATCAATGAAACTAAGAGCTGGTTCTTTGAGAAGAATAAAGCTGATAAACCTTTAGCCAGACACATTAAGAAAAGAAGTGGCCCAAATAAATAGAATTAGAAATGAAAGAGAAGTTACAACCAATACCCCAGAGATACAATCCTAAGAGACTACTAAGAACAACTATACATCAACAAATTGGACAACCAAGAAGAAATGAATTCCCAGAAACATATAACCTTCCAAGACTGAATCAGGAAGAAATGGAAAATCTGAGCAGACTGATTATTAGTAATGAAATCGAATCAGTAAAAAAGTTTTTTAAAAGCTCCCAAATAAACAAAAAAAGCTCCCAACCTGTGTACCAGATGGCTTCACAGGTGAATTTTCCCAAACATTTAAAGAAGAGTTAAAGCCTATCCCTCTCAAAGTATTCCAAAAGACTGAAAAGGAACAATTCTGAACTCATTCTATGAGACCAGCATCACCCCGATACCAAAACCAGGCAAAGACACCACAAAAGGAAAAAATGAAAATTACAGGCCAATATCACAGATGAACTGAACCATACAACCCAACCATTGCATTCCTGGGCATTTATTCCAGAGAACTTATTTTTACACAACACCCTGTATACAGACATTTACAGCAGCTTCATCTGTAATAGCTAAAAACTGGAACTAGCCCAAATGTCCTTCAGTGAGTGAACGATGAAACACACTGTGACACACACATGCCATGGAATACTGCTCAGCAATACAAGGAACTACTGATTCATGTAATGACTTGAATGAATCTCCAGGGAATTATATTGAGTGAAAAAAGCCTATTTTAAAGGATCACATACTATATGATGTTATATAGCATTTTGTAAATGACAAAATTTTTACAAATGGAGAACCAATTAGTGGTTGCCAGGGGTTAGGGATTGTGGGCAGAGGGGTGGTGGAAGGACGATAAAACCCTTCCAATTAGCAGACAGCATTATTGTCTATGTAGAAAATCCCAAAAGAAATCTACAAGACACCTCCTAGAACTAATAAGTGAGGTTAGCTAATTCATGCCACACAAGGTCAAAACACAAAAATCAATTTCTACATATTAATAATGAAAATACAGAAACTAAAATAAAAAGATATCATTTATAATTCCTCCCAAAATAAATAGACAAGTATTATCTAAGTTAGATAGTCTTTGTTAGTTTTAAATACCTAAAGCTAACAAAATATGTTCTGTATATTAAAAATTGTAACACCCTGATTAAGGAATTAAAGAAAAGCTAAACAAATACATATACTGTACTCACAGATTAAAGATGTTAATTCTTCTCAAATTTATCTACAGATTTAATGCAATTCCAAAAAAATCCCAGATACAGGTAAGCTGATTGTAAAATTTACATGGAAATGAAAAGGAACTACATTAAAAACAATTTTGGAAAAGAATAAAGCAGGAGGAATCATACTACCTGACTCTAAGAGGTATGATAAATCTATAGTAATCAGGACAGCGCCGCCGATAAAGGGACAGAAAGACTGACAGAGCAGAATGAAGTCTAGGAACAGACTCACACAAATATGGACGTTTCATTTAAGTCTGCAAAGGGAATTCAGCGGAGAAAGCAGAGACTTCTCAACAATAGCCCTCGAACAGCTGGCCATCCATATGCAACAAAATGAACCCTGACCCAAACCTCACACTTTATACTAAACTTCAATCAACATGCCTTGACACTGAAAACACTGTACATCAAAGGAAAATCTGATAAACTGAACTGTCTCAAAATTAAAAACTTTTGCTGTATGAAAGATATCATTAAGAGAATGTAAGACAAGGTACACGTGGGAGAAAATATTTGAAAATCACATATCTGACAAAGGGCTATTATCCAGAACATACAAAGAATTCTCAATTTCCAACAGTAAGAAAACAAACAACTCAATCAAAAAAAAAGGGGGCAATAGACATTTCACCAAGAAGTAGGTGTGGCTGGCAAGTAAGCACATGATAAGATGGTCAACACCATAGTCATTAGGGAAATGCAGATTAAAACCACATGGTGATACTACAAGCCTATGAGAACGGCTAAAAACAAAAATCACTGACAACAGCAGGTGCTGGTAAGTTATGGAGCAACTAGAATTCATACGTTGCTGGTGGGAATGCAAAACGGTACAGCTAGTCTGCTAGACAGTTTGACATATATTTACCACAAGAACCGGCAATTCTACTCCTGATTATGTTTATACAAAAACCTAGACACGAATATTTACAGAGGCTCTATTCATAATTACCAAACCTGAAACAACCAAAACATCCTTAAATGGGATGAAATGGATATACAAACTGTGGTGTATCCATATAATAAAATACTACTCATCATGAAAAGAAATAAACTACTGATACATACAATAATGCGGATGAAGGGACAATGTGGAATCGAAGCCCCATATCGAGAAGTTACCTACCACATGATTCCACTTATGAGGCAGTCCTGAAAGATTATGGGGACAGAAAACAGATCAGCCATTGCCAGGGATTAGGGATTTGGGGAGATGTGATTATAAAGGGGTACCACCTGGGAGTTTTTTCAGGCAATGGAACCATTCTGCATCCTGACTGTGGTGGTGGTCACACAAATCTATACGTGTATTAAAACTGATAGGACAGTACCCCAAAAACAAAGTCAATTTTTTACTGTATATTGATTTTAAAAGAAAGAAGTATTAATACTAATTATAAAAAATTAATATTAACACTGGAAAAAATAAAAGTTATGCAGGAAAAGAAAACTTGCCATAACACACTACTTGGCTGTAAATAGCATTTACAGAGTTATAATCACATAAATACTGAATGGTGATCTAATGGGAAGTTTGGCATAACTGTGTTAGTAAGACGGTGATGGGGCGGGACGGAAAGGGTATGTCTGTGTGTGGTGGGAGTGAAGGTATCAAAGAGAACTAAACCCTCATCTCACAGTGGGAGAGCCATAAATACTTTTCTAAAACTGAAAAATCAGGAAATAACAACACAAGCATGCTATTTAATGAAAGAAACAGAGGTAAATTCCAAAAGAAGAAGCTGAAAGAGATGAAAATGGTTGCTCTGTGAAATGGGCAATGGAGGGGAGGGCTTTGGGGAAACTCTAAGCTGCATGTACATCAACATTTGATTAAAATAAAACTGTCCTCCAAGGAAGACACCACCGGGAAAAAAAGTGTATATGTATATATAACACCCTCCAAAACGTTGTCAACATTTTCCCTCATGGGTCTTCCTAATATTGTTTCTCAGTTCTAGTTTATAATCACGCATAATTCTTGAAGACTGCCCAGAGCTATGGAATAGGTACTAAGCTACCAAATCAGACAATGGCGTTTCTTTTTTGTGATCAAGGCTATGTTGCTGTAACTGGTCTTGGTGACTGCTGAAGAATTTCAGTGTGCCCTGACCACACTGAAAGCAGTAGGGTTTAAAGAGCTATTTTATTCCAGTCCCCTTCACTTACATATTAATTTTAGCACATTAATTACATTTAAAAAATTATCTTCCCTTTTCCTACCTCATTTTCTTCCTTCACACCCTTTAACTCCGGGACAGACCACTTTGGATCGTCTTCACAGCTCTTATCTTGAGTTTTCAAAGAACAGAATTCAGAATCCTTTAATGGCTCCTTTGAGGTGACTGATTTAAGGTGACTGAAAGCCTTCCCATCATTAATATCTTGCTAGTAGATATGAAAGAGAAATTATTTTATTTTCTATACTAATGCTGTTTCCAAAATCTACATGCCTATAAATTCTGGGGTGGGGGGGGATTTTTTGCTTCGGTTCATGAAAATGTTACCTCATTTTCTAACTTTATCCATGACCCTACTACATCTTCCCATCCTGCTAAACTAGTTCAGGCCAACAAACATCTATTGAGTCCATATTATGAAATGTGTATGGGGTAGCTCTGTGGATATAAAGATAAATGCAACAGTTCCCAGCTCTAAAGGAACTCAAAATATGGCATGAAGACACAATCAGATAATCACAGCACAAGCTTCAGTATAGAGTCAACACAGAGATTTAACCAAAATATCACTGGGGAAGGAAGGTATCTGAAAAGATGCAATAAAGGAAATAACACAAACTGTCAGGATGCCTAAAAGAAGAGTAGGGAACCAGGTGCACAGAGGTAGACGCATGTGTGGCACATCTGTGTGTGCAACATGTGGAAACCTTGATATGTTAAAATACAGGCTGGGGTGGGACAGAGGAGCTTTAGGTCTCATCTCTTTTGCAGAAAAGATGCCTTATTTCTTAGGACTCAACTATGATTATCTGAAGACATCAACAGAGTGATAAGATATTCTGAAAACTTTTAAAGGTGAATTCAATTCATTATTTAAGAATCGGGAAATATAACTGTTCTAATCAAGTTAATAATGACTAAGAAAAATTCAGGCTTCAGAAAAGTTTCAGGGACTAAACAAGTTCAATTAATTTTAACTAATTTTAAACTAGGAAACTAAAATGTTGATATCGATTTAAACATGCAGCAGTAAACATTCATACATATTTTTCAGAGTAGGTTAATCTCCCAGTAGTCAAATGGCCTTTCTTATCTTTTCTAATAATTAGTAAATGTCTACTAAAAAAATATCATCGCTAAAATTTTAAAAATTCGTGTAACATATTTACACGAAATACTATTTTCACATTTTATTCAAAGTAAAAAGCCTTGTGTCCAAAAAGATAAATTCTTGGCTCTCAAAATGAATGCGACCTACATTATTAGCCCAGTACTTGTAACTGTGAGGAACATGTGACTCAGAGGACATGTCTGTTTATTCATTTGTTGAAAAATCATTCCACTTATTACTTACTAATGTGCTTCACTTTACTTCTATCTAAAATGGGGATGTGAAAGCACCAACCTGGTAAACTAGTTCTGAAGATTAAATTAACTAGTACACGCAAGTAAGTCGTTAGGCAGTGCCTACCATACGGTACGAGTTCAGTGTCACTATTAGTGTTTTTTTTCTATTATTATTATTGTGGGATGGAATAATACATAATAGTAATATTATTGTTATTACTGTGGGTAAGAGTTGCCAAAAGATTTATAGAGAAAGTAAGAAATGACATGAACATGTGAAGAAGAATCTGATGAGAAGAACAGCACATGGGTCGGTGTAGGCGGGGCCACAACTGCCCCAAGGCAGTAGCAGAATTCAGTGTGTGAGAAATCGTGCAGGGAGCAGCAGGACTGAAGCAAAGGTTCAAACCAGCAAATAATGAGAGACAAGGTAACTCTGAAGATGACCACGTAGTTCCCAAACTTTCCTAGGTTTGAGATGCCCCAGTTTCCTCATCTATAAAATAGGGATAACTGTGGTCACTATGTCACAGGGATGTTCTGAGTATTAAATGATATATTTCAAGTGCTTTTACAGTGTTTGGCGTATAGTAAATACTCATTAAATATTAACAATAATATAAAGAATTATAATAATATTTCCAAAAATCTCTTACCAGGGTATGTAATTCACTCTCTTTTGATGGTGGACTTATCTCTCGGTCTTCATTAAAATAGTGCTGCTGGGAAGGACAGCCCAGTTCTGTCAGGACAATGTCCTCGGGCCCTGCACTGGATTTAGTGTATAAAGCTAAAGGGTTGAGGTCTCTGAAACCCTGGGATTAAAAAAAAGAAGAAGGAAGAGTTTAGTTTCTCAGAGAAAAAGTGAAAAAGTTAGCACTTCATAATTTTCAAATGTTGTGGGAAATGTACTATCTTCTAAAATTTAATAGTTAGAATTTTTTCCATATTGATAGCTTTGGCTAGCCACAAAAATGATCAGCATCAACATGAATGGTGATGCAGACATTACCATGAGTAATTGCAAAATAAGAGAGTGTTGCTCCTGTCTAAGAAAACCTCAGAGAATTAAATTCTTGATAGGTAGAATCCTCAATTATTCAAGGAAAAAGAATTCACATTCTGAAGGACAATAAGCCAAATGAAGTGTTTTGTGGTCATCTGAAAATTAAGAAAGTGCTCTGAATTAAGGAGGCAGGAATCTCACAGATGTCTCCAAGATTAAAAAATAAATCCAATAACTTTCCATATTAAATTCTCTTATACCCTGAAGTATTGAGATTAAATAAAACACATTACAAAATACATCCAGAATGCACCACCTTAGAAGGGACATTTTCTCGGCATACAATGGCGTGGCCCTCTGTTCTTAGGACATGATGGAAATAGATGTCTTCATTTGAGGATGTATCACACAGAAAAATATTAAGGATTCCATCAACATATTCATCCACTACCCCCACTAATGGCTTCAAACCACACAACTTCTGGAACTGCAAAATAGCTCTGGATGTCCAGTGTTCCTGAAATATAATCGAGATACGAGATTCAGACAACAGATTCAAACAGGAATTATACAAACCATATACAAAAATGAATTCCTAATTAACTAGAAATTTTAGTGGAAAAATAAAACCATGAAAGTACTAGAATAATGCACTTGAGGATATTCATGATTTGGGGATGAGGAAGAGTCAAAACAAGGGGAAAATGATATAAGGAAGAAGGAAAAAAAAAGAAAAATGATGAAAATGGGATTATGGAAAAAATTTATTTTTATGTGGTGAGAACCTTTCATGTTAAGAAATGGTTCAGTTAGATTATTGGACCAACGCTTCCACAGAAATAACTAAAAATTCTAGATAAGGTATTTTTAAAATATGTCTAAAAAGTATCAAAGAACTGACAAAAGAGTAACAAATTATCTGGCCAAAATTAAAGGGAAAGTGGGACTATTTTTGCCTTAAGGGTATCTGAAAATCCAGGCAAATTTAAACGTTGGTTTTGATGGTCTCACAGGTCAAAGAGGACAGAAATCAAAGTGTCCAGCCATGGTAGGGAGTAGAGAGGAGAACTTTCCTTTACTAAGCTGAGTCCCTAGGGGCACGCATTCAAGATAAGGGGGAAGAAGTAAATCAGCCTTCACATGGATTTGCACCTCAATTTTCCCATCACCTGGGTGGTACGCAAATCCTCAAGTTGTTCATTTAAATTAACATGGTTCCACACTGATTGTATTCCCAGGTACCTGGCAGGAGCTAAAGTGTATCTCTCTGGAGGTAGGCAATCTCAATCTGTATTCAACCATTCTTACAAAATTTTTTTTAAAGTCAATGAGCAGTATATATAGGCAAAGATAAAAAAACATATAAAGAAACAATGAATCACAAGAACAAAGAGAAACAACATAACTAAAACAAAACTTCAAAAACTTTAGATATCTGAATTTCTAGATGAATTGTAAGTTTTACACTTAAAGTAAAAACAAAGAAACAAAATTAATTTGAAAGGTTCTGCAGAGATCTGCAATCTATTACAAATTGATCTATCGGAATTAAAAAACCAAGAGAACTTTTAGAAAGTGAAAATACAACAACCAAAATTTTAAACCTAATAGGTTAATAGAATTAAAGAATAAATCAGTAAAGCGGAAGATATGAAAGGTAAGTTGAGAAGGTTTAACACACTTTTAATTTTGGTCCCAGAAAAAGAGAGGCAGAAACAGAGAGAATATAACTGTAAATATGGAGTAGAGACAATGATTGAAGAGATAATGGCTAGGAATCAGCCAAATTTAATGAAAAGCAGCAGAGCACTGATAAAAAAGAAGTCCAAAGAACCACAAAGTAGGATAAACAAGAATAAATCCATACATAAACATACTAGAACTGAAGAAAATGGTTTTAGACTTCAGAAACATGGTAGAGGAGAAGAAACTACCATTGTCTCTCCCCTTCAATCTGCATTCAGTAAAGCGTCCACAAGTTAACAAAGGTGTCTCAACACAACAGGACACTGGAGAATTCCACACATCTGTTCATCCAACGGTGGGGGGACTGGAACACAAAGAGGGGACGAGCAAGCAGCAGAGTCAGTGCCCATGACCCCAGACCTCTGACTGAGCCAGCAGAGCCCACAGATTCAGAGCACCCAGCAGCAGCAGGAAAGGCGGTGCATACATCTCTGACCACCTGACCACATCTGGCAGCCATGGCCACAGGTAAGCAGGCAGCAGCAGCAGTGGGGCCTCTGCTCTGTGTCCTCCAGCCTCTGAGGCGCCCATGACACGGGCCTGCCCACCATCCTCCTCCTCCCCTCACAGCAGAGCCTGTCTCAGGGGATCCCAGGGACAAGGAAAGAGCCCACTATCCTGGTGATGACAGCAGCCCTGGCAGAAGTAGGCAGCTGTGACCCTGGTGGCACAAAAAGCAACAATGAAGGCACAGAGCCACACCTCTTACAGAGAAGGTGGAGGCTGGGAAGTGCCACCCTCAAATATAACCAGAGGCAGCTCAGGTAAGGGAAACCAGAAACTTGCATGATGGTACCACCTGCCAGAAAACGAAATAAAGGAATCCTAACTCTTAACCTGTCATTTAATATCAAATCTACCAGCAGAGAAATAATTCATCATCAAACAACATGAAGAACCACAGTAACACCACAAAAAAGAAAATGACAATTCTCCAGAAACCAAATGAAGTCACAGAATATTGTGATCCACTGATAAAGAATTCAAAACAGCTGTCATGAAGAAACTCAATGAGCTAAAAGAAAAAGGCAGTTTAATGAGCTCAGAAATGAAATTAATGAACAGAAGGAATACTTTACCAAAGAGATTAAAACTCTAAAAAAGAAGGAAACAGAAATTCTGGAACTAAAGAACTCAACAAATGAGATAAAGAATGCATTAGAAAGCACTGGGAATAAAGTGATCATATTGAAGAGAGAATTAGTGATCCTAAAGACAGAAATCTAGAAGTGATACAAGTAGAAGAGACAAGAGAAATAAGGTATTCAAAAAAATGAGGAAATCCTACAAGAGCTATCCAGCTCTTTTAGCACATGCAACATTAGAATAATAGTATCCCAGAAGGAGAAGAGAGGGAGAAGAGAGCAGAGAGATTACTTAGAGAAATAATACAAACCTGGGGAAAGAACTGGATATAGAAGCCTGTGAAGCTAAGAGAATACCTGGTTACCTCTACGCAAAGACATTCTCCAAGACATAATATTAAAACTGTCTACAGTCAATGGCAGTATTTTAAAGACAGCTAGGGAAAAAAGGAACCTACAAAGGACTCCATTATGCTATCAAAATCCCAAGGATGTTTTTCACAAAAATAGAACAAAAAATTCTAAAATTCATATGGGATCACAAAAGATCCTGAATAGCCAAATCAATCTTGAGTAAAAAGAACAAAGCTAAAGGGAGGCATCACACTCCCTAATTTCAAACTATACTACAAATCTACAGTAATCGAAACACCTTAGTCCTCGCAGAAAAGCAGACACATAGATCAGTGGAACAGAAATGAGAGCCAGAAAGCAAGCCACACACATATGGACAACTAACTTACAACAAAGGAGCAAAGAACATACAATGGAGAAAGGATGGTCTCCTTAGTACGTAGTGTTGGGAAGACTAGGTAGACACAGGCGAAAAAATGAAACTAGACCACTATCTCACACCATACACAAAAATTAACTTGAAATGGACTAAAGACTTGAATGTGAGGCCTAAAACCATAAAAATCCTAGAAAAAAAATAGGCAGTATGACCTATGACATCAGTCTTAGCAATCTCTCTCTATATGTCTCTTCAGGCAACGGGAAAAAAAAATCAGAAATAAACAAATGGAACTACATCAAACTAAAAAGCTTTTGCACAGCAAAGGAAGCCATCAATAAAATGAAAAGACAATCTATCAAATGAGAGAAGATATTTGCAAATGATATATCTGATAAGGGGTTAATATCCAAAACATACAAAAACAACAAAAACAAACAATCTTGTTAAAAAATGCACAAAGGAATGAATAGACATTTTTCCAATGAAGACATACATATGGCCAACAGGAACATGAAAAGGTGTTCAACATCACTAACAGGGAAATGCACAACAAAACCATGATAAGATAGACCTCACACCTGTCAGAATGGCTATTACCAATAAGGCAAGAAATAACAAGTATTGGTGAGGGTGTGGAGAAGATGGGACCCTCATATGCAGTGTTGGTGGGGATGTAAACTGATGCAGCCACTGTGGAAGACAGTATGGAGATTCCTCAAAAAAAAAATTAACAATAGAACTGCCAAATGATCCAGCTATCCCTCTTCTGGGCACTTATTCAAAGAATATGAAAACACTAATCTGAAAAGGAATCTGCACTCCCATGTTTTGTGGCATTATTTACAATAGCCAAGATATGGAAACAACCCAAGTGCCCATCAACAGAGGAATGAATAAATAAGATGTGTATATACAATGCAATACTGCTCAGCTATAAGACAAAGATGATGTCTTGCCATTTGTAACAACATGGATGGACCTCAAGCATTTTCTGCTAAGTAAAGTAGGTCAGATGGAGAAAAATAAATGCCATATAATTTGACTTACGTGAAATATAAAAAACTAACAGACAAAAATAAAATAATGAACAAACCAAACCAAACAAAAACAAATACATAGGTATGGAGAACAGACTAGTGGTTACCAGAGGAGAAGGGGTGGGGAATTGGGAAAAGGGGGTCAAGTGTATGGTTACAGATGGAAAATAAATTTTAGGTAGTGAGCACATGGTAGGGTGTACAGAAGTAGAAACACAATGTTCAATATATGAAACTTATATAATGTTACAAATCAATAATAATTTTGTTTCCTAAAGAGTAAATATACAAGTTTCAATTTCATTAGCAGACCGTTTTAACATAGTCCTGAAAGAGTTAAAAGCATACTATCCTCTGAAAAAAATACCCTGGATTACTGAAGAGGTCTTTCTTCTATACAGACAGCAAACATCTATAAAATAATGATCTGTTCCACTTAAAAAAAATAAAGCTAAAGAACACAAGCGACAAATACAAAATCTTAAAAACAGCTACAGACAAAAAGGACATTGTCTTCAAAGGAATATGCATTAGAGGGACATCTGACTTAAATAAGATAACGGAAACCAGAAGCCAGTGTAATGATACCTTTTGTGTGCTGAAGACATTAACTACCAATCTAGAATTCTATACCGACTGAATATGTTTTTCAAGAGTAAGTGCAAAGTATTTTCAGGTGAACGTAACTAAGTCTGCCATCAGGAAACATGAAATTCTGAACACACAGTTCAGGCTCCCACAGGGACCTCTCCTTTATGTGGCCCACTGTTGTCTATGGCAGCATAATCTAATAAACTCATTTTCTATTTTCAAAAAACAAAAAAAGATATAGTTCAAAGAGAAAGAAAATGTTCCCAGAGGATTTGAGCAGCAAGAATCCAGAGCTAAGAAACTGAGAAATCATTTGCAAAAATTTTCTCCCATTCCATAAGTTGTCTTTTTGTTTTACTTATGGTTTCTTTTGCTGTGCAGAAGCTTGTAAGTTCCATTAGGTCCCATTTGTTTATTCTTGCTTTTATTTCTTCTAGGAGAAAATTTTTGAAATGTATGTCAGATAATGTTTTGCCTATGTTTTCCTCTAGGAGGTTTATTGTATCTTGTCTTATGTTTAAGTCTTTGATCCATTTTGAG
This sequence comes from Camelus ferus, assembly GCF_009834535.1. Classification (NCBI taxonomy): domain Eukaryota; kingdom Metazoa; phylum Chordata; class Mammalia; order Artiodactyla; family Camelidae; genus Camelus; species Camelus ferus. The sequence continues at coordinate 4,704,340 of NC_045716.1, forward strand.
CTGATTTTTGTGTATGGTGTAAGGGAGTGTTCTAGCTTCATTGTTTTACATGCTGCTGTCCAGTTTTCCCAACACCATTTGCTGAAGAGACTGTCTTTATTCCATTGTATATTCTTGCCTCCTTTGTCGAAGATTAGTTGACCAAAAGTTTGTGGGGTCATTTCTGGGCTCTCTACTCTGTTCCATTGGTCTATATGTCTGTTTTGGTACCAATACCATGCTGTCTTGATGACTGTAGCCCTATAGTATTGTCTGAAGTCTGGGAGAGTTATTCCTCCAGCCTCTTTCTTTCTCTTCAGTAATGCTTTGGCAATTCTAGGTCTTTGATGGTTCCATATAAATTTTGTTATGATTTGTCCTAGTTCTGTGAAATATGTCCTGGGTAATTTGATAGGGATTGCATCAAATCAAAGGCTTGATCTCCAGAATATATAAGCAGCTCATATGACTCAATAAGAAAAAATAAACAACCCAATCCAAAAATGGGCAGATGACCGAAACAAGCAATTCTCCAAGGAAGACATACAAATGATCAAAAGGCACATGAAAAAATGCTCAATATCACTAATTATCAGAGAAATGCAAATCAAAACTGCAATAAGGTATCACCTCACACCAGTCAGAATGGCCATCATTCAAAAATCCACAAATGACAAATGCTGGGGAGGCTGTGGAGAAAGGGGAACCCTCCTACACTGCTGGTGGGAATGGAGTTTGGTGCAGCCACTGTGGAAAACAGTGTGGAGATTCTTCAAAAGACTAGGAAGACTTACCGTATGACCCAGTAATCCCACTCCTGGGCTTATATCCAGAAGGAACCCTACTTCAAGATGACACCTGCACCCCAATGTTCATAGCAGCACTATTTACAATAGCCAAAACATGGAAACAGCCTAAATGTCCATCAACAGGTGACCGGATAAAGAAGATGTGGTATATTTATACAATGGAATACTACTCAGCCATAAAAACCGACAACGTAACGCCATTTGCAGCAACATGGATGCTCCTGGAGAATGTCATTCTAAGTGAAGTAAGCCAGAAAGAGAAAGAAAAATACCATATGAGATCGCTCATATGCGGAATCTAAAAAACAAAAACAAAAACAACAACAACAAGAAAAAAACAAAGCGTAAATACAAAACAGAAACAGACTCATAGACATAGAATACAAACTTGTGGTTGCCAAGGGGGTGGAAGGTGGGAAGGGATAGACTGGATTTCAAAATTGTAGAATAGATAAACAAGATTATACTGTATAGCACAGGGAAATATACACAAAATCTTATGGTAGCTCACAGAGAAAAAAATGTGACAATGAATATACATATGTTCATGTATAACTGAAAAATTGTGCTGAACTCTGGAATTTGACACAACATTGTAAAATGACTATAAATCAATAAAAAATGTTAAAAAAAAAGAAACTGAGAAATATGTAACTAAATCTAAACGGATATTATTCTTATCTAATGCAGTTATTTTCTTGAGGGGTTAAAAACAGTTACATTAATGACAAAACAAAAATAGATCAGAAGAGGACATTAAAGAAGTTGGTGTTCTAATGTCCTTGCATTGCTACATATACATGTTGCATTTCCTAATCACTGAAATAGCATAGTGGAATGATTTAAAAATTTCTTCAAAATAAGGCATGTAAGGTAAGAAAAAGAAAGAGTAAGTAAGCCAGTGATTTTCCACTAGGGCCACTAGGTTCTCTCCAGTGCTTACAAAGTTTGGTTGTCATCTAAGGATGTGAGCAGACTGCATCCGAACACTGATTTTGGAATGCACTCATTCTGTGGCTCCCTCCTTTTAAGATTACCCCCTAAGTTCTAGCTGTTCCATCAGTCCCAAACAATTTCCCCTAACTCTTCAAGTCAGCAAGCCTATAGATTGGGGAGTGACCTCAGAAAAGAAGTGGAAAAACTCCTGATCTTTTCTACTGCAGTTTGACTTCCAAGGGTAGACCTCTGTTTTTCTGCCTGCTGTGGACTTTGTATATGAGTTATTAGTCCCACCGTGCCACTCTGTTGCTACTTGGCCATTACCAAATGCATTCACTATTTCTGAAACCAGAAAAAAAAAAAACAGAAATAAAGTGAGATACATTCATTGGTTAAAGAAGTTTAGTGAGCACCTACAGGCACTGGAGGTACAGTGGTAAACAAGACAGACGATATTCCTAGTCTTAGGAATTTTCAATGTTGTATGTGAACAAATAATTAATACTCTTACGAAGTGTTAAGAAGATAACATAGTGTTATGAAGATAAAACAAAGTGACAATGAAGGACTGAAGAGGAAGGGCTAGTCACGGAAGTCCTTCTTGGGGAAATAACAGTTGGGCTTAAATCTGAATGACAAGAAGGAGCCAACTGTGAGGAGCCCTTGAATAAGCTATTTCAGTGATCAGGACAGGCAAAAACCCTAAGGCCAGAAGTAGTTTAGGAAGGGAGTAAGAAAATAAAGACAACCAAAGACATACAAATGGCCAAAAGGCACATGAAAATGATCAATATCACTAATTATCAGAGAAATGCAAATCAAAACTACAATGAGGTATCACTACACACCAGTCAGAATGACCATCATTCAAAAGTGCACTAACAATAAATGCTGGAGAGGCTGTGGAGAAAGGGGAACCTTCCTACACTGCTGGTGGGAATGCAGTTTGGTGCAGCCACTATGGAAAACTGTATGGAGATTGCTCAAAAAACTAAAAATAGAGTTACTATATGATCTAGCAATCCCACTCCTGGGTATACATCCAGAAGGCAATCTAATTCGAAAAGATACATGCACCCCAGTGTTCATAGCAGCACTTTATACAGTAGCCAAGACATGGAAGCATCCTAAATGTCCATCAACAAAGGACTGGATAAAGAAGATGTGGTACATTTATACAATGGAATAGTGCTCAGCCATTACAAAGAATAAAATAATGCCATTTGCAGTAACATGGATGAACCCAGAGATCATCATTCTAAGTGAAGTAAGCGAGAAAGAGAAAGAAAACTACCGTATATCACTCATATGTGGAATCTAAAAAAAAAGGAAAAGAGAGGACACTAATGAATTCATCTACAAAACAGAAACAGGCTTGCAGACATAGTAAACAATCTTATGGCCACCAGGGAAAAGGGAGTGGGAAGAAATAAACCTGGGAGTTTGAGATTTGCAAAGGTTAGCCACTACATATAAAAATAGATTCTAAAAAACCCAAATTTCTTCTGTATAGCACAGTGAACTATATTCACTACCTTATAATAACCTTTAATGAAAAAGAATATGAAAAGGAATATATGTATGTATATGCATGACTGGGACATTGTGCTGTACACCAGAAACTGACACATAACTGACTGTACTTTAATTTAAAAAAGAAAAGAAAAGAAAGAGAATCAAAAATGGAAGCCATTTGGCCGACATGAAAGTCATGGATATGGGCTATGATTGGGTCACAAATTTAGCCCTGAGCTTCCAGATGGAAACCATACTTGGCATATATTATTTATAATACTCAAAAAATAAGAAGCAGACTGAACCAGTCTAGCAATAAAGGGACAGTTAAGTAGGCTATAATGCTTATTTACCTAATAGATTACTATGAAATCTATTTAAACTGAGAACTATCACATATAAATGCATTTATGCTATAATACTGAGTGGAAAATTGGAATGTAAAACAATGTGATTACTATTTTATGTAATCCTGAAAACACTACAAAACCCTTATCCCCAATATCCAATAAACTAAACTGGAAGAAACTCGGCAAATTTCTAAACTGAATGCATCTGATTGGTAGAATCACAGATTGCTTTTTCTTCTTCTTTCCTCTTTATTTTGTTGTTCAGATTCTAAAAATGTAAAGGAATAACCCATGAATATGTAAGCAACTGATGAGTTATTTAGGTTAAACAGACAAACATGATATAATAAATGTGTATGGCATGTATACTTAAGAGTTCTAAGGGAAAAAAACATAAAATTAGGTGCATCATTTTAACTACATAGACAAATGTATCTATATGGGTGAAAATGCCTCCCGCTCACCCCACTCCATCATCTCCCACAATGATGTCACTGGGTAACTCTTTACAAGACACATATCTGATTCCCATGAACACCCTTTAGATGTATCCCAGCATTTACAGGACAGCCTCCAGATTCCTGAACACGGGTAAGGGTCTCCCCTTAGTTTCCTACCTATTTCTCTGACGTCATTTGCCATGCACCAATTCCAGCTCATTTTCTACTATGTAGCCAAACAGAACCACTTAAAATTCCTCAAATTTCAGATATTTCATGCTACGCTCCCTTTGACTGGAATGTCCTTCTCTTGTCCGTCCAGTTATAGTGCTAATTTTCCTTCAAAGTGTCGTGCAAACACCACCTCTGTTACGGGATCTTCTCTGATTACCTAGAACAGAGATGAGCACTCTGCCTTCCACACCTTGATCATACGCTGTAAAATTCTTTAGCAAATACAACACAGTACAATTATTTTTCTCCACAGGCCTATCTTCCATACTATCTACAATGACTTCTTTGAGGGCTCATTCCATGTTTTATTTTTCTATCCTGAGAACCTACAATTGTTCTTGGCATCCAATGTTTAAATGGAAAACAAGCAAACATACCTCCACTGGTCTCACCCAAGCCAAAGAACAAGGGATAGCCTGAGCTGGAAGCTTTGTGTAGCAGCACCTGCAACAGATAATTATATATATAAATATCTAATCATACTTTAAAACCGCATTTTATGGAATCTCTTATCCATTTCTTGATTTAAGCTTTTCACACCATTTCAGATCATTTTATTCATGCATTTAAAAATTAATGTCTTACACTTTATAGCAATCAAAGAAATGAAATTGTAAAACATAATCATCTTTGAAAACCATGCAATTAAAATATAGATAGGAACAGTCCAACCTTTATGCCTATAAATGCAACTCTTAGCATGAGCCAAAGAATTACTGTCTTAATAAGAGACTGAAATTTATCCTCATGGTCCATTCAGATTCACAGCCATGTGAAAGAAGACCAAGAGATTATAATCCAGCTATGAAACTAAATGATCATTTGCCAGACCTGCACTAAGAAGAAAGAGGGGTGGAAAGCAGGTAGGATGGAGGGAGGGAGGCAGGAGAAAAGGAAGAGAGATCCTAACACCACAGGGCTTCCGCAGTATGGTTCAAAACTTCAGCTGTCCTTATTAAATTTACTAACTCACTTGAGGAACCTCAGGGAGGACTTCTGAACAGTTCCAATATTTCCGAAGTCTGGGTAGAACACTTCAACTTCCTGCTTCCCGAGAACTCGATGGATAACAACCCGATACCACCACTTATCCTCAGAAATCCTTACACAGCAGAGATGCCCCGGATGGATAAAATGCTCGGGCATGGTGTATCGATCAGAGACCAGCTGATTCGAATAGCAGCGCCTGTGGAAATCCGTCACACAGAGAAATCCGCAGAGGGTGGAAGATCAAAGACCACTTTTACTGACATATCATCAAAAGCAGGACAGTCTTGGCACAAAGCAAGGGGGATAAAAATCCTCTCTTTTTCTGATTTGGTAATGCTTATTATGAATACCAATTAATTTTTTTATCCAAATCCCTTCCCTTTATCAACAAACTTCTTCAAATACAAACTTACTAAGAGACGATTATGTAACATTATGCCAGGTGTTCTTGGGTGGGAGATGAGTATACAATGTGGTTAACTTAGGAAAAAACATGGAATGCTTTTGGAGAGATATAAAATAGTCTTACATGTGACATCAATGTAAAAATCAGATATTGTTATTCATGAATAATCTAAAGTGACTGAAAATGTAAACATTTTATATGATGTTTACTAACAAAGGACATCAGGTTTCAGTAGAGAAAAGGTAATTTAGAGCAGCAGTTCTCCAAGGGAAGTTCACAAACCCTGGGACCCTGATACCCTTTTAAAAAGTTCATTAAGATCAAAGCTATTTTAACATTTTAGTATTAAAATGAAAATAGTGATTTTTTCCCCTTTTCACTGTGTTAACATTTGCATTGATGGTGTAGAAGGAAGTGTGTATAAAACTCCAGGTGCCTTTGCTAAATCAAGGCAGTGGCATCAAACTGTATTAGTAATCACTTATATGTCACTGCCACACATTCACATTAAATAAAAAAAGAAAGAAAGAAAAGAGGCCAATTTCATTTAAGAATGTCCTTGATAAAGCAACAATTAAGCTTATTAAATCTCAACCACTGAGTGACTATCTTTTCAATATTCTCTGTAACAGAAATGGAAGTACAAGTTAAATATTTCTGAAGTCATCTTAAGGAAAAGCACTCGTGCATTTCAGTTGTGAACTGAACTAGCTGTGTTTCTTTGTGGAGCATTATTTTTACTCAGAAGGTGAACGAGAGACCCTATTTTCATGGAACATCATTTTTGCTTGAAAGGTCCACTCACAAACTATGTTTATTCAGACCTGGGTATCTGACACATACTTTCTCAAAAATGAAGTGAGCCTGTCACTTCAAGGAAAACACTGACAGTACTTACTGTCAATGATAAAATTCAACAGCTTTCAAATGAAAATTAGGATTTTGGAAATGTTGAATCCAACAGCATGAGCTTGGCAGTCTCCTAACACTGAACACTCTTCTGACGAGATCAGTGATGATATTAATAAATGTGATTGTTTAATATGCATTGTGTGAGGAAACCTGTCAACATTTGGAAGATCTATATAGCTCAGTGAACCAGCATTTTCCAAAAGACTAATGTACGATGTTTTAAAACCACAGAGAGTAGTAAAATTCAGGGCCAGTTTCACATTGAGTCTATACTTAAAAGGTCCCTATGCTTACTTTAATGCTCTGTTACTGCTGTCTTGTAATTCTTAATAATTTTTAAGCAAAGAGTCTTGCATTTGAATTTTGCACTGAAGCCTGTGATTACATAGCCAGTCCTGGATCCATTCAAAGTGCAAAGGCAGAAAATGGATTTTAATATAGTAGAACTTGAAAAGTTCAGATTCCACACTGCAACTAACTTTAAGAAACTATCAGCTGTCAAGTTTTGGTATACTATCAAAGAGTATTCACGGTTTTCTGAAAAGGCTATCAAAATACTCCTTTTCCCAACCATGTATCTGTGTGAGGTCAGATGTTTTCATATACTTCCACCAAAACAATGTATCTCAAGAAATTAAAAACAGAAGCAGATACTGAAATCCTACTTTCTTCTTTATTAAGCGAGATATTAAAGAGATTTGCAAAAATGTAAAACAATGCATTCTTCCAATTTCCACAAAACAGTTATTTTTCACAAAAAATACATTATTTATATTCAGATCAATGAATTTATCATTTTTAAACAATATTTTTTAAATTCTGATGTTTTAATTTCTCTATGATAATGTTGATAAACAAAAGCTTTCTTGGGTCCTTAATTTTTAAGAGCCCTGAGGCCAAAATGTTTGAGAACTGCTGACTCAGAATGAGATACATGAAAAATGCACTGAAAACAACAGACTCCTACCGCATTTCGATCATCATGTCTTCAAGCAACTCCGATGAATCCCGGCTATAGATCCGGATGTAGAACTGACTGGGAGAGATGATGTACTCCACAAAGACCCCCACCAGGGTACTGGTGTCCAGTGGCGGCAGCCGGCATAACTTCCGGTCCCGTACAGCATCTGGTGGGAAATCAGGATCTGCCACTGCCAAGCTGAGCTGTGATTTGTTCATTTCTTCTTGCTACAAGTTAAAAAAAAAAAAAAGATCAAAGAAACCACTATAAATCTTTGGGAGACATTTCAAACTCTATGAAAATGTTTATTAAAGTATATTTCATGAGTCACCTTTATCAGAATCACCTGGTAATTATAAAAAAAGAAAATTCTTAGGCTTTAGCCCAGACTCACTGATTGAGAATACCTGGAAGCGAGGCCTGCAATTATGCCTTTAAAAAATTCCCTGGGTGACCCTTACCTACATTAAAATATGAAAAGTACCGTGTTATGGAAAAGTCAAAAGTGTGTCACACAACTGCCTGATGCAAAATTGAAAACACGGTACTTCAAATGCAAACTGACCCAAGACAGTCTCTTCCTATCCAGCCCTACCAACAAAGGCAACTTTAAGGAATGGATTAAACTTCAGACTAGTGTTCCAACCAAAAACAAGGTTTTTCAAACACTCTTATTCTAAAATACATTATTTTCCTTTAGGCCTTTCTGTTGCCCTCTAGAATACAGCAGGGTCTCCAAGCACAATGTTTTCCTTCCATGGAAAAGTCCAGGTGTAAAGGGCAGAAGAATAAGCAATTCACTCCTTAATAAATGAAGGAGGACATAAGTAATAGGAGATGAAAATACAAAACGGGAGACACGTGTATGGAGGTATAATGAGGGAGAAAAACAAAACATAAGTGCGGCACAAGGTGCCGAGGCCAGGTGCCGGGCCAGCTGCTGCAGTGCTGGGGCATGCAGCACAACAGCGCTCCCCCAGGCTGCCCGCCAGAGCCCTCGAGGGTCTTCAAGCCTACTGAGGACCAGCAATGTCGCCGTGAGGCAGCTGCCACACCTGCAAAGCCACCTGAAAACCCTGACATGCAGCCCAGGGAGAGCTAGTCACGTAAACGGCCGGAAACCAGAAGTGCTGCCTAAGGTGACTTCAGACCAAAGCTCTGGCCTCTTCTAAGAAATCACACATCCAGAAATAAGACTTTTCTCAAACAGGATTCTGGTTTAAAGAAACATTCACTCGTTACTTTCCATAACGCTAACCCTCCGAAGTGCACCACGTCTTCAGAACCCACTCACCAGCTGCAAAGGCTTGACCACCAGGTTAGGCTTCCTGCAGATCTTCTGCTCGAGCTCTTTACGGCTTTTTGAAAGGCAGCCCCATGTAGTCTCCTTGATATCAGCAGTAGACGGTGAACTTCTAGGGGGACTGGACACACCAGCTTTGGCTTCTGTTTTCTCATCTGATTGAACTAAACATGAATTTCTGACCGATGAAATAGCTCCATCTGAAATGACAACAGAGGAGCCTTTGTGTAGCTATTAACATAATCCGTGAACTGCTACTGCACATATTCTACGTGCCAGGCACTAGGCAGGTAATGCCACACGAGAGACACGAACCTGTCTCTGCAGACCTTTCGGCACAGAGAGACAGAAGTCAAGTTCCAAATGGGAACAAACCTTACCTTATTTATGTTGGGAGGGAGAGGGTAAGTCTAATAAGGTTTTTTAAACTTTGGTGAAAGGTTTTCTTTTCCAACATCCTGATTTCAATTTATTTCTTGTTCCGCTTTAGCTGTGAACAGGCACTGTTGCTTAATGTATAATATATGTAACTTCTTAATATTCCATAATACTATGACTTAATTTTTAGAGAATTCCCAAGTAAATCACATATTTTGTTCAAATTTACATGTGTATGAGGATTAGAAGAGGCTGACACATTAAAGAAGACCCCAGATAGACACAAAACCATGGTGGTTGCTAAAGAAGTAAACTAGTAACTATTCAAAGATGTAGGAACAAGAAGATTTAGCCCTGTATTTTTTATAATGATAAAAATGGATACTCTTTACATGTCCATCAATAGGAGACTGGTTAAATGAATTATAATACATTACATAGAAGAATTATATGTAGTTTAAAAGGATGAAATAAATGTACATATGCTGATATGAAAGTATATCTCTGTGAAGTATAAAAAGCAAGGACTTATATACTATTTATACAATACTGTTTTGTGGAAGAAAATTATACATACAGTAAATAATTATAGAGAGGTGGTCCAGGAAAAAACCCCGCTAAAACTATTACTACTAGTTACCACTTCTGCATTGTTGGAATTGTTTAAACAAGCAAATACTGCTTTTAGAATCCCTTTTAAAGTGTAGCTAGGCTCACACTTACATTTTAAAAAGCCTGGAAGGCTGTATAAAAATCCTAATGGCATTTTTGGTGGGAGGAAAATGATGAGAAATATTCACTTTCAACTTTTTACCCATCTGAGCTATTTGAATTTTTTAGAATGAAAGTTATTTTAATAATCAGAAAAATCAATAAAGATACATTTACATTTTGTTCTTAAAAAAAACCTGTCCACTATAACCAAGACATTATCATTAAGAAAACTGAGGAGAGGGTGTGGGACCTCCTGGTATTCATTCTTAATAACTACAAGTGAATCTACAACAACCTCAATAAAAATTTCAAAAGGAAAAAAAAAAACTAAGTCAAACTAAACAAACAAAAATCAAGTGCCCTAAATGCAATGTGACATCCTGGAATATATCCAGAAACAGAAAAAGAACAAAACTGGTAAAATTGGAATAATATCTGGAGTTTAGTTAATAGCAACATACCAATGTTAATTTCTTAGTTTTGATAAAAATATCATGGCAACGTAGGATGTTGATATTAGAGGAAACTGGATGAAGGGCATATGGGAATTTGTACTATCTTTGCAACTTTTCTAAAAACCTAAAATTATCCCAAAATAAAACATTTATTTAAAAAATATAACCCACTGGGTCCCAATGCACACTCATTTATTCTGAACCTCCACGTATTTCTAAAAATCTCCATGTATTCCTAAACAGCCAGAGTTAAGAACCACTGAACCATGCAGTGCTTCCCCATTTAGGACATAATTTTAGAAAATCTCTCTCTTTAGAATTATCAAAAAATCCGGACAATGAAGAAAGTGAACAAAAAACTCAGATGGTCTTTATTAATAATACAGGTTAGCCTTATTGCAACACCCATCACCAGAAAGGAGGTCATTATACACATAACATTTTAAAGGCTAATGTGTGATCTGTTCAGTTGATGTAGTTAGAATAAAGACTATTACATAATCAATGCTTTCTTTTTCCCTGTCCTTACAAAGACAATTAAAAAATTAGGTTTGCATCAAAACTGGAAAAGGGCAGAAAACAGAGAACAACAACAAAAAATTAGGCTTGCATCACACTGTAATTCAACTCACCAGGTGGTAGAGGCTTCATGTCAGCATCAAATACCAGCAAGTCTTGTTCTCCTTCTCTGAACTCAACACGGAGAATGTCACTAAGAGCTCCAACAAGCTCTGTCACATTTAAGAAGCCCAGTTTTTTGGGTGAAAGTTGCTCTTTAAAAGTTACCTGTCACCAAAAATGAAAAAAAAATGGGAATATAATATACACGGATGCCCACAGACAATGCTTTAATTTGTATTTAGCCAAACTATAATTGTCAGGGTGAATGAACTCAGGCATTACAGTAAACACTTGCTTCCAAACAAGTATAATACAAACCATGAGACTACAATCCTTCACCATAAACTTCCAGGCCAACGTCAAGTTCCTTTTAGGGGGAACAGACAAAATACAAAAATCATAATAAAACTGTTGATATTTCTCTCTTTTTCAGAGAAAGAGCATTCATTTCCACTTTCCATATGCAATAAAATAATACTGTTTTTAAATGTTTCCTTAAAATTTTACTATTTCACCCTGGAAGTTGAGATAAACAGGCAGGTGTCGGTGTATTTCCTACAGTATACTGTTTGATTTTCTTGCCTTGCCTTGGAAAAGAGCTATACCAAATACAGATACAAGAAAATATATGTAAATATAAAATAACCAACTACATGGTCTGTCTTGGTGAATGCTTCATGTGTACTTGAATAAAATGTGTATTCTGCAGTTGTTGGGTACAGTGTTCGATAAAAGTCAAACTGATCAAGGTGGTAGAGAGTGTGATTCAAATTTTCTATGACCTTATTCATTTCTTTGACTATTCTATCAATTGCCGTAAGGAGAAAATCCCTGTAATTGTGGAACTAACTCATAATTAATTGTTAATTTTTAGATCATTTATCTTAAAGCATTATTAGGTGAATACACATTTGACTATTGTGTCTTCTTGAAGAATTAACCCTTTACCCTTATGAAATGTCCCTCTATCTCTGATAAAACACTTTGCCTTAAAGTCTGCTTTACCTGACATTCTTTCAGTCAGTCACTTCAGTTCTTTTATGCTTACTGAATATACGGTACATCTTTTTTACCTTTTACTTTCAACCTGTGTCTTTAACAGCGTGTTTCTTACGGACAGCAATTAGTCGCATCTTGCTTTTCATTCCATCTCATCATTTCATCAGTTGTAATAGATACTCTATTACATTTATGAAATTGTTAATGTAATTGGACTTATAGCTACCATTTTTGCTATTTCATTTCTGCTGATTCCATCTGTATTTTTTTTCTCTCAAACTCTGTTTCTTTGTTCTCTTTCAGGCAAGACAGCTGAACAGTAAACCATGTCTTCTTTTGAGTTTATTGAATATTTTTAAACAACTCCATTTTAATTTATCTGTTGGCTTTATGACTTTAACTCTGCATTATTTATTTTCCTACACATCCTCACCTTTTCAGTCTAGCTGTACCACCTCACATGAAAGACAGTTTTATGCAATCTACAGTTCCACGTTCTGCCCCTCCACTCTCCATGCTATGGCTCCTACAGGTATTACATCTACAGGCTACAAACCCAATTATGCAGTGCTATAATTTTTGCTATAAATAATCATATATTTAACTGATAAAAGTCTTTTATAAATACCCACACATTTACCATTTCCTGTGCTCTTCAATCTTTCCTGTAGATTCAAGTGCAACCTGGCATCTTTTCCTTCTGCCTACAGAGCGTTCTTTAGAGTTCCTTACAGTGCAGGGCTGTTTACAATTAATTATCCATTTATGATAATCTCAAAATGTCTTTATTTTACCTTCATTCTTGAAAGATTCTATCACTGGAAATAAACAATTGGGCAAAGAGTGTTTTGGGGGTTTTTAAGTACTCTAAAGATGTCATTCCACTGTCTTCTAGCCTTTATTGTTTCTAATGAGAGGTCAGCCATCATTTGTAAGACGGTTCCCCTCTATGGCAATGTATCACTTTTCCTTCGTTGCTTTCAGGATTTTCTAATTATTTTTGGTTTTCTGCAGCTTGACCATGATGTGCCTGTGAAGGTTTTCTTTGTATGCATTTGTGGGGTTTTCTGGGCTTCTTAAATCTGTAAACTCTTTTACAAAGTTTCAGAAACTTTCAGCCATTATTTTTTCAAACTTTTTTTTCTGCTTTCATTATCTCACCTTACCATCTTTCTCTCCTCACGGTTACACATATGTTAGACTACTTGGAATTGTCCCACAGGTCTCTCAGATTCTGCTCCTTTAAAAAATTTTCACTACTTTCTCTCTCTGTTCCTCAGATTGGATCATTTCCACCGACCTGTCTTGGGTTCACTGATGCCTTCTCCAGCTGTTTCCAATTTGTTGTTAAGATACTGCAGTGAATTTACTTCAGATATTTACAGCTCCAGAAAATTACTTGGTTTTATAGTTTCTTCTTCTCCATTGAGGTTCCTTATCTGTTCATTCATTAAGAACATATATTGCTTTATATCCTTTTTAATGTGATTTTAAGAATTCCTTTAAAACCCGTTTTGCTAACTTCAACATTTGCATCATCTTAGGATCAGTTTCCATTGATTACTTTTTTTCTTCACCAAGGGCCACATTTTCTTGTTTCTTAGTCTATCCAGTAATTCTGGTTTGTATCCTGGACATCCTAATAGGTAAGTTATAGGGATTCTGGAAACTTGTATGCTTCTTCTAAGATTACTGCTTTTTGCTTAGTTTTAGAAGAGAGTTAACCTGACTAACCTTAAACTCAAACTCTGACTTCCTGTGGTGGGCAACAGCTGAAATGGCTTCAGTTCTTTTAAAGCCTCACTAAGCTGCTGTTAGCAGTTCAACAGTCAGATCTGGGCAGAACTTATGTGCTCTCTCTCTATACCTCTCTCCACTCTAAGATTTCTCCCCTCATTTTTCAGCAGCTTGCATAGCTCCAAATTCTATCCTCTGGTTCCTTAAGCCAGTAAAACTTCTAATTTCTATCCAAATCTCCAGTTCCAAACATTGTACAGGGCTTGCCCCTGGGCCAAAATCCAGGCAAATAAAAAAGGTGCCATTCACTCCTCCAGGTGCTGGCTCCTTTCCAGCTTTTGCTTGCTTTTGGACAATTCTAATACCTTCACAGAGTGATTTTATATATTTTGTCCAGAATTTTACAATAGTTATCTGTAAGACTGTTCCCATATAGGCTACTCAGATATAATATTATCTTAATTTATTTGCATTCCTGAGTTTCTAACTAGATTTCAAATACCTTAGCAACAAGAGCCTTTCATGCCTGGATCACCAGTGCCTCCTTTCTCTCCTGATTTTCAAAATATTCCTCATTTTTATCTACTGATTTTCTCAGGACATTAGTGGCTGTATTTTTGGCTCTTGTAATCTTTGTAGTTTTGTCTTTGCTTCTGAAATTATTTTTTTTTAATTTATAATTCTTCCCTGAGTACTGTTTACTTTATGTCCAAATTCATGTAATTGAGGTTTATGTTGTTATTTCATGTTTTGTATCACTTTCTTAACATGTATTTTTGAAAAAGCAGGTTTCAGTTTTGATCTGTTTAGGGACATGTATTTCTGACATGCTTTCATTGCCTGATTCTGCTCCTTATTACTTTTTTCTTTTTCTTAAAACAATGAAGAGATTTGACCCTGATCCTCCTCTAATGCACATTTTACATGAAACTCGTTTTCCTGGCTTGCAGGATGTCATCCTGGGCTGCTTTCTGCTTCACAGAGCCCCTCCTGTTGTTTTCACAGATAGCTTAAAAATATAATAGCTTGATTTTGACATTTCCTGGCTCTTTTCCCTTAATCCCCGTAATCCCGCTTACACCTGGACCCCTCTTTTTCTATTGTCTGTATCCCGCTCAGTGTCTCTTCAGTGTCTGGTCCTGTCGAGGAGGGAGCTCTGGCTGGTCTGTTTCAAGGGTTCACAAGGGCTGTGGTGGTCCACCCCTCTCAAGCCTTACCATCGGACATACTCTGCTGTTCGACAGGTCAAAATATCATCCAGTTTCAGCTGCTGTTTTCAAAATGGCTTGCCGTACATTGTAGTGACTACGTGGAAGCTATGTTGTAGCTCTTCTGTCCCCAGGTCCATGAGACATTGGTTTCCTTGCTTCCCTCTGTTTTCTCCTGGCACAGACACTGATATCATGAGGCTGACTGCCCTCCAACAATAATTCATGGGAGACGCATTACCCAATTTTGTTGTAAATATGGTCTGGGGATTTTTGGTCTTGTTATCAAGTTTCTCTGACTGTTGTTGTAAAACTTCAGGAGATCCAAAAACTATGCTGCTGCTGCACGATCTCCCCTTCAGTTAGCAACTTAGTAAGGGATCTTGAAAGAATGGCAGACTGTTGACCACGTTTCAAGGGGACAGATCATACAGGTAGTTTTCATATCATGTTGGATAAAGGGTTAGTGTGTTTCTACAAGTTAGAATAGACATTAAACTAAATCTATACTAATTACATATTTCTAATAATAATGCTGAAATTCTGCCTAAAGTCTGTTTACTACAAAGGGCAAAGAGCTTCCCTGTAACATTAAAAGTTTTGTTTTAATTTCTTCAAGACTGACTTGTAACTTTAAAATCATGAATTTTTATTATAGGAAGCTACTTTTGCTAAAATGTTTGGGGTAAAAAACTATTCACTTTGAGTTGTGGATCTGGCATAGGACGTTTATTTTTACCCATGAATTTTGTGATGATTAAGTCATATTCTATACCTTTATTACTCTATTTTAGATTTTTTCCTATAACTTCATTATTAAGTAAGTGACTTGACCCATCAATCCAAAAACCATCAAGACCTTTTGTTTTAGCTTTGTCTCATGGGCCTACTTGAAATAAACTCTGTGGCTCTAAAAGAGTCATTTCTTTAAAACAATGTGAATTATGTATCTTAACCATTATGCTGTATTAGCATCTCACATTATCTGCATCTGTATGTGTGAATATATGATAATGTTCATGGCACAGCAGTTATGAGTTAGGATACTGAAGCCAGACTGCCAGGGTTTCAAATCCTGGCTCCACCCACTACTGACTACCTGACCCTTAAGCAGGTTACTTCTCTGTGCCTCAGGCTGTTGTGAAAACAAGTGAACTACTATATGAAAGGTATTCAGAACAGAGCCCGGCACACAGGTAACATATGTACAGGACTTACTTACCTTTTCTAAAAACTGTATATGTGGCAGTATCTGAATTACCATTCTGCAATGTGACTTTTCTCACTGAGCATGATGGTTCCAAAAACAATCCATGTTGCATGGATGAACTAAATCCAGTGCGTTTATTTTATCTAACACACATTATTCCATTGTATAAATGTCAATCTCACTTTACTTATCCATTCTCCTACTGATAGCCAATTTAATTTGTTCCCACTTTTCTACCATGCTTCAGTGTGCACAAGTCTTAAGTATGTCTTCATGAGCACATGTGTTAGGAGTTTCTCTAAAGGGCATGTGCAGAAGCAGGACTCCTGAATCGTGAGAGGTGTAGATTTTTCAAGAAAACAAATACTGCCAAAATGCTCTCCAAAGAGGTTTTGTCCCACAAGCAATGTATGAGGTATTCTGTTTCTCAACATCCCCACTGACACTTGGTATTATCAGACATTAAAAATAAATTAACTTTTATTTTTTTCCAACTTTTATTCCAACAATATAACAATATCCTTCTTATGCCTAATCAAGCATTTATTAAGAACCATATTCTTAACTATTTTAGTAAAGAAGAGGACACCAAAATGCAAAACAAGAGACTTAAGTTCAAGAGCATGGACTTGGAGGATCCAAGGAACAGCAGAAAAGTTTCTATCAATCATGAGAAGCATAAGTAAGCCATAAAAAAATGATGAAAGAGAAAACACTCACCTCAAACTCTCCAAGCAGTTTAGAAATAAGCAAACCTTCCGGAAACTTGGATACAACCTAATAAATAGAAAATGAAACACAATATAAAGACACCACTGGAATGCTGGGTGACAAAATACCAAAATAAGACAGTATAAACTTAAACAGTAACAAAGACAAAAGTAAAGTTACTGAATGAATGAATTAAAGTCACAGTTTTTTTTTTAAGTTTCCAGTTTTAAAAAAGGCAGTGACTGTCAACATTTCCAGAGTTAAGAAATTGTTCTTGCATAATACTGCAATGCCACAACTCCCTAGAAATCCCTGTAGTTCTTTAGCTCAGCTAACATATTTAGCTTTAGGTCACATGAAATAATCTACAGCATAATTTCGAGCATTTTAAATGGAAGAAAATAAATGCAATGGATACTATAGAAAATGTTGCAAAATATAGTTAAGCAAAGAGAAAATATCCATAGATAGTAGCCAATGCTGTCTGTATGCATATAAAAATACCTTTTTTTAACATAAAAATAATGTCATGATTTCTCCAACCAGTTTTTTAATAACATATCATAGATCTCCTTCTGTATCAGTAAACATGGATCAACATGTTTACTAGATACATAGAGTTTTCAAATATTCAATATAATTAAATTTATTTAGTTGATATCTATGGCTGTTTCCTATTTTTCATTATCACAAATAATCCAACGATTATCCTCATACTTGCACCTTGCACACTTGCACAAATATTTTTAGGATAAATTTCTAGAAGTGGACTTACTCTATCCCAGTAAGGTATAAAAAGCTTGGCGTTTTTCTAGATATTATATATTTTATTAAAAATACTAATTCAAGCTTCAGGAAAATATGAAGTTAAAATTATTCCAAAATCCTGTGACTCAGAGACAGTGGCTGCTGCATCTCAGAAAACATCCTTTCAGAAACCTCTTTACGTACACACATACTCACATTATTCACAATTTTACATGAAAGAACAAAACTAAACATGCTATTCTATAAGACCTGTTTTTAAAAGTCCAACATGTCAAGGAGATACTTCCACAGAAGTTAACTGAGATACACATAAATTTCCTTACAAGCCACATGATATTCCCCAGTTTGGGTGGATAATTTAACCAATCCTTTATCAATGAATGCTTAGTCTTTCTCTAATATTTTGTTACCATAAAAATGTCATATTGAACATCCTTAAGTAAACAATTGTTGGACAATTAGTCAAACATCTAAACAAACAAACAAAAAACAGGACCTGAATGCACCAAGGTTTTTGCATTTCTCTCAGTAAAACCACAAGAGCTAAAATGGAATACTATAAGGCAGTAAGAGTTGTAAGGACACTGATCATTCAAATCAGTATTAACAGCTCCCACCAGAATTTTAAGTGTACACACCCTGTGGCCCAACACAAAATAGCTGAAGAGCTTTCACAAATTAATAAGGAGAAATAACAAATTAGGCCAAAGACATCAACAGGCAATTGACATAAGAAACATAAATGGCTACTAAGCATATGAAAAGATGCTAAATGTAAAAGTCAAGATGTACAAGTTAAAACATGACTAAGGGTGACATTTCACTGTCAGTGGGAGTGTAAACCTGTTCAAACGTTTTAGAGGGCAATTCAGTAATATTTATCAAAACGTAAAATATTCAATACCTTTGGCAACTCTACTACTAGATAAATGTTCAAGGGCATTAACTAGCATTTTTTAACAGCCAAGGGTAGAAATAACCCAAACATTAATCAATAACAGATCTCATATGTGAAATCTGGTGTATCCACACAATGGATACCATGCACTGTTAAGAGTAATATGTGACATACATATATATAATGCTGGTGTTGGAAAGACCTTGAACTGTTAACAATGATTTCTGGGGGTGAGGGGAAGGAAAAAAGAAAAGACAGAATTTATGGAGGAACTTATATTTTCTAAATAATTTAGAGAACATTAAAAATGTTTCAGAGTATACAATTTTTCTTCTGATCTTAAAAGATTAGCCAGTGCATTTGCAGTATATTTGAAAAGGTCAGGTATAAATATGAAACTTAAATACTTGTAGGCAAGTTAAACTTAACCACCAATGATATCTAAATGTGTAATCAATTAATCGTATCTATTTCCCAGAAACAGAAAATACTTACAAATTTTATCTTATGTTTTAGTTCTGGATCAATAGTCCCTCCAGGTCCAATTTGTGCAATAACTGATTTGAAGGTGTTTTCCAACTACGAAAAAGAGTAGGGGGAAGTTCAAATTACAGTAAAAAAAAAAGTCAAGAATAACCCTAAAGAGTATTTAAAGGAAACATCTATCAAAGGAAGTGGAATTCAACCAAATGGACAGAATACTGTTCTGAAGAGGGACTGCTGCAGCAACATGGACAGACTTGGAGTGCATTCTGCTAAGTGAAGTAAGTCAAAGACAAATACTGTACGACATCACTTATATGTGGAATCTAAAACATACTACGAACTAGTAAATATAACAGGAAATGAAACAGACTCACAGATAAAGCAAACAAACTAGCGGCTACCAGTCGGGAGAGAAAAGGAGGGGAGGAGTAATGCAGGGGTAGCGGATTAGAGGTACAAACTATTAGGTATAAAATAAGCCACAAGGATATACTGCACAATATGGGGAATACAGCCAATATTTTAATAATAACTGCAAATGGAGTATCACCTTTAAAAACTGTGACTCACTGTACTGTATACCTCCAACTTACATACTATTGTACATCAACTATACTTCAACAGGCACTGTAACATTTTATACCATATAAAATACATTCAGAGTAGATGGAATCTTTATAAAACTAAACACTGAAATCT
This sequence comes from Camelus ferus, assembly GCF_009834535.1. Taxonomy (NCBI): domain Eukaryota; kingdom Metazoa; phylum Chordata; class Mammalia; order Artiodactyla; family Camelidae; genus Camelus; species Camelus ferus. Next base: position 4,724,062 of record NC_045716.1, read on the forward strand.
TCCAGGATAATTAACATTCTCTGTAACAATTAGAATTTTAGAATCTTCAATTATTGAATCCCATACTCTTACCCAGAAAAGATTTTTGTTACTGATTTTCTTCTGTTTATAAAATTATTCAGTTCTTATTGAACACTCAGTGAAAGCCCAGTGCAGTGAGGAGATGGGGTGGTGGAAGGTCCCTGGGAGGCAGGGTGAGTGCGAGCCAGGGTGCTGATGGGGCATCTGGCCCTCAGGGCGGGAAGGAGGGCTCTCCCGTTGTAACGGAAATGAAGCAGCAAAGACCTGGTAGGGATACAGAAAGGCTCTGTGAATGTGGAGTCAGCAGGTGGAGGGAGTGACCATCTGACGGCTTCGGTATTCTCTGTGCATTCAGAAGCAAGGCTCACTCCTGAGAAGAGCAGGAAGAGGAAGGGAGTTCAGACTTTCTCAGCTTAGAAAGTGGAAAAACTAAGGTTGAGGAAATAATGGATGATTATCTAAACTTAACAGGTAGGGAGTAAAGACAGGAGAGGCCTAAGTTAAGATAGCAGGGGTCTGAGGATTTTCGTAGAGAGAAGCCAATGGCATAGAGAGGTCCCAATAAGGTAAAAAGACGATGCATGGGAATGATTGGGGGGAAAAAAGCTGGAAGCACAGCAGGTTATGAGCAGAGGGCATGGAGCACATCCAGACACCAAGGTCCAGTGAAGAGCCATGGAGTGGAGACCCAAAGGAGAATGAAGACTTGAGGTAATTCCCTGAAGCTCTCCCAGTGAACAAGAAGAGAATCTGAAGACAACTGATTTTTCACCTCCCAACAGGCTCCCACCGTTTGAAGAATCAATACAACAACTTATTATCACTGTGCTACGTGTTTCAAAACACAAAAAAAGGGTCACCTTTGACAGTGTCATTCCTCTCTAGCCACTTACAATTAAGTAGGGAAATGAGATAAATGCACAGACAGCTATAACCTAAGGTAGACTCTTAGCACCGTTAAAGAGGCACAGAAGTGCAGAAGGATGCGTCACATGAAGTTATACAGCAGGCTTCCTTTCACGAGGGCCTTGAAGGATGGGGAGACTACTGCAGAGAAAAGGCAGTGAAGTTAGGAGGAGCATGATGAACAAAGAAAAAAGGAAAAAACAGTTTACCTGAAGGCGTTAGAGAAGTAGTGGAAGAGAAAACCAAAGAAGGTCGACTGAAATCGTAACACAGGAATTTCTTAAATGCCAAACTAAGGAGTTGTTCTTGGTTAGAGAGATAAAAACTGATATTAGAGATTTGAGGGCAAGGGAAGATTACATTTTCAGAATTTAACCTGGCAGCAGAAATTAGTTTGGAGGGGCAGATGACCAGTTAGGAGATCACCGCAACTCTCAGGGCAAGAGTTTTAACCAGGGTGCCAGGAAAGTAAGAACAGAAAGGGAGGTGATGGGGAGGAGGTTACAGCTCTTAAGTGCTTAGCATGCATGAGGTCCCAGGTTCAATCCCCAGTGCCTCCTCTAAAATTAAATAAACCTAATAACCCCTCCACCACTAAACTAAAATAATTAAATAATACAATAATAAATAAATAAAATACTTGACAATTTTTTAATAGAACGAGGAGATAATACAAAGGTGGAATTGACAAAAATTAGGGAAGAATGTAACAGAGTGGAAGGAACTGATGATCCTACAGGGATGAGTAATGAGACCAAGGAAACTGCCTCACAGACCTCAAATTTTATGCAGAAAGCTAAAGGATCTTGGAATAGTGAAGCAGATTTTTGTTCAGTTGTTTGTTTTTAATCAATTCCAAGAGTCTGGGAGGTAAGTGGCAGGAGTGGCAGTTACAAACGTGAGTTGTCTCTATGGAGCATGGCTTGTAACATGGTCAGCAAACTGTGCCCTGTGGGTCCAATCTGGCCCACCATCTGTCTTTGCACAGGCCACGAGCTAACAATGGCTTCAACATTTTTAAATGGTTGAGGAAAAAAATAAGAACAAATTTTTAATGACACATGAAAATCATATGAAATCCAAATGTCAGTATCCATAAATAAATTTTATTGGAACATGACCACACTCACTCATTAACATGTTGTACAAGGTTGCTTTAGCACTATGAGGGCTGAGCTGGGTAGTCACAACACAGACCATTTGGCCCTCAAAGCCTCAAATGCTTACTATGTGGCCCTTTAGAGAAAATATTTACCAAGCCTGGGTTAAGACGTCATAGTGATGGGCTCTTAGCTAGGAACAGAATGCTTCTCAAGAAGATAAGGAAAAAAAAAAACATTTTTTTGCCTCAAGCTAGATGACTAAATTAAGCTGACTTTAAACTGAACAGGGTGAGGGAGATTTTTTAAAGTCCAAGTAATCTTGAGAATATCTGTAAGCAGAGGGTACAAGTTATAATGTGGGGGGGGGGGATTAAGAGTGGGAGGCAGTGATTGACATGAGCAAAGTAATCAAGAGGGGACCTTGATTTCAACAATGCTTCAGTCGCAGGTGCCTACATACCAAACACAAAGAATAGGTAATAAATCAAGGGAACAAAAGATTATAATATAGAGGCATAAATAAAGATGGAAAGTAACAACAGCAACAAAAATAAATATTTACGCTATAGTCACACAGGAGCCTACAGGACCAGAGAAGAGATCTGAATCAAAAAGATTCATGATTCTTCGAATCAAAAAGAAAAATGGAGAAAGACATGAATAGGCAATTGATAAAAATTAACACTAACTAGCCAATAAAAGCATAAAGTTCAACCTCTAATAAACAAACATTAATACTCAGATATAGTTATTTGCCTGTCAAATTAGAAAATTATTTTTACAATAATGCCCACTTATTCATTCAACAAATATGTACTGAACACATTCTATGTGTATCACACTGTATTCAGCATTGAATACACAGGGGTAAATCAACTGGATGTGATCACTGTCCTCGTGAAACTTGCAGTCTAGTGCTGGGAAACCAACATGAAATAATCATACAGGATTACAACTATGAAATACCTTATGAAAAACCTACGGAGTGTCATGAAAGGATAACACGCCTGAAGGTGTCAGGAAAGCAATGCTGAGATCTAACAGACAGCTGTTTGGAGAGGGAGAGGTCAGGGGAGGGTTCTCTGAAGAAATGTCCATTTACACTGAGTATTAGCAAAGGTACAAGGAAAGAAGCACATTCACACACATCTTATGTGTTAACTGAAACAGTGTTTATGGAGGACAACCTAACTACACATATGATAATCTATAAATGTACACATTCCTTTAGATGCAGTGACCGCTCCTCTAGAATTTTACCCTGTGGAGTAATGGAGGTATGTGCAAATTTGAGCAAGATTTTCATCAGTAAGGTTATTTCTAACAGCAAAAACTAGAAACAGCCTAAATCCCCAACCTGGGTTACAAATTTTTAAAAAATTATTGCATATCTATAATGCTGCATTAAAATTATATTCCATTACAATATTTAACAATGTGGGATGTTCATAATTCATAATTATGACTAAAAAAGCAAGTCACAGACCTGGACCAGAATGATTCTCATTTTATTTAAAAAAAAAAGAAAAGAGAAAAAGTCAACTTTTCTGGGTGATTAAAGTATAGGAGAATTTTCTTCTGTGCTTTTCTGTACTTCAAATCTTTTGCAATCAATCTCTATTACTTTTGTAATAAAAAAAAGTTTTTAAAAACAGACACCTGGGTGATATTTAGAAACATGAGGGTGGAAGCATTTTGGAAAGAAGATGCAATGAGGCTAAAAGCAGAAAGGAACAGCAGTTACATCTTAAGACCTTTGGGCCATATGGTGCAATGTTAATACATTTCTGATAAAGATCACAAAACTGGCACAGACACACATACAGAAGTGATGCTTTCAACTGCTTAAATATTTCCTAGGTAACTCATCTGACTAAAAACTAGGCAGTATGTAATTTGACTTACCATACTAAAAATTTCATCTGAACTCATGGAAAAACAGGTAGGGAACAGAAGAGCTACTCTCAGTTGGCCAGAGAATACCACTTTCAAAGATGTGCACTAATGAACCACTGAAGGGCTCCTTTTGACAGGTTGTTGAGAATATTCTTCAAAGACAGTTGGGCCAACTCATCAAGGGAAATTTTAAAAGCTCCTTTCATGCAGTACCAACCACAGCACCTAATTCATGTAAAAACTACCAGCTGTTTGAGTGTAAGTTAAAAGTTAATTGCAAACTAAGATGAAGCCCTGATTTTTAATTCATTTGAGATCAGAAATTCTTTTATAATTCCAGGTTTAGCTACTTTAAAACTCATGCTGAATTTTACAATAAAATTCTCTAAAAGCAGGGTAGGATGGGGTACTGATGAAGTAAAATTACTTTAAGGCAGGACAAGAAATATTAAACACCAAGTCTGTTTCTGTCAGTGTGAGCCACTGCTCTCCCCTCCTCAGTGCCCATTGTGCATCTGCATTATACAGTAACCAGATCCCTTTAGAAGACACAGGAATGCCTACTTGTCAGGAAAAAAAAAAGCAATTTCCCCCTCTTGCCAGCAAAGTTGTCCTTAGGAGACAACACTCCTTTCTCAATCCTGTAGGGGGTCACAATGACCCACTACTCGCCCTGCTGGACTATGGAAACTGTCAGTATGTTACTTTGATGTATAATCCTTTGTCTCAAAAACTTATATAACTGTAACTTGACCTCTAACAGGTCAAGGTGGTCGAGGTGAAACAGTCTTAAGAGCTTTCTGAAAGACTCCCTCCCAGGTTATAATCCTCAGGTTGGCTCGAATAAAACTTTCCCATTCTTTCTTTCTTAGATTGACTATTAGTTTTTTTCCTTGACAGTCCTCTTAGTTGTAGGGCTAGAGAACAAGGAATGGCCAGATCCCTGTTACTCTACCAAATGCTCTTACAGGCAATAACCTATCAATGGGCAGCAAAGCACTGTGGTCCAGGTCTGTACACTAAGGCAGAGAATTCTGAAGCACTGGGCTGGACAGAGGATCGGAGGCTTCATCTATTAGAACGGTAACAGCTAAGCCATACTTGCTCACTCACATTTTCATTCCTCATCCAAACTTCTTCCGAAGAGGTCAAAATAAAGGAAATCAAATAGAATCCAGTAAAAAGATTATTCATGCTCTGCAAAAGCAGGGTTCAAATTATTCAAACCATCTGCTTTTGTGAAATAAACCATGGCAATGGGAAAAGGTAGGATACAAATGAACAAGCCTGTCTGTTCCTCTTGCAGGTGAAAAATGAAGAAACTCCAGTCCTCATTTTACAAAGGAGAAACTGACTTGTTTTCTTTTTGATAACATGTTTTTCTTATGACAAAATAATGTATGTTCACTGTGAAAAAACATAAAATGCAGATGATCAAAAAAAGCTGTCTAAATTCACAATTTAAATTTAATATTGTTATATATTTATCTATTATTTTTCTATGTATATGAAAAGATATACGTATTTGTAGAGTTCTGAGGGAACACCTAGCAACTGATAGATCTATAATTTTAAGAAATTGAAAGTTGTACTTTTTATAAATAGAATTATGTGGTATCTGATAATTATGTAGAATCTGTCCCACTAGGAAATTTAAAAATATAATTTAGGAATTAAAGCCCACTCCTTAACACAAGATTTAAATAGTTCTGGTGGCAAAAACTTCAACTGGAAGTGAAATGTGATTAGTGGGTTGCATCTAGGAGGAATTCTTGGGGCCGCAAAATACAGGATGAAACTCAAAGGAAAATAAATATAGAAAAAGTGTCTCACTCCTCTCCTAGCCATGCCAGGAGCGAAGGCCCTGAACTCTGCGTTTGTTATTGCCTGGTTCTGACAGTTAAAGGCCAAATCTCCCCACTCAATTCTATAAAGTTTCCGAAAAAGAAATATGCACTATCATTCTTTAATATTTTTTCTGGAATTTTTATTCACCATAATCCATTTAGAAAATGGAAATAAAAACTTTGAACATCGGGAAAAAAAACAAGGCAAACTTATTATTTAAAATAATAACAGCCCCTCACGATGGGACTAGTGCACCCATATAAGAGGAGAAACCAGAGCGCCTGCTCCCCTCCTCCATGAGCACACACCACGGAAAGGCCAGCAAAGCACACACAAGAAGGCCATCTGCAAGTCAGGGAGAGGATCCTCACCAGAACTCAACTGTGCTGGAGCCCTGGTCTTGGGCTTCAGCCTCCAGAACTGCAAGAAAACACATTTCTGCTGTTTAGAGCTACCTCATCTACATTTTTCTGCCGTAGCAGACTAAGACTGCTAGTCCTCAAAAACCTTCCATCCAGGGCTAGTTTGGCTCCACCACTGAGGAGCCAAACCACCTTTCTGATGAGTTAAGAGGTTCTCCCACTCTGCCTAGAAGAACACTAACTTTTCTCAGCTCTGTTTGAGCTCTGGATATTGTTTGGCCTGTTGCTTCTTACTGTTTGTTTCCCCAGCCTCAAAGAACCCCCTCTTCCCCTGCGTTATTCATAGATCAGTACTCATCCAGAAATCTGAGGGGTCCTTCTGCTCTGAGAAACTTCTGAAGAGGAAAGGGAGGACCCAGGATACACAGGAGTTTTTGCCGGGAAAAAAACCAAACCAAACCCATGTGGTCAAACATAAAAGATTACTGCTAATCACAAAGAATAGACATCTCAAGTTTAATGATTTTAGTGCTTTTCTACATATGGGAGGAGGCAAGACTCTGGCTGGGCTTATTGAAATTATTCCTTAGATATGCATCTTAACTGTCTTGGGCCAGTGTCCAGTTTTTCTCCATCCTGAATCCCCCTCAGGGTGCACCACTGGGGAGGGGTGGTCCTTGATGACAGGCAACATTCATTGTTTACTGAAATGGCAGGCAACATTCTGTGTTACTTGGGGCAGGCAACATATTTTGTCCGCAACTGTTCTAATTTTGGTACTTTTAAATTCACCATAGTATATGTTAACGCAAGTCCCCCTTAATTGGTCTCTTTTCAGACTTTTTTCTATTCTATTTTTTTCCTGGAAGTTTATAATTACTCTTGCAAGTTCTAAAATTTCAATGAGATTTCTCTCAGAATTAAGTTTTTAAAAATGTGAAATTTCACACATTAACTGTATTCATTCAATAATATGTTGCAGTATTTATTCAGTATTGTCTTCTGCTCTTCAATGCAGATATATAGTTTTCTTCATTAGAGTTAAGCACAGTTCTTGTGTTTTCTTTAGGTATTGTATAGTGTGACACTTTTATTGCCATTGAGAATGAGATTCAACTGCTTATGGCACATGAGGAAAGAAATTGATTTTTTAAAATATTATTTGTAACTGGCCACCTTACTGAACTTGTTTTAATAACATTCTCATAGCTTTTCCAAATAGATCATGATGTTTATGAATAATAAGTTAATGTTTATAAGGCAAAGGTAGACATAAATGACAGGGAATAACGGTTTAAAATAGGTTTCTCTTTGTTTTATGGCTAAAAAGAAAACTTAGTTTTAATTTACTAGATTATAATTTGGGGGTGTGTAACTTTGTGTTTCTGTGTCAGTTCTACACTGTGTCAACTGAAAAAAAAAAAAAAAAAAGCACAACCTAAAGGTTGTGAGTTATGTTTTATTCAGGGTGCTTACTGAGGACTATAGCCTGGGAGACAGCCTCTCAGATAGCTCTGAGATAGCTCAACAGTGAAAAATTCATGATGTCTAGCACCTAATCAAAGTTACCTATCCAGGCAAAGAGGTTTGGAGAATATGACCACATCAAGGAAGAAAATAAAAAATTTAAAACCCGTAAATGATCGAGATGATAAAATTAGCAGATAAGACCATTAAAAGTTATTATAAATCTTATAAATATGCTTACGTACATATGGAAAGTATGGACATAATAAAGAGATAGATGAAGGATATAAAAAAGATCCAAGTGAAATAAGTAAAAATTAAAAATATGTCTAAAATGAAAAATAATCTGGATGGGATTAAATGCTCCAGAAGAAAAGATAAGTGAACTTGAAGACAGCAAGAAAAAGCACCCAAAATGAAGCATACAACTGGGAGGAAAGGGAAGAGACTTGCGAAAAAGAAAAAGAACAGAGACCCAACAGCCTGCAAGAAAATAACAAGCAGTCTAGTGTAGGTATAACCATAATTCCAGATGAAGAAGAAAGGGGGAAAAAATTAAAGACAAAAATTCTCCAAATTTTCTAGAAGGGTAGATTTTAAGTGTTCTCATCACAAAAATAAAAAAATAAAGAGCACAGCTGATAAATATATTTATGGTATTAGCTGTGGTGATGGCTTCACAGGTACATAATTATCTCCAAATTCATCAAGTTGTACATAATAAATACATACAGCTTTCTGTATGTCAGTCATACCTTAATGAAGTTTAATTAAAAATAAATTTCCAGGTTTCATTAACATTGTAAGTCCATATACAAAAAGCTCAACAAATCTCAATCAGAACAAACAAAACTATAAGGGACACTAGAATCAAACTGCAGAAAACCAATGATAAAGAGAAAAGCTTGAAAGCATCAAAGGAGAAAAAAATTATGTACAGAAGAACAAAGATAAGAAGGACATAGACTTATTGCCTGAAACTATGCACACCAGATAGCATTGGAATTGTCTTCAAACTTCTAAAAAGGGAAGAAGAACCATCACCCTAGAATGCTATACCCAGAAGAAAATGTCACTCAAAAATGAAGGCAAAGAATTTTTCAGAGAAGCAAAAGCTAGAATATTCACTGCCAACAGATTTATGTCACAGAATATGTTAAAATTTTCCAGGCAGAATGAAAATTATACTGAAGAGAAATCTGGGTGCAAAGAATTGGAGAGCACCAGAAATAAATGTGGGCAACTATAGAAGTTTTCTTTTCATTTTTAATCTTTAAAAGAAAGTTGACTTATTTTTAAAATAAATAGATAATAATTTGTTTAAATATTTTAATATTAAATAAATACTGCTTATTCAAAATAAATATTTTAAAGCAAAAATAAAAATGTTTTAAAGAGCATATGACCTATGTAGAATTAAAATGTGTCACAATGATAGCACAAAACATGGGAGGAGAGAAATGTAAACCTAATGTTCTAAGGTTCTTACAACCAACATGAAATGATATGATGTTATATGAGAATCAACTGTGATAAATTAAAAACATGTTGAAAGGCCAAAGGCTTCCACTAAAAGTATTTTTAAAGAGTTATACCTAATAAACAAATAATAGAAATAAAATAGAATTATAAAAAATACTTAATCAGGAACAAGGCAAGGATGCCCCCTTACCACTGCTTTTCAACACTGTCCTAGGAGTCCTAGCTAACTCCATAAGGATAGAAAAGGAAACAGTAAGTACAGCTGACCCTTGAACAACACTTGAACTGTACAGGTCCATATACACACAGGTTTGTCTCAACAAATATATTAAAAAGTGTTTGGAGATTTGTGACAATTTGAATAAACTTGTAGCCTAGAACTGTGAGCTGGGTAGCCTACACAGCCTGGAACTGTGCAGCCTGGAAAATTTAAGAAAAAGACATGTCATGAATGCATAAAATACATGTAGATACTGGTCTATCCTTACATGGGCATAAGATGAGTGATATTTAATATACAATTTATAATATGTACATTTTCTTACTGTTTTTTAACTTTGCTTTCAAAGAATTACATTACTGTACAGTATGCCTCTCCTTGTAATTGGAGAAACTGCGTATCAGTCTATCATCCCTGGTAAGTGTTTTTTTTTAATGTAATAATGTTTCTAATACTGTATCATAAATATGACTCTAATATACTGTATGCCACAAAAATTTTGACATGTCATTCATTAGTGTATAGCTAGGCTACCTTGAAGCAATCATACTGATTACCTAGCCTACCACAAAGCAATCATACTGCTCCTAAAATATCAATGTATGAATCATTGCACCTGTAAATAATCTTCATTTCTTTTCACATTATCTTTTCATTTTTGATGTCTACTGTTACTAATACTGTAACATACACAGTGTTTTGAAAAGACAATATTGATATAAGTACTGACAGATGATTCATCTTGTAAACAGACAACATAAACTTACAGTATCAATAAATACAGCACAGTACTGTACATGTATTTTCCATATGATTCTCTTAGCTTACTTTATCATCAGAATACAGTATATTATACGTATAATATACAAAACATGTTAATTGATTATTTATGTTATCAATAAGTCTTCTGGTCAACAGTAAGCTATTAGTTGTTTGGGGGGAGTTAAAAGTTATATGTGGATTTTTGGCTGTGCAGGGGGTGGGTGCCCTAATCCCCTCAGGATTTAAGAATCAACTGTATGACAATTCAGAAGAAGGAATACAACTGTCTTTGTTTGCAGATGACGTTTATCTATGTAGAAATCAACCAAAGAATCAACAAAAAAACTGGAATTGATATGCAATTACAGCAAGGTTGCAGAATACAAGGTTAATAATAAAAAAGTCAATCAGTTTTCATTATATCAACAAGGAACCAGTGGAATTTTGAAGTAAAAACACATAACCATTTATATTAGTGCCCCCAAAATGATTTAGGTATAAATCTAACAGAGTTGTTAAAAAAAATCTGTATGAGGAACAATGCAAAACTGATGAAAGACATCAAAGAACTACTAAATAAATGGAGAGACAGTGCATGTTCGTGGATAGGAAGATTCAGTATTTTGTCAAGATGTCAGTTCTTCCCAACTTGATCTATAGATTCAATGCAATCTCAATCAAAATCCCAGTGTTTTTTGGGAGATATCAACAAACTCACTCTAAAATTCATATGGAGAGACAAAAGAGTCAGAATAGCTAACTCAATATTGAAGGAGAAGGAAAATTTGGAGGACTCATACCACCCAACTTCAAGATGTACTATAAAGCTACAGTAATCAGGACAGTGTGGTATTGGCAAAAGAAGAAACAGACCAGTGGAACAGAGCAAAGGCCCTGGAAAAGATCCATGAAAATCGAGCCAACTGACCTCTGACAAAAGAGAAAAGGCAACACAATGGAGCAAAGATAATCTTCGACAGTGGTGCTGGAACAACTGGACATCCACATGCAAAAAATTGAATCCAGACACAGACCTTACACCCTGTACAAAAATGAACTCAACCTGGATCACAGACTTAATATAAAATAAAGACTAATAAAACTCCCAGACAATAACCTAGGAGAATCCCTAGATGACCTTGGGTATGGCCATGACTTTTTTAGATACAACACCAAAGACACAATCCATAAGAGAAATAATTTATTTAACTGGACTCAATTAAAATTAAAAACTTCTGCTCTATGAAAGACGATGTCAAGAAAATGAAAACTAAGCCACAAAATGCAAAAAAAAAAAGCAAAAGACATATCTGATAAAGAATTATCATATAAAATATACAAAGAACCCTTAAAACTCAACAATAAGAAAACAAATAACCTAATTAAAAAATGGGCAAAAGACCTGAATAGACAACTCACCAAAGAAGATATGCAGACAGCAAGTAAACATATCAAAAGATGTTCAATACTATTTATCATTAGGGAATTGTAAATTAAAACAATGAGATACCACTATACACCTAATAAAAGGACCAAAACCTAAAACACTGACAACACCAAATGCTGGTGAGGATGTGGAGCAACAGAACTCTCATTCACTGCTGGTGGGAATGCAAAATGTACGTACAGCCAGTCTGTAAGAGAGCCTGGCAGTTTCTTGCAAAACTAAACTCTTATCATATGTAAATGCAGGAAAGGGTGTGAAGAAAAGGGAACCCTCCTACACTGCTGGTGGGAATGCAGTTTGGTGCAGCCATTATGGAAAATAGTATGGAGATTCCTCAAAAGACTAAAAATAGACTTACCGTATGATCTAGCAATACCACTCCTGGGCTTATATCCAGAGGAAACTTTAATTTGAAAAGATATATGCACCCCAGTGCTCACAGCAGCACTATTTACAATAGCCAAGGCATGGAAACAACCTAAATGTCCATTGACTAGATAAAGAAGCTGTGGTACATCTATACAATGGAATACTACTCAGCCATAAAAAATAATAAAATAATGCCATTTGCAGCCACATGGATGGACCTGGAGACAGTCATGCTAAGTGAAGTAAGCCAGAAAGAGAAAGAAAAATACCTTATGATATCATTTATATGCAGACCGTAAAAAAAGTCAAATAAACTTATTTATAAGACAGAAATAGACTCACAGACATAGAAAACACACTTACGGTTACCAGCGGGGGAAGGGGGTAGGAAGGAATAAACTGGAAGTCCAAGATAAAAAAAAATTAAAAATGTATACATAAATAAACAGTGCTGGAATAACTGGCTATCCATATGCAGAAAACTTTGACCCATACCTTGAATATTTTTCAAAAATTAACTTGAAATGGATAATAGACCTATGAATTAAAATCATAAAACTTCTAGAGGAAAACATTTCTGTGACTTGGGATTAAACAAAAATCTATTAGGGAGGCAAGAACCAAAAATATAGATAAATTAGATTGCATCAAAATTAAAGACTTCCCCACAAAAGACAGGATTCAGGAAATGAAGAGGCAAGCATAAATAAGAAATAAGAAAATATTTGCATAACACGTCTCCAATAAAGAACTTGTATCCCAAACATACAAATAATTCTTCCAACTCAATACAAGGACAACTCAATTTTTAAGAATGAGCAAAAGATATGAACAGACACTTCAAAGAAGATACACAAATGGCAAATATACTTATGAAAGGATACTCAATGTTATTCACCATTAGAGAAACTTCAGTTAAAATCAGGAGATACTACTAAACACCCCACTCAAATGGCTAATACTTTTTAAATTGACAATACCAAAAGTTAACAAAGATGCGACTGGAACTCATATTCGTGGCTCATGAGAAAGTAAAATTGTACAGCCAGTTTGGAAATAGTGGAAAAAGTTAAATGCACATTTACTGTATGACCCAGCAATCCTAATCCTGGGTATTGACCCAAAAGAAATGAGGTCTATGTTCATACAAAGTATAAGCAAATGTTCACAGCGGCTTTATTCATAACACCCTAAATGGGAAACAACCCAAATATTAGCTAATGGTGAATGGATAACAAATTGAGGTATATCAATACAATGGAATGACACCCAACAAGAGAAAGGGACAAACTACTGATACATACTGCATGAATCTCAGAAGCATCCTGTTAAGGTAAAGAAGCTAGACACAAAAGGCTAGACATTATTTAATTCCATAAACTTGGAAAGTCAAAATTATAGTTATAAAAAGCTGCGGTCGTCTGTAGCTATAGTTGGGGAAAGAGATCAAACTACAAAGTGGCATGAAGGAATTCTGCAGGATGACAGAAATGTTGTTTCCTGATTTTGATGGTGACTACACAACTAGATACATATATTAAAACTCAAACTGTACATTTTCAGTGGGCAAATTTTATTATATGTAAATTATGTTACTAAAGCCAATTTTTAAAAGTTACAGAAATAAAGCACTTTTGTGTTTTAAATTTAATTTCTATGTGCTTATTTTGAGCTCTATTTACGTTATCTTGCTAACTTAACCAGGATTTTGTTGGCTCTAGTCTAGTAGTTTTTTAACTCAAAATCTGTCAGCATTATAGTCACAGAAAAATACCAGGATTACAGTGCTCAGGGCCAGCCATTCTGGTGAAGATATTCATCAGGTAAGTTGCAAATATGCTTCTATGACTTTGGTGAGAAGCTGGAACTAGAGATACAGGTTTGGGAGTCATCTGCAGAAAGTAGTAGAAACCACGGAGTTGGTAAAATTGTACTCTTCTCACTGCCACCTCTCACTTGTTACTAATCCACAGAACCATAGAAAGTGCTTAAGTTAAATCTGAAATAAATGAATTCATTCATTGACTTGAATTTGAAAAGGTCAGCTTTTCCATGAGATCTAAGTAATAACCACTGAATTTAACACATTTTTGGTGTATTTCTATCTCCAAATTCATATATCTCACCTGGTTTAATTTTTCAGAGTGATTCAGCCTTGAAGTCTCTGCTACATTTGACTTAGACATCTTTTCCACATTGAATATTTGCTTTGGTAGTTTCATGTTTGAAGTGGGTTGTGAAAAGCGTGCCTTTGCTACTGGGAAGCCTGTGGGATATGACCCCTGTTTCATTCTAAAAGGCTGGATAAAATTTTTACCTTTTGTGAACAAAAGGAGAGAAAAATTGTCAATAACAATTTCTAGTTTATTTCTGGCGGTTGTACATATGGTCAAGGGGGTAGAGAGACACTATACAAAGGATCATATCAGTCTTCTGAGCCTTTAAGAGAAACACTGATTGGGGTAGGAAAAGCACTGGATAAGCGGAAGAGTTCAACATCCAACCTTAACTGTACCCTTTTCTAGCCATGAAATTTTCAAAAAGTCATTTAACTTTCTTGAGCTTTGGCTTCTTTATTTGTACAACAGAGTTACTCACCCAACCAGTCTATGGAATGAGAATCCAAGGTAAAATGCTATGCAAATAAGGTGGTTATCACTATGCTACATAAATTACGACAGTGCTTGCTAGGATCAAAGATCAGTGATAGCAAAGACCAGATGGTAAATGCTACCAACTAGTATTATTTTTGAAATTTTTCATTTTCCATGTCATATCTTCTCTATATAAACACACATAACTAATGCTCATTTACAGCCCTCTAGAGAGAGCTGGTCCTGTGTTTTCATAATAATAGCCACCACTTTATTATGAGCTTACTAAATGCGAGGCACTTTACTGACCTCATCTCATTTAATCCTCAGCATGACCCCAAGAAGCAAGTATTATTATTCCTAGACATTTTAAGTAACTTGCCTGAGATCATTCAGCTACCAAGTGGTAGAGCCAGGATTCAAATTCAACAAACGCTTGGAGCTTGGCCATCATATACCTCTATGTGTACCACGACTGTTCCAAAATTTGCTGATCCGTAATACAGTTACCAGTGCTCACATGCTTACCTGCCGGCCATCCTCTCTGCCTTCCCTCTGATACGCTCTTCTTCAGGGTCAGCAAAGAACCTGCCCTGGTCTGTTCTACAGAAATAACATCTGATGCGGCATTCAGCACCTCAAACATAGAGAGGAATCCATACTGCATGTACTGGAATGATCGTCCAAATCGCCTGACAAATGCCTTTTCAAAATCAGAAAGGAGAACAGGAGATAATGCCAAGAGGTCTTTCAACTCACTCTTCACGACAGCTGGAAGAATAGGGGGTACCCTTCCTCGGTAAGGTACTCCCCGTCGAGAGCTGGGCCCACAGCAAACACTGGCCCTTCCCTTCTGCATGGAGTTTCGAAACTTATGGCTGCTCCTCTGTTTTGCAACTAAACTTGCTATTCCTTTGGTGGATTCATCCGGAATGGCTACAAAGATGTGAAAAAAGAAATCGTATTTAGGTGAAAACTTACTTCCCTCTTTATTCTTTGCATTTGTAGTTACAAAATTTTTAACTCTCCAAGGAGCTGTGTATCTAGGTAGCATGATAAACATGAATCCTTGGTTCCTCCATTTCTTGCATTATTTAGAGAACAGCTTGTTAGCTTCTCTACCAGAGAATGAAGAGAGAAAGGTAACACCTAATTTATTATCATTGCTGCTAAGATCTCAAACACTGTAGATAAACATTAAACTTCCCTACAATTATTTTTCTGTGCTTCATGAAATTTAAAATATGAGTTTATAATTAAAAAGGTCCATTGTTAAGTTTCTCCTGACTTAAGGTGCAATCATCTTAAATCATATGCAAAATGTAGTTTTTGTGAATGCACAGTGTTCTAGAGAAAGGTTTCCTCATTTTGTTAAAGCTCTAATTCTGCCCACAACCTCAAAGGTGCCTATGTCTCCCCTTCTCCCTCAAAAAATTAAGATCCCCTGCCTAGGATGCAGGATAATTGCAGAACTAGAACAATTTTTTACTAAGTGATTATTATTACAAAGTTCATAGACTTTCAAATCTTAAACCTACCTTTCAGTATTACAGTACCATCCCCACAGGGGCAGACACAGACAACATCAGGCATGTCCAGCACCAGCTCCATGGTGGACCGATACCCAAGGATTCGGAGTGGTAAGTGGTTGCCAACCATCAAAAGGTACTCCTTTTCCAACTGCTGTGGGGTCAAACCATCTTTGGTGGAAATGAGAAGTGACCTTATTTCCTTCCTCAGGCATTCCTGTATACGCTCTTGTTCAGACATTGCGCCCTACAGGATTTAAGATAGAAATATTGCTCATGAGGAAAAGCAGGCAAAGATGAAGAAAATAGTCTATAATGGCCAATAGTGGGATATAAACTGAGATGCGAATTTTAAAGGTAATGAGACAGAAGCAACACTGTGAGAGTTCACTGAAATTTCATTTGGTAAAGGACCCCCAAATTCAAATTCTAAATCCCAACCTGTGTTGACTAACCTACGTGTGTCTCAACAAATTCCTGCCACTTAGTATGTTTAGAAGTCCAAGTTCCTGGCTTGCTTTTCATGAAGTATTAACTCGGGTTGTTCGGGGGTCTTATTCTACACCGCAAACCTAGTACCAGAGTCTTTCGTCGACTCTTTAGGAACCAGGACTGGGAAGAAGGCAAACGCAATACCTCCTTCCCCAAAGCAAGGACAGGGCTCCGGGTAAAGACGCTCGCACCAGAGTCACTTCCTCCAACCCAGACCCACCGGGAGGCTTTCCGAGTCAACGACCTCATCGTCGCCCGCCCCCTCCCCACTGCGCCAGGGCGAGAGGCCCCCTGCCCCACCCCCACCGTCTCTCACGGCCCCGGAGGAGTGGGGGGCGGCCCTGCCGCCTGCCCACGACCCCGGGAGAAAGGGGCAGGCGGGAGGGAGGCAGGCGGAGCGGCCGTCTGCGGTCCGGCCCCGCCCGGCCGCCACTCACCCTGACACCGGCGCCGGCGCTGCCGTTGCGGGCCTGACGAAGTCAAAGGCGCTCCCCTAACTAGCGGCCGAGGCCGAGCGCCGCGCGGCGGCCCGCGCGCCTGCGCACCCGCGCCCGAGGGGGCGCGCCGGGGGCGCCGCGTTCCAGCCCCGAGGGCGCTCGGCCAGTGGGACCGTTGGACAGACCTGGCCGCGCCGGGTCCAGCCTGGCTTCCAACCTAGTCGCCGGGCTCCCAGGCAGCCTCGGCAGCTTTCTGGCATGGCCGGCACCTACCTCCTTCGACGTGGATGGAAGACATGAGATGAGGCCACGGCAGGAGAACCTCTCCAACCACATCCTCGGCAGGGCCAGGGGGCCGTCCCACCCTACCGACCGGCAGGCAGTTGGAGGAGAGGAAGCCTGCGAGCTTCTTAACCTGCCTGTGCCTCTGAATCACCTGTGGACCTTATTTAAGGGGGAACAAAATGCCCACGTATGATCAGCAGAAATTCTGATTCAGCAGGTCTACGTCTATTCGGGGGAAATTTCAGGCAATTCCAGTGCTTGCCTGGAGAATCAGTGCTAAGTTAGATAGATGCAACTTAGGCTCCCAGAGAGAGGAGGGTGGGGTGAGGAGGGCTTCCTGAATGAGTGGAGAACATTCCAGGTGCCACTGGAGATAAAAGAGCTAGGAAACTAAAGAAGAGGGTGTATTTGTAGTTTAAGAGGTAAATAGAGAGGCATAGTATAAAGGCTTTTACCTTAAAATGTACACTCCAATTAAAGGAACAAGACAAACGAAAAGATAACCAAAGAATTAGAATCAAGAAGGAAACCAGAGCACATACATCTACCTTATCTTCCATATAAAATCCTATGACATAATACCAAAAACAAACAAAAAAACAAAAAACCAACTCTAGGCAACAAAAATGTTCCATCGATGAACTAAGAATACTGAGGAATCTCTGAATGACAGAAAATTGAGATGAGCTGGTTTCTAGGAGAATGGGCAGGGCTAAATAGCAAATTAGAAAAAAAGGAAAATGAAGAATGGATCCAGACACTCCAGCATCTGAATGACCAATGTTACAGAAATAACAGAACGGTGTTGAGGGTTGGAGGTTAAAAAAGGAAAAAAATGACCCAAATTTGAAGAAAAACACACATCTTCAGATTAGATGGACTCACTGAATCCTTAGGATAACTAATGAAAAAAAGATCCCATCCTAGACAGAAACTAGGAGAAAGAGAATCAAGAGATTTTTTATACAAATAGGTTACCTAGAAAACAATGGAAATTAGGTTGCCATTGGATTTCTCAATGGAGCAATAACTTCAAAGCTGAAACTGGAATCCTTTACCCAGCCAAATCAGCACGCAAGTGGAAGAAAGACATTTCAGACACGCAAGGATTCTGAAAGTTTACGCTCTCACTACATAACTTGAGAACGGCTCCAGTAAAATGAACAATGAATTGAAAAAACGTATTATCCCAGATTCTCATCCTCATTTATCTGAGATAACACATAGTGAGTACTTATGACATGCTCTTTTACATGGATTATCTCATTTTCTTCCCAGTTACTCTGAGAAAGGTACAATTATGGTCCCCAAGTGAAAAAACTGATAGAAATGAACAAGGATATAACAGAGTAATAGGCAACAAAAACATAAAACTTTTGACTGAATCTAGAAAGTTATTGGTGCATAGTGTGAAAAGAGAGATTTTCACAAAGACACTCGAGCTAAATCCCAGATCAACAACTGCAAACTGTCAGGGGCTGAGTTGCTTCAATCAGGAGACCCCATTTGGAAGGGTAGCTACTGTTGGGATCATCACTTGTTTGGCTTTGAAATAATGTACTGTCACCCTCTGAGACCTGTCAGACGTACGTGATGGCTAACCTGTGAAGTGAGTGGGAATGAGGTGGAACCATCACACCAGCCCCTTTCGCACCTTTGATGGTGACACCTCTGCAATTCTCCAGGTATGTGGTAATGCTTTTGATGTACTTCACTTGGCATTTTCTACCAGAATAAACCTGACTCAATGAATGCACCCATGTACGAATCCTATCAGTTGCTAAGATTACCTATTCCAGCTATTTACTTGGCAACTAGGGTACTAACCATAGATGAATTCACAGGCCTACTAGCCCTGCCCAAAGGTGAACTTGGACAAGAACTCAATTCATTTATCTCCTAACCCCTATAATCTCAGAATGTTGATTGCAAGCGATGACACTTTGGGTCCCAGAAGTTAATGTTTGAAAGTAGTGATAATCACTGAAAAGTTTGAGTTCCTCTTTTTTTCCAGAACAGTTATCCATAAGGGAAAGCAAGGCCTTTGTGGAAAGGCTGGGATGAAGGTTTGCAGTACTTAGGTACAACATTCCAATAGCATTCTTCTTTAAGAACATTTAGGCTACACTGAAGAGGCTCTGGGTCTGGGATCTGATTTAGTTCTGGGAATAGAGACAAGTCATGTCTCTCACTCATGAGAGGTCTCTATTCCCCAAATCTAGAATTGCGTTTTGTTTACTTTTGTAGTTACACAAATCAAAAAGACTTAGTGGGTTGTGTGTTGAGTTCATTCCCTGGAATCCTGCAATAATAAAAAATACCACAACCAGAGAGCTCTGTGAGTCAGACCAACGTGTTTTCCATCCTGCAGCCTATTATGATGACCAGAGTCCACTTTTCTCCTCTTAATAACTGCCTCCACCTGGTCTCCTCCCACCCTGCTTGCATCTGGGAGTGTATTTCCATTGCAGCTGCTCCTACCAGCATTCCTGCCTTAGAAAACAGCCAGTAATGAGTTTCTCTGTGTGTGTGTGTCTTAAGCTTCTGATGCTTTAATATATGCCTCTTGACAAGTATGAGAGAATCTTTTGAAAACACAGTGAGGGAGTAAGTGTTAGAAGTTCATGATAGAACAAAGACAGCACTCCTACCTCCCCAAGTGTTGTTTTTTTTTTAACATCATGCCCAGTTTGGGGCCATTTGATGTCACTATTCAATTCTATTTCTGACAGCAATCACTGCACGGCTTTGCCATCCCTGTTAAACTTCTGACACACTCCTGCCTCACCACTAGAAAGTGACTTTGCTCCGACTCCCAGAGAAAATGGAGGCTCTCATATATGAAACCCCTCAACTTCAGCCCCAGCCTCTAAATCAGCCCCGCCCCCATATCTTTCTTCCTGGTCTCAGAGGCTGAGTGGCCATCCCTCCTACTCTTGGGTCTATCCCCCCAACTCCTCTAGGACCATGACCTTTGGTTATTATTATACAGTCATATATTCAGTATCTCTTTACAGATTCCTTTCCTTTAACGTAAAAAGGATTAGAGCATAATTTTGTCTTACACACACAACAGAGACACAGAGAGAGAGAGAAACTCAACCTACACCCTCTAGCCATTTCTTTCATGGTCAAATCCTTGAATAAACAGTCCACACTCATTTTTTCCCCACTTTTTCATCCACCATTTACTACTCAGTCCAAAGCCATCAGCCTGCTACTCTGGACATCTTAAGTTAGTTTTACCTAAATCATCAATGACAAATCTTCTAACTGACAAATCTTAAGGATTTTTCAATCTTTTCTCTCAGATGATCTCTGCTGTTTACCCTTGGTGTCCCCTCCCTTTCTGAAAATCTCTCCTCTGTGGGTGTCTATGCTGCTGCTGCTGGACTGGGCTTGGCGCCTAGCCTTCTGCTCTTATTTCTTATTTGTTATTCCATCGTTCGTGCCTGCCAGGATCTCCCCTTGGCCCTTCTTTTTACTCTTCCCCCTCTTTCTGAGTGACGATTTTCACTCTCATGGCTTCAGCTTTGGCTGATACCTTCCAAAATGCATGTTCATTCAAGGAACAAATATCTTTTAGCGCCTACTATGTGCCAGACCAATGTTCTAATAGATTGAACAACAACAACAAAACAAAGTCCCTGTTCTCCTGGATCTTACCAAAGACAGACAAAAAGCATATATATATATATAAATACCAGGGCAAGGGGGAGTGAGAAGGGGCTGCTTTAAAAGTATTTAGAAAACCCTTTGTTTAACCTCTATGAGAGTGATTCTCAACTTCTGGTTCCTGAGCAGAATAACCTAGAAATTTGTTATAAATACCATTTCTCAGACCCCACCCCAGACCTGCTCAACCAGAACCTGGGGGAGGTGGAGGTGGGGGGGGGGGGCGGGGAGGAGTCCAGCAATGGTTTAATAAGCCCTCCAGGTGATTCTGATGCCCGCTAAAGTGAGAACCACAGCTCCTCCCGCCTCACGTGCCATGAATAGATTACAGGTGTGCAGTCTGATACCGATTTTCTCTGCCCATAAGGGTAGCTTGAGGGTTGGAGTAAAAGGAGGCGCTGGGGATCCTCCAGTCAAAAGTAACCTCCGCCCAGTCTTTCCACAAGGCAACCAAGCGGGGTCAGCTGGCATGCCCACAGGCCTCCAGGTTGCAGGGTAATTGCCATTCAACACTCACTGAGTCTACCGCAAGAAGCTGCGCGCTGCCAAGGACCTATTTCTCCCGCCAGCGCCGCCCCTGCGCATCCGTGGATGAAGTTCCGTCCGGGAGCGCAGAGAGTCTGCGCAGCGTAAAGCGAGGGGTGGGAGCGCAGGGGCGGGGGCTGGGGAGCGCGCGGGGCCAGGGGGCGAGGCGGGGAGCGCGGGGGGCGGGGAGCGCGCGGGAGGGAGCAGGGTTCCTGAAAGCGTCCCGCGCGTCCGCCGCTTCCGGCCGCCTCCGCTCTAGCTGCGCGGCCCTTGCCCTTAACTAGTAATGCGCGTGCTGGGCCCTCAAGTTTCAGCATTGTTTTGAAATACTCGTTAGGGAAAAGCTCAATGGATTGAAATCCACTTGTATCATCACAGGAAATATCAAAATTACATTTGTTGATGAAAGAAAATGTTCAGTTCTTTGTTCAACCGTTGTAAATTGAGTGTTAAAAAACGGTTTTTAAAACTTTTTAGTCATTTCACAATATATACGTACACCTTAAATATGTACAATTTTTATTTGTCAATTATACTGCAGTAACGCTGGAAAATGAATAAATACATAAATTAAAACGTAAAATTGTGTGAACACGTTTCTCATTCATGGTGACAAAAAATATTTAAAGCTTATCAAAAAGCTTTGGGAATTTCAGGTAGCCATTTAGTATGGTTGGAAGGACCAGTTCTTGAAGCTCATCTGAGGATCACCCACCCATCTCTTAATGTGGCTCAAACTGGGTCTCCTCTGACTCCAGCCAGGTAGAATTACTCCTCCTCTGTGTCCTCATGCTGCCATATAGATCTGTGCTTCTTAACCAGGGGCACTTGGCAATGTCTAGAGATGTTATTGGTTGCTACAACTGGTAGGAGGGTTAGGGATGTGTGCTACTGGCATCTAGTCGTGGGTAGAGGCCCTGGATGCTGCTGAAGATCTTACAGTACACAGGACAGTCCTGTACAACAAAGAATTATCTGGTCCAAAATGTCAACAGTGCTGAGGTGGAGAAACCCTGCTGAAGATCTTTCTATCATAACATATATACTTTATCACACCTATCTGTTTACATACCTCTTTCTCCCTGTTAGACTATAGATTCCTCAAGGACATGTCTTACTTTTACAATCTCAGAGGTGATCAGTACTAAACACATAGTAGGTGCTTACTATGCATCTGTGAAGTGAATTGAGAGAAAAGTCAAGTTAGTTTTATCTGCACCTGACAAGTGGATAACTGCATCTCCAGGCAAAGGAAGGCTGGAACATAAAATGCTTGAGAGCAGTACAATTAGGGAAATTGGGTCTGACAGAGACACCGGCAGTTATGACCAACTGCTCAGCCTGTAAACGTTGAAATCTCCATCTTTCTCAAGTCTTTTATCCTTCACCATCCCCCTCTTCATAACCCCACGAAGTCACCAAATTCTGTCGATTCTCTACCTCAGAAATATTTCCTAATCCAATCCATCCCCACTGCCAAAGCCAGCATCCAACTCGCATCAGCATCACTTTCCTAGACCACTGCTGTGCTCTCCTGGTTGGCCTCACTGCCATCTAAAAATTGAGAAAGTCAAATTCCTGTAGTTTCTTCCAGCTCTAAAATGTTACAACTTGCAATTTTGTCTAGTGATAATGAATTCCAGCTTTTCCATTAAATAAGTCATATAAATCAATATTCACTCTTCATTTATCCATGCGGATATGAAATTCCAAGACACTAAATGGGACTAAGTATATTAATTTAGAAAGCCATGAGATCTTTCACGACCTTTGTCTTGGAAACAAACTCAAAGCCAGTAACTTTTTTCCCCCAATTTTTAATTTTATTGTTATTAAATATCAAACCTTGGAGTTTATGCTTTTATAACTCTAGATGAAAAAATAGAAAACATACATAAAGCACTCTGTTACATGCTGAAACATGTGTGCAATTGTTTGTGTCATAAACTCAACTAACCACTTTTTCCACGAACACCATTTGCAAAGCCAGCAACTTTAATTGGTCCTCCCCCTCTTCTAGTAACTCCATTCCCACAGAGGTCAACCTCCTAACAAACCCAAACAAGGACTAAAGTATTAAGAGTTTAAAGATGTGTACATATAATATTGTCAGCAAAGGGATGACCAACATGTTCAATTAAAAAGGAATCTAAAAGAAAACAGCAATATCATGACAAGAGTAGATGAGGCCAGCCAGCTAAAGACTCACACTGCTACCTCAGCGCTCCTCAACTCCTCCGCCTGTGAGATGCTGTGTTGACTTTTTAAACGTGGAATGTTACGCAGTTTCTCAGATGTTGTCATGACCCTTCATAATCCCAACAGACCTGTGTTATAAGCAGGTGCTTCTGTTACTGTTATATATGGATATAAAAAATGAAGTAGCAATTATGTAACTTGTCAGTGGCCCTATAGCAAAGCAGACAGAACAAATGCCCAACATGGGCCCCACCACCAAGTAGGGCCTTTTCTCATCAATTTTTCTCCTGGAAGAAACCCATTTATCGTATTGGGAGGCAGTGTACAGCTTTGAGAATATCATTTGGCCAGATACCCTACCGATTCTTGGATCAAAAATTGAGGTGCAACTTTAGTTTAAGTCTACAGTTAGGGCTCTAGATCAAATTAATTTGTAACAGGAAAAAAAAATCAATAAATGCTACAGTTCTATGCTTTTCCAAATAGGGAAATTTTTACAGGATGACAAAGAAACTATGTTTAATAGCAACTATTAATTTTGAGTGAATACTAAATAATCATGATACTTTTCCCCCTATGGGCCAAATGCAGCTTCAGAATTTTTCTCAATGTGGTGCTCTGGGCAGGAACTATTAATTGAGTCAGGCACTTGAGAGGAAGTCCTCCCTTATGTGGCCCACACAGTAATCAGTTTTAGAGGGTAAAAAAACAAATCTACTTAAATTACTTTATTACTAATCTTTTAATTACTTTATCCCCAGTGGCCTAACTTGGAATAAATGGAAGAAAGTAGTGGAATACTTTTTCCAGACCCGGTCTGAGTTACTTCAGGTCCTCATTCTTTAGTAACATTTTTTGAGAGGGGGGAATAAAACTATCACTATGTGAACTCAAGAACTATTGAAAAATTTAAAAATCAGTGAACATTATTTCTTCCATAATGTGATCTGAGCTAGAGTTATAAATCTCTAGTTTGAATGGTTATGTAGACCAACCTCCCATTCAGCAAGAAACAAATTATTACTAGAGAGTGAAAAAGAAATAGATCTATTCAATGTTTCAGGTTCCTCAGATGCAGGTGGGGCAGCGCCCCCAGTCTGCTGCTGGATTCAGCATGGCCAGTGAACCTTAAAAAAGCAAAATTCATGAGTGGCAATTACCTCCTCCCCGCCCCACCAACTGCTTAACACCACAGGGGGTCTCTGGCCCAATGAGAGGAGTTTGATAGTAATGCTTGCTAAAAGTATGATTTAATGTATGAGAGCTTTTAGGAGAGGTGAAAAAAATTTTTAAATGACCCGCATTTTCTGCTTTTCTGCATTATGTCTTACTCTACTTGGATCTCTCAGGCACTACTTGGCCTTTCTGTTTTCAGACCAGCTTGATGGCTCCTGCCATGACATCCTAAAAAGGGACCTCGCTCAGTGGTTCTGATGTGGTGGCTGCTCCAGGAGGCTCTGCATATGCACTGCAGCATCTCCCGTGAACACCCATGGGAGGTCACGCCTGGTCTCTATCCTGCAGAAATCCTGAAGAGATTGAAAAGGAAGGTCAGGCCGCAGCTGAAAAGGCTGTGACCAAGGAGGAATTTCAGGGTGAATGGACAGCTCCACCTCCTGAGTTCATTGCTACTCAACCTGAGGTGGCAGACTGGTCTGAAGGCGTGCAGGTGTCCTCTGTGCCTTTTCAGCAATTCCCTACTGAAGACTGGTGTGCTCAGCCTGTCACTGAAGACTGGTCTGCAGCTCCCACTGCTCAGGCCATTGAGTGGGTCATAACAATCACTGAGTGGTCTTAAGCTGTTCTTCCCACAAACTCTTAAAATGGAAATAGGTTGGTGGAAAATAAACAGTTTCAAAAAAAAAAAAAAAAAAAAGCAAAACTCCTGCCTTCACCAAAGAAGCATGGGAACAAGGGGCCCCCCACCAAGGACAAAAGCGTCCACTTCCTAAAAAAGGAAATTAAATCAGATCTCTTCTCTTCTGATTCTTCAAGAAGCATTACATCATCAACAGGGTTAAGCATTAATAAAAATAATAATAAATTAGTAAAAAAAATAATAAAGATATATAAGTGAGAGAGAGGTCTGAAAGAACGTTCCTTCCTCCACTTTTAAAATGTAAATCAAATAAAGGACAGAAATAGACTCACAGACAGAGAATACAGACTTGTGGTTACCAGGGGGGTGGAGGGTGGGAAGGGATAGACTGGGATTTCAAAATTGTAGAATAGACTACACTGTATAGCACAGGGAAATATACACAAAATGTTATGATAACTCACAGAGAAAAAAATGTGACAATGAGTGTGTATATGTCCATGAATAACTGAAAAATTGTGCTGAACACTGGAATTTGACACAACATTCCAAAATGATTATAAATCAATAAAAAATGTTAAAAAAAAAATAAAATAAAATAAAATGTAAATCTTCCCGGGAGTATTCTGCCAACACCACCTCGAATGAAAGCCTCAGCAGGAAGAGTAGGGCCAAGGCATAAAATAAATTAAGGGAGAGGGGAAAGGCACCCTTGGGGAGACCTTAAGGGGAAAGGGGTGCTTAGGAAGAAGTTTCTAATTTCACCTTAAAGTTACCCTAATTTGACGACTTTTTCTGTTCCCTTAAGCTCTCTAGCCTTACGCCAGGACCGCACACCGCGTTCTATTATGATATTTACAAACCACCAAGCAAAGCGCCATCACACCTTCAGCGATTTGAGGGCCTCTGTGGTATTTCGGCTCAAAGTTTCATCTGTAGAAACACATTTTTAAATGCCTTAAACTGGCACAAGGGCTTTCACACAAACTCATTGTTGGAGGTGGGCACCCAGTCCCGGGGAGGGGAGGGGCGGGCTCCGTCCACAGCGCCTCTGAGGAACAGCTGTGCCGTTTCACCGAGAGCGGAGTCCCGCCCGCGCATCGCCCGGGTCTCGCCCCCGCCCGCGGGCGTTATAGTCCCCCCGGGACGCGCCCCGCATCCCCGCCAGCGACTCTGCAGGGACTGCGCTCGCGGCGCCGGCCGCTCTGAGGATGGAGAAGAGGGCTCGGAGCTCCTCCAGAGAGGCCCACGGAAGAGGCGGCGGGTCCCCCAACAAGGAGAAGAAGAGGTCGAAGGCCGAGAGGGGCGGCGGAGACCGCGGGCGCCGGGATGCCGGCCACGAGCGGCCGGCCCTCGGGCGGGCAGGGAGCCGGGAGGAGCCCCGGGCGCCGGCAGCCACCGTGGTGGACGTGGATGAGGTCCGGGGCTCCGGCGAGGAGGGCACCGAGGTGGTGGCGCTACTGGAGAGCGAGCGGCCCGAGGAAGGTACGTACAGCGGCAGGTCGAGGCCCTGGGAGAGGGTACAGCCTTTCCAAGTGGTACTCAGGGGACGTCAGATTAGGTACAATGGATCACAGCACCGAAACCATCGAGGCCAGAGCAGCCTCCTGGGCCTGCTCAGATTCCCAGGAAATGAAATGCATGAGTTAGGACCCACCAGTCCCTCAGTGGTGGAGACCAAAATGCATCAGAAGGAATAAAAACACCAATTAAATACCTTTGTTTTCAAGGGCCAGCCGTGGATGGGAGGTGGGAGGGAGTGTGGTCCAGGTTGGGAACCAATAAACGTGCCAGAGGAACCATGCAGCTGGTTTTGTGGCCATGGGAGGGAATATGGGCACCTAATTTAAGGAAGGACATGCATGAGCTGGTTCTGGGCAACTATGTAGTTTATTCTTCTCTCCTCATCCCCACCCCGCAGACTTACCTAAAAGCATTTTGCACTTTCTTTGGGGTGATCAAAGAAGGGGAGCCAGCAGAGCCAAGTAAAGCCAGATCTCAGTTTAAATCTCAGCTAGCCACAGGAGGGCTTTAACCCTCACCAAAGCCTGGAGAAAAACAGAAAACCTCAGAGCAGAATCTGTACAACCTTTAAAAGAGGTAAATTAGACCAAAAAAGGGAATCACCAGGAAAGGTGTCTCTTTGGCTTCTGCAGGTGAAGCTCCTGTTAAGAATAAATTTATTTTATTCCCATCCTTTTTATGATGAATAGAGGGGAAAAAACTCATTACGCCTTAATTATAGGATGAGGGAGGTTTAAAGGAAGGTAGATAAGGAATAGTGTGTTATATTACTTGCTGCTATGAAATTTTATTTCCTGGCTACCAGCATTGAAAGCTATGACCTGAGAAAGCTCCCAGCAGTTGAAGTGTAGTCTATGTGGACCATGTTAGAACTGTTTTGCCTAATTCTGCCCTTTCAGTGGTTAGAAATTTCTAGTCATTAAAGCGTTATGGATTCAATGCTACAGTAATGCTGAGATTAGAGGTCTGTAAGGATTGTGCTTCAGACCACATCAGCTGGGCAGGGAAAGGGAACCCCATTTTGGAGCCCCTACTATGTGCCAGACACACAGTAGGTATTTTACTGAGTACTATCATTCCCATGTCACAAATGAGAAAAAAAAATGCTGAGAAATTAAGTAACTTGCCCAAGATCTACAGCTGGAAAGCGGAGAAGCCAGGTTTCAGAGTAAGCAGTCTTACTGAAAAGCCCATCCTTGCAGGGTGCTGTTCCTAACTTCTGGCCACGGTACCAGCTCTGCCATCAACTAGCTATGGCCTTGGGCTAGTAGCTTCAGCTTGTGGGCCTCACTCAGTCTAGCCATAAAGGACAAGAGTCCAAGACCCCCAAGCAATGGCTGAGTCCCATGAAAGATGAGGCCGCCTTTCGGAGCCCTTGTCTGGGAGGTTTCTGTGGCTCCCAGAGGAAAGGGGAGCAGAAACAAGAATGTCCCTTCCTCCTCCTCAGTTAGTAGCAGAACTTGTGCCCAGATTCTGTGCTGGTTCCAGTGTACCCACTGCTGTCTTTCCAGGAGCCTGTGTCATACAGACAGCACCCCAGAGTGACCTGACCACTCTCATGTCCAGCTCACTCGAGTTCCGGCAAAGTCTGCAAACTGCTCTGACCCTAATTCCAAGGGCTGGACTAACAAGCGCTAGTCAGGGAATCTGGTGAAGTTCATATAATTATTCTTATGCTCTTTTTTTTTTTTTTTAAGGTACCAAGTCTTCCAGTTTAGGGGCCTGTGAGTGGCTTCTTGTCCTCACATCCCTGCTCTTCATTATCGTGACCTTCCCTTTTTCCATCTGGTTCTGCGTAAAGGTGAGATCCATGTGTACCCAGTAAGTAATTTCCTGGTGCCTGTCACTGACCAGACGATGTCCGCTCTCATTTCTGTGTTTTGGTACCTGTGCATGGAATGCCCTCACCCCCACTCACCTTTTAAGAGAGCTCCTACTCCTTTGTACCTGCTCCCGTGTAACTGTGAAGCCTTCCTTGACTCCTCCAGACTGTCATTCCCTTCCTTGTGCTCTCAGGTCACCCTCCTTTCACATCCTTTCTAGCACTTACCACAAATGTCATATTTGTGGATACCTGATCTCTGCCATTAGACTGAGAGCCCCTTCAGGACAGGGGATACACCCAGTTCATTTACACCCTGTAACACAAAGACCAGCCCAGAGCAGGTCATGATGCCCACTCCTGACACTTCCAGGAAGCTTCTCAGGCAGCTACTATAGACCACAAATGGCAATTACCTTGGGCCCACAGGAGGTTACACATGGCTGTCCCTGAAGTGAATGAAAACCTGTGTCATTTCAGGAAGAACATGCCAAGATGGAATTAGAAGTGCAAGGGATTTATGGGGAGGCATTGCCTGTGAGGGATTAAGGGGAGGGAGGATAAGAGTAGGCAGGGAAAGCCTTCAGATAATAATGCAGATCTGACACTTGTGATATGAGACGGGGAAGGAAGGATTGGACAGAGAGAGCCTCAGACTGTGGTACACCTCCAAGAAAGCCTTGGCCAGGCTGAAAGAGAACTCCAGTGCAGAGTTTGCCTCTTAGATGAGTCCCACAGTGGGCAGAAACAGCCAGACCCTTGTAGCCCTGCCATTCTTAGTCACTGGCCAGAGCTGTCAGGGAAGAGCGTGTCCTTGGCGGGACACTACAGATGCTGTGGGGGCTGTGGTCAGAGTCACCCCTCCTGCAAGCGCTCCTTCCTCTTCTTTCTCTTCTTCTCCTTCATCTTCATGAAAGGCTGTCGGATTTTGTCAAATGCCTTTTCTCCACCCATTACACATGAGTACATGGTATTTGCCCTATGTTCTACTAATACAGTATATTACAACCATTGAATTTTGGATGTTAACCAACTGTGTATTCCTAGGATGAGCCCCACTTGGTTCTGGAGTATAATCCTTTTTATGTGTTACTGGAGTCAGGTTGCTGGTAGTTTGTTGAGGATTTTTGCATCTATGTTCATAAGAGATATTGGTTCATAGTTTTCTTGTGATGTCTCTGTCTTTTCCAGTATCAACGTAGCATTGATCTCAGAGAATAAGCTGGGAATATTTCCCTCCTTTTCTATTTTTTGGGAGAATTTGTGAAGAACTGGTATTAATTCCTCTTTAGATGTTTAGCAGGATTCACCAGTAAAGCCTTCTGGTCTGGGACTTTTCTTTGTGCGAAATTTTTAAACTATTAATTTGCTCTTTTATTTCCAGGTCTTTTTGGTCTTTTTTTTTTTCTTGAGTCGTTTTGGTAGTTTATAACTTTAGGAATTTTTCCATTTCATCTGAGTTATCTAATCTGTTGGCATATAATCAATCATTCATAGTATTTTCTCTTAATAATCTGTTTTATTTCTGTAAGGACAGTAGTGATGTCTCTGTCATTCCTCTTTGATTCCTGATTTCAGTAATTTGAATCCTCTCTCTTTTTCCTTGGTCAATCTAGCTAAATATTTGTCAGTTTTGTTTATCTTTTCAAAGACCCAACTTTTGGTTCAGTTGATTTGCTCTATTACTTTTCTATTTTCTGTCGCATTTATTTCCACTCTAATCTTTATTATTTTCTTCTTTTTGCTTACTTTAGGTTTAGTTTGCTAGTCTATTTCCAGTGTCTTAAGGTAGAAAATTAGAGTTTATTTTGAGATATTTCTTCTTTTGTATTATAGATATTTACAGCTATAAAATTTCCTCTAAACACTGCTTTGGTTGCATCCCATATGTTTTGGTATCTTGTGTTTTTATTTTCATTCATCTCAAAGAGTTGTTTAATTTCCTTTGTGATATCTTCTTTGACACATTGGTTATTCTAGAGTATGTAGTTTAATTTACATAAATCTGTAAATTCCCCAAATTTCCTTCTGTTATTGATTTCTAATTTCATTCCATTGTAATTAGAGGATATACTTTGTGTGGTTTCAGTCCTTTTAAATTTATTGAAGTTTTTTTTTTTTTATCGCCTACCATATGACCTACTCTAGGGATGATTCGTGTGTGCTTGAGAGGAGTGTGTATTCCACTGTTGTTGGGTGGAGTTATGCTTATATATCTGTTAGGTTTGGTTTGTTTGTAGTGTTGTTCAAGTCTTTTCTTTCCCTATTGATCATCTGTCTAGTTGTTCTATCCATGATTGAAAGTGGGATAGTAAAGTCTCTAACTATTACTGTTGAATTGTCTATTTCTACCTTCAGTTCTTTTGGCTTTTGCTTCATACATGTTGGAACTCTGTTTTTAGGTACATATATGTTTATCATTGTCATACTTCCCTAATGTGATGAACCTTTATCATTACACAGTGTCCCTCTTTATCACTAGTAATAACATTTTTGTGTGTTGTTTTAAACTCCATTTTGTCTGATATTGGTATAGTCACTCCTGCTCTCTTTTGGTTAATTTTTGTGTGGTATATCTTTTTCCATCCTTTTACTTTCAACCTATTTGTATCTTTGAATAGGAAATTCATCTCCTACAGGAAACATAGTTGGCTGCAGGCTCTTCTTGATCAATCATCTGAGCACCTGCGTGGTTGCCATCAGGTCCATAAGGTCTGTTAAATAGTTAATGAGTGATACGTGTAAAAGCTAGTAATGCATCAGCTACAGCAAAACACAAGATTAAATAAATATGCTGTGATTTCTTTGATTTGGTGGAAGCAATTATTTTTTAGATAACTATGACTCTTTAAACAAAATTCTATCCATGGGCTCAAAAACCAACGTGACCAATATTCTTTTCATTGGTGTCTAAAATTCTACATTTATTAAGTGTATAATTTGGAAATGTAAGTATTAACAGAAATTCTTTCCTCGTTCTCAAAACAAGAAATTTCTTATACCTCAGATCACTCTCATGCCAAAGTCTTTTGAAGACTTCATTTTTCTTTCTTGGAGTATTAAATTTAATTAAAAATATTAAATTTCCCTTTAGGTTGTACAGGAGTATGAGAGAGTAATTATATTCCGACTGGGACATTTGCTTCCTGGAAGAGCCAAAGGCCCTGGTGAGAACCATCTTTGTTACCCCCCAGAAAGCTTGCCAATTTCTTCCATCCATGCATATTTGTAATATGGACCTCAGATTGCATGAAGTAACTTGATTCATGATATCTTCATTTTCTAATCTGTTACTTGTAACACAGGTTATTGAGAAGCTCTTCAGAGGGCATTACTACTAGTTTATCATGTCCAAGGGAGTGGATTCGGAGAGCCAAATGCCAGAGCCAGGCTGGCTGAAATAGCAAGTAGGCTTTGGACCCCTGGCCAGGTACTGGTTTAAGTAGAGTGTGTATGTGGTCTGAGTCCTGTGGATTCTTAGAGCAAAGCTGAACTGATTCAGAATCCAAGGAATCAGACTAAACCATGTGAGACAGGCAAAGTTCAGCGTCCATGTAACAAATTTACCCTCAGTTGGTGGAGTTTAAGAAATACAGATTCAACACTTCCTGTGTTGTAGACATTGTCTAACTACGAGGGGTACAAGATGGATGAATGGGACACGGTCTTTTATCTCCAGAACCTCAAAATCTTGCAGAGTTGGTGTCCAGAGGTCCAAGCTGATTATGGGGCACAGATAGAAGTATGGTTAGTCTGAATATTCTAATAGTTGGAGTTTGGAGATCCAAGCCAGCCAGGAAGACATGAGAAGGAGCAAAGTCCCACTGTGTGTATATTGGAAAGGGTACAAGCTCCAAGTCAGGTCTATAGACACAGGCAGAGAATAGAGACCAGACTAGGAGACACAAATCAGAGTTTGAAGTTTCATAACCAGCAGATAGGTCCACACAAAAATAGAGCTAGGCCCTCTAGTTCCAGGACAAGGATCACCTTGTTCTGGTTCTAGTTTTTGGCACCCTTCTTAATTGGGGCTGAGAAGGGCTAGTAGCTGGGTGGCTTTTCAGAGGGGTCCTGGGCTCAGTGAGGTGCTGCTGGTTCCAGCAAAGCTTTGGCTCTTGCGGAAGCCAACAGTGTCCAATGGGCTTTCAGAAAATCTCAATAAATCAATCTAAAAATATTGACTGCACATTGATCCTATACATTACATTGGGTGGGTGAGGATTAATTAGCCAATCAGAAGGCTAGTATCTTGATGTGGTTATTCTGATTACCTCTGGGGCTCACATTTTAAGAAATGTCACATAGAGGTTGATGACTGTAAAGTCTGTACACACATGGATTCAATGATAATTTTACAAAGAACCTAAAAGGCACTGAGTTAGGCACCAAGGCTAACAATAATGCATAAGACATTCTTGTTAGAGAATTTAAGTCTGGTGAAGGAGACAGACATGTAACCCAAGAGCTGAATGGGTCAGCACCATGACCAAGGTGACCACATAGCCCATTTTTCTAGGGGTAATTCCTGTTTATGCCTGTTGTCCTGGTGTAAGTTGTAATTGTGCTCTCTTTTCACCCTCAAAAGTTTTCCAGGTTGAACAACAAATTATACGGTAACCTTACCAACAACACACTATAGGGGTGGAGAAAGGATGGCATAATGGTTTATGTGTGGTTGGAGACTAAGAAAAGCAATGCAATGTGCAACTTGATGCCAAAAAAGTGAACCTCAAATGGCCTCCATGTTGGCCGTTCACCTGTCACTCTCCCTGCCTCTCTTCTAGGCCTTTTCTTCTTTTTGCCCTGCCTGGATACCTATCACAAAGTTGACCTTCGTCTCCAAACCTTGGAGATACCTTTTCATGAGGTAAGCCAAGTGATAGATTTTGCTTTCTCTCTACATTTTCCCTGGTCAAGCTATCAACTCTGGCCCAGAGGAAAATGACTATTTATGCTCAAAAGTAGAAAAGAAAAAGAGAAATATGGACTACATCAAAAACTTGAAACTCCTATATCTCAAAGGAGGCAATCAAAGAATAAAAAGGCAACATATAGAATGGGAAAAAATATTTGCAAATATTACATCTGATAAGGGGTTAATATCCAGAATGTACAAAGAAATCATACAGCTTAACAGGAACGCAAACAACCCAATTAAAAATGGGAAAAGGCCTTTATAACGGTTAATTTTATGTGTCAACCTGGCTAAGCCACAGTTCCCAGATATTCGGTCAAATACATTTGGATGTTCCTGTTAAGGTATTTTTAGATAAGATTAATATTTAAATCAGTTGACTTTGAATAAAGCAGATTTCCCTCCATATATGGTATATAGTATATATTCTTGACTTGAATAGGCATTTCAATACAAACTTGAATAGACATTTCTCCAAAGCAGATATACAAATGGCTAACAAGCACATGAAAAGATACTCTACATCGCTAATCAATTTTTGATGCAAATCAAAAACACAATGAGATACCACTTAACATCTATTAGGATAGCTACTATTAAGAAAAAAACAGAAAATGTAAGTGTTGGCAAAGATGTAGAGAAATTGGAACCCTTGTATACTGTTGGTGGGAATGTAAAATGGTACAGCTACTGTAGAAAAACAGTATGACAGTTCCTCAAAAAATTAAAAATAGAATTATCACATAATCCACCAATTCCACTTTTGCATATATACCCCCAAAGAACTGGGAGCAAGGAATTAAGGAGATATTTGTATATGTATGTTCATAGCATCATTTTTTTACAGTAGTCAAAAGGTGGAAGCAACCCAAGTGCCCACTGATGGCTGAATGGATAAACAAATTGTGGTTTACACCTACAATGGAATAATAATCGGCCTTAAAAAGGAATGAAATTATGGCACATACTGCAACATGGATAAATCTTGAGAAAATTATGCCAAGTGAAATAAGTCAGTCACCAAAAGACAAATACTGAATGATTCCATTTATATGAGGAACCTAGAGTAGTCAAATTCAGACAGACAGAAAGTGAACAGTGGTTGCAGCGGCTGCTGGGAGGAGAGAATGGGGAGTTGTTCAGTGGGTTTCAGTTTTGCAAGATGAAAGGGTTCTGGAGATTGTTTGCACAATATGAATGTACTTAACACTACGGAACTGTACGCTTAAAAAATGGTTAAGATGGTAAATTTGATGTTGTGTGTATTTTACCACAATTAAAAGTTAAAAGAAAAATAGAAATGACATCTAGACTTTCCTGTTACTGATTCAAATTTATAAGCCGTTCCTACATTGTCTCCCACCTTCAGTCTGAGGCTCTTATTCTTTCTTTTGGTAAATAGAAATGTAAATTAAAATGATATAGTTTTAAAAGGCTTATTTTAGATAATAAAATATAAAAAATAAAACTTACACCTAATCCTATTACCCACAGAGTTGATATTTTGGAATGTATTTTTTCAGACTTTTCTACACATGTGGTTATATTTACAGGCAGGTATTTATAGATCATACTATCTGTACCATTTTATAAAACATGGCTTTTTTCACTCAGCAATCTATTGTTACCATCTTTGCACATATTAGCTATGTTTCTCCGTCTTTATTTGAAGACACATAGCATTTCATTGTATGGATTTTACTCAACTATTTTACTCAATTAATTGAATAGAGTAACTATGGAATTTACTCGACTAATTCTCTATTATTGATATTCAGTTATTTCTAATTTTTTATTACAATAAGCAATGCTGTGAATATCATCCTTGCAGCTAAATCCTTAAAATATATCCTTGTGATTAATGTCTAAAAATGGAAATGTTGTGCACATACACCTTTTAGGGCTTTTGATGTGACTCACCAATCTGCCCTCTAAGTATACACTCAACATATTAGAGTGTTTCTTTCCTAGAACGTGTTCTCTTTTAGCAGATTTTTTTTGGCGTTGATTTAAAAAGACCTGATACACAATCAACTGAATGTTTTCATATGAGAAAATTATTCCCAATTTTTTTTTACAAAAGGATTTACAACGGGATTTCTTTAAATTGTGCTTTCTTCAGTGTATTTAATAAAAACTCCATAATTTTCCAAAAAATGTCTACTTTGATTAAAGGGTGGGCCAACTGCTCTTTCTTTTTTCTTGACATCATCTTACTCTGAGAAAATATCCTTTGGACACATCTAGCTCCTCTGTCCCCGTGTGGGAAAGGAGCCCAAGAACCAGGCCTGTCATCCAAACTTCTTTTTCTGCCCAGGTTGTAACCAAAGACATGTTTGTAATGGAGGTAGATGCCGTCTGCTACTACCGGCTGGAGAATGCCTCTCTTCTCCTATGCAGTCTTGCTCACGTGTCCAAAGCTGTGCAGTTCCTTGTGCAGACCACCATGAAGCGTCTCCTAGCACATCGGTCCCTCACTGAAATTCTTCTAGAGAGGAAGAGCATTGCTCAAGATGTAAAGGTACTTAGATAAATTTAACACTGAGCATGTCAAAATACCCTTTTATCTTCTATGCCTTTCTTCTTGGCAATTTATTGAATCTTCCGTGTGTCATGCATTCACTGTTAAACATACTATCCCACTGACAGCTGAGTAAGAGGGTGCCAGATTGACCCCGAGCCTCATAGTCACCGATTTGTGCCGATCAGGCCTGATTGTCATGGTTTTTGCTCTCAACCTCCCCTAGTGGCTTTAGACTCCCTGTAAAGTGCCCACACAGCACACGGTGGTGAATGGGAGCTGGCAGGGATGGTGGGGCTAAACAGGAGTTGGTGGGACACACAGATGATAAGGAATGGTTCCTGGGAGTCTACATGTAGTTAGAAAAACAAGCAACGTGAAATAATGATAAGTTCAAATAAGACTTTCAGATAAAAAGAGGTAAGATGTCACAGACCCTTACGTGACTAATTACTCAATCAAATCATCTAGATTTAGTTGATTTGGACTGAGAGGAGGGGGAGGAGAGCAGGTGCAGCCTCCCAGGCAGCAGGCTGAGCAACCTGGCCCACAGCCCAGCAGGCGTCTTGGATTCTCACCTAGACAAGCTGGCAAAGGCATCCAGAAGGGAGGTGAGAGCAGAGCGGGACTCCGGGCAGCGGGCCAGTCAAGTGGCGGTTACCACCAGTGACCCAGCCTGTCACTGAGGCCGGGGGCACCTCGGCCCGGAACTGAGTGAGGAGGCTACGGGTCGTGTCCAGCTGGAGGAGGACCTCCCCTAGAAGGAGCTGAGGATGGAGGGCGCTGATCATGACTGTGCTTGATGGGACCGAGCAGATGCTCGGCTGAGAAAACGACGTGTCCAGATATTTGTGACTCATCCAACTTGTTACCGATGTAACTGGGATTAGCATCCTAGTGGAAAAGCGGAGAATTCAGAACTAAGAGAAGCTGAAAAGAGAGTAAGAACGAGAGGAATAAGAGACGCAGGGGAGCTGCTGCTCTGGAACTGTAAGACCACTCACAGGTGCTCCCCTCTGTCCTCCTTCAGCCTCTCGTCCGGCTCACCCCTCCCCTCCAGCGGATACAGGGGAAGGTCCAGATGCTGGACATTCAAGCTCACCCTTGATATGTTGAATTATAATGTATATTTTCACACATCTGTCTTCCCAGACCATGAACTCCATAACGTCAGAGGTCATATTTCATTCATCTTTTTGTCCTCAGTACCTGGCACAGGGCTGTCACACAGCAGCCAGATATTGTTTTTTTCTAGGGAGGGGGGAAATGAGTGGATAAATGACCCAGCTGTTGTAGCCTCCCGTCTTGCCGTCCTTCCCCAATTGTATCTAATACACCAGCCCACTTAGTGTTTCCCCAGCCTTCAGCACTTCTGTGCTTCCATGCCTCCTCTTAGGCTGTTGCTCTGCACAGAATCTTCCCTCTTCCCCACAGGCAAAATCGTATTGTTCTTTAAGACACCACCTCCTCTGTGAAGCCTTTTTCAACATTCCTTCCTCTCATCCACCCCCTAAATTAGCCTTCTCAGGGTTCCCTATGCACTAAGCTAACTATTTATCTAGCCACTAAGAAATAATCAGAAATAAGTTAAAAGGGAAAAAGAGTATGGCTCACATGTTGCTCCATGTCCTACCCCTCCTTTTCAGAACCTGCACTCCGTTTCTTCCCAATCCTGGGATGGGGAGGTGGGGGAGACGGGTGCCACAAGCCAGAAGGAAGGAAAAGCACCTGCAAGGGAATATTATGTGGAAGAGAGTCTCATATGAGAGAGAGACTAAAGACTCTGGTTCTCTAAAAAATGCATTTTAGAACAGATTTCACAAATACACTATCTGTATTATTTCCTATCGCTTCTGTAACAGATTACTGCAGACTTGATGGCTCAAACCATCACCAATTTAACATCTGATA
Organism: Camelus ferus; assembly: GCF_009834535.1. Classification (NCBI taxonomy): domain Eukaryota; kingdom Metazoa; phylum Chordata; class Mammalia; order Artiodactyla; family Camelidae; genus Camelus; species Camelus ferus. Next base: position 4,762,193 of record NC_045716.1, read on the forward strand.
ATTTTGAAGGCTAGAAGTCCAAATGAGTTTCACTGGGCCAAAGCAGGGCTGGTTCCCTCTGGAGGCTTTGAGAGGAGAATCCATTTCCTTGCCTTTTTCAGCTTCCGGCGGCCGCCTGCATTCTTTAGTTTGTGGCCCCTTCCTCCATCTTCAGAGCATAACACTGCAACCTCATCACATCACCTTCTCCTCTTCTGTGGTTGGATCTCCCTCCACCTCCCTCCTCTAAGGACACTTGTGATTGCATTTAGGGCTCACCAGGAAGACCCAGGATAAGCGCCCCATTTTAAGATCCTTAAACTTAATCACACCTGCAGTCTCCTTTGGGGTGACATTCCCAGGTTCAAGGGACTAGGGCATGGATGTCTTTAGGAGCCGTTAGTCAGCTTACTACACCATCTTCAATGCCACAAATATTTATTGTGTGGCACTGTGCATGTGAAGCAACTTTCTGCAAGGCACTGCAACGCTAAAATGAAACAGGGAAGGAAGTACGCAAAGTCTTTCAGAAGAAATGTGCTTTCTCAGTACAGAACAATGGCCATGAGTGCACAGGGGGACTCTCCTCCCATCCAGAGGTTCTCACTGACATCTCAACTCTTCCCTCCACAGGTTGCCTTGGATTCAGTGACCTGTATTTGGGGAATCCAAGTGGAGAGAACAGAAATGTGGGTAGGAGATTAACCAGGAAGAACAATATGATAAAGGGAAATATTTGGGTTTTATTTAAAATTTTCTATTTGAAAAATTATTTTCGTTGAATGAGTGCTGTAGCCATATTAGCATAAATTTGGAAGAAAGAGAAGAAATTTAACCTATTATGTCATAGCCATATCACAACACCTATAATATCTGGACAAATTACTTTCATATTTTCTCTCCAATGATTTTAACCTCTTTTAAAGATAAAATTCATATAAAACTCATCATTTTTAACCATTTTAAATTACAACCCAGTGGTTTTTAGTATATTCACAGTGGTGCAACCACTATTACCATCTAATTCCCAGAATACTTTCATCCCCCAAAGAAAGTCTGCATCCATTAAGCAGAAAGTCCTCATTGCCCTCTCACCCCCCAGCCCCCTGACAACCACTAATCTACTCTCACTGTCTGGATTCGGCTATTCTAGACATCTAATATAAATGTAACCACATAATATGTGGCCTTTTGTGTCTGACTTCTTCCACTTACCATAGAGCTTTCAGGGGTCATCCATGGTGTAGCATGAGTCAGTACTTCATTCGTTTTTACAGTCGAATACTGTTCCATTGTGTGGTCATACCACATTTTGTTTATCTGCTCACCAGTTGGTGGATATTTGGGTTGTTTCCACTTTGGGGCTGTTATGAATCATGCTGCAATGTACATTCGCGTGCAAACTTTTGTGTGAAAAGACATGGTCTTAATTATCTGAGATATACACCTAGGAGTGGAATTACTGGATCCTATGGTAACTCCGTATTTAACTGTCTGATGAACTGCCAGATTGTTTTCTGTCTCTGTACTTTTTATAGTTACCATCGGGGGCAAATACAATTTTGTATCTTTTATGTGCTACGTAAAGTATTATTCTTATTTGGTCAGATTTACCCTTTTCAAAATCAGTTCTCGTTTATAAACTTCGATGGTTTCCCTTATTATTAATAGCATGGCTCTTTGGGGCTGTTTTTCATTATTCAAATTTAATAGCTGGGATTTAGATTAAACTTTAAGTGGGAAAATCATCGAATCATCGTACTACATCAACACAAAATTTGTTTTACTTGGAAAGAGAAAAACATAGCTCTACTATAGCATCAGTGATATAAAAAACCTGCAGTTGAGGCACTAACCCTTGAGATGCTCTTCTCTGCCCACCGTCTGCGCTGAGGTCTGGGCGGTACCTCTGTGAAATCAGAACTTGCTGTGCAGCACGAAGGGATGGCGGCAGAGGCGGCAGGGCTGTACGAAAGCCCCAGCGGCTAAGGGCAGTGCTGCACACCTGCCGACCCCCACGCGCTTTGTCTTTCAGTAAGGATGTGAGGCTGCCGGCCGGGCTGCAGCACTCGCTGGCGGTGGAAGCTGAGGCGCAGAGACAGGCCAAAGTGCGGGTGAGCCAGCCCTGAGCAGGCTGTCCCGACCCCTGCACAGCTGCTCTCCTAGGAGCCCGGAGAATCCAAAAGAAGGCCTGCTCATGGAGAACATTTCCCCTTCGCTCCTCACCTGTTCATCCAGGCGCTGGGGGGAGTCTGGCTTATGCCCCCACCGCTCTATTAAAATTGCTCTCTTAATGTGTGCTAATAGCTTGACGAATGCAACGTCTCTCTTCCTGTTTCCCTCTCTCTCTGAAGCTGCTGGTGACAGTGACCTCCTCCTCCTTGACTCTTGCTGTCACTCTCTCCCTAAAGGCATCTCCCCACACTCCATCCCTCATCTCTTGCACTGGCATCTTTCCCTGGCACCTGTCACCTCCAGATTAACAACACCCACACCTGATCCCCAGCTCTGCACAAGCTCTGGAGGGACAACCATGATCAGGGCCCGATTCCCTCAACGCCAGAGCTGGGACAAGGCTGTGCCACTCACAGCCTCCACTCAGCTGTGCCAGTGAGCAGCACAGACGTGGCTTCCAGCAAAGGACAGAGGTGCTGAGTGGGAAGGGTGTTGGGAAGAGGGAAATGAGGACTGGAGAGGAGGAGGAATTCTCTTAAAGAACAGAAAGTAGGTGAAGAAAAACCCCTAACTACCTAAGAGGGAGGATAACTTTGGAGCGTTGGTGGAGGAGGGAGGGGAGGAAGGTGATCCTCTGGGCAGAGTTGCCTCTAGATCTCTGAGTCCAGTCCTCTCTGTCCACTTTAAGGTGACATTTGGGTGATGATCGTGGTGCTTTTTCTCCTGAAATGCTGACCTGAGTTGGGAGTCATTCTTTCAGGGTTCCATGTCTTTGCCTGGAATGCTGGCCAACCTTTTCTCTCTATGGCGAAACCTACTCATCTCTCAAGGCCTGCCAGACATAACTCCCCTAACACTTCATCTATACTTGTCATGGTCCTTAGCAAATTCTGCCCCTAATTACAATTCATAGTATAATCTCTCTCCCTAGATCAAGATCCTTGAGGAGAAAAGACAGTCTGCTCTGCTGTGCTTTGCAGCCCCTGTCACATGCTAGTGCTTGCTTGTTGAGTCACATTGAATAGTGATTAAAACCTTCATGGAGCAAAGAAGAAAGATCACTTTGCTTTGTTCACACCTGTTGTCTAGATGATCGCTGCAGAAGGGGAGAAGGCGGCCTCTGAGTCCCTGAGGATGGCGGCCGAGATCCTATCAGGCACTCCAGCTGCTGCTCAGCTTCGGTACCTCCACACCCTCCAATCTCTGTCCACAGAGAAACCTCCCACAGTGGTTCTACCTTTACCATTTGACTTGCTAAATTTCCTATCTTCTCCAAGCAACAGAACTCAAGGAGGCATCCCCCTCCCAAATCCTTCCAAACCTGTTGAGCCATTGAATCCTAAGAAGAAAGACTCTCCCATGTTATAGGAGGAGACAAGGCTAGTGTGCCTGCAAAGAGGGCTGCCATATAACAGCCACATCCCTGAGCGAGGCACTCTGTCTTCACTTCCTGCCCTTTCTTCGACTGCCATATGGAATGCCCTTGGAGTGCATGAAGTCACAGTGCAGCAACACACATGAGGAGGCAGTGAAATCATGCAATGACAGGGAAGCCGTATAACATGTTCAGGCAGATCATCTAATCAGAGTAATTATGGGAAAGAGCTTTAGATAGTATTCTACTTTGGAAAGAATTTTGAGTCTATATATATATATGGCTAAATTCTGACTTCTGAAGATGTAGTCCAAGTGTCCTTTTTGCTCTATGCCCTCTGACCCTTTTGGGAAGGTCTTTGTTGCTCCCACAGCCCTTTCTACATGCACCTGTCGTTATGCTGATCACACTCTGTTGTAATCTTGTACTTAAGATGCCAGCTTCTCTCCAACTATCCTACGAATTCCTTGAAGGCACATCTTAATCATTTACTGCCCTCACCACACCCAATCTTGTATGGTCCACCCCATGTATTTGCACATAACAAAGATGACTGAGTTGCATCACAGTAACACTTAAATGTTTCTGCATGAATGAAAGAAAAAGAGATGTGCTTGGGCTGGATATAAAGTTGATACCCAATTAAAGAATTTTAAAGGAATTATTTTATGGAGACTCCTTTTTAGATAGAGAAATAAAAGGACAAAAACATTTATCTGATACATGTTGCTTAAAATCTGAGGAAGCATCACTATAAATATGGGGCTAATGTATTTTCATATGGAATTTACCAGTTACTTATTTTTTAAACAGTATGTGATCTATACATGTCCTGAAGTATTCTTTTCAAATACAGAAATTCCTTAATATAAATGTATTCCTATAGTATAATTTGTCTTACTTTCCATTAACTTGCCCAATACAATTAGAAATATTTACCTACAGAAAAAAATAGCCAAATAAATAAGAAAGCACAATAACTCTATAAACTTAAAAAATCAGTAACAATATAAAACATTACTAAAATTGCAAAAATATGACTAAACTCATGATGTCAGTAAAATGCTATGTGTAATGGCAGCTTCCGTGCTGCTTGTAGAGGAAGATGGTGATAACTCTCCCCTGGGTACGTCACCAGTTGGTGATTGCTGTGTCCTTAAAACTGCCTCTTGATTCTTCACGTTATTTGATGTTACTGGTTTATACTGGGTAAAGGGGATGAACTGTGTGGGGATGGATGGAAACTGAACTTCTGGTGGTGAGCACACTGTAGTGTATACAGAAGTCAATATATAATGTTGTACACATGAAACTTATATAATGTTATAAGCCAATGTTACCTCAAGTTAAAAAACCCTCCCTAACAGTATATTATAATAAAGCAGGATATAATGATGCCAACCTTAGGGGCACCTCTGTCGTACGTCTCTAGGCCGCCTCCTCATTCCATTCACAGCTGGGAAAACTACACCTTCTAATCCAGTCTTGCTGGCTTAGGACTTCAGCCAAGCAGCGCATCTTCCCATGATTATGCAGGACTAGATGATTTCAAAACCTACATATTCATACAACCATGCCAAATTCATTTATGGATGTAACAATCTGATAGAAAAGGTTGCTAAATATTGAGGTGGTAACTTTCAATATTGTTTCAAAAGGCTGTTTTATCTAATTCTGAAAAATATTTCCACATCTTATTAAAAGTCTCCCCAGTCCTCACTCCCAAAGACCGTACTTGTTTGTGGGGGGAGCAGCAGTGCTGAAAGCCTGGATTGGGTAGTCTCTGCTGGAGGCAGTAGAAGATTCTGAAGCCAAAGGAGCAGGCAGAGCTCTAATCCATGCAGAAGTGTCAAAACACAAAGTGTGGAATCCAAAAGGCCATCAAATCCAAGTAAGCCAAAGGCAGGTAACAAAATTTGTCAGAGTCAGGAGTTCAGTGCCAGAGAGGAAAGCAAGCACTGATGAGGCAGGGATAGGTTGGGAGTTTGGGGGAACTCCTGGGTGTTTTCCTAAACGTCTAATCTATCAGGGTTTGCAGTTTGCTTTTGTGGAGCAGCTAGGGCATAGTCATAGGCGGTCCAGCCCACTTAAGGGGCAAACGGCAATTAGAGTATCACTGAAGTGGGAAGTATTTCTCATCACCAGTGTGCTGGCCCACACTCATCCCAGTGTACTGGTTATTGGAGTTAAGATGGCATCAAGGGTTGTTGGTCACTTTTCATCTCATATAGGTGGTTCCTGGTTTCAGGCTGGCAAATGTTGGCATGAGCAATGGAGGAGGAGGTAGGGTTATGTTGGTTCAGAGGCAGGAACAGAACAATTAGAAGTGAATGCAATAATGGCCTTTATGATCCTTAATAATTCCTTATAGCATGGTTCTTTTTGTCAGGGGCAGATTTGCCCATATATCTGGGGAGTGCCTATGGTATCAGCCACTGGCTGGTCTCCTCTGATGTCTAGCTCTAGTCAGCACTTAAATTGTTCATTACCTTGCAGAGGGCGCCTTCCAGGTCTGCTTGAGTGACGTGTGGTATCTTCAGGTATTAACCAGCTGTTAGGGTAGGAGGGCTTGATGGGAAGGGGATAATGGAGATAAGTTGCTTTGAAACGATGTTCTGGGTTAAAGGGTACAGGAAATAGTCAAAGGCAATACCTACCTCCTAATACCTCACAGTGAAGGTTAGAATTTCAACGTATGGATTTAGGGGGACACAAACATTCAGTGTATTGCAGGCTGTAAGCTGATAAAAGGAGATCACATGTTCTAATTTGTATCTGAGTCCACCAAGATCAAACCACATGGTTGTGAGTGGGACAAGTCTATGGCAAATTTTATAACAATGGTACTCCAGGGCATGCGGGGATTGAGTGACTCTGGTCTGTCTAGACCTGCATTTATTGTACAGGCATATGACTTAAGGGTTGGCATACTGCAGGCTCTCAGACCCAAAATCACCAGAGAGAGGTTGTCCTTTTTTCACAGAACTAGAACAAATAATCCTAAAATTTATGTGGAACCAGTTTTTCTCTTTTTCTGCATTATTTATTTCTTAAGTTAGAGTATACAGCAAGTCTGGCCAGAAAATAATGGGCATGCAGCTTTGCCTATCATTATGAAAACAGCTTTTCATATTGCCAAAGCCACCCTGGGAAAAAACAATAAAGCTGGTGGTATAACCCTTCCAGACTTCAGACTATACTACAAACCTACAGTAATCAAAACAATGTGGTACCGGCACAAAGACAGACACATGCATCAGTGGAACAGAACAGAGAGGCCAGAAATAAATCCACACACCTAAGGTCAACTAATCTACAACAAAGGAGGCAAGAATATACAATGGAGTTAAGACAGTCTCTTCAACAAGTGGTGTTGGAAAAGCTGGACAGCTGCATGTAAATCAGTGAAGTCAGAACACCCCCTCACACCACACACAAAAATAAACTCAGAATGGTTTAAGGACCTAAATGTAAGACATGCCACCATAAAATTCCTAGAAGAGAACACAGGCAAAACATTCTTGGATATAAATCATAGCATATCTTCTGAGATCAGTCTCCCAATGAAAAAGAAATAAAAGCAAAAATAAACAAATGGGACTCATCAAACTTAAAAGCTTTTGCACAGCAAAGCAAACCATCAACAAAACGAAAAGACAAAAGTCAGAATGTGAGAAAATATTTGCAAATGATGTGACCAACAAAGGGTTAATACCCAAAATACACAAACAACTCACACAACTCATAACAAAAAAATAAACAACTCAATCAAAGACTGGGCAGAAGAACTAAATTGATATTTCTTCAAAAGCAGACACACAGATGGCCAACAGGCACATGAAAAGATGCTCAACATTGTTAATTATTAGTAAAACACATATCAAAACCACAGTGAGGTATCACTTCATACCAGTCAGAATGGCCATCATCAAAACGTCTACAAATAATAAATGCTAGAGAGGGTGTGGAGAAAAGGGAACCCTCCTACACTGTTGGTGGGAATGTAGTTTGGTGCAGCCACTATGGAAAACAGTATGGAGATTCCTCAAAAAACTAAAAACAGACTTACCCTATGATCCAGCAATCCCATTCCTGGGCATATCTCCAGAAAAGATGAAAACTCTAATTCAAAAAGATACATGTACTGCCAATGTTCATAGCAGCACCATTTTCAATAGCCAAGACATAAACAACTCAAGTGCTCATCAGCAGATGATTGGCATAAGATGTGTGTGTGTGTGTGTGTGTGTGTGTGTGTGTGTGTGTGTGTGTGTGTGTGTGTGTGTGTGTGAGAGAGAGATGGAATATTACTCAGCCATAAAAAGAATGAAATAATGCCATTTGCAGCAACATGGATGGACCTAGAGAGTATCATACTTAGTGAAGTACGTCAGACAAAGACAAATGTTATATATCACTTATATATGGAATCTTAAAAAATGATACAAATGAATCTAAATACAAAAACAGAAAGAGATTCACAAACATAGGAAACAAACTTATGGTTACCGAAGGGGTGGGGAGGATAAATTAGAATGGGATTAACAGACACAAATTACTATTTACTACTGTAAACTAGATCAGCAACATGAATTTAATTATAGCATAGGGAACTATATTCAGTATCTTGTAATAACCTATAATGGAAAGTAATCTGAAAAAATATGTTACTGAATCACTTTGCTGTACACCTGAAACTAACATAATATGCAAACCAACTATATTTAAATTTAAAAAAAAAAAGGGAATTTCCAGGGGTCTTTGAAAGTGAATTGCAAAACGTAGGTTAACAAGGCAATATCCGAGTCATTGACTCTCCAGCTAGGAAAGGCCAAGAACAAGAGGAAAGCCCAGTATACCAGAATGTACCTGACAAATGACCTGACCACGGTCAAGTTGGTAGGACCATAATGTGGGACCAGATCTCTTGGGAGAGAATCACACTGTGCCCACATGCATGGAGTAGGTCTGGTGTGTGGTGAAGAGAAAGGCCTGATGGATTGGGGCTTGTTCACCAAACTTCCTAAGGTCCCTGAGACACTACCACCACAGTTCCCCAGGGACATGGAACACATCACCACTGAGACTGGGGGCTGGGACACAGAGGAGCATGATGAGGCCTATCCAGTTCCCCTCCTGGGGGGCTAGGCCAGCTCTCTGGAGGTGAGCTCCGCGCAGCTCTGCCTGGACATCTGGGCACAGGCACCACAGCCTCCCCCAGCGGCCCGAGCACTAGAGAAGGGCAGCAAGAGCTCCTCCCTCCACTCTGCTTGGGAGACCACCTCGGGGTCACCCTGAGAGCATGCGGCAGTGTCTCAAGGACTGTCTAAAACTTCCCACAGACCAGCCATTTGAGAAAGTGAAGCTGCCTATGATAACTTTCAGGGACCAGCAGTGCAGATGCCTTCCCTATAGCACACTTTTTAAAAAACTACCTAATATTCATTATGTCTTCCTACCACCACCCTAATTTTCTTCTGGGGATTTCCTTTCCCTGTACTGTGTTCCATTTTGGTGGAACAGTAGAGCAAAGTGTCCTTCCTTCCCCTTAAGGAAGCTAGAGAGATCCCTGAGGTCTTCTCGCCACACCCTGGTACATTCACAGGGTGGTTTGTGACTACAAAGAAGCCCACCTCCATCCTGGCACTTTAAGATTGATATAAGGATGGCAGAAATGATTGGAGTTCATTTGGTGGTAGCCAACTGGGTGAGATGGTGAAGCAATTCTTACTCCTGAAATTTAAAACTACCTGATCCTATCTGTTTCTAGTCCGGGTTTTTAAGACTTCCCTTCAGTCCTCTGAGCTCCCCAACATGCTTTCAACAAATTATCCTTTCCTTTGTGGTTTGCAAGAATGGGCTTCTATAGCCCACAACCAAACCAACCTCAACTAGGTCGATGGTACCAAATACTAATAACTAATTGTGATGATGTCAGACATAACTCTGACCTTTAGAGACAGCCTTCCACCTGATGGAGCTGACACATTCTGAGGGGAAGGGCTCTGTGTTCAGGGATGGGGGCTGCTGATTTGTATGGAAATGACCATTCATTCTGGCAAAGTAGGAAATTAACAAGAAAAAAACATGTTCTGAAATCCTACTAAAAAGCCCCCAGATGTGCTAGACTTTTCCAAGAATCTCTTTGGAAAAGCTAAAGGGTAGGCTGGCTCTCCCCACCAAGTGGCAACTGGACACAAGAGCCAATAGTGTGAACTGTGGCTTTCAGTTGGGCCATGAACAGTCAACTGTCAGGCGAATTTCCTGTTTTCTTCCCCTAGAATTAGAGTCATCCAGTAGGCTTCGGTTGACCCCAAGAATTTTTTTAAACCCGTCCCACACACTTTGACAATGTGTGGGCAGAGGCAGGCCTGACCAGGGGCTGGGCTTAAATAGGGCTGAGGGCTCTGGAGTCAGAGGGTTTCTGAGGTTTGAGGAGAAGGCAAAGGCCCAAAATTCCAGGAGATGAATCCAAAGGAGCACCAAATGTGTGGACCAAAGCACGTGCAGTAATCTCATAGGTGTTTGGAGCCAAAGAGATAAAGCAAATGCAAGTGAGCCAGGAGGAGTGAGCTAGGAGGGACCCCTTGCTGAGTGACTGCCCAGAATGTTGCTCGGCATTTGTCATTTGCAACATGTTTTTGCAGCCTAGTCCATCTCAAGAGCCTAGATGGATCTAGGGTCACAAACAGAGCAGACAAATGAGGCAATCAAAGCAAAAAATGGAGATTTCTGGGTGAATCTTCAGCAACCCGGGTCCCTCACCTGAGCAATGGCCTGCTGTCCCCATCACCATTGTCAAACAATCCAGAAACACAGGTCCAGCAACCTGGGAAATCTGACGCCCGTCAACTCTGTAACCTTGGGGAGTCTTATGCCATTTTGGGCCTCAATTTCATCTTCTGAGAAATGGGGATAACAGTATCTCCTCCACCTGCTTTGCTGGGTTACTGTAAAGACCAGATAAATCTTAAGAATGTCTGAAATACAAAATGTGAAAATGCTGTAGAAACCTAAGAGCATTATCAGGATCCTCTCCTGTAAATTGAAAACCTGATGCTCTTTATTTGCCACTCTTCTTTGCAGAGTTCAAGTCTTCAAAAAGCATTGTTTACTCAACAGAAACTGACACTTTTCATAGACGTCTGTTGGGAAATCAATTAAGAGACTAGAAAACCTTTGCACAAGCTATTTTTAATCTTGGAAATAAGCTAATGCACTGATTCCCTGCAATCATCCCTGTGACTCTTAAAGGAAAAATATTCCTGAGTTGTATGTCATGACTCTTCTAGTTGTTGCAAAGGGAGTCCCTCCAATCGACCCACACTGTGAGCTCAAACGTGCAGAGGTATCTAGGGTTAGTGCAGTGAGGGGAGCCGTGGTAAACCCCACTATCCTATGGTTGCTACTTGGGTTTGCTCCTGTAAATGGCTTTAATCCGGGTTTTGGATTTAGAGCTCTCCTTGCGCTGTACCTCTGAAAAGACAAAAACAATTAGAGTATTGCAGTAATAATATCTTACATTTAGTAAGAACTTTTAACTTTACAAAGCATTTAAAAAATTCTGTTCTGCCTGAGTAAGCCCCAAGCTACAAACTAGGTGCCCAAAATTTGACTCTACATTGGTTACTGGGATTGAGAATGCATTTCCTCAAAGTTTAAGTGTAGTCAGCTAACTGCCTGAGTTCTAGGTTCTGGACAAAGGTATTATGTGGTGAAAGAGAGAAGGAAAAGAGGAAGAATGTTCCCTCCTTTCCTTCTTATACAAACCCCAAGCTTGGTGGGAAAAAAACTCAAGTAGAGCTAGTATCTAGAACCCTCCCATATCCATTCCTGTACCCTTGTTCTGTCTCCTGGTCCCTCTCTCCAGTCTCCTGCGCACAGACCCTCCACAAGCCCCGCCCTAGGGATGGGTGCAGGAGGCATTCCCCCTCAAGCCTGCTCTCCCGGGCTGCTCCGTGATGCCAAGCTTCTCAGCTGGAATCCGTCTGACTGGCTGCTGCCACCTTCATCCCACATTTGGTCACCTTGTTCACACTTTGTCTAGTCCCCACGGCTAATCATAGGCCTCACTGAGATGAGAGACTAAGTCGTAAAGTCCCTACATTCCCATCAGCAGTGTAAAAGGGTTCCCTCTTCTCCACACCCTCTACAGCGTTTACTACTTGTGTTCTCTTTGATGATAGCCATTCTGATCAGTGTGAGATGACGTTGTGGTTTTGACTTGCATTTCTCTGATAATTAGTGATAGTGAGCATTTTTTCATGTGCCTATTGGCTATTTGTATGCTTTCGTTGGAGAAGTATCAATTTAGGTATTCTGCCCATTTGGGGAATGGGTTGTTTGTTTTTTTGTTATTGTGTTGCATGAGCTGTTTGTATATTCTGATAATTAAGCCCTTGACAGTAGCATTGTTTGCAAATATTTTCTCCCATTCCATAGGCTGTCTTTTCATTTTATCGTTTCCTTTGCTGTGCAAAAGCTTTCAACTTTAATTAGATCCCCTTTGTTTATTTTTGTTTTTATTTCTATTGCCTTGGTAGACTATGAGAACATTGCTAAGGTTTATGTCAGAGAATGTGTTGCCTATGTTTTCTTCTAGGAGGCTTACAGTGTTTTGTCTTGTGTTTATGTCTTCAAGCCATTTTGAGTTTATTTTAGTGTATGGAGTGAGGGAGTGTTCTAACTATTGATTTAGATGTGGCTGTTCAGTTTTCCCAACATCACTTGCTGAAGAGCCTGTCTTGCCTCCATTGTATATTCTTCACTCCTTTGTCAAAGATTAATTGACTAAGTCTGTGGGCTTATTTCTGGGCTCTCTATTCTGTTCCATTGAGCCGTATATCTGTTTTTGTTCCAGTACCATGCTGTTTTGGTTACTGTAGCTCTGTAGTATTGCCTGAAGTCTGGGAGGGTTATTCCTAAAGCTTCATTTTCTTCAGTATTACTTTGGCAGTTCTGGGTCTTTTTTGTGATTCCATATAAATTTTAGGATATTATGTTCTAGTTCTGTGAAAAATGTCCTGGGTAATTTTATAGGGATCTCATTAAACCTGTAGATTGCTTTGGGTAGTATGGCCATTTTAATAATATTAATTCTTCCAATCCAAGAGAACAGGGTATCTTCCCATTTCTTCAAATCATCTTTAATTTCCTTTATCAGTATTTTATTGTTCGCTGAATATAAGTCTTTCACCTCCTTGGTAGGGCTTATTCCTTTTTTTGTTTTTTGTTTTTGGATGCAATTTTAAAAGGGATTGTTTCTTTACTTTTCTTTTCTGATATTTCATTGTTAGTGTAAAGAAATACAACAGATTTCTGTATGTTAATCTTGTATCCTGCTACTTTGCTGAATTCATTTATCAGCTCTAGTAGTTCCTGTGTGGAATCTTTAGGGTTTTCTATACATAATATCATGTCATCCACATATAGTGACAATTTTACCTCCTCCCTTCCAATTCAGATCACTTTTATTTTTTTTCTCTTGTCTGATTGCTATGGCTATATAAATTCCCCTCTTGATTACTTTCTTCATTCACAGCTCAGAACACAATGATTCACTAATTGTTAAAAATAGTGACATAACACAAAAATAAATGTCTCCTTACTCTATCCAAATCTTATTTTTATTCAGCATTCACAAGACTCCTTCTTTTACCACATATGATTTTCCATCCTTTCACTGCACAACTATCAGGAGAAAAGTGATCTCCCCACACTAACTCATACGAATATGTCCCTGTATATGCCATAAGTGTCAGGTTGCTCCAGAGGTGTCTGGATTTTTTAAAGGAGCTGCCTGATAACCCTGAGGAATATCTAACTTGTGGATTTTCTGGAGAAATGTCCAGGTTACCTGTATGGCGTAGAGATTGCCTTGCTTAGCAGCCAGTTTCCTTAAGCTTTGCAAGGCTTCTCATCCTCTACTTTGAGCCTCTGGCAATGACTCTGATGGGGGTGTAGAAAGGAGGGGAAAGAGTAGCTATAAGTTTATGTAGGTTATTGTTTGAAGATTGGGGCCTAACTGTGTAGTTATCCTTTACCTAACATTATTAAAACTTTTTTTCTGGATTTAAACTAATTCCCAAGAGTTTTATGGAAATTGATAAAACTAAAGTCACTCATTTGATATTGCGGTAACTTCTCCAATTTAACACATAGGCCTTTTGTATGATTTGCATATTTATTTTTCTGTAATCTGGAAAAGTCTAGTTTCCAAATCAATAGGATAAAATTACACCACAATATGAAAAGATAACTTTTTTTTAATTAATTAATTAATTAATTTTTGGTGGAGAGGTAATTAGGTTTGCTTATTTATTTATTTTTAGAGGAGGTACTGGGGACTGAACCAAGGACACTCCAATAACATTTTTTTTAACTCATGAAAACTATCTCACATATATTCAAACCTAAAGCTAAAGGATCTTCACACCTGAAAAGATTAACATTTTACCAGTTCAGCGTTAAAGGAAGGAGAGAAAATGGGCTCACACTCTTCCACCACTGTGATACACCATACCCGAGGCCATAGACTGTGAGGGACTGGCTCATTTACTGCTTTTGCTGGGGGCATGGGTGTAGATAGGTGTGACAAAGGAAAACAGAGAGTAGATACCTTCTCAGAACTAGCCCTTGCACCAAGAGTTGTCCTGGGAATAGACCTCAGGTTGAAGATGAAAGTAAACATCAAAAATAGCCTCCAATACTGGGGATATTAAGAACTGTTAGAGGACAGATTACAGATTAATTTGAGGTAAGAAAATGAAGAATTAAATTCCTTTTCCTGTAGAACATAGGAGATTGTTTTCATCACAGAAAATCCACTAAGTACCAAAAAATAAAGATAAAATTCCCCATAAACCTCCATCAACTAGAGATAATATGTGTCAATGTTTGGATATATTTTGTTCTGGTCTTTTTTCTAGCTTTAAAAAGTTGTGTCATATTCCTATTTTTTTGCATTTGATATTTTAACATAAGAATTTCTCATGTCATTACAAACTCCTTGTAAATACCATTTTAATGGTTACATAACATTCAGCTATGTTAATATAGCATAATCTATTTAATCTTTCTTCCATGATTGGAGAAGTAGGTTGTTTCTATTTTTTACCTATTATATACAATGACACACAACAACTTTGTTCCCATATTTAGGATTATTTCCTCAGACTAAATTCTCAAGAGTGAAATTAAGTCAAAATAATATGCATATTTTAAGGCATTCTCATAAACACTCTCAAATTATTTTCTGAAAGAGTTATATCTGTCTGTCTACCCATAAGCATTTTTTTTTTATAAAACTAACTACTTTGCTCCTTCTGGCCAGCATTGTATTCTTTGTTTTTAAAAACCTTTGCCAGTTTTATAGGTAAAACTGTTTCTCATGTTAGTTTATTAGTCTACCATTGTAAATCATTTGGTTTACCTTTTTGTGAGTTGCCTGAACAAGATAATTGTATATGGGACATTGTGGTATGCACCAGAGGTTGACACATTGTGACTGACTGTATTTCAATTGAAAAAAAAAGATAATTGTATAATATATGTGTGCACACTCCTAGGAGAAATATGAACTAGTTTAAGTCCCCACCAAAGATATTGATACTCTCCTAAAATATTTATGATCCAATCAAGTTTTCACTCAAAAAACAGCCTAAATAAAGCAAAATGACAAAGCAATCCTCACCGTTCTTTGAAGACTTTGAGGCTCTTTCTACTGGCCTCATTCCTTCTTCTTCTTCTTCTTCTTCTTTTTGTTCTTCTTCTCCTCTTTCTCCTTTATCTTCTTCCTCTCCTCCTTCAGAGTCCTTCTCTTTATACTTCATCAATATTTCCTCTAGCTCTTTCTCCAGTTCCCTATTTCTCATAAGGGTATAATGTAGTTTCTCACTTACATCATCAAACTTCTCCTCTGCTCGTCTGGCTCTGCTTTCAACCTCCCTGATGTGGACAAAGTCCAGAGAAACAAAACAAAGTAGAAAGGTCCAGAAAAGTATCTTTCATATATAGAAACTTACTATCTAAAAAAACAGCAGTGGCATTAGAAGACTATACTTGAAGGGTTCAAATAAGGAAGGCAACAGCATTAATTAGTCAAACATTGGAGGCCTGGGGGCTACTCTGGATGGTAATGTCAGAGTTGCAGTCATGGTGTGATATGAGAATATAACACATTTATCATTTCTTAGTGAAATCTGACTTTTAGGTATCTAGTATTCTCTATCAATAGCCAAGGAATCCCTCTTCAGTACTTAATCTTGGCTTCTCTTTATTGATGTAATCCAACAAATTAAATCCAACAGGTCCCTTCTTTTCCAGCACCTTTAAAACCAGATCTTACAATCAAGAAAACCAGTTTGAAGTGCACTTCTTAATTACTAGAGCACATGTTATATGGCTCTGTGGCTGTGCTCTTCTCTTGGTGTTCTTAGACATCTTACCTATACTTCCCTTCCTGCTGGCTGAGTTAAGTAACCTTCTTTCCTGTGCACAGTAGTTCTCTAGTTCATCTCTTAGAAACATACTGAATTAGATCACTCCCAACACCTCCTCCCCCAACACACACACACACACACACACACATTTGACTTCCTCCATCACCACTGTAGATGAGGACAGATGTCCCTATTGGAGCAGTATAGTCATTGCCTCTAGCAGAAGATCTGAAAATACCCATCCCACTAGTAAGGAAATGGGAAGCAGGGGAACCAAAGGTAAGCCAAGAAGTGTGCATGTCTCAGCCAAACCTCCTGGCCAGCAATCTTTGTCTTCTTAACATTGTGGTGTCTTATACTTACATTAACTTCTCCTGCATGCGTTCAATTATAGCCATTGCTTCAAGATACTTTGGGCCCAATGTACCTTGATCAGCTGCTTCTCTCTGACAAAAGAAGTATGTACTATGAAAGAAATGAGAATCCCAATGGGAAATACCCTAGTTCATCAGGATGTTCTGGACCAACCCTTCCAGAATATGTTTTTCTACTCTTCATATTTATATAGTAAATAATTAAGCACACTCTTAATACCAAAGAAGAACAGGGATTGCCTGTGGCCAAACAGCACACCAGCTTGCAAATTATTCCTACTCATATAGACATTAATTAGAGTTGTAAAGAAGCAAGGAAAATAACATCAACAAAAAGAAACAGGAAAAGAAGAAAAAGTTTAAAAAATAGAGAGAAGGGTAAACATGTTTCTCTAATAAATCAAGTTAAAGATCAAGGAAATTAACTATATTTATCTTACTAATAATTCACTTAAATAAGCCTACAACATTGCAAAATCCAATTATATCTTTCAATTCCTTAGGGAAACTTATAAATATCAAGGCAGGGCAAATATGAAGAAAATAACCTCTTTTATTTAATCTGACTCAAAATATATTCCAGGGAATAAAGTAAGAGGATGGTAAAAGAGAAAATTTAGAAGACAAAAACTAGATATATAAGCATATTTTAAATGAGTAATATGATATTTTCCCAGAACTGTGTACTTTAAAAAAAAATCTCATTTATTCATGTTTCTCAGAGGCAGGGAAACAGCACACCCCACATCACAGATGGAAAGGGAGATCGGTGATGACAGGCGGCCATAACCACAGTCATCTGGAGGGTTAAAGCCAAGCCTCATCTGGGCCTCAGTCCCAATCACACATTCCATTGCTCTAGGCTGGCTTTTCCCAAAAGCCAACCAGAGAAGAAAAACTGTACCAAACATGCTCACTTTTGCTGCAGCTCTTTTACGCTCTTATTTTCCCAGTCCCATATTTTCCCCTCTCTGTTTGCCTCCCCTCTGGGGCTGGTTTGTTGGGAAAGTAAGAGCTGTCGTCGCTCAGCCTGGACCAGCAGTGTGCAGCGTGGCTGTGCCGCTTCAGCACATGCTACTGAGTGTTTGTTCTTTGAATCCGAAAGAAAGGATTTCAGAGCAGAGGCTTCCAGAACTGGAATTCCACACATGGTTTATAGGTGTATGAAACAATTTTAACTACAGATGGAAACCAAAGTAAACCAGGACTGTACTCTGGTAACTGTGTATATTGGAGCCTTCTGACTCTCTCCTCATTCATTCAACAGATATATTTTTAGTTACAATGTGCGAGGAAAACGTCCCTCTGTTTTGACACTGGCGAGTATGGATTAATGTTTTATAGTCCATTTCAAACTCTTCAATAGGAAATTTCCATGGTTCAAAATGCTGGATGCTGGCTTCTAGAATCATGGCATTCT
The DNA here is from genome assembly GCF_009834535.1 of Camelus ferus. Lineage (NCBI taxonomy): Eukaryota > Metazoa > Chordata > Mammalia > Artiodactyla > Camelidae > Camelus > Camelus ferus. Next base: position 4,779,956 of record NC_045716.1, read on the forward strand.
GTACGCATGTCAGAAGGGAACCTTCCCTGCTTCACTGATCTAGTGATCACAGACAGAGCTTTGGGCCTCTTCTCATATTCCTACGCTTCCTCTGGCTTCCATGCTTTTCTCACCCATAATGATAACAGAGACAAACGGGCCACATGGCTCTTGGAAGCAACTGCCTTGGACCTTCTTTGTGCCAAACTACTGTACCTTCAAGCCAGTCTCTCTATCTGACTCCAATTGTACCTTTGACCTTTTTGCCTTGGTCTTCCTGAGGTCAGACTCTACAACAGGGCTTTAGATAGGACTAACATCTATGGCTTGGGACTATCTCAGGGAAGGTGTGGCTCCAGACCCAGCTCCTTGGAATCCAACTCTCAGCACTGAACTCCTAGCTGGCCATAGTGCCCCTGTCAGCTTTACACATATCTTCTGGAACCACTAATTCCAGGGCCGTTCCCTGTCGCTGTTATAGAATGGGTAAGTTAGTCACTGCTCTTGATCCCAATGCTTGGGGTACGTGGTATTGTGGGAGGAAAACACAGGCTTCTAAGGGCCTCTTTCAGCTCTGTGAAAAAGTACTGCTGATCCTCCAAGTCCGGCTCCTATTCTCCCTTCCAAAGGGGTTCATAGGTGGTCCGGCAAAATCTCCCACCTTCCTCATACTGAATGACTATTTATAGACAGCCAGGACCTATGGTTTGAAGACAGGCCTGAAAGAGGGTGTTTCTAACGTCTTGCTTGTTAGGGTAGCTGAGCCGTAGGCAACACTACTGATGCAGGCAGGCGGCAGTGCTGGGGGCCGCTGAAGCTCCGAGCACTTTGTGCAGCCTCAGGGAGAGCCTGCTGAATGTAATCATCCCGTATCTCTGCCAGTCAACTGAAAGGTTACAGAATTCAGGCTGATTCTCCGGCAAGGTCAGCGTTGGAATGATTCTGATTCCGAGAGGACCACAACGGAAGCCCTGCGACAAGTTCTCAGACCCGATTCAATTGGGCTGCACCTGAAGGCAGAGTGGCAGTCCCTCAGGAAAGGTAGAAGCGAGTGAATGAAGCTTATGGGGTCACCTGAGTCACCAGTGACTCAGGCACAGTGCCAAACTGGGGAGTTGTGCCTGCTTCAGGCAGAGCAGGCCATGTTTTGTACATGGTGCCTGCTTTGAGTACAGTCCTCAGGTATTCCCACAAAGTCCTGATTTCCAGCTAATTGAGGGGAGTTTTGAATAATGGATAGTCCACCCCCCACTCATGGTGGACACTAGGGCATCAGGTAACAATATGAATGAGGCCCTGGTTCAGCAGAACAAGCAATTAGCCTGTCCAAGCTGGTGGTGACTTACCTCCACCACTCCTATTGCAAAATCACTCACATTTCAACCTCCAGATGAGCACCACGCCCCTCATTTTGCCCCAGGCTATAGGCTCTGGTTTTCTTGTCTGCTTCCTGACTGCTCTGGGCCTAACCCTGATGCCTTGCCTGGACAGCACAACAGGGTTCTTGGGTGAGACTAGTAGGAGTAGCAGATAATTGGTGCTACCCTTTATCTGCCTTTTTTATATGTCTCACGACACTGTGTTTGCATTGCTTACTCTTACATCTTTGCCTCACAGTGCTAACAAATGACATATTAAGACATTATTTTTAAAACGTGTTGAAAAGGCATTACTTTGGGAGAATGTGACTACAACCCCCCCATGCACCACTCACTCCAATTTTGCCAGCTCCTGCCTCCCTCTCCATGTGGTAGATCCCAGTTATTCCTACCAGAATTGGAGCCTCCCTGGACACACATCCTTGGACACCCCCCACCACCGCAATCTGCCTCTACTTTGGGCCATGCTGCCACTTCAGTGATCTAGTTGCCATCCACCAGCACTCTCATCACAGCTCCCCACCCTGACACACACCACTGCCTACGCAGATGGAGCAGATCTCTAACAATGAAATGGTTCTAAAATTTGGGGTTGAGAAATTTGATGACATTTATGGATTTCCAGCACATACCACTCTTCCCCAAGAAAATGCACAGTATGAACACACACACAAAATGTTGCATACCACCCCAAATATTCCTAAAGTCATGGCATCCTGTACAGAGAGATACCAATCCAGAGCTGACTTGAGTCTACCACGGTCCTAGGACTTTCCATGATAGAATTTTAAATCTGCTTTCCTGGTGAGTTTCCACAGCTGCTATCTAAACGTTTCTAATGTCCCAGTAACTCTTGTGATTGAGGCATGTGCTTATCACAGTTATCAACAGAGTCTGCTGAATGAATATATTTCAAATTGGTCAAATACTGACTAATTATTGTTAAATTAAGGAAAGGGGGAAAATGCTGATTTTAAAATGAGGTTTAAGGAAGAGAATGAGAAGTTTTTGTAAAGCTAAGGTGAAACGATGAGAGTTTTCCAGGGATGATGCTGGGGGAAAAAAAGTCTGGAAAATATACTACTTAGGAGCCCTGGGTTCTCTTAGAGAAGCTAAAAGCTGTGTTAGACCCACAGCATTTTTACATAATGTTAAATTTCCTAGCTTTTTCACTCTGGTTTTGAAGTTCCTAGTTGGGATTCAGATACATACCCAGGAAGACAATACATCTGTTCCAAATAGAGGTTTGGAATGAACATTTTCGTCTTCTCCAATGAATCGAATGAGTTTTTCCTTCTCTGTCGGCGTTGAAGGTTTCTAGGGCACAGAAATGCCAAGGGCCTGTTAGTGAGCTGGTGCGTGACAGAGGCTTGGCAAGATGCCTGCCGCCGCGTTTGAAGCTTGAGCTTTCCATTTGCTTTAATCATTCATCAAGCAGTTTTGAAGACCTACAGGAAACACTGTGGGAGTAACTAGTGGGGATGGGGAAGTGGGGACAAGGGGAAATAACTGTGAGAAAAACAAAGAGGATTTCTTCCAGATCTCAGGACTCACAGAAAAGCAGGACAGATAAGCAGTAAAGTAATTATGGTATATATGACTACTGTTAGCACAGAGGTGTGATCCAAGAGCTACGTGCACCCAGAAAAGGGCCCTGCATTCTGCCTAGACACTCAGGGATTTTTTTTACAGAGAAAATTATATTTGAAAGCTGAACAGTTTATAAAATGGAGAGGAAAGGGCCTGAACTAAGGCCACAGAAGAAGGAATGGAAGGCATTTTAAAGTAGGACAGATTTAGTAGCCAAATAATAATGCTTTCCATTTTTTTTGCCTTCTATATGCCAAGCACTGTACCAGAAGTAAAACAGAAAACGCTGGTCAAGAGAGGCTTTGGTGTTATACGATGTTTTGTTACTGCATGTAGGTGAGTAGAGGAGCTAAGACACAGCCTGGGGTCATGCCAACATTTAAATTATTCACAGAGAGGACACATGAGGGAAGTTAAGACAGAATAGAGAGTGTCAGGTGATCTTGAGTTCTGAAAGCCAGACAGCAGGAGTCTACCTAGGAATTAGCAAGGGCTCTTGTGCCAGACTAATCTGGGTTTGAATGCTGGTTCTGCCACTTACTAGCTATATGATTTGGGGTAAGTCAGCCAATCTTTCTGAGCTTCACCTTTCTCATCTGTAAAATGGGAGCAATAATACTTACCTTGATGAGAATATAATTTGGTGCAGCCTCAATGGAAAACAATACAGAGATTCCTTAAAAAAACTAAAAATAGACATACCATATGATCTAGCAATCCCACTCCTGGGCATATATCCAGAGAAAACTAATTTGAAAAGATACATGCACACCAATGTTCACAGCAGCCCTATTTACAATAGCCAAATGGAAGCAATCTAAACGTCCATCAACAGATGATTGGATAAAGAAGATGTGTGTATATATATAATGGAATACTACTCAGCCATAAAAAAGAATGAAATAATCCCATTTGCAACAACATGGATTGACCTAGAGATTGTCATACTAAGTGAAGTAAATCAGAAAGAGAAAGAGAAATATCATATGATATCACTTATATGTGGAATATTTAAAAAATGATACAAATGAACTCACAAAACAGAAACAGACTTACAGGCACAGAAAACAAACTTAAGGTTACCAAAGGGGAAAGTGGGAGAAGGGAGAAATTAGGAGTTTAGGATTAGCAGATACAAACTACTATATATAAAAGGTCCTAAGGTATAGCACAGGGAACTGCATTCAATATCTTATAATAACCAAAATGAAAAAGAATATAAATATACACACACACACACGTGTGTGCGTGTGTGTGTGTGTGTATAACTGAATCACTATGCTATACACTAGAAATTAACACAACATTGTAAATCAACTAAACATCAATAGAATTATATATACTATTTAACATGATATTGTAAGTCCTAGGCATAGCAATCAGACAAGAAAAAGAAAAAAGTGATCCAAATTAGAAAGGAAAAGTTGTCACTATATGTGGATGACATGATATTATATATAGAAAACCCTAAAGATTCCACACAAAAACCACTAGAGTTGATAAATGAATTCAGCAAGGTAACAGGATACAAGGTATACATACAGAAACCTGTTGCATTTCTTTACACTAACAATGAAATATCAGAAAAGGAAAATAGAGAAACAATCCCTTTTAAAACTGCATCAAAAAATAAATAAAATACTTAGGAATAAGCCTGACAAAGGAGATGAGACTTATACATAGAGAACTATAAAACATTGATTAAGGAAATTAAAGATGATTTAAAGAAATGGAAAGATACGCCATGCCCTTGGTTTGGAAGAATTAATATTGTTAAAATGGCCATACTACACAGAGCAATGTACAGATTTAATGCGATCCCTATAAAATTACCCAGGACATTTTTCACAGAACTAGAACAAATAATCTTAAAATTTATATGGAATCAAAAAAAAGACCCAGAATTGCCAAAGTTATACTGAAGAAAAAGAATGAAGCTTTAGGAATAACCTTCCCAGACTTTAGACAATACTACAGAGCTACAGTAATCAAAACAGCATAGTATTGGCACAAAAACAGAGATATGGATCAGTGAAACAGAATAGAGAGCCCAGAAATATATCCACACACCTATGCTCAATTAATCTTTAACAAAAGGGAGGCAAGAATATAATATGATGGAGACAAGACAGCCTCTTCAGCAAGTGGTTTGGGAAAGCTGGACAGCCACATGTAAATCAAAGTTAGAACACTCCCTCACACCATACACAAAAGTAAGATCAAAATGGCTTAAAGACTTAAGCATAAGATAAAACACTATAAACCTCCCAGACCATACACTAGGGAAAACATTCTCTCACATAAATCTTAGCAATGTTTTCCTAGGTCAGTCTACCAAGGCAACAGAAATAAAAGCAAAAATAAACAAAGGGGACCTATTTAAACTTAAAAGCTTTTGCACGGCAAATGAAACCATAAACAAAATGAAAAGACAACCTACAGACCGTGAGGCTGTGGTGTATGGTAAGAGATAACATGTGCAAAGCATACAGGCCATGGTAGGCACTCAGTTATCGGTAGTTATCATCGTATTTTCACTATTATCATTATTACAGGAGCCCCAAGAAAGGTTGTTATTGCTACTAATGCCACAACAGTGGTGGAGACAAGGTAAGAAGAGAAGCATGGATGGGCCTGGGAGGAATGAGAAAAGGCAGCTCAGTTTAGGGAGCTGAAAAAGTGCAGACAGAGTTTAAGCTACTTATTGAAAAAATGTAGCAATGAAGGGATCAAGAAACAGCATCAGGGTAAGAGATGAACTGTGTAGTTAACAGTAGTATAGGTGTGAATGAATGAGGCTAATGAGAAATGGCTGAATTTAGAAAGGAAAAGGGATACCTTGGAAAATAAAGAGGTAAGTGTGTCTGCAGGTGTGGTTTATATGAGGAAAGGAGGGAAGTTGAAGTGTTTCCTCCAGATGACCTATTTTTAATATTGTGTGTATGTGTATGTATGTATTCACTAGACATTCACTCTTCAAAAATATAAAGGGAAAGGAAAAAAATACTAAATAATCTTACCTCTTCTGCTTTCTCTTCTTCCTTTTCCTCCTCAAATTTCTTATCCTCAATACCTTCTTCATCCTCTTTAAGAGACTTGTCTGTTTCAGGCTCACTTAATCCTTTTACAGTGCCCTGTGATATGAAACAATATTATATTATAGCTTAAGATATATAAATATTTTGGCATGATACTAGTGATTATTCCACTCAGAAAAATTTAATGAGCACTAACCCTGCAAATGTGCGCTATGCTAGTTAAAAGAATACAAAGGTTAATAAGAATGGTCCTTGCCCATAGGCAGCTTACGATTTAGTGGGCAAGAAAATGCTATGGATGCGTATAGTCACAGAGTAGGAGCACCTAATCCAGATCTGGCAGTAGATGAGGGTGAAAGAGAGGCTTGGTCAAGAAGGTTCCCTAGAAGACATAATGTCTGAGTTTCTTCTTGAAGGATGAATAAGGGAAAAAAGATGGCACAGGGAATTCAAGGCAGAAGATGCTGTATGTGCATGAAAGATGCTGTATGTGCATGACCGGCTTTGAGAACAAAAGTAGTTCAGTAAGACAGAAACTTAGAGGCAGATCGCCAGAGGCACAATCACATAGGAAGGGCTAGAATGTTATGCCAGGGAGATTGGATTTTATCCTGAAGGCAATGCAGTAACAATAACTTGATTTAAAACAATCACTCTAGCACTGGAGAATAAATTTTAAAAGGAGGAAGGAAGGGAAGGTGTAAGGGAAGGAAAAAGGGAGGTGGGGGAGCACAAGAGGAAGAGCTAGGAGAAGAAAAAGGCAACTGTAGGGAATGAACAACACAGGGTTGCACAAATGAAGAGGATGAGAATTCAAGAGATACTTGGGAGGTAAATCTTAGTGATTGATTGATTGGATGGATATGGGATGGTTAGGGAAAGGAAGCATCTTGAATGACACCTAGCATATGATTTAGGGCACTATATAGATGATAATGCCATTCACAGAGATAATGAACAAAGTTGGATAATCAGATTTGGGAACAGATGAGTTCAGATTAGGCTGTGTGAGTCTGAGTCACCACTAAGATATCCAAGTGGAAATAGCCAGTAAGTAGCTGAATTTGTGGATCTGGAGATTAGATGAAGGGATTTGGGCTAAAGGTAAAGATTTAACATTATCTGCATTAGTTAAAGCCAAGAAAGTAAATTATATCACCAAAGGAGAACTTGTGAAAATGACTAGAGGACAAGGCCTGAGGACAGGACCTAATCACACAACGGGCCAGGAAATAAAGAGGAGCCTGCAAAGGAGGCTAAAAGTTGCCTCAGCAGTGTGAGAGGACCACCAGAAAAGGCAAAGGAGAAAACAGAAAACAGTGTTGATACCTCAATGGAGTCTGCACAAATACTGACTGAAGACAGTCCTTCAGATGTTTGTTGCAGCAATGCTTACAAAACAAAAGCTAGAAATAAGCTCCATGGCCACAATAGGAAAATGCAGTAAAATTAGGATATAAACCATACAACAAGAAATTTTATAAAAATTCTAAATTATGTTGTAGAAATATGTACATGGTATAGAAAAATATTCACAGTATATTAGGATATTTTTCCAAAATGAAAATACCTTTTTTCCAGATAAAATATTATTGCTGTAAAATATTTGAATGTTACAGAGAAATTAATCATATCAATTCTCAGGAGTAATAACGTCTACCATTTTGCTGAATATTTTTCTAGTCAGCTTTATACATATGTAAACATTTTAATACAAATGAGATAATAATATATGTGTCACAATCTGCTTTTCTCAATAATATATCGTGGATGATTTTTATTCCACTACATAATCATCTACTTTATCTGTACAGAATTGCATTATTTGAACATACCATAATTTATGAAACCAGTCCCCTACTGATCAATACTTATACTGTTTCTGGTATTTTACTATTATAAATAACATTGTATTTAACATCCCTATACAGATACATCATATGTTAGAATTGTTAGATAGACAACATAGTCATATTTAACCCTTTAAAGAAATAAGAGATTGAAATGATAAGTAAAGATAGAAAGATCACAATAATGATCAGACTTGAAAAAGAACCAAATAGAACTTCAACAATTAAATTTAAAACTCAACAGAAAGGTTTAACAGATTAAACTCAGCTGAAGAGCAAATTAGAGAACTAGAAGATAAGCCAGAAGAAACTGTCCAGGATGCAATGCAGAGAGGCAAAGAGACAGAAAATATGAAAGAAGGTTATACGACATGGGGGACAGATTCTAATACATATCCTTCCAGAGTTCCAGAGTTCCAGAGGGAAAGGAGAGAGCAAATACAGTAGAGACAATAATGAAGAAATGATGACCAAGAATTTTCCAGATCTAATGAAAGATACACAGCCACAGATTCAGAAAACCAACAGAATCCCAAGCAAAATTAAAAAAAGAAGAGAAAACCCTCACCCACACGTATCAGAGTGAAACTGCAAAATGCCAAAGACAAAAAGAAAATCTTAAAGTAGCCAGAGAGAAGAGATGGATTTACTTCAAAAGAACGGACAGCTGAATTTTCAATTGTCAGTTTAATAACAATAAAATCCAGAAAACAGTGGAAACAGTATCATCTATGTGCTGAGAGAAAATAATATTATCCTAGAATTGTATACCCAGCCAAAAAAAAAAAAATTAAGAATGAGGGTGAAATAAACAAAAATTGAGTTTGCCTCCAGTAGATCCTCACTAAAGAAAATTCTAAAAGTTAAAGCAGAAGGAAAGAGAAGAATTATTCAATGCAATTAGACAAGAAAAAGCAATTAAAAGCACAATAATTGAAAGAGAAAGGAAAAAACTACATCTATGTGCAGGTGATTTGATTAAATATCTGGAGAAACCAAAAGCATCTACTTAAAAACTATCAAAACAATAAGATAATTTACTAGAGTCACCACATATAAAATTAAAATATAAAAATGAAAAATATATATACAAACAGTTATCACATAGAAGATAAAATGAAAAAGAAGATCCCATTTAAAATATCAAAAACCAAAATAAAATACTCAGGAGTAACTTACAAGAAATGTGCAAAATAAATGAACTATAAAACATTATTGAAAGGCATAAAAGCAGACATCAAATATCCCATACTCTTCATAGGACAACTCAACATCATAAAGATGGCTGTTCTAACTTAACATATAAATTTAATATCGTCCTAGTTTTTAAAAACCATACATTTTCCAGAAGTAGATTATAGTGTTATACAGAAGAATAAGTAAGCAAGAATAGCCATAGAACACCTAAAAAAAAAGATCAGTGAGGAGGGCTTAGCCCTACCAGATATAAAAATGTATCATAAAACCTCAATAATTAAAAGATTGTGGTGATGACTTGTGAATAGACAGATTAATATAAAATAATAGAAAACTCAGAAATAGCCTTAGGTTGAATGTGGCTATTTTCAAATATTAGAAATACTGTCACATGGAATAGCTGGAAATACTATCATGTGGAAGGCAAATCAGTCTTTTCATATCATCCCAGAAGACTGAACTAGGACCAGTAGGTAGAAAAAAGCTACAAGGAAGCGTATGTCATTTAGTTCAATAAAAGAATAATGGTCTAATAGTCACAGCTCACCAAAAACCAGTGGGCTAACTCTGAAGGTAGTTCTCCATCACTTTAGATTCTCAAACATAGGCCTAATGATCAAGTGCAGGTATTATACTAAGATTCATGCATCAGATGGTTGGTTGAATTCCATCTCCTTTAAAATTCTTTTTGTTCTCAAGTCTCTGTGATTCTGTATAGTTCTTGAATTTTTTTCCCAAATCTGATGTGCAGCTAGGATCATGTCTATGGCTCTTCATTAAGTTTCTAAAACTACTAAAATTTAAAATGTAAAGTGTTGATGAAATTATTCAGTAGTTAATTCAAAACAATTTTGGCCAAGATCTAGGCAACAAAGAAGAATGAGAATTTGTTAAAGGTGTATAATTTAGAAGGTGGTATTTCTTCAGTGTTTAAATGTAAAATAGAAGTCCTGCAAGTGTATAGATAGAACCTTTCTTCTCAGACTCAAGAGCAATGACATATTGGCCACCAGATCATACCCGTATAGTCTGTGGCTCTGATAGCAATGGGGCTTCTTCAGACTTTGCTGGAGGTTAACTCCCTCAAAGAGACTGAAGTAAAAATAAACATTTGTGCCTGCCATTAAGTACATGATACTCATTGACTTGGGATCCTCAGTGAACAGGTGGTGGTTAAAACTACAGGATTAACATAGAAATGTGTAGGGTGTAGAATGAGAAGGGAAAAAGGCCAAGGACAGAATGTCAACACTTAAGAGGCAGGCAGAGGCGGAAGACTAAAAGATGGAGTGTGAAAAGAAATAAAGAAGTAGGAGAAAAATGGGGAATTTTTTGTCTTGTGAGGAGGGATTACCAAAAAAGTGAACAGTTAACAAGATCAAATGCTGCAGAGAAGTCAGGTTAAATACGAGATTGTAGATACTTGGATCTGGCAATAAGGAATCATTGGTGACCTTACAGTAGTTTTAGTGTTTCAGGAAAAGTGACTGTGGTAGGAGGGAGAGAAAGTAGTAGTAGAGAAGGAGATAAAATCAGAGGATATATCTTTTAAGATCAGAGAAAGACCATGTTCACAGAATGTTTATACATTGATTAAATGGGACCACTAGGGAGGAAGACATTAAAGATACAAAAGAGAGAGGACAATGCACATGGGATTAAGTACTCAAAGGAAGAAATAACCTTGGATGGAAAGACTGAGACTGAGGGGAGAAGCAGATATGACAGAGGATATGCCTCAGGAAGTGGCAGGCAGCTCCCCTCTGAAAACCATCCTTTCCTTTATAAAGTAGGAGATAAAATCATCCTCCAAGAAAGTGAGTAGAGATGTTTGAGTGGATGATCCTCTTCCTTAGAAGGGAGAAGAGTTGCCCATGCTCTTGGTCACAGCCAAAATTCTCTCCTGACAGAGTAAATGAATGAGGATTCAGAGCATGGATTGGAAAAAGTTGCTGTACCCTTATCTACTGAAATACAGGAAGAGCGTGAATAATGGCCAGTACTAACTAACACATGGCAAATACCTCTTCTCCAAGTAGGTGCTGTTTTTCTTCACGTGTCAGTAACTTAATTTTTCTGCCTTTGAGGCCAGAAAGGAGGTGAGAGCATGTGGTGATCCACTCATAACATTCTCTCTGAAAAGAGACAAAAGATAATCACCAAGCAGAAAAAAATCACATTATACGAACTCATTTATTCACTCACTCCTATTGAGGACCTGCTAAGAACAATTCCTCTAAATATAACTCCATTCAGTTAACTTTGTATCAATCAGTTCAATTTAAAGATTTGTGCAGAAGTGATTTTCTATTAATACAGACCTAAATCATATCATCTCTTATCAATAGGGTTTGGGATCTGGATTGTAATGGGAAAAAGGAGTAGTTAAGTGTCATAAAACCAGATGCAGAAAAGATTGTTGGATTTACTAAGGTCTAATGGTCTGTCCCAATAAATGTTATGCAACTAACTAGGGTCAACTGTAATCGTACAACAGTAACAGTAACAGTAGCAAGCACTTACGCAGCACTTAATTATATATCAGACTCTGTTCTAAGTATTGTGCACTGTTAACTCATTTGACCCTCATTATGAGACTATTATTATCCTTATTTTTTTAGATGAGGAAACTGAGAATTAGAGCAGTTGAATATCTTGTTCAAGGTCATGTATACAGTCACAGATAGGCTTAGATGCTAATCCAGGTGACCTGGGCTCTTAAAAGTTACAAAAATATCACTTCTCCTGCCTCTGATAAAGTGAATGAATAAAGATTTGAAGTACTTTTCTGGAAAACTTGCTCACCCTTTATTGAGACACAGGATAGGTCGACAGCAGGTTACATTCTGCTGAAGTGAATAGCAAAACTACATTTACTTTACCAAGATTTCCTAACAGCTAAGAACTGGTTTCAATGTTTAAAAGATGCATTATTCCTTACCAGCAAGTAAAAGCAGAGAGAATTAGGAAACATTATTTCTCTGCAGAAGGTGATCTGGTCACTTACACCACCAAAAATCTGTACCGCATGGTGAATCATCCACTTTAGGTACTTGATACTATAAACTTTAGGTACTATGGTACTATAAACCATAAAAAGCAGTCATATGTCTCACATTTTCCTAATTATTAGGCTTATTTTTAATTGTGGAATTATTGTGAAATGTCACAGCCAAAAAAACTTTAGAAATTAAATCCAAACCTTTGTGTTATGCGTAAGGATAGAAGCCTATAGAGGTAAAGTAAGTTTACCACAGCTTTGTTAACGTCACTGAGAAGTCTAAATTCTGCAATCAGAGCATTAGGGTATGTCTTATTGCATATCAGAAAAGAGGAATCAAGTAAGGGAGAAGAAAATATTGGGTTCTAGTCCTAAGTTCACCTAATTGGTTGTGACTTCTTAAGTAAACTCTTAATAGTCTTCATCTATTAAAAGCAAATGAGGTTGTTAGTTTACTCTAGATGACCCCTGTGCAGTGGGGAGCTGATAAAAACCTTCTCTGGTGGGGTGGGAAACCCCAAATTGGTAGCATTTGTTGATTTCCATGGTATATACTCCCACCATGGCAATTTCAGTGGTATTCATCAATTTAATATGTTATCACTGAATGTGAAATTGGGAAGAAGTCTGCACAGTCATCTCTTGTGAGCCAGCGTAAGGCTCCATCACACCACCGCCCCTAAAGAGCCTTCTAGTTACAAGATTTGATGCATATATTATTTCACTTTCTTTATTATACCTAGAACAAAGGTATTTGTTAATTTTGAAAATACTAATTAAATTTTTGAAATTTTAGTTCTTCAGAGTTAATTTACCATCCATGAGAAATAATTCAACTATTCTCTAGCTGAATTTGCATTTTATGAAGGTAGTCATTCTCTTGTAATTTCTGAGATACTGAAAATACTATCACAGAACTTCTGATGGGGAAATATCAGTGGGAGTCTTTTGATGAAACTTTCAGAATAATCTAGAGTCAAGCAAGTTTTCCACAGAGTTAAGCAAGTTTTCCTTCAAAATCTTCAACATCACCTTTGACCAGCTATAGATAGCTTGGTTCTAATCAATACATGTGGATCTCCTTTCATCAATACTCTTATTTCTGAAAATGTCTAATTCAGGACTGTATTAATAAATGCTTCTGGTGTAAAGTAAAAGGTATAACATTCATGTCTGGGGTGAAGGAAGATTTAGGAAGGGATGGTCCAAATGTAAACCTATTGTAGTGGATCAAAAACAGGAGAACAGATGCCTACAGGAGATAACCTTTTACAAGGTACCAGTGGTAAGACTTTGGTAGTAATGTAGTTATTAAGAATCCATCATCTCCAGGTCACCCCAAAAGGGTGGGAAAGCTGGGACTTCCCTGAGTTACCTGCTAGAACGTTGCAAGAGGCAGGTCCACAGCACTACCCTTCAAAGTCATACTTCTTCTGGAGGGCCAAATCATGAAGCTGGCAGTAGCATCTTGGGCAACATAAGGAGGTGACTGCAGCCTGTCCCATCACAGGGCAGAGATAGGAAAGAATGGTATGGAGGGAGCCAATTGCGGCCAGAAGTCAGTTTGAAGGGCCCTAGCTGTAAGTCTTCATTTCCATCATGTTAGGTAATTTCTTTGGTATTGAGAAGAGATACTTCCCTCCCACATGTTCTCACCATTATCAGGTGCTGGTCAATGTGTGTCTTTTATCAATCTTGGCCTGCTGAAGGTTATCTCAGAAATCCTTCCAGGCAGTCTGCCATTAGCCCAGATTATGACTAAACTCCAGGGTATCAATGACTACATCTAGATGCCTGGCACATTATAGATGATCAATATAAAGCACTTGAAAAGACATCAATCTAGCTTATTGGTGGCTAAGTTTCTTCCAGGTTTTCAGCAGCTGGTTTGACTCCAGCAGTACCAATATACTCTCATTGGATGCCAGGACTCTTTGACACAGTGCTTCTAAGCCTCAAATGAAGACTTCATGACAAGTAATTCTCATTCCCAAGTGAAGTAGTTGATATGCACTGAGACCAACTTCTTTCAGAAGCAGGCACAGGGGTTAAGGATCCCGAGAACTCAGACCTCTTGGAACATGGCCACAAGCATTTACCTGCAGCACAGCTGTGTAGGGTCAGACTGACTGCGCCAGAATTAGGTGGGAGGTAACTAGGGTCATTAGTTACTAGACTGCCTTAAAGTTCTTGGGGAGGTAGGTAATCCCCAAGCCATCATGAAGAAGCACTTTATCTAGGTGGTTATGGTGGAAGAGTGAAGTGAGAACCATCAGTAAGAGTGATCAAACTCCAAAGAATGCTTACATAAGAAGCCTCCCACTCCAGAATCCAGTCCAGCATCATACAACTTTCATTTATTGGAAAGGAACCCAAGGAAATTTTTTTGATTGTTGGAAACTATCACTAATGTCATCCAAATATCAGTCCAGCAGGTTTGCAAGGTGTTCTTCTTCAACTGCTAGAATGTAGCTGGGGTGTGCCACAAATCCCACAGCACCATAGTATACCCACATTAGACAAAGCTTCTCTGGAGAACCATCTTCCACTCTTCACCCTGTGGGGTTTGGATGAGGCCATACAAGTCCCAAAGTCTGATGTCATAAAGATTCAGGTATCACAGAGGTTGTCCAGGAGATCAGGGAAGACAGAAGTCAGGATGGGGATGAATTTGAAATGAAGATAACCTTGATGAAAATTAATGAACTAATTATTAATTTTTTTTAATATAGAGTATTGAGGCACTCTCATGGCAAGTGCAGGGACTGTTGAGCCATAAACTAGTTTGATGTACCCTTAGCAGACCCCAGCCTCAGGCTTAAAGAGGGGTCATATGCATTTGGTAGGAAAAAAGGCCTGAGCATGGGATCAGTTAAAGTCTTATTTCTGGTGGGAAAGTAGATTCTTAGCCTCCTTTGATAACACTTCCCCAGTTCACCAATCTGAAATTGCTTGCAAAGTGTTAGTAAGTAGAACAGAGTTTAACAGAAGACCTAATTAGCCTGGTGGAAAGTGTAGGTTCTCCAAGAGATGGTCAGGTCATGGACCTTCAGTCAGGGCCTGGAGTAGGGCAGGCAACAAATGGCCCATTGCACAAAGCTCTCATTAGATCTCCTAATACAGATGGCTTTATATAGGTCCCCAAGGTCCCCTGAGGAAGGGTCCCTCACAATAATGTCCTCCCCACATTGCTATAGCCTTAAATTTAATGAGGAGATACACCTCAAAGCATCCTGAAATCCTCATTCTAAAATTGTCGTTATCTGAAAACATGGTCTCACCTCACAGAGCTCTACCCCCGTTTAAGTAAATGAGGACAAAGGTATATTATGGAACAGGCCAGTGGGTCCCCAGAACCAGACTACCAAAACCAGAACATGCACCACATCTGGGGGTGGGTAGCAGGAGGCTTGAGATGTGAGCACATTTCCAGATGCTCAGTGAGGGACACAAGCTCCAAGAGACTGTTCAGTTCAGAGTCATATCAGACTGTTGTAAAGAATACCTCTGAGGCCTTTCTAGAACTGAAAGTAAAACTGAGATATTTCATCTCCTAAATAAGAAGTGAAATATACCTATAACAACACATTTTCAAATAGTAAAATATTTTTACTCCTCTGACAGGTACCCTAATTATTTGTAGTGTTTTATTATTTTAATATTCTACTGAATGGAATTTGCTATTTTAAAATTTGGAATTAGCATCTATATTTATGAAGTTCATTTCTCCTGTATTTAAAAAAAAACTTTGAAAGCTATAGAAAATAAACTGGGAAAACTTTCAGTCATTACCTATGCTCTCAAATTGTTTATATAGCATGGGGATTATCTGCTCCTTTAAAGTATGAAATCACCTATCTGTGGAGTCCAGACAAAATTTTTAGGTTGTTTGTTTGTTTTTTTATAAATGCATCAATTTTTTCTCTGAAAATTGGCAAATTTTATCCTTCTAAAGTTAATGTTACTTTATTTTTCCTAGAAAAGAATTCATCTACTGAAGATTTTAAAATTTATTAGTAAGATGTTGCATATAAAAATTTTACAATCTACTTTAAAAAAACTGTGAGATCTATCACACATACAGGAGAGCATAAAATACACATGTAGAATTTATTAAGAACAGTCATTTAAACAACACACAGATATAGAATAGAAAAGACCAGGAAATTGCATGTATTCTATATACCAGTCTTTATACACCAAAATTTACTTATCCATTCCACTGTTTATGTGCCAGTCTCAAAGTCATGAGCTCAGCTATACCATATGAAACTAGAAAAGGAAGAGCAAATTAAACCCAAACTAAGAAGAAAAAAGGAAATAATAAAGGGCAGAGTAGATATTAAGAAAACAGAAAACAGAAAACAGTAGTCAGTAAAACCAAAAGCTGGGTTTTTGAGGTTAAGAAAATTGATAAATCTTTTTGCAGACTGATGAAAATAAAAAGTGAAAAAAACTCACAAATTTTCAATAGCAAGAACAAAAGACTGAATATCCTATAATTGTTAAAAAGGGTAATGGGGGAATATTGTGAATAACTCTCTATCAATAAATTAGACAACTAGATGAAATTACAAATTCCTTACAAGACCAAAGCAAATGAGCTCATGCAAGAAGAGATAACAGCCCTACATCTAGTAAAGGAATTTCCTTAAGTCCATTAGAGAAAGTGGATAGCCTTATATCTGAATAGCTCTATCTTGTAATTGAAAACTTTCCCACAAACCTAAATGGCTTCACTGGTGAACTCTACCAAACATTTAAGGAAGAAGTAATATATAATTCTGCACAAATTGCTCTATAAAACAGAAGAGTATGAAACACTTCCCAACTTATTCTAAGGGGCCAACATTACCCCAATATGAAAACCAAACATATTAGAAAACAGAACAAAACTACGTAATTGACATCCCTCATGAACATTAATGCAAAAATTCTAAACAAAATTTCAACCAACTGAATTTAGTGATTGATATATAAAAAGGCAGTTCATCATGATCATGTGGGGTTTATCCCAGGACTGCGAGGCTGGTTTAATATTCAATTCAAAAATCAATCAGTGTAAGTTGTCATACTGAAAGACTTAAAAGATAACTCATTGACAGTCAGTATATGCAGAAAAAGGATTTGATAAAATCCAACAATTATTCCTTATTTTAAAAGATTTTTTTCAGCAAACATGGAATAAAAATAACACTTTCTCAATATGATAAAGGGCATCTATGAAAAGTCTACACCTCCCATTATACTTAAAAATGACAGAGTAAATAATTTCCCCCTAAGATGTACCAAGGCAAGGATGTCTGCTCCTACCACTTTTACCCAACCTGGTACCGGAGAGTCTAGCTAGTGCAATAAGGCAAGAAAAAGTAATTAAAGACATATAGATTACAAAGGAATAAATAAAACTGTCCCTATTTGCAGATGACATAATTATGTGGATAGAAAATTCTAAGGAATCTGGGGAAAAAAAACTTCTTAGCAGGAATAAGTGAGGTCAGCAAGGTTATAGGATATGAGATCAACATATTTTAAAAAATTCAATAAGTAAAACAAGAAGACAACCTACGGAATGGGAGAAAATTTTTGCAAATGAAACTGACAAAGGCTTGATCTCCAGAATATATAAGCAGCTCATACAACTTAGTAAGAAAAGAACAAACAACCCAATCCAAAAATGGGCAGAAGACCTAAACAAGCAATTCTCCAAGGAAGACATACAAATGATCAATAGGCACCTGAAAAAATGCTCAATATCACTCATCATCAGAGAAATGCAAATCAAAACTACAATGAGGTGTCACCTCACACCAGTCAGAATGGCCGTCATTCAAAAATCCACAAATGACAAATGCTGGAGAGGCTGTGGAGAAAGGGGAACCCTCCTACACTGCTGGTGGGAATGCAGTTTGGTGCAGCTACTATGGAAAACTGTGGAGACTCCTCAAAAGACTAGGAATAGACTTACCATATAACCCAGGAATCCCACTCCTGGGCTTGTATCCAGAAGGAACCCTACTTCAAGATGACACCTGCACCCCAATGTTCATAGCAGCACTATTTACAATAGCCAAAACATGGAAACAGCCTAAATGTCCATCAATAGGTGACTGGATAAAGAAGATGTGGTATATTTATACAATGGAATACTACTCAGCCATAAAAACCGACAACATAACACCATTTGCAGCAACATGGATGCTCCTGGAAAATGTCATTCTAAGTGAATTAAGCCAGAAAGAGAAAGAAAAATACCATATGAGATCGCTTATATGTGGAATCTAAAAAACAAACAAACAAACAAACAAACAAAAACAAAGCATAAATACAGGACAGAAATAGACTCATAGACAGAGAATAGACTTGTGGTTGCCAGGGGGGCGGAGGGTGGGAAGGGATAGACTGGGATTTCAAAATTGTAGAATAGATAAACAAGATTATACTGTACAGCACAGGGAAATATACACGAAATGTTATGGTAGCTCACAGAGAAAAAAATGTGACAATGAGTGTGTATATGTCCATGTATGACTGAAAAATTGTGCTTAACACTGGAATTTGACACAACATTTTAAAATGATTATAAATCAATAAAAAATGTTAAAAAATATTTTAAAAAATCCAATGGCAATTTTGTTAGCAAAGAATAATCAGAAATTGAAATTACAGGAGAATACAATTTGTGACAGTACCAAAATATGAAATGCTTAGGGATAAATCTTAAAAAACATATGTAAGACCTATACATTGAAAACTATAAAACTTTGTTGAAAGGATTTAAGTAAATGAAGAGATATACCATCTGCGCAGACTCAAAGACACAATACTGTTAAGATGTCAATCCTCCACAAATTTATCAATAGATAAAATATAATCATAACCAAAATCCGAACAGGCTTTTTTTGAGAAGTTGATAAGCTAATTCTAAAATTTTCACATATGGAAAGCAAAGGACCTAGAATAGTTTGATCAATCTTGAAAAGGAACAAATTTGGAGGATTTACATTATCTAATCTCAGAATTTATCACAAAACTAAAGAAATCAAGGCAGTTTGATAATGGCAACAACGTTGACACATAGATCAACAAAACACAATAGAATGTCCGAATAACATGCGCATATATACAGTCAATAGATTTTCAACAAAAATTAAAAGGCATCTCAATAGAGAAAGGATAATCTTTTCAACAAATGGTGCTAAAATGACTGAGTATCCAAATGCTAAAAACTGAACTTCAATATATACCTGGCACCATATAAGAAAAATGGGTCACAGATCTGAATATATAAAGCCTAAAACTTTAATACTTGTATGAGAAAATCTTCATGATGTTATTGCACAAAATTTCTCTTAGATACAACACCAAAAGCAAGACCCATAAAAGGGAAAAAAATGAGAGCTTGAACTTCATCAAAATTAGGAACTTCCCCTCTTTGAAAGATATTGTTAAGAAAAGGAAAGGCAAGTCATAGAGAAAATACTTGTAAATCATGTATCTGAAAAAGGACTTGTATCCAGAATATATAAAGAACTCTCAGACTCAATAAGAAGAAAATAAACAAACCAATAATAAATGGGCCAAAATTTTGAATGGACATTTCATCTTTTTTTCATAAATAGTATATTAATTTTATTTCACTTGTAACTGTTTAAATATCTCATTTATCCACTAACCAAATTACAAAACAATTGAATTTCTTTTTTTTTGCATTTTTCCAGCTTTATTTAGATATAACTGATGTGTAACATCACATAAATTTAAGGTGTACAACATAATGATTTGATACACATATATATTGCAAAATGATTGCCACGATAATTTCAGTTAACACCTATCACTTTACATAGTTGTCACTGTTTTCTTATAATGAGAACTTTTAAGATCTATTCTCTCAGCAACTTTCAAATATACCTTCTACCAAAGGAGCTATAAAGATGACAAATAAGCATATGACAAGATGTTCAATATCAGTGATCATGAAGGAAATGTAAATTAAAACCACAGTGGCATACCACTAACCACTTATTGGAATGTCTAAAATTGAAATCACTGACCATATCAAGTGTCGGTGAGGATGTGAAGCAACTGGAACTCTCATACACTGTTGGCAGGAATCTAAAATGGTTTAACCACTTTGGAGGATAGTTTGACAGTTTCTTAAGAAGTTAAACACACACAGGTTATATGACTTGGCAATACCACTCCTAGACATTTATTTAAAAGAAATGAAAACAATGCATATGGACATGAATATGCATTGAAGCTTTGCTTGTAATAATAAAAAAACAGAAACAATTCAACTGTTCATCAGCAGAGAATGGTTGATAAATTGTGTATATCCATCCAATGAAATATTGCTCAGCACTAAAAAGCATGAACTTTTGATAAAAGCAACATTACGTGTGAATCTCAGAAGAATTATGCTTAGTCAAAGAGGTCAGACAAAAAGTGTACATTCTGTCTGATTCTATTTTTATAAAAATTCTAAAAAATGAAAACTAAGCTTTGATGTTAGAAAGTGGATCAGACATTGCCTGGGGACAGGAAGAGGCTGCAAAGAGAGATTACAAAGGGGAGTAAGGAAATTTTGAGTTTATTGGATATGTTCCTTATTTTTTATCAGTGATTATTTTACAGGCATGTATATTTTAGAAATTATTAAATTTCTATTACAGGTATGCATGTTTTAGAAATTATCAAATTGCTTACTTTAAATATGTACAGTTTGTTGTAAATCAGTTAAACCTAAAAAGTCTGCTTAAAACAAACAAACAAAAGTAAGGGGAATACAGAGTTATTACCTTCATCTTATTCAGTTCATGAAGTTCCTTAGCAGGATTTTTTTCTAAGTGATCTTCTTTACTCAGAGCCATAGCTGTTACCAGATCTTTGCAACAACTGAGGAAAACAAAGAAAAAGAAAAACATATACACAGCATGATCTTTTTATTGTTGGTTCCTCTTCTAAGTGTTTAAGTCCAGATCCAGTGGAAGTTTACCATGATAATTAAGCTACTGACTCACCAAAAAAATAATTTGTCTCTTGCTTAGTTTCTCACCCTTGTCCTCTTCCTCCCCTCCATTCCCATCACTCTTGACCATTGGTAACATTGAAAGGAAACAAAGAGGAAATTGGCTAGATTTTAAAAGCTACTTCCTGAATTTGAAGTAATCCTAGCAACACTATGCTTTCTAGTTAATAAATTAGTTTTATAGACATCTTCTTTATTTTATTTGATGGGAATCTTCTAACTTTTCAGATGTAAGTTTTTTTTGTTCTGTTTTGTTTTAAGAGATATTTTGGTTGGTGTTTAGGGAAACATATAAAAGTATATATGCACTGAATTACACAGGAAACTACAAGCTACTTCATAAAATGCCCCCAGTACATGGAAAAACACAAGATATAGTTTATTTATGCAAATAAGGAGGTGTTTTGTTTTGTTTTGTTTTGTTTTAACTAATTCTCACTCCTACATACGTACACACTTCCAATCCTGCCTACGCTAACACTGTTTTCAAAAGAATTCTAAATCCATTGGGAAAACACCAAAATTTCATATTCCAACAGGACAGTGTTGAAGCTAGTTCAAAAAGTGAATGAGCATTTATTTCAAGTTTTTAAAATGTTTCTAAAACAATCCCTTATTGCTGCTACTTAACCGCCCTTCTCTCCTCTGCTTTATGTTACATTTAATCTTCAAAAGGGCAATAATAAGATAAACCGATAGTTTCACCTGCTCAGATAGATGGAGTATTGGGACAACTTTTTTGCCAGGGCAACTGCATCTAACTCTAACTTTGCAATTTCTACTTCATGTTCTTCATCGCTTTTCTCCTCCAACTTTATGAGAGTGTTTGGGTCAGGAAAGTCAGGTGCCATTAAAATCAGCAAATTTGCCATCCACTGGATCATGGGTATATGCAATTCATCCACCTGTTTAAAAAAAAAACAATTACAAATGATCCATTTAAAATAAGTCAAACAGTAAAAACCATATAAATTTAAAAATAGAACTGATCATACCTGTGTCCAATTTTCAACAACACTATCATTCTTATTGAAAACCAATCATCACTACTTAGCTAGTGTAACCTTATCTTCTTTTGTTCACTATACCACACTAAACTACCCTCTTCCTCTTCTTCAGGTTGGTCAAGAGTATTAACCAGTCAGGGCTGCAGTTTCCACAACTGTGCACCAAGGCATCACAGGGCTTCTCAGTGAACTCTCAAGGATGCCATGGGATTTTACATTCTTCAGGTAGAAAATAGTGATATGCAACACCTGTCAAGCATAGCATAAATCTGACATGGTTCACAGTTTCAACTTTAGATGCACTACAGCACTTCTGATGATACCATATTGTTAAAGCTGGTTTTACTGATGGTTGTGTGGTAAAAAGTTACTGTGCGAAAATCAAGGTAGGACAAGAAATGAGGATGGCAATGTCCAATCTGATTTCAAGGTTATAGAGGTTGTACAGTGCCCAAGTACATACATTCATTCCATTAGTAAGTAATTTTGATTAAATGAGAATAAAACAAAAGATGAGTTTATTTTGGGGGGTTGTGGGAAGGTGAGTGAAATAGAGAAAGATTAAGAGATAAAAACTTCCAGTTATAAAATAAATAAGTCATGGGGATATAATGTATAGCACAGAGAATACAGTCAATAATATTGCAATACCTTGTATGGTGACAAATGATAACTGAATTTATCCTGGTGATCATTTCGTAATGTATAAAAAAATTGAATCACTATGTTGTACACCTGAAACTAATATAATACTATAAGTCAATGTACTTCCATTTTAAAATAATTAACTAAAGGATTTTTTATTTCAATGAAGTTAAACTGGGACATTAAATTTTACAAAGTTTCTTTGAGTAAACAACAATTCTTAAGAGAAATTTTAGGATGAATTGTTCTTCTTTTAGAAAGAGACGTGTTCCAAATTTACTAATCTTTTCAGGGATAACAAGTGGCAACTTAGTCATCTCCTAGCTGAGTTTTCTTTTTAATCACAATTAATTTGTCTCTTCAAAATATAATTGATATTTAACAATAAGTAAAAGAAATTTACATTATGGAGAGGTCATTTTGAAAATGGACAGTTGGAGAGATTTCCATCTTGGTATGATTTTGTTCCTGAAAATGATACATAGCTCACTTTTAAAAATTTTCGAATTTATATACCTGAGTAACTGGAAATAAGTTTCTAATTGTTTCAAAATCTTACAAATGTGTTTCAATTGGTTGGGAATCTTTCATTAGAATAAAGAAATGCTGCATTGTCAAATATTTATAAGAACAATTGACTGACACTATGGCAGATGGAAAATTTCATAAATCAGTTAAAAAATCTTTACATAACTGATGGAATTGAAAAAATGAGTATTATTATTTAATAAACACAGATAATAATGAACTTCTTCAATTTGGATTCATGTCTCTTTGTGAGCTATTCTTTCAGCATGATAGTCCTTAAAAACAAGTACTGAAGCAAACTGAACTTAGCAGACCTTCAAATGGCTTTATCACTAAGTATTAACCCGTGATTATAAAAAAATCATAAAGCCTGTTCAATCACATCAGTTTTTTAACCATTATTAAAAATTATTTTAAAATATTGTTCATTTCATCCCTTTTGACTATTTGTGTATATTTTATAATGTACAAAACAGGCCAATAGAGTAATTCTTGTATGTAAATTAGAAATAGTAAGTTAGAAATGACCTGCTCAAAGATTTTTTGCTAACAGAGGTACATGAAAAAAAAATTTGAAGATCACTGTTTTAGACTGTCAAGCAGCACAGATTAGATGGAGTAAATGCATGAAGGAAAAAACAAAACAAAAGCTGGAAGTAAGAAAATAGATCAGAAAGGAAAATTAATGGTGTGTGAAAAGAAGACAAACTTTTCCATTTTTAAATACTTAGGCCAGTTAATATGGATATATACTATATATATACTATATATACACACATATATATATATTCCTTGAGGAATTTATAATCTTTCAAGTTTTCTATACAGTTTAATTATATTATAAACCTACCATATTAAAATAGAGAAGTATATAAAATATAAAAATAAGAAGTATATAAAATATAAAAATAAGAAGTATATAAAGGCACTTTCTAAATAATACATTATAAAAACTGAATTCCATAATATAAAAAATTGAAAATATGATTCCCCAGAGATAATCTCCAATGGTAAACTGAATATTTTACCAAAGAAGGGGTTAATGTAGCAACACGATAAAACACTAACAATGCTGAAATGTTCTTCATTATTTCATTCAACAAATATTTACTGAGTCCCACTATGTGATAGGCACACTGCTACCCTTTGTCTTCTTAATTCTGGTTGTCTTCTAAGTCAAAGAAATTTCTCCCAAGCCTGGGAATCTTCTGGATCCATAATTCCAGTCTTACCATATTTGCTTCTCAACTCTTGGTATCTCTATCTTTATAACATGCTCACAGATTGTGATATAATGTTTCATAAGTAGTATTCCCAAATAACGTGATGATATCTGCCTTTCAAATGCCTAATTTAAGTAATATTAAAATTAATTAAATTCATTTTTATCAATTTTGTAAGATCAAATATTTGCATATTAAGTTCTACTTACAATAAGAGATTCCTGTGTAAATTTAGATTATAATTAAGGCCAGGAGGTGGCAATAAATGTAATAAACTAAGACATCCTTTGGAAATTATGATTTCATGTTGTGCTGGTTAAGAAGTCCACAGGTTCAGTTCTTCAGAATTGCTGAACAATTCCCTATTTGTTCTAATAACTATTGACCAATAGTATTGTGGCATCTTGTCTTTCTTCCTAGAAACATGTTTCTGTCACCCCTTCAGCCAGTGAGGGGCACCAACATAAATTTTTTAAATGATTAATGCTATTAAGGGAAAAAAATTTCAGTACACTGAGTAAAGAGTAAAGATAATAATTAGAACTCAAAAACTTGTGATCATCTCTGAAACTTCATTCCTGAGGCAGGAACATACTGCATTTACAAATCCACTGAAAATCATCTGAGTAATTATATAGGTTCCTATTTTGTCCTCCCAACCTTCTGCTTCAATTAGATAGGCTTGACATGATTTTTCCTTGAAGAAAACTCCTAACCAAGGTGAAAAATAACCTCAAAAATTCCTACAAGTACATACTTGGCACTGAAGTTCCATGTTACCATCGTTAATCTCATTGCCTATCTTCAAAAGCCATTGTTGAATCATGTTAAATATGTGTGCTTGGAGTACCCTGAAGGAAAAAGCAAGTAAAATAAAGATGAGTAACTCACTTAAGAGTATAGACGTAATTATCAGATAAAAGAAAGGGTCTTATTTGGCTGGGTCTAGTAAACTTCGGTGTTGACAATGTTTGAGAACTCAGAGAAAAGTGAATCAAAGCCTTGCATTACCTGGTGCAATGGCTTACTCACTGACAGCCTTCCTAACCCCTGGTAGGTACCCCAGAGGTGTAATGCACTTTGGACAAAGTAGATCTTACTTTCAGTGTTAGTTCTCTACTGTAAAAACTCACACTCACATCCTTTACATTCAGTTCTAGACCAGCGAGGCCACAAACTGAGAATGAATTTTAGAATTCTCTCAAGAGAACAACATGACAGTGTCAGGGTAAGAGTTGACCCATTTCCCACTGGAGCTAGGGAAAAACTACTAAAGAAAAAAAAAATGAAAGCCTCTGGAAATGGTTCTAAGGACAAACAGCAACTGAAGACACATCTACTCAAGACAATTTATGAAGATTCACTAAGAAAGGCAAGAGTCTATGGTATCTGAATCAAAACTACTCCCACTCTGGACTGCTGTGGTTAAGAACACAGGACTCCCTCACCCTCCAGCTCCCAGTCAGATGGCTTTCTTCCTGGGAAAAACAAGATGTCAAGATTTCTCATCTGACCCCAAATATACATTGCTGAGGCTAGGGACTCAGAAAATGCAGCTGAGAAGCTGGGATTCCCTTCTTCTACCCAGCACAGGGCTATGGGAACTTACGAGCCGGAATCCATATCTATGTTCTGTGGAACAGTACCAATAATGCTTAACAATGCATCCAACTGAGATTTCATTTCATTCATTTTTTCATTAAGTCCCTCCCATTCTTCAAGAAGCATTTCAGGAAACTCCAGGAGGCTTTCCAACTTGAAAGAGCAGAATTCAAGAGAAGTAATCAAACTTGGAAGAATTTTAGAGATACCTAGAAAAGTGAGAAAAGCATTAACTTTCAGAAGAATTTGTAAGTCTATAATTTATTTCAACAATAAATTATGAAATACTAATGGGCAGAAGCGTATCTTTTTTTCATTTTCTTATTATCCTACAGCTTGCTTAGCAGAGAATCTTGCAAAGAGTATTTCCTAAACAAACACTAGGTAATCAGTGCTTTTCTGACTAATAGACAATTTCTCTGATGAGTTTTTACTCTAAGGGTCTTCTCTTCTCAGCTGAGACTGAAATGTACTAAACCCAGAAACTATGAACTCCAGTTTTCAGTAAAAGACATTAACTCACAGGGTCAGCCTGTTAAGAAGACAGTGATGAAAAAAACAGCTTCTTCATGACCACAGGATAGTTAATAACAGAAACCAAAATATAGTTCTTGAGTCATTTTTTAGGTCATTGTTCAGGTTTACATGAAGTTTATAGTTTTGGTCTGAACAAGGATCAAGTCTGGATCTAATCTTTGACTGATTCACTGTGAGATCATGGCAAAATACCCTCTCTACACCTTTGTCTCATCTCATTTGCAAATGACATGAAAATGCTCCCATCTCAGAGATATATAAAGAGAAATAATTTAAAAGCAAATGTTTTGTTGTCCTTGATGAAAATATTTTCATTGTCTTTATTAGAAAACTTTGATCTTCTAGGAGTATTCAAAATGATTTATTAATTTCACTCTCATTCATGATTTTGACTTCATTTATTTTAAACCATTTACAACCTGGTTGCACATGTCTGTGAATATACTAAAAATTATCAAATTGTATACTAACTAGGTGCATTGTATCATACATGAATTATATCTCAATAAAGTGATGCTCAATGCTTTATTTTGCTTGATTTTTAAAACTATATGTATTACTTTGATTTTAAATATTAATTGTACTGAAAATAACAATTACTATTAAAATACTTTATAATGTCAAGCAATCTAATTATCATTATCATGGTTTTTTTCTTACCATTATCCCCATTTATTCTTATTTCAAATTCTTTGTAGAGTCTTCCTATGCTTTTCACAATTTCTTCCATGTGCTTCTGCTCAGGTGGTATCTTTCCCTCCACACTTTTATGGCGACTAAATATCGCTAGCCCAATATCTGCCCAGTTTTCCTGTAAACATTTAATAATCTTGAGAGAATCGTATTTTGACACTAAAAGATCCCCAGAAAACTTGTCTTTGTCTTCATTCAACATCTAGAGGGTGAAAGGAGGGATGAGGAGATTAGCACATTAGTCACTAATGGTTTCATCAAAGTCAACCTAAGTGACTTCCAATTATTTTGGAATTACATATCCTATTATTATTTGTCATACCATTTCTTCATATGACATACATTTATTTTCAAAATTAAAGTAAATTTAAAGTAATTTTGATACACTAGAAGATAACCCATAGTTTACCAGGATGAAAATAATTATATTAAATCCTATATAGGTAAAAAAATTAGTGGCAGGCAATTAGGTCTCAGAAAGCTGAGCACGTTTAATTACTATTTGCTTTGGTGAGGATATAATATTTCTGTTTACATAATCTCCACTAAACTGGGAGAGTTCCTAGAATGTACAGGTTTTTGTCTGTTTAACCCCAGGTCCAAGTGCCATACATGACATATCAATAAATATTTGTGGAAAAAATAAAGCGCAATTTAAATACAGCTTGCCATTATTTGTGACTCAGATAATGCAAACAAATCACCCATACTGATCAGTAATCAGTGTGGAGAAGCAATGCAGCAGAGCAATTAAAAGTAAGAATTTTAGAGTTAGAGAGACATGGTCTCAAATTCTGAGTCAGCTACTTACCATTTACAGATAACTAAGGCAAGTTACTTAACATTTCTAACCTTCAATTTCTGCATCTGTGGGACGGGAATTATAAAACCCGCATCATGTGGATGCCATGAAGAGTAAGCAAGATAATGTGTGGAAAGCACCTTCAGCCTGACAGAGTAAGTGCTTAATCAATGAGAATTATTATAATTCCTACCAAAAAAAAAGAAGCATGATTTTTTTCAATTTTATCTATGCAATATCAAAATTTCCAGATAAACAGTAAAAAAAAAAAAAGTCACTAGGACAACAAAGATCTTCAATTCTGAGAATATTCTGCTTAAGTCATTTCAAAAGAAAAGAAAATGGTTTCCTTGGGTCTGGATGAGATTTCATTAGGTTATGAGTTTGATGTTGGAAGATTTCAATATATTACATTTTCCCCTTTGTCAAACTACTATAACGTGATAGCAATGTGATTAATGAAACCTATTTTCAAAGCTTGAACCCTTTAAAAAAGATATTATTAATAAACAAAATGGAATATATACATACAATGGAATATTATTTGGCCTTAAAAAGGAAGGAAATCCTGACATAATGCTGCAATAAGGATGAAACTTATAGACATTATGTTGATGGGAATGTCAGTCACAAAGGATTAATTCTATATGATTCCATTTATATGAGGTGCCCAGAATAGTCAAATTTATAAAGACAGAAAGTAGAATGGTGGTGGCCAGGTGCTCGGGGAGTGGAGGGAGGAGGAAATGGAGAGTTACTGTTTAATGCATAGACTCTCAGTTCTGGAAGATGAAAAAGCTATGGACATGGTTGGTGGTGATGGTTGCACAACAGTATGAATGTACTTAGTGCCACTGAACTGTATACTTAAAATGATTGAAGTGGTAAATTTTATGTGATGTATATTTTACCACAATTTGCAAGAAATATGTTATTAATCTTTAAAGCCCAATTTGTCCTTCAGACAAAAGCCAGGCACATGGGAGGCACAGATATTACTTATGTCTGACAATTAGATGAGAGAACCAGACCTATCCTGACTGCCACCCAAGTATCTTTTCCTAATTTTTCTCTGGCAGCCTAACCTTATTTGACCCAAAAAATCTAAACTAGAACTAAAAACAGAATAGTTAGGTGTATTTTTTAAAGCCACTGTAGCCTTGATGTTTTCCTTGTCTTTCATAAAGGCATTTTTAAAGGATGAAATGTGACTCTGTTGTAGGTGAGGAGTGGCAAGTTTACAAACAGCATTTTGATTACCAAGCTGTTTATTAGGAGGTCTTACCTTCTGCCACTCCTT
Organism: Camelus ferus; assembly: GCF_009834535.1. Classification (NCBI taxonomy): domain Eukaryota; kingdom Metazoa; phylum Chordata; class Mammalia; order Artiodactyla; family Camelidae; genus Camelus; species Camelus ferus. The sequence continues at coordinate 4,809,361 of NC_045716.1, forward strand.
GAAGTCTGGAACAACTGATTTGAATATATTTTCTTTGTCAGGAGATAAAATATCTTTTCCACTGAAAGAAGGAAAAAGAGCAAGAGCAGGGTCTCAGAACAAGATCATGAATCCACACATATATAACAATTAATAGTCTGTTTCTCCTGAATGATTTTCAAGAATGCCCTCCAGGTTCAGCCTCTCCCTCATAGGCATTCATCCCTAAATTTACAAATTAAAAATAAATTCAGACCCTAATCAAAGTAAGCAAGTCAGAGGGTCAGAGGTCACAGCAGTATTAAGAGGGTGGTCTCTGGGTCCTCGGCATCCAAAATTAGATCATAAGGATAATTTCTGCTCAACACAGCTGCCAAAACAATGTATAAATAGAAAGGAAGCTTAATGAACACTCAAGGCTCAACACCTGGGTCAGCAGCCCCAACTCCTAGTAAGAAAGTTTCCTTTAATGTCTCTTGAAGCACCACAAGGAGAAAGCTCTTGATAAAGACGTTCCTGAGGAGAAAGGGAGAAGAGGACCACTGCCACGCATCTTTCCCTCCCCACGAAGAGTCAACACACAGTACAAGTGGGCGATGGCGGCGGCAACTGCTTGGATGTGTACCAGCTTCAGCTTCCAGAACTTCCAAATCTCCTAACTGGTAAACCTCTTAGAGGATATGAAAAACTGAAACCATTGTTCTCAATTTGAAATGTAAATGGTACCTAAATGTGTTTCCTCAACAGATAGAGCATCTTAAAAAAAAGAAAAACAAACAAACAAAAAAACTTTAGAAATTATTAAGTCCAGCCTGCATTCAAAGTACAGATTCCCAGTAACCTTGGCTGTGATTTAGTCCACTTTACTTTACAGGCAGCTTCTTCCATTGTCAGATTCCTCTAATTGTTACAAAGTACGATATCCAGTCAAAATCAACCTCCTTAAAACTGCCGGCCATTGATTCCATTTCTCTGCACAGGCACTATGCTACAGAATTTGCAGATGGATTTATATATTCAAGTTGACCAATATTAATGATGTAAGTTGACTTGATTTTAAAGAGACAAAAGAAAAGAAAAAGTGTCGGACTTAAATGGAGGCAGCAGCAGTTCAGTAGAGATATCAAGATGAAGAAACAAAAGCAAAAATAAAGAAATGGAACCTAATTAAACCTAAAAGCTTTTGCACAGCAAATGAAACCATCAACGAGATGAAGAAACAACCTTCTGAATGGGAGAAAATAAATGTGACTGATGATAGGTTAATATCCAAAATATATTAACAGTTCATACAACTCAACAACAAAAAAACAAGCAACCCAATTAAAAATGGGCAGAAGAACTGAACAGACTTTTATCCAGAGAGGAAGTGCAGATGGCCAACAGGTACATGAAAAGGTGCTCAACATTGTTAATCATTAGGGAAATGTAAATCAAAACCACGATAAGATGTCACCTCACACTGATCAGAATGGCTATCATCAAAACAAACACAAATAATAAATGCCAGAAAGAGTGTGGAAAAAAGGGAACCCTCTTAGACTGTTGGTGGGAATGTAAATTGTTGCAGCCACTGTGGAAGAGTATGGTGGTTTTTCAAAAGACTAAAAATAGAACTACCATATGATTCAGCAATTCCACTCCTGGGTATACATATCCAAAAGACCCCAAAAAACACTAATTCAAAAAGACATATGCATCCCAATGTTCATACTAGCATTATTTACAATTGCCAAGATATGGAAGCAACCCAAGTGTCCACCAACAGATTAATGAATAAAGAAGATGTAGCATGGAATACTATTCAGCCATAAAAAAGAAAGAAATTTTGCCATTTGCAGCAACATGGATGGACCTGGAGGGCATTATGCTAAGTGAAATAAGACAGAGAAAGACAAATACTGTATGGTATCACTTATATGTGGAATCTAAAAAATACAACAAACTAGTGAATAAAACAAAAAAGAAGCAGATTCACACATACAGAGAACAAATTAGTGGTTACCAGAGGGGAGAGAGGTAATACAGGGGTGGGGAAAAAAGGGGTTATTATGGGATTATATAAAATCATGTGTGTGAAACTTCTGAAAATTGTAAAGCACTATGGAATTTAAAGAATCTTTCATTCAATTAAAAAAAGAAAAAAAGGTGATCAGAGATGATTAGCATTAGAAAACACAAGATGATTTAAGCTCTTAGCAGGACTGTGCTCTTGTTAGGGCAGCTGGTTACCACATCAAGATCACTATTAGAGTAATTATAAGGTAAAAGAAAGAGAAAAAGAGAGAGGAAGAATTGGACGGGGTTATCAAAATCACATAGTATAATCAGAAAAACAAGATTCCTGGAGACCTACCTATTATTTCTGAAGAACTGCTGCCATTTGACAAGGCCCTTCTTAACATTTTGTAATTTCTCCCTTGTGGACTCTTCACTTTGTTCCACTTCCTGTTTAAGTTTATTCACTAAGTTTCTCCATTTCTGCGTCAACTTCTGTAACAGTGCAAGATCTTCAGTGTCCTAGATAAAATGCATGGAATTAAGCCACTTACTCATTTAGTCATGTAACAAATACTTATTAGCATATACTATGCCATTATTAATATTGTAATACTAGAGACATCCATAAAAAATGAATTCAAAAATTGAAAAGATACTCCTATTTTAAAATATCAATGACACAATTACATAGTCCCTTTGGTGGTGAATTTTCCATTGTACAAAAAGTATTAGGAACAAGATTTTTTTCCTGTACAACATGAGCCCAATTTCCCCCTAGGACATGCATGGCAGGCAATGCAGTACACTGGAAAGAACAGAAATTTCAAAGCCAAACAGAACCAAATGTAAATTTTAGCCATTGACTGGCTATGTGTAACTTTGAGGGATGTTACTTGAGATTAATGTTTCTTATCTATAAAATAAAGATGCTAATATATATCTCATAGGATTGTTATAAGAATTAAATTAAATGACCTGTGTAAATGGTTTGGCTCTAGAAACACATTAAATGATACTTCCCTCCTTTTCAACCTAGTGTGCTCACTAAATTTTCCCATAAAATTGCACAGAACGCATCGATAATGCAACTATTTCAATGAACACACTTACATTTTTTTTAGTTGAAGCACTAGAAGTCTATAAATAACATTTGCTGCATTAGATAAATTGCTTAAATTACTTTAATTAGGATAGAAGACAAATATAAAGAGGTAAGAGTCTTTATTCACCTTTCCTTAGATTTTTCATTCTGCCCATAATAAAGCATAAATATAAAACTGTATTTAAAATTTAATCTATAAATTTACAAAGGCTTCTTAGAGTCTCAAGCCTCAACAGCTGGAGTCTCTCCTCCCACGACTTAAATGAACTGAGCTTTACCTTAGTTGACAGCAGTATGATGAAATGCTTAGTATATTTATTCCAGCCTTTTTCACTGAGGTAAAGTCTTTTAGCCAATAAGATTTTATTTCTTTCAATTACCTATTTTTAAAAAGTATTAAAATTAGGAACCTAAAATATTAACAAATATTTTTGTACACTGTAATTAATTAAACCCAAACCAATTTCACATAACAATTTTACATTGAATCATTACTTCAATCACAATTTCTTATTTAAATCATGAACTAATTTGAATTACAAATTCAATTTTCTAAAACTACTAAACTGGAACCAAACTGAATATAGCATACAGCAGAGGTTCTCAAACAATTTGATCTCAAAAGCCCTTTAGACGCTTCAAAATTATTGAGGACTCCAAAGAGCTTTTGTTTATGTGGATTATATCTATTGTTATTTATTGCACTGGAAATTAAAACTGAAATTATTTAAAATATATACATTTGTTAATTCACTTAAACATTAATAAACTCTATATGTTAACATAGTTCTTACAAAAAAGCTATTTTCTAAAACTAAAAAAACAGTGAAAAGAGCACATTGTTTCACATTTTTACAAATCTCTTTAGTGTTTGCTTTAACAGAATGAGCTAGATTCTCTTATTTGCTTCTGAATTCAATCTGTTGCCATATCCCATACCATGTAGCTTCAAGAAAAATCCACTGTACACTCATACAAGAATGGAGTGAAAAAGGCAGATAACAGCTTAGTATTACAATGAAACTAGTTTTGACCTCATAAAGGGTCTTATGGACCTCCAAGGGGGTCCAGGGACCATAGTTTGAGAATCACTGATACACTGAAACAATTATATAGTCATTCAATGAATGACAGTTCAAGACACTGTACATATAGCTATAAACAAAAGAGACAAAGTCCTTGTTTTCAGGGGGCTGACATCCTAGCTGTCATTTCCTGTTAGGGATGATCTAACACAAAGCCCCATCAATTCAAGCTACTCTTCTACAGAAATCTCTTACAGTGGTCAGTTAGTTCTCTACTGTTTACTTCTAGAGTGAGAGAACTCATTTGCTTCTTTTTTCCTTCTACTGAACATGTTAGCTCCCAGATTTTTCTTTTTTTTTTTTTAAACTGAGGTATAGTTGATACATAATACTATATAAGTTTTAGGTGTATGACACAGTAATTCGTAATTTTTAAAGGTTATGTTACATTTATAGTTATTATAAAATATTGGCTATATTCTCTGTGCTGTACAATATATCTTTGTAGCTTATTTGTTTTATACACAATAGTTTGTAGTTTTTAATCCCCTACCTCTACCTTGCCCCCACAGCCCCTTTCCCACTCCCGTGATTAACCACTCATTTGTCCTCTGCAACTGTGAGTCTGTTTTCCAGGTTTGTTTCTTATATTACATTTATTGTCATGATTGTTTTTTCTGGACATGTCAATGTCCCTTTTAAAATTGTGCATCAGGATAGAACATTTGTGTCCAAGATGAGGTCTGACCATGGCAGAGGAAAATGGGACAAAAACTTGAATCTGTTGAGGATGCATAATTTACTATATTAAGTCTCAAACATGAAATTAGCCAAACAACCAGCAAACAGTTTAGAAAAATAGAATATTGTAGGATTTTGCTACTTTCTTAAAGCATCATTATAATGCTCCACAGGCTGCCATATTTCAATTCAGGTGTCATCTTGGGTATCAAGCTAATAGAACCAAAGTGAGTTATCCAGTGATCTTAATTCAGTTATATTATGTAAAAAATAAGAATAACTCTTCCTAGTTTATTAGTAGTATAATTAAAGTTGAAAGTTTTAACATGTTCACAAACAACAGAAAAAGAAGTCTTGCTCATACTTCATAGGTTCCGGTGAAAAAAAGAGCCTTTAATTGGGCAACAGCCAAGTACCCAATAGAGAAGAAACAAAAGAAAAAAATGTAACTTTTCCTTTTCAAGGCCCATAATAGAATAGCTACACGATTCATCAATTAAATATATCTCTTCATTTTTAAAGTTTTGCCTAGATCATTCAAAATTGTTAAATGAATATTTACTTAGCCAAAAAAGAAGTTATGATTTCAGATGAACCAACCTTTAGGGACAATTCGTATGTGGCTGAACTCCAGATAGCTCTCTCTGTCATTAACTGTTTAATATCACTCTCCATCCTCCCTCTTTGTAATGTATATAAGTCGTGATATTCTTCTACAATTCTGAAAGAAAAATTAAGAAGCAGCTATATAACTATATTTTAAAAAATAACTTTGTTCTAAAACAAGCAACTCGTTCCTTTAAAACTCATCATAAGGGAATTATGGTATAATTGCTGGATATAGTAATAACACTAATATACAGTGAAATAGAAGAAAAAAATCCCCATTTCATTTATAAATCTTACAAAGGTCTTAAAGTAAAAAGTTTGATATATGGTTCCTTGCTCCCTCACTTTTCATCATATTCTTCTTTATTCACTGGAATTTTCTCACCATGGTATTCTAATGGTATAACCACACTATATCTAATGAAAAATTCAGAATACAAGTAGCAGTAATATAGCTGTTTTTAGCTTTTTTTCTCATAGAATTTAGGATTCTTTATTAAGAAGGTACCAAGGCACAAAGCACAATAACTGTTAAGCACTATATTTTAAACTATATATAATTAGTATAAGACTTAAAGAAACTCTTTATCAATCAACCAAAAGCTTAAATATAATTATCTTTTTCTTAACTCTTATTTCTTCACATTTACCAGAACATATCTTTTCCTTCTAACTTACACTAAAGCTTCTCTTAGAATTAAAAGCCCTTCTGAGATTAAATACAAACACAGAAGTTGTAAAGTGACTAGTAGCCTTTCACAAACCTTCTGAAGCACTTCCTCCTAAGGAATATTAACTTTGCTGAAAGAATTAAAGGCCAGTGACATAAAATTCCCCGAATTTTGGTGAAAGCCATAAACCACCAGCATCAGTTCCTTAAGCCTCCCTCTATTTGGAGGCTTCCATTTGTTCAAACTAACGGAGAAAAAACTAATCACCTTAGGTGTCACAACAGATCAATATATATATATTCAATAAGCTATAACTTTAAGAATTGTACACTTTACTACCTGAAAGTTAGACCTCAATTTTAAAAAAGGGAATTAATGATCCTTATTTATAACAGCAAAAGAGAAAAATGCAGAAACAATCTTAATATCCAACAACAAGGGACTGGCCAAATATACACTATAGCTCTATGATGAAAATACTCTGCAACTAATGTTCTTAATACTCTGGAAATTAGGAAAATGTTTTGTGTACAATATAAAATAGTAACACCCAAATTATGATAGTGTATATTTAGTTTGATATCATTTTTATAAAAAGTACATAGAAAAAAGAAAAATATGTTAAAATATTAACAGCAGTTAACCCTAAGAGAAATCATTATGGATGCTCTTTATTTTCTTATTTATGTGTTTTCATACTTTCTAAATTTTCAACAAAATAATGTTATTATCAGAAAAAAAGTGTCACCTACAATTTCTAATCACAAAAAAACCATCCCACTTCAGAACCACCAATGTTTAAAGATAACGAGATTTTTTTCCTCTTTTTTCTTCCCCTTCTATCTGGTGTTAGAAGATGTTTTGTTCTTACAATGGACATTAGCACAAAAAAAGTTCTAGTTCTCTTTTTTTTTAATTCATTCAACAAATATCTGTTTAGTGCCTACTTTATGGCCGGGAGTGTTCAAAACTAAACAAAACAAAAAACCTTTGCCCTTAAGAAGTTTATCCAGAAGAGCTACATAAAACAATATATGGATAAAGATAAGGCAGAGAAAGAGACTGAGTGTGAAGTGGATTACAACTGTCAATAAGGGGATCAAGGACAACTTTACTGAGAAGACTTTTGAGCAAAGGTCTGAAGGAAGGAGAGAGGAAGCTATCCTCCTCCAGGTCCTGAACTTGGAGTCTTCCTGGTGTGTTCAAGGAGCAGCACAAAGGCAAGCAGATCTAGAATAAACCAGGAGAAGTCAGACAAATTCTGGTAGGACGAGTCTCGCAAACCATTTTTTAAAATGGCCTTCTACTAAATAAATAAACCTCATTCCCTCCCTCTCCAAAATAAAAGAATTTTTAAAATGACCTTTTACTGTAAGATGGGGAGGTACTGAAGAATTCTGAACAGAGAAATGGTATTATTTAAGTGCTATGAGATCACACTGGCTGGTGCGTGGAGAACACACCAGTGTAGTGTAAAGGTAGAAGAAAAAAGGCCACTCAGAGGTTATTGTAATATGCCAAGCAAGACATGAAGATGGAAGAAGTTAAAGGAGTGAAGATTCTGCATATATAATGAAAGGAGAGCTGATAGAATTTGCTGATGGAGAGATGGGAAATGTGAGAGAAGGAAGGAGATCAAGGATAATGCCAAGATTTTTGGCTGGAAAACTGGAAGGATGGAGTTGCCATTAACTGAAATGGGAAAAGCATGCGGGGAGAGTAATTTGGGGGCAAGAACAGAAATTCAGTTTCGGAATGTTAGGCATCTAAGCAAAAATGTTAAGGCTGTTGAATATGTGTCTGGGATTCAGGGAGAAGATTGAAGCTGGCGATACAAATCTGTGAGTTGAGAGTACATAGATGATGGCATTAACAGCCAGGAAACTGAATGTATTCACTTAGGAAGTGAGTATAGAAAGAGGAAAGATCCAAGGAATGAGTGAGCCAACATTTAGAAAAAATGAGATGTAAGGAACCCGTAAGGGATATCAGTAAGAAGGAGCCGATGGGAAAGTAGACGGAAAACTAGGAGAGTATAATATACTGAAAGATACTGTTTTAAGTAAAAACAACTGGTCAATTATAGCAAACACTGCTAGGGAGTCAAGTTAAATGAGAACTGGATTTAGCAGTATGAAAGTCACCGGTGACTTTGACAAGTGACGTTCAGGGGAGTCAGGGGGGTGAAAGCCTGACTGGAGTGGGTTCAAGTGGAAACGAGAGGACAGGAAGTAAGACAATCAGTGTGACAACTTTTTGAAGAAGTCTGTTGTGAGGGGAGCAGAGAAATAGGGCCACAGCTAGAAGGGGATATGCCATCCTAAGGGACTTGGGAGTTTTATGTTTGGTTTTTGGGTTTGGGGTTTTCTTCTGTTTTGTTTTTTGGGGGTTTTTTTTCTTGTTGTTTTTAAGGTAGGAGTAATTACAGCATATTTGTATACTGATGGGACTAATCAGGGAGAAAGGGAAAAATCAATGAAACAGGAGGAAGAGGGAACATTTGCTGAAAATACCTTGAGCCGGTAAGAGCAGATGCAGTAATACACGAATGGAGACACTGGCCTTAGAAAGGAGACAGTTCATCCACAGTTAGAATGCATGAGCACAGGTGCAGGTGGGTGAGAGATGTAGGGGTGAGAGCTTGAGTTCTCTTCAGTTTGTTTCTACTTTTTAGAAGGCAAGGTCATCAGCTCAGAAAGAGGACGGAGAGATGGTATCAGAGGTAAGAGGATAGAAGACAAAGTATAGAATAGTTATTTACTAAGACAGGAAGGGTGAATCAGTTAGAGTAAACAGCACATTCAGGGGGCAAAAAGCAATCAGGGTATCACTCTCATTCTAGCAAGGAATAAAACAGAATAAAAGAATATATGTTTGAATTTATATTTGTATACATTTGTATTTTTCTTGACATTTAGAAAATACAGTTACTCTTTAACACATCTTAAAAAAAGCGAAAGACAATGCCTGATTAAAAGGGACATAAAGTAATGCAATGTATAGTCCTAGACTGGGTACTGGTTTGGAAAACCCAATGTAAAATTTATTTTGGGAATAACTGGAAAAATTCAAATATGATCTAGGTAATTTATGAAGCAAAAATTTGCTGAAGTAGGTAGAGATTGTTGACTAAAGAAAAACCACACTGTATATACAATTTTGGTTTTAAAAAATGCCATGTGCATAGAAGAAAGTTCCACAAGAATATTCACTAAGGTTTTTACAGTAGTAATCTACAAGTGGTAAGACTGTGATTTTTTAAAATTTATTTTTGCTTGTCTGTATTTTCTAATTTTCTTATAAGGCATATGTACTGCTTCTATGATAATATAATAATATTATTTCTCAACTAAATAAAAAAATTAAAATGCAATCAGATATATCTTTTGACATATAACCCAAGAGCTTCCTAGTAATCAGAACTCTAACAGAAAATGAAATAGAATAGAGGTCAGCAAACCACAGCCTAGGGGTCAAACCTGGCCTACCACTTGTTTTTGTATAGTACGTGAGCTAAGTATTTTAACCTTTTTTATTTTTTACATATTTAGTTTACTTTTTATATTTTTAATGGTTAAAAAACAATAGAAGAATAATATTCTGTGACACATGGAAATGTTATAAGTTCAAATGACAGTGTCGATTAATAAAGTTCTATTGGACACAGTCATGTTCTGGTACTGTCCTTGGCTGCTTTTGCACTACAACGGCACATGTCACAAAGGCAGTTGCATCAGAAACTGTATCTCACCATCTGGCCCTTTATGGAAAAAGTGTGTTAACCTCTGAAATAGAATAAAAACATTAGGACCACAGTAGGTTCACTAAAATCTAAAAAAGAACTAGACTCACACCACTAACCAGGAAAACGCAAACAAAAACCAGATAAATTCCCATATTTATCAGATTGATAAAAGAAATGGGTAAAAGGGAAATCTCACACACTGCTGAGAGAACATACTGGTACAACTACATTGTGGAATATTTGGTAACATCTAGCAAGACAAGGCTATGCACATCCTATGACCCAGTAATTCCACTTCTAGGCATATACCCCCAGAAAACTCTCACACAAAGACACTTAACAAGATGTGTATTTCAACAGCACCTGGAAAAGTTAATATATGCAATGAACTTTACATATATTAACTCCTTCAGGGACTTTTGTAATAAAAAAAAAACTTCAAATGTTTCTATAAAATTTTGTTTCTTGAAATAAGGTGTGAAGCAAGTATGACATAATGCTAACATTTGGTGACTCACTTGGCATTCTTCTCAGCATCTAGAAGAGCTTGTGCCAGATCCCTGTGGGCCCTCTCTGCTTCCTTTGTTAATTTCACATCATGTGCCCGAACCAGACACAGCTCCCTGAAATAAAGCAAGCAAACTTTGTATTCACAGTTGAGGACATTGAAAACGTTTCTACCCAGGAAATCAGATTTATACTCAGGAATCTTACCAGCTATCATGTGTACATCTTGTGCTAGTTTTTTCACCTTATAAATCAAATCAAGAAATCTAGTGTAAATCTAGATGAACTCTTACCGGGTTTGGCAATGAAATCAGACTGACTAGAAAAGGCAGAAGGAAGATGGGAACATCCTCTAGAATGGAGTGAAGACTACAGGCAAGGCCTTAAGGCTGCTCTATCCTACCCTCTGACATGCCTGTCCTATCTTGCCACTAATCATTTTTGCCACTAATCATATTGCCACAAGATAAGATGATCACTAAGTGTGACTGCCATATTATGCTTATTCTCTCTGGGATTTGAACCTTAACAACCATAATCATGGCACTGCTCTGTAAACCTGATTACGATAAACATTTCTATCTTGGAGGGAAGAACAAGAGTCTTTTCCCTATCAAATATACACAGAAACCTAGCTTTGTGTTAACCTGTGTAACACGAGTCTCTGTATATACATCTACATCTATATCCAGGTCGTTCTGTTCTCTTGCTAAACACGAAAAGAGAGTAAGAGAGTCCTTATCTTTAATCATTTTCCTTTCCCTGAATATTTTTAACTCTCTTTAGAGACATGGCTTTGATAATCACAGTTTCTACCTGGTCAGCTCCTCAATAACATTCTTAAAATTGTACAATTCTTCTAAAATGCGCTGGTCTATCACTCGCTGAGTTACCATGTCTTTGTAGAAGTCAATCATCTGCCGGGCAAGTTGGTCAAGCAGTTGTACATACCGCTCTCTGCATGAAAAAGGAACACAAGCCATCATGAAGAAGAAAAGGAAAAAGGAGCCAGAAAATAAGTGAGAGAGAAAGTAATGTTAGGGAAAGAATTAGTAAAGAGACACACACAAACAATAGGTGGGAAGAACAAGATAGGAAAAAAAAAAAAAAAAAAAGGATCTAGCCTGTAAATTTCTGTCATGCTCACCCAGTGAATGAATTGCGGAGAATGTTAACCAGAGTCAAAATTATTTGTAATATAATGTCTGAGATGTAAAACAAAATAAAGGTTTATTTTATTTCTTCTTCTAAATTATAAACTCCATGAGGATAGAAACTATGTCTTACATATTTACACACTTACAACATCTGACAGAGTGTTTTGAATACAGTGAAATTTTTATAAATAGTTAAATTCATGAATAAAATCACCTTTTGCAGATTGATCAAAATGTAAAAAAACACCAAATGCTTAAAAAGAAACAAAGACAAAGAAGTCGTTAGGTACAAAGAAGTAATTTCTCTTCCTTCTGAATAAAACCAAACAAAATATTTGGAGATGATCACAGATGATAAACCATAAATACCATAACTGAGCAGTCTTCCTGTATATTAAATGTATCCAGGTGTTATATTCTAAGCCTGAGATCACAGAATTATAGTATCTTTGAGTTGGAATGGTCATTTAGCTTGATTTCTCACTCCCTGAAAGAATTATCCCACCCTTGCTTAAACACGTAAAGTGACTAGGAGTTTATCCGCTCAACATGCAGTTCATACACTGGGAAGTATTAATTTTAAATCACTTCCTTTAGGGATTTCCCTCCTGTCAATTCAGAGACAAAAGACTCTGAAGGGCCTTCCTATTACAATACAATTATATCCATCATAAAGCATACTTTTTGAGGCATTACCAGGCTCAAAGAAAGAAATAGAAGTCTCTAGGGTTAAGAAAACATAACAACAAACCAAATACAGTAAGATAAGAATGCCGTGGAAGGTGATAACCAGTATTCACTAGGCAAACCCAAGGTCAGAGCTGCCCCAGTGAAAAATACCAACATTGGGTTCTAGGGACTAAGCCCTGGGCCTGCTTCAAAGTGGCAGATCTGAGTCTAGGACTATTGCATAAAGCCAGGATTCCAGAAGGGAGAAAATACAAATCTTCTCTTCAGGAAGCAACCATGATTTATATCTTGATGAGTTCATGATTAAGATTAGCCAAGTATTAGTTACACAAACAAAGATTTCAAAATACTCATGTAAATAAACCATCATTAATGAGACTCAGAAGAAACAACACATAGTAGACTTAGATACCAATGGTCTTCATGTATCAGAACTATCAGATTTAGAATATAAAACTATGCATGAAATGTTTGAGAAATAAAAGCTGGAATCTAAAAATGAATAAGCAACAAAAAACATATCAAATATGATGAAACAGGAGGGAGGATATAGCTCAAGTGGTAAAGCGCATGCTTAGCATGCACAAGGCCCTGGGTTCAATCCCCAGTACCTACTCAGAAGATAAGTAAATAAATCTAATCACCTCCCCCACCACAAATACGATGAAACAGACAGGGACATAAACTAATACAACTCTGAGGGGAAAAAAGTAATTACCAAACTGTAATAAAACTCAACAGACGGCGTACAGCAGAATAGAGGTAGCTAAAGAGAGGATTAACGTCCTGGAAGAAATACCCAGAATGCAGCACAGAGACAAAGAGATGAAAATAATGAAAAAGAGATAAAGATATAAAGAGCACAGAATGAGAATGTCCAATATAAATCTAATCAGAGCTCCAGAAGGAGGAAACAGAGAATAGAGAATAATCATTCATCAAAGAGATCATCAATGATAACTTTCCATAATTTGTGAAGAACATTCATCCACACATAGAACTGTGGTATAGATATAGGTACAGGAAATACAAAAAGAAATTCAGAGGAACGAAAGTCACTCTCCTGCTGAAATAATGACAACAACAACAAAAGACAAAGTATGTGAAACAGCAACTTAAGATCCTGGTTTTCAGGCAGTAAAAGCAAGTGACTCTTGAGAGACAAGAAATAAATAAGGTAAGCTCTATGACTGCTTCGACTTGCTGGCTTGAGAGAGTTTTCAAGTCATGCCACAAGGAGAGGGAACCCATGAGGACACCAGAGGACTCCCTGATTTAATGAGACAGAGCTAAGAGTGCAGAAAGATGAAAGTGGCTAGACTGCAGAGAACAGGATACCAGAGAGAAAAGAGCTGCATGGAGAGACCTCTGGAGGTCTGCAAAAGGTCCCCGTCAAATATTCAGCTAAGTAATGATCAGGGCGTAAATGTGAAGAAATCACCTGAGACCGTGGGAAGAACCATCCAAAAGGATCAGGGATGGGAAGGGAAGAGGTTTAAACAGGTGAAGCACAGGGGATTTTTAGGGCCATGAAACTCTTTGGCATGACACCAAATTTTGAAATCAACACTGACAAATTAGCATACTTTCTACGTGTAGTATATATTTCACTAAGAAAATGTGCAAGAACTGGCAATGTTTAGCCTGAATAAGACAGGAAAGACAAAACGGCTGTTTTCGAATATTTAAAGAGTAAAAGAAAGAATGGACTTATTCTGAGGATTTCCAGAGTACAAAATTAGGATTAGCAGGTAGAAGCTATAGGAAGGTAGATTACACTTACATGAAGAAGGTGTTTAAATTTTTTATTATGTAAAGTTTGATACCCAAAGCAGTATGTGCAGTGTAAATGTGGAATCACAGTGATGAAGTGACTATATGCAAACACTTTATAATTTCTACTGAGATATAATTTACATGCCATAAAATTCACCCTTTTAAGGTGTGTACTACTGTTCAGTGTATCCACAAAGTTGTACAACCCTCAGCACTACCTACTTCTGGACTATTTTCAATATCCCAAAATATCCCTCAGTGGTCCCCATTAGCAGTCATTCTCCATTCCTCTTTCTCCCAGTTCCTGGCAACTGCTAATCTACTTTCTGTGGATTTGCCTCTTCTGGACATTTCATGTAAAGGAATCATACAATTTATTATTTTTTGTGACTAGCTTCTTTCATTTAGCATCATGTTTTCAAGGTTCACTCACATTGTATCATGTATCAGTACTTCATTCCTTTTTATGGTTGAAAAACATGAATTTGTCAAAACCCACAGAACTGTACAACACAAAGAATAAACCTTAATGTAAACTATGAATGTTTGTTAATAATCATATCAGTACTGGTCCATTAATTATAACAAATGTATCACATTAATACAAGGTGTTAATAATGAGGGAGCCTGTCTATGGAGAAGGGAGGACCATATGGAAACTCTGTATTATTTGTTCAATTTTTCTGTAAATCTAAAAGTAATCTAAAAGAAACTTTCATTTTTTTTTTAAAAGAAAGTCAGGTAAGTATATTTTTTAAAAAATGAACAGGGAGAAAATATTAAGTACAGTTGACCCTTGAACATTGCAGGGGGTGGGGGGCCCACCCATGCAGCGTAGAAAATCCATGAACAGCCATCCCCTGGTATCTGTGAGGAACTGGTTCCAGGACCCACTGTGGATACCAGTATCCATGGATACTCAACTCCCACAGTCCCAGACTTACAAGTTTGACCAACCACAAATCATGTAGTACTGTTATTTACTGAAAAAAATCCATGCATGAGTGGGCCTATGCAGTTCAAACTCATGTTGTTCAAGAGTCAACTGTATGTATATTTTAAGTATATTAAAATATATGAAAACATAAAATAAAATCACATATATGACAAAAGAATAGTTTCTGGAATAAAGAAACTAAAACCCAATAACAAAAAGACAAACCATTCAATTTACAAACAGGCAAAATATTTGAACAGACATTTCACAAAAAGAATATACAGTCAATAAGCTCAGGAAAAAGTGCTCAACATCAATAGTTGGCAAGGAAATGCAAGTTAAAACTATAATGACATCCTATTTATTACACACCCATGGCCAAAATTAAGAAGACTTATAAAACCAAAGGCTGGCAAAACATTGTTAGTGGGAGTATATAATGGTACAAACACTTTGGGGAAAAGTATGATAATTTCTTATAAAAATAAACTTAAACCAACTTTATGAACCATCAATCCCACTTCTACGTATTTACCCAAGAGATGAAAACACGTTTTCACACAAAGATTTCTATAAGGATGCTTGTGGTAGCTTTATTCATAACAGCCCCAACTGCTAACAACTCAGTTTCCATCAATAGGAGATCAGATTAACTGCTTTTTGATCCATACATACAATGGAATACTACTTAGCAACAAAAAGAAACAAACTACCCATATATGCAACAACGTGGATGAATCTCAAAAACATGCAGGGGGGGAGGGTATAGCTCAGTGGTAGGGTGCATGCTTAGCAATCCCCAGCACCTCCAATAAAAATAAATAAATGAACAAATCTACCCCCTCCTCAAAAAAACTTAAAAAACAAAGCAAAACATGCTACATGAAAGAAGCCTTACATGAAAGAGCATAAACTATATGATATGTATGAAGTTTGTATGAAGTTCCTAAATAGGTGAAACGAATCTAAGGTGGAAAGAAGTCAGAACTTCTGGAGAAGGGGGGTGGGCATTTACAGGGAAAGAGCATTAGGGAACTTTGTGGGTTTGGATTATTCAAGTGAAAGTATTTGTCAAAAGTCAACAAATGTAGGCAAGATTTGTTCATTTTAGTATATGTAAATTTTACTTTAAAAAGGAGAATAAGGCAAATAAATAGTGAACTCTGATTACTGATATACATGCTGAAGTATTTAAGAGAAATACACTGATGTCTGGGTTTTACTTTGAAGTGCATGAAATTGGTGGGTGAATAGAAGGATGGCTAGACGGACAGACTAGTGACAAAGCAAGCAGAGTAAAACGTAAATGGCAGAATCTAGATATACGTGTGCTCACAGTAAAATTCTTTTAATTTTTATGGGTATTTGGAAATTCCCATAATAAAATATTGGAAAAAATAAAAATAACAACAATGAGGAAAAAAAGTTAGGTGCCTGTATCCAAAGATATTTGTAGTGTCAACCAAAAAGAATTACTGCAGCAGCCCTATTTCGGTGTAATCTGAGAGTCCTATTCAGCTCAGACCCAATCTGGCAGTTATTCTTCCCCCTGTAAATAATGATTCTAATGAAAGTGTTTCACATGAAATGCCCCTTCTACAGCAACAGGCCTCAGAGGCAGCTGCATGTAAAGCAGACACACACAAGCTGATCAGAAAGCACTCCATGAGACATTGAGCAGAAAACTACAGTGACGAGCAAAAGGCTAGGGGCTGAGATCATGCATGGTGTCACTGTTTACTGGGGACCTCACAGCAATCTTGTGAAGCAGGGAGGGCTGTGTAAGATATCAGGCTCAGGACAACAGAAGTCTTCCTCATCGACGGAGGGCCCTAGACCTTCAGAAGAGCTCCCACCACAACAAAACGCTGGGTACCAGATTATTCTGGACCTACTGAGCGCTTCACCATTCCACAAACACATCATGAATGTTTGCAGCAGTCACCCTGAAACCTCATTGCTTATCCTCACCTGCTTTGTATTCTCAACTCCAACTTCACCCCATTCTAAATCCTTAGCTTTGAAGCCCTATTCTGATCCTATCTCTAGCACTTTGGAGTTAAGATTTTTGTCTCCCTAGTATCTGGCTCAATTTTTCTTAAAGGATTTTGGCTGACCTGCCTGCCCATCTCTTTCAGCCTAGACTTCCAGGAATAGGACCCCATGCAATTTTGGCCCCTAGAGGCTAACTCCTGAAAGCAGCCGTTCGAGTCACACTCAGACCTACTCCTCATAAAAGGAAGATGGGGATACACGGTCAGTCATCTAGTTCCTCTGCAATGATTCTTCATCTATCTTCCCCGGCTTTGTTCTTAGAAGGACAACTCAGACTTTAGCTGTCCCTATCCTCGTTCTTATTTGGCATTCTCCAGCTTTTGGTGGTGTTCCAATGACTTCCTCCTTAGTAGCTAATCTTGACCAGTCTCTTAAGAATGGCTTTGCTCCTAGTTCCTCAGCACTGTCAGACACGGATACTCAAGTTTCCATAAATCAGAGAGTGGACAAATAAGGCAAACATATCATCAATTCCCATTCCGGAGAAATAAATATTCAGAGAGATCTAATAACTTGCCTATGGCTCCATGGCAAGTCAGTTGCAGAGATGTAATCTGAAGACCCAGTATTCTAATTCAACTATTCCCTGCAGCTTTTTGCAAAGTGCCGTAGTCATAAGAAGAGTTATAGTAACAACAGTATTTCTCATCATAATCTATAATAATCATATGTACTGAGCACCTACTTCTGGGCTCTATTTAAACTTCACCACAATTCTATGAAGCATCTTAATGCCTGACACAGAGTAGACACTCAATAAATATCATTGATTGATGAATGAACAAACTGAAACAACAAATGAAAACAAACGAGCGTATGAAAATTTCACAGTAGCTACTAGCTTCATTTACAGATAAGAAAACTAAGGTGTAGACTTTTACCAATGCCACACACCTAGGTGATGACTTAAAACCAGATTGGTCTGTCTCCACAATCTATACTTTTTCCACTATTTCATGTAGCACTTCATTCCTAGTCATAAAAGAACATGGTGTCAAACATCCTAACAGATATTACCTTTAGGCAAATGGGACCTAATTAAACTTACAAGCTTCTGCACAGCAAAGGAAACCATAAGTAAAACAAAACAACAACCTACGGAATGGGAGAAAATTTTTGCAAACAATGAAACCGACAAAGGCTTCATCTCCAGAATATATAAGCAGCTCGTAAGACTTAATAAGAAAAAAACAAACAACCCAATCCAAAAATGGGCAGAAGACCTAAACAAGCAATTCTCCAAGGAAGAAATACAAATGATCAATAGGCACATGAAAAAATGCTCAATATCACTAACTATCAGAGAAATGCAAATCAAAACTACAATGAGGTATCATCTCACACCAGTCAGAATGGCCATTATTCAAAAGTCCACAAATGACAAATGCTGGAGAGGCTGTGGAGAAAAGGGAACCCTCCTACACTGCTGGTGGGAATGCAGTTTGCTGCAGGCACTGTGGAAAACAGTATGGAGATTCCTCAAAAGACTAGGAATAGACTTACCATACGACCCAGTAATCTTGTTCCTGGGCATATATCCAGAAGGAACCCTATTTTGAAATGACACCTGCACCCCAATGTTCATAGCAGCACTATTTGCAATAGCCAAGACATGGAAACAGCCTAAATGTCCATCAACAGATGACTGGATAAAGAAGAGGTGGTATATTTATACAATGGAATACTATTCAGCCATAAAAACCGACAACATAATGCCATTTGCAGCAACACGGATGTCCCTGAAGAATGTCATTCTAAGTGAATTAAGCCAGAAAGAGAAAGAAAAATACCATATGAGATCGCTAATATGTGGAATTAAAAAAAAAAAAAAGAACAGAAATACAAATAGAAACAGACTCATTGGCATAGAATACAAACTTGTGGTTGCCAAGGGGGAAGGGGGTGGGAAGGGATAGACTGGGAGTTCAAAATTTGAAGATACTGACAGGCATATGTAGAATAGATAAACAAGATTATACTGTATAGCACAGGGAGATATATACAAGATCTTGTGGTAGCTCACAGCAAAAAAAATGTGACAATGAATATATGTATGTTCATGTACAACTGAAAAATTGTGCTCTACACTGGAATTTGACACAACATTGTAAAATGACTATAACTCAATAAAATAATGTTTAAAAAAAAAGAAATTACCTTTAGGAATTTCTCGACTGATATATTTTTACCATAGAAAATATAACAGAAATGCACTTAGGGCCCTTATTATCAATAGAATAGAGAACTGTACTTTTATGATTTTTCTTAAAAGCAGATATAAACATAATTCTAACATAAAATTCAGAAGGAAGCTGGGACACTCCATTCAGTAACAGCTCTAACCTGATTTTGGACAGTAGTTCTCCTCTATCTGCACAGTCCACACTGACTTGTCGAATAAGTTCATGAAATACTGTATTGTAAATGGTCTGTTCCTTCTTCAATATATGAAGTAGTTTGTGCATCTGGCAAAAAAATAAGATAATCAGTATTTACTGATAACACAGTATTTATTGATGGTAATCAGTAAAAGCTATCTTAGAGATTAAGCACTCTAAGTGTGAATAAATTTTAGAAACACCTTGACTAATTTGTTCACTTACATTTTCCTTTATAAATATATATTAAAATGGTACATTATTTTTAAAAATCTGTGTCTAACATGCACCTCTATATGAGGCACTGAGAAGGTCACACCTGCCAAAAACACAAAACCTGAATTGAATCATAAGAACACATCAGACAAACCAAAATTGAGAAACATTCTACAGATTATCAAGGTCAAGAAAAACAAAGAACAGTTTCAGATTACAGTTGTCTAAAGGAACATGACAACTAAATGTACTGTGACCCTGGGATCTCAAAATAGAGAGGGAACTAGCTCTAAAAGCCATTAGAGGGACAACTGATAAAATATGAAATGTGAATATGAATATACTACCATATCAATCTTAAATTTCCTGATTTTGATAATTGTATTATGGACTAATAAGAGAATGTCCTTATTCATAGGAAATACATCGTGAAGTTTTTGGTGGTAAAGAGGCATGAGGTTGCCATCTTAACTCTAAAAAGGTTCAGAAAAAAATCTTACACACAGAGATACATAGAGAGGGAGAGAGAATGAGGAAGCAAAATAGGGCAAATGTAAACAAGTAGAGGGTCTGGGAAAAAGTCACACAGGAGCACCTTATATTAAACTTGTCTGTAAGTTTTAAATTCTATAAAAATAAAAATTTACAGTACAAAAGAGAAATAGCCCCATAAAAGAAAAACTCAGTATCAGTGAAAGAGCTCTTTTATTAGGTACAAAATAAAAATTATAAGTGGTAAAAAAGCATGGTTTAATTGGCAGTGGTTTTTAGTGGTACAATAATAATAAGGGTCTTATAATCAACGGTGCCTTTTATTCAGTTAAATGCAGTAATAATAAAACTAACGATTAAATATACAGTGTTTACCACATGCCAAGCACTGTTCCAGGCACTTTATGTTCAGTATGTCATTTAATCTGCACAACAATCCTATAAGGTAAATAATTATTATCCGTAATTTACAGATGAGGAAATCAAGGCACAAATACGTTAAATGACCTGCCTAAGGTCACCAGCTAATAAACGGCAGCAGGGCCAGGATTCCAATCCTCCAGAGCACATGCTCGTAACCACTAGTTAACACTGATATTCGCAATTACCTTGGTTGGCCCTGTATATTCCTGATTTTCCACACCAGCCCTCTCCAGCATAGTATCCATCACATCATTCAGCTGGACCACTTCTACTCTTTTATTAGGTTTCCTAAAAGATTAAGATGGCAGATTTATGTAACGAGTGTTAGGCGAAAGGAATATAATATAGATAAAGAAAATGTACATACTACGGAATATTAATGGTATTTTAAAGCATTAGACCTGTATGTACTAATCTAGTGGGATATCAGTAATACAGTCAAACAAAATACAAAAAGAAATGTAGATAGTATGATTCTCTTTTTCATAAAAGAAAATAATGTACCCCCCCTAAAAAATTCTATACACCGATTGTGTAGGTTTGTAAGAACACAGAAAAATGTGGAGCAATAAACACCGAGCTGTTAATGTTGGCTACTTCACAATATAAAAGTAAAAGGACAAAGGAAAGATAAGAAAAAAAAGACTATAGCAAAATGGGGAAATACTAATGGTTAAATGCAGAACATAAAAGTATTTTATATAAGATCCAGCAATCCCACTTCTGAGTATTTATCTAAAAGACTTGAAATCAGGATCATGAAGAGATATTAGCACTCCCACGTTCACTGAAGCACTCTTCACAATGGCCAAGATGTGGAAACAACCTAAATGTCCAACGATGAATGAATGGATAAAGAAAATGTGGTATATACATACACTGGAATATTATTCAGCCTTAAAAAAAAGAAGGAAATTCTGCAATATGCAACATGTACCCAGAGGACAATATGCTAAGTGAAATAAGCCAGTCACAGAAGAACAAAAACTGCTTGATTCCACTTACACGAGGGATCTAAAACAGTTAAAACTCATACACTCAGAGAGTGGGATGTTGGTTCCCAGGGACTGTGGCTGCAGGGAGAAGGAAATGGGAATTTGCTAATCAACAGCCATAGTATTTCAGTTATGCAAGGTTCTACAGTTCTGCTGTACAACATTGTGCCTATAATTAACAACACTGTACTGCATACTTAAAAATTTTTAAGAGGGTAGATCTCATGTTAAGTATTCTTACCATAATAAAATAAAATAAAATTTTAAAAAACATTTAAAATGGTTTAAAAAGTGTTTTACAGCATTTCAATATTATAAATATGTTAAAAAATCAACATGCAACTGGACAAGTGAAAACACTGATTAGATGACAGAATTGCGGGCAATTATTTTCTTAGATTTCTGCTGTAAGTTTAATATTTTTGTGTAATAAAGTACCAATAAAAAGGAGTATATGTGCATATAGCTATTCTTTACTTTCAAAAACAAACTGTACTTACATGGATGGGAAGAGCAACAGTCTATTTTCACTGTCTGTAAGGAGAGTAGTATATTTGCTGCAATAAAGAAAGCAGGTAAGTGTTATTGTAAGAAAACTGCCTAGCCTGTTTATCATATAACACAACATGAAAAACTTAAGACCCCACAGAATTGAGAAGCTTGGAGACAATCAGAGAGGCCCATCGTTTTACACACAAGATCATACCTAAACAGCCCTAGACGTCTACAGACACAGATACAATACTACTTAATATTTAAAACATCTTTTAGTAAAAAAGGTTTAATCACATTCCTCAGTATATCACAATATGAAAATTTCTTTGATTCTTTAAAAAAATGACCTTTCAAAGGTGGAAGAATGTTCCAAGAACACTGAAGTCAACAGTGACGTGACTAAACAGGTTACAGAATTTGTAAGAAGCAAAGACAAAACTAGAACCCAGTTTTCCTGATGCCCAGCTTACGTATCTGTCCTCTGGAAGTACCTGTTTATACCAAAATGGGTATCACAATAAGAACCTCATGGTAATCCTTCAAATTTATTATTTATACATTTTTTTCTTCCCCTAATTGAAAAACATTCCTTTGGTTCTACCCCCTACTGGAACACAATTGGTTAACAGGAATTTAGATTAGTGAAAAATCTTCAGGGAATATAAGGACTCAAAGTAAAGTTTCAAAAATGAGTGTGTGAGAGGGACTAGATGCAATGATACCCCAGGAGCAATGAGCACACCTGGCACCAAGATCTTGGTTTCTGAGAACACTTCACTAAGAGGAAATGGTACTCCTTAGAGAAGTGATTCATAGCTCCTTCCAGAGCTGGAGTCAGTAAAGACTAGATGAACCTGAATATCTTACTGAGCCAGAAAATACGAGAACATTCAAAGAATGACATGGCCATGCCTAAAGAGTGCAAGAGCCAGCTCAAAGGGGCTGTCATTGGCAAAATCAGGAAAAGCTGAACATCAATGATGGCAAAGAATTATAACCCACTGAAAAAAAAGAAATCTATTAGCCTATATTGTAAAATGGCAATTACAAGAACGATAGAGCTAAAAAAGATCAAAAAGATCTATAACTAGTGGGTTGCTAGGAAATACACACCAAAGCACTTAGTGGGAAAGGGTCATGATGTTTCCAACTTACTCTTCAACAGTGTATGTGTGTATGTGTGTATGTGTGCGTATTAATGCAAATGAGGCAAAATGTAAACCCCCAGTGAGTCAGGATAGATGTGGG
The DNA here is from genome assembly GCF_009834535.1 of Camelus ferus. Classification (NCBI taxonomy): domain Eukaryota; kingdom Metazoa; phylum Chordata; class Mammalia; order Artiodactyla; family Camelidae; genus Camelus; species Camelus ferus. Next base: position 4,832,603 of record NC_045716.1, read on the forward strand.
ACGTCCCTGTTCTATTTTTGTAATGTTTTTATAATTTTGAAATATAAAAATTAAAAGTTACCCAAAAAATGAGTTCCATTTAGTTCCCTCTGGCAAAATATTGTTCTGAAACTCGTCATCAGGAAATGCCAAATAACATACATACTGGACAAGGTAAAAAGAATGACAGCTTCTGGATATTTTACTGTAAAACCTAGTCCAAACTTCTAGTTTTTTAAACTATGAAATATTCAAGTGCTGTCTCAGAAAATAAAAGCAAGATCTCATTTTCAATCCCATAAGCAGGAATCAAAGAAAACTGGAAATGACTAGCTTGAAGTCTAGAGCTACGCCCTAGAGTGTGCATTATGAGATTCCAGCTTAGAGAGCTACTTTCCTTCGTCATTGCTCAAAACCACTCCTGAAGAGGCACAGCAAGCATTCAGAACAAAGATCTATTTTTTAAAAATCAAAATTAAATAATAGGAAAAGACAGAGAACAATTCAGTTGCTAAAATCTCAAACTCTTTTTTAAATTGAAATATAGTTGATTACAATATTGTGTTAGTTTTAGGTGTACAGCAAAGTGATTCTGTTATATACATAGTTTTCAGATTATTTTTCACTATAGACTATTACAAGATATTGAATATTGTTTCCTGTGCTATACAGTAAATTCTTGTTCCTTCAAACTCGTTTAGGACTCTTTTCCATTAGTTTTTGATACATTTCTTAAATTGGACTAGAATGGTAAGCCAAATGTTTACTCATTTCAGTGCAGATACTGCCTGGGAACACGAGGGCTCAGGTTGTCAAGGTCTGTGAAGCAGGACACAGTTCAACTTGTCGGATATTCAGTGTATATCAAGTACTCACTCATCGTAGCACTCCAGACCTGAAACTCCTGTATTTGACACAATATGGAATTCTTCAGGAATCAAAGTATCTGTTAGTTTCTTTGGCTTAAAAAGAAAGAACAACGAGAATAAAAACATTAGTAGGTGAGTTGCCCATATTCTAATTCCTATCCCAAAGGGATACTATTTATTAAGAGATTCTGATTAGACAAATAGCAATATTAGTAACATGGGTCACGGCTAGTAGTAATTAACTTTTAGCAGAGCACAAATTTAAAAATTAACCATGAATTAAAGAACAACCTCGGTTTTAGTATGAGTTACACAAAAATTTATTTAAAAATTTTAAGATCTGTTAAAATTCAACAGAATTTAAAATTCACCTTAGCAACATGCCAAAAAATAAGAATTCTACAATGTTAAACTGTAGACTCCTTTGTTAAAAAACCAAGTCTCCTATACTGTATTTTCTAGATTAATGTAATTAACTGTAGTTCGGAAAATAGCTTAAAACAAGATATCTTTGATCTCCCACTAAATGCCCTTTTCTAAAAATAATTAGAAGGTGCTATGAAAACATAAACCATGCAGGCTGTTACAGTATGACATAGCTTTATTTTGGGGGGAAATTTTTTTTAAAGTGGGGGGGGCTGGAAATTATATATCAAACATTTTACCTTATGAGGAACAATGGCACCATCATGTGACTGTAACGGACGGTTGGTCTGTGGGGGACAGACTGTGCTCTCCTTGGTCTCTCCTTTAACATACTTAACATCGTACAGAAAAGAAATATCCCTAAAAGTAAGAAAAACATATTACAAAATAAGTTTCTGTTTGGCTACTGGATAAAAGAGGGTGAGGTCCACACACAGCCTTCTATGGGCAAAAAGGGACACAAAACTGGTCTCCTTAGTTAATACTTTACACTAAGAAGGTTGAGGCGTCAGACATGAGCTTCCCCCCACATTCTCCATCTTCTCTACCTCAAATTACTCATTCTCCTTTCCTTTAATCTCAGTTTTAAAATGTATTCTCTTCCCCAGGATTACTTCCTCCACTTATGCCCTTGATTTCATCTTTGCCCACATCCTCAGGCATCTCATTCCATCAATCATAATTTCTATGTATCTCCCCCTCTCTTGTTCTCTAACTTAAGTCTTTCCCCCTTCTAAAAAAATCTTCCCTTGACCACGCATTGTTGTCAAGTTACCTTGATCATCTATCTATCTTTCACTTTCTGCTAAACATCAGACTTCTTAAAATTTCCCTGCAATCGGATTTCATCCCCATCTCTCTTCTGAAATCATTCTCCAGAAAGCTGAGGATGACTTCTCACAGCTAAGTCATCAGTTCGCATCTTCCGTTATTCTCCTGGAATATTTTCCAGGGTGGACCACCTCTCGTTTTAAAAACACTCTCCTCTCCTCTATGCTGTGTGACTGGACTCTCCCTGTTCTTCCGTCCTAACTGCTCCTTCTTGGACTTCTCTGGGACCTCCTGCCTACCAAATGGAAAAGCTCACACCATTCTGCCCTCATCCCTCTGTTCTTATTTCCCTACACTTTCTCCCTTGGAAATGCTATCAGATCTCACCTCATCATACTTGTTACCTTCAGATACAACTAAATAATTCTCCCACATTCTAACTTTTCACCCTCCTCTATTCACTAATTCTGTCAGCACCACCACTCTACTCATTAAAATCTCAGCATCTATCATTGATTCCTTCCCATTCTTTGTCCTCAACATCCATCTATCACTAATATTTAGTAATTTTACAGTCACCCTGTCATTCTAGTGGTCAGGCCTCTTGTCTCTTCCCAATGCCAGATCACTAGTCCAAGCTGTCATTACTTTTTTGTGACTTTTCATGTCTCTCTAGTATATTCTACATACGTTTGCCAGATTCATCTCCCTACAGCACATTTATAATCATGCCACTTACTGCACATAATTTTCAAATGCCTCTGCCCCTCCCTTCAATTTTAATTGACCATTATGTAAAATAATATGGAGGTTCCTAAAAAAAAAATAGAACTACCATATGACCCAGCCACCCCACTTCTGGATATATATCCAAAGGAAATGAAATCTATATCAATGAACTTGGGAGTACAAGTTCATTGCAGTATTATTCACAAAAGCTAAGACATGGAAACAACCTCAATGTCCATTGACAAATGAATGTATGAAGAAAATGTGACATACATATACAATGGAATGACAGTCAACCTTTAAAAGGAAGAAAATTCTGCCATTTGTGACAACGTGGATGAAACTGGAGAACACATGCTAAGTGAAACAAGTCAGACAGAGAAAGACAAACACTACCTCGTCAGAGGAGGGAGTGGGGGAGGAGGTATACAATAAGGAGATGTTGATCAAAAGGTATAAAGTTTCAATTATGCAAGATGAATAAGCTCTGGAAATCTAATGTACAGCATAGTGATCATAGTTAACAATACTGTATTGTATACCTGAAATTTACTAAGAGGATAGATCTTAAATTCAGTCTTCTTACCACACACACACACACACAAATGGTAACTATACAGAGGTGATGGACATGTTATTTAGCCTGATTGTGGTGATCTTTTCACAATGTATACACATTTATCAAAACATCAAGTTGTACACTTTAAATATATACAATTTTAATGTGTCAAAGATAACACAAAGTTTTTCTTAAGCAGTCCTCATGATCATGGGGTATCAATTTTTTTTAGACTTTTTTCATTTACAATGTATTAAGTTTCTGGTGTACAGCATAGTGAGATAGATATATATATAGAAAGAGAATATATATATATATTCTTTTCTATTACATGTTACTACAAACCATTGAATATAGTTCCCTGTGCTATACAGTAGGACCTTGTTGTTTACCTATTCTGTACATAGTTTGTATCAGCCAATTCCAGACTCCCAATTTACCCCTCCCTCCTCCATTTCCCCTCTGGTAACCATAAATTTGTGTTCTATGTCTATGAGTCTCTTTCTGTTTTGTAAATAAGTTTGTGTCATTTTTTAATTCCACATATAAGTGATAGCATATGATGTTTGTCTTTCTCTAGGTCCATCCATATTGCTACAAATAACATTATTTCATTCCTTTTTACAGCTGAGTAATATATATATATGCCACATTTTCTTTATCCATTCATCTGTCAGTGGACATTTAGGCTGCTTCCATGTCTTAGCTATTGTAAAAAGCACTGCTATGAACATTGGGGTGTATGTGTGTGTCTTTTCAGATTAGAGTTTTCTCTGGCTATATGCCCAGGAGTGGGATTGCTGGATCATACAGTAACTCTGTTTTTAGTTTTTTAAAGAGCCTCCATACTGTTCTCCATAGTGGCTGCACCAGTTTACATTCCCACCAACAGTGTAGGAGAGTTCCTTTTTCTCCACACCCTCTCCAGCATTTATTATCTGTGGATTTTTTTATGATGGCCATTCTGACTGGTGTGAGGTGATACCTCATTGTAGTTTTGATTTGCATTTCTCTAATAATTAGTAATGTTGGCCATCTGTATCTTCTTTGGAGAAATGTCTATTTCAGTCTTCTGCCCATTTTTGATTGGGTTGTTTGTCTTTTTGATATTGAGCTGTGTGAGCTGCTTGTGTATTTTGGAAATTACGCCCTTGTCGGTTACATCATTTGCAAATATTTTCTCCCATTTCGTATGTTGTCTTTTTGTTTTGTTTATGGTTTCCTTTGCTGTTGCAAAAGCTTTTAAGTTTAATTCGGTCCCATTTCTTTATTTTTGTTTTTATTTCCATTACTCTAGGATACAGATCCAAAAAATATTGCTGCGATTTATGTCAAAGACTGTTCTGCCTATGTTTTCCTCTAGAAGTTTTATAGGGACATCAACTTCTATGACACCAATAACCGCTAGAGAATTGGCCAATATAGCTCTGTTTTGTTAGCTAGAAACAATGAATGTTTCATGTATATGTATATATACAGAAGCAACACTTCTTTATAAAGGAAATATTGGCTTGGTGACTGTCATTCAAAGTTTCCAAAGAGTAATTTTACTGTTTGGAGCCTTTGTAGTTTTATTCTTGAAATCTTATCTTTATTTTTAAAGGAAACATGTTTTATTTGTTAGAATATAAGTTTTCATTAAAAAAGAGACATGTTCTATTTTTCATAAAACCCTGTGGTAAATCACCTGCTTCCACTCTTCCAGAAAATCTATTTTTGTTAAAAAAAATACAAAAACAAAAAAGCCTGATTCTTAGCCATACATAAAAAACTGGATTTTACTGGACTTTAAGAAATACTTCATCCCTTTCTCCGCCCCTAGATTATCAAACTGAGTTCATACTTCAAATTCTCCAAGTCATCACTGGTTGACTTACATACATCAGTAAGCATGGGTTTTATCTGAAGTTATCAGGGAATAAGTTATTTCAGAGATACTGATTTTCCAAATAAGTGAGGTATGCTTTTTAAGCAACACTAAGTCTTTCTGAAATGTATTTAAAACTTTGCAGCTTTCTTAAACAGAATACATGACAATATAACCTTTTTGATAATTCAGGTAATGACTTATGAAGCTAGAACTTCCCTGAAGACTGTCTGGTTGTTTCTGAAACTTGAAGCAGTACTGGAATACAGCAGGCCCTGGTGTGTGTTGGATACCCTCTGCGGACTGGAGAGGATGGAAAATGCTTTCCCAGATACCCTTGCAGCTGGGGTTCTGGGTATGAACCAAGTTCCAAAAGTAGGTGCACTTTTGCAAGATTTTGGAGGTAGAAGTGAGGCAGAAACCAACTTCCCGTCATGTTTTAAGCAGATTCTGCCTGCAACATCATGCAAAAGTGGTCTTCCTGAAGCAACATTCCAGAATCCATTCTCCAGCTGCCCGGGTCCACAGAGGCAGTCCAGTAACAGTAGCAGCAGTGACAGCTTCTTGGTTTCAGTTTCCTGATTCCTGACTCACAGCTAAGGGGGTATTTTTTATTGCAATATAATTCACATATCGTAAAATTCACCTTTTTAAAGAGTACAATCTACAAAACTATAGTACATTCACAATTTACAACTTTTTTGTAAGTTCATAAAGTTGTACAACCATCACCAGTATCTTAATTTCAGAATATTTCATTACCCCAAAAAGAAACCCCTTACCTATTAGCAGTAATTCCCCACTCTGTTCTCCCTACCCCACGCCCGGGCCCCTGGCAACCAGTAGTACACTTTTTGTTTCTATGGATTTGCCTATTCTGAATATTTCATATCAAAAGACCTTTTGGGAATGGCTTCTTTCATTTAGCATAACGTTTTCTAAGTTTGTCAGTCTTGTACCATGTATCAGTACTTCATTCTTTTTTATGGCTGAATAACATTCCATTGTATATACTAAGTTATATTTATCCTTTCATCAACTGCTAGACAGTTGGGTGGTTTCCACTTCTCGGCTGTATAAACAATGCTTCCATGAATATTCATGTAAAAGTTTTTGTGCATACATATAGTTGCAATTCTCTTGAGTATATACCTAGGAGTGGATTACTGGGCCATATGGAACTTTACGTTTAACTTTTTGAAGAGTCAAGCTATTTTCCAAAGAAACGATACCATTTTACAGTCCCACCAGTAACATGTGATACTTCCAATTTCTCCACATCTCACCAACATCTGTGATTGCCTGCTTTTTGATTATGGCCATCCTAGTGTGTGCAAAACAGTATTTCACCGTGGTTTGACTTGCATTTCCTCATGGCTAATGAGGCTGATGTGCTTATTGGCCATTTTTATCTTCCTTGTACAAATGCCTAATTAAGAGGGCATACTCTCGAACTTATGTGACAGCTTCCATGAAGGGTTAATTCCATCCTGCTCTGGGAGTGACTCCCAAAGTCATTACTTCACACAGTAGCAGCAGTGACAGCTTCTTGGTTTAGCTTCTTTAGCCCTTCCAATATTTTGTAAATGCTTGTTTTCCTGCTTAAAATATGTAGAGCATTTTATTTTCTGCACTGAATTCTGACTGATAGAGCCATTGAAAAGTATTACTCAGAGGCTATTGTCTTATTTTGTATTTTCCTGCTGCGCTCCAAATATTTCAGGTTGCTAGACAAGTTACCTCTTGCTATAAATGCTATTAACTGTGGACACATGTGCTCATTTTCTACTGGTGCCACAACAAATTATCACACATTTAGCAGCTTAACCAACAGTTTTATTATTTTCCAGTTTGGCAGGTGAGAAGTCCAACATAGGTCTCACTAGGCTAAAGTCAGTCTGTTGACAGGGCTGTGTTCCTTCCCAAATGCTCCAGGAAAGATCCATTTCTGTGCCCATTTGTAAACAGAACTCAATTCCTTTTGGCTCCAAGATTGAGACCCCTGTTTCCTGGCTGTCAGCTGAGAGCCATTCCCAGCTTCTAGTAGCCAATGCAGTTCTTAGCTTGTGCCCTCCCTTCCTCTATCTTCAAAGCCAGCAGCGGCACACTGACTCCCTCTCACATTTCTAATCTGTCTTCCTCCCCCTTCTGCCTCATCCCTCTGACCCGTCCAATTTCCTTCCTTTTCTACTTAAATGACTCAGGCCATCAGGTTGGGCCCATCCTGATAATCCGGGATAATCTCTCCATCCTCAGTCCTTAACCTTAACCACATCTGCAAAGTCCTTTTGCCATGTAAGGTATGTGTTCACAGGTTCCGAGGATTGAAGTAAGGACATTTCAGGGAGGCCATTATTCTGTATACTACAGTACAGGTCTTCACATTTTAAAAATTTCAAGTCAGAAGTCATTTGACATTAAAACGTTAATGTCAGTTTATTGCTGCATTCAGATATAGCTGATTATTTTTTCAAAGTACTTCAAACATCTCATAACTACTGGTGATTATATTAATAATTATAGCCATGACCTGAAGGCATAAAATACAGATACTGTATGGCACCAAAGCCCCAGGACACAAAAGTCAATAGCCTAAATTTCTGCCCTTTTTCTAGCACTGAGACATAGCTGAGTAATAACTGCTTAAACTTAATCATGATTTCACGAAGGCTCTTGCATTCGTTATCTCATTGTATGCTTTCCACATCCCTGGGAGGGGCACAAAATGGAGCAAGTCTATTATTCCCTTTCTACAAATGAGAAAATGGAACTAAGAAAGACTAAAGAATGTCCAAGTATTAGTAACTGTGTACACTTACTAATAAGTGACACTTCAGTAAGGAGCACGGAGGGAGTAAATTGATAAGCGAACCATACACAGAAAATGAGCAGGTCACAATCTTCACAGGGAAAATGCTGACATTTTGAATATTTTTAGGAATGATATAAAAACAACAAATAGAATTTGCTGATTTGATCTGGAACAGTATAAAAGATAAGGGTTCACTTTGAAGGAAACCAGGGATTAAGCGCTTGTTTTTCAAGATTTTCGAGGTTATAGTGTTATGTTACCTAGTTCTTCTCAGATGTATAAATAAAAGAGGTCCTAAAGGCATTTTGCCTGTCTGATCTTGTCCTTTCTACTAGGGTACAACAAAGGAGCAGGAGAGTAAGGGGACAAAACACAAAGGCATGCAAAAGCTAATTTAAACAAATGAAACGTAGGTAAAGCCAGCACCTACTGCCATCCTACTGATAATAATCATACACAAAAAGGTGGTCCTATGCCCTCTTCAGATTGTATTCTGGTTCATCAAAGATACTGCAAGCTTCAGAATCTGAGTCTATGATTTTTCCAATTCAGCTCCCCGCAAGGAAATCGTTAAGAAATGAGAAAATGACACTCTTCATCTACATCTACCCTACTATCTTCCTTCTTTACCTTCCAGCTCCCGTTAGGGAAACGGGATGGTCAATCAGGTATCTGAACTTATTTCTCCGAATAGGGTTCTGCCAGACGTGGTCAACAAGCCGCGGAAGAGTAACCTGCGAAAAAGGAAAACATGAACATACAGCAGAGGGCGCTCTATTCCAATGAAATCTACTCTTAATCAGTTTATACTAAGGGCATCTAGACAGTCTATGGAAAAAAGAGCAGAATTCTTACTCAATACTATGGAGAAAGACTAAAACTAGACCAACTCAATACTCAAAAATATCAAAACGAAGATTACCAATGATCATTTAGGTAAATCACATAAAAACAGGTTAACGGAAATACTCAAGCATTTCCTTGGAAATATTTATGCAAAAGATTTTAGTTTTCAACCTAGAAAATTAATTTTAAAATATTTTTGAGGCAATCTGGAATATATAACATATGCTCAATAAGTACTTAATGAACTGGATACCAAAAGATATAAATGTTCCCAAACTTCATGTATGTATATACACACCTTTGGGGTCTTACTTTTCTTAGGAGGCAGTAAGTTTTCAGGACAAGGACCAGCATTGGCTGCATAGGTCAGAGAAAGCAGAACTTCCTCAGGAATGAACTCATTCTGAAGGGGAGGAGGCAGGGGTTTTGACCGATCCACCAGACTTCTTTTCTCCCTTAGTTCAGGAAGTCCTAAGACAGTAATGGGAAAGAAAAGCTTACTGTGGTTATTTTTTTTTTTTGAGAGTTAGATTCCAGGGCTGCCTCATCATCTATACGTTTCTGTTTGTAACAGAGAATAGCAACAATAGTCAAAAATCTGAAAAAACACCTATAGTCAAGGGGAAAAAGAAACCTCATATTGCCTGCCCTGCTCACTTACATCAGACATGAGCCCATAAACTCAGGTACAAAGACCAACCTTCATTATTCCAAATTCAAAGTTGGAAATTAAACTCACTTCACTTGCTCAATTAACTGGGGCCGCCTGGAGATAATGGGAATGTCTACCTCCCTTTTTTTTTTTTAACTTTTTTTTATTGAGTTATAGTCATTTTACAATGTTGTGTCAAATTGCAGTGTAGAGCACAATTTTTCAGTTGTACATGAACATACATATATTCATTGTCACATTTTTTTTGCTGTGAGCTACCACAAGATCTTGTATATATCTCCCTGTGCTATACAGTATAATCTTGTTTATCTATTCTACATATGCCTGTCCGTATCTACAAATTTTGAAATCCCAGTCTGTCCCTTCCCACCCCCACCCCACCCACCGGCAACCACAAGTTTCTATTCTATGTCTATGAGTCTGTTTCTGTTTTGTATTTACGTTCTTTTTTTTTTTCAGATTCCACATATGAGTGATCTCATACGGTATTTTTCTTTCTCTTTCTGGCTTACTTCACTTAGAATGACATTCTCCAGGGACATCCATGTTGCTGCAAATGGCATTATGTTGTCGGTTTTTATGGCTGAATAGTATTCCATTGTATAAATATACCACATCTTCTTTATCCAGTCATCCGTTGATGGACATTTAGACTGTTTCCATGTCTTGGCTATTGTAAATAGTGCTGCTATGAACACTAGGGTGCAGGGTGTCATTCTGAAGTAGGGTTGCTGCTGGATATATGCCCAGGAGGAGAACGTCTATTTCCCTTTGATGTGGAAATGACAAAAAAAATCTCTCCTCAAAACTGTCAAATTATTTAGTAATTTTTTCTATGTAAGTTCAAAGGTAAAAAGTTAAATTGAGAGGATATTTATAGAGAGGAAGGGGTTTAAAAATAAAACTGGGATTGTTGGAAATGAAGAGAGTGGAATAATTTGAGCACATTAGTAGAGTAAGGCTCAGCAGCGTGCTCTCAGCTTGACGAAGGCAAAGTAGTTATAAAGGGAGGGAGTAGGGCTAACATGGTAAAAGATGTCCTACTCAGTCAGTCAAGGAGGGCTGGGTTTTCACTCTTTTGAAAGAACTCTCCACTAATCCATGCCCCTCATACACTATGGTTTATGTTAATTTCTATGAGGAGGTACCATGCTTTGATCACCATCAAAACCTCTAAAGTTCATATTATCAAATTTCTATCTCTTGAAAGTCTGGGATGGAGTCAGAATATCAGAGGAAATAGGAAAAACAAAAGTTTGGGGTGGGGGCTTTAGCAGAATCTCAGCTAAAAACAAGATGAAAGTGAACTGGAGGAAGCTTTAACGTGGGGAGGGTAGGAATGAGTCTACATGATTCTTGTTCAGTACAAATCTGCATTTATCTGTGTATGAATGACAATCTTCTGTAATTATTTCAGAGTAATTGCTAAAACTGGATACAAACTGGTTCTCTACCAAGTACAAAAAAAGTAGTTCCATACGAGTATTGGTATTTAAAAGAGTGAATTTTAAAAATAAGATAAAAATAAAAATAAAATAAAATAGGGTAAATTTAAAACAATATAAAACTCACCCGCATTTGAAAAAAACAATTACACAGTTGTTAGATGGAGCAGTGAACAGAACTCACTCAAAAATACTATAGAAGGAATGGCTTTTGATTGTATCGAAACAAACGTATTGAAAAAAAAAAAAGCTAATTAAGATACCCTGAAAGCTCAGATTTAAGGAAATGGTGAGCATATTGTGGCTTCTGTCTAAGGCCATGATTATCTTTGTGTGTGGGATCCTTGAAGAACTTTACCTGTCTCTTCCTTGGATGCAGAGACTTTCAAACTTTTGCCCTCAGTTCTAGACGTGGAGGGCGTTTTCGGGAGCGACATAATAAGCAATGTCTTCTACCACTCCCTTTAGCAATTTGAAATATCCCTCCAGAAACCTAGAAACAAATCAGCCGCATATTGGGATTTGGGCAGGGCTGCCACACTGATCTGCAGGCAAAAATAAAAGAACTGTTAAGTGTTTATATTAAGTTTGGAGTCTACAATCCACCTAGCATGGGCTTTCCTTCTTTGGGGAGACTTCTAGGCTCTCCCAGGTCCTCTGACGCGACCAAGACGCCTGTGGGCGGAGGTGAGCCTGGGCCCAGGCTGCGAAGGGCGCGCTCGGCCCACCCCTCCGACCCCCCGGCCCCTCCGAGCCCCCCGACGGCGGCGGCCGCTCTCGGCCGGTCTGCTCGGCCCCCGCCGCCCCCACAGCCGGCGCCTCGTGCACGCCGCTCCCCGGACGCGCGGCCGGGCAGAGTTCGCACCGTTTCTGCGTCAGGAGTGATGGGAAACGGACACTTGCAACCCGTACCCGTAAATCGTGTTTCCCGCCAGACAGCGCGTCGCCTCGCCTCGCCCCAGAGCGCCTGCGTGTCGTCATAGAAACGCAGGACCCCGTGCCTTCCACCCCTCAGTGGGGGCTGCCTTCGGCGGTGCCGGCGGAGGAGCAAGGCAGCTAAGAAACACTCCCGATCTCTCGAGGACTCGATGTGTCTTCAATCACAGCACAGGTTCACTAGCAATGGGAATAAAAACGTTTGATGGAGCCGTTCTCCCAGAGTCAGAAAGTGTCTGCACCCCCGGGCTTCTGCCGCAGGCCGGCGCCAGTGCGCAGGCGCTAGCTGTTGCAGGGTCTTGACCCAAGGCGCAGAGGGTTTGATCAAGCATCTCAACATATTTTTGCATCACTCGATCCTGCTTTTTTGTTGTTTTGCCTGTTCTTTTAAAAGCCAAATTCAGGGGAATATTGGGTAATCAAAAACTCTGGGTTCCTATCAGTTGAGGCATTATTGCAGACGCTACCCCTTGGCATCTCCAACCATTCGTCTTTGGGTATTTCAGCACCACCCTCCTCCCCGTCCCCTCTCCCCTCATGCAGGTGGAAGGCATTCCTAGGTACGGACACCTTTTTGGCTGGAGGGAGGTCAGAAGATTGCACTTCAGGTGGAGACAACCCAAGTAAAATCGTTGGGTTTTACTGCTTAAAAACCTCTTCTCAGAAAATGATGTGATAAATAGATTCCAACAGAGGAGCTGAGAACCCACGCTTACCACCACCAGGATTGTTGCCCAACTGGGAGCAGGGCCAACCTACTAACACCTGCTTGTGATGAAGGGAAAGTACAGTGTATATTGCAAGATGCCCAGCAAGAAGAAAAAGCAGCTCCTGCTCAAAAGTCCTGAACTCCCCAGTGGCTTCCAGAGAAGGACTTCTAAAGGCAAGGTGAGGGAGAGGGTCACAAGGTGGTTGATCAGCTGGTGGACATTTTTCTGATTGATTTCTGGTTAGTGATGAAGTAACCTGGTGGTACTTTACAAGTCACTATCATCAACCTTATGGTTCCAAAAGGTCTGGAGTTTCTGTGCTTTCATCAGTATACAGTCAGTTCCTTCATCTGGTTGGCAGGTGGGGATTACTATCTGTAAAACAACTCAAGGATATGGCTCCAAATATTTTCTGTAGTCCTTGAGTAGAAGCTAAAGGTCCTTGACTTTTGCTTTATAGCTGAACGATTTTTATCTTATTTGACTGTTTTCCTCTGTTTCTGCATTTTTCTCACTTCTCTGATTGAATTTGCTCTTTGGAACACAGGAAAGGCCTCAGAGGTTAAAGCTTTTCTACAAATAAGAAACAGGGCACATGGTCGAGGGGGAGGGGTCTGTCCCTCGGAAGATCTCAAAGGGTCCTTAATATTGGGGTGGAATGATAATACCTGGTAATCTTGGTGGAGTCCCAGCATCGAAATCCCTCTAGTCTAAAAAATAAATTTCAGGAGGGAAGAAAACTTCTCTTGTTCAGTTGTCAAATTCCTTAGTACCAAGCACAGTGCCTGCACAAACACTTTCAATACGTAATGTTTGAAGGTCAACTGGACAGTTCTATTTCTATTGCTTTTCTGTTTATGGGCTTAAATCTCAGGTTTTCTGGGTAACAGCTCTTAGAAATATGAGCAAAGTGTTGAAAACAAAAACAATGCAATCTCTATGGCCCCTTTTAATTCTCCTAGTTAAACACGTTGGATGGTTAAACGTTTTAGCCTTTAGCTCTCTCTCATCACCCAATTTTTTTCTCTAGATTTTCCCAGAATTAAAATACACATAGCACACATACAGTTCACCTTAAGGACTAGCAACCATTAAAACAGATAAGGGGCAGAAGCAATGAACAAGCGGGTGGAAGGTCATTTTCCTCCAAAGTTTATCCTCCTCCCTCCTCACTAGTGTAGTGATTCTACACTAGTTTAGAACCACAACCAGAATACTCAACTTCAGAGGTCCCCAAATTTCCAGCATTAGCTTATACATGGTTTATCAAGACTTTTGTTATTGGAAGAACAAAGTAACATATCTTTTTTTTTCTGGGAAGTCCCTGAAATGTTTAATGTCATTTAAATTTCACAGTCACTTCAAGAAAGATCCTACTAAGTGCACTCTATAGTCAAGAAAAATCGTGGCTCAGAAAGGTTCATGATTAGCCAGAAGAAACCCAGTGGAGAGGCCCAGAGGGAAATCTCACTTCCCTCTTCACAAACCAAATGGCAAGCCTGTTTCATAGCACTGGGGACTAGAGGTCACCATACACTTCCAACAGCAATTGAAGAGAAGCCCCAAAGACACAATGGTTAACCAGTTTTCCTGGGAAAACTTGTTAATTCTGGGATCCACAGAATGGATATGAGCCTGCGGTTGACTAACCGACTGGCCAGGAAAACCCTCTCATCTTTCATATTCTTAAGTTTAAAAAAAAAAAATCTAAAGCAGGGCATTGGTAACGTGGGGATACATGAACAGATTCAAGAGATGCATAGAAAGTAAAATCTATAGGATTTGGGAAGTGATTGGATCTGTAGTGTGAAGAACAAGACACTAAGGTTTCTTCTTCTTTTCTATCCTGGGCAGTGCTGTGGTGATTATACATACCAGTTCCTGAGCAAAGGTCTGGTTTGAAGTTGTAGAAGTATGATTAGTAAGCACAAGAAAAGATAGTAACGTAAGAATATTCCAGTTAAGACCTGAACTATTGAAAAATACAATTTGCTTCTCTTGAGAAACAACTCTTACAATTTTGAATTATGCCAAAGGAACGTTAAGCTGGTGTAAGATAAAGTATTACTGAGGTCTTTGATGGAAAATACCATAGCAAGATGCAGGCAGTAATTTTCTTAAATAGAAACTATAAAGACACAGGAAAAGTGACAGCAATTATTAACAGGACTAACTGTGACTCCTACTGTGTGTGGGCTGACTTCTGTGGCAGTCTAACACACACTCAGCAGTAGGGTTTTCCAGGGCTTCAGATGGACAAAACATTATCTCAGAAGACAGCCAGTCAGTGTCATCACCACAGATGCCCTGAACTGGGAAAAAATACTGGGTGTGCTTATGTACCAATCTTTTTAACAACTGATTTTCTAAGTGTGGACAGGGGTTATACACATATCCCTGGGCAATTAAACACAGCACGCAAAGCTCTCTGAAAGAATCTGGGGGGGAAAGTAGGCCAGTATTTGCATTTAATACAGCTTAAAAATGAAGGTATCAACCACAAATATTTAAAACTGACAAAGAAACCTAGATCCTACTCAGCCAAACACCTCCCAGGGGAAGACTAGCTCCTAGTATTGCTTCCATAAAACAATGGCATCTCTACAACTGAAATGACGCCTCAGATTGCTTTAGTCTTATGTTACGCAATGCGCCCTAGTACCCTCCTTTCAGATTCCACGTGGGTGTGCCTAGAGGAAGAAATAGGCTTTTTGTTTGGTTCACAAGCATACCTTCAGTGCATAGCACATAGTGGTGATGCCGCCTAGGCAAAAACAAACAAAAAAACTCATCTTTCTCACTGTACAGTAAGCTGGGCTTCTACAGACAGCAAATTCAGTGACCATGCCAACCTGAGTATGCCACCCTCTGCGCAATTTCTCATGGTATGTTTACAAGCTGGTGTTCCAGTTTTATAA
Source organism: Camelus ferus (assembly GCF_009834535.1). Classification (NCBI taxonomy): domain Eukaryota; kingdom Metazoa; phylum Chordata; class Mammalia; order Artiodactyla; family Camelidae; genus Camelus; species Camelus ferus. The sequence goes on from NC_045716.1 coordinate 4,848,143, forward strand.
GTCAGACTCATGAATGCAGTTAATCTGGATCCAGACACAAGCTGAGCCTAAAAGGACAGACCTTAAACTTTAGTATAAATTCATCAGGGAAAACTGTCACGCTGTGGCTTTGCTCTTAGTGGCAAAGAATGGTCACTTGGTCCAAGAATCAGAGGTACATCTAATTTCTGAAGGGACTTCCCCCTTCCCACTGCTCTGGCACTACAAAGGCAGGTGGGTAGAGCCCAGATCATGGAGGCTAACTAGAGAGTACTTCTTGGCTGCTACTATGGTACATGCTTCTATGCAAGGAATATTGTGATGTCAAATCCTAATCATAATAGTTTCCTATTATGGGATTCTTTAGAGGGAACAGAAGCAACCTATTTTGCTTCAAAATCAGTTTCCCCAAGTTTTGTCTGAAAAGGCACACTTCCTACTCAACAGATTTTCACTTTTCTTTAGAAACCTAGATTCATTCCTTCCCACTGGAGGAGAGGGGTTGGGCAGTGCATTTTTAGAAATACCTATTCACAAGTTTTAAGTCTGTGGTATGAATGTGAAAAGTATTTATAAATGTGAAATACACTGTGAATATAGAATTAATATCAAATAAACTTGAAGTTACTTTTAAAACAACAGACTAAGGTTTTTTTCAAATATATTTGTTCACCATTGTTCACATATTCAGTATTTTGCATTTTTCTGTGTATGTATGCTTCTTAAGATGTGAAGTTAATGCTGATACAATGTATGCTAAACAAAGTGATGATACCAGTGATTAGACAAAGATTTGGGGAGTGGGGGTGGGGGAAAGGAATTCAGGAAAAGAACAAACAAAAGTGAATTAGAAAAAAAATCTTTAATTATAGAATAACCTTTATAACAATGTCAGATTCCCGTGACTTTTCTGCAGCTCTCAGAACACCATGGGTTTCACGCACAGGCTGGAAAGGGACTGACACAGAAAGGAAGCTGCCGCACTGGCCCCAAATAGCTGGGGCCTGAGCGCTCCTTCCACCCAAGCAGTGGCAGGTTTGCACCTGGGAATTCAAAACAGCTGAGTGCATGAACTGCCTCATGTTTCAAAGTTATTTAAAACAGAAAGTACGCCTACCATTTCATTAAGACAAAGAAAAGAACACAATAAAGCATGGTGAAGGATCTGCTAGCTCAAAGGCAAGCACTCTGTTGGAAAGGGGCATACTGACAGCAGAAACGTGAGTGTAATTGTGTAGAAATAAGGAAGAAAGCATTTTGGGGGGGAAAAAAAGGGAGTACAGAGGCAGTTTTAGATTTTTAAAAAACTATCAGTTCTGAAATTGTCTTCCTTTTTCTCAAATCCAAATTACCTATTTAAAAATCTTTGTACTTTTCAGTTTAAAAAAAAGGAAACTTTATTAAGGATTTAGTAGATTACTTAGATTGTACAGCTTTCCTACTAACCTAAAGCTTATCAACTTTATTGTTACCTACTGATTTTCAAACTGGGCATTAAATTCAGGCTGGGGAAGAGCACAGGTGGACCAAGCAAGGACTCCTCCCTCCATTTCAACCAGCGTAGCTGAATTCTACCTCCTTTATAAACTGAGTTCCAGCACTCTGTGACCTGATAGAAAATTCAATGATGTTAGAAACTAATCAGATACTTACATAAGCTTCACTAATACCCATTTTATTCCTCAAAACACTTACGTCCCAGTTCCTTCCATTTCTGAGCCATAAACATAAAGCCTAAGATATGAGAAGCAATGTTCAAGACAGATCTTTATACACACGTACATATACATACATACATAAAACTATTATAAACTGTATGTTACATGAAATTTTGCACTGGTAAGCAAGTCACTTAAACTTCATTAACTATTATATACTGTTAAGTACGAACTATCTTCCCTTAAGGAATGTATTCTGCCTTTTAAGACTACGAGCATTCTTTACACTGGCAGACGTAAGGCCTCATTAGTTTCTCCCTCTCCTTAACTTCTAAAGCTTAAGTACATGAAGTATACACACTAGTTCTAAACACTTGACTTAGATAATTAGGTAAAAGCAGAAATGCATTTCTTTTTAGAACCTTGCCACCCTACCCTAATGCTAAACAGATAAATCTGAAAGTAATTTTGGAGAGCTGGAAACAGGAATGCCTTTAACAATCGTGTTAAATTCTTATCAAATTAATTCCATGACGGGGGAGCCTGTTAAATCAATCAAGGTATAATGCCAAGTCACACCACCCCGAGAGTCTGTTTAAAGGAGAATATATTCTTGGGAGTGTGTAGCATTTGAAACACATCCCCCCAAACCCTGCAACATTTTTTAGGGCGGGGGGGATTTCAATGAGATTAAAAATAAGGATTTAAGTTTGGAATTTATGGAGAGTAAGGAAAATAATGAGGCCCTATGTCCGCCAGGGCTAGTGGTTTGCAACAATCCTACGAGGTAGTTATTGTCCCCATTTTACAGATGAGGAAAACTGTGGCTCTGGTAAATTAAGCGACTTTGCCCAAGGTCCCATTGCTAATAGGTATGGGTTTATCTTAATCAAAAGTCTGTGCATGGGCTCTTTTCACTGCAGCAGTGGTTTTCAAACTTGGTATCCGGGGTAGGAGGAAATGGGTATACCAAAAAGAAGGGCTCCAGACCGGCATCTCTGTCTCAGCCAGAAGCAGCTGTATATTTTATCGGTTTTACATGCAGGGCTTAAGTCTGTTTTTTTTTTTTTTAAGTTTCTTTAAATAAAACATTTAAACTACTACACTGCATCAGGCCACCTGCTTACCAGAGTTGTACTAGTTTTATCTTCATTATTTTTCCCCACAGAGAACACTAAACTTTACTCAGTATTACTTATGACCACGTAAAACAAAGATATTTTGCATAAAAGACTTCAACATTTTATAACATATCTTTCCAGGCTATGGAGCCCATATGACCAACTTTTAAAACAAAATGTTCTGTTAAGTTCTCTATAAAGATTTCAGGATTCAATTCTTCAGGCAAGTATAATTTTTACATTATGATAAAAATTGCCTGTAATACATGAATTACTTCTACAACATAATCTGTGCATGCAAATATAGAATATTTACACACCATACTTTCTTAGCCTGCAAATATCACCCTTTCACCCTGCATCTATTGAAAAAGGAAAAAACATTTCCCCTACTCCTCTTGCTTCCAAATGTTGTAGTTAACAGACAGGTTAGAAGCAGCCTCAGTTTTAATTAAACTCTAACGTGAGAAAGCAACTTTATCCAGGTGACTGCATATTAATCCACCAAAAACAAACAGACCAAAAAAACCCTCCATTTTTCCTTCACTATCCAGGATTGAGAATAAAAGCATCTAACAAATTTTCGACAAAGTCAGAGATCTTAGTTGTTCTCTTAGATAACACACCCAAACTAATGGTTATAAAAACTTTTGGTAATGGTCATGAATACTTTTTATTGGAAAGAAAATTTAAACTCATTAATCTTCAAAAGGAAAAAAGTGTATCATCCAGTAAATAAAAATAATTTCCACCCCTATTAGCAAAAGAGAAAAAAAATCAATAAATCTTTCTGGAACATATCAATAGGAAGTTTTAGTTTTAATTGACTTGTTTAAAGAGTGTAGGTAGTTACTTAAAAGAACGACTCTCGTTAAGCAGCGAGCAGTAAGACCAAGGCGATCAAACTAGCATCTTCCACAGAAAGGAGCTATTCCTTTAAGTGTTTCAGAAAATTTTTTAGGACGGTTTTATCATTCTAAAGAGTTGACAGTTACATACACATTATTTGTTGTCACTTAAAACTCCTGGGCAGAAAAAAAAAATCACTAATAAGCAAAAGAGAAGACAAAGAGGTTTTCTTGATCAGTCCAATAAATACAGTACTCAGAATCAGTACAGAGCAACGAAATCCTCCCAGTGAGACCGCACATTTACAGTACTTAACAGAAAATGTAGTAAACTTCAGAATTCCATTTGCTTACTCGTAGCCCAATCTGTTTAGACCAGTCTGTTTTTCTCAGCTCACTCAATTTAAAATGTAGTTAAAAATTCAAGTGACTGATTCATTTTAATTTTTAATCAAAATGCCAGAAGTTACAAGCTATATTAAAGCAGGCTTATTTAGAGGTTATTCCATTGCAAGCACAATACCGCTGTACAAATAATTACTGTTTGGGGACACGGGGAAGTAGCTTTTTAAAAATAACCTTCTTCGAGGTACACTTTGGTCTGTTGAGTCTGGATCTGCCTACACTCAACTGGATGAAAAGTATGGAAAACAAAAAAGGTGACTAAGCTGGGTACTTGTGGTGCAAACTAAGTTGTGACTATGCAGGAACTCTACTTACCTTCTTGTGAGATTCAAACTGACTAAAACAATTTGCAAAAATTTCCCAAAACCTTCTGGATAGCAGGAGGGCTGCTAGAACACCAAGACAGCTTCTCAAGGTGACTGCTCCAAATAACAAAAATATTTTGGGTAATTCTTAAATCTCACTTCTATGTGTGGAAAGTTGAATATGGTGTCCAATATCCCTTCCAAAGCTCAATCTTGACAAATATAATCATACCTATACAAGCAACCAAAACCAGCCCTACACACCACACTGTATTAGCTATAGACATCTTATAACATGGGAACATCACACTTTATAAAGTACATTTTCTTGCAAATGATCACATATTAATTTGTTGCACCTAAAGTATACTACCATGAAAAGTATAATAATTGATCAAATGCAGAAGCCAGTTGCTGGATCTTTAATATTCAGTTTAATATTAATGGTGATTAATACTTAATGTTACAGACTTACTAGTCTGCAAAATAATTCAAATCAGTATTTATTAGACAATAAAATAACTATACCAAAGGTTACTTCTAAGTAACTTCAAAGAAGTTATTATCTTACAGTTTAATAAACAATAAAAAAGTTATCTTCCACACAAGTACCACGATAAAATAATTTAAACAAATGATTGATTCTGCAAATTCTTTTAAAAAATTACTTCAAAAGGTATTAAGAGAAAATATTTTCCTTTGTCCTGTGCCACTTTTTTCTTTTTCCCCTCCTACTTCTGTTCCCCTCAATACATAATATTATGGATGCAAACTCAAGAATTCAAGGTCAAAGGGATAATTTTGCTTCACAAATACCATGACCTACACTGTACAACAAAAACAAGATAAAAGTTAAATAGAAGTGAACTAAATCCCACAAATTAGGATGTGTAACAAGATTATCTTTGGAAAAACAGGTATTTTTCTCTCTTTCTACTAGAAATAGCAAAACATTCCACATTATTTTCTTGCCCAACTGAATGGTTATTTAGCATACATTCCAACAGTGTACATGTCAAAATTTCTGAGTCAGAGGCATTTAAATGATTTCTTCATCAGTGTTTTGGCTAATTCAGTGGCCAAGAAAACATAATATTTAGTCTCTGATTAGATGGAGTTAAGAAACAAAACAGAATGTCTGAGATTTAAAGCCATTATGACCCAGCAAAAATCTGTTATTAAATCAACTGTAAGTCTCCCTTCTCCCAAAAAGGAAAAAATTAAGAATTGCTCAAGTGTACGAGCATCCAGTAAACTTCCAACAGCTCAGCTTCAGGTGACCTATGAATGGAGGGAGCTCTGTAAGCCTGCAGTGGTCCAAATGACATACGTGACTTCAGGAATGACTGGAAACAGATGCTGGCCCCAAATCAGGTAGAACATACTCAGTCTTCAGTGTCAAGGAAGGAAACAAAGTCCCAGCTTCTAAGACGTGTAGCGACAAGTCCAGGAATGGGGCTGGATATAATTCAGAAATGTGGGCTTCAAAGGGAAAAAAAAGAGTGGAAGGGTAGTTTACTTGTGTGCACTGTATGCATGAAATACGGGGTAGACAGGGGATGCTAATGTCACATACTGTACATCTCTAAAATGCCTCCTGGCACTTGAGTGACCTTTAAGCCAAAAGCAGCTCACTAATTCAAAAGATGCTCATCATTTTTATCTACAGCACAGATTTGATTTAGAAGCTTTACATGAAGCTCTGGAAGTCCAGTAAACTCTACAGAACTACACTGGACTCCTGATCAAATTTCAAATAGGCACTACTTTTTTCCTGTATCTTGCATTTTATTTTAGCACAGCCCTGCTTTTAGTAGCCCCAAATCTAAATGTGGTAGGTTATGGATGATAATATACATAAATCACTATACCACAAGGTTTTAAATTACTGAATTATCTAAATGCAGAGATGAAATACTACGAAAGTTCAGAAATAAAAAAAGAGACTGGAGCAAGAATTTGAAAAAGCTTCATGGATGATGTTGCATCCAAACTGGATTCTGATAAAACAAAATCTGACAGGTGAAACCTGAGTGCAAAAGAGCAGGGTGACCAGAGACAGAGACAGAGTCCAGAGCAGTTGGTTCAAACGCACAAAGGGGATTCATAGGAAATAGGAGAGGGCGTCAGGGCAGCACAGCAAAATCAGGGTAGACCGTCGGGGAAGCTTTGGTTTGGGAGGGAAGCGGATTCATTTGATTGTGAGTATCTTCAGTTATAGGCACCTGTGAGAAATACCCAGGCAGATATATCAAGAAGGCATCCCCTCTTAAATATCTGGGGGCTATCCATAAGCAGCTGAAAGCTAAAGTGCTAAGAATGAGACTCTTATATGATTACAAAAAAAAGAAACCACCACCAACGAATCAAGAGAAATGGGATCCTAGGCATACAAGTCTAGCTGGACATTTTGACAAAGAGTTTGTTACTCTGGGAAGGAAGAGATAAAAGGTACTTGTTTGTGCAGGAGGGAATACCTCAAGTGGTAGGGTGCATGCTTAGCATGCATGAGACCTTGGGTCCAATCCCCTGTACCTCCATTAAAAGAAAACAGTTAATATTAATCCCCCACCCTCCCAAAAAAGAAAAGAAAAGAAAAAGCACTTAACATGGGTGCCAAACATTGAGAGCTTAATAAATATTGGCTATTAGCATCATATACTTCCATAAGCACAAAAAATATGTGAATAAGAATGTGTATCACATAACTGATTATTGATAAAGAAAAATTTTTAAAAAGATACATGTTTGGGGGTTTGGGGTGGATACACATGCCACTGGGAAAACCCTGGAGAAGACCAACACTATCGGGACACAGGAAAAATATTAGAAGGAGCTAACGAAAAATTAGTAAAAGAAAAAAAGAAAAGAAGAGAACTAAGAACTAGGAGAGTTCAATGGGAAGAAAACCAAAGAAAAGGGAAAGTTCAAGGACAGTGCAATAAGATCAGATAATAAGTTAATGCTTTTACTCCACATTTCCCTCCCCTTAACATTAATTCATCATAATCTCCACTACTCCCTTCCCCCTAACGCTGCCCACTAACCCTCACAATCAGGGGACAAAAAGGTTACTTTTCTCCTCCAGCCCGACTGATGACTCACATTTTTCAGAGGACAGCGTTGACGTGCATACCACTCTTGAGAATAAAAGCACAGGATGACTCCGTGGCCCGTGAAAAGGGAAGCCCACATCAAAACGTTCCAAATTGGCCTTTTCCGACTATCGTTGACAAGGAAGTTGAAAGCCACTAAAGTCAGGAAGACAACAAAAAACATGTATCTTCATCAAAACAGAATCAGGCCTCAGGTATCTGTTCTAATCATTTAATTATCACAAACAGCACCAAGTGTGTACATACAAATTTTATTCTCGCCATTGGTCCTATAAATAAAAGTGAAGCTTCAGTGTTGAAATTTATTAATCAGTGATGATTTAGAAATTAGACAGTATTCAGAACAGGTGAAAATATACTTCATGGAATTATTCATATTCTAATTTGTCCCTCTCCACTCCACCTGAAAATGGGTTAGTTTTTTCCAGGGGATGAACAGTGACAGAGCTTAAGAGTGGCAAAGTTATTTTTAGCTTTTATGAACTATCAGACCAGTGTTACCAATAGTCTTCAAGAGGTTATTTAGCTCATTTCAAAGTGTCAGCGTCTTGCATCAGAGTTGCACATAACTATTCAAAAATTAGTGTTTTTACCACCTGATAAACAAACACTGCCTTGAAATGGTATTACTACTTACTGCCTAGTTTTCTACATTGATTTTAAAATTTTATTTTCTAAATTTATCTTTTAGCATAATATTCAGTACTCACGGCATGTCAAGATACTTACTTCCAAAGAACATGAAGAGCACGAAGAGCACAGGATAGAAAAAGTTCAAGCAGAGAGCCAAGGCATACTCGTGCACGACGGCAGACACGGCAAAGACGGCCAGCATGGCGGCCGACCTGAACTTCTTAGTGAAAAACTAGAGTGAAAGGAAAATATTAAAAAGCAATTTTTAAAAAGTAAGTAACTAAGCATGAACGACATAAGACTTATAATCAACACAAACTAAAGACACCTGTTTAATTATATTCGTATTTGATTTTCTAAGTCTACTCCTTGGATTAATCTAAATGTGCTAAAATAACCACAAAACAGACAGCTTAAAAATCCTTTTTTTTTTTTTTTTACTAAAATGAGGCATTTTCAAAACCATTAATGTTGGAAGATCGGGCATATTTTCAAAAACATTAACTTTTATCTGTAACTCACTATGGCTGACAAAACACAGTTTTCCTGTATCAATGGACACATCAAATTTCAACCTTTAGAGTAACAAACACCGCATGGTAGTTTGGGCGGGTACCATTTTACAGGCAACAAAACTAAGATTTAGTAACAACGGATTTGCCTCATCCATTAAGTAAAACTACACTTATAAATGAAAGAACATTCAAAGAGTAATCTGCAACACGCATTGTCCTGTAGCCAAATAGTGCCCTTAACAATTAAAACCCACAATCCAGAGTTAATCACCCATGAGACTCAACATTCCATTTCATCAGTTCAGAAACATTCTGCCCTAAAGAATGTCTCAAAGATATATATCAATAATCTATACTATTATGCTGTACACCAGGAATTGACACATTGTAACTGACTATACATCAATAAAAAAATTAAGTAAATAAAAATAATCTATATTGGAGAGTTGTAAATCCATCAATAGGTGTCTTCTCCACTTCTAATAAAGGAACAAAAACAAAAAAAAAATGAAAAGATTCCAAAGGCATTCTTACTTTGTAATTATGTAAAATAAAACCCAGGGCAAAGCATGGTATTAGTCTAAGTAACTATACAAACTGGTCTCAAAGCAGTTCCTTAGACATAAATGGCTCACAAGAGAACTGAAGACAACCAAGTATAACTTCTTGCAGCTGCATAATGTTAATACTTTCTGGAAAAGAATCTCTACTTCTAGAACAACATTAACTAAATCTTGCTACTTACCCAGAGAAAGTCTTTGTAAGCATAGTAATATAGCCAGTCATGGACGACCACATTCCAGGTCCTGTAATAGTTAGAGTAGGATGTGGAGTTCCACCAATCCTGAGGAAAAAGGCAAAGGTATAAAACCACATTTGCGGGAGGGTACAGCTCAGTGGTAGAGCACATGCTCAGCATGCACCAGGTCCTGGATTCAATCCCCAGGACCTCCACTAAAAAAATAAATAAACCTAATTATCTCCCACCCAAAATAAACAAAGTAAATTTAAATAAATAAAAGCATACATACACAGAACCAAAGCAAAAATCCCTGAATCTTCCCAAAGAACATACACATGTGACACTCAGAATGTGTCATGATAAATTGTTAGTCCATACACTGATGTAAGAAAAATCTTAAAAGGCATTTTGATCATTAGTGTTCAATGTGACATTAATTCTGTTGTATTAATCAAATAAGTTATGATGAAAGATACACAACATACAGAATTGTTAAGCCTAATGTTCATCAAAGTAACAACCAGTAAATCCCCCTTACCTTGCTAAAACACAATGAGAGAATTCTAAGGTCACACAGACTTAGCCTGATAACCCTTAAGAGCTGTTTGCTGGTATCATGAACAGCAAAATTTTAAGTTGTACAAGGAGTGATATGATGGCTGACTCCAATATATGTATATCCTGTTTCCTACTTTAAGATCAGACCAATGGAATAAGACATCTAAAATCTGCAACCCACACTACTTCTCTGAGAAAGGAGGGGTAGGCTTGGAGTGTTACCAAAACATCAACAAACAAACAAAATTCTAGAGGGCTTGAGGTAGGATTACAGAACACTTATGAACCACTCTCTGGTCCGGAACTTAATTCCAACTTTGGAAGTGTAAGAATACTATTTTAAGAAGAATTAATACCTTTCAAAATAAAGGAGGGAAAAGTTATTTCCTTCATGAACTGTTCAACAATCTTAAATAGCGTAATTTGCTGAGATCACTCCTACAGCACCAAGCAGCCAATTTTAAATGAGTAAAAAGTCAGCAACGTCTCAGAATGCTCTCTAGACACATGCCTTCCTACATAATCACCAACACAGGATCCAGCAGGAACCAAACATGGTACTAAGGGAGCAGATACTAAAGGCAGAAAAAAAGACAAGACTATGCCAACTACATCAGTAACAGAATTTCAGAATTAATATTGATAAAACCTATAGAAAAAAATTATTCCACATTTATTTTAAAAAAGCTAGTAGCCAGTAACACTCAGATGCTTAACAATTAGGACACAAACAAAATGAAAAGAAAGCTGAGTCCAAGTACACATTACCTTATAAAACATCCTGTCACCAAAGCGTAACATCTCAGCAAAGGCATTGAGCCAGCAGTGCAAAAAGGCAAAAAAAATAAGGAGCTGTATCAGCACACCTAAACATAAGATGAATAATATTAACAGTCTTTCCAAACAGCTTACGTACCAATCGGTTAATTATGTCATCATTTGCTTAGCTAGAATTATTTTGTAAAATTAAGAGTTATTATTCTAGCTTACCCATCTCAGAAATGATATGGTGGTTTTTGAAAGTTAATTCTCTTAATAAAGGAATAATTTCCTCCCAAATGGGTTTTATAGATGACCAGTGACCCAGACTGTTTTTAACAGAAATGCGTAGATGTATGGCTTAATTTGTAAAAGTCCGTTAAAATCTGGCCCCCACGCATTCCTCTACACCAGCCGTTTAAAACGGGGAGATTTTGTCCCCAGGAGACAGCTGGCAATTCTGGACACATTTTTGGTTGTCATCATTCAAGGGGTGGGCCATGTGTTATGGTATGTAGTTGTCAGAAGCCAGGATGGAGCTAATATCCTACAATGCACAAGACAGCCTCCCAAGACAAAGAATTATCCAGCCCAAAATGTCGATAGTGACAAGGTTAACATCTCTGCCTCTACCCCCAGGGTTGTAAACATCTCCACAACTGGACTTCTGTCCTTCTGAAATACTCCAGGCCTTTGAATCCATCCCACTACCTGGAAGAAACCTTCCACCACCACTCTGCCAGGCAAACCTATCTATTTCTCAATACCCCCTGTTAAATGTCAAGCCAATATGAGACAAAGTTCATCAGCATTTTAATATATATTACATTACACTGTATAGTATCCATTTACATGCCCATCCCTTTCATTCACTTGTTTATTCAAAAAATATTTATAGAGTCTACGATGTAGAGAGACTGTGACTGGCTGACTGGCTAGAAGACACAGTCCTTAATCTTACGATATTTGTAGACTACTGAGGAAGACATACGTATGTAACACATACCCTATCACAGGGACAGAGAAAAGAATTTACTGGAGTAAATCTTGGGGAAGCAAACCAAAGAGGATCACTAGAAGAAATCTGTGAGAGAAGGAAAGGAAGAGAGAACCTGATGATAGAAACAATACCAACATTTAATAGACAGACACAAGAGAACAAGTAAACTGTAAATACAACTAAACTGCAAGCTTCCAGAGAATAAAGAGTACGTATGTCTGGTTCAATGCCGTGTCCCCAGCACCTGGCATGTAACAGATAACCATATATCTCTAGAAAAAAACAGTGGAATGAATGAAGACAGGAGACTGGGTATGGCCAGAAAGACAGAATAGGAGAGTGACTAGAGAGATTTCAAACTGGTCGACAGCACCCAACGTTTCATGGAGATTAAATAAAATAAGGGCTAAACCAACTGCTGGAGATTAGGGATTTTAATAAAGGTCATTTCAGTGACTTGGTAGAATCAGAAGCAAGATTATAGTGACTGTATAGTGAATGGGAAGATAAGCAAAAATATGGACTATCCACAGTCAGAGAAAGCAAAATATGAGTGAAAGTCAGAAGACAAATGGAAAGACTGGCCAGAGACTGGAAGTACGCTTCCTTTGTGAGACAAATGGAAAGAGGTCACAGGCGGTATAGACGTGTAGATGAGTTTACAGTGAAAAGCAGGTAAATCAAAGGTGCTCACACACAACAGCTTTCTGTTTTCCGTGCAACTTTAGGAATGGCCAAATGAACCAGTACCCACGTTACCTGGCAAGATGGAGTTAAATACACATAAGACCAGAACACGGGCGCTGAAGGGCTCCTCTTTGATATTCCGAAACAAGGGGCCACAGAGCCTTTTGAAGATGTAGTACACGTAAAAAAGGCATCCCAAAAACTGAAACATGATAAAGACAATTATAATAATGATGGCTTGACAAGGAAAGATGGAGTGATTTCTTTCCTTCAAAAGAAGATACATATGTGACCCAAAAACTAATGTTTACACATGTATATTCCATTTAACACTAGTCTGTAAGGTTGCCAAACTGGACTCTTTCAAAGATAGTACTCAAGCCTCATTTCTACCACACCTGTTCCCGACCCTTTACCAAATAGCATTTTTGAAAAATCAGACTCTGGAACCTACTTTTCCAGCCACACGAAACCCTTAAAAAAAGAACCTATTTCATAAATAGGTATTTGATTAACACAAGATTTTTCAGTAGGAACTTCTGTGGTATATGATCCCATTAAGGGGTTGGGGAACTGTCAGACCATACCCCCACAGACATACATCCAAAAATGGAATAAAAAACAGAAAGGGAGGAGGAAATTAACCTAGATGCATAATGAAGTAACCAAATGGAATGACTTTAATTAAAACAAATTCTTTTATTGTAGAAAATTACTTTTGATGTTGGCAAAACAAATACCAGTTACTGTACTGAGAATAGTTTACCAAGACTTCAGTAAGAGTTTTAGAGCTCCCACTAGACATGAATTTACCAACACTTTAAATATATTAAATTATTCTTTTTTTAAACATTTTTTATTGATTTATAGTCATTTTTTTTTACAATGTTGCGTCATAAATTATTCTTACTATATTCAGATCCCCATTTCCCACCAACAAACCTTAGGCAGTTAAAAAAAAAAAAATTTACCTGTGCAAACTGCATAGCCACATAACCCCATCTTACACTGGGAGTCCTAAAAAGGAAGAAACAAAGTAACTTTTCTAAATAAAGTAAATAAATGAACTTAAAAAAAATCCTCACAATATTTTCCCACACAGAACATCTTTTTTGACATAGGAAATATCTGTATAATTCTGTCTCAAATTGCTGTAATCAAATCGTATTGCTGGAATCACCATTTGGGGTTTCCCGTGCCAGCAAGAAAGTTAAAACCCATTCGATGTGCTCTGCAGCCCTACAGAAAACAGCCCCCATCTACCCACCCCACCTCGCGCCCACCACTTTCCTGGTGCTCCCCCATTTCTACTGGCCAGTGCCGTTACCTGGGATAGTTGTCACGGTAGATGAGTGTAGGAGCAAACAAGAAATATAAGTACTGGTTGACTGTAGGTATTGGAACAGTGCCTGGAAAAGGAAAACTACACTTAGACTGGAGGCTCTTCAGTCCCTTTCAGCAAAACTGAAAGGGGAAAATAAGCACAGAATAGGGACGACAAAAAACTAGCTCTCTTAGCTCGTGTTGCTTCTTCCTGATCTCCCCAAATGATGGCTTCTTATTCTTATATTACCCAAATGTTACCAATCCCCCTAAACTAACTTATTCCTGTGACTTAGAGATAACTTCTGGAGTTTGAAGCAACAATTCTAGAAGCTGTAAGCACATGGGGTGTGATGAGTCTATTAACATTCTATAAACATTATGCAAAGTTGCAAGTCTAATGAGCAATGTTTTTAAACTGTGGGTACAAAGGTAAAACAGGAATAATCAGGAAATAGAGTCTTCTAAAATCAATACAAATCCTATATATAAATATATATAAATATTTTTCCCCTTCCAACAGGTTGATTGGTTTTTTTTTCAAGTTCTATATATTTAAAATCAAACATAATGTTTACAGAAGGTAATATGCCATCCTAGTAAAAACACCAAAGGTTAAGATACCCTAATGAACAATCCTTTGACTTAATGGAATCACATACTTGATTTCTCCTTGGCTGAATTTAGTACCCGAGGCACATTCTCTCTGACAAACGAATAGGCCTTCATTATCAAACGAATCTACAAAGAAGGAAGGGGAAAGTGAATTTTCTATCACTGTCTTGTCTCCTACAAGCAACTGCAAAACAGCACTAGATTATAATTACATAAAGAACTTCCTAATTTTGTATACACCAACTCAAACCCACTTTTATGGAATAAAGCAAATGAAAAACAAATTCTATAAAGAACATGTTATTATGCAAATTATTTTGCATCTAACAGCACCATCTATTACAGGTATATTACAAATTAAGAAATTAAAAGCCTGTTCAAAGAAAGTCATTCTTTCCATCAGTCCAACAGAGCATTACAGACAGCCAATGTAAGTCAGAAAATTCTGAAGGACATATAAACAAATCTTTTAGATGGTTCTATGATGGTTATATGACAAAACAATGAATCTGACACTTCAAAAGTGGAGTTTTTAATTACAAATATACTTAGAATATAGACGGCTTCTTCAAAAAGTATTCAAGAACAAAACCTGAATTCATCAAGAAAGGCTCAATATTACTTATTTCAATTATCAAGAACCAGAAAACACTGAAGCTAGAACAAATCTTTAAGCGATGAGATGATCTAGTCTAACACTTTAATTTTACAGATAATAGCACAAAGAACCAAATATGAAAATTTATCCAATGTAACAAAAAATAACATCTTCTACTACCACCACCACCACCTCCTAGCTAACTAAGCATGGCACTGCACTGCGCAACACTCAAAATCTTACCTGTTCAAGTATAATAATGCACCGGGAAGCTGGTGGCAGTGTATATGCTAGCACAACATAAGGTGGTCCAAAACCTAACACTACAGTCTGGAAGACCACAAAAAGGAAGCAATATAAGAGAGAATAGACCACTGGATGAGAACTCCTGTGATACCCTCTGGCCCAGCGTTGAAACAGGAAATAGGGAACTGAAAGTGTACATAAGAACATGGTGCACCATGTCCATATAACAACGGGAAATTTGCCAAAAGCGTAAGACATGAGATTGAAATCAAGCACCAGCCTGGGGAGAAAAAGCACACAGAAAAAACACAGAAATAAATTTTTAATATGCATTGATTGATCAAATTAAAAACTTTAAGACCCAAACCCCTCAACTTTAGGAAACCCCACAACACTAATACACTATGCTCCTAAGCCTCTGCTCTATAACTTACCTATTTTCTAAGAGCCCTAAGATAATATGGTCCCTGAACACAAGACATCTAAAATAACCTAAAATAATAAGGGTTTGAACTTCTTAAAGATTAGATTCTCACATTAATACATTTTAAGCTCTAAACATTCTATGGCAAAGTTAATATTTAAAATATTCAAATAGCGATCACCGTTACATAGAAAAGATGATTTTTCAGAAGAAAGTAGTACAATTCAAGAATCCAATAAATTATTATATCATTAGCTAAAATTTTAGTTCACTAATAAAGCACATAATTAAATGTATGACTATCTGTCATTTTATTTGATTTTTATATTAAAAAAATCCCATTTTTCAATGTTAAATTCCAATAAGCTAATTTTTCCAAGAAACAACCTAAAATGCATACCATGGTAGAAACTGGTAAGTCCTATACGCAAAATTCTCTCACTAAGGAAGCTAGAAACCATTAATATGGTGTATTAAAACAGACCATTTTAAAAATAAAACTAATAAACTTTTAACATTTTTCTTAGTTGTACTTTTCAGAAGAGAGAAATCTCACCCTCAAGTCAGCTGCTCTGGGATTTTCTGAAGCAACTGTAACCAAATCATCTTTTACCAGAATTTAAATACAGTGAAAACTCTGAATACTCCACGCATCAACTAAGCAAACATCCTTTTTCTTGTCTTACCTTCCTTCATCAATGTAATCTACCACAAGTGTGCTGAGGATGAAGAGAATGAAGAGGGCAATGAACATGTGATATATTGTTCTGATATGGTCCACCTCAAACAGCTCACTGTAAATGTAGTTCAAATAAAAATTACTAATATTTAATTTTTAAAACACCACATATTAAAGACTTTAAAGCAGTACAGAAGATCCTTAATCCACCCTCCAAAAACATCTCAAACAGTAATCACAGAATATTACTAATGAATGTCAGTATTCTAATAAATGAATGAGTAAATAAATGATCTACTCAGAGAGCATTTCCAAAGAAATATTCATTACCTACTCAAAATGCGCCTTTTATTTTCACTTCACAAATGAGCTTGCCACAATTAATTTATATTGCTTATTTTCCCCCCATAAAATCCACACAATCAAGTACTAAAATAAGCAAATCTGAGAAAACGATCACGTCTCTAAGCCGGCTAGCCAAAGAAGAGATGAAAAAATTTTATCAAGAAGGCAGCAACACCAGAATTCTCTCAAAGTAGTTTACCTCATTAGAAAACTTTTGTTCTAGCTCTTTGGGTAACCAGTTCTCTGCAGCACAACTTCAAGGAATTTATCAGAAGACCAATAATCATTCTTATCTCTAACTCCTTTGAAACTAGATACAGAACCAGAAGACCAGAAAGAAGGAGCAAGAGATGGCAAATGCACAAAGAGAAATATCAAAACTAAGAATTATATGAATACAGAACAAGGTCATTTAACATTCATAGATTATGCAATGATTCTAACCGTCAGAACAGCTTGAGGGGGGAGGGCATAGCTCAGTGGCAGAGTGAATACCTAGCATGTACAAGGTCCTAGGTCCAATCCCCAGTACAGACATTAAAAAAATAAATAAGCCTAACTACCTACCCCACACAAAAATTTTTTTTAATTAAAAATAAGTAAAATTTTTAAGAATAGTTTGATTTTTTAAATTCAAACTAATAGTTAACGAAAGCAACCAAAAATACTCACTCTAAGAGAGATCGCCTGATAACAAAAATCTTTCCATGTTCTGGACGCGCTCTCTGATCTCTGAGAAGAATCAAGATGTGAAAACAAAATATAAGTCAAGCATTACAAGAAATTTAAATCTATGGATAAGACAAGGAATATTACCAACTACAGCTTGTAATATAATAAGCTGCCTTCTCACTATGCTCCAGGTCCTGTGTTAAGGGTTTTAAGCATGTTATCTCATCTACTCCTTCTGAACAATGCTGAGGTAGGATGAGCAGCATTCAAAGAGCCCCCATACATCAGTCCCCATGGAAATGCATTCCTGACATCACAGGCATCATGACAACCACTCTTTCTTCTCCTAAACATTCCTAAGGTCATAAACAAGCCTCCAACCATTCCTTTACTCCAGTTCACATAGTGTTACTGATCTAGCCTCCAAACTGCACTGACGTTTACGACGCCCTCCCCTGAGGGCTTCCAACAATCCCCAAGAGCCTCCTATCTAAAGACTGACTCCAGTTACTAAAATCTCACATTTTAACATCTAACATTATCAATTTCTTTATGGCTTTCTGCAGTACCACTAGCCCTTCTGCTGACTATTCTGGTCAAAACTGTCCTCCAGAATAGGAGAGATGCTCTGGATGACTGGCCAGTTTAAAAAAAACATAATACTAATTGTACTGTATTTTCTTGCAAGTATTGTATAGGGTACAACAGAGAGGCGGTTTAATGATACAGTGAAAAAGCACACGCTCTGGAGCCAGACTGTGGGTTCAAATCCCCACAGTGTCATCTTGGGCAACATATAACTGCTCTGTGCTTCAGTTTCCTGATCTATAATATGTAGACAGCTATAGGGTCCGCCTCCCTGGGACATTGTTTAAATGTAAAGCACTTAACAAGTGTTGGCTGTTGTAAGTCAGCAAGGTCATAAATGTGGTGTGCATTTGTTATAATCCACTTATTAAGATGAAAAATCCAATCTTCAAGTGTTTAAAATAGTATGCCCAAGGCAACACACAGCTAATAAAATGTGGAGCTCAAGTGTGAATGCAGGCATTTTTAGTGCAGTCACTTTCTGACCACAGATGTGTGTATTAAAAGGAACTAACACTCATACTTACTTAGCTCTGTGGTGGTTCTCTCCAAGAACAGAAAAGGATGTCAGAGAACAACCTCCATTGTCTAATGACGTAGATTTTTCAATGAGATTGGTCACAAAATCATCAAAGTGATTGCCAACTTCCTTCATAAAAAATGGCTTCAATTCCTAGAATTTTAAAACAAATAAAGGAAAACATGAGGCGCTATAGCTAGCTTATGGAGTATTAACATTTTTCTAAAGGGGTCTCTTCAACAGAGTTGGACCAAAAGGAATCCATGTTAAGTGAGTTCACAGGAATAAAAACAGAAGTGATTTCTGTAACTGACCTGTAGTTTCAGAAATGGCTACTGAAAAAGCAACATGATGAGTTATGTCTTTTAAAAAATTTAAACTCTTTTAAGCATAAATCAAAGTCATCACCTACAAAACGAACTCCTACAAATGATATACAAAAATAAAATAACAAAAATACTAAAAATGACAACTCTATTTTTACCTCCTCAAATTTTTATCTGGAAAACGACAAAAAGTAAAAATCAATAATAGGTCAGCATTATATAACTTTAAGTATCCTTTCTTCTCAAGCAACGTCTTTAGCCCCAAGTACCCGATGTTTGTATTTTAAATCATGCCATTTCTGTACAATACCAACATTTATACAATAATGTTTATTCCTACTTTCATAACTATATATTTACCTAGCCATAACATACATACTTTTATAACATAAAACTGTTATACATTTTGGTCCCAGGCTATTTTTAACATCTTAAGACTTACATAATTTTTGAAAAGTATGAAGCAAAAAAGCACTTCTTCAAATGATAGTAGGCCACCTACTGTGGGTGCTCAAATTGTAAATGGTATTTCTACATTGGCAAGATTCACCTTTGCAAAGGAAAACAAAGTGTTACTTGCTACTTATTAGTTACTTAATAATTCTTCAAGAAAAAAAAATGCTCTTTCTTCTAACGAAATTATTTAGGTTGAACCTAAAATATCTTAAGTAGCATTCTTCTGGATTCTGTTTTAACAAGAGTTCGACCAAGTCCTTTAAAAGCAAAGCCTAAAAATACCAGAGTATCTAATGGAACTATCCGAAGGCTTTTCAAACTGCTATCTCCCATAGTTCCCAAATGCCTTTTGGGTCTTGAGCAGTGAGAATACACTAGCCCTCAGAAGACAGATCATGGAAATGGAAAATATAAGATAAACACATATAAACAACACACAGTAGACTATCTAGGTGTCACCTGAGCAATACAACCATCAATGAGAAGACTCAAAGAACACAGAAAAGTTCAGCAAACAAAGAAAGCAAGGATGAGACGATTAGAAAGGTCTTCTTGAGCTGAGAGTTGAGCTGAAACCTCGAAGGACCACCAAGTAGGACTTTGAGTAAAAAGTGGCATGAGGAGACAATATGATAAAAAGCAGAGACAGGAAGCAATCAGCCAAAACAGAAAACGCATATGATGTAGGTCAGTTTAAGGGCAAAATATAAAGGTCCTGTGGTCCCTAAAAGAATAAAGAGTTTTTATAATATGATTTGTTCATATTAAAGCCATCTAACAGTTTGTCATTTTAGTTCCTTTCGCTTGTTTCAATTATATGTTGAGCTTCCTTTTGCAATTTCTCAACAGGCACGATGCTTGCGCAAACAAAAGCAAAACAACTTCCTCTCCTCCAGAAAAGGGTTCTTCCCTCATTGAGTTCTAGGGTTGGACTGCTTAACAAATAAAGGCTTCTTTCCAGCTACAAAAAATGTCCCATGTAGAAATGTCACCCAAAATACTGGGTTCACCTCTTGGTGGGTGTTGAGCATTCACACCAAAGAGCGGGAGAAAGAAGGATTTATGACTCGCAGCAAGTAAGGAGAACACAGGGGGCCTTTCCCGAAGCCCTGTCTCCCAGAACAGCAAAACCGGGGAGGTTTAACCTAAGGGTACGTGCATATTCATGAAGGGGCTTGAGCAGAGGAGAATTCAGCATAGAATTGGGGCCAAAGTCCATAGAGTCCAAGCTTTCCTTGACTGAAGTTATGAGAGTCAGCATCGTCCTTCCATCCTCCACTTGGGTGGAGGCCTGGGTGGCCTTAGTTCCTACAGAACTCAAAGATGGGTATCGGATTGTTAAGTATATCCATTGAGGACTCTGTTTTATCCCTTAACTATTGCTTCTTGACTGCTTTTCCTTTGTTTCTGCATTCCCTCACTTCCCTTAAGATCTTTAATTACTGAGACTTGTTCAAGGGTAAGCCTTTTGGCCAGGCTTAGATCCCAAAATGGCTAAGGCCAAAAATGGCTTCTTAGAGAAGAAAGCCATGCCTGGTTCTCTTTCTCCCAGGACCCGGAACAGAGCAGGACTCTGCGGGGCCCTCCCTGGTACAAATCCTTTCTGTGTGCCCCATTACTTGTTTGTAGGAAATAGGCTTCATTTAGCCTCCCTGACTTTCCTTGACTTCCAGAGGGCAGATTCAAACACTTGCTTATCAGCAAAGGGAGAGAATGCAGAAACAAGGGAGGAACAGTCAAGAAATAATCCTGCAGCCTCGAGGCAGGGTCCTGGTTCCTCCTCAAGGGATATATCTTTGAGTTCTTTTGCATGAACTAAGGCCCCACCCAGGTGAAGGATGGTGACTTCAGGCTGAGCCCAAGATTCCTGGAACAACCACCCTGTTACCTCACCACCAACTAATCCAAAGGAAATCACACACCCTGCAGCCTTCATCCCAGATGTTGCCTATTAAAAACTTCTCCCCGAAAACCATCAGAGGTGGGGCTTTGTAAGCATGAGCCACCTGCTCTCGTTGCTTGTCCCTGCAATAGATCTATCTGTCTCTGCTCAAACTCCAACATTTCTGATTGTCTGGCTTCCCTGTTCATCAAGCACATGAACTTCTGTGCAGTGACAGACCCCCTACAGAAATATACTAAAAAGAAGAGAAGGGAAAGCATTCATTCCACCAAGTGCCAGGTACAGTTCTGGGCACTGCTGTAGGTGCTGGAGACAAAACAAACAAAACCTAGCCCCGTCCCCATAGAACTTAAAATTTCAGTGGGGATGAACAGGATACAGGGGGGCAGTGTCATGGAAAGAAATAAAGCAAAGGGACCAGCAGGAAGTGGGGGTATTTTCATAGAGAGGTCATGGAAAGCCTCAAAGATAAAATGACATTTGCAAAGGTCTGAAGTTAGTCACTATCCCTGGAAAAAGTACCAGGAAGAAAGAAGCATAAGTGTAAAAGCCCTGCGGCAGGAACACCTGTGGCGTATGTGAGAAACAGCACAGAATAGGGCATTCCAGCTGAAGCAGAAGAGGGCTAAGAGGTGAGGTCAGAAAAGAAGGGAGGGGAGGCAGGATGGGGGCTAAACCATGCAATAAGGTCTTAACATTTTGCCCCCTATTCATATTGTTACACAGAAAGGGGGACTAAAAGTTACCTTGGTTCTTAGTCACCTAAAAAAAATGAACTTTTAACAAGAGACAGAAAGCATGATATAAACAAGATTGTATTAGTAAAGTAAAGAGGTAGTAAAATATAATACACTCCTGAGAATTGGGGAGCGGGTCAATCCAAGAGAGGAAAATTGGGGCCACTCCTTTGTTTCTTCTGTCTTATACCCTGGCTTAGGGGCGTTTTTTTGTGATTGATTGATTGGTTGATGGCTCAGTTCCTTGTGCTCAGGCTTGACCATCCCTTTTGGGCAGGTTCTTACCCATGATGGGCACAGAGAAACCTATGGGAGGAGGCTCAAATTGCAACGTTAATTACATTACAATGAGCATGGGGTCAAGTTAAGCCAGGTCCTTCTATTGTGCAGCTGCAGCGTTGGATCCTAGCCGGCTTCTTTGCTGGCCCTCATTTAGAGAAAATAAAAGTTTTTAGAGCCCCTTATCCTGAGCACAGGTGTACTGTTATTTTCTGGGTTGCTCCTTTCCCCTTCCTTTTTTCCCCATACTCCAACAACAGCATCAGGGCATTTATTTTATTGTCCCGAAAGCAAGTTCACTTGCCAAAGGACAGCGAGACCCAAAAAAACCAAAACATCGGAGTTTGGAGCTGAGACAGGTTTACTGCAGGGCCAAGCAAAGAGAACGGGTGGCTTGTCCTCAAAAACCTGAACTCTCCAATGGTTTTTGGAGAGAAGCTTTTAATAGGCAACATTTGGGGTGAGGGCTGCAGGGTGTGTGACCTTCCTCCGACTGGCTGGTCATGAGGTAACAGGGCGGTGTTCCAGGAATCTGGTGCTCAGCCTGAAGCCACATCGTCCTTCACCTGGGTGGGGCCCTTAGTTCCTGAAAAAGAACTCTCTTCCCTAATTAGCTACTGTTTGAATCTGCCTCTTGGAACTCAGCGAAGGTGAAGGAGGCTGAATGAAGCCCATTTTCAACAAACAAAAAACAGGGGACACGGAAAGGCTTTTGTGCCCACGAGGGCCCCACAGGGTCCTGCTCTGTTTCCTTATGGCAAGACGAGAAAAATGTAAACATAAAACTTTTCTTTGCCCATTTGAGCCTCCTCCCTCTTCTATAGTGTGTATTGTGCATCTGTCTGCATTAACCAGACCTTCTCAATCTCATCAAGGGTCACAATTCCTTAGAAGATAATCTTCCTTCTTAATCTTGTAAGGAGCCCCAGTGACCTTTGCCCCACTACTTGCTTTGCAGATGTAGACCTGCAAACTGTCAATCATGTGTCGTTTATTGTACGGCTATCTGTCCCAAAAACTTACAGAACTGTGTTTTGACCTCTAACGGCTGGAACAGTTCCTGGAGCTTTCTGAGTCTGTTCCTGGGTTATAATCCTCAATTTGGCTCAAATAAAAATTTTCCATGTCTTTTTCAGATGGACTGATTATTTTTTTTTTTCATCGACAATGCCCTTCTCCTCTTTCTCTGAGGAATTAAAGTTGATGGAAGCTGCTGCCACTGGGACACAAGGAAGAACTCTACTGCGAACACTATTAAGTTTCCTCAGCCGCCTCCTCTCACGTATCCAAGTACTGATGAAAATAAATAATGAAAATGACTGCTTATTCCTGAGATCCCCTTTGTAAGAGGGCATACATCAAACTATAGCACAAGCGCTCCACTCCTGCCTTCTTCTGAGTTGTTCTATAATGTGAAAGTGGCATTAATTAGAACTTCAAAATGTGATCACAATAAACCTGAAAAACATCTAATACCAGTAACCTGAAAAGAAGGTTGGAGGTTATAGGCTTTCTAATTCGCTTACCTTCTCAGTCTCATCTCTATGAATATTAATTCCACCCACGGACGACTGTCTCAGCACAACAACAGACAGACAGAGAGATGACAGAAGGAAGGAGGCAGGCAGTTAACTAGAAACTAGAAAAGCATGGTGCTTAGATAAATCTATGAAACAGAATCACTCTATTTTAGGGCTCAAAGAACCCCAATTTTAAATAGGCAGCTCAACAGGACAACTTGTAAGATTCTAAGAATGGGGAACAAGAACTCTGAAGCGAAAATGCTGTGGTAGGAACACAGTGAAGTCGCATACGCACGAGGGATCAAAGGGGCTAGATCCCGACAGGTCTTTAAGCCATTTCAGGAATTTTTCATTTTATTCTAAGGGCAATGGGAAACCAATAACCTTATAAGCACAAGGTTTATAAACATATTCAGATTTTCACTTTAGAAAGATCATGATTCTAAAAAGGCTTCCAAACAAGAGGTTAATTTGGACTGAGTCCTATAATGAGAAAAGAGCCAGGTCATTTGCAACCCCTTCAAAGGCATATAGGCACAAAAAAATTAAAAAGCAGGCTGAGAAAAAGAAACACAAAGCAAAAAATGTATACTCTGAGTACAGAGTATAAAAAATTATACTCTGACTCTACCAAGATAATATTGCTAGTCCATGGATCACTTGTTGATTCACTGCCTGGCTTTGCACAGAGAAACTTTCAACCTCACAGTGACATGGAACCAGAAATCTGACCTTATTGGGCAAAGCAGGTAACACAATAGAACAGGTAATACAGTGTTGAAACTAAATTGACCCCTCAAGAGAAGTCTCTCAGAAGAATTCACCCTTTAGTTACTGCATCTTACTCAAGTGGAAGGAAAGGGGGCAGGGCACAACCACCAAAGGAGTGACACAGCCACTGAGGACAGGACCAACTGGTCAGAACCAAGATGGTGGAAGACGCAACTTTCTGTAGACCTTGAGCCTCATGGCGCACCCACAGGCACCATGACAGTTCCCAGGCTGATCATCAAAGATCAAAAAGTGGGGTGGGGGTGTTTCCTGGAAATCTTCACCCCTTCCCCAAAGTAGCTAGAATAATCTTCCTACTCATTACCATATGAAATTGCCAAACCCATAAAACCTAACAAGTCTGCACCTCGTGGTCGCTCTCACTCTGTCGTGCTCACCTTCTGAGATGGCCCGCACTCTGTCTATCGAGTGTGTATCTACTTTTACTTTATAAACTAAACACCCTACACCTCTCAGCTTCTCTCCCCCTCACCTTTCTGAGATGGCCCACATTCTGCCCGTGGAGTGTGTATCTCTCCAAATAAACTTGCTTTCTCTTTACCATGCCTCGCTCTTGAATTCTTTCCTGCACGAGGCAAGAACTTGTTCTCCCCCAACGTAATCTTTTCCTTCATTGAGCTTAATACAATTTAAAATTTTGTATTTCTATTTTTTGGTGTCTTAATGTCTGCCTCCCCCACCTGACTTTAAAACCGTGCCTTTTTGCTAACCACTGTACATCAAGCTTTCAGCAAAGCAAGTGCCAAGACTATAGGTATGAAATATACTTCCAAACAGCTTTTGAAACCAACTCCTGGCACCAGGACTCCCACTCATATCACTCTTTATTCAATGTCTATTATAAAGAAAAAGGAGTTATCTAAAAAACTACCTAGCCCTCATTTCTTTCTGGAAGCTATGAAGGGAAAGGGACTAAAAATCACTATTGTTGTTAGGTTTGTAATGGCTATTATTTACTGAATGACTTTTATGCTAGAAACTCTGTCAGGTGCTTTTATCCATTACTTCTAGTCTTAAACAATCTTTGGTGTAGGCAATACAACTCTTATTTTATAAATGAGAGATCTAAGCTTGAACAAATCCAGTGATGTGACTTACCCAAGGTCACAACTTGTAAGATGTAGATCCAGGATCAGAACTCCAATCTGACTTCAGAGTTCTCGTTACACTACACTGCTTTCCACTGTACTTTATCTGAAATATTTCTATGTGATTAGCATCATAAGCCAAAAAAGTAAAACCTAAAAAAAAGTCAATGATGTAACATACATGTAGCCTGAAAATGGAAGGTCATCTAGTAAAAAGTAAGGTGTTGTTTAGCTTAGTTCTGTTACAAAAGTTGCATTTGAAGGCATCAATGCAGAAGAGGTTTACAGTCCTAAATAGTGTACTGTAATAAACTCCTCCTCCAGAGTCAAAAGTCTTGAGCATAACCATTACATAATCCTTAATACAGGAAGTCAAAGGGTCAAGTTAAACTCGCAGCTAATGAAATTAGAGCTCTGAATTACAATCCCTTTTTACTTAAAATTCCTCCTAGACTATCTCCCAATTTAAATTAAACTACATTATCCTTGATATCACATTGGGGGTTTTTTCAGGATTTTTAAAAAATTTTGTATTTTTTTTCTTTCTTCCCCCTTAATGGAGGCACTAGGGACTGAACCCAGGACCCCCCGCACACCAAGCACACATTCTATCATTGAGCTAGACCTTCTACCTCCTCTCCTTGAGATTATATTGTTATCAGCCTAAACTGAGCTGAAACACATTTATTTAATCTACTTGCTCCCTCATCTTAACTATCCAAATGGTGGATTTTACTGCTTCTCATCATCACTGCCTACCTTCTTCACTTCTTTACTAGCCACTGTTGAATGCTGGAAAACCAGAAGGGAGTAAAAATACACTCCTAGTAGTTAACAAATGATGTATCCATACAAATGACTATCATGAAATCATTTTTAAAATCACATTTTCAAATAGTATTTTTTTTAAAACCCCACAAGATGTTCAGAAAAATATACAAACTGAATATATCAACTGATGCTGACTTCCCTGATGTATCCATGACACACATACCTGCATGCGTCTACATGGGTCTGTGTGTGTGATGGAGGAAGGAAAACAAATTACTGGGAGGAAAGTTATCTCCAAGTGGTATGCATATGGGTGGTGACTGTTTCCTTTTTACATTTTTTTTTATCTCTTATAAATTTTCTGCAATAAGCCTACACTACTTATATAATCAAAAAAACTTTACATAAGAAAATACATTCCTCTTCTTAAAGCAAACTCATATGGTAGCACAACATTAAAACAAAATCTTAAACCTTAAACCTTGTGCATATTTTTTTAAGTATGTATTTTATCTAAGATGCCAATGAGTTTTGCTTGGTGCTAAGAAAAAGGCTGCCAAGTGAATTACACTACACAGCACAGTGTTTTCTTGTTTCCAGAGATATTAAAATATTAGAAAAGAAATTACTTCTCAATCAGTGATACGTAGAATATTACCACTGACTAGTTTTGATGTTTTGGATTCTCATTAACTGCAAAGTAGAGAGTACCCATCACTGTCAAGTCTTCAACAGAGCACTAAAATCCTGTAATTTCTTATCACAAATATGAACTTGCACTGACATCACCTTACAGCTTTCAAAGAGCATTTTTAAGGTATCTAGTTCAGTTGCTGTTCCTCTTGCTTATCCATTTTATACACAGTGTTCATGAGGACAGAAAGCACTTCTTCAAAATCCCAGCACCTGGCACAGTGCCTGACAAAGGAAGCAATCAGTAGGTGTTCATGGAACTAAATGACTGAAATTCCTAAGGGGCAATATTATATGGCAGGTACATTTCTTCACTTTGTAAATTAGGGATGAAATCATAAAGAACCATGAACTGACTTTGTCAAGGTTCATCAAAGCAGACTAGAGACTGATACATCTATGTATTTAGTAAAACGAGAAAAGGCAGAAAGGCAAATAGGAGAATGCAGTCACACTTACGCAGACACAAGAAGGTGAGATTTGACCCAGACCAGCAGCAGCAAAGTACAATGGACAGTTGCTGCAGTGGCTGTTAACTGTCACCCTATTATTCCCTAACCTCTTTATTTGTACTAGAATCCCTGATTTTTACCTGGGCACATAACTGCCCAGAATAAATAAATTTCCCAGTCTCCCTTTGCACGTAAGTGTGGTCAGGTAACTGAGTTCTTGCCAATGAGATAGAGGCAGAATTGGTTTGACAAAACCTCCAGAAAACTTCCCTAAAAGATAGCAGGGTATCTGGTCCTTGCCCCCTTTCATTCCCTCCATCAATTCTGCTCCTTGAAACTCAGATGAAATGGCTGGAGCCACGTGGACAATGAGAAGGGTCACAGCCTATGAATAATGCAGCAAGAAAGTAGAAGAAACCAGGGTCCCAGAAGACCAGAGTCACCCTATCAGCTGTGGAGTTCTCACCTCTGGATCATTTACATGAGAAGAAAATACACTTCTATTTTTGAAAGACATAATTATTTGTGTTTACCTTGTATTACTATTACAGCACAACCTAAT
Organism: Camelus ferus; assembly: GCF_009834535.1. Classification (NCBI taxonomy): domain Eukaryota; kingdom Metazoa; phylum Chordata; class Mammalia; order Artiodactyla; family Camelidae; genus Camelus; species Camelus ferus. The sequence goes on from NC_045716.1 coordinate 4,876,061, forward strand.
CTCAACTTATACACAATAATCAAAGAATTTCTGGGCAGAAAACACCTAGACTTGTCTTCCCAGAAGTCTGCCAATAAAACTGATGGCCACTATCCAAAAACTTTAGTCTACTCCAACAAGTGATAAACTGTGAAGAGACATCGTCGTTTGCAGACATGTGATTTGAGTCTTACTCATTACACAGGTTGCACTTTTAATGACTGCATAACTGCATTAGGTATTGATGTGAAAAAGAACACTAGAATTTCACTAGATGAGAAGCAAGCAAAATATAAATATGTATTTTTAAGAAGTAGGTAGTAATTTTTCTATTTTCACATTAGACCCAACACTCCCTCCATAAAAATGTGTACATTAATAAATTAAGAGTTCTACAAATATCGACAGTAAAGATACCCTCTTTTCTCTTCTCAACATACTCACTTTTCTCTGGAAACTGTCCTCCAAGGTGAGGACAAGCACCCAGTGCCCAGGCCAGAGCCGCACTGTGTATGGCCTTGCCGTCCTGGACAAAATTCAATTCTCTCTCTCACACAGATCTCAAACTCTGAGCTTAAAATGACTGGAAAGCTTATTAATTGAAAAGTTCAGAAGCAGCTGAACTCTTGCTATTAAAATCCTTTCTGAAGCCTGAATGTTCAACTTCTGCTATGATTCTATAAGATACATTACTCTTTCAAATACACTTCCTTTTATGCTTAAATAAGGCAAAGTAGGTTTCTGTTATTTGCAACCAAAAAACAATATAACAAACACAATGTTAAACAAAGCTAATTTATCGATTAATGTGAGCTGGCTGGGGCCCAGTCATCTGAATCTCCCTGGGGCTGTTTCAAGGTCTTGAAAGTCTTGTTACAACACAACTCTAAGGATTTCAAAAGGTCATGACTCAGAGTTACACAATGTTGTATGACCCCACTAGCACCAGATTCTTTTTTTAATTAAGTACTTAAAACTCTTTTACGGCAGCATTTAGAGGTAGACACAACCTTAGGAGATAAAGTCAGTTCAACCCACTAATCAGTTCTCATTTCTCCTCCCTGCGGATTAAAGAGCTGCTCAGTACTCAGTAACCTTCTTCACAACTTTCCTTACTATGAGCTCCTCTGCCTGTATACATACATTTTCACCAAGTTCTTTGTGAACTGCCAGATTTAGCAAATAAAAATATAGGGCACCCCCCCACACCAAAATACGTATTTAGGACATCCAGTTACATGTGAATTTGATAAATAACTTTTTCAGTCTAAGTGTGTCTCGAATACTACATGATGACTGAAACTACTTGCTGTTTATCTGAAATTCACATTTAACTAGGCATACTGTATTCTATCTGACAACTCGAGTTCTGTGGGGCTGAAAGAGTTGCCCACTAAGACCTACAGACTACTTACTCCCTTTACAACAGGAAGCGGCGAACTAGGAGCAAATGTTTAACTCAGCTACACAATGACGACACAGACTGTTAGGGCTGCCGGGGACTTGGAGACAACAGTCCAGTGTTCTCACTTTCAACATTAGGGGAACAGCATCCAACTGGGTTGGAACATAACACCAAATTAATTACAAGTGACTAGAAATATTTCTGATGTTCATTTGTTTTTAAAATTATTGCTAAAAACCCACAAGAGAAGAGAACAAGTAAATTTCATGACTCTTCACAATATTCACAGACCTGTTGCCTCAATGGTCATTTTGTAATAGTATATGTAACCAATAAAACAAAACAACAAAATGTGACCAGTTAGATATCACTGCTGTAAATGGGATAATGTACGTAAATAAGAGTATGTATATAAAGCACCTTGTATAAGGCCTAGCTCATAACAGGACTTCTAAATGTAGTTCCCTTCTCCCCAGTGACTCTGCTTACTCAGTCTAGAATACTAAAATATTACAGTAGCTTCCCATCTGGTCTCATAGTCTCCAAACTCAACTTTGATATCAGAATAGCATTCCTAATCTCTCTCTCTCAGAAACATTCCAATTAATTAACGTTAGCAAGACGTTCAATTTCATTAGATATAAATTGCCAATTAAAACACTCCTAAGTCAAATCACCTGTAAGTTCACCAAAAGAATTTTGATGATTCATTCATAACAGAGCAACATATAGCAAACACAGAGTACATACTAAGGGTATAAAACAAGAATTTAGAAGCATAAATTAGAGAGGACATCATTTCAAGCAGGGGTATTTAGAAACTTCAGAAGCAGCAACATTTGACCAAGAATTTGAAAGACAGACAGCATTGCAATTGGCAAAGGTAGGAAGTTAAAGGAAACTTCAAGTAGAAAAAGCGCCATGAACAAGGGCACGAAGGCAGAGAAAAAGTGCTTCACAATCTAGCCCCAATTTTCCAACTGTATTCTTCTTTCTATCATGCCCTGCCGAGGCACAGATGCCAATCAAGTGTCATTTCCAAGATACAGTTTAAGTTTCCTACCTCCATACCTCTGTTTAAGCTATGCCTTCCCTCAGTAACGGGTAACAAGTTCTACACAACACAGAGTGATAGATGATACTAGCTACCAATACCAGATAATAATAATACCACATTTCCCTCAGCTTCTGTTCCCTTACTTCATTTCTTTCTCTCTCCTTCAAATCCTCCTGCCTGACCCAAGAATGTAATCCTTTTATTCACTGATTAATATACAAAGCAGACTAGAATGTTCCCTTTAAAAACAAAGTTTCCACTTAAATCCTTGAAACCTTCCCTCCACTCCCACTCCCTATCTTTACTTCTCACTCCACATTCTCTTTCCTCTTTGGGTTCGTGATGCTGTATTTAAAAAAAAAAAAAATCCCCTCCCATCTCAGATTTTTAAACAGAGATGGACTGCCTGTTCACCGATTTGAAGCCTTCCCTCACAATGAGAACACAGTAAGGGCTTTGTGTTCTTGCTGGGAAGGGGAGAAGGAGCAAGAGAGGAACAGAAGGGGAATCAGAAGATGAACAGAAAGTGTCTGGCTCATCCAGAGAAATGGGGTCAGGAATACTCTAGGGAGCCATAAAACAAAATTTCTTTACTGCAGTCACTAAGTTTGCAAGAATGAATCCTTAAAAACAGCACATGTGCTTATATACATATAATAGTCTTTTGTTAGCCAAAATTATAAATTAATCCCTCAGAGTTGGCAAGTTACCAAATAATCAAGTCTTCAATATCTCTCTTTTTTATAAACTGAAGTACAGTCAGTTACAATGTGTCAATCTCTGGTGTACAGCATAATGTCCCAGTCATACATATACATACATATATTCATTTTTATATTCCTTTTCATTAAAGGTTATTACAAGACATTGAATATAGCTCCCTGTGCTATATATCAGAGATTTGTTTTTTATTAAACAATCTCTTATAATGCAACAACAAGTTACTAACTGGAAAAGACATTTCATTCACCAGAAATGACCTTGATCGCTGTAGTTTTATTTAAAGGCTTACACAGGTAACCCCATGGAATCTGGAAGAATAAACAAACAAAATGTAACGCACTACTAACTAGGAGTTCGGACTCATATTATCACGCAAAGTAAATACACCTTTTGAATACCACTATATAAAGCAATGTAGAGAGGTTACTCTGTAGAAATCAGATCTATACCTACAGGATGAAAGGGGGAGGGATGTAGATATCTCAGTGTTAAGCAAACAGGTACTTGCACTAAAATTTTTAGTAACAGCATCCTTGCTGACTCAGAAAGTGCTGGATCTCCAACAAATGAGACCAAAGTGAAAACATTATGCCCCAGGATTGAGAATAACTGAAGAACTAGCTCTCATAATTACAAAGACACCAATCCTGCATATACTGTCTTATGAAATAGGATTATAAAAATATCTAAAAATTTAAGATATTCTAATATAAATGCAGATATACATGCACGCACGCACACGTAACTAAATCAATAAATAAAAACAGGGCTATTTCATCTACGTCATTGGATGCTTATATATTCAAGTCAGCCAATCAATTTTGGAAGTAATCTTACTGAGAAAAAAGGCAGCTGCCTTGGATTTGAAGTCAACTTACATTCAGGCACACACAGTATTAGATTATAATAATAATTTAAAAATTATTCACTGTCCTCCAGAATTTCCTGAGGGCACTACTGAATTCTAACTTGTCAAACTGTTTGCCTTACTTCAAATGATTTCATGCTGTTTCCGAGTTGGTATTTCTTCTACATCCTAAGAGGGAATCCACTTCTGGATTCAGATTCAATGTTTATTGGAAGCCCATTATTTACATGAACCATGATACTTTCATAATGCACCTACAGGGGCATCCATACACACATTCAACTGTATCATGTCACTAAAATATGAGTTTTGCTGGTAAAAGCCAGAAAACGACACTGATGGATGGGACAGGAGAGAAAAGGCAATCTGCTTCTAACGTAGACTGACAAGGTGGCAGATTTTATTTTCCTGTTCCACAGTAGAATAATCATGTCACCTGATAAGAAAGGTTAAGTAATTCTTTACACAATTTAGCATTAAAATTTTTACTGAACAAAACTCTTTACCTCAAAACTCTACATTTTTATTTTTGGAAGAGGGAGTTACTGACCTCTGCCTCTGCTGTCAGTTGTATCTTCTTGGCTATCAACTGTTTTAAGTCATTCCGACCTAAGGAAAGAAAAAGAAAAAAAAAGGTAACTTTTAAGTTGATGGCGAAAGCTACCTGTCAGCATTATTTAAATCATGAGTTGAACAACAAGCAAAAAAAGACAACGGTGTAAACTATGTACAACTGCAAAACACGACACAGCTCTCAAAAATGAGGCACGGGCAACATAAACAGAAGGAAATGTATACATAAAAATGCTAAGTTAAAAAAAACAAAACTACTATTTGTACACACAGTAATTACAACTATGTTAATCACTGATGCTGTAAGATTCAATTCTGACAGTACAGGAAATGAGATTCTCGGAATGGATCATGCAACTATGACTAGTGAAATGTACAAGCAACAACAGAAAAATTAGATACATTGGACTTCCTCAAAGTTTTAAAAACAAACTTCTTTGCTGCAAAGGACACCATCCAGAAAGTAAAAAGACCACCCATAAAATAGGAAAAAACATTTGCAAATCTGATCAGGAACTTGCATCCAGAATATGTAAAGAACTCTTACAACTCAATAATAAAGACAAATAAGCCAATTTAAGTATCTGAACAGACAGGTCTCCAAAGAAGATATACAAATGGTCAATATCATATGAAAAGATGCCCAACATCACTAGCCATCAAGGAAATGCAAATTAAAACCACAATGAAATCATTTCACACCCACTAGGAAGGCTATAATCACAAACAAGTAAGTGTTGGCCACTGCACACCTTAAGCTTATACAATGTTATGGGTCAATTATCTCAATAAAGTTGGGAAAAAGTGCTGTACAAGCAAGAAACTTTGAAAAGATTGCTATTTCAGGAACTGGATGTGACAGCTCTTCTGTAATACAATTAGAGAAATGTTTGTAAACACTTGCAACAATGACATTTATAAGAGTGGTACCTGCTTGGTACAAATAAAACAGTTTTTTAAGTAGGCGGGGAAAAGTGTTGACCAGAACACAGAGAAATTAAAACCCTCCTCATTGCCAGTGGGAACATAAAATGATAGAATGCTTTGAAAAAGTCTGGAAGCTCCTCAAAAGGTAAATACAGAACTACTGTGTGATCCAGAAATTCCACCTGTAGGTAAATACAAGAGAAATGAAAACAATCTCCTCCCAAAAAAACTGCACATGAATTCTTACAGCAGCATGATTCATAATAACAGAAAGTGAAGTAAATTCAAATGTCCATCAACTGATAAATAGAAAAATAGAGCAGTCTATCCATGTAACGGATTATCCAGCAATGGCAGAAGAGAAACACAGATACAGGCTACATAACACTGATGAAACTTGGAAACATTATGCTAAGTGAAAGAAGTCAGTCACAGAAGACTGCATATTGCATGATTCCATTTAACTAAAATGTCCAGAATAGATAATGCTATAGAAATAGACAGGCTAGTGGTTGCTTGGGAATGACTGACTGCTAATGGGTGCAGGGTTGGTTGGTTGTTTTTATTTTGGGGGGGGGGGGGTGAAAACATTTTAAAATTCATTTCATTCTAAATTCTTTGTTCTGATTCTTTTCTGTAATATTAAGCCACAGTAATTTAGCTTCCAAATGTTTAATTTGACTAATCAAGGTTATTAACCAATTATTAATTAATCTGACTTGAGAATCTTTTTTCATGATTTTAAAGAAAAAGTAGATTTTAAAGATATTAAAGTATTTGCTTTTTATGAAAATCTGCTGATCTGTATAAACATTATATACGGTACTAGTCAGCCATAAAATAAGAATGAAATAATGCCATTTGCAGCAACATGGAGGGACCTAGAGATTATCATACTAAGTGAAGTACATCTGACAGAGAAAGACAAAAATCATATATCACGTACATGTGGAATCTAAAATATGACACAAATGAACTTATTTACAAGACAGAAACAGACTCACCAACATAGAAAACAAACTTATGGTTACCAAAGGGGAAAGGAAACGGGGAGAGAGAAATAAGGAGCTTGGGATTTGCAGATAAAAACTACTATATATAAAATAGATAAAACAAGGTCCTACTGTATAGCACAGAGAACCATACCTAATATCCTGTAATAAACCATAATGGAAAAGAGTATGTACATATATGTGCAACTGAATCACTTTACTGTATACCAGAAACTAACACAATATTGTCAATCAACTATACCTCAATTAAAATTACTTCGATCTCTAAAAAAAAAAATTGTATATGGTGATTTATTACTGTCACAGATTTGCAGTTTATTTTTGTGCTAAATCATGGTACTATTACAATAAGTAAGAAGCTGCATTAATGTCTGCTCTTTTAACAAATTATGGGTAGAGTTCATTTTGAATGCAATTTGCCTTTACCCATAAATGAATTTATCTTCATATATTATCTTGCAAAATAACCTAGCTAGATTTTAGCTTTTGATGTATTTCTTTTAAAATGTCAGAAGTTTTCCTTTGGCAAAACATTCACAGCTTAAAGCAGCATTTTTAATATAACTGAAAAATAAGGCGAACACAAAAGCTAGTATCTACCCTCTGTGGTACCCATTAACAGTTGCTTACACTGCTCACTTTGCTAGCTGGCACAGTCTCCGACTGGAACTTCCTGTTAAGCTTAGATTTGAGTTAGGGTTTTACTGGAATTCACTTAAGTTTAACACAGACTCAGGGATCTTGAAGTGACAGTTCTTTAGTTTTTGCATTTTTTTTTCAAAGCGTATCTTCAAATACCATAGTATCTTCTTCCAGAAAAGAAATTTTCTAATCTGATAGTACAAGCCCTTATTTTACCTTTTCAGCTGAAATGTCAAGTTACTTATTATGCCATGAGAACCAGTAAATATCAGATACCACCATGTGTACATTACCTTCTGCACAGATAAATGAGCAGAAAAGAACAGAATTGAGGGCTGAAACACGTGAAGCAGGAGAATACAACTTCTAGTTTGCTGTCCCTGTCTTTGCAAAACAACCATGATAATGTAACTTTCTATCATTTTGTCATCTATTTTCCTTCGTAACAATTTAAGTATTTTTATTTCATTATCAACAACTGCTGTTGCTGTATTATGTCTAAAAGGGAGAGTGAAGGGTACTCAAATTTCTAAGACCTAAATAATTTCCCAGAAATACTCATTTTGCCAGAATAAACTCTGGGGACATATCTGGGCTAATTTAATTTAATAACCCATTCTCCTTATTCCAAAAGTTATCTTCATTATAGAAAATTAAAACCCCATACCACTCCCCCCAAAAGAGGTCTGACAAAATTATCCATTATCCCATGCTGTTCAAGTAACTAATATTAATATTATGGCATATATCATTTGCCCTTTTACTTTGGCAAATATACGTTTTATAAACATACATATTATAAAAATGGACTCGTGCATACTGTTTTGTAACCTGTTGTAATATTGCAAGCATCTCTGCATGTCATTACATATTCTTCTACATCAGTTTTATTGGTCTAGTTCTCTGTTTTTATGGCTGAAATATAATTTAATCCTCTATTGAACATTTAGACTATTTCTGGTTTTTTTTTTTTAACAGTATTCCACTTGGGAAAAAGGCATGGAAAATGAGAAGATCCAAAAATGCATCTAACAAGAGCTCTATGATGAGAGATAAATTTTGAAGTAAAAATGGCTGAGAACATTCCCAAATTGTTAAAAGACGCCAATCCTCAAATAAAGCAGGATCAAAGAATCCCAAGAAGGGTAAATAGAAATGCACACTTAGATATATCACAGTGAGGCTGTGCAATACAGAGGTTTATTTTAAAACAAAACGCAAAACAAAAAACGTCTTAAAAGCAGCCAGAAAGAAAATACCACCTTCAAGAGAGCTGAGTCTGACTCACCAACACCTAGAACAAAGGTCAACAGACAGTGGAATAATGTCAACTGGTGACGGAGGTGGAGTTCGTGCCTGGGAAGGAGGCTGGAGGTCCTGTCACGAAGAGCCTGCATGTATCATAACAAGGGCTTTGAGGAAACTGAGAATTTTAAACAGAAAAGTAACTGATCTGATGTTGGAAGATCTTACTCTCTGGTGGGAGAGGAAAAAAAACCACGTAAGAGAGAAATGTAACAAATCCAGATAAGGAATGACGTTGTCATAAGCCGAAACAATGGCGATGAGAATGGAGAGGACAAATTTTGAAGATATTCACAAACTGGTAACAAATTAAGTAAGAAATATGAGGGTAAGACACGTATCATTTGATTTTTCTATCAACTGTAAAAATACATTTTTATTTAGTTTTCTCTCCTATCAGATCAGATCATGGTTTCATAAATAAGCTATTCACTTCATAAATAAATGAATACAGAAACTTCTTCAACTAACTATCGCAGGGGGATGGGGAAGAAGACACTGTAAAAGATTATTTCTATCTGTGCATCATTTCCAAAAGGAATCTGTCTATCCATAAATGACATAACCACCAATACAAACTGGCTTTGCCAAGTCAGGGACTGGAAAATAGGGAAAGTTTTTTCCTCACACTAAGACTAGTCTCTGAAGGCCCCATTTCAAATGACACTAAAGTTATGTAAGTCAAAGAAAAATATATTAAAAAGTCAGTTCAATTCATTTTCCTTCACCTTAAAATTAACTTCATACAACATTCAAAAGAAAATTGCTTTCTTGCTATCCTAAAATTTTTAAATTAAATGTCATAAAAATCAAAAGAATGATGCCCTAAAAGCTAACATCCAACGCTTCAAAGAACTATGCACAGACACCCAACCATGTGAGTCAACTCAAGGCTTTTAAATTACTAGAACATTGACCTTGAAATAGTGGTAAGCCAGGACTGATGGTCACGCAATTTCTGCAGTATCTGCCTAGATCTACTATCACTACCTGATAACTGAGCATTAACTGGTAATATCTAATTCATAGTCCCAAAGATAAATCTTTAAAGAAAGCTACTCTAGATTTTTTTCCCCTAACCTTCTGATCTTCAAGAAATCAGTCTGGCAACATTACCTTTATGAAACCTACCTCACATCTGTCAAGTCTCCAACATTGAATTGGATATTTAAAATTTACTCCTTGATGTATCAAAAATCTAATTTGAACCAGTTTTTTTTTTGTATATATATTTTTATTGAAGTATAGTCAGTTTACAATGTTGTGTCAATTTCTGGTGTACAGCATAATGCTTCAGTCATACATGAGCATACATATATTTGTTTTCATATTCTTTTTCACCATAAGTTACTGTAAGATATTGAATATAGTTCCCTGTGCTGTATAGTATGAACTTGTTGTTTATCTATTTTAAATATATTAGTTAGTATCTGTAAATCTCAAATTCCCAATTTATCGCTTCCCATCCCTTTCTCCCCCTGGTAACCATAAGTTTGTTTTCTATGTCTGTGAGCATGTTTCTGCTTTGTAAATAAGTTTGTCTTTTTTTTTTTTTTTTTTTTTTTAGATTCCACATGTAAGTGATATCATGTGGTATTCTGCTTTCTCTTTCTGGCTTACTTCACTTAGAATGACAATCTCCAGGTCCATCCATGTTGCTGCAAATGGCATTATTTTTATTTTTTATGGTTGAATAGTATTCTATTGTATAAATATACCACAACTTCTTACCTAGTCATCTATTGATGGACATTAACGTTGTTTCCATGTCTTGGCTATTGTAAACAGTGCTGCTACGAACACTGGGGTTCATGTATCTTTTTGAATTAAGGTTCCCCCTGGATATATGCCCAGGAGTGGGATTGCTGGATCATATGGTAAGTCTACTTTTAGTCTTTTGAAGAATCTCCATACTGTTTTCCATAACAGCTGCACCAAACTGCATTCCCACCAGCAGTGTAGGAGGACTCCCTTTTCTCCACAGCCTCTCCAGCATTTATCACTCATGGACTTTTTAATGATGGCCATTCTGACTGGTGTGTAATTTGAATCGGCTTTGAAGACCTTTCTGAAATTATTATATGTTTTACCACCTTAAAAAAAAAAAGGCTGTGCCATACATAATCTTTATGTCAAATAAAAGTGATCATTTACTGAACTGTCCTGTTATAGTGATACCTTTAGTAAAACTGAAATGAGAGCAATGGAGCCCACACTAAACAGCTCCAGGCAGTTGTACCTTCCTACTTGAGTGGCTTCTTCATGGCTTTTCACCAAATCTCCTTCCTGTAACAATCCTATACTTACACCATTATGCCAAATTTACTGCCAATGCTACCCAGAAAGAAAAGACAAATAACCAAGCTTATTAAATTGGTAGCTCATTCATTCATTCTATTATGTACACACTCACTAAATAAAAACCCTCTGAGAAGTCAATATATTCAGGGTACTAGGTATGTATTCTAAATCCTTCCTTTAGGATCTCAGGAGAAATACTACAACACAGAGAAGGGCTGTGGGATCGTCAGGGTGGAGGGAGCTTTTGCAGAGAGGTCAGTAATTGAACTGAGTCTCAAATGGTAAAGAAAAACCACAGTAAACAGGTGCTAGAAAGATTATTTCCAGCAATGGAAACAGCATGAAGACTTGTAAGGACTTGGGTTTTCTGGGAACTCACTCTAGGTGCCAAGCTCTCTTTGCTTTACAATACTGTATTTAATATAGGCTTTTGCCTAAGGGCAGCTTTTAGCTACTTACTGTCTAGATTACCAGTTACTTTCTAGATCAGTGCTGTCCAATAGAAATATAATATGGAACACTTACATAATTAAAAATTTCCTGGGAGCCACATTAAAGAGTTAAAAAAAACAGGTGAAGTGAATCTTTGAAATGTGACACGTATTATACAACTACGGTGTTACCTCAATTCAGACTAGCCACGGGTCAAGTGCTCAACCGGACCATACCGAACAGTGCAGTTCTAAACCAGGGGTCAGCAAATTTTTTCGGTCTTCGGCCAGAGAATAAGTGTTTCAGGTTTTGTGGGCCACATGGCCCAAAAGCACTACAGGCATAAATGAATCAAAGTGGCTGTGTTTGTGACTCCTGTCCTAGATGGCTGAATTTACTCTAAGTCTGGTTGACAAATAAAACTGACATGTGCGCACAATTATCTCTTATGACCTAACGCGACTATGGTGAACACCGCCAGCTGCTTCCCCCACAAGGGCACATGTTTCATTCCCCTTGCCAGAGACTGATTTAAGAATGGGCATGAGCAACAGTCAGAGTAAGGGCTGCATAATGACGGCCCACTCAAACAAGTTTACTGAGAAGAGTTTAAAGAGGACTTTTTAAGTAAACGTGTGGGCAAGTTTAAGTAGAGCAATGAAGAATGGTGTAGAATTCTGGGGCTAGTAACAAACATCAAGAGAGCTGTTACCGGGGGGCGGGGGGTGGGAAGGGATAGACTGGGATTTCAAAATTGTAGAATAGATAAACAAGATTATACTGTATAACACAGGGAAGGATACACAAAACGTTATGGTAGCTCACAGGGAAAAAAATGTGACAATGAGTGTGTATATGTCCATGTATGACTGAAAAATTGTGCTGAACACTGGAATTTGACACAACATTGTAAAATGATTATAAATCAATAAAAAATGTTTAAAAAAAAAGAGAGCTGTTACCATTCTTAGGCCAGAAAGGGCAAAGAAGGAAAACCATTAAGGAACCACAAAGAGAACTCCTTGGAGAGAACCATTAGACAGGAGTGATGCTACCCCAGCAAGAAGGAACCTAAGTTATTTATTAATACACACACCTTACTCTCTGCTCCTGGATCTCCTGTCGGCACCCCACACCGCCCCCTGCCCCACTATGACCAAACTCTACCAGCATCAGAGGGCATGGGAGCCTACTGATAAGAGTCCATAGCCTCAGCCTTCCATTGCACAAAGTAGTGCAGAAAAGAGTACAGAGGCAAAAGGCAGGCAGTTAGCATGACTTGTAATCTAGTTCTGGCCAATGAGACCTGAGATGTCTATTGGGGAATTTCTAGGAAAGGTTTCCTTGCTCTAAAGAGAAACATGGGGAAACAGATTTTCTTCTGATAGAAATTATTCATTCGCTTTCCCAGTTCTCTTACCCAGACGAGTTACTAACCCCCGTCATTATTTCTATCCTTCCCTCATCATCACCACCAATTTCCTGGACCCACCAGGCCCCATCCCAACCCCAGATATTGCTTGTTATTTGCCTTCTCTGATTTCAAATTGCCACACGCTGTGGAAATAATTAAGAAAATGGGTCCACTATAAATGGATGCTGTCAAGTCTTAACCAGGCTTGCAATAAAGAATGAAATCTTCATCTTTGCCCCTTAATGAATTTCCATTACATTTCTCACAAGCACAGTTCTAAATATTTTCCACCATTTTTAAATCCTGGACTTACCAAGCAACCTTCAGCTGATCATGTTGGGTACCAACTCCCGTCATGTCTTCTATCTTAATTTTCACAATTTTTAATCCTCTTCTCCAATGCTCCTGTGTCAGAGGAAGGGGTAGCCTATCTCTTTTTCAAGACTAACCCTTTAAATTATTGCCTCGATCCTTTCAATATCCTTTGAGAAGCTGTTCGAATCACTCAACACACTGAGCCATTTATACTGCCCACATTACATTCAGAGCCAACCTAGTCTTTAAAAATGTCTCTTGAATTGTGATCTGGATGTCAATCAGCGGTACTCAAATCCGTTGATTGATCTGTCAGGTATTACATATTTACTTAACGTTTTAGAAACAAATATGTAACACATGAAACATCAAACCTATGACTTTACAGAATTTATTGCTTAGGATGAGTTTTTATTTTCTCAGTGAGATTTTCTTTTGCAAATAATGCTTTAAAGTAGCAAAAGCCCTTTCTAATGAACCTCTAATTGTTCATGACCCAACCATGCCTTTATTCTTTATTCATTTCTCTTTGAAAATAAAATGTCCTAGAAAAGCAGTTTATACTACTTACTTTCACTTTCTCACTAGCTATTCATCCCCAACCTGTGTCTGCAACTCTTTTCTTTCTGGGGTGTTTATGGCCTCCAAATTTCTAAATCCTCATTCTGATTAAACTTGCCGCAAAACTTCAAGATTTAGGAAGTATTCATCAGACCTCATCTCATTTATTCTTTGTAACAGCCCAGAGAGATAAGCAAGATAGTTTATTAAAAACAGAAATGATAGCAACTAAGAGTCAAAGAAATTAAGCATCATGCCCACAGTCCCACAGCCAGTAAGTAAATAAGCCTGAACTAAAACCTATCTTCTAACCTCTAGTCATGCAACATAAAAAAGAAAAAAGATTAAAATTAAAACAAAATCAAGGCCAACTTACAAATCCCTAAATTCCTCAAGATGAGTACTAGGCAATGACTAATTACCATTTTTTTAAGTTTCAGTTCTTTTAACAAGCATTTTCTTTGTCTCCTTGTGGCAAGTACAGAATTAGCTAATGCGTAGGCACTGACTAGCAGGTTCTTACTGCCTAGAGAAGTTCAAACTTATTTTTAAATTCTGATTATTTTCTAAAAAAACTGATTGGCCATGCCTTAGGAGATCTTTGTCCCAGTTTCACCTTGCTCTCCACAGAGATATACGTAATCTTAAAGTCGTGAAAACCATCTTCATGTCCATAGGAGGCATGGGTTTAGGAGTATTCCTTGAAAGAGTCAATCATTTATCAATCTTAGAAGCAAAAGGGGAGATAAAAAGTATAACCCATCTACATCCTCTATTTCTCCAATGACCTCAAACACCTTGCAAAATTCTCAACTAATCACGTGTCTACACTACCGCAGAGAAATGGAATCTGAACTATAAATGAGGGTCAGTATATAAATACCATACAGAAAAGAAGATTTAATAGATAATGTTGAAACAACTGGCTAGCCATTTTAAAAAACTATAAAATTAGATCTCTAACTCATTTATTACTCAAAATAAATTTCAGATGAACCAAATATTTGAATCTAAAAAAAAAACCATAAAAGTTAAGTTTTAGAAAAATCATGTTTTTCCTTTTTCATAATCTTGGATGATTTCTAAGCATGACAAGAAATCCAAAAGCAGTAAAAAAAAATTATTTGATTACATAAAAACTACACATGTCAAGGCACACTATAAGCAAAGTCAAGAGACAAACAGCTAGTTAAAAAAATATTCACAGTACATGATAGTCAAAGAATTAATCTTCTTAATACAGAAAAAGCTCATCACAAAAATAAAAGACAAACAGCCATCAGATAAGAAACAAAAATGGGCAAAGGATATGGGCAAGGCTTTTGAAGAAAAAACACACGTAGTCAGTAAATATATGGAAAAAGATCTCCGCCTCGCTTGTAATTTATGAGAACAAACTTATGCTATGTATTATACAATTTCTCACTCTTCAAATTAGCAAGTTTAAAAAAAGATTGGTAAGACATGCTGACAAGAGTACAGGGAAACAACTTAGATGAGAGTGTAAATTGGTGTAATATTTTGAAAAGGAAATTTAGTAATATTTAAACTCCAAATGCAAAAACTGCTTGATCCAGCAATTTCACTTTAAGAATGTATCTTACAAGTGTACTGGAACAAGTCAGCAACAGCACTCTTCCAAGAGTGTTCTCTGCAGCACTGTTTAAAATTCTGACACCCTGGGAAGCAACCCAAATGCCCACCAACAATGGACAAGTTAAATTACCAAGCATTTGTGCAAGAGAAGTACTACAGATGCCTTTAAAAGAATTACTTACATACTAAACAAAAAGATGTCTAAGATTTACCGAGTTTAGAAAAAGCAAACTGCAGAAGCTATCCCCAAAATGATCCCACATGTAGGAAAAAACAAAACATGGTTACTTAAGGGAAGAATTATTACTTTATGACTTTCTATAGTATTTGAATTTCTTTCAAAGAGTATTTATTACTTCAAATTTTAAAATTTATAAGCATATTTCAGCAATTTGAAACCAAACTACCTTGTATTTCTTAAACAAGGACAACTGAAGAGGAAATAGCCCCAATCAACTTATCATGATGATGCAGATTGAGAACTTAAAGGTATATTACGAGTAACCTACAAAAGCAATAAACAGATATACCAATCACAAAAATCGCTCTATAATTTTTAATCTGTAAATAGATTTCTATTCTATAATCAAAATAACCCAGGAACTATCTTACTCAACCAGAGGTAACTTTGGCTTATTTTTCTTTTATCATCACACCTGTATCAACTGTGTGGCTTGCCCACACATGCAGGAAGAGAATTAGCCTTATTACCATTAAACTGTGGTCTTATTTTAAAATCAACAGAGAAAAAATTTTATAGAGATGTGAGAAGGTTTAATGCAGATTATAGTTCTCAGCTGATGGATTGCAGAGCAGGAAACTATAAAACCACTTTTGGGTCTGGGACAGAAGGGCTGCCAGCACTATCAGTGAGAAGATAAGCTAATCCTAGTGAACCTAGTGCTCCATACTCATCAAGAATGCTTTCACATTTGCTCTCCTTGGTTTTGCGTAAGAAAAAAGTCTAAGCATGTGTGACAGGCTGTAAGTATCCACACAGGCAGGCAGGCAATGACTACATACACACTAAGACTCCAAGCCCTGTCTTTGGACTTCCACCCATCTTTCCAACTTTGTCTTCCTATCCTTGGAAAAAACCTACAAATCTATCTCTGTGCTACCTGTCCTCCAGCACCCCCACCACCACCACAGTCCTCTCTAAAAGCAAACAAAGCACCATACACCTAACACTGTACTGTCTTAAACGCCATACCTTTGAAAACTCATACTTTGTTTCTGGCTTTCTTGAAAGCCCCTTCCCGGCCTCTTCCTCAATAGCCAAACTCAAATTCTACTTCCTCTGTGAGATACTTTCCTCCCTCCTAAAGCAATGTTCCCCCTACCCCTACCCACGTTGGTCTCCTATACCATTTAGTTACTATATTTATTTAATCTTATTTATTTATAACATAAGAATTTTCCATTTTAGCATCTTAATCAACTGAACCCACCTACTAGCAAACCTGGTGCACTGTCTTACATACACATCAAAAGTAACTAGGTAATTTACACCAGATTAACCTGTTGGCTGGAAGGTTTAATTGACATTAGAATAACCTATTGGCTGAAAGGCAGTAAACCAGATTTTAATCTCAGAAGCAAGTGTTGTAACTAAGGGCATAATTTAAAAACTGCTAAAAGCAATTCTTATCCTAAGAGCCTAGAATGCCAAGATTTAACTTTTGATAGTTATTAAAAGTATTTAGATTCCAGAATGTTCTAGATAGGACAAAGAAAAGATTAAAAAATAAAAGCTCTTCCTTCAAGCTCTGCATCCCTACATGTTCCTAGTAACTACACCCTGAAAATTGTCATAAAGCTGACTATGTAATATTTTCCCCATTAGAATACTGTTACAATTTGTGGTTGTATATCTGCTCCAAGGCTTGGTGACATGCAGAGGTAAGATCAGGACTATTAGAAGCAAAAAACTGTTATAGGCCCCCTTTTCTTTCAAAATAGTCAAATTATCCTTCATGCCCTATTTTTAAGAAATTAATATATCCATTATGCCTGGGCAAAGCTGTACTCAAATGATTTAGCAATGTCTCTAAAACAGAAAGTTGCCTCAAATATATTACACGCCAGACAATAATGATCATTGACTGTATTTTGTTTGCCCTTTTTGAATCTGAAACCTTTTTAGGATTATTGTTTTAGCACACTTCTTTTTTTTTTTAAGTTAAAAAGCTGTCAAAGAAAATATCACCTAGTAACTTCCATTTCTTTTAACTAATCTTCCTATAACGAACTAAGATATTCAAACTCATTCTTTTGAACTTAGAAGCTATAAAAAGTACTAATTAGTATTCAGTAACTTTATTGCTGGCAGTAATTATGTTATGTCTCATTGCACAAAATCTTTTTCAAGTAAAGTGGAATCTGTCATTTTTCAAAATGCCATAGGGTTTATTCAAAAGGTCACATGATCCATGACTGAAGAAAGGCTGAAGAAACAGGCACTCTCATTCTGCTACTGGAGGGCAGTATTTCCAGAGGGCAATTTGACAACATTCCCCTTGGCAAATCTTATAAGCATGAATTCTCTCTAACCTAGAAACAATTTCTAGGAATGTATCCAAGGAAAAATCAAACACTTGAACTTTTGCTTATCTGCACTTTGTAAAATAAACATGTTTTGCTTCTATCCTACGCAGGCAAAAGATGTATTCTCAACCTACTCAGTTGATCAAAGCTCTAAGTAGACTGGCCAGTTTTAGAATTCAACGTACATACTGAATGAAGGGGCTATCAAATGAACAACGCAGCTAAGTAAAAGGCAGTCAAAAATACGTACCACCTGTAAACAGACAGGTAGATAATTTCCTCAACCTCATCAGGGCATATACAATAAACTGACAGCTAATATAATTAACAGAAGGACTCAAAGCTTTCTTCCTAAGATCAGAAACAAGACAAGAATGTCCACTCTTGCCAATTCTATTCAACATTGTACTGGGAATTCTAGCAAGTACAATTAGACAAGAAAATGAAAGGCATGTAGGTTGAAAATGAAATAATAGAACTCATATTTGCAGATGGCATGATCTTGTATATAGAAAACACTACAAAATACACACACACACACACCTCTCTTAGAACTCAAAAGTTCAGCAAGGTTGCAGGCTTTGATATCAATATACAAAAGCCAGCTGCATTTCTACACATTAGCAACAAATACTTGAAAAATGAAATTAAGAAAACAATTCCATTTACAATAGCATCAAAAGGAACAAAATACTTAAACCTTATATTCTGAAAACTTTAAACCATTGTTGCAAGAAATTAAAGAAGACCTAAATACAGGCATACCTTATTTTCTCATGATTCAGATATTGCGGGGTGGGGGGAGTTGGTTGGTTGTTGTCTTGTTTGTTTTACAAATTGATAGTTTGTGGCAACCATGTGTTCAACAAAGCTATCAATGCCATCATCCCAACAGCTTTTGCTCACTTGATGTCTGTGTCACACTCTGGTAATTCCTGCAGTATTTCAAACCTTTCCTTATTATATTTGTCATGGTGATCTATGATCAGCGATCTTTGATGCTACTATTGCAAAAAGATTACAACTCGAGGAATGATGGCTAGCGTTTTTTATCAATAATGCATTTTTTAATTAAGTTATGTACACTGTCTTTTTAAAACATAATCCTATTATTGCAACCTTAATAGACTACAGTATAATGTAAACATAACTGTTACATGCTCTGGGAAACCAAAAAATTCATGTGGACTCTCTTTATTGTGATACTCAATTTATTGTGGTGGTCTGGAACCAAACCTGCAATATCTCCAAGGTATGCCTATACATAGAAAGATATCCTATGTTCATGGACTGAGAGACTTGATACTGTTAAGATGGTGTATTTGTTTCCTAAGGCTGAAATAACAAATTACCACAAACTTGGTGGCTTAAAACAAAAAATTTCTCTATCAGTTCTGGAGGATGAGCTGAAACCAAGGTGTCACAGCAGGGCCGCACTCCCTCTGGAGGCTCTAGGCAGAATCCAGCCCTGGTTTTTCAGCTTCTTGTAGCTACCAGCATTCCTTGACTTGTGACCACAGCATGTCAATCTTCAAAGCCAGTATCTACAAATCTCTCTCTGGTCCATCTTCAAAACACCTTCTCCTCTGTGTGTCATCAAATCTCCCTCTGCCTCCCACTCATGAGATTGCACTCAGGGCCCAGGTGGATAGTCAAATAATCTCATCTCAAGATCCCTACCTTAATTATATCTGCAAAGACCTCTCTGCCCATTTTTCTTGCCAAATCAAGTAGCATTCAAAGGTTCCAGGTTTTAGGACCTTTGTGGGGAGAGGGCATTTTAGAGCCAACCACAGACGGTAATACTCCTGAAACTGATGTCACCCTAACCACATGCACAAGAATGAAGTTGAACCCTTATCTTACATCATACATAAAAATTAACTCTAAATGGATTACTGAATCTAAATGTAAGACCCCAAAATGTAAAACTCCTGAAAGAAAACACAGGAGACAAGCTTCATGACATTAGGCTTGGCAGTGGTTTCCTAGATATGACACCAGTAACACAGGCAACAAACACAAAAACAGACAAATGGAATCGTATCAAACTAAAACTTCCGGGCATCATGGACACAGTCAGCAAAGTGAAATGGTAACTTATGAAATGGGAGAGAATATCTGCAAATCATAAATCTGATAAGGTGTTAATATCCAGAGTATTATAAAGAACTCCTATAACTCAACAATAAAGCAAATAACCCAACAAAAAAAAATGGCCAAAGGATATGGATAGATATTTCTCTAAAGAAGATATACAAATGGCCAAGACATACATGAAAAAGTGTTCAACACCACTAACCATGAGAGAAATGCAAATCAAAACCACAATGAGGTATCACCCTACATCCACTGGGATGGCTACTACTAAAAAACAAACAAACAGAAAGTAAGTGTTGGTGAGGATGTGGTTAAACTGGAATCCCTGTGTGCCACTGGTAGAACTGTAAAATGGTGCAGCCAAATGGAAAACAGTATGCCAGTTCCTCAAAAAAATTAAAAATAGAACCACCACACAGTCGAGCGATCCCACTGCTGTGGATAGATCCAAAGAATGGAAAGCAGAGTCTTGAAGAGATGTTTGAATACCTATGTTCATAGCAGCAGCAGCATTATTCACAACGGCCAAGAGATGGAAGCAACTCAAAACTCCCTGGGCCTCCAGCATGTAGACTATAAATTGTGGGACTTCTCAGCCTCCATGAGCCAATCCTTCATAATAAATCATATACACACACACACACACACACACACACACGTATGAATATATATATTCATAATAAATCATATATACATACACACACACACACACACACACACACACACATACACACACGTATGTATCTCCTATTGGTTCTGCTTCTCTGGAGAACTCCAATACACACACCCACTCTAAGAACTGTGTCTCAAACTTTAAGCTTATAAATCACCTAGGAATCTTATTAAAATGAAATTTTTATTCAGTAAGTATGAGGTGGGCCATTTTTAACAAGCTCCCAGGGAATGCAGATGCCCCTGGTCCTGGCTGGTGAGTCACAATGACTGGCATGGTGTGGTGTCCTTTAAGCATTCGCTATTCAAAGGTCACATTTTATCCATCTGCTTACTCCCCAAAGTGAACAAATGTTAAAGGAAGTGAAGAAACACTGCCTGTTTTCAGATCAGCATTACTTATATTAAACCAAGGAGGAGGTCATACTTCCTGTTTTAAGCTAAGCAATCCAATTTTTATCATACGCATTAAAACCCAGAATGATTGAAACTTAATGAACTAAGACAATAAGGACTACTGACAACATGTAGAAGTTAGAGTAGTTTAAAAGCTTTTTTTAAAAATGAGACCTGAAGAGAAAACTGTATCTGGTGACAGAAAGTTTCAATAAAAGGACAACATGGATTATCACCCAGACTTTAAATCACGGAAGAGAAAGGTTTCTAACCAATGTTGGCTCACCTTTTTGCACAAATTCACACTTTATATTACACTAAAACTAGTCCATGTGCAATATAACTGTTTCATAAATAGTGAATTAAAAGTCTAACAATCAATGAACTTCATTATGCAAACCTACGCAGCAACACTTATATCCCTGGATCCAGCTGCTGTATTTACAATTATATTTAAGTAGGAAAAGCAAAAGCTTTTCTTTATGAAAGAAGCCTCAGGATGCCAAAGACAACTTGTCTCAGAAAGTTCCACACCTATCTGTTAACCACACAAGCCTCCAGTTTCAAATCCTTGTTGAATTCAAACCTGTACAAATGTCACTGCAAAGATACATGGCCTGATGCAACAGATGACATCAGCTGGAGTGCTTACAGGTCCATCAATCTTCTGCATAAACCTTGACCTTAACAACAAACACGGTGTCACAGTCTTCTTTGTATTCATACATTAAGCAAACCTGGACATGAGAACTAATAAAACTTCCTAAGTCTCTCCCTCCCTCAAGATTTATAACTTAGTACTGAACTGACTAGGTTAGATGCCCTGCTAATTACCACCATTATGCTCACTACACCTATTAAAAGAGTAATTTGTAGCACTCATTTGTAGCAATCTAATTATTTTAAAGGGGGGAGTTCTCACTCACTTAACTTGGCCCTCCGTGAGGGCAAACTCATCTGTCTTCATCACCTGCTGCAGCCCAGCACCTGGCAGGGCACCAATAATCACTGATAGGTTAGGTGGTAGAAGGAATGAAGAAATGAATGAATGATGTCTAAAACATAGTAGATATCCCCACAAAATGTTCACTGAATTAAAAAGAAAGGCTTGTTTTCTTATTTCTTTGTTTGTTACCAGATATATAAACTGTATGTGATAAAAATCCTAAACTCAAGCATACACTGCAAACTCAGCTTTTAATAAAGCTCACCTCTAGGAGAGATGAGGCAATTTTCACAGCAGTGTCACCAGCAGCAGTATCTAAGGCAGCTGTGACTGGCACTTAACCCAGTGTGTTCCTTTCTACTCTCCTTATTAATTTACTTTCCTCTTCTGCACCATCACAGTGCCTACCAGCACATCCACTGATGATAAAGAGTGCTAAAGAGATGGTAGTTCTTGTTCTAGAACACAGGGTTTCTTCTCTAGAAGCCTCACCATTACTCAGTATCTCCAGGGGCTCCTCCGAACGGTCTCCCTGTCTTTCCTCCTTTTCCTCAGCATCTTCACTGGACTTTGACAGCCGTTTTCTCAGCGACATCTTCTCTTCACCCACCATTGTGTCGCCTACGAAAGAAGACACACAGCTTTTAACTAAGTATCTGGCTTAGGCAAATTTCACCACAGCACCATATTCAGGGCAAGAGGAAACGATATACTCTCTTCCTTTTGTTTTACTTTAGTCATGTTTAAGCATTTTCTGAGTACAAGATACTATAACAAGTATGAAGAAATAGTCCCTATAAAGTAATTAGCTGGTTTCAAAACATAGCCCCACTCTTAAAGGGTAAGTCAGTCAATGAAAAACAAAGTACATGAAAAATGAAGAATTAAATAAAAGGTAGATACAAAGGTGTCACAAGCTAGAGCACAATCAACATGTCAGGTCAATGGTAAAGACAATACATACCTCAAGTTCAGAGACAGCAGAGATCACTGAGAGATGTAAAGGTTTCACAGAAAAGATATGTGAACTGAGTCTTACAGGAGGGGAACAGAGCCCCCCGTGGGCGAGAACGGGTGAAAATAAGGTCCTCGTAAGCCTGTTCCGGGGACCGTGACTGATCAGACTACTTCACTAGAGGACAAGAAACAAGTCTTTCGCTGAGTATCTACTAACGGCCAAGACTCTAGTGGTGCTTTAAGCTTTCTCATCTGATCTTCATAATTCTGCAAACAAGATGTTATTACTCCCAGTTCACATATGAGAAAAAGTAAGGCTCCAGGAAGTTGCTGTCAATGCCCCACACACACACACCAGGAGCACACCACTGGTTGAACAAGTCGAGTTAACCAGGAACGCACATCATGGGAAACTGGAGGGCATCCCAGTAAAAGATATTAGAAATGACTTATTCAGGGTTTGGGATTTGGCTAAGTGATCTTAGGGGGAAAGTCCAAAAGTCCAAAAGCAGCAAGGGTTCACTCTGCATCGGGTGCTGTCAGCGAGGGAGGACAGTTCGATGACGGGGTACGCCAACAGTCCTCTATGGGGAGGCAGACAGAGGGAGGCTGATGCTGTAATTGGTAAAGCAGCAACGATCCTTCCCAGTAGCCTGGAGGGGGGGATGTTGGATGTTGGATATTTTGTGACTTGGACGATGTTCATGTTTTATCTGTCTTCAGATGTGATTACGTCATGCTCTTACTCTTGTCTTGATCCATCATGGTCACAAGATGGCCTTGTCTGATGCTGATGTTCTGTGAAACCATCTGCGTTCCACAGAAGAACACCCAAAGACCTAGCTGCGCCAGGCCAGCTCACAGCAACCCAAGGCCCGGCTGATGGGGCAAGCGCGGCCCGAGGATGTCAAGGGCTGCTTCTCCCCATGCAGCAACTTGCCCGAGACCACACAGGGCCAGAGTTGAACCTCAGTCAGATCCAAACTGCAAACACCACCCCCCACTGGGATTTTTTTCTTAAGTTGATAACAGAGAAACATGATGAGGGAAAAAGATTAAAAAAAAAAAAAAAGAGCTGGAGTCAAACTATAAAGGCCTCACAAATTAGGACTTTTTCCAGCTAGGCAGTGGTGAGCACTGAAAACTATGCTCAAAATCAAATTTCAGGCAGATCAACACCAAGACAGTACAAAGTTTACTCCAAAGCAGTGTTTTTACTATGTATGAAGTTGTCATCAGTCTGAAACAAAAAGAAAAATAATGAAGTACTCACTAGACTATTTTTAAATTCTAAGATTATGGTCTTTCTAACCATTTATGTTAAGACTTCCTTTTCTGTATGAAACAGAAGTCATGGTGAGTTTAATTGTTTTCTGAAATATCACTGCTTGGCAAAGTAAATATCTGACAGATCTAGATCAGTTTCCTTCTATTTTTTTCTTTCTTCTTTTTTTTTTTTTTTGCATTTTCATATTCTTTTTCATTATAGGTAGAAGTACCTTTGAAGTATAGTCAGTTTACAATGTTGTGTCAATTTCTGGTGTACAGCACAATACTTCAGTCATATAGGTACATACATATATTCATTTTCATATCCTTTTAACCATAAGTTACTGCAAGATATTGAATATAGCTCCCTGTGTATAAACTTGTTTATCTATTTTATATACAGTAGTTAGTATCTGCAAATCTCGAACTCCTAATTTATCCATTCCCACCTTCCTACTTTTTTCTGAAATGAAACAAATGAAACAGAATTAAGAAACAGCGGGCAAATATATCAAGTAGACATTTTTAGGAGACCGGTAAGACCCAATCAAGAAGAAGGACCTAGGAAGGAGGTCAGAGCAACTGATAAATCTGAAAGTCATTTGTGCAACATGACAGAGGAAGCCAGAACAACACCTAATTCTCCAACAGAAAAGACAGGAGAAGTGAAAACTGACAACTAAACTCTGGGGGATGCCCTCAAGAAAGACATGGAGCAGTAGAAAAGAAATCAGGGAAGAAACAGAGAAAGATACAAAAAGAACCAAGATGTTTCAAAACGGGGGACACAACACAGGAGACAACAATGTGGAATTAGAAGCAGGGACTCTGCTTCTGACTGCTTATGTGCTTTACGTTATCATGTATTTTAATCTCAATATAATCTTTAACGTAGGTACTACTATTTCATTCCCCCAATATTGTCTTTGGTCACCATGTCTTCCTTATGCTCCTTCCCGTCTCCAGAAGGCCGTTTCTCCCCTGTTCTTTCTTTGTCTGGCTAATCTGACTCACGCTTCAAAGAAGAGTCAATGCAGCAGCAGTAATAATGACAACAGTTTTGACTTAATGGGTGGCTGTTATGTACCTACTACACATGGCGCTGCTAAGTCCTTTACATTTTCTTATTCAATCTTTACAACCTTGGAAGATAGGTACTAAGCCATTTTGCAAGTGAGAAAAATTTAGCTTGGGGGGGGGGGATTTAATTTGCCCCAGATCGTATAATTCTCCAACTGCAGAACTGGGTGGGATTCAAAACCAGTAACTGCTGGATTCCACAGCCTCACCTGTGATCACCAGATCGCCCCGACCTGCCTCCTCTGCTAAGGTTTCTTTGACCACCGTCTCTCATCTCACCTGCCTCTGTGGCCCACTGCCCCTGCACCCAGCCACACTACCACACTCAGTGAGTCGTACTGTCTGCCTCTTACACTAAGCAGAAGCTTCTTGAAGACAGGGACTACACAGTATTTTCTCTTTGAACTCCCCCAATCTAGTGGGGAGTATCTGGAGCATCACAGGCATGTATCAGTACAGAAAGCAAATGGATCCGTTAGCACCACAACCAGTTACGCTGACTAATACGATACAGTTCTCTAACCTTAGAGAATCAAGAGGAAAATATGTGCTAGAAGGATGCCAATGAGCTTCATACCTTGTACTCAACAATATAACTACAACAATTGCTCTAAGTGGGGATGGGGGTCCCCTAGACTCCTGAGGGTACTCAAAAACAACTTCAACTATTTCAATAAATGAAATAAAAAATTGTATGTTTATCATATAAGCAAGCAATACAGGCTCACTAAAACAATGTTATTTTGTTTTTGGCTGAGACTTATCAACTCAGTGAGAAATCAGTTATCTTACACTGATTAAAAGGTAAAAAAATAATAATTAAAAAAAAAAAAACCTCAATAAACCAAGCCCGACAGACAAATAAATGCTGTTAAACAGGCCAAAAGTGAAGGGGGAAAAAAAAAAAAAAAGCAAGCCTGGGTACCCTGTAGAAGAATAAAAAAACTTACAGGAGTCCTTGGTGATGAGATTAGAAACCACTAACCCAGCCTAGAGAGTAAAGCCTGACTTCAACAGCTGAAGCACAGGTACTGAGTTTGCACAATTACACGGCCATAGATTCATCGACATGTCAGAGGTGAGCCAAAGAAAACGCTATCCTTTCATTAAAAAAAAAGAAGTCTTTATCTTTCAGTCCATACTAATATCTTTGGCCTCAATTTCCTCCACTTAGCAGGAAGAGAGAACCATAACACAGCGGGGAAGTACAAGATTTGGAATCAGAACACCAAGAGATAAGTTTATCTCTGCTCCATCATATTGCATCCCTGGGTAAATCCTCCAACCCCTGAATCTCTTTCTTCATACAGAAAATTAAAGACACTATGGCACAGAGTTACCACAAAAAAAGAAAAGAAAAGAAAGATAATACACACTAGGGTGCAAAACATTTTATTATTAACAGCCAGGTTTAAAAAATTAACTAAGTGACCTGGCCCCTACACATCTACCTCCCGTATGCTAAACAACCCCGTCAAACAGAAAGTCGTGTCATCCCTCAAATGCTACCTGTGTTTGCTCTTCCGACGTGCCAGCTGAGGGTAAATAAAGTGCCACGGTTATGTACTTCCGCAAGTGCAGCTCAAACACCACGTGGCTTCCAGGAAAATATTAACAAATGTTTACTGTTGTCATACACACAGATGTTAGAAAGGATAACTGTTACTTAAAATACTTCACCTCAACCTTGACCAAACCCTCAGATCGTGTAAACCATCAGATTGGGAGATGATGCCTGGATGGAGCTTCTCCTGCCATGCGTGTCAGCTAACAGCACACGGCTGTCATGGCAGAAAATGGAGGGAAATTATAGTAACGCTCAGTTCAACCGCTCCTTCTCTGCAGAGGGATCACTTTGGCCTCTGTGTGAAGAGCAGACCTTAACGAAGTCAAGAGCGTAAGCAAGGGGCTGCACTCCTGCGATCATCCCTGTGAGATGAAGGAGAGCTGAACTTTCTGACCACTCATCTAACCCAGGACTGTCAATCCACCCCCTTACCAATCTAGACACTAGCAAGGCGAGTTACTTTAGCTGCTCAAAGTCAAAAATTCAAGCTGTAATTAATGCTAAATGGCTTCTAGGTGCTGACGTGGATCAATGCCCTTATACGTGAGGTGTGCCATGGTGTTTTCTTGCCCTCCCATTAAGACAGGAGAGGGGAGTTATTATCCTCATTTCCTATTACTTCTGGGTCCTGTTCCTCCGTCCCTTCCTTAAACACCTCCGCCAGGTTATTACCCCTGCTACTTCTCCTTGTTGTAAGTACGCACTGTCTTCCTGCCACTCCCCGCGTTCACTAAGGATGTGAACCCCACTCACTCCCCCTCTTCCCCCACCACTAATTCTTCCATACTTCTTTCACTTCCATCTTTCACATCCAGGTACACAGACCCATCGAAAACTCTGGCCTCCAAGCTCCTTGACTTTTTCCTGACTCCAACAAGCTGTCCTTATGCCCCAGTCACATCTTCCCCTAGAACTTAATGTCACAAATAACTGCACCACGTCCATAATTCTGATTTCCCGCAGCTAACCCCCTGATTACCACCAGTTCACTTACTGTGGTATCTCCACACCAATTACTATGACATCTCCACACCAGTTCTTTAATATCCTTCTCTCCTTACCAGGCCCAGACTTACCCGGGCTCCGGACTCCTAACCAAAGGCCTACCTGATACCTTTATGTAGGTAGATGTCTTACAGGCATCTCAAACTTCACATGACCAAAACTCAACTACTGATGTTTCCTCCAACTCCATTCTTCTGTCTTTCCCAACTCAGTTAATGGGACTAGCAGTCAGACTGCCCAGATTAAAAGACCAAAAAACCTAGGAGTTATATTTGATTCTTTACTTTCCCTTAACCAATCCAACAGCAAGTTCATTTTACTCTGCCTTCAAAATACATATCCAATTCTAACGTCTTCTTAACACATGTACCACCTTCACTGCAGTCTCAGCTACCGTCACCTCTCACTGTTGCAGCTTGACTATTCTTTCTTCATTTCTCCATCCTGGTCTACTTTTTCAGAGCCCAGGTTAATCCTTTTGAAGGTCTTTGCTCTTTCCTGTATCTGGACCCAGATACCCTCAAGGACTTCCCCTTCACCTCATGCAGGTTCTCTGCTCAAACATCCCCTTCCCAGGGACTCCTGAGTCTACCCCAAGTGACATAAACACTCTCACACCCTGTTACTCTCTCATCCCTCACCCTGCTCTGTCTTTCTTCAGAGCACTAATTACCCAATACACTGTGCTGTTGACTGCTCTCTACCCCACAAGACTGTAACCCCCATGAAACATAGAATTTTGTCTCATTCACCATTTTACCCAAGAATCTAGAACTGTGCCTGGAACAGTCTGTGCTTAATACACATTTGCTGAATGAATGAATAGCTATCAAGCATTTTCACTCACATTAAGGAAATAAAACAACTGCCCTCCATGTGTTCACGAAACAATCAAGAGGGTATTATGAGAGCTGGAACTGATGTTTACTTTTATTTCTAGCTTTACCTGTTAACACTAAAAGATAAACACAGAACCTAGTTTGGGGTTTAAGTTGTATGGCTGTACATAGAAATGATCTGTTCTAGAGTTTTAAGACTTTTTCATCCACATCCGTCATTCCAGACCCAATGGGCTAAGAGGCTTTGAAAGACAACTTGCTAACAATTTCATGCCCTTTACTACACTAGAAAATCTCTCAAACTTGAGAGACTGTTTTCCTGAAACAATTCAAATAATTAAAATAAACATTATTAGAATGGTCAGTAAGTTCCCTTTAATTAATAAGTACTTACCATTTGCTATACTTTCTGATAAGACCTCTGTGTACGTTACCTTCTTTACATCAAACAGCAGCCCTGTTAGGTAAATAATTCTGTCCCCATTTTCAAACAGAAAAACGCAATGACAGCCAGAAGCACAATTATAGATGGCAGTAAAGAAAACTTTAAAAGTAGGAATCAACTTTAAAAAAGAGAGAGAGCAAAACCAGGTCTTTCCATGTAGAGCCAAAGGGCTTACGTTTCTTATGACTCCCCAGTGTATCATTGTATTAAAGCAGACCTTAACCTTGGCTGAAGTTCATGCTTTAATGACCCTGGCACATCTTTTAAAAGGCTACAGTAGCGGGGAGGGTATAGCTCAAGTGGTAAAGCGCATGCTTAGCATGCATGAGGTCTGGGTTCAATCCCCAGTACCTCCTCCAAAAACAAATAAATAAACCTAATTACCTCCCCACCCCCTAAAACAAAGGCCACAGTAGTTTAAACACAGAAGGCATGGAAGAAAAATTTTAATTTGCATTGAAAAAAACTTTTCAGTTCTGACACTTAGAAAGTATGTGCCAATTATCTGAAAATTCACATTTACTGAGCATCTCTTTCTATAATGATGTTAGATATAAATAATACAGAGGTCTACAGGTCTACCCCATTACATTGTTCACACACAATGTTTCTAGAGAAGGCATAACTCATAAAAAAGAATAAAATAATGCCATTTGCAGCAATATGGGTGGACCTGAAGAAGTGGGCCAGAAAGAGAAAGAAAAATACATATAACATCATTTATACGAAGACTCTAAAAAAAAAAAAAAAGGACACAAATGGACTAATTATTATTTTGATTTGAATATGTGAATATGTGTGAGTACATCCGAATGTCCTTTATGATTGGATTATCGCATTCTGTTGATTCTTACTTTGTAGTTGGCTTATTCCTTTGATAACTATGTAAGTTTAAAAAGCTAAAGATATAATCTGTTCTTAGAAACAATAATTAGTACATATACAAAAACTAAAAAAAAAGTGCAGTATACTGTATATATGTATTTACATGCAATATAATGTATATGTGCAGTTGAACTATAATAATTCTATATAATAAAATTGGAAAAAAAATTGAGAGAAGGCATACTAACCATTTAGAACAAGTCCTCATGAGGTGACATTAGAGCCAGACTTCAAAGAAGGACAAGTTTGCTAGGTATCAAAACAGAATCAGGGGAAGAGCACTCTAAAACACATGCACAAGTACAGACCTTGGTGACAGATCCACTGTTTCAAACATTCCATTGAGGTCTACTACCCGCCAGGCCCTGGGTTACAAAGATGACAAAACAATCTGTGCCCCGGGGGAGTGAACATCTCGTGGGCAAAACATATAAAAACATGATTGTAACATATAAAAACATGATTATAGCATATATAAACAAAATTATAACACCAAGAAGTATTACAGAACAGTAACTGAGATACGTAAGAGTATGAAGGGACTACAGGCCTGGTGCCCAACAGAGTTAAGGTGCAATTAGGAAAGGTTTCCTCAAGTAGGTAAAAATCTAGGTTAAACCTTGAAGGAAGGGAAGGAACAAGGCTGGAGCACAGGGCACACCGAAGGGCAGGGACAAAAGGCCAAGGGCCCTCAAGGGCAATTCGAAGGAGTCTGGAACTTAACACACAAACGAGGACTTGATAGAGGTTTTTAAACAAGAGGGTGACTTGATATTTGTCTGACTTGGCATCTTCCTTTTAGTAAGAGAACTCAGGCAACAATGTGGAGGATGTGCTAGATAAAGGATGTGGCAGTGATGGGGCCCTGGGCAGGCCATCCCAAAATATGCCTCAATGGTATACTGATTATTTTGAAGCAGGATATAAACCTCCCACATAAAAGGTGCCCTCCCTGTACCGGGAGGGAGAAAGACATCCTTATCACCAGAGGTGGGAATTCAGGGCCCAGAAGCCTATCTAAGGAAACCCTTGCCACCTCTTTACTAACTCGACACCCAAGCCCAAACGTTGCTAAAGTTGTCTTCTAATTAAGCACACAAACCTAAGTTTCTTTGTCCTGTCAGTTCCTCTCGAACTTATTGATGGTCTAAAATGTGTAAAAGCTGCTGACTTTAGCCACTTACTAGCTCCATTTCTATGAGACCTCCATGCACACAAAATAAATAAAATGTTTTCTTTTTCTCCTGTTACTCTGCCTTTCGTCAATTTTATTATTAGTCCAGCCACAAGAACTCAAGAAGGGCAGAGAAGGAAATTTCACCCCCCACCCCGGACCACAGGGAGAACAATGAGCTCACAC
Source organism: Camelus ferus (assembly GCF_009834535.1). Lineage (NCBI taxonomy): Eukaryota > Metazoa > Chordata > Mammalia > Artiodactyla > Camelidae > Camelus > Camelus ferus. Next base: position 4,907,240 of record NC_045716.1, read on the forward strand.
AAAAATTGACAAAGGCCTAAAGAAAAGCTCCAATGACATGTGTCTATTAAATGAACAAATGATTTCATGAAGAGACTGGGGAGATCAGATATATTTACAAACATTAAGTGGAAGCATCTATGAGATATCCAGGTGGCTACATCCGGAAGGCAGTTGGAAATACAGATCCCATGTGAGTTTCCTAACTAAGTCTGTCAGTGTGCCATTAAGGTAAGAAGAGAAAGGAGTAAAGTTCAATATGACGTGCCTGTGGGTCAGCCAGGTGATGAGGGCCCACAGACAGACGACTACTATACAAGTCTGGACTGAAGAGAGAGATCTGGGACTCATCAGAGTACAGGCAGCAGCTAAGGCCAAGAGCAGGAAAAAATACCTCAGGGAGACTGTAAATCAAGAAAAGAGATTACCTAGGAAATAATCAAGCTAACGTTTACCTAGTACTTACTTGGGCTCATTTAATCTTCACAACAACCTATGCAGCAGACACTATTATCTCATTTTATAGGTGTTTTAGTGACTTTTCCCAACATTACAAGGCAATTACAAAATGTTTTGTTTTTTTTTTTTTAATGCATGGCCTAAGAGAGATCAGAGGAGAACCAGGAGCAAGTAATGTTCCAAATCAAGTTAGAGGATTCAAGAGGTAACCCATGGTCAGTATCACAGAAAATTCAGACAGGACCAAAATTAGAGGAGGAGGAAAAAGAGGGTGAGACATGGAATATTTCACAATATGGAGACATTAATATCTTCAATTTACTTGCACAGCTAAATTTCAGGAAGAAAGACAAAGAAATATATTGGACTGGGTTGCAAAATGAGTTAAGGAAGTGAAAAATCATGATCATAAGACCAGTCTCCCAAGAGGTCCAGCAAAAAAGGACCCAAGCACTAACATTTACCAAATGAGTAACATTTACAGTGCCGGGATCCAGGGTCGGTGCATCACATACCTCATTTATCATTTCCATTTTAACAGATCCAAGAGATTGGGAAATACTATGAAACGTGTTCAAGGTCACAGCCAGTAAGTAGTAGTGCAAACATTTACACCCAAGGTGACATAAAGCTGACTAGCTAGTTATTTTAAAAAACACAGAACGTTGAACAGTTACTTCTTAAGAATCCAATCCAAACCATTGGTTTTGAAATGTTCAGTGTAGTAGTACTGCCTTAAGAAATTTGCCTTAAGAAAGCAAAAGAAAAAAAAAAAAAAATTGGATCGAGAAACAAATGAACCATGTTGGAAAGAAGTGTCCACTTTAGCCTGCCTGCAGTGTTCCTATTAATAAAGCTTTCAAAAGAACCTATTAATCTGTAAAACAAGGAGACACTGAACCTCTACTCTAGGTGAAGAACTTTGCTATAACACTCCCAGGTTCAGCTGTTTGTGGGGGAGTGGAGAGAACAATTGTAGATACATTTAACAGTCCAAAACATAAACTTTCTCCCTCTTCCTTTCAAAGGTTTGTCATAGTGAAACCCTGCTATCAAATAACTAGGTCATTAAGACAATTAGCAAAACTAAAAGAATACAAATTCTCATTTCCATCTGTATGGTCAGTATAATCATTTATCCCATGTAATAAATTCCGAAAATAAATTTCATTAACGGTCCTGTGTTAAAACCTTTTTCTACTTCCTTCCCAAAGGAAACAGGTAATCTTCCTTATAACAGTTTCCATTCAAAAGTTCCCTCCTCTGTCGAACTCACTCACTCATTCTTTCGTTGTGCCAGGTGCTGGACCAGAATCTGAGAATTAAGATCTAAATAAGATGGACTAGACCAGCCTTCATGAAATGTCCATGCTAATAGAGCAAACAAAGCATCTAAGTAACGAATGCAGCTAATCAAACTGATGATTAACTGGAGTTGAGGGGAAAAAAGAGCGAATTAGAGGTGGAGGAAACCTCTAAAGACCAGGAGATAAGACAGTAAAGAGAACAAAAATAAAATCAGTGTGGCTTGAGCCCAGGGAGCCAAGAGAACAGTGGCCCAAACTGAACTGGAGATAAGAATGGCAGCAGTGTTCTGATCTTTATGTGAAATCTTTGAAAGTTCTCAGCACAGTGGTGCAATGAGACACATGCATTTTTAAATGATTACTCCTGAATGTATCAGAGCTCTCCTCAAAATCCTCTCATGCCTAAACAACACACAAACTTCCCTAACAAGCCATTAATCGATATCGCCCAACTTAAAGCGAAGAAAAAAAGAATGTTTCAAGTTGAATCCTACTCAAGGGAAAGGCAAGTACTCTGGAAAAACAAACAAACAAAAAAAGTAGTTTAAACAGACAGCAGACACAAATGTTAAATGACCAATAAACTTTATAAATATGGAGAATAGAGTTTATAGTTGTTCCTCACTTAAAAATAACGTCTAAATACATATATATATATATATATATATATATATATAATGTAAACTGCACGTCTATTAACATTTAAGAACTACAGAAACTTAATTACATCCTAATATTTCAAAATAAGAGCTTGATTAAAGGCTTTGGTACTAAGATGTCGATGTCTTGAAGTACCACCTATCACTTCATAATTTTTTTCCTAAAATCAATTAGAAGCTGACTTCCTGGGTGCATTTTCGGTTTCGCTTTTTAGGAATAAAATATCTTCTAATTCTTAAGTTTCTTTACTACTAGCTTGAGAGATGTCACAGGATTTAGGAGACACGAAACAAACCTCCAAGGTTTAAAAGGTTGCCGGCCACCGGGTACCGGAACGTAACTTTCCCGCCTGCCCCATCCCCCAAACTGCCCTAGACTCGCGCAGCCTCCCCCTCCCCCGGCTCCAGGCCGCCTCCTCGGCCCCTACGCCCGGGACCAGGCCAGGCCCGCCGGGCCGGATTTGCAGCCGCCACTTCTCTCCCCTTCCTCCGCGGCAGAGGCGGATGGACGCAGGCGGGAAAGGAGGAGAGGACAGGGGAGCATGGACATTACCTGGGGCCCGAGCCCGGCAGCTGGGGCCTCAGCAAGGAGGGCAACGCCGACAAGCCGTCACAGCGCGGCTGGCGGGAAGGTCAGCTCCCGGCCGCTCTCCGGACTCCCCACGCCAGCAACGCAGCCAGCCCCACTGCAGACGAAGATAAAGCGCCCGACTTCCCGGCCCCTCCGACCCCGCCCCGCAGCCCGCTACGCAGCGTCATGCGAGCGGCCAGCGCCGGCTCAGGATTTCATTGGTGGTCCCGGAGGCCGCCAGGCTCCGCCCACCGCCCCCTGCCGCCCCGCCCCTTCCCGGAGCGCGGGTCCCAGGGTTAGAACCATCAGATCGCGTGGCCCCCTGCGAGGGAAGCTTCGCGTTAGCACTTCTTGACACCTCCGGCAGCTCTCGTTCCATTTCTGCCCCAGCGATCCAATATGCGGCAGAAATGGGACCGACACAACTTGCCGCTGGTCCGAAAAAAGGCACCCTGCATTGTCGCACAGTACTGGCGAGTCTGGTGCCTCTTCTGGAGACTTGCGGAATCCACCTTTGGACCGTGGATCATTGCAGTTTGAACCAATCCTCTAGGAAAACTAGAAGCACTAGCCAGAAGCATTTGTCATGGGATGCTTTAATGCTTTGTAAACTCCTGTGTCCTTCGGCGAATTAGATAAGGAGACCATAAGATAAGTGAAATAACAGGGCAATTAACTAAAATAAAACTTCACAAGCAAGGAAAAAATAATGACGCAGAGACTTAGGACACATTAGATACAACAGTTAGACTGTATCTGTTTAGATCGCGTAGATTTTATGAGGGCAAAGATGCAGGTAAACTTAGAGTAGAAGTAGGCGAAAGCAATGAGCAGTAGACTAAAGGCCCCCATTCATAGCCTGCAAAGCAGTGCAAGCCAACCTGGCCTGCGTCATCACTCCAACCCTACAGCAAACAGGTTGAAATGGCCACCTGTGACCCAGAATGGATCAAGTTTACCCAACTGACTACTCTCTGTGGACCTTTGAACAAGGAGGATTTGTATACATCCCCTGGCTGCCCAGGGTAGCCAGCACTGCTCACCCCCAAAGCAGAACCTGCCTCAGCATTCAGTCAACTCAGGACTGGAAGTCATAGGCAGACCCAATCAGTTTGCCTCTTCTTCAATTGTGATTACTAATTCTGCCAACTAGATGACAATAGGATCTGGTAGATCCCAATGACTCTTGTCCTTCACCTCTCCCCTCCCACTAGCAATAAGAACACAGGGACTCATTTCTTTGAGACTTTGTTGGCCACTATATATATATACATACCAAAAACATTCTTGTCTTTTCCTTTGTTTCATTTACTCATTCAAAACATACTGTGTTTTGTGTTCTTGGTGCTGAGGATAAAGGAGTGAATATAACAGAAGAAGCCCGGCACTTAGATGCTTATGTTTCTAATGGAAAAGACAAATTAAAAAAAAAAAGATAATCGCAGATGGTGATAAAGTGTTAAGAAAACAAAACAGAATGGTCAAGGAAGGACTTTTTGAGAAGATGATCTGAACTAAGACTTAAATGAGGAGGAGACAGCTATGCCAATTATGGGGAAGAGGAGCATTCTAGACAGAGGACTATGGGTGTGAAAGTGCTGATGCTGAACAACTTTGGCTTGTTTGAGGAACAGAAGACCAGGATGCTTGAAGCATCTTATTTGGGGGTGGGTATGAAATTGAGGTTCGCATGTTAAGCAGAAGAATAATCATGTTGTTAAGTTTGGATTTTTTGGTTGTTAAGTTTTGTCTTTTTTTTTAAGTCAATTTATTTTGTGGAGAATGACTTGGAGGGGGCTAGAAATGGAACACAGAGAAGCCAGAGAATGATTGGAAGCTATTGGACAGGTCTATGGGATCTGTGATGGTGACCTGAGTTGGAGTGGTTGCTATAGAAATTGAAGGATCTCAGGATATTTTCCTGAGGTGCAGGTGTGAAGAAAGGTAGTAAATAAGGTGACTCCCAGGTGGTTTTTTTAAAGCAAGTGGGATGGTGGCAATCCCATTTAGTTCAAAGAGGGAGGAGAAGACCGTTTAACATGACTAGGGGGACCTTGAAAGCCTCTGCCCAAACTCCAAGCCTCTCCTACCATGCCACTCAATCCTTAGGACCAAGCCGTGATTAAATGTGAATGTTGACTTCATCACATTCCAAAAACCATGTGTACAGAACTTGTGTTAGTTGCTAGGGATATAAATATGAATAAGAACAACTGTCTATTGGGGAGATTAATAAGAACTCAATCATTTCAAGACAATAGGACAAGTGTTATAATAAAAAGAGGTAACAAAAGTGCCTACCTTATAGGGTCATTGTAAGGTTGAAATGAGGTAATGCCTGCTAAGCTCCAAGTACAAACACTGGCATACGGAAGTGCTCAATAAATATTAGTAGTCATTTTACACTTTGTTACACTGACATTTATCATTGTTGTCGATGTTGTTATCTTCTAGATGCAGTGGGAGCAGATGGAATGATGTCACAGCCCACTATTCTAGGACAAGAAAGGTTGGATTGGAGGAAGTTTAACTGATTCCAGCTTTCTGAAACAGTAGGCAGAGGAGTTTAGTAGGCAGGCAAGGAAGGAGGGACAGCCCAAGCAAGAGAAAAACAAGGTCAAAGGCCAACAAGACGAGAGGGAGTCAGAACTATCTAGGAGACAGGAAGGTAGATGAGTATGGTTGAACTGTAGGTTTCATACTGAGAAGCAGCAAGAGATAAAGTTGGTGTCAGGGCTCAAGAAGTTTGTAGACCACGGTGAGAGAGTCTAACTCAGACTCCCAAGGACAGTGGGGAGTCAGTGAAGTTAAGTAAGGAAGAGTCATGAATTAGGAGACTGTACTAAATGAAATGCAACTAGAGGTCAAGAAATCAACAAAAAGGGCATTTCAGCAATATACGTGAGAAAGAACTGCCTAAACTAGGGCAGTAGCGAGTGGGATGGAAGGAAGGGGGCATATGTGAGAGAGATTTAAAGAGATGATTGATAGAATTAGAGAGTGTCTGGATGTGATGGTTGAGGATGTATCTAGTATTTCGGGCTCAGCAGGCTGAGTGGCTCGAGTTAATGGGGACTGAAGTAAGAACATGTATCCTGGAGGAGGAAGAATAAGCTTTACTCGGGTTAATATCTAAGCTGAACTCCACCTTCAACTGAGACCTAAAGGAACCAAACAAGAAGCAATCAAATTGTGTTTAGTTTTATAAGGAGCCAGAAAGGGAAACTGAATAGACCCCAAATCAAGTTTTAAAATACAAACTTCTCAGTTCTTCAAAGGGTCATATGTCCCTTAGTAATACCAAAAAAGCAATAAATCTTTATCCCACTTCAAGTAGGCATAATTCCTCCACTGGTACTCAGGCATAGCAAAAATAGACTCATCTGGAGTTTAGGTTTTGTGACTAAGCACAATGAGGCAAGAGTATAAATCAAGACAACCTTGATTGGTATGTCCCCGAAAACTCTGGGAGAGCTGGACTCCTCTCTTGTTTATATATTCAGAAGCACCTAGCACAGTATGTAAGAGCTACCTGATAAATACATCTTATGAGTTAATGAGGCCAGCTGAAACATAAGATTGTGGGGAGATCCCAAGCTAAAAAGAGGTCAGACACAACTTCATTCCTTCTCTTAGTGATTCAGTTATCTTGCATGCTGTCATCACTTGTTTTTCTACAAATAGATTTCTTCACATACAAGGGAGAGCACCGTCTATCCCTGTTAAGTAGACTGCAGCTTGCCCCCATAGATTGTCTCCAGCTCAAAGTACATTTTAGGCACTGCCATAGATGTAATCATTGTTCAGGTAATATACATACATGAGAAAACACCCTCAAGAGTTCCTAAATCACTAGATGATTTTTGTAAATCTCACTGGAGTTAAGTTGGTATAAATCTAAAGAAGATTCTGATCAGTGAAGACAATATGGTAAGCTCTAGAGAAACCGCTAAAAAAAGAACTCCAAAAAATATAGTGAAAAAAATCATTAAAAGAATTTAAGTGTTACACTAGGAAATAGTTTCTTAATGGAAAAAAAAAAAGTAGAGTAAGAAGAGAAGAAAACCAAAACAAAATGACATAGAGAACAAAATTTTAAATGGCAGACAGATTTGACTATATCAATAAAAATAACATTAAGTATGAATGACTTGAACAATCAGACTACATTAATAAGTAATATCCAGCTATATGGTATCTATAGAAGCACAGTTTAGATTCAAAGACACACATAGGTTGAAATTAAAAGAATGGAAAAGGATGTATCAAGCAAAAAGCAACCGTAAGAAAGCTGGAGTGACTGTATTAATATCAGACAAAACAGACTTTAAGGCAAAAATGTTTAAGAGCTATAACCATTTTGCAAAACAGTCTAGCAGTTAAACACAGAATTACCATACGACCCAGCAATTCCACTGCTATGTATATACCCAAGGGAAACAGGTCCACACAAAAACCTATACAAAAATGTTTATAGCAGCATTATTCATAACTTTCTCCAAAAGGTGGAAACTATCTAAATATCTGTCAACATTTAGAATGAACAAATAAAATGAATGAATAAATAAAATGTGATATATTCATATCATGGAATATTATTCATCTATAAAAGGAAATGAAGTACTGATGTACGTTTCAATATGGATGAAACTTTAAAATATTATACTAAGGGGAAATAAGACTGTCATTGAAGACTATATATTATATGGTTCTATTCATGTGAAATGTATGGAATAGGTAAATCCATAGAGACAGAAAGTAGGTTGGTGGTTACCTAGAGCTGGCAGAATTGGGTGGAAATTGGAAGTGACTAGTAAGAGTTACAGTTTCTCTTTGGGGTGATGAAAGTGTTCCAATAGTAATTGTAGTTATGGTTACACAACTCTGTGATGTGAGTACACTGAAAACCATTGAATTGTTCACTTTAAATGGGTGAATTGTATGGTATGTGAATTATATCTCAATAAAGTTATTTTAAAATAAAGGTAAAATTAATATAGAGGTCTGAATGGTGGTTACCTTTTACTGAGTTATCAATTGAGAAAAGACTTAAAATATTGGCACTCATTAATTATATTTTATTTTCCACTTAACTTTAATAGAATCTTTTATAAGTTTAACTTTTATAACATACAGTAAAATAATTTTTATTTTATATTTCCTATACGTACTTTAATAAAAATATATTCAACACACTCAATTTTCATACACTTTAAATTCTACTGTGTTTTATGTACTAACACTTTAGATCATTACTGTAGATGGAACACAAATAAGTGAACATCTTAATGATTTTGTTGATGATGGCAAGATAAAAGTTATGGAATAAATATATGACAATATATGAATTACATATATTTCAATTTTGTTCCCCATCTGAATATCATTAGATGATCAGCCAAAAATCTAGATACATGCAATAATACTTAAATTATCATTTTTGACATTTTACTTCTCTTTCAGACACGTAAAAAATATAGTTTCCTGTATGTTTTCCCATTTGATTGTTATAAAGGTTTATTTGTTGCAATAAGAAGATATATTTCACTTGATAGTTGTGTTAACTTGATTTATCACTTTTAAAGACTTAAATATAAAGCACATGGGCCTTAATTTATTCTTTTGTCCTCAATGCCACAAATGTTACAGGTGGGCCTACATATAGTATGTGTGTCCTGCTCGTTTATAGTTATCTATATCCTTTTTAGCCACTTGTTTCAACTTCCAACATATACACACAAATACAAACATACACACACACACACACACACAAATTCTTTACAACAGAGATGGTCTTGACTCCCCTGTGTAGTGTCTATCACAGTGATTGCAGGCATCAATAAATAGGTTTTGAATTTAATTGAATCACACATATAGGAAGTGGGAGGTAAGGTGTCCAGAAATGATTTAAGAAATTCAGGACAGAGAGGTGTGAAGAGTCAAGTCTTTTGCCCTGAAGACGTACAAAGCATAAGCAAGAGAGAGCTAGTTTAGTGACGCTAATTTGCGTCACTAACGTACAGTTTATGTAGGTTAGAGGTTCACTGACTTAGGTCCACTGGACCATGTGTGGTGATGAGACATGTGTCTTTTTGATATGTTGTTTAAGAAGGACGAGTAGGAGGACATTAACGTTCATACTCAAGGATAAAAAGCCATTCTCTAAAACCATGTAGGATCCTCTCTGCAATGTTCTAACAATCTACCTTTTATTTCCACTGGAGTCTAACTCTGTAGAAACTACCAGTAAAAAAAGAAATCAAGTTATAATTGTGGTTGTTTAGCAATATAATAAATAGTCATCTGTCAGAAATTTGACTAAGACTTCCTAAAAGGTTTTCAGGGCTGAAAAGGTTTTAAATAAAAAAAAAAAAAAAAAGAAAAGAAACAATGAATTTCACCAAACAGGTATCAGCTGGAAACAATTGCCTTTATTGGCTGAGTTCTTACAACTGCAGGGTCAATATGAAACAATGGATCCAGGTATCCACATTTCAGATCAAAAGGCAAACTTGAACAAATATTGGAGGATTGTCTCCCTTCTGTGGGAACACAGAATGTAGATCAAAAGAGTGCTGATTCATGGCAAGAACCAGTTGGCTCATCACCTCCTCCATTTTATCAAGTAAATTTTGTGACAGATTTGGCAGGAGCAAAAGCATGGAAGTCAGAAGACACAGGAAGTGTTCAGGAAATAATGAGTAATCAAGTTGGCCAAGAGAGCCACGGCTTCTCAAAATACTTCTGCCAAATAGCTCCTTACAGGGAAAGAATAAACTTGAATGCCCCACTCATTTAAGCATTTGTCCCCATATTCCCACTCAATGTCTTTGAAGTCTCATATTTTATTTTCAAAATGAATGCCAATTTTGCATATCAGTCTCTCATATCAATGGTATTATGTAAAAATAATGTTTTAAAGATCTGTCATCAGTGGAAAAAAATAAGTTTCCTATTTCTAAGCTTGGCTAATATACTTTCTTGGAAAAGTAGGTTCAATATACATGTGGCAAAGCCCTTTTTTACAAATGCATTTTTTTAAATTTTGTGAGAATTGTCATGAATATATACATATATTTTAAAGATTATTATTAATCAACCCTAATTCAAATTCAAAACCTAATAAGCTGTTTATTATTAAACTGAACACTAAATAACTACCACTAAACTGAAGAAATAGAACATCCCAGAACCTTAAAGCCCCCAGTATGGTCCTCCTAGATTGTTCTCCTCTGCTTGTCTTCTCTCCCAGAAACCACTGTCTTGACTTTTATGTTATTCATTCCTTTGTTTTTCAATATAATTTACTAGTTGACCATAAATGTAGATATTCTTAAACAAAACAAACAAACAAAAATATATATATAGAGTCCATGCCAAACCTTTCAAGTCGCCCACAAGGGACCAAGAGGAGGGCACTGGAGTCAAGAGCAGGACACTGGGTGACAAAGCAGGGCACTGAGCATGATCCCTGCACACAGCACCACCAGGGGCTTGGGTGGACCACCCAAGCCTCCCTCTTCTCCAGCCCAACCCTGGTTAGCAAGAGCTTGAGAAAAACCCTTCAAACCATTATACAGTTAAGCAGATACAAACACCATTACAGATATCAGACAGTCACCAATGATGACAATAAGGTCCTGGATGGTTCCAGAGAGATCCCAAGAAGAGGCCCTGAGACAACATGAAAAGTGACTCCAGCAAGCTATCAGCGGCCCCAACCCCTAGATGTCCCACTGAAACTAAAAGAATGATGCGAGAGCTGCCCAGCCAAGCCCTTTCCAATCTGCTGATCCCTAGAAACTGTACAGTGTTATTTTAAGTCACTAAATTTGAGGTGGCTTGTACACAACTACAAGACACTAGAAAAATGCCAAATTGTTTTCCAAAGTAGTTGTACCAACTTTAGATGGTAGTGAATGGCAGCACCTGTTGCTCTATGTCTTCATCATCCCTAATGTTTTTCCTGTCTGTTACACATGATATGAAATACGATTATGGTTTTAGATTGAATTTCTCTCTTTACCAGGGACTTGGTGCATGTTCATGTATTTAGTGGCCATTTGTGCTTTTATCTTTTTAATATCAAGTCTTTTGCTTGTATTTCCATTAGATTTTCTTCATAGAATTTAAAAATATTTTGAGTACTAATACTTGGTCAATCATATACATTACAAAATCTCTTCTAGGTTGTTTATTGCCTTTTCCACTCTTTTTATGGCGTATTTTGATGGACAGAAAGTAGCAATATCTTCTTTTCTGGTCTGAGCTTTTTCTGTCTTAAATTCTTCTACCATAGGATCACAGAGAAGGTCTCCTATAATTTATTTTGGAAGTTTTGGAAGTTTTGTTTTTCACATTTAAGTCTTTAATCATCCACTTGGAATTTATTTTTGTTTGATACAAGGCAGAATTTTTAAATAGGTCCAGTTGAGCATCTTCTCTCAACTGAAAGCTCTGCTGTATATCAAGTTCCTATACCTTGCATCCTATGTTTCTATATCCTGTATCCTATGGTCTGTTTCTCTGCTTTCTTTTCAGATCTGCTGGCTCATTTATTAATTGTTTTACCAACACCACATTGTTTCAATGATTACAACTGAACAATAAGATTTTTTTTTAATCTAGTAGGGCATGACCCTATTGCCTGATTTTTCCTTTTTAAGAATAGGCTCTGTCTCCCTATTTATTTAGTCTTCCTTAATGTCTTTCAGTAAACTTTTATAAATTTCTCTAAGATCTTGTACATTTTTGCTGGATATTTTCCTGAATAATTAACACCTTTTGTTGCTACAATACGGCTATCATTTTAAAATAAATGTTCTTATTTGTTGCTCGTATAATCTTATAACCAGAAATCTTACTCATTGCTCTCATTAACATTGTTCATAGATTCTTTTTTGTTTTTTCAAGTAGAATATCATCATCACCAAAGAATTACAGAGTCATAGCTTCCTCTCAAATTCTTTCCTTGCCTTGCCTATTACGCTGGCTAAGGCCTATAAAATAATGGTGAGTAGATTGGGGAAAGTGGATATTTCTGTCTTTTCTTGGTTTTAAAGAGAATGCTTTTAATGTTTTTCACCACTAAACATAATGTTTAGGGTATTTTGAGACTAGTTTTATCAGATTTAGAAATCCTATTCTATTAATAATGAAAAGCTTATTTTTTACATATCTAGGTAATTATATGGTTATTGTTATGTGGTTCCTTACCTCCAAGATGGCCCCAAATGATTCTCACCTCCTGAATACCTCTTGGTATTCACTCTCTTAGGTGATTCCTTTCACATTGTACCAGAGATGATCTGTATAATCAATAGAACAGGAGCAGAGGTGATAAAATGTCATTAGAATAGGTTATAAAAGATATGACATAAGGTTACAGAGGATCATGAGACTACTATGAAAAATTATATGCCAATAAAATGGACAATATAGAGGAAATGGACAAATTCCTAGAAATGTATAATCTCCCAAGACTGAACCAGGAAGAAATAGAAAATATGAACAGACCAATTATCAACAATAAAATTCAATCAGTGGGGAAAAAAACCACACAAAACTCCCAATGAACAAAAGTCCAGGACTAGATGGCTTCACAGGGGAATTCTACCAAACATTTAAAGAATAGTTAATGTCTATTCTTCTCAAACTATTACAGAAAAGTGCAAAGGAAGGAACATTTCCAAACTCATTCTACAAGGCCAGCATCACTGTGATACCAAAACCAGACAAAGATATGACACTCACACCCAAATTACAGGTCGATATCACTAATGAACACAGATGCAAAAATCCTCAACAAAATATTAGCAAACAGAATCCAACAATACATCAAAAGGATTGTACAACAAGATCAAATGGGATTTAGCCTAGGGATGCAAGCATGGTTCAATAGCCACAAATCAATCAATGTGATACACCACATTTAAAAAATTGAAGAATTAAAAACCATATAATCATCTTAATAGATGCAGAAAAAGCTTTTGAAAAAAGTTCAATATCCATTTATGATGAAAACTCTCATCAAAGTGGGTACGGAGGAGGCATACCTCAATGTAATAAAGGCCATGTATGATAAGCCCATAGTTAACATATTCAGTGATGAAAAGCTGAAAGCATTTCCCCTAGGATCAGGAACAAGACAAAGATGCCCACTCTCACCACTTTTATTCAACATGGTATTCAAGTCCTAGCCACAGCAATCAGAAAAGAAAAAGTAATAAAAGGAATCTGAATTGTAAAAGAAGTAAAACTGTCACTGTTTGAGATGACATGATACTCTACATTGAAAATCCTAAAGATTCCACCAAAAAAACTGCTAAAGCTCATCAATGTATTTGGGAAGGTTGCAGGATACAAAATTAACATACATAAATCTGTTGCATTTCTATACAGACCAACAACAGACTTTCAGAAAGAGAAATTAAGAAAATAATCCCCTTTACCATCACATCAAAAAGATTAAAATACTTAGGAATAAACCTGCTTAAGGAAGTAAAAGACCTGTACTCAGAAAACTGTAAGACACCGACGAAAGAAATAGAAGACAACACAAACAGATGAAAAGATATACTGTGTGGAAAAATTAATATTATTAAAATGACTATAATACCCAAAGTAGTCTATAGATTCAATGCAATCCCTATCAAAATACCAAAGACATTTTTCATAGAACTAGAACAAATAATTTCAAAATTTGTATAAAGACACAAAAGACCCCAAGTAGCCAATCTGAGAAACAACAGAGCTGGAGGAATCACACTCCCTGACTTCAGACTATACTACAAAACTACAGTAATCAAAACAGTACAGCACTGGCACAAAAACAGACACATAGCTCAATGGAACAGAATAAAAGCCCAGAAATAAACCTACATACTTATGGTCAATAAATCTATGACAAAGGAGGCAAGAATATACAATAAGAAAAAGACAGACTCTCCAGTATATGGTGCTGGGAAAACTGGACAGCTATGTGTAAAACAATGAAATTAGAACATTTTCTCACACCATATACAAAAATAAACTCAAAATGGATTACTGATCTAAATGTAAGACCCAAAACCATAAAAATCCTAGAAGAGACCATAGGCAGAACATTCTTTTTTTTTCTTAGCTTTTTTTAAATGGATTTCCTGGAGATTGATCCCAGGACCTTGTGCATGCAAGCATGCACTCTGCCACTGAACTATACCCTCCCCCAGGCAGAATATTCTTTGACATAAATTGTAGCAACATTTTTTTCTGTCTTCTAAGACAAAGGAAACAAAAGGAAAAATAAACAAATGGAACCTAATTAAACTTAAAAGCTTTTACACAGCAAAGGAAACCATCAACAAAACAAAAAGACAACCTACTGAATGGGAGAAAATATATGCAAATGATATGACCAATAAGGGGCTAATATTATATACATCTTTTACAACTCAACATCAAAAAAAAAAAAAAACCCAACCTGATTTTAAAATGACCAGATGACCTTAATAGATATCTTCCCAAAGAAGACATACAAATGTCCAACAGGCACTTGAAAAGATGCTCAACATAGCTAATCATCGGAGAAATGCAAATCAAAACCACAGTGAGCTATCATTTCACATCTGTCAAAATGGATGTCATCAAAAAGAGCACAAATTACAAACCTTGGCAAGGATGTGAAGAAAAGGGAGCACTTGTGTGCTATTGGTGGCAATGTAAATTGGTTCAGCCACTGTGGAGAACAATACGGAGATTGTTTAAAAAACTAAAACAGAACTACCATTTGGATTCAGCAATTCCAATCCTGTGTATATATCAAAAGAAAATGAAAACACTAACTTGAAAAAATACATGTACCCCAATGTTCATAGCAGCATTATTTACAATAGCCAAGATATGGAAGCAACCTAAGTGATGAATGGACAAAGAAGCTGTGAGACACACACACACACACACACACACACACACACACACACACACACAGTGGAATACTACTCAGTCATTAAAAAAGAATGAAGTTTTGCCAATTGCAACAATATGGATGGACCTGGAGGGTATCATGCTTAGTAAAAAGGTCAGAAAGAGAAAGACAAATAGTGTATATTTTTTATTTTTGGTGGGGGTTATTAGATTTTTATTTCTTTACTTATTTAATGGAGATACTGGGGATTGAACCCAGGACCTCATACATGCTAAGCACACAGTCTACCACTGAGCTATCTCCTCCCTCTGACAAATACTGTATCTTATCACTTATATATGGAATCTAAAAAAATAAAACAAATGAGTGAATGTAACAAAAAAGAAGCAGACTCACTGATAAAGAGAACAAACTACTGGTTACCAGTGGGGAAAAAGAAGGGTATATAGATGAGATAGGGATAGTGGATTAAGAGGTACAAATTACTATATATAAAATAAATAAGTTACAAGGATATAATGAACAACACAGAGAATATAGTCAATATGTTGTTATAACTATAACTATAAATGGAAAATAATCTATAAAATTATGTATGAATCCCTATGTTGTACACCTGAGACTAATATAATATTGTAAACCATCTATATCTCAATATAAAAGCCAGAAAAGAGATAATATGACATCCGTTTAGATACATAGATCAATGGGATAGAAATGAGAGTCCAGAAAAAAAAACTTTACATTTATGATCAATTGGTTTTGAGAAGGGTGGCAAGTCACTTAAACAGAGAAAGAATAGTCTTTTCAATAAATGATGCTGAGTCAACTGGACAACCACATGCAAAAGAATGAAGTTAAACATCCATCTTAGGACCATACTTTAAAAAAAATACCTCAAAATACATCAAAATGTTAACATAAGAGCTAAAATTATAAAACTCTAAGGAAAAAACAGGCCTAAATCTCTGTGACCTTACATCAGGCAATCATTTCTTAGATGGGACACCTAAATCACAAGAAACATTAGAAAAAAATAAATTATACTTTACCAGAAAGTAATCACATTCAGAATCTATAAAGAACTCTTAGTTCAACAATAAAAGGACAAATAACCCAATTTTAAAATGGGCAAAGAAATTCAACTGATATTTCTCCAAAGACCAAACAGCCGAGAGCACATGAAAAGACGCTCAACATCACTAGTCATCATGGAAATGCAAATCAAACCCACAGTGAGATACTATTTCATGCCCACTAAGGTAGCAGTAATAAAAAAGACAACCAATAACAAGTGTTGGCGAGGAAGCGGGGGAATTGGAACCCTCCTACAGGGTCAGGGGAATATAAAATGGCATAGCACCCTTGGAAAACAGTTTATCAGTTTCTCAAAAAGGTAAACATAGAGTTACCATGTGTATGCTTATATTCCTTAGGAAGTCTCTGAGGACCAGGTTTAAAGTTAATTTTCCCAAAGAATATCTGAATTTGCTCTGCCAGGTGCTTCTGCCAGATGGAGCAATAGCAATCCAAGCCCACATTAAGCGACAGTTTTAAGTGGAGTCTTCTGTTTATTCCGTTTTTTTGCATAGTTCAGAAATTGCTCCCAAGTCATGTTTTTCCTCCAGCAAAGCTTAGGTTGATACAAGCAAAAGTCACTGCCAAATCCTCCTGTGTGGTTTTTTGTTTTCCTTGTTTCCTTGCTGAAGTAAAGTATCTTCTTGAGACTCCCAGGTCCATGTAGGGATTTCAATCCAATCTTCTACTATAAGGGGACAAGTCTTAGTTTTCTTTGTTCTCACTGCACCTATTAGACCTCAAGTTTTAGGCCACCCATGTAGACAGATGCCGCCAGAGCAAACACCAACATTTGATGGCTTTGCTGATTTCAAGTTTTCCTACCAATTCAGCCATACATGTGAAAGTTTTATATACATATATTATAAGTTTTAGGTATTCTATAAAGGATTTCTTTAAACACCTTATCTGTCATAATGCCTGAAATGAAAAATCTGACAAAGCCTATTTGTGCAAAAGTTTACACTCCCCATCCCACCCCCACTCTCAAAAAAAAAGTCTTTACGTAAACACTAGTCTCTGGGAAAATGTATCATGTTCATTCCGTGGATTCCATTGCCCTCTGGACACTCTTGCATCAACCATTGTCTCAGAAACACTGTGGAGGAGTGAAGGATTAGACTGAAAGGTTAAGCTGTAGTCACGTTTAAAACAGTCTTAAATGCAAATGTAGAAATATTCCGATTTCCAAATTGTCACTTCTGTGGTTCAACAGATTGGAATTCGATGGCAGACATACTTCCAACTGACAGCATTTGTTTTTTAAAAATATGTTCTTCCATGTACGTTGATGTATGACTGAAGCACTATGCTATACACCAGAAATTGACACAACATTGTAAACTGACCATACTTCAGTAAAAAATATTTTTATAAATAGGTTTTCTTCATTCAAACTATTGATAAAAAAAATTGTTCACATACCGAGGCATGGGGAAATCATTCTGACTTACGCATGATTTAACATGAATTTTATGCTAACCAAAACAGCCTGTTTGCGGCCTATCAAACGTACATTGCACCTCTGCTTTAATTATTAAAGAAAAGGACGCATTGACCAGAAGTAAAGAATGTCCATGTTAAAGATAGAGATTAAATGCCTCCCTTCGTGGGATGCCAATGTTGGTATTCCTTTGATGATAAAACTCCTTTCCTAGGTGCCATACTGACTTACCGTGTACATGCTGATCTGTTGGGTTTTTTTTTTTTTTTTTTTTTTTTGGAAACCTCAGAGGGATGTATCCCTGACTTGTTTGATGTTCTTTCTTCTGATGAGATATAAAACTGCTGAAAACCATGCTTCTCTGGAGCATTTCCTTAGAGTTATCCGAGAGGCTGTCTCCTGGGTTATAGTCTCAGTATGGTGCAAACACAACTCTCTTCTGCTATTAGAGATTGTCTGATGAGGATTTCCCTTAACACTATTAAGTGATTTATGTGTGCTTGACACTGGTTTCATACTGTGTGGAGCAAAAGAAACTATGAAAGACAAGTTCTGTCCCTAAGTAGTTTATAAGGAAATCTACAAAACATTTCCTGTATGCAAATCTCCTGTATGTAAATCTTTACCGGGTAAAGCAGGACAAGTGCCGCGTAAACGGTGAGAGTTCAGAGAGTTAAAGAAGTTCAAAGTAGGGAGCAGTACTTCCAGCTTGAACAGAGGGGACAGTGACCAACAGTCCTGGTTTGCTGGGGTCTGAGAGGCTTCCTGGGACACAGAAACTACAGAGAGAAATCCAGGGTAGTCCTGGGCAAACAGGCCAGCTGGTCACCTTAGCAAAGGCAACGTTGCAGGAGGAGTCAGAGAAGGCCTGTAGAGCACAAGAGAAGGAATTTGGAAAAAAACCCTATAGAATTAGCTGGTATTACCTTCTTTAATACCTTTAACGTATATACAAGCTAACCCCTTCACCACTCTTACCAACAGCAGTCCTAGCAATAAATTGTGCAATGACTCCATTTTTGTGAGTACGTTCTTTTGATTGTCATGTGGATTGAACTCTATCAACCATTGGCTTCTGCTTTCACTATTACACCTGGGTTTCCTACACTGTCTTCTAACTTCCAATTGCTTTCCTTTCAAAATTGTGTTAAATGAGAGCTTTTTGCAATGCCTCCTCCTCTCCAAATGTATTAAATGACAATGGAGTTTTATTGGTGGGAATTACATGCTTGGGTCAAACATTAGAAGGAAGGCTGCTTATAAACATAAAATGGGTCTTCGTTTGAATTCAGATTCTCATAAGCAACAGTTGGACTTTAGAGAGGGGAGAAGCTGTTCACCTATGTGGAATACTGTGAACTAGTGCTTCTCAAACTTTAATACGCAGAGAAACTACCACCATCTCTCATCTTGTAAAAATGGCAGATTCTGACTGGTAGGGCTGCAAGGGCCTGGGAGTCTGCGTTTGTAATAAGCCCCCAGCTGATTCCACTGCTGCTGGTCGTAGGACCACACTTTGGGGTAACAAGGCTGTAACAGAGAAAGGCTCTTTTTGCCGCTTGTCCTTGCCCAAATTTCCCTCCACTCCCTAAAGTCCTTTTACTGTGCTGTTGAGCCTGAGAGTCTGCCAATTATACCATCTGAAACAAGTTGTAGATTTATTTACAGCTTAACATTAACTCTTTTAATCAGGTAATTATCCTCATCTGACCCATTGAACTAGGAACTTTGAGGATGAATGTTGATTTTTGTGGGTGAACAATATAGTAATGAGATACTATCTTAAATGACAAACATAAAGATGCAACAGGAGGCGTCTAGGAAGAGAGGTGGGCGATGGGCACCTGCAGAGTATTGCAAAAGCAGGAACACTTAGAGTTAGGCCAAAGGCAATATTAGCAAGTAGGAGGAGGTGATAAAAGAGGTGAAATGCTGCCTACAATGAACCTCATAGTTTTAAAAGTCTTTCCTTGGGCCAGTCTGAGGAAAGAAACCTGATCCTAATAAAAATAGCAAGTCTATTTCTTACTTTTTTATTTTAAATTTTGGGAGGAGGTTTATTTACTTATTTATTTAATTGAAGGTACTGGGGATTGAACCCAGGACCTCGTGCATGCTAAGCACACACTCTACCACTGAGCTATACCCCCTCCCCCTATTTCTTACTTTTTATAGAAAGCTAATATGACACCTGTATATATCAGTGAGATTCACTGCTTTTTCTTAATTTGCTTCCACAGTTGTGAAATGCAAGAAGTAAGCTTGCTAAATGCATATGCATATGCTAGTTGAAACTGTAGGCAATGTCTCCTAATAAGTATTAAAGATTCTAAGATAGGATTTAGACCTAAAATTATGACGAGTTATTGACAACACAGAATGATAGCTCTTGAATGAATAAGAGATCACCCAGTGCTTTTACTCTATGGATGAGGAAACTAACAACAAGCAGGTTTAAATGGATTACTCAACTTCATTCAGGTAGTTAGTGAAATAGTCTGGACTTGAATACCAGAACTCTTGATTTTTAACCAAGGGCTTTCTATAATACTAAGAACAAGTTTGAAAACCTGGGTTAACATTTCCCAAAAGGCTTCACATTTTAATTTTAATAACTTCTTTTTTTTTACGTATAGAAGTGTTTTTGTGCTTAATGATCTGGTATTTAATGGTTCAGTACTTTTGACAAATTTCCAATGTTTTATCTTTAACATTTTTATTTATACTTTCTTTTTCTCTTTCTTGTTTTTTACAAATCCTTGTACCAAGAGCTCCTGTTTTGTTTTGTTTTGTTTTGTTTTTTACATTTCTGGGAGACCCATGCAATTTATTATATATAAGGTCAAAACCAAGATAAATCCATTTATTTTCTAAACACATTCCAGGTGTCATCAAGAACACTCCTTCTGATAAAACAATAAAAGCTACTCTCCTATCCTGAGAGTAAGCCTGGGTTTCTTCTGAAATTCCTCTGCAATACTCCCATGTCTGAATTTGGATAGCCAAAGGCAGATGCAAAGTAGAAGTTAGAGCCAAATGAGATATACCTTTGAGTCCTGCCCTCCAACATTACCCCACCTGTCCGCTTAGCCTACTTGGCCAGGACACACCTTGAAGTGTACATTTTAAACAAATGAAGTACTAATACTTCACAATGCAGGTTGTAAAGCAGTGAAATTTCTCACCAAAAAAGACACAAACTAATATGTTACCTTCCCAGGCTCCATCTTCCCCCTTATCAAAAATGCATTATGATATCAGACTTTTTACACTCCCATGTGAATTTGAACTCAAATCATTGCATTTTTTAAAAAACAATTTGGGTCTATACCTCAGTGCTACTCTAAAAGTGACAGAAAAGGTGAGCCCTCCGTTCTTATGACACCGGTATTGGTGGGGGACAAGATAGCTTTAGTACAGAAGCTTTTCAGAACCCCTGAAATCACACTTGGTAGAGAACACACTATTCTGGCATTACAATTATAGTTTCACAGAAATCTTAGGAAGGCTTCTCGCTTCGTGGAAGATTTGTCACTTCATGTTGCTTCTTTTCTGTCTTTGATTAACTTTCTCCCTTTAATTAGCTTTCAAATAATGCTTACAGTTCAAACAGTCCAATCCCTGGGAATCCAACACTTGAGAATTCAAATGGAAAAGAAAAGTGCAGAGCTCTTGTCAATTTCTAGGTGAATTTCAGTTTTGCTTTCTAGGTATGAAAACGATTCAGGGTAGCTCAGGAATATATTTTATGCTGATTAAAGAAATTGGATTTATTATAAAGATTTTTTTTCAAATAATTTAAAAGAAAAAAGTAAGATGGTACTCTCTAGAAATTAATTTCTCTTTAGTTGATCAGATCCCTATGTAGCAAAATAATTTGCACTCCTTGATCGTGGTAGGTCGTTATAAGAATGGCTCCCAAAGTATCAGGAGCTTCTTTTTCATCATAGTCCTTTGCAATATGTTGTTACTTTTCCTTCCATCAAAAGGTAATGTCTGTCATTCTACCCCATAGAATCTGAACGGGCCTTGTGACTTGCTTTGACCAATACAATGAAGTGGGAGTGATGTTATATGTGAGTTCCAGAGCCTGTGTCTTAGGAAGCTTGCTGCTTCTACCTTCAGTTTTCTAGAACCAAGCTGCCATGTAAAGAAGCTAATGCTGGCTGCTTGCTGAATGATGAGAAACTACTGGGAGAGAAAGGTCCCAGCCCTCCAGCTGCCTCACCAAGGTCAAGGAACAAGTCTTATTATGAACCACAATCATACTCTCTACCTTACATTTCTTGCTAAATGTGAAATAAATATATTGTCAAATACGCATGTAAATAGAGAGTAAGATTTTTTTTTCTAGGATCCTAGATGAGAATATCCAGAGTATGTTAATAAGCCTGGGGATTATATTGTAAAATGAGCAGAGAATGAAGGTCAGTATTGTAGCATCATCACTTAAAATCCCTTAATTCAATGCAGTTAGGGTATAGGAAGGCATTAAAGAACTATTGACCTTTGACAACTCCAGAAAGTGACCACAAAAGCCAGTTAGATAGCTGGGGTTACAGTCGTGCATGTAAGTGATGTAAGGAGCTAGTTTGGAGATAACATCTAAACTTGAGTCCCAGGAAAGAGGTCAAATAGGAAAGAGAGTTGTTTTTTTTTTTTTTTTTTTGAGTTATAATGTTTGTTTTCTGGCTGGTTTTTAATTATTTTGTTTGTGACATCAATTTTTATGAGAAGAAGAAGACAAATACTGGAAAATCAGACCATATGGATATGCCCATGCCAGAGTGGAAATTAGAGAATATAGTCACTTGGGGTTTGTGATTTCCTCATTTACCTGCTTCTTGCAAGGCTTTGGCTATTCCTGTGCCTACAGGTTAATTCGTTGGGTAATCAAGCACAGAGTTCACCTAAGGTAAATACAAAATACTGAGCTCACACCTCTGAAAATAAGAACATATCTTTTTAGAGTTCTTCAAATATAATAGAAGTGAATTTATGTTATACCAGCAGGGCTTTCTTTTTAGTGCCCCATTCAGTGGAATTTTATTTGTAATATTTCTGGATGGTAATTTATATAATGTCTTCGGGATTTATGTTTAAACTACACATAAAGATTTAAAATAAATTACCTTTGAGGAGAGTGGGTACAGTTCAGTGGTAGACAGCATGCTTAAGATGCATGAGGTCTTGGGTTCAATCTCCAGTACCTCCATTAAAAAAATAAATAAAATAAAATAGATTACCTTAGAGGTTGATGAGTCAGAATAATAGAAATAAGAAATATGCAATTCATTTCTCAGAAGAAAGTCATTAGATAAACCCAAAGTAATGTTGTTGTTAAGACTGCACTTTCTTTTTCTAACTCAAGAAAATGTATTTAATAATTTTCTGGATGTCTCTAAAAATCCAGGTGTCATTTCTCTATATGTTGACATTTTGTCCATTTTAACCATATTTAATTTATATACAGCAAAACTCACTCTTCAGAGATATCTAGTTGTCTTGTAAATTGATCTGATAAACTAATTACTGCCAACATTTTAACATATATGGACTTATTAATGTGTTCTCTAATAGAATCGCATTCTAGGAACTTTTTGAAATAGTATCTTATCCAAAGTCAAGATTCTGCTAGAAGTGATTCCAAGGATGCTGGCAAATCTGTGATCAGGGTATTTTGGGGCAGGCGGTTCTCAAAGAAATCTCACCACATACAGCCTTAACTAGCAGCCTAATCCCTTACGCCAGTATGACGGGACTGCCCCATAAAATGCCTCCCTGTAATTACAGAGGTAAATGAGAATTGCCCTTTCTGATAGCATATGTAAAACCTTTCTACAGGTCAAGGGTGAGATAGTGTAAAAGAAATTCCTTCAGTGTGAGAGGCAGACCATAGCATGTTGAAAACTGTACTTTCCTTTTTCTTTTTTTTTATATAACTAGCAAACATTCCTCCAATACCTTTTCTTAGGCGAATACCTTCAAATACAGTCATCTGGTAAATAAATAAAAATTTACTGAGCACCTGCTATGTGTCAGACTCTGTGCTATGTGGTTTTAAATGTGCATGAGCGCATTTCATTATTCTTACTGTACACATCCCTCCCTTTTATGAAGCCAATCCAGTGTTGACAATGTTTACAATCAGGACTCTAAATTTCATATGTATAAATATAAATATAATGGCTATATGATATCTATCCACTAGACCATATTCTTTGAGGTAAATGATGACCTGTTCACTTTTCTGTCCTCTGAGCCTGAGCCTACTCCAACGCCTAGCACTTAGTACATAGGATCTCATTAAATATTTTCAGAATAATTCCTAAAGAAATTACGGGGGAAGGGTATAGCTCAGTGGTAGAGTGCATGCCTAGCATGCACAATGTCCTGGGTTCAATCCCCAGTACCTCCATTTAAAAAATTAAATAACCCTAATTGCCTTCTCCCAAAATAAAATAAAAAATTAAATAAGAAAATATTTTTAAAAAGAAATTATGGAATGGTTTGTTGGGCAGATCATTGTGATTAGTACTTTGTAAGTGTATTACCAGTAATATTAGTGTTTTGAGTTACTAGGGTAAAGGGCGTTAATATGTGAACGTGACCTCCCCCAACAGTGCTTTGTACATAATAGGCACTCAATAAAGATTTAATTAAGTGAGAAATTTTAGAAAGCATTGTTAGGGTACAGAGCTTTATATGGTCCGGTTTTATAAGAATGTATGTAACCAGAGACTCCACTTCTCTAGTCCCCGAGCTTGCAGTTTACTCATCCCTAGCTTTTCCTCCGAGTGTGGCTATTGGATCCCTGTAGCCTAGGACGCTTGGAGAATCCAGGGTAACCAGTGCACAGAATGTCTTGCTGCTATCATGAGATGGAATTCTGATAGCAAGTGGCACCTGGCCTCTACAGAGTGCTGGCTGGTCCTCTGTTCTGGCTTCTGCCAAGACATTGGCAGGATGCTTGTTTATAACAATCTCCATCCACACGCACTGACGCGTTACGGGCTATAGCCTGGCCCTGGACCTAGAATCAAGATGTGCTCACGTATTTGCCACGTTATGGACCCAAGGCTCTGGCTAATTTTTCTCCTTTCCTCTTTGGAAGCCTGGCAGGTTGCTCCTAAATTTAGCTCCAAAGAGAAAGCTAAATTTAGCTCCAAATAGAAATTGATTTTCTAGCCTGAATATCCAGCCAAGGTTTCTTCATCCTCAGACTTATGATTATCCCCCAAGTCTCTGGGCCCCACAGGAGGGAAGAAACAGCTCCTTATTTATATTTAAGGGCCCTCCTTCCCATACTTTCCTTGGTTCCTGCTGTGGGATTCCAAGAATAGACAGTAACTACCTTTCAGGCAGCAAAGTCTGAGAGGGTCTACCTTGGATGTAACCAGCCCCTATTCTGCCCATTTTTTATTATTTTGTGAGCATTCCAGCCTCTGCTGTCTCTCTATCTTGGATCCTTCGTTATCTGTGAAGGGAGGGAGAGCTTGTATCAGCCTTCATTTCAGCTCCTCCTTTCTCTAGTTTCACCTTTGTTTCCTGAAAACTCCAAAATATGCCTTAGATTTAAGATTCTCCTTTGTGCAGCCCTCTATAAATACCCATTTTTTTCAAGAGAAAATAAAAGCATGGACATAGCTAGACAGTTCCTTCTGGCCTTAAGCGTCTCAGATGATCACCTCCAACCAAAGTTCAAAGCTGTAGTTGATAGTTCCAGTTGACTGCAGGGAGCCTAGTGTGGGTCTTGATGGCTCTTTCAAAATGATTATGTCTTCTTTTCCTCTCTCAGAATTAGACTCCTTAATTGTAGAAATCTTGAAGGCAGTTTTCACAGCTTTATCCTCCATCTTTGCTCTTCACTGAGAACAGCGTCTCCGAAGACTTGATTTTTCCATGGCATCCACTGAAGATAAGTTTTGGGAGCAAAACCTGTAAATGTGTATGATGTCTTAGTATTTGTGAATTTGGAGATTTTCCTTTCTCTGGAGTCTAGTCTTAAAATTTTTGACCAGAGAGATCTGATGAGTCTCTATAGTCTCAAAAAAAATTTGTTTTTAACTTTTAAGTTCCCAAATCTTAACACATGCAACAACATGGATGGATCTCAAAAGCAGATTCCTAAGTGAACCGAGTCAGATTCACCAAGTTACATATGATTCCATTTATATGATATTTTGGAAAAGGCAAAAGGTAATAGGGATAGAAAACACGTCAGTGGATGCCAGGAACTGGCAGGAGTTGGGGGACGGGTTGATTACACAGGGACAGGGCGGTGTTTTGGGAGATGGTACTGTTCCGTATCCTGATTTTGGTGGTAGTTAAATGACTTAAAACTCACAGAACTATACTAGTGTACAGTGTTAGTAAAGGGTGAATTTTACTCTATACAATCATAATTTGTAAAAATGGAAGGAACTGTTTTGCCCAAATTCTTTTAAGAACCTACAAACCCTTCACTTCATTCATATATTTTCTACCTGGGATCATCAATAACTTTTAGGGCACCATCCCTGGCGCGCTATATTGATATCTAGTCCCCTTTTGATATCTGCTTCTTTTGTAGAACTTCAGCAATGTGTCCTAAAATTTTCTTTCTTTCTTCCCCAGGAGTGGAAAGGTCATTCCAGATAATACCCTCAGATTTTGAAAATCATTATTCCCATCACAGGCTGAACAGCCTTTCCCACAGACTATTGCAACATACATGTTAGGCATGTCTCTGATGGCTTGTCCAGGCTTGGGGTAATTAGGGTTTTCTTGTACACCAAGACTTGCCACAGTCCATGTCAAGAAGAGCACTGTTGTTTTTAGAAAGTTTTGGAGTCTGGGTTAGAAACTTTAGAAAGTACTTTCTGAACATCTACTTTACATAAAACTCGCCAAGGACAGGGATCACAAAGAAGAAATTAATATCATCACGTTCTCCCTCTTGCATATTCTGCCAACCACTCTATATCTGCCTGGTTTTGAAGCATAGTCTAGAATCCTTTCAAACTCAGGCTTACCACAGACCACTAGTCTCTGTCTGCCACATGAGCAGTCATTTCAAGTACCCACAGCCAACCATGTGCTCTAGCCTGTCTGCAGCATCGTCGCCATTGTCTAGAAAATAGTGAATACTTCCCACTTTGGGAGTTTCAATAAGTCCATAATATAAAGCATACTAGATGGGAATTCACAAATATCCTGGGATAAGCCCCTAGGAATGTAACTTACTGCTTCCATGAACACATGATAAAAATATTGTTCCATCTTTTAATCTTCCTAAATAAATTGCACTAGTCCCAGTCACACTTATCAGGAAGTCTAGAATCACTCTCTCTTCAGGTTCCTTCCTCCCCATGAATTTTCAATTAACTCAAGGCCTTAAGCAATTCTAAAGGTCAGTCTGACATCCTTCTTGTGACAGAGACTGTTAGCTGATCATCAAACCAAGATTGTTAGATTTAGCATATAAAAACACAGGATGCCCAAACATTACATGAGACATACTTATACTAGAAAAAGGTTGGGGGAGGGTATAGCTCAGTGGTAGTGTGCCCTAGGACGAGGTCCTAGGTTCAATCCCCACTACCTCTATTGAAAATAAATAAACCTAATTGCCTCCCCACCCCCCACCCCCCCAAGAACAAAAAAGTTATTTATTGTTTACGTGAAATTTAAATTGAACTAGGTGTCCTATATTTTATCTGGCAATCCTACACCAAAGCCATTTCTTCTCTCTGGACATACAGCTGTATTATATTTCTCAGCTTCTCTGGCAGTTAGATGGGGTCATGTGGCTGAGCTGTAGCCATAAAAACCTCTCAGGCACAATCCTCTTCTCTCTTTTTTTTTTTTTTTTCCTAACTGGCTAGGAAATCCATCTGGCGAAGATGGTGGAGCCGCAAGGTGAAGGAATCTGGGTACCTAAGTCACCCCTGGAGTGGGTGCTGCCTAGGAGAATCACCCAGGACAACCATATGCCGTGAACCATGAGCACTGCATAAACTGTTTTTATTGTTAAGCCACTGAGACTGAGGGTTTATTTATCATAGCAGATAGTTTTACCTTAACAATACAGAACATTGCTATCTGGA
Source organism: Camelus ferus (assembly GCF_009834535.1). NCBI lineage: Eukaryota > Metazoa > Chordata > Mammalia > Artiodactyla > Camelidae > Camelus > Camelus ferus. The sequence continues at coordinate 4,934,729 of NC_045716.1, forward strand.
GGTAAATGGAGTGCTGCTGTCTTTGTCTGTTCAGCTGCTGTAACACGGTATCATAGACTGGGTGGCTTATAATTGACAGAAATTTATTTCTCACAGCTCTGGAAGCTGGGGAGTCCAAGATCAAGGTGCTGGCAGACTCAGCTGATGAGGCCCTGCTTTCTTGTTCATAGATGGCCATCTTTTTGCTGTGTCTTCGCATAGCAGAAGGGAAAAGGAATTTCTCTGGAGTCTCTTTTAAAAGGGTGCAAATCCATTCATTAGAGTTCTGTAGCTGCCATAGCAAAAACCTAAAATTTGTGATGTTAGCTTAGCGGATCAGCTGTGGGAAGTAAGGAAACAGATACCCAAATCTAGAAAAATGGAGACACATATTATGCACTAACAGAAGGCTTGATAAAATGTGACTTAAAATAACATAAGAAGGATGAAGATATGCCTAAATGAATTTGTAATTCTAGGGCAAAGAGCTTTACTCTTTTTCTTTTCATCTCCTTTCTTTCCTTCCTTCCTTTCTTTCCTTTTTTCTTTTTGGTGCCAGGTACCCCTTGGGCAGTTTGGTGAAGCTTACAGATCCCATTTCTGAGTAATATTTTTAAATGTATAAAATAAATGTGGACAAGGAAACCAATTGCATCAACAAATGCTTAGTGAAATACTTTTAAAAAGCAAACATGTGATACAGTAATATATTTGCATCTTTATTAATCTATTAAATAACAAGGTCTAGGAATCTTGTTAATTTTCTGTGTTAACTTGCCTGCGCACCAGGTGCCCAGATGTTTGATTAAACCTTCTGGGTGTGTCTTTGAGGGTGTTTCTGGATGAGATTAGTATTTGAATCAGTGGACCAAGTGAAGCAGACTGCCCTCCCCAATGTGGGTGTGATACAAGAAAACGTGGAGTGAGTTGATGGCTGTGTCCCAGGTCTCAGTTGAATCCCTTGTATGTGCCCCACCAACTGTGGGTCCTGGGCTTCACACAGGAAAGAATTCAAGAGCAAGCCACAGTTGAGTAAAGGTAGATTTATTCAGAGAGATACATACTCCATAGACAGAGTGTGGGCCATCTCGCTTGGAAGGGAGAGTGGCCACGAGGTACGGGAGTTGTTAGTTTTAATGGGCTCTGCAACTTCATATGCTAACAGGTGGGAGGATTATTATAACTACTTTGGAGAAGAAGCAAGAATCCCCAGGAATTAGGCCACTGCCCACTTTTTGACCTTTTATGGTCAGCCTGGGAACTGTCATGGCGCCTGTGGGAGTGCCACTTACCATGTTAATACATTACAGTGAGCACATACATAATGAAGCTCAAGGTCTACTGGAAGTCAAATTTCCTGCCATCTTGGGCCTCAAGGTCTGTTGGGAGCTGAATTTTCTGCCATCCTGGTGTTAATTGCTGTGTCATTCCTTGAATGGTTGTGCCCTGGCCCCTTCCTTCCTGTCTGAGGTTGGCCTCATCCAATCCATCGCAGGCCTCAATAGAGCAAAAATGCTGAATAAAGGAGAATTTACTCACTCTCTGCCTGACTGTCTTCAAGCTGAGACACTGGTCTTCTGACCTGGGACTCAAACTCAGACAGGAACTTACATCATCGGCTCTCCTGGGTCTCAGGCCTCCAGACTCAGACTAGAACTGTGCCATCAGCACTCCTGGATCTCCAGCATGCCGACTGCAGATTTTGGGACTATCATAACTTCAAAGTAATGATGTGTTTATGAGTGTAAACAGTATCTTGAGATAGGTTACAACATGTGTGCAACAACTATTATATGATATGATACTTGTGATATAATTCACAGGAACTGCTCATCCTACTGCGATTTGTTGCCTACATTTATAACTGAATAAAGGAAATGCTAACTTTTGGTTGAGGGTTAGTGAAAATAAAGATGTAATTTAATCCCCATTTTGGTGGACAGTGTTGGTGCTCTGTCTGATCTCCTCAGATCCTTTTTAGGGGTTCCATCTGCTAATCCCACCCTTTCTATTACCTGTGCTTTGCCAGCTCTAACCTGAGACTCATTTCAGATTGCTACCCCTGGGCTGCTGCAGCCCTTTGTCTACAGATGCAGAATTTTGAAACCACATGGGTGTTAAAGTCTCCAAAGGGCAGCACATCACCAATGACTGAGTGGTAAGGATGTATGACAACACAGCTTCTTTGTCTTGAAGTATAACATATGCTCCATATTTCTCCTGTGGGATCCAGCTGAACTTGGGACTTTGCCTAAAATTTTATCCTATCATCATCTGCTTTTCCTTCATTCCTGGTTAGTCTTTAACAAATCGCTTGCACGTGAATCCTCATTTCAGGGTCTGCTTCCAGAGAACTTAATACGCCATCCAATTTACAGAACCCCTAGGTCAAAAACCCTTGCTCCAGGGGAAGTGGTTGGAAAGAGTTTGTGTGCTAGCGTGTTTGAGGTTTAACTTTCTGCTCTCAGTAAGTTGTTACTCTTGAGAGAGATGAGCGTAGGCTAGAATTGAGCTGGACTCAATTCAAGCAGAGATAAAAGAGGGTGAGGAAAACCTAGAGATCATGAGATTTATAGGGCTGGGAAATCCTCTGACTGCTAGACTCCAAATATTAAGGGATGAAATAGAAAAAGCCCTGAGTGAAAAAAAACTCAGTAAGACTACTGAGTAAACAAAATGACGATGGTGTGGCAATTAATTTAAAGACATTCTCTCTCTGCCAAGCCTTAAGGTAACCACCTTTTAGGTGAAGGAGCAAATCATGAGGTAAAGAAGCAAAGAAGTAAGACAGTCCTGTGAACTGGATCTATATATGGTTGCCAAATTTAGCAAATAAAAATACAAGACTTCCAATATTTTATCTGGCAACCCTGGGTCTAGAAAGCAATGTTGGGAGTAGTTACTGGCACTTGACTCTTTCCAAAAGAAAATGGATGAGAATATCTAAGTTTTTGAGGGAATTGTATTGATAAAGAACTCTCAATTCTAGTCTATAAAAGTTCTTTCTTATCCAGGAAACTTAAAACCAACCCTTAAGCCTCCATGTTTACTTGGGCAGGGAGCGTGCTATGAAAGCCCCCCAAAGATGACACGGTCTCCAATGTCAGCTTCAGCTGTGGCCATGAAGGATAATGGGAAAGGAAGAGCCTCTCAGAAGATGGAGCCAGGGACTACAGAGGAAAATGGTAACAGGGTTTCTTCCCAAAGGGCAGGACCATGATCTAATCAAGGAAACTCTTCCCACCCTAAGACAGAGGTCTTCACAGTGCCTGCCCAGCTGGTTTTCACAATGGCTGAAGACTAGCAGTTGTGTGTTATCTCCTGTTCTTCCTTTTCCTGAATGGGACTTCTATTTGCGTGTTTCTTTCTTTCTTTTATTGTGGATAGTATGTTCTGGCTCCACCACTGAATGTAGGGGAGGGGAGAAGGATAGCTTATAGAAAACTTGTTTTCCTAATTCAAAAGTCATGAGACCATGAGGAGCTATATCCAGACTTAGTGGAAAATACTGTGTCACCTAGAGATACTGGATTTTTGAGCTTGATGTGATGACTGCAAGAGACTTTGCGTTGTTTCCCTTGGTGGAAAAATAGGATTGTGTTCTATGTATGGTAAAAAAAAAAAAAAAACAAAAAATGTGAAATGGATGGCCAGAAGAGAGGAGTGTAGCAGAAATCAAACCCATGTTCTCTTCTTCCTGGGCACACAGCTCAATAATATTTCCTAGCCTTTCTTGCACTTAACGTGGCCATGTGTCTGAATAATATACTAACTTCTAGATCTGATCCATAAAAACTTTCCAGGAGTGACTCTTTATCCTTGTTCCTCCCTTTGATGCCTAGAAGGTGATAATGCCTAGAGCAACCTTGGGGACACAATATTGAAGATGGCAGAACCATGATGGAACTTAAGATACTTGAGTCACCACTCCGAGGAGAGCTGCCTAAGAGAACCATCTAACTACAAACACACACTTTGGACTGCTGGCTGAATGAAGGTTATGCTAAACCACTGAGATTTTGAGGAGGACTCACGTAAGACGGTGGCTCTCAAAGTGTGGCCCCAGACCAGCAGCATCATTATCACCTGGCAACTTGTTAGAAATCCAAATTTTCAGTCTCCACCCCAGATCAGAACTCTGGGAGTGGAGCCCAGCAAGCTCTCCGGGTGACCCTGATGCACACTGAAGTTTGAGAACCACCAACTATGGAAACAGCTAGTATTAACTAACATAAGAAAACAGCTGGTGTTAACTCATAAAACATCCTAGTGTGCAGCCCCTAAAGTTGACCAGCCTACTGTTCCTCTTCTTTCTCAGTGATATAAGGGGATGCCGTTGACCACTGGTCTACCTCTACTGACCAGATACTGGTACCCATCTGACCCTGATCTCAGCACAGGCCAATGATAGAACCTTGAGGGAGGATGGTCCTTTTCACTTAATAAGAAGCTCATCTGAGGTTGCTTTTCAAAGGGGCTCTGTTGGGGCTTGGTTTTCCCAGATCCAATCACCTTACAGGCCAGACACCACAAGAGCACTGTGTCAGTTAGGGTGACCAACTTGTACTGCGTTGCCTAGGACTTTCCTGATTTTAGCACTGAAAGCCCCTCATCCTAGGAACTGACGCCTCCCTTCCCAACCCATCCCTGGCCATCTGGGATGTTTACTTCCCTTAGTGAATGAAATGTTCACTACTTGTGACCCAGAGCCTTTCTTTCATAAGGGGGATCCAGTAGCTCAACAAGTCAGGAAATTTTTTATTTTCAACTCCCAAACACGGAAGTCCGAATTAAACTATCTTTCCCAGATAATTGACCTACTTATCTTTGAAACCAGATGCCCTGATTGAGTCCTGGGGTCTCTGAACACCCACTTTAGTGGATGTGTGATTGCAGGGGGTGGGGGTGGGTCATTTTCAGAGTCGATGGATAAAGATGACCAAGGTAACTTTTGAGTGCTTATCTCACTAGAGGGAGGGAGGAGGGGCAGGGACCCACATTTACTGATTAAACATCTCCTACATATTTAAGCTTAGTGGAAGATATGATATGTACCCCAACTTAATTTTTTATTTTTTAAACTTTTTTGTATTTATTTTCTTGAGGTATAGTTGATTTACAAAAGTATATAAACTGCAGGTGTACAACATAGAGAGTCACAATATTTAAAGGTTATACTCCATTTATAGTTATTATAAAATATTGGGTATATTCCCTGTGCTCTATAATATATTGTTGTAGATTATTTATTTATACTGTACCCCAACTTTATAATGCAAAGTAGAATGTTAACTTTGCTATGAATACCATACAATGAGAGCTCAGGAAAAGGAAAGATGAGGATTTCTTCTTCCTTTAATTTTCTTGGGACTCATTCAGCGCACTGGTTTTCAACAATGGGCCTGGGGTACATACCTAAATAAAATGGGGAAGTTTTTTTTTTTTTGAAGTACAAATCCCTCACCCTAGGTAGAGGAGGGTTGGGGATGTACAATTTTGAAAACATGTCTCAGGTGCTTTTGATCTGTCTCTTTCTTTTTGGAAATCATCGTTTTAGAGCAAGATTTCTCAACCTCAGCATATCTGACATTTCAGGCCTCACAGTTCTGTGTTGTGGGAGGCTAGCCTGTGTTTGCACGATGCTTAGCAGCATCCTTGGCCTCTAGCCACCAGGTGCTGATAGCATCACACCCGGAGTTATGACAACCAGAAATATCCCAGACAATGCAAAACCCAGAAGCTGGGTTGTCAGAAAAAGTACACTATACAGGACATGTGTAATATGTGGGACATACTTATGCTGAAAAATTCATTGTTCATCTGAAATCCAAACTTGACTGGACATCCTGTCTTTTCCCTTGCTAAATCAGGAAATCCTACCTAGAGGGCAAAATTGCTCCCAGTTGGGAATCATTACATTAGGAATAGGCTGGAAATGGTTAGGAAAGCCACAGATAAAAATAAAACCAAGTACAATTTAATATCACCTCACTAGATGCACATCTTAGATACATATTTTAAAGAAAAACACGTTTTCCATATATTCTTCAAATAAACAACCAGAGAAAAATTGTTTGAATGATAGGGTCTCAGAAATGTCACTAGACCTCAGGAGACAATATATAGATTCTATGAAGGCAGGGATCCTTGTTTTTTGTTTATTGATCCATCCCAGCTGCTTTGAAGAGTGCCTGGCACATAGTAATCAAACAATAAACGTTTGTTGAATGAATGAATGAAAGGATCGACAGTGTTACATGTGGGATGAAAATGTCCCTACTGACTGTACAATTCCTTGAAAGGATACATTGGTATCCTTTCTCCAGGAAAAAGAAGATTCTGTCTCTGTCATGTTTAGAATGTTCTAGAAACAAGCCAAAAGAACTACAGTCTACGTGATATATGTGTGGGGAAAGGGCAGGGCTAAGAATTGGAACTGACCCAGTCCTGAAGGCAACTTGGACTCTTTTCTTCCAGAAAAGAAATGGAGGTTGAAGTAATTTAGTTTGCTTTGACTGTCAACCCTGTAAACTTAACTTTTACTTTGGGACTTTAAAATATTTTCATCAGTAAGGGAAGGCATTCAGACAGATCAATGACAGCGCCATCAACTCTGCCTCATTGCAAGCCCCTTCCTTCCTACCTTCCTGGAGTCCTTCCCCTCCGTGAGCTAGTCCAGGAGTGTGGACTGGCCCTTAAATCTCACCTGCTTCAGACTCATTAAGAACTTGGGGTTGATTCCAAGGCCAACTTCAGATTTGGGGACCAATTCTATTTTAAATAAGAACCTTAGGGGGAGGGTATAGCTCAGGTGGTAGAGCGCATGCTTAGCATGCACAAGGGCCTGGGCTCAATCCCCAGTCCCTCCGTTAAATAAAACACTAATAATAAACAAATAGACCTAATGACACCCCCCCAAAAGAACCTTAATGTTTAGGCTCATGTACAGTGATACGAAGTTTTAGCAACAGAGGAAGGGAAACTCTAAAATGCACTCAGATGGTTTGGATTTATCCAGCACATGAAGATGAAGTGACCTCTCACACCGTTTCACTCCTCTGTGATGACCATGTTATAGCAAGTATCTCTGAAGATAAAGAATGATGACAATTGAAGATGAGCTCATTACTTGTAATGGCTTGATAGCATCATTACAAGCAGAAGCCCATGGACTCTGGCGCCAATCCACCTGAGTTCAAATCTTAGTTCTGCTACTTAGCAGGTATGTGACCTTTGGGCGAGTAATTTAATCTCTCTGTGCCTCCATTTCTTTATCTGCCCATTTGACTGAGGAATTATAACAAAGATACACTATTGAGCAATGAAAAAATCCTTTTCAAAACGGACAGAAGTGGGGGAAACAAGCCTGAATACTTATACTGGTTTATTTTTGCCCTGTGACTTTATTTATTACCCTCACATCTCCCAATTTGCAGCCTAGTTCATGTGTGCCAAATGTTTGTAGAACCGTATACATTGAGCTTATTTATGTTCTGTTTAGAATTCTGAGGCACTTATCTTTGATAGACTCTTTGATCTACATTGACTAAAGAAAAACCACACCTCTTCAAATAATGACTGCTCTGGAAAAGTCCTCAGTAACAAACAGCTTTCCTCTATCCGAGGAGGACACCTAGAGGCTACTCTTTGTCATGTGGTTGCCTATCTTGAAATGCTCTTCAAATTGTTTTCTTCATGGATCCCATCCTAAGTCATTCATCACAGAGCCAATGAGTCCAAGTAGAATAATTGTTAATGTGTAGCTAATCTTTAAGGGGAGGAAACAGACCTAAAGAGGTTACATTTCTTTTCCAGGCACAGTAGAAGTACATTACAAGATGCAGAAGCACTTTTCAATGTGACACATAGGGGGAAGAGTTATGAAAGACATTTTGGGGACAGTTGGGGAAATGTGAGTGTTGACTGGGTGATATGACTGACTTTGCGATAATTTTCTTCGGTGTAGTTAGGGCACTGTGCTCTTGCAAGAGAATATTTCTGTTCTTAGGAGATGCAGGCTGACCTAGTCAAGGGCGGTGTAAGAGGATGTCTAAAAGCTAGTTTCAGATGTTTTGGCAAAAGGGAAGTGTGTGTACACATATGGAGAGAGACGGAGCAGGTGCAACAAGACGTCAACAGTTGGTGAATCTAGGTGGGCAGGAATAAGGATCTTCACACTGTTATTCCAACTTTTCTGTGCATTCAATTTTTTTTTCCCCAAAAGAATCAAATTATAATGTAAAAGCATTGAGTTAAGTCACTTGAAGTGTCAACTGAATTTATATCTCAAAAATTGTGACATCTCTTGTGCAGTTTTGTTCCTGTGTTGATATTTAGCTTTTTATATTTAACATTCTCCCTCTTGCAACCGCTCACGTGATCATCCACCACTCTTCGTATCTCTCACAGGGGACACAGCAAACACTCACAAATATTTGCTGATGCTAGAAAAAAAAAAGTGATAGAAGACTTCATAGCTCCCCGCTTATGCCCTGCTCTCAGTGGCCTTCTTTAGGGCCTGGAGGATGTCTCTTTCTGCCCTTTCCCCAACCCCCAGCCTCCCCTGGCTGACTCATATTCATCCTCTAGATTCCCACCCTAGGGGAAGCCTTCCTTGCCCTCTGTGCTCTTAGGTCACTTCCTCTCTCTTAGCACTTACCACACAATACATTATAGCATCTGTTATCTCAGCTGAATGCCCCCCCATTAGACTACAGTTTTCTTGACAAGGGAATTTTGTTTGCTTTTTTACAGCTGTAACCTTAGACCCCATGCAGTACCTGTACACAGTAAGGACTTAATAAATATTTAGTGAGTGAATGGCCAATGCTAGGGGGACCAGCTTTTCAGAGAGCCAGACTGGAATACAGCCGTACCAGACAGCCCCCTCTCCAAATATATATATGTGTGTGTGTGTAAACTATACACATATATGTGGTTAATTTCATATAAAATATTTTAGAATAGATGTTAATTTTATATCAAAGGGTTTTTTTTCTATTAGAATTGTGATAAAACGATTTCTTAGAAAAAGTTATATATTTTGTAATGTCTTCCTCCTCAAGAACTATTTATTAAGTTAATCTTTATATTCTTCATTATAGTTTCATACTTATTTCTTACTTAACACATCTCTAATCAACTTATTTTATATACATACATATGCATGTGTGTGTATATATTTTTAAAATTTACTTACAATTCTAACTCATTATTGCTCCTGTAAAGGAAAGCTACTAAGTTAGCATACCCTTACTGATATCTAGCCATTTTAACTTGCTGCATTAGCTCTAAAACTATTTACTTGAGCACCATAGATTTTCTGAATATACAATCATAGCCACAAATAATCAGTTTCCCTATACCATTCTATTTTGCTATTTTATCACATTAACTGGAATAATAGTCTTCAAATAGGCATACACACATCTTTGGATTACACAAGGACTTTGCCAGTGTTACATGAGCAGGGAAGCTTTATCAGTCTCCAGATCCTTAGCTTAGGTGTGTTCTTTTTCCTGAAATTGATGATCATGTATTTCCCCTTGTCATACCTGGAAAGGCACTTTTTGGTAATGATACTCACGGTGCTAGTTAACCTTTCCAACAGAATATATATTCTAGTTATCTAACGCATCCCTCATTTTACAGTACAGGAAACCAAGTCCCAGTGAGAGTGTCTGACACCTAAAGGGTCACACAGTTCCACATTACCTCCCTTTTATGTGGTAGAAGAATATATGCCAATTATGGTATATTTTTCCAGCTTTATTGAGATAAATTTACAAATAATAATTGTATACATTTAAGGGGTATGACATGATGTTTTGATATGTGTATACATTGTGAAATGTTTACCATAATCAAGTTAATTAATCAGGCAATTTTGGGGGGAGGAGATTTCTTTTTTTTTTATTGAAGGACAGTCAGTTACAATGTGTCAATTTCTGGTGTACAGCATAATGTTCCAGTCATGCATATATATACATACATTCATTTTCATAAAAGGTTATTACAAGATATTGAATATAGTTCTCTGTGCTATACAGAAGAAACTTTTTTAAAATCTATTTTTAGGTATAGTGGCTACCATTTGCAAATCTCAAACTCCCAAATCTATCCCTTCCCACCTCCACCCGGAAGTGGGATTGCTGGATCATATGGTAAGTCTATGTTTAGTTTTTTGAGGAGTTTCTGTACTGTTTACCATAATGCCTGCACCAAACTACATTCCCAACAGCAGTGTAGGAGGGTTCCCTTTTCTCCATACCCTCTCCAGCATTTATTGTTTGTGCATTTTTGAATAATGGCCATTCTGACTGGTGTGAGGTGACATCTCATTATAGTTTTGATTTGCATTTCTGTAATAATTAATGATATTGAGCATTTTTTCATGTTCAGATCAGGAAATTTTTAAATGATTCTAATTTTTAAATCTGTAATCATATCAAGAAAATAAAACAAATTGTGAGCATTCAGGAGTTTCCTTTTTTCTTGCTATCTAATGTGCCCAACTCCTTAGGATTACTTACTTCCTCATCAGTTTCTTTATTTCTAGCTTATATTTCAATATGAAATTTCTGTGTATCAACTTAGATTATTATGCTAATTGGATTAATGACTAGACAAAATCAGTAATGGCAAGCTAGGAAGGTTGATCACTCTGGCACTGGCGGCAAGCCCTAAAATGTCAGAGAGACATAAGCAAAGAGACTGGCAGTGATTAATTTTCAGAAATATGTTCCTTCGAGACTGTAATATCAATCCCTAACCAAAAGCTAATTTATAGATAATCTGTCAGCATATATCAAAAAAAGCAGTAACCACTGAAGACAGACAGCCAATGTTCATTAAAAACAATTCCAAAGTACCATTATTCATTCTAAAGTACCCTTGTTTCTTTTCTTGATAAGGTTATTAGATTAGTCAATGAGGGTAATTTCATAGAGCTATATATCTTGATTTTGTGTGTGTGTGTGTGTGTGTGTGTGTGTATGTGTGTGTGTGTATAGTAAGGCATTTAAACTGTTGACTGAAAAACATATACAACCTGAAAGCTGAGAATTATGTTTTAGTCAAGGACATTACTGAGGGAAGACCATAGCCTGGGAAGACAGCACTGGGAGACTGTTCCAAAGACATAGGGGAGAGGGGGGAGGGTATAGCTCAGTGGTTAGGGTGCATGCTTAGCATGCATGAGGTCCTGGGTTCAATCCCCAGTACTGCCATTAAAATAAATAAATAAGTAAATAAACTTAATTACCACCCCCTCAAAAAGAGGGAGGAAAAAAAGCAAAGACATAGGGAAGGAGCCGGGATGCATAGAAATTTTTGCTGGGAAAAAAAAATGCAGTTGAATCAAAAGATTACTGCTAATCACAAAAAAACAGACACTTCAAGTTAATGATTTTAATGCTTCTCTTATGTATGGGACGATGCAAGAGTCCGGGCTTGTTAAAATTGTTGCTTTTTTTTTCACATGTATCTTAACTATCTAGGACCAGTATCCTGTTTTTCTCCATCCTGAATCCCCTCAGGGTGCACTGTCGGGGGTGGCTGCAATGGCCGACAGCCTTTCCTGAAATGGCAGGTGACAGTCTTTGTCCACAGAACTATTTGAGAGTAAATTGTGGGTGAGTTGTGACACTATTCCTTAGTGCATTAATGCGTATCTTTTGTAAACGTTCTCCTGTACAGTGACAATACAGCCATCAAAATCAGAAAATGAGCACTCATACATTGGTACCTTCTACTTGAGACCCTATTCAAGTTTTGCCGAATGTTCCTTAGAATAACAGATCTGTCCAGGATGGTGTGCTGTCTTCAGGGTTGGGGTGCCTGGCTAGTCTCTCTCATTCTGAAGTTGTAGTCTTCCCTTGATTTCCATGGTGCACTTTTGCAGATTACAGAATGTAGAATGTTTCTCATTTGGGGTTTTGAGATTTCCTCACGGTAAGATTCAGACTGCTCACTTTTGGTAGAAATACCCATGTTTTCTCCTTGCAAAGTCTTAGCTGGAGCATGATTTTGATTAGTCTTGGTGATGCTACTTATTCTGATTACTTGATTAAGATGGTGTCTGTCAGTCTTCTCCATTGTGCTGTCTTTTTGTTAATAACTGCTTATTAATATATATTTTGTAGGGAGGTATTTGGAACATGTGCATAACTTGTATCTTATTAAGCTTTCAAATTATTTGTATGTTAATTTACATAAATATGGACTCATGGTTTCCCATTTTGTTTGATAGTTTTCTCCCTTTCCATATCTCTAACATCCTTTCCCAATAATGATAAATTTGGATCCCATTATCCTGAATATACTTACTTTTTTCATAATTATTTATTTTGATGGTCAAATTTTTCAGATTTGTAAATGGGAGCCCATTCAAGCTAGCCCTTGCATTCTTTTGACATGTCCCACAATTCTCTGAACACTGCCTTCTGGTAGAGCCCTAGAGTCAAAAATATTCCTACCCAGACCTGTTTCAGACCATTTCTCTAAGGAGCTCTGGTTCCTTTTAGTATAGAATGGTATTCAGAAGTCAAGATATAGGCACTAGATGTGCTAATGCTAAAATTGTGATATTATTGATCTCAAATCTTTTCGTGGACAGAAGTAGGAGATATTATATATTTTAAATTATACACCATATTTCATATTTACAAATAAATATAGATGTACATTTCCATCTATGTAGATTAAAAAAACCATGAATACATCCAGGGCTGGCATCATGGGCATGAAACCTGTGTGGTTGCACAGGGCCCCACACTCAGAAAGATGCCCTTGCTTGGTTTAAGACTCTGCTCTCACCATCTTGAAATTCTTAATTTTGAACAAGGGACTCCAGATTTCCATTTTGCACAGGGCCCTACAAATTAAGTAGTCAGTTCTGAACACACCAAAATCTTCTGTTATAATGTAACACCATAGGGTTCCTTTTAGTTTTTTTCTCATTCTATGTCTGTAACTCCTCTCTCTGATAGTGAGCAACCCGGCTGACATTCTGAATAAATTCCCTTATTTGATCATGTCCCTTGTATGTAATGAATCTCCCACGACTGCTGCTTCCTCCTTTATGTGGATACTCTCCTCAGAGCATCTAGGCTCTGACACCCCATGCTGGGCCACACCTTCCAAATGGTTGCACTTCGCACGCTACTCAGATTCTGACAGTTCATGCGAGACTGTTTCTCCATGGAGATGCCCTGCTCACCCGCTTGGGCTCTGACACTCCCCCCTCCCACTGGCTGGCTGTCCTCCCAACGTGAATTCTCCATCACTCTACCTGGGCTCTGACAACCCATTCCAAGCTGGCCCTCTAGGTATAGTGTTTACACAAACTAAGAAACAAATAGATGTAGAAAATGAGTATATCATGAGAGTAAATATTGTTTCCTGAAATTTTAAAAATTTCAGTCATGTATCAATTAGTGTGTGTGTGGGTACATATACATGTATGTGTGTGTGGGTGCATATACATGTATGTATGTGTGTGTGTTACTAGATTGTAATGTAAAATATATTTCTTACTGTTGAACAGGGTAAAATAAAATTCAAAAACCACAAGTATATGGTATGATCCCAATTTTGCTTTAAAAAAAGTGGACCCCCCCGCACACACACACAAAGTAACAATGTGAGGTGGTGGCTGTGTTAACTAACCTTATTGTGGTTATCATTTCACAATATACACACATATCAAACCATCACATTGTATACTTTAACCTTGTACAATGTCATATGTCAATTATACCCCAATAAAGCTGGAGGAAAAAAAGTGAACCAACTTTTAACAATTGAGGGGAGGAATAAAGGACAACTTTTACTGTTTAATCTATGTTCTGTATTACTTTAATCCTTAGGACAGAGTAAGTTGTGTATTATTTATTTTAAAAATAAAATTAACAAAAATTTGTATGTGTGTGTGTATGTCTACTGAAATGAACAACAATAACAAAACTGAAAGGAAAAACACCAAAAATATTTATATCTGAATAGTGGTATTATAGACAACATTTGCATTCTTCTTGATCACTTTCTGCACTTTATAATTTTCTCCTAAAATGGGAATTTATTACTCTGGTAGCTTTCCCTTTAAATTTTCAAAAGAAATATATTTGAAAAATTATTTGTAGAAAAGATAGAAAGTAGAGATTTTGAATGTTCTTCTTTACCTGATCAATATTTAATGGCCAACTTTGTGTATACCAGGTACTGTATGATTTGTTGGGGCTACACTGGTAAATGAGACCCACCCTCTCCCTGATCCCATGGAGCTTAGCATCCAGGAGGAAGACAGGTATTGAACCAGTAATTACAATAATGTGGTGTACGTGCTGGTGGGGGATAATGAGTTGCAGTGTGGAGGTGGGGTAACCTGACCTGGACTAGGGGTGGGGAAGTCCTCCCAGGGGAAGACTTAGACTAAGAGCTAAGGAGTTAGCCAGGCAACCTGGAAAGGAGACTGCATGTTAGGCAGAGGAAACACTGAAAAATAAATTCAGTTTGCTTCTTCTGCAGGAAGCAGAGTCACAAAAGGTATAGTCATGAAGCTGGAGAGGAAACAAGGCTGAGGAAGTTCTGGCAAGTCCTCTCAAGGAAAACATGTGAAAATGTCTGTGTGGCTTCTTCATCTGCACTTACAGCTTTTCTGGCGAGCTCCGTGGAAAATACGGTAGTTCTTGAAGCCACCAAACTAGACACTTAAAGGAAGGCACTTGTCTATACAATAAAAGACGGCACTTCTATGAGAGATATTCATCTTTTTTTTAAAAAGTCTTCGTTTATTGCGAAAGGTTTCTTTTCAACTGTGAGAAAGTTTACTACTGATCATGTCAAAACATCCATATGCTAGGAAAGGTATGAATGAAGTAGCACAACCTGCTTGCTCTATGGACATCATTCTCCAATTTGCCATTTATGTATGAGTGATATGCATTAGATAAGCATGGTTGTGAGTGGCATTTGTATTGACTGTATTGGTTGTATTGACTAAGACTATAACAGAGAATCAGCTCAAACTAGCTTAAGCAAAAAGCAAACTATAAACATAAATGCTTTCTTTTTCTCCCTGCATACCAATTCTCTCTTCTTGTCTGCTCCAAATGAGGGGCAACATGGCTGACAAAATATCTTGTGCTTTACATCTCACAGTCCAAGATCTCAAAGAGGGGCAGCCTCTCTCAATTCTGAATCCAGAATATCCAGGGAAGGACTGTAATTGGCCAAGCTAGGGTCAGCTGACCACCTCTAGACCAATCACTATGGCTGGGGAAGGGGTGAGACAATTTTGTGTTGTTCTAAAAGCTTCACATATATTAACCCTTCATACAACCTTTGAAGGTAGACATGATTAACCTTATGTTATATATAAGGAACCTGAGAGAGGAATTTTCAGAAAGAAGGCATAAACATAGGAGCAAATGCTTAAGTTTGCTCAAACAAAATGGTAACACACCTGGTATTCCCCTAACCCGACTTTTCTGGCAACTGGTCCTCACTACCCCATCCAGAGAAGCTTTCATGTTGCTCTGTGACTTGCTGGGTTTTTTTCCCAACAAGCTTTGGACATTTTTAAAGCCTTTTTATACCAGTTTCAGTTTTTTTTTTAACTAATGCTTAGTATTACATTAACTATTCTTATATTGATGAACAGCTACTTTGCATTCAGTTTTTCACCATTAAAAACAATACTGTGACCATACTAGAACATGTATCTTTGTATAAACGTGTAAGTAATTTTTAGGAATTACTAGGTAAAAGAATATATACGTTGAACCGACAACATAATGCCATTTGCAGCAACATGGATGTTCCTGGAGAATGTCATTCTAAGTGAAGTATGCAGAATAGATAAACAAGATTATACTGTATAGCACAGGGAAGTATATACAAGATCTTGGCGGTAGCTCATAGCGAAAATAAAATGTGACAATGAATATATATATGTTCATGTATAACTGAAAAATTGTGCTCTACATTGGAATTTGACACAACATTGTAAAATGACTGTAACTGAATAAAAAAAGTTAAAAAAAGAATATATAAGTTGTATATACAGTATGTATTCTGTAATTACATACTGAGTATACGTATTGATAGATACTGCTGCAAAGTTGGTTCCAATTTCCACATGGGCTAGTTTGTCCTTCACAGTAACCTCAATAACTCTAAACAGGTAACGTCTAAAGCCTGGGGCATAGACAAGGGTTAATGTGGTCCCAGAGAAGAGACACCTAATCCAGTATATTAGTTAAAGCTTCCTGGAGGAGGCAACTCCGAAGCTGAGTCTTAAAAAGACATATAGGAGTTAGTTAGTAAAATAAGTGTGAAATGGATTAAAAATTTAAAGGATGGAAAATATCTAGTGTTAGGATTCAGAGAGAGCAAAACTTTCCTATACTACTTGTGGGAGTAAAATTGGTAAAGCCACTTTGGAAAACCATTAGCTAGTATCCACTAAAGCTAAATATCACATATGCTATGTTTCAGGTAAATACCCAACAAAATGCATATCTATGGTCACCAGAAGACATGTACTAAGACATTCATAACAGCATTATTTGTAATAACCCCAAATGAAACTACCCTAATTTTCATGAATGGTAGAATGGATAAGTAGAGTATAATGTATCCTCATATGATGGAATACTATACAGCAGTGAAAATAAGTGGTACACAACTACAAAGAAAAATACGAATGAATCTCACACATATAATACTGGGTGAAAGAAGTCAGACACAAAAGATTACATACAGTATGACTCCATTACATAAAGTACCAAAACATACAAAAATTAATATACGCTGTTAAAGGCAGGATAGTTGTTACCTTTGTGGAGTGGGGAGGAAATGGGTAGAAACTGGAAGAAGGCATCAAGAGGGCTTCTAGGGTACTGGTCATGTTCTGCTTTTGGACCTGGATGCTGATGACATGGGTATGTTTATTTAGTTTGTGAAATTCATCAAGGAGTATACACACACACACACACACACACACACACAATTTTTAATATGAACATTATGCTTCAATAAAAAGACAGAAATAAAAGAAGGGGGTATCAGCTTTCAAGGCAGAGGCAACAACATAATCACAGACACAGAGGCTTGATGAGTTCACCTAGGAATAGCTCATAGAATGGAAAGAGAAGGAGAGCTTGGGAGTGGGAAAGGGGCAGAGGAAATTTATTCAATAGTGTGGATAAGATTGATCTGGATCCCTTCTGATTCTAAGCATCTATGCTTCTATGATTAGCCCAAAGCCATACGGCTACTTAATTGTAAAAATGATAAGACCCTGTGGAAGAATGAAAGTGTGGCCATAATATTTTCTGGTCCTCTTAATAAGAAGTGGAGTCTATTTCCTCATTCATTAAATCTGGGCTGGCCTGTGATTTGCTTTAACAGAAAGTAATAGACATGATGTTGTGGGAGTCTTGATGCCTAGGACTCAAGAGATCTTACGGCTTTTGTTCTTGCTCTCTTAGAATCCTGAGACTCAGTGTTATGTTCCACCAAATTCATTTGTTGAAGTCTTAACTCTTACTACCTCACAATTTGACCTTATTAGAAAATAGGGTCTTTACAGAGGTAATCTGGTTAAAATCAGGTCTTTAGGGTGAGCCCTAATCTAATATGACTAATGCCCTTATAAAAAGAAGAAGCCGACACAGATACACACACAAGGAGAATGCCATGTGAACATAAAGGCAGAGATGGGGTGATGCTATGCATTAAGGAATACCAAAGGTTACCAGGAAACCACCAGAAGCTAGGAGAGAGGCAAAGAACAGATTCTTCCTCGAAGCCCTCAGAGGAAACTGTGAACAAAAAATATTGCCTGCCATATGAGCAAACAAAAGATGTTGCAGCCGTCAAGCCATCACATTGCAACTGCCCCTGATGGTGCTACCATCCAGCCATCAGCCACTGCAGCCACCCCCAGTGGTGCCCCCACTGGGAGGCACAGGATATTGGCCCTCGATGGCTAAGGTGCATATCAAAGGAATGAAAGAGTTCAATGAGCCCAGAATTTTGCATCTTCCTATACACAGAAAAGCACTAAATTCCTTAACTTGAGATACCTGGTTTTCTTTAATTAACACTAATCTTTTGATGTTCTGACTACCTGGTCTTTGTTGCAAAAACTCATATATCCTGGCTCCTCCCTTACCTTTTCAGAGCAGTCCCTTAGAGCAACATGAGAGGCCATCTCCCAGGCTTGAAGTCATCAGAAAGTCTGCCACATAAAACATAAGTCTCAAGGGGGTGGAGGGTGGGAAGTGATAGATGGGATTTCAAAATTGTAGAATAGATAAACAAGATTATACTGTATAGCACAGGGAAATATACACAAGATCTTATGGTAGCTCACAGAGAAAAAAATGTGACAATAAATATATATATGTTCATGTATAACTGAAAAATTGTGCTCTACACTGGAATTTGACACAACATTGTAAAATGATTATAAATCAATAAAGAATGTTATATTGTTCAAAAAAAAAAGTCTCCCTTTTTAGGTTGTGTATTTTTTTTTCAGTCAAGAGAACCAACCCCGCTGACACCTTGATCTTCAACTTCAAGCCTCCAGAACTGTGAGAAAGCAAATTTCTGTTAAGTCCCCCTTCTGTGGTTCTTTGTTATAGCCGTCCTAGTAAACGAATACATCTCTTATTCTCCAGTAGGTTAGATTGTTTGCACTAGTTTGCTGGGGCTGCCATAACAAAGTGCCACGGGTAGGGTGAGTTAAACAACGGAAATTTATTTTCTTGATGTCCTGGAGGCTGGAAGCCCAACATCAAGTGTCAGCAGGGCTGGTTTCTTCTGATGCCTCTCCCTGGCTCGTAGATGGCCGTCTTCTTCGTTGTGTCTCCACGTGGTCTTCCTTCTGCGTGGCTGTGTCCAAACTTCCTCTTTTATAAGGACACTAGTCATGTTGGATGAGGGCCCACCTTAAGGGCCTCATTTTAACTTATTCACCACTTTAAAGATCCTGTCTCAAACACGGGCACATTGTGAGGTACTAGAGGTCAGGGCTTTAACACAGGAGTGGGAGGGAGGAGGGTTATAATGCGGCCCTCAACAAGAGGCTGACGGAGGAGACCCAACACAGCATCACCAACGGCCAGATACGTGAATGAGGCCATTGCCAACCTTCCAGCTCAGCTGACCCCCCAGCAGGGTGCTGTTAGATGACTGAGCCGAGGTGAAATTGGCAGAACTATGCAGATGATCCGCAGAGTTGCAAGACATAATAAATCAGTATTGTTTTAGGCCACTAGATTTTGGGGTAGTTTCCTATTCCGCAACAGATAACTGAAAAAAACCCTTTTCACATAAATTCTAAACCAGGCTCAATTCCACTACACTGCTTGGTGATAAGCCACATGTTAAATGGACTGTTTAGTCAGCTATTTCATTATTGCCGTAGAAAAGGAGCACTAATTTATAAATTTAAAATGAATAGATGCTATTCCTGCTACTAGCAACATTCATATAGCACTTTGCCAATTGTTTGAAATAGCCTTTTAATAATTTATAAAATTTTTTAATCAAAGAAATACTGAATCATAGACCCTTGGGGCTAAAAGGAACACGAGGACATTTAATCCACCTCCTTATCTTCAAAGAGAATCACTTATTCTGTCCCAGCCAGATAAGACTTAACATCCTTCTCCTCATTATCATCCAAAAAAACTTAAAATGTCGCTCTGTAAATGGAACTGTATTTGGCACTCTCTAGGCCTTTAAAAATTTAATACGACAACAATGCAGAGACAAACCACACATAAACAAAACCCAAAGTACTGCAGGCACAAACAGCTTAAAAAGAATGGATAAAAAAGATGTGCTACATATAGGTACACCTCAGGAGATACTACAGGTTTGCTTCCAGACCACTGCAATAAAGCAAGTCACTTGAGTTTTTTGGTTTTCCAGTGCATATGAAAAGTTATGTTGACACCATACTGTAGTCTATCAAGTAATTAAAAAATACTTTATTGCTAAAAATGCTAACCATCATCTGAGCCAGTGAGTCATAGCAGTAACATCAAAGATCACTGATCACAGATCACCATAACAAATACAGTAATAACGAAAAAGTTCGATGTGTTTCCGGAATTACCAAAATGTGATACAGAGACACGAAGTGAGCAAATGTTATTGGAAAAATGGCACCAATAGACTTGCTTGATATAGGGTTGTTACAAACCTTCAATTTGTGAAAAAAAATGCAGTATCTATGAAGTGCAATAAAGCAAAGAATAGTAAAATGAGGTATGCCTGTATATACAGTGGAATTTTATTCAGCCATGAGAAGGAAGAAAATCTTTCCATTTGCAACAACATAAATTGATCCTGAGGGAATTGTGTTAAGTGAAATATGTTAGACAGATAAAGAAAAATACTGTATGATATCATTTCTATGTGGAAACTTAAAAAGCCAAACTCATAAAAACAGAGACTAGAGTGGTGGTTAGCAGGGGCTGGGGGGCTGAGGGGAAGGTATTGGTCAAATGGTACACACTTCCAGTTACAAGGTAAATAAGTAGTTCCGGGGATCCAATGTACAGCACAGCGATTATAGCTAATAATACTGTATTACATACTTAAAAGCTGCTAAGTTGAACTTAACTGTTCTTACCACAAAAAAGAAATGGCAATTTTGTGAACTGCTGGATGTGTTAGCTAACTCTATGGTGGTAATCATTTTGTAATATAAAAGTGTATCAAATCAATGTGCTGTATACCTAAGGCAATGCTGTATGTCAATTAAATCTCAAGGTGAAAAAAAGAAAAAAGAAAATGCTGCATATAAAATGCCATTTTTTTCTTCCAATTTATTTAAACATTTTGAGCCCATGTAGGTAATGTAAATAGAGATAAACAACTATACAAGCAAGCATTCTGCATCATACAGTAAAAGAAAAGATTCTGAGAAATATGACAGCTCTCAAATATTTAAAGGGCTGTTGTGTAGGAGAAAAGTGAGATTTGTTCTGTGTAGCTACTGGGTAGAACTAGGACCAGGGGTGGGACAGGTGGAAGCTTCAGGGTGGCATGTGTCAGTTTATCTTTAGGTTCTAACAATTAGAACCCTTCAGAATAAAGGGCTCCCTCCCTGGAGTTATTGTAGCGGGAAATCGAGAAGATTAACCGAGGTGACCTGTAAGGTTCTTTTCAGCCTTATGACTTTGAGCCAAGTATTACAATTAAACACATTTAAGGGTGTGGAGGAAGGTAATTGAACTTTATAGGGAAAGAGTTGTTACTAGCTGTGGTTGTTTTACGTATGGATTAAGCAGGGTACAGGGAAACGATTTTATCTCTATGAGTAAGTCTGAGATTTTCCTGAGAAGGAAGCAGGATTTGAGTAGAATCCTGAATCCTGTAAAGGGAGTCACTTGGGAGTCATATTGGGGGATAATCTGCATATTGTAAAAGTCAGAACTAAAAAGAAGACATCCTAGAAATAGGCTTATTGGATAAAACTTATATGTCTGCCGCAGATGGGGTAGGCGTTTGAGGAACAGGAGCTGATGAACATTATGCAATCATAATCCAGTGTGTCCTGGAAAATGATTTTGAAACATTAGGTGAAAAAATTAGACATTGTAAATAATGAAGGGGAGGGGAAGCTCGCGCAAAGCAATGAGAGGGAGAAGTATTTTTGTTTTAGTGAATTGCTTGGTGCTAAAGGTGAGGGAACCTAGAAAGAAAAGGCAAGTCACAGGAGATATCAGCAGAGAGATGACCTGAGTCCATATGAACTGTGTCCATACAGATGTAGAGAAAGAAGTCAGTGTGGGAGATAGTGTAAGAATGGGGCAATAGCTTGGAAGTCCAGTTCGATTAAGACAGGGATCAGTGAGGCATTGCTTATAAGCTCCTTGCTTCTGGAAATAGTGGTGTTGCTCCTATTATAGGGAAGGTGAAGATGCTGAGGGTTTGTGTCTTCAATATGTCTTGTTGATGATGGTAATGTGTTTGATTTTTCATGCAATCCCCTGGCCATTGCTCAAGTGAGGCTGTCCCTGTGCTGCTGTGCACAATCCCTGCTACTTTTTTTCACCTGGTTTCTGTACCCGCCAGGAGCTCACAGCTGCCCTTAATTTAGTTTGAGATAGTAATGCTTGGGATTGTTGTAAATATTTTAAGTGTTGAAATGTAATTCTCAGGCAAGTCACTTTGGCTTTGTTATATCGAGATGAAATAGTGTCCCATACCTAAATTAGTAGGTTTCTCCCCAGCCTATCACTCCCCAACCCCAATTCTGAATATTCCCATTTCACTTTGAAAAACATTTACAAGATAATACCTGTATCCTAAGTCTCCACTTACAGGATATTTGCTTTGGTCTAGGCAGGATCTCAAGAATCTTTGCTATCTTCATATGCCAAGCAAAGGTAATTTTTCACATGTTCACGTGAGCGGGTCGCTGGTGATGATCATGTTGGAATGACTAACGAAGTGATATGTGATTCTACGTGTTTTTATTGGTTGATTGGTATTTTTGTTTCTAGTTAAATGCAAGGTGGCAGGTGGTGGAGGGGGGCTCACCTGAATAAATACTGTAGAATTTGCTCCATGATTTAAGCATGTGCCTCCTGAAAAAATTAGGCCTGGAAAAGATGGATTTCTGAAAATATTACCTTTTTTTGTACTAATAGTAAGTGCTTGCATGGCTCTTATTATATGCCAAATACTGTTTTAAGTGTTTTATTAACATTAACCAATTTAATTCTCACAACAGCTCTGTAAGGTAGGTACTGTTGTTATTATTATCACTTTGCAGATGAGGAACTGATGCACAAAGAGGTTAAGTATGTACCCAAGAGCAAACAGCTAAGAAGTATCAGAGCCCAGTTTTGAACTCAAGTAGCCTGGCTTCAGAGTCCCTGCCTTTACCAGGAGCACTATACTGTACTCATCCATTATAAACTCTGCATGAATTAGCAGAGCCAGATCATTACCCCTGAATTAAATTCTCTCAGATAATAAAAACACCGAACCAAATTCTGGCTCTATGATCAACTTTATCCCTTGTGAATGAATTTTTTTTTTCCAGTAGTTGCAAGTACTTTAGGAATTAAAAGGAAACACTAAGTATTTTAAACACAGGAAAACTTTGATCCAAATGGAAAATTCACATTGTATCCAGTGCTAAAGCATACTGTTTTTGTTCCCATTTGGTGAGCAATTTCATTAATTTCTGGTCATACCCTGGATGGCAATGGAATAATTTCATAGCACTCTTATAGTGGTGAGTATCAATGTCAGTGGATGGTTCATCTAAGGTCAGCCTGGTTCTATGAAAGACATTAAAGGAGAGCTACATTCACCTTCCCCCTCTAGAAACCTATCTTCCCAATGGCTGGTTTGTTGCTTCTTTGCAATGGTTTCCATACTCTCTGCTTTAATTTAAAGCAAAATTTCAGTGTGGGATTTCCAAAACTGATACTCTTTATAAAGAAAACAGAGAAGCCAGAGGAATAGCTAAAGAATAATTACCAAGTTCTTCGAGAGTGTAAAAAACTGGATCAATATTAAGATGCCAAAACATGCGGGGGTGGGTAGATGACAAGTGAAAAGTGAATACTTATACATATATATGCTTATGTGTGCAGATGAAAAACATTTGTTTTGCTTGAGTCACTCTTTTTAGACAATATAAATTGAAGATGAGTAAATTTCAACTCAGAAAGAGGGTCAAAGACAGTATTTTTTTCCTCCTTTGTCATCAAAAGAAGATCTGACCACATACACCGTATATAAAGCATGGCAGTGGGCAGATTAGCTTTACTGTCAAGCAGTGTAAGGGTAACAGAAACATACGTGGTTAGATGGTAAAGGAGTTCAAGAGGCATTTATGGTAATATAATAACGAGGAATGGGGTCACAACTGCTTCTCCAATTAGACTGTAGAGAGCAGAAAACCGAGCGAGTGCAACTTGACATCATGTAATAATTTCAAAATATCACAATGAAATAACAATGTACTTTATTACTATCTCCAGGTAAATTTGTATAACTTAATTTTCACTGTAGGTCTGCTGCTGACAAGCGTATTTAAATGAATTCTCCTAGGCATTTTAGAGCTCCTCACCTGGATGGCAAGCATGGAAAGCCTTGTGCTTTTCTGATCCAACTGTGCCTGTTCATGAGCTGTGCACCTGGGGCGCTCAGTGTGACTGATAGATTTGACAGGTGGAGGTGGGACAAGGAAGGCTTTAGACCGACCAACCCCGCAAAAAGCGGTAGTGTGTAGAGCGGAAAGTGGGAGGGGTCGGCTAGGAAGGATTCAGACGTGGGAGGCCCAGGTGCCGCGAAGAAACCCAGCGGCCGAAAAACCTGAATCTGCGCTAGACGTGCCAATGAGGTGGGTACGCGGGACCCACCCTGTGGGGAGGCGGGGGCGCGTGGGCCGGCGGGGCGGGGCCGGCGCGGGGCGGGGCGGGGCCTCTGGGAAGCCCTCCCTCCGAGTGGCGGAGGTGACTGGTCGGGTGGGGGGCGGGAGACGCTCTGTCCCACGCTCTCTCAGTGCTCGGTGGTTTAAAGATGGCGGCGGCGGCAGCAGCAGCGTTGGGGGCGCGGAGCCGCGGGATGGGGAGGGAGAAGGAGAGTCTGTGAGGTGCCGAGAGGCAGCGCGGCGGCTGCCGTGAGGAGTCCCGGTGCGGAGCCGCCGGCTGCCCGACCGCTCAGGGCCGGGGCCTGGACTGGGAAGGAGAGGCCGGAGCAGCGCCTGGAGCCCGAGGCCGGAGCCGAGGAGGAATGTGACCAGGGGTCGCGGGGGCGCGGGAGTACGCGAGCGCAGGGATGGGGCAGCAGGTGGGCCGCGTCGGGGAGGCTCCGGGGCTTCAGCAGTCGCAACCCCGCGGGATCCGGGGCAGCAGTGCAGCCAGGCCCTCCGGCCGCAGGCGGGACCTGGCGGGGCGCACCGCAGAGGCCGGCTTCAATATCTTCACCCAGCATGGTGAGTGCGTCCGGGAGCCGGCGTGAGGGCGTGGGGGAGGCTGGGGGTGGGGTTGGGCCAGGGAGGGAGGCAGACAGGCAGCCCTGGGGGGTCGAGGGGTGGAGGGGTGCCCGGGAGTGGGGGCGGATCGCTGCCATCTGGGCCAGTCACGGGAGGCGAGTCACACCCCTCCCCCCTCCCGTTTCCAGCCTGGCTGGCAGCTCCTGGGAGTGAAGGAAAGAGAAGTGGTCTTAGGGACCTTGGATGGACTGTCCTCTACGCTGGGACGGGACTCTGCGCCTCCGGGAGGACGGTGGATAGTATCCCCGGGGGAGAGAGAGATAAAGGGAGGTGTGAGCTCAATCCAGGTGTTAGTATAAATCGGTTAATGAAGGGAGTTGTGCCTCGAGGGATCGGGAAATAGGAACTGAATGTCAGGACAGAGTAGCGTAGGAAGTATATGTATAAGTCAGGCGATAAGCTGTGTCAGGATAGTGAACTGTGCCCTGAAATACCCTTCTGTGGGAAAGATAAAGGTAGTATCTCAGAACTTTGAATTTTTTTTCCCCCAAGCTGGAAATGAAGGGCTTTGCCAAACCATTCTCTGTTTTTGCTTGTTTGAGTAGGACACAGTTCTCAGATGTCTCGCAGGGGTTAGAGGTTGGTGGTCATGGTTAGGACTTTGGATACGAACGTGAGTTTTCCTTCCTACTGTGTGTGCATGTATACGTAGATACTTATGTTCTTTATATAGTCTGGAACCTATTTGGGCTCATTATCAAGATACTTTTAGAGTAGTTATCTCCAAACTGTTTTGGTCATACACTCCAAATGTTTATGTATCTTTATTAGTTATATACTTGTCCTGTTGTACTGATGTGTAACTTACAGCGTACATAGAAACAGAATTTAAGAAAGGATGTGGAAAAAAAAGTGCGTAATAGGAGTTCTAGTATATTTTTTTTTTCCTACAGCCCAGTGGTTCCTTTTGTACTTTACTCTGAGCTGCACCCACACCACTCTTTAGGCGGTTTGTCTGGAGGAAGGAATAGTGGAGAGGAGGGAAAAACAAAATTAACCTTCATGGGGGTTGAAATGCCCTAAGACCTGAGAGAGGCAGAAGAGAGAGAGGTGACTTCAGTATAAAAGACTGGATAGCTGAGGTTGGATTAGAGGTAACAAATTGGGAGTTTCACTGGAGAGGAATATGGAACATAATAGAAGATAAAAGAGACAGGGTTATTCTATGTTGCATAGTGTTGGGAAGAGGAGGAAGAAAAAGAAGTGTGAATTATTCCTTAGAAATGCAGTTTTAGAGGAAGTAAAAACAGATGGTATGCAAAGAAAGAGATGGACCCTAGAAGCTGTGGCTGCTAGGTGAGTAGTGTCAGAGTTCTGGGTTTGGACTTTGTGAGTAAGCTGAATTTCTTAATGGAAAAGAGAGGTGATTTGGGGCCATTCAGACGTTACGTGTCTACTATTAAGGATGTGCGTGAAGTTCACTCCCAGGTATAGGAACATTTTATGAAGGTGCCATATACGTTAGTCTTTACTGAAATCACTTCCTGAAACACAGGTGTAAAGAATGGGTGAATAGTTTTCAGGGAAGAAATGATCCAAGTAGTTTTGCTTTATGGGAGTTGTTATTATGTGTTAAACTTGACCTAGTAGGCAATGGTGATCCTCTTTCTCTAGCATCTTTTTTCAGGACAAAAGATTTTCAGAGAAGGAAGTCATGAAGAATGGAATAGGAAGAAATTTTGAAGGATGGATAGGATTTGGATCTATGGAGCAAGAAAAAGAGGACAGACTGTGCAGGAGAAACAATTTAAGCGTGAACAATTGAAATGAACATAATTTGTTGATGGAATAGTGAGGAGACATCTGTCATGAGTGAAGCAAATCCTCCAGGAGTGAAAATCTAGAGCAAAAATTGCAAGAATCAAGTTCTGGTCCTAGATCTACCTGATTGGGTGATTTACTCACTATTTTGGGGTTTCCTTATCTGTTAAATGTTGGACTGAATGATCTCTAAAGTACCTTCTGACTCTAAGATTTTATGATTCTAATTGAGAAGCAATGGGAAGAAAACTTTGAATACTTTGGGTTATTGAAAATATGCAGAGGAGTTTATATCAGTTTACCTGACTGGCTAGTTTAATAGGGTATGTAAACAAACCAAGAATGAATAGCTGAAAGATGTGGCCTTGAGTGGAGGCAGTGGAAACAGGAGGGGTAAATTTAAGGGCTATTTCATTCATTGAACAAAGAAAAGTTTTTTGAGCACCTGTTACGTACTGAGCTCTGAGGATGTTGCTGTGAGTCTAACAAGGTCCCTGTCCTTGTGGAACTTAACAGTCTTTATGATTTGATACAGAGGATACAAGAAGAGAGACCACTTTGGAATTCTTATTAAGGGCATGAACTCTGGAGCCATTCTGCCTGGATTTGAAACCTGGCTTGGCTGCTTATTATCCGTGTGACCTGGACAAGTTATTTAACCTTTTGGTGCCTTGGATTCTCCATTTGTAAAGTGGGGATAAGAAGAATACCTGGTAATAGTAGTACCTAGACTAAATGAGTTAATATATGCAGGGCACTTAGGATAGTGCCTGGCAGGTAGTAAGGGCTAACTATGTGTTAGCTCTGATCATTACTACTAGTACTGCTGCTACTATTATTATTAAAAATAGGGGTGAGTCAAAGACTATAAGGTTTTGAAATTGGCTGTATTGACAAGTTTGGAAGTTAGAAGTTGATTGAAAGGATGAGAATAGGGGTTGACAAAGACTAGTATGAAAAGAATAGAATTTGCAAATAATATGGGAAACAAAGGTGAAGTGAGTACTGTTTTTAGATGGGTGGGTGTTTCTAAACCTCTGTAGATCAGAATGTCTCAACCTTGGTGGTATTGACATTTTGGAGTAGATAACTTTTTTTTGTGGGGGGCTGTCCTGTGTTTTGTAAGATGTTTAATTTAGCAGCATCCCTGGTCTCTACTCACTAGATGCCAGTAGCACCCCTTTGTGGAAAACACCCTCCCCTCCAGTTGTGACAATCAGAAATTGTTCCAGGCATTGCTAGATGTCCCCTGGTGAGCAAAGTTGCCCCTAGGTGAGAACCACTGCTTAGAAACACATGGTAGATTCTGAATTGAATGAATGAATTGAATTAGATTCACAAGCTTCTCGATGGACCTATCGTTTGACATTTACACAAAAAACCTGAGTCCTAGAACTGGTATACAAATCACTGTCTTGAGTTTCAGGTATTGAGATATTAGCACATAATTTCATGTATGAAAGTTAGGTCTGACAGGCTGTTGAATTTACATGTAAATTTAAATACAGATCAAATATTATATGTAGTTAGTCAGTAAAAATGTACATATGATATAGAAATGGTTTATCAGAATCAGTGATTTTTCTTGTGTAGAAAAAGGAAAAGGTATTTTCTCATTGAAAATGAGAATGGTATTTTTTGATTAATATGTGGGTAAGTTATAGTAATTTGCCTTGCCAAACATGCTTTTTGTGAATGTAATTTAAAAGGCATAAAAATAATTGGGATGTTTTTGGTGTGAGAGGGGTGAGTGCTTCGTGACTCTCTTGAACTCTGCTGTTGAACCTTCTTGGTGAGCTGATGTTCCATGACTAGTAATCTAGGGCTGGATACTTCCTTGTCTTTAATATCTGACATACCTCACAATAACTGAGTGATTTCATTTCAGCTTTACTTCCTTCTTTCACTCATTTGCTGAAAATGCTATTAAAAATTAACCTTAAAATGTGAAGTCTCTGTTTTCGCTAAGTCTCTATTTTTCTTTCAAGTGACTCTTAATTATTAAAGGACTTTAAGAAAGTGACAAAAAGGTAGGGAAATTTTTGGGATCTGAAATCACCTTGGGCCTGCCTTCCTCTGAAAGTAAATGCTATCCTCTTAAGATGATGTATCCTGATTCTTTCTTACTCTCTTCATACGGATGTTTTTCCTTCAGAGAAGCTGAACCAGAAACACAGGCCAATGCAAATGTAAAGTTTGGGTTGAGACCTCATTCTAAGCTGGCACATTTGTTTACTAGTTAGTATTTAATGACTTTTTATATTGTAATCTTCTTCATCTGACATCCTTTTTAAGACCTTTTTGTGGCTCTCTGTATCATTTTTGCCTCTGATTACAAAGTTTCTTGTTAAAAGCATGTTTTAGTAGAACTTTTATATTCTTAATTTTATGAGTCACATTGAGCTTTTTCTCATATACTATGCATATGAGATTTCAAAATACTTAAGAATGTTAACCTCATCGGCCTTAACAGATTTCTTCTGGAATAGATAAATTTGGAGCTTCACTATAGATACATTATCAAATCATATAGAACAGTTCTTAAACTTCAGTGGGGAGACCCAGATTGCTGGGTCCCACCCCCAGAGTTTCTTATTTAAGTCTGAGATGGGATTTGAGAAGTGGCATTTCTGACAAATTTTCAGGATGCTGCTGGTTGGGGGCCACACTTTGAGAACCATTGGTAATGGGAGTTTAAGAAGAGTAGCAGATCAAAAGTAATTCAAAGATTGTCAATTGTCAGAAAACATAATGTATTGACTGTCTTCCACTTAAAACAGCTTCAAAAGTCCATTTGTTCCAAGTCTAGTGTCCACATGCAAGTGTCCACTGCTTTATGCCACCTTTTTGTGGCAGGAAGAGATGCTTTGGCCTCAACTTTTTTTTTTTTTTTTTAATCTCTGAGAGTTTATATGTTGAAGGTCTGTTGAGAGATGCATTTTTGAAAGAATCTTGATTATCAGGGAAAAGGTAGGTAGGACACATAGGGTTTTGCTGACAGACTTACAGTGGGCCTTAGTCCCTGGAAGAAGCTGTGAAGAAATATTTGCCAGCTATTGAGTGCTGTGTGCCAGGCATATTGTAAGTACTTAATACCAGTTTTTTTTTTTTTTTTTCATTTAAGCTCGTAAAACCCTACTAGCTTAAATTGAGAAAGATTAGAGACCAAAGAAATTGGGATACCTGTTTGTGATTCTGTAGTTGTGGTTTAAGATGGTGCCTGGTTACCTTTGGGGGTTTATGTATGTATACATAAGTATATGTATGTGTGTGTATATGGGAAGACTTTTAGTCTTTTTCACCCCATCTCTCTTGAGATCAGTGATGAGGTTTTCAGAATGGTAGGCCAAGGTTAGATCTGTATACTCTGTGGCTGTGGATTGAGACATAGATATTATGGTCTAACAAAGGGAGTAACAGGCACTTACAATGCAATTTGAAATCTCATGGTAATGTTGAACTACTGGCTTAATTTCTAGGCTTGGTGTTACTAATACTTCTTACTTAAAGACTTTTGTATCCCCTACCCCTGCTGATATGTTACAACTTCTTTTCTACTTGTACTGGAAATCTATGTAGCCTCTTAATCCATGTAGTTTATTATTGTAGTATGCAATTTATAAGGACTTTTTTTTTTTTCCCTTTTAGGTAAGATGACAGAATTTAAAAAAAAATTAGCTTAACACTCCAGAGTATTTTCTACATTTCTTTATTCAGTTATTCTTCACTAATTGCCCATGTCACTGTCTCAGAGAGAACTTTTAGGTATAATTTAGATAGAACTGCCGACCAGAAGAATGGTGCTGCTTAAGTAGATACTGATGAGCATTCTCATGAAACAGCTAAAAAACTAGTCTTGTTCTGTGTGTCAATGAGTGGGGAAGTGTGATAGTTTGTATAACTCTTGGTTACTAATCTCTGCCTTTTTCGGTTGAGGGCATAATTTCAGTATGTGAATTTGTGGTCATTATACTAATTGGAATGATTTCTCGGTATTGTTTTCAATTGAACTTTCAGTCAAATGCATATATTAATACACATTAAACATACTACTACACCAAATTTAATTTTCGTTGCTTAAAAAAAACAAGAACTGTATTGGGCTTTTCTCCCCTCTGCTTCCTGCTGTAAATGTGCTGAGTGTGGTGGTGGTGCTGTGGGCTCCATCCATAGTGAACTCTGCCAGTATTGGCTTTTGATGCAGCAGAACACAAATCTCAGCAGGCCCAGGCAATTTATCTTCCCTGGTTTGCTTTCCAAGGAGAAGGGAGGGTTTAGAAACCTTTTACTTGATGTGGTGAAAGTCAAAGAAAATGTTCTGTGGCTTAATACAAAATACAGTATGTACACATACAGTTTTGTTAACATGTTCCTCCCTATGCTAATTCTAGCAAATTAAAATAACAATACTGAGTTAGAACTAAAGATTGCTACTTAGCATTTTGTGGTTCCAGATAATTACTAAGAAAACATTTTCCTTAAACTAGCAGTGCTAACAGGCACCCATCTGTTTCTTGTAGGAAAGAAATGTTGATACTTGAAGATTTTTGTTACAGTAGCTTTCTTTTATTAATTTTGAAATTTGCATTTTAAAATTATATAAAATTTATAGAGAGGTAGCTCAATGTAAAAAAAAAATCAATACAGAATCATACAGACTAGACTAGACATGAAACTCCTCTTTGATATTCCTACCCACAATGCATATTCCCTTATTAGAGGAAACTACTGTTCATGTTTGATGTGTATTTTCCAGAACTTTTTATGTATTTATACCTGTGAGTGTACATATTAATACTTCTCTTGCCACTTCATTAATGCAAGTAAATAATTATACTGAATGAATTTTTCCCTCCGAGATTTGTTTTTTTGCACTTAATATGTCTGGAAGAACTTTCTATGCTAGTATGTGTGTATTTCTTGTTCTTTTTAACAGCTTTATAGTGTTTCATTCTCTGGATGTATATTTTAACCATTTTGTTTAGATACCAACCACTTTCTTACTGATCAATATTTGTTTATAAGATTATTAGAGATCTCCTGTTTTTCTTCTCATATTTTTTTTTCTTATTACCAGCTTGAACCTATTTGAAATTAATATTTGAGGTTGGAACCACAATTGTTCTGATTATTGAATAGTTCATCAATTTCCACTGCTTTGAAGAGCTTTATTTCTCATATGTTAAATTCTCAAATGTACACTCTTTTTAAAATTCTCTCCATGGTTCCATTCGTCTTTATCTCTTCCTGCACATTGTTAATGAATTTTAATTATAATTGAATTATAAGCTTGAAGTATATGTGTTTATCTGGGTAACCCCCCTTACTGTGTTTTTTGTCAAAATTTATTTGGAAGTTACTGCATATTATGTCTTCCAGAGATTCTTAAGATCAGATTGTTAAGGTTTTGAAATCTTGATGAGGTTTTGTTAGTGATTGTATGGTATTACAGGTTAATTTGAAGGTGAATTGACATTGTTGCATTATTGTGTCTTTACATATAATGAAATGTTGTCCCTTTGCCAGTGTAGGTCATCTTTTGTGTCCTTAAGTAAAAGATTTTCTATTGCCTTAGTATTATTTTTGGAAATTCCTGGTAAGGCTTATTTGTGGGCATCTTATAATTTTTTTTTGTGATTCTAAGTGTAATTCTTCTGCAGTACATTTGCTAATTGCTTATTGCTAGTATATAAGTTGACTAGTGATTTTTGTTTGTCAGTCTTGGGTCTGGTTGCCTTCCTGTACTCATATTGCATCTAGTCATTTTTCCTTGAATTCTTTTTCTAGGTAGACAACCAGATTTTCTTTAGAAGTAATGTTCTACCAATACTTTTATTTTCTTAAAACTGATATTCCTAGAGAGCTTTTTTTAAAAATAAGGATTATTTTGGAAGAGTTTTAAGCTATTGTTACTATTCATCCTTATCATACGTCTATGATACATAATATACTGTAAGGCATTTAATCGAAGGAGGCGTAGTGGAGACCACCAATCCTTATTTCTTAATGAATTCTGGCTGCTATCTTTGGAAGTAATTATACATGTTTTGTCCATTTACTTTCTACAAAATAGCTAAGGCGTATGTAGTACATTTATCTCAAGTATATATATAACAGAAATGTGTACATACGCACATAAATATTATACATATATTATAAATGTGTCTTCAGAGAAATTCCCTGGTATATTTTAATAGGGCAACTAGAAAAATTATTTCTCTGCATTTTGCATAAGGAAGTGTCATTATTGGTGACTAGCATCTAGAATAAAGCTTACCATTTATATTTTCTCACTGAGGGGAATATTAAGTTTGGTAAAATACATTCCTGATGTTGACAATTCATAGTTACAGTGCTACATCAGTATTTGAGATCTTTGAGCATTGATTTTGGTAAATGTAAACCATTTAGGTATGAAAAAGGTGTATTCTGTGGATACATCTTTTCATTTCAAATCTTGCCATACTCTTTGACTGTTTATAAATTGTCTGTGTGTATTTCTCTGATAAAAATAACTGAAAAGGGTTTCCTGGTCAGAGCAAACAGCAACTCCAGGCATCTAGGAGGTGCTCTTAGAGGAATTCTGAATTCTCTCCAGATTGCATCTGGACTTGTGTTTAGCTTCTGAATCAATACATTTTTAGAACTCTGTTGATAATCCATTAGCTAACTCTAAGGCCAGATTCAGTGTGAAGTGATTAATCCTATGAAACTGAGATTTAACTTTAAGGAGATACAAAGAAAATATTTTCTTTTATAAAAATGTGTATTTATCAGAAGTTGAATTTCTGATACCAGTACACTCTGAAGTCTATTCTTAGTATATGAAGAAAGCATTTTTTTTAAAAAGGAAATATTTCAAGCATACAGAAAAGTACAGCATGTAACAGAAAGTCCAGGTACCTGCCACCCAGATTTAACAAACGTTAATGTTTTGTCACACTTTTAATAAAAGAAATAAAGCATAAAGACAGTTGAATACCCTTTGCAGACCTTTTCAACCCATTCTTCTCCCTTCGTGTCCTGAGGTTAGGTTAACACTACCCTGATGGTATTTATACCTCCCCTGCACAGTTGAATTTTATTCCACTTGTAATTATCTGTAGAGTGTGTGTGCATACCTGTGTGTGTGACAGTTTGTAGCTTTATATATCTGAAAGATTTACATAAGTTCTATACCAGATGTATCATCTTGCAACTATTTTTTTATACTGTGTGTGTTTGAGATACAATCCATGATGAAATAGTATAGCTCAGTATTCCATTGTATAACTATACTACAGTTTATTCTGAATTTTTCATATTGAGAGTAGGTTGATTACAGGTTTGCATAAAATAGATGCTTGGAGTTGCTATTTGCTCTGACCAGAAAACTCTTTTTTTAGTTATTTTTTTCACAGAAATACATGTGGACAATTTATAAACAGTCAAACAGTATGAGAAGATTTGAAATGAAAATAAAAATAGTCCCTGCCCCTCTTCCTAGGTTGGCACTGTCCAGTACGGCAGCTACTAAGCCACATATGACTGTTGAGCAAATGTCTTTTGTCTTAATTGAGAAGAGCTGTTAAAATACACACTCTATTTCAAAAACTTAGTATGAAAGAAATGAATGTAAATTTAAATATTGATTACATGTTTTAGATATATTAGATTAAATAGATTATTCAAATTAATTTTACAGATTAAAAAATTTATCCTAGCTACCAGAATATTTAAATGACATATTTTTGCTCACACTTGTGGCTCGTGTTTCTCTTGGACAGTTCTGCTTTGAATGGTAAGCTCTGAGAGCAGAAATTTGATGTTGTTCACCACCAGAGTACCTGTACTTTTAACAGTAACAGGCACAAAGTATTTAAATAAATTGATACATTCAGCAAGTAGTTCATTTAGGGATATTATACCTGTGTGTTATAATGCAGAGTTTAGTTCATAGAGGTGCTTTGAATTAACCTGAGTTTTCTTTGTGGTTACTGATTGGTAAAAAGTTACTTTAAATTTGGCTTTATTATCCAGGTAAACAGTGTATGTTTTTCCTTTCATCACCCTATTTTAAGCTAACTGCACTTTTAAGTCTTAGAATTTCATAATGTTTTCATTCTGTCTTTATCACTATATGTTTTCAATTTCTATTTAATTTCTTCTGTTATTAATCCTGCTGTTTGGAAAAATTCTAATGGGTTTGTAAGTTCTTTTATCTAATTATTTCAGGTTATCTGTTTCTTGAAATTACTAGTTGTCTTCAGTGAGGAAAGTCATCTTGTCATGGGCTGTGTTAAGGTGGCTCTAGCTCTGGCAGATTTTCTACTAAGCTGTTCCTTTTTCAAGTCTTGAGTTCATGCTTATCCTTTTATATTTATCTGTTCTTTCTTAGTAGCATGTAAAATCTTTTTACTTTAAAAATTCTTCCTCTTTTTCTCCTCCAGCTTTATTGGGATAGAATTAACACATAAATCGTGTAAGTTTAAGATACACAAATGTTGATTTGATACATTTATGTATTGCAATATGATTCCCACCATAGCATTAACTAACACCTCCATCAAGTCACATAATTACCATTTCTTTTTTGTGGTGAGAACATGTAAGATCTACTCTTTCAGCAACTTTCAAATATATGATATGGTATTATTAGTTATAATCACCGTGCTGTACATCAGATCTTCAAAACTTGTTAATCTTATAACTGAAAGTTTGTACCCTTTGATCAGTATCTCTCCGTTTCCCCCACTTCTTAGCTCTGGTTAACCACCACTCTCTTCTCTTGTTTTTGAGTTCAGCTTTTTTAGATTCCACATACAAGTGTTATCATACAGTATTTGCCTTTTTCTGTCTGACTTATTTCACTTAACATAATGCCCTCAGGTTTCATCCAAGTTGTTGCAAATGGCAGGATTTCCTTTCTCATGGCTGAATAACATTCCATTGTGTGTGTATGTGGGGGGGATATATCTCCTACATCTTTATCCATTCATCTGTTGATGAACACTTAGGTAGTGTCCATATCTTGGCTATTATGAATAATGCTTAGTGAACATGGGAGTACAGATATACCTTGGAGATCCTGTTTTAATTTCTTTTGGGTATAAACCCAAAAGTGAGATCACTGGATCATATGCTACTGCTATTTTTAATTTTTTGAGGAACCTCCATACTGTTTTCCATAGCGGCTGCACCAGTTTACATTTCCACTAACTGTGCACAAGGTCTGTTTTCTCCACGCCCTTGGGAACACTTTTCTCTCTCTCTCTCTCTCTTTTTTTTTTTTTTTTTAAATGATAGCCATTCTAACCAGTATGGTGTGATAGCTCATTGTGGTTTTGATTTGCATATCCTTGGTGATTAGTGGTGCTGAGTGCCTTCTTATATACTTGTTTTGGCCATTTATATGTCTTCTTTGGAAAAATTCCAAGGTCTATTCAGTGTTGGCCTATTTTTTAATTGAATTGTTATTGAGTTGTACAAAATTCTTCCTCTTAAAGCTTAAGAGTTTGATAGGTAGATATTTGAGGAGAAGTCTGTTTTAAATAATTATTTCTGAACCTTTATGTAATGTACCACCTATCTCTGGATTTTGGTTGTCCTTCTAGTTTCGGAAATTTTGACTGATCCCTAGTTTCCACCTTGTTTGCCTTTTCTATTTCCTCTTGTTATACTTATAGATTAGTTCTCATCGATCATTTTTCAATACCTCACCATTGGTTTTTCATTATTATGAAGTTTCATCAAATTTATTTCTGATTTACTGGTGTTGAACCATTACATACTCTGCTGTGGTCATTTCTTCTACCTTAGCAGTTTCCTGCAGGTAATACGTGTGAGTAGGACTCTTGGCTGCAAGTAGTAGAGACCAACTACAGTTTGTGTAATACGTAGAAGATTTATATGGGGATAGTGGAGGCTCTAGGACAGGAATGCAGCCAGGCCGGCCCAGAAGCAGGAAGTGGAAAGCTGCTGGGAAGCTAGGCAGTATTTATTTTCTGTCTCTTGTTTTGGCTTCTGTTTGTTCACTTGTTCTTCTCTCTTAGACATTCAATTTGTACCATACTTTCCTTTTTTTTTTTTTTTTTTTGGTACTCTCTTCTCTGATCAAAAGGACGGTCTACAGTAAACTTTGATTTCTTAGTCTCAGTTCCAAATTTCTGGGAGAGTTGCTGTGATTGGTAGTCAGATCATTTCTGTAATATTGACATTTTGGGCTGAGTGATTCTTTGTTGTGGAGGTTGACCTGTACATTGTAGGGTGTTTAGCTGCTTCTCCAGTCCTACCACCTGAATGCCAGTAGCATTCACCTTCTGACTGTAACAACCAAAAAGTGTTTTTAGATAGTGCCAAAATCCCCTTGGGGGTAAAATCACCCCTGGTTGAGAACTGCTAATCTAGAATGTATTCGGCTGCTCAGGGCCTACCACTGTGTGAGAAGGATGTTTCAGGAGGGTCTTTGTGAGCTAGGCAGATATTCAAAATGTCTGATAGGTATTTTTAGTTTTCTGTAGCAACTATAAATTTGACACCGTTTTTCATTATTGTTACTTGTTCCTTTTTAAAATAATTTTTTCTCATTTAAAGTATTTGGTATTAACATGTTTCTTATTAAAATCTTCAGTTGAAGTTGTAGAGTACATTTAGTCCTTGGCAAATAAGTGATGAAAATGGGTCTCAAAATAAGGCATGTCTAACTCTGAAACCTGTGCTTTTAACCATTATGCTATAATAGCTAGCATAACAGCATTGGGAGAGGATTGGGTGCTTGTGTCTGGACACTTTATTCTTCTGTATCATTTACTCCTGGAACAAGCCTGGAAGCTACGCATATTTCCTGGTTTTACAGATGAAGATGGGTAGTTGAGAGAGACTGTCTCCTGCCTTAAGGCCACATAACTAGTAGGAAGAAGAGCTTGACTTAAGTTTTGTGGTGCACCTAAAGGAAGATATTCTGCACTGATGCTCTACTGTCTTCTCAAAGCTTTCATGACAATAAAATAGAAGGAAAAATATATACAATTCACTTTATTAAGGATTAATAGATATTACTGTTTTGTTCATTTTGAGACTAGCCTTCATATTACTAGTTTTGTGCCTTCTCAGGTATTTTTTAGAATTGAATTTAGAAGAATATTAATAAAAGAAAGCTAGATAATTACTCTTACCAGGAGAATATTTCTTTAAAAAACTGTATTTCAGAGATTACTGATCTACCAGGAATGACTTTGTGTTTGCTCCCTGGTGTAAACAGATTTTTTACACTTGCAATTCTTGAAGCTTTTGGGTTTTCTAGTTGAGTGCTTTCAATTATAACATCAGTCAGTGCTGCAGCCATTTATAAGCATGCTGTTAATAGCATGGACTCTGGTGTTAGACTGTGTGGGTTTAGATCCTGGATTAAATTTATGGTTTAACATACCAATATCTTGACATAG
Source organism: Camelus ferus (assembly GCF_009834535.1). NCBI lineage: Eukaryota > Metazoa > Chordata > Mammalia > Artiodactyla > Camelidae > Camelus > Camelus ferus. Next base: position 4,972,934 of record NC_045716.1, read on the forward strand.
GTAGAAAATAAATAACTTGCCTAGGAATACATATTTTTAAAGGTCTCTTAGGGCTCTTAATTTTTTAATGTGTCTGTTTCCTCATCTGTAAAATAGTCATGCTAATACTTGCCTCATAGAGTTGTGAGAATGCAATAGTAGTTACGTGTAAAATTCCCAGAGGGTGCATCATGAGTGGTAAGTACTCAAAAAGTGATAGCTGTTAATATTTTTTAAAGTTGCCTTTCTAACCTTTATATCAGTTAATATACTTCAGTTTCAAAAGTTCTAAATACATTAAAAAATAATTATTGTAATGTTAAGGTTGAGATAATTTTGAGACCTTAATATAAGATAGTATATTGTATTTAGGCTTCTTCTGTACCTAGGTTTAATTCCCACAATTCAGTGCTTCTAGATACATAGAGAAGCATAGCGTGTGGTTTTACTTTATTTTAGTACAATTATCAGCATTCTAATTGGGTATTTACAGCACTTCACTTAGATAAATCACATTCATTCTTTCCTCTCTCACAAAGGGCAATTAAAAATTATCCTAATATACCTTCTCACTCGTACGAATAGAAAAACTAGTTGTAGAGGCCTTAAGAAAAGAAAGAAAAAGGGGATGGTGAACCAGTGGAGCTAATTCCAGTGGAAGGGTGTGTTGTATGTGGGTACCCTGGGGATTGTGACACTCCATGATAGGAATCATTGTACAGCTGGGCCTCATGGAAACTGGAGCTGGTAAGCCATTAGAAATTAAGACTGCATACTCCATCTTTCTCTTTCAGGGGCTGCAAGGTTTTGGCATCTTTCTTACTCTGTGCATCTGTTCAGTTTTCCTTTCTTCCAGCTGGCTTTCTCAGTTTCAGCTTGTAGTATATGGAGTGTAATGGCTGCTCAGCTTCTCTTTATCATGACAACTCTCAGTATTTTCTTTTGGCATTTATCCCTGCTGCTGAATGGCTCAGTATTTTTCTCTTGTAAAATTTAAATCATTTGTTTATTTAGTGAATGCTCAGTACCTTTGGATGGTTCAAAAGTCAAGCGGTATGGAAGTGTTTCTGTCCCCCTCTTTTCCCTGGCCACTCAGACTTGGCAATCCAGAATACCACTTGCTTGTGTATACTTCCCCAGCCTTTTTTTTTTAAGACCAATGGAAGCATAGAGGCATATTATGTATACTGTTCTACACCTTCCTTTTTTAAATTTATTTTGGAAATTCTTCCATGTTAGTAAATAAAGAACTTGCTTTAAAAAAAAACTGCATAGCATTATATTGGATGGATGAATTATATAATTAGGTTGTTTTCAAACAGTGCTGCAGTGAAAACTCTTATATGTATTGTTTTAATATGTTAGTTGTAGCTATAGAATAAATGCCTTGAATTGGACTTGCTGACAGAAAGGATATAGGGATTTCAAAATAACCACTTAGTGAATAAACTGTCTTTATCCACCTTTTTGTATACTAAAATCCTGTGTGCATTTGATTCTATTTCTGAATTTTCTGGTCTTCTGTTGATTTACCTGATTATGTGTCAGCATCACACTGTTTTAATTATTGTGTTTTTGTAATGTGTAGTATCGCATGGTGACTAAGGATATATAGACTTGTGCTAAACTGTCTTGCTTTAAATCTTAATCATTTCTTTAGCTGTGTAATCTTGGGCCAGTTACTTAACATCCCTGTAATTCATTTTCCTTATTTGTACAGTGGAGATAATGATACCTATCTAGTAAGATTGTGATGAGCATTAAATGAGTTAATTTATATGAAGTGCTTAGAATAGTGTTTGGCAAGTAGTTAGTGCTATGTAAGTATTAGCTCTTTATTGTTGCTGCCATTCATTAGGGCTAGTTCTTCATTGCTTTTTATTTTCAGAATATTCCTGCCTATTCATGCTTGCTTATTTTATTATATTAACTTCAGAATCAGTTGGTTTGTCTAGTTAGAATAGACTAGGTTATGGGTTGGTAACGGCAACTCCTCCCCACCCCAGTCTTAGTGGATTAACACATCAAAAGTTTGTTACACTACCTGTTCAATGTAGATCAGTGTGTGTGGTGGGGGAGGGGGGTCTGCCTATCTTTTGTCACCCAGATACCCAGGCTAACAGAGTCTTCCTCCATCATTCTAGAATGCTGGCAGTTGAAATGCAGAGGGAAAGAGAGAATGGTGAATCAAGTACTAGTGGAAACTTTAAAAATCAAAAGGGACATACGTCACTTCCTCTTATATTTCATTGGGCAAAGCAAGTCGTTTGGCATGACATTGTGTCAAGGGGACATGTCAAGGGGAAGGTGGAGTTTTGCAATGTGCCTAGGAGGGCAGCTAGAAATATTTGATGAAGAACAGTAGTGACTAACTTACTTTGCTCTGTTGGTTGCTAAATATTGGGTCACTCTGTGTTATATGCAACACACTAACCACCCCTCCCCAGCCCCCGGAGAGAAAATCCAAATTTCTATCTCGTAACTATGTTGAGCTCAAACTCTAGAGTCTCTGGGTGATATTCAGAGGAGGTTCCTTATGGTCCAGACACCTGTGAATGAAAAGGTTAAGTTATCAGCTAGTCTATTAAAAAAGCATCCTATTAGTATTTTCTCAGGCTCTGTAGTGGTTGTGGAAAGGGAGATGTAGGAAACTTAGACTTTTAATTCTACCTGTGTTTATATTATTTATTTTTTACAGTAAGCAGATGTTATGTAAACAGAAATATCTTAAGATAACCTACCATAAGAGAATTCTCTTATCTCCTATTTATACTAAATTAAATAATGTATAATGCGTGGCACAGCCAGAGCTGGACTTTAATGTAAGACGTTACCTAGCCCACCGTGCTTTCCAGTATACCGAGCTGTCTTTCTTAATGCATGGGCTTCTGTGTTGTAGCTTGTTTTTTTGTTATTTGCAATGAATATAGAACGGAAAAAAGCAGCTTACTTTGAGGAGGATGATTTTTAGGAAAATAATGGTAGTGAAGAATGATCTAAGACAGTTACCTAGAGAGGAGGACCTCAATGAGAGGACAGTCTGTACTAATACGGAGGGTGATGGTGCATATTAACTGGTTTCTAACTTGATCTTTCCTGGAGTGTTTAATTTATTTACTTTTGGTCATTACGTTTGATAGGGACAGCTTACAAAGCAAGCAGAAGAATGGCCAAATGTGTAATGTTTGTATTTTATAGTATTTGTCCAGGTATAAAATGTTTATTTAATACAAAGATCTTACTTCTTCGTTAAACTAAAATAAAGTTTGGGGGAAAAGCCATTTATTTACTACTCATTTCCTTTATTTCTTTAAAGGGAAAGGAAAAAAATATTTTTTTCTTATTACTAAAGCAGTATATTTCATTACAAGAAAAAAGAATGTAAGCAAAAAGTAAAACAAAACAAACCCCCAAACCCACCTTCCTTTTTAGAGACAACAATCATTGAAGTTCTGATGTGTATTCTTTTAAGCCCTCCTTCATATAATTTGTGTTGTTAACCAAAAAGTATATAAAAATACATGCAGTTTTTTGTTAACTATCTTTTTTTCGCTTTATATATTTTGAAACTTGTAAATCTTAAAGGAGAAAGAGTTTTTTGATCTTGTTTTTAGAACTTCTTTTGCATTTACTCCTCCTCACACTATTTAACATCCAGACTTTTGTCTTATACTTTTTATTGTTATTCCTGTTTCCTTAGTTAGATAAGTTCCTCATTAAAGACTTCTGTATTCATTCTTCTGAGCTCATATTAAGTTTGTTTAAGGACAGGATACAGTAATGGAAGAGATTATAGGGAAAAAAGAAGACATTTCAGCAGTTATTTCAGGGTACAGATCAATAACTAATTCACTTATAATCCAGCATTGCTTAATTTGCTGATATAACCCCAAAGTAAGAAAGTACAAATTTGTATACATATATTTAAAAACTGTTCCTTTTTTTTTAAGCTGAAGTAAAATATTCCTATGATGTTAATTTTTTAATATGACCCTTTGAATAGAACATACTTAGTCTGAGGCATTAACTTGAAAATAAAAATGTGGAGGAGGACAGCAAGGTTGTATTCTGTTCCTTTTAAAATGTCATGAGTTTAACTTCTTTCAAGAAGAAGAAAGCGTGGGTTTACTGTCTAGTTTTAGGTGGTGATTTATAAAAGAATAGCACAGCCACAATGTTAACAGCTAATTTGTAAATGTACATATTAATTAGAAATTTGTAGAAATGTAATGGAACTGGGGCCCACTTTTTTCCTTTTCCTTCTTAAAAAAGTATATTAACAGTTATTGAGTATGTTGCAGTATAAATGATCAGTAATATCTACTGAATTGCATCAAATGCTTTTATCCCAGCATGCTAAGACTAATTTTTTACTGTCTTTAAATCTTAAAAGGATTTTTTTTCTCACAAGTACTCTCCTTAAGGATAGATACACTTTATACACGAAGTTATGATTAATTTCTGTATCTGTGGCTTGTAAAAGAGTTTTAAAAGTTGGGCATAAGTGTCTGATAAGTTATAAAAAACATATAAATCTCAGGAAAGGAAATTTTAGTTAAAATAGCAGGAAATTAGGACACATTTTGGGTAGAAAACAGAGATTGCCAAAAACAAAACAAAATACTGTTTCTGAAAGGAACATCTCAGTGCAGAAAAGACTGAATGTAGCAGATTTGAGACTGATAATCCTTAGAACCCCCCTGCTTGTAAGGTTGGCCCTTTGCTGGCGTCTGGGAACTTGGATTTTGGGAGAGTTTCTACTGTTCCCAGAACCGAGAAGAGTGGCTCACTATATCTAAACTGTTAGTACAACAATGTGGTTTAGGCTGAACACCTGTGCTCCGTCTGGCAGCCTGGAGTTTAGCTAGTCGTAGGTAGAGGGGATCTGTGTGACAAGCCCCTGAGGAAGACCTTGGGTACTGAACCTCTAAGGAGCTTACCCTTTAGACTACATTTTACACCTGTTGTTAAAACTCACTGCTGGAGGAGTCAAGTGTGACTCCCCTGGGAGAAGACTCTTGGAAGCTTGTACCTGGTTTCCTGTGGACATTGCTCCTTCTGCCTTTTTCCTTTGCTGATTTTGCTTTTTATCCTTTCACTTTAATAAAATCATTACTATGAGTCCAACTATGTGCTGAGTCCTCCTAGTGACCCACTGAGTCTGGGAGTGATCTTGGGGACCCCCCGACACAGCAGTGAATCAAATAAATTTATAACTGGACTCTACCATGCTTATATAAAGCTTCTACATGAGGGTATCCAATAGGTAGACGTCACTTTTTTGATTTAAGTTATGTCTGAATAGGGTAGTAGATAGAATAAGTGAAATTAGAAGTAAGTTTGGGGTCTATAGGAGAGGGAGAAAAGCTCTTAATCTGTGTTGGAGAAACTTCTGTCCAGGGTTCTATTTTTGTAAAACTGTATCGTGGTGTCGGGCTATCTGCTAAGGTTCTGTACTTTATAGAAATACATTATTCTGAAAGGAGAGCTTAAAGTGAGACAACAAATGTGACTCAAAGCACTGTGATGTAGAAAGTACAGGGGTTTTGACACTAGGCAGTTTTGGGTTAGAATTGTGGTTTGTTAACTAAATGGTTTGAACTTATTTCCTCCCCATTATAAAATGAGGTTGAGAATACCTGCTGTATGGGTGGTTTGGTAATTAATTTAAGATAATGTATACAAAGCTTCTACTACTATGTTTTGCTCATAATGATTTAAAAATTGTTAGTTTACTTTTTATTCTCTTCCAGATGTAGAGACATTAGAGAAATTTTAAAGGGGAAAAAGGAAAGAAGGTGAAAGTCGTTTTTCTCTTATTGGTTTGATGTGAGATTGGGTAGGAAGGTCAGTGAGGAGAGAAGAATCATTAGGTTTTAGAAAATGAAAATTTTAAGTTTATCTCCAAAATCACCCAGTGGAAATTTCGTCATTTATTTTAAGAACTATCTTAAGTACAAAGTTAAGAGGGGCTAGGAAAGGCATAGAAACTTTATGAATGTTTTCTTTTATGGTGAGGTCGTCATGATTTATTTGACCTGTGTGTTAGTAAGTTTTAGTAACTGATTAAGCACATTCAGCGTCTGTTCTCTCATTATGAATACTTCTAGGTAATAATGAGACAATTTGGACTAATTTATAGGCATGATTTCCTGTTATGATTTTTAGAATCAGTGTTTAGAAATAGTGGCATCTTAAAACAGAATTGTATAAATCTGGTGTATGTATGTATTTTTGTTCTTTTTAAGCTTTTTTTATTTTGAAATTTAGAATTACTGAATACTTGCAAGAAAAAATTAGTAACTCTTTTACTCTTTGCCCAGTTTCCCCGATTGTTAATGTTTTGTTTCATTAGTTTTATTATATTCCCTCCTTCCCTCTTTACCTTTTCCTCCTTCACCTCCTCTCCTTAACCAGGGGTATGTATCAAAATCATCTGCAGACTATTAAAAAAAGAAATGAAAATGTGTTCCTCCTGAACCAAGCAGGTGTATTCTGGAAAAAACAAACACCCTCCCTGGTGATAGGCACATCAGATTAAGACTTAGTTCACTGTAAGTTTATTTATTTTTTTGCTGGGGGCAGAGAGGCCCTAGATTAAAGTACTAGGCTAACTAACTCTCTGAGCCTTGAAGTATATCTGCTTTAATGTTCACCTTTCTCAATGTATTATTCTATTTTCCCCGAGGTCCATTATTGCTGTTGAGAAGTTAGCTGTCATTATAATTATGGGGTCAGCCTGTCATCTCTTTCTGGTGGTTTTGTAAATCCTTTGTCTTCAGTATTTTGCACTTTCACTACAAAGTAACTACTAAGTGTTAGATTTCTTATTATTTATCCTGCTGGTGATTCTTTGTGTTTTCTGAAACTTCAGCATTCTTGAAAAGTCTCAGTAATTGTAGCTTCAAATATTGCCTGTTTCCCCATATTCTCTACTCTTTTCTTTTTAAACATTATTTAAACATATGTTGGACTTTTTGTTCTGTTCTCATACTGCTTAACGTCTGTTCCCTATTTCCAGTTGTTGTATCATTGTGCTACATTGTGTGTATTTCTTCAGAATACTGTTTATCTGATCTAATCAGCTGTTTAATCCATCCATTGAACTTCTGATTTCGGTGATTATATTATTTTCCATTTCTGCAAGTTCTATTTGATTCTCTTTAAAATGTCTTTTTAAAAATTTAAAATTATGCATATACAGAGTATAAAATTTACCATTTTAACACTTTTTAAGTGTACAGTTCAGTGGCATTAAGTACATTCATATTGTGTAACCATCACCACTGTCTATCTCCAGAATTCTTTTCATCCTGCAAAGTTGAAACTCTGTACCTATTAAACAATAACTCTTCATTTCCCCTTCCTCCAGCCCCAGCAACCACCATCCTACTTTGTCTCTATGACTGACTACTTTAAGTACCTTATATAAGTAGAATCATACAATATTTGTCCTTTTGTGATTAGTTTATTTCATTTAACAATGTTCTTAAGGTTCATCCATGTTGTAGCATGTGTCAGATGATATTTCATTGTATGCATTTCCACATTTTGTTTATCCATTCACCTGTCAATGGAAAGCAACTTGCGTTGCCTCCACCTTTTGACTACTGTGAATACTAATACTATGAACACTGGTGTACAAATAACTCTTTGAGACCCTGCTTTAATTTCTTTGGGGTATGTATCCAGAAGTGGATCATATGGTAAATCTGTATTTTTTGAGAAGTTGCCATACTATTTTCCTTAGTGGCTGTACCATTTTACATTCCCACCAATAGATAGTACATAAGGCTTCCAGTATTAACACATCTTTGTTAACACTTATTTTCTGTTTTTTTGGTAGTAGCCATACTAATGGATGTCAGGTGATATATCATTGTAGTTTCAGATTGCACTTCCCTGGTGATTAGTGATGTTGAGCATCTTTGCATGTACTTGTTGGCCATTTATATATCTTCTTTGGAGAAATGTCTATTCAAGTCTTTTGCCCATTTTAAAATCAGGTTAATTTTTTTTTTTTTTGACTTGTTCCTTTTTGGTAGTGTCTTTTTCTTCATTTACTATCATCTCCTTTTTTCTTTAAACATATGCAACATATTAATTATATTTGTTGCTGAGTGTCCAGTTACCCCGGAGGTTAGCAGCTTAAAACAACCAATATTTATGACCTCACATGATTTATTGGTATCAGATGTCTAGATGTTCCTTAGGATGGTGGTTCTGGCTTAGGGTGTCTTGTGAGGTTTTAGTGAAGCTTCCAGTTGGAGCTGCAGTCATCTGAAGGCTTGTCTGGAGCTGGAGGATCTATTTCCAAGATGGTTCATGCACATGGTTGCTGGTGGTTGGCTTCAGTTCTTTGCTCCGTAGGCCCATCTGCAGGGCTGTCTGAATGTCCTCGTAGTATGGCAGTTGGCTTCCCCCAGAGCAAGTAATCCTAGAGAGAGTGAACAGAATGCCATAGTACCTTTTATGACCTAGTCCTGAGTCACACGACTTCACTTCCATCTTACTCCCTTTGTTAGGAGTGAGTCCCTAATTCTACTCAAAGGGTAAAGAATTAAGCTCTGCCTCTTGAAGAGTGGGATATCAAACAATCTGACAAGGAATAAATTAGACCAACTCTAGTACGGTATAATGCTAATAATGAAGTGTTTTTAACAAGGAAATAAAACTCTATAAGGAATAGTCTTAGATGACAGAAGCAAATGTTATCTCTGATGGGTTTAATGGGGCCAATAGTAATAGTATTTACACGTGGCCAACAGTGTTCTAAGTGGTTTACACATGTATCACTTAATTTTCACAACAACCTTGTAGGATAGTAGAACCCTCTAAATAACCTAATAAAATGAGCAGCCATTTCTTAAGTAAATCAACAAAAGGTGGGATTCATATTGCTGTGAGAAGCAATAGTAGTGGAATTTTATCAGTCAGGGAGGTGGATGTTGATTTAGTTGATATGAAGGATGGGTAGTAATTAAATGTTAGTGGATAGGAGTGGGGAAGAGTGTTTCATATAGAGGGAACAGAATGTATAAAGACCATGTGGATGGAAGAAGCATGGTAGCATTGTTTTCAGTATATTCAAGTATGATTGAAAAGGCTTTGTATACTTTGTATTCTTCATTAGATTTAACTTGATTACTTGCAAAAATATGAAATAATTATTTGTATATGGAGTGTTTATACCTTTAAAAATTTGTTTTTTAGTCATTATTCTACATGTTGTCAGAAATTATGATATGTACAAACATTAAACATTTCAAGCCTTTATTAGTAGTTTCTTTAATTCATTTTTTGTAGCTACTGGCTCTTTAGAAAGTACTCTGCTTAATCATAATTTGATTATTGATATTTAGATCAGTGAGATAATTTGAATGATTTTCTTAATAATGTCTCTTGTTTTAAATTATATTGTTAGGAAACTGTTAAAGAGGATTGATTTTAAATTTCCAAATTCATGTTCATTTTATATAATAATTCTTAGAAGAGATTATATTTGGAACATTGTAAACAATATTTATTTTATCAAGTAAGAGCTTTAGTTCTGTCTTTCAGGGCCCCCACTGAATTCAAAATTACAAAATAAGTATTTGCTTTGATCATGGAAAAAGATACACTTTTGAGGTAGGATTGTTAGTGTATTTGTTATGATCAAAGACTTATATAAGTTCAATTTAATAACCAAAAAAACTGTTCCTCACCAGTCCACTAGGGGATACTCCAGTACTTAGGAAGAAAATCCAGTTGCTGTTATAGTTTAAAAATTATCTTATACTTAATAAAATTATTACTTTCCTGCTTGCTTACATTAAAAAAAAGACTTTTTAGGACTGGTTTGGGTTATTAATTTGACAATAATATTCATCTCTGGAAAAATTTGCAGCATTTTTTTCAGCTTTATTAAGGTATAATAGACATGGGAATTGTACGTACTTTTTTTAATAATATGTTTTTATTTATTTATTTTATTTTTGGAGGAGGGGGAGGGAGGTAATTAGGTTTATTTATTTATTTATTTATTTATTTATTTATTTTTAGAGGAGGTACTGGGAATTGAACCCAGGACCTCATGCATGCTAACTAAGCATGTGCTCTACTGCTTGAGCTATACCCTCCCCCACCCCAAAATATTTAATTAAGACACCAAGTTGTTTGTTTGATATGTTTTGATGTATGTTGCTGATACAACATGTGTGATGTTTCGGTATATATACATTGTGAAATGAACACCACAATCAAGCTAATTAACATATCCACCTCACATAGTTGTCATTTTCTTTGAGAGTGTGTGTGTGTGTGGTGCGAACACTTAAGACCTACTCTCTTATTAGCAAATTTCAAGTATACAGTACATTACTGTTAACTCTAGTCACCATGTTGTACATTAGACCTCCAAAATTTATTCATCTTGCATAATTGAAAATTTGAACCCTTTGACCAACATCTCTGATTCCCTCTCTCTCCAGCACAACCACCATTCTGTTCTGTTTCTGAGTTTGACTACTTTACACTCAACATATAATTGAGATTATGGAATTTGCTGCATTTTTTATAGTGTGGAAATTCACCTTGCGATTTGTTGGCCACTTTTTCTGGTGGTGGTGCCTCAGACTGAGCACTTTAGAAAAACTGTTTTTTTTTTTCCCTAGTATATGGGAAAGTAATGGTTCTCATTTGTTTTGTAAATTGTGCTCTCACTTGAAGGTCAGAAAAGCTATTTGGTTTGAATTTATTATACTTTTATCCATTATATCATGTATAATAACATATATACATCTTAGAAAGCGTGAAATATGACTTTAGATGTACATAATGCAGAGGCTAATTCAAGTTATTGAATTGTTGTTAAAAATACTCAACAGACTAATATTATCTTGATTTCTTTCTAGTAATTTAAGTAGACACAATGCGATTACTTACTACTCTAAAGAAAAATGTATAAAAAGTTGAATTCCATTTTTAGAATAGTGAAGTTTCAAGGAAAGAATGTAGGCTCTTCTGTTTATTAGGGAAAGGTTATCAGGCTCAGTGTTTCCAAAAATACTTCGGTTAACCAAAATTTTATTCTTTATTTTTCCTCAGTGATTTTTTAAATTTCGTCTACTAGATATGATTGTATGAGTTTTCTACATGACATGAATTTCATTCCTATATGCCTCAAACTTAGATTCTTAAAGATAAAGTGACTTGTCACAGTTAATTCATCAATTCACCTGATTTCTATTTATAAATACTCAAGTGGGTGAAATCATGTGCCATCATGATAGCACAATCTGGGAAATGGAAAATCAGGCAGCCTTGGATAAGAACAAGTATATGTATGTATTTGTCTATTGAAAATAAAGATGGTATAGGAATTACTGAGAGTTTGTTTTAATTCGAGCTTGGATAATAATTTTATAGGATATTATGGCGATAACAATGTTGGGTAGAAGGATTGTATTTGACGTTCTGACGCTGTTTGTCGTCTCCTTAGCCAAATTTGGGAAGAGCTAGAGAGTGTTGGGGTACTTAGGCCTTTCAGTTATGCGTCTGTCTGATTAGATTGACTAGTGTGGCCTGGATGCCAGCCATGTATACCTGTGGTGGAATGAGAGCCAGAGCATTCCTGTGAGCCATTTTTCATAACTAGTTCTGTAACTGTTGCGTATGGTTAAGTTCCCTGCTATATACAATGATTAATTAATAAGTGAGATGTGACTGGGTCATGTTTTGTTATATTTTGAGTAGAGGAAAGGCAAAATGTCACAATGTCACAGTTACACTTTTTTGCTTTTATGCTTTTTTATTTGTTTGCAATAAAATGTGTGTGTGTGGGTATGTGTGTTTTAAGGAAGGGAACAAACAAAAGACCATTTATAGTGTTTTTGCTTAGGTCCAAACTTAATTCTCATCTGTGTGATATAATGCAAGTGTAAGGTACTGTGAAGGCCATTAGTTCTAAAACTGATCCGTGAAGAATTTTGTTACTATCATACTGGGTTTTCTCTTCTGAAAGTTAACCCTCTTCACATGGCCTTCATGACAACTGAGAGGAGCATTGTTTTCAAGAGAACTGGGAGTAACTTCCTATCCATTTTGGGGTTAGCTGTGGTTAGAATGGATTATGGGAAGTGACTGAATAGCTGCTTCCACTTTTCCTTTCTCAGCCTTCTTCCCCCAACTCCATGAGCAGGGCCAGGTCTTTAACTTCTGACTGTACTAGAGTATATCTTAGAATATTCTTTGCTATTGCTATCTTTGGTGGTAAAATTTCTGATAACAGTGTCCTTGGCGAATAAGCTCGGAACTAGTAAAGGCATTATCATACTTGCTGTTTGGCTGTTTTACTCTAGATGAATGAACTAGTGAATGCAGCTAGCAAGTTGCTAGTGGTACAAGAATAAGGGAACTAGTTGATATAAGAGGAAGGAAACATTTAAAAAGGAAACATAAAACTTCTTGTGCTCTGAGAAATTCCTGAGTAAACTACCTCAGAACATGAAGAATGTCGTATTTTTGCCAATAGTGTTCCACATCTTGAAAATTCAGAATTGAACTGGGAAGTTTATGTAATTTCATCATTAATATTACTATTAAATCTTAAAACATTATTTAAATTAGTAAAACATTAACAAATGTAGTTCAAAATTGACAACACATTAATTAATGAAAAGTTAACACAGTAATATAGTGTTAACACATTAATATAGTTCAAGATTTAAGAGGTATGCATTTAATCGTCCTTTATCTCCCTTCAGCCATCCACTTCTCTTCTCTGGAGGCAATCAATATTCCCAGTTTAAACACACTTTTAACATTTATTATTTAAAGGACTTCTTTGTATGCATGAATAATTAAAGTCTAGCATGGATTCTAGAGTTAGATGTTTAAATTTTTCATTTACAGTTGTCCCTCGGTGTCTGCAGGGTATTGGTTCTAGGACCCTCTGCGGATGCCAAAATTCAAGGATACTCAAATCTTTTATATAAAATGGTGCAGTATTTGCATATAACCTACACACATCCTCTGTATACTTTAAATCATCTCTGATTACTTATAATACCTAATAAAATGTACATGTTATGTAAATCATTGTAAATACTGTGTCTGGTATTTTTGCCCTAAGAATCTTTGCCCCGAAGAGTTTTACTGCAAGCAGATTCAGTGCCAAATACTTAAATTCTGTCTGCATCACGTTCTTCACTTTCAAATAGCAAAACCGTTTTCAAAAAACTTACACTCATCAGGAATCAACGTAATCATCTCTTTGAGGGGGATATAGGAGAAGCTTGATTTTTCTTTCGCCTCCGGCTTCTAATACTGAGCGATAAAATTGGTAAACGTGGCATTAGAGAACAAGCTGTTGTACCTAAATTAGCTGAAGGAATCAGTAATTAGTGCTCTTGAAAACTGCTGTGAAATTACCAGCCACCTCTTTTATATTTGCCATAGCCTGGTAACCTTTAGATTTTGATGGGTGGGAAGGATGACAGTGCTCACCAAAGGATTTGTAAAAAACTGATGTGTTATCATTTTCTAGTGTAATGAAACCAAAACTGTCGATCAGTTATTTTATCTTTTATGTAAAATGGTCTTATGGCCAGTTAGTTGTTTGGTGAAAACTGCTTGCGGCAAAGATGCTCATGGTGAAAATACCTAGCACCTGTAAATACAATGTAAATGCTGCTTAAATGATTACTGCTGTGCTGTAAATTCAAGTTTGCTTTTTGGAACTGTCTGGGTGTTTTTTTTCCCCCCTGAGTATTTTTCACCTGTAATGGTTGAATCTGCCAGTGTGGAACCCATGAATATTGGTGGACTGACTATATTTAATAGTTGCTTTTTCTTGGCACTGGAAATATGGTGAACAAATGAAATCCCTTACCTTCATGGAGATTACATTGTAGTGGATAGAGACAGGCACGAAATATTTGTTTACTGTCATGTAGTGATGAGTTCTAGGAGAAAAATACAGTTAGGTAAAACGACAGACTGAGAGAAGATGCTATTTCAGATAGAATGGTCAGAGAAAGCCTCTGGTAGGTGATATTTCAGTAGAAATTTGAATAATCTCAAGAAGTGAGAGTTAGGACTTTCAGGAGATAAGTATTCCAGGAAGAAGACCACCAAAGGTAGATTTTGGAGAATATTTGTAAAGCAGAGGGTTTTAATCTTTCCAGAATAGCGGAGGAGGCTAGACTGGCTAGACGGGACTGGCCCATGGGGAGGATGCGAGGAGATAATCCATAGAAGGAGAAAGAAGGTTAAGTTGTGTGCAGGATAGGGATCTGTTGGGATGGGGGGATTCGATTTAAAAAGATTCAGTATGGCTGTTTTGTGGAGAATAAACTCTTGGGGGCAGAGGCGAAAGCAAGAGAGACTAGTTATGAGTCTAATAGAATATGCAGCAGTACTGGATACAGTGAGCTTTATCAGACATAGTTAGGTGTCATCTCTCTAGAGTTTGACTTCTACTGAAGAATAGGATAAGAAATGAAAGTGAGTTTGTAATGTATATTAATTTTTAAATGGTAAAGGCTGTGTTGCAAAGTTTTGACAAATAATTGGGGCTCCTTTTCCTCTCCAATTTGACTAGGTGACATTTAGAATTTGAAACTGCTTTGGTTTCTTCAGCGTGTATCCATATGCTAAAAAATATTTAAAAGTCAAAAGATTCTTAGACTTCAAGCAGTTAGGTTGCTCATGATGTAAATAAGTGGAATATAAAAATGTTGATGTGTAAAAGTTAAACTTTTTCCTTGATCATGAATTTCAAGCAGTAGCATTCTGTGTAATATAAATTGTGTTCCCTGATTAGTTGTATCCAATTTGAGTTTTGAAAACTTACTGAGATACACTTGTGCCTGCCTCACTTCCTTGAAAGATTTTAACTGGAAAGCATGCTACAGAAATCAAATGTAATTATTAATAGACACAGTAAAATACTGCCCTGTAGACACAGTAAAATACTGCACAGTAAAAATAACACATAGCAAATATGCAATAAAAAAATTTATGAAACTAGAAAAGGATTGTTATATACAATAAATTTAATGAAAGTGGTTATATTTAGCATTAGTGTGTATTAGACTCAAGTCAGTAATTTTCATGGTTTAAGAGTACAGTCATTCTATTATTTTCTTATTTTTGAGACATCTTTCCTGTCCCTTACTTAAACATTTTGGTGCAATAATTTTCTTATAATAGCATACTTAAGAAATTGTTAAATATAATATATAATATGTATTTTGTTTATCTTTTTTTGGTTTGTAAATTTTATCTCCTCAATTCTGAATATAGTATAGATGTTTAAAAAGCACAATTTTTTTTTTGTAGATGTGTTTTAAGTCACTAAATCTAGCTAAGCTTAGATTTCTCCATTTATAAAATGGGAATACTACTAGTACTTAAGTCACAGGACTGAAAAGATTGAATGGGATTGTAAAGATTGAAAGAGATAATATATGTAATGTACTTGGCACACAGTAGATATACTAGTTAAGAATGTAGACTTTCTGAATTAAATCCCAGTTCTGCCACTTACTTAGTTGTAAGACCTTGTAAAAGTTACATAGCCTCTGTTAGCCTCTTTGTTCAGTCCTCTTGAGTCTTCCTTTTTCATAAAATGTATCTGGTGTTTGCAGCTGAGTCATTTTCTCAGCCTATTTTCTCATAGGAATGTGGGGACCCAAAGACCTGTTTTCATTTTATACCTTTTCTTTCTTTCTGTTTTAATTCAACCTGGCAGTGTTTCTGCTAGTATAGTTTTTGTGATAGAAGGAGTTACAGCATTTTCATATGCATTTCATATGCTCATGGAAGTGATCTGGTATAAAGGAAGGGGAGGGAGATAATATTTTTTTTAATTTCTAAGTTCTTATTTTCATTTTCCTGCAGTAAACATGTATTGTTACATGCTTTTAAAATCATCATCTAAAAGAAAAATCTCAGTAACCAAATGAACCAGACATCCAATTTTTAGAGCCAACATTTTCTTAAATTACAGATGGTCACATATTTGGTTAGAAAAAAATCAGTATCTGCCAAGGAGAGGGAGTTATTGATGATGTAGAAGAAAGGTGGAGAATTGCTGGAGCTGACATCTTTTAGTTTTTTGGGAGGGATTGGAGCTAATGCACTAGAGAAGGGATTGGCTAGAGAAAAGAGAACAGATAGTTGTTCATTTAGAACAAGAAGGAAGGCGCAATTAGTTGCTGATCACTGTGAGTGGATGTGGTGGTAATTCCTGGAAATTCTAATAGCTTTAGTTTTTCTAAGCAAAGTCATCAGCTGAGGGCAAAAAGGGGAATGGAAGAAGGCATTAGAAGTTTGAGAAGAGAGCATCTTATTGTCACTTAGAGACGTGGGAGAGTGAAACAAGGAAAATACAGTATGATTACTAGGCAGAATTAAGGGCTCACTTGAGGTTAAAGGTCATGAGTTAAAAGTGAGGCCAGGAAAAAAAAAGTGAGGCCAGTCAGCTTGGTTGTGGGTTTTTTCCCTCTCTCTAACCATATTGATTTTAGGAGTAGGAGAATAGGCAGAGAATTGAATTTAATCAAGCTTGTGGTTTTGAAAAGTGAGTATGTCCAAGTGAGAGAGAAGCAAGTGATTATATTGATGGCTCCTGGAACTTAAACTGGGTAAAGAGAAGAGAGGACTTCAGGGTGTGTGGGATAATGAAAAAACTGTTGAGTCAGTAGATGTGAGATCCTGGTGCGATCAAATGATGATCAGAGTCCATGTACTGGAAGGAGTGAGTTAGTAAGATAGAATATGTATTCAAAAGAGATTGCCTGAAATTAAGGTTATTGAGAAGAGTACGTTACAGTGTGTGGCTGCGGTAGGGCTACATTTAGTTCTTTGATGTTCACAGCACCCCTGTGATGTAGATAGGGTAAGCATATTCATGTTTTATGGATGAACAAACTGAAGCTCAGAGAGGTTGGACAATTTCCCCAAGGTCACAAAGCTACCTAGGACTCAGACTCTATCACTGTCTCAGTGCTTACTCCTCTACCATAATATATCAATCTTGTGAAAATTTGTGACTTGTTATCCTCTCTTTGAAACTAAATGGCAATCTCAAGTGAAGACTTTTGAGAAATATACATGAACAAATCTATTTTTCTCTTCAGGAATCTTCAGAGACTAACTTAGGGTTAAGGGTAATGTTAGAAGGGGTCATTGCTACTGTTACTACCGAAGTGATCTTATTAAGCACACACACACATTTTAGAGGTGTGAATAAGACAGTGTAGTTTAAACTCCCTTATGTGAGGGGGCTTATGGTGGGTGGGAGACAGGACAAGTAGAAATGCACTATTCTTTCAGCAGCATGCCTGAACAAACAGCTGTGCTGTTAGAATGTGTCTGCCCAAATCCATGTGCATTCTTTATCATGGCAGTTTGTACCATGGCAGGTCTCTAGAAAAGAGTAGTGGCTATTGGATGATGTCCATCTGAGCTATGATTCTCCTCTCTCTCCCTAGTATGGTAGTAATTATCATACCTTTTCTTTCTGTTCTTAAACATTTAGCTTTGTGGTGGGGGGCAGATTTTGAAGAATTCTTTAAATGTGAAAGAAGAATGAGAGAATTGTAATTAAATGGAGTATGAACTGAAGTTTACATTTTTGATGTTTGCCAGAGCAGAAAAATAGGGTACCTAAATTGCAGATGTTTTTTCTTCCCTTTTTTTAAAATTGTTTTTAATTGTGGTAAAATACATACAGCATAAAATTTACCATCTTATCAGATAATATTTTAATATACTCTAATTTTTTGTTCATATAGTATTCTGTTTAAAATGAGTAGTTCCCTGTGGATGACCCTGATGTACCTTGGCCAGAGGAATTCCCCTTTCCTCTCTGTTACTACTCTTTTGTCTCCTTCTGTGGAGACTACTAGAGTGAAGTCTGATGACAGAACAAGAGAAGTGGTAGACCTTAGCTGCTGCTGTTCCTCATACAATACCTGTGTAACATTGGTCATATCAGCTCCTTACTACTTTTCCTTTTCAGCCTGCGTGCCAGCTCCTCAGAGATTGTATAGGAGCCTGAATCATGTATCCAACTTTGATCTTGTTATTTCCTTAAAAGCTTTCATTTATTTTTTTTTATCATCTTCAGAATGAGGTCTAAACTCCTTAGCAGAGCATCAGAGGCTTTTATGATCTGGTACCTGCCTAGTCTCATACATGCTCTCTAGGCTTCAGCTGTACTAAAATACATGTAATTCTCTGAACATGATCAGTGCTTGGCACGTAGTAGGTAGCCCAGAAATATTTCTTAGAAGAATGAAGGAAAAACTGTATACGTACATATACATACACACATATATATGTATTGCGCTTGTACTTTTTTATATGCTAGCATACTTCTTTAAATTTGAAGTATAGTTGATTTACAATGTTGTATTAGTTTCAGGTATGCAACAGAGTGATTCAGTTATATATATGTATATATATTTTATGTATGTGTATATATATATATTCTTTTTCAGATTCTTTTCCAATAAAGGTTATTGCAAGATACTGAATATAGTTCCCCGTGGTAGATAGTAGGTCCTTGTTGTTTATCTCTTTTATATATAGTAATGTGTATCTGTTAATCCCAGACTCCGAATTTATCCTCCCAATGCCCCCACTTTTCCCCCTTTGGTAACCGGAAGTTAAAAAAAATTTTTTTTTAAATTTTATACAGAAATAATTTTATAGAGAAATCATTCAGAAGAAGCTAATAGCATAATCAATCTTTGAAAATGAAGTATATCCACAAGTGATTTTTAAAGGTTTTTTTCCCCTGTCATATTGGTTAAGTTTGGCTGTCTTTAGTCTCTATGTTATTATTTCTTTCCTAGCATGGTGTCATCTATTTATTTAGCTTGTATTTTCCAGCAAGAAGCCCCATCCTTTCCTTCCTCATTTTCTTTCTCAAAGCATAGATTTTAAGTTATTCTGTTTTTTTCTGGCTTTCACATTGTTTATGAATGTTTGCTTACTCTGGGCTTTAATAATGTTGACATAATTCTTAGAAGCTTGCATCATTCTCTTGTTTTATGACTCTTGGTGCTGTGTCTTTTGATATTCTATGAATGTACTCGAACATCTAAAGGCATCAACGCATTTTACATGTGCTTAGATTGATTTTAATAGTCTCCTCTATTCTGTGTCATTAGATGTAGTCCAAATTGTAGAAATACTGTATTCTTTAAAGATTTGCATCATTTTTGAATTCCATCCCTTACTGAGTTTCTGTTTGGTAACTGTAAGTTTGTGTTCTATGTCTTTGAGTCTGTTTCTGTTTTGTAAGTAACGTTGTATCATATTTTTGTATTCCACATATAAGTGATATCCTGTGAGATTTGTCTTTCTCTGCCTTACTTCACTTAGTATGATAATCTCTAGGTCCATCCTTGTTGCTGCAAGTGGCCTTATTTCATTTTTTTAAAGGTTGAGCAATATTCCACTATATGTATACCACATCTTCTTTATCTGTTCATCTATTGATGGACACTCAGGTTGCTTCCATGTCTTGCCTACTGTAAATAGTGCTGCTATGAACATTGGGGTGCAGTTAACATATTATCTTTTATTCCATGGCTAACTCTTGACTTTCTGTGAAGACTCAGGCCAAGAATCTTTTAAGAGGCCTTCTCTGCTTTTGACTAGACCATTCAGCACTCTGGCTCTGTGATAGCAAAGCATTCAGGCCACATCTCTGTATATAACAGCTGATGTACTTTTTTATTTCTCTCATTAGTATGGGAGCTTCTTGAGGGCCAGGGACCACATCTTACTGATTTTAGTACTCCCTAGCTCTTGGCTTATTCTTCGCAGGCACTTGCTATTACAAAAAGCCTTTAAGATAGCTGTTGCTCTTGTTTCTTAATATTTACATTCGTAGCTTTATGTTGACTCTTCCTGGCTTTTTAATTTCATTTCTTTGCTTCCCAAAGTGAAAATTGCTTAGAAATAATCAGTATTCCAATGAGTATATATCATAAGTCATAATTCGTATAATATGATTTCTAATTGTGGGATTGGGATATTGAGTAGGAAGATTATAATTGCAGACTTCATCTTCATGTGGAAGAATTATCTGAGCTCTTTAAATAATTGAAGAAAATTATAATAAGTTTTAAACTCTTCTAGATCAGTACATCTGAATTTGCACATTTTAAATTGGTAGCTAATTAAATTGTTCCTACTTTAGATGTAACTATTATTAATCCGTTTGTGTTTCCTAATTTCTACTCTCTTTTATCAGTGTTGCTTTCCTTTTTATTATTGACGTCAGAAGTTGTGTCATCTGGATATTACTTAGAATTAATGACTTAGTCAGTGGATGACACATTATTTGTTCCTACAAGAAGGCTTTATTTTAGATGTTCTTCCTTTTTAAAGCCCAGACTCTTAATCATCTTACCATAAGTTTTGACTTCTTCTGTTCCTAAATTTAGTTGTATAATCATTTAGGTGAAACAGTATTCAAGGAAACTTAAGCATGCTAAAAATGTCCTGGATTTTGGGGCCATGAATATAAGTACCATAAATAATAATTTTGTAAACAACAATTGTGAAAGCCCAAATTAATTTAGATTTAAATAATTTAAAAAAATTAAAATTTAAGTGTGAGATTGAAGACATCTCTAATCACTTTCTTACCCTAGTGCAGGCCAGCTCTTCCATGCTGGAACTACCTGCCTATACCACCTCAGCTTTTACAGGACTTAACTCTTTAAAAATTTTTTTGTATTGTTATAAATATACATAACAAAGTTTGCCGTTATAATCACTTGCGTGTACAATTCAGTGGCATTTATTACATTTACAATGTGTTGCAACTGTTGAACCACTGTTTCCACCTTTTCTAACAACTCAAGCAGAAAATATCACCAGTAAGCAATAATTCCCCATTCCTCCCTTTTCACAGTCCCTAGTAAACCTCTAATCTACTTTCTGTCTCTGTGAAATTGTCTATTCTAGACATTTCATATAAGTGGAAGTATATATGTATATATATATATATATTTTTTTTTGTATCTAGCTTATTTTACTTAGCATAATGTTTTCAGAGTTCACCATGTTATAGCATGTATCAGAACTTCAATCCTTTTTATGGCTGAATAATATTCTATCGTATGTATATACCAATTTTGTTTATCCATTCATTTCTTGATGGACACTTGGGTTGTTTCCGTCTTTTGGCTGTTGGGAATAATGCTGCAGTTAACACTGGCATATAGGTATCTGTTTGAATCCCTGTTTTCAATTCTTTTGAGTATATACCTGGGAGTAGAATTGCTGGGTCATGTGATAATTCTCTATTTGGCTTTTGAGGAACCACCAAACTTCCACAGAAGCTGACCATTTTACATTGTACTGTACAATGTATGCGATGTACTGGGATTCATTATTAGGAGATAATTCCAACTATAAGGTCTTTAACTAGTTATATATTACCTTGGACGAGTCTTTTAAATTCTCTTTGTATTTCAGTTACTTCATCCTCAAAAGTGGAGCTTGAATTAGATAATGTAGAAAGTTCTCCTATCTCTAAAATTCCCTCACTGACATTATGATAAATTTCCATGATGTTTACATTTGCGCTTCTTTTGTCCTCTCCTCCCATTTTAAAAAAAAGAGCAGTTTGACATACACTAGGAGACAGAACCTCTGTGTGTCTGGTGATACAAGTATATACAAGTCTCCAAATATTAATTTTTTTTAATGTTGATAGATTTTTATTTTATTTTCAATTGAAGTCAAATACTAATTCTTACTTGTTAGATATGAACCACTTTATATAAGTTTATTAAAGACTTTTTCAGATACATCTACATTGAAATGTAAACTTTAATTAAACTGTATGCTTTGGCATTAAATCATAACTTAGGCAGAAATTTACTTTTTGTACAATTATGTCAAAAAAGATTTTGCTGCACACCATCCTGCTTAGTGACATATAAAAATATATATTGTATTTATATATTGTCATATATATTAAATATAGAATTGCATAATAAAATACTTAGCACTTACAAGAAAGCAGATTACTTTTTTTTCTTTTTTGGAGTTTTATGCATGGAGGTACTAGGGATTGAACCCAGGATCTGGCACATGCTAAGCACGTGCTCTATCACTGAGCTATATATACCCTCACCCCCTAAAGCAGATTACTTTTAAGAGTGTAGCACTATTTGCATAGAGATAATTATCTCTAGATGCTTAATGAAAGCTTGAAATAAAGGGGAGAAGGGAATCAAGGATAACTGCAAATTTAAAACCTGAAAGAATAGTTCTCGTAACAAAAAATGGGTATTTTGAAACAAGTGTATTTAGTTGACATATAAGCAAGAACTTAAGTCAGTACATGCTTTAATACAGTTGTGATTTTTCAGTAGGATTTTGGCATCTTGGAACTTGGACCTTTTATTGCCAAATTTTGTTTATTCCATTCTGTGTAGTTATGTCATTGATGAAACATATGTGTGTGTATGTGTACACACACACGTATGTTTGCCTAGCACCTGAATTACATACCAGAATGTATTGCACATGTAATGAGTAGGGAGGCCAGAAGTCTTAGATCTCACGTTATGAGCATTCTGTTAGAAGGTTATGACATGCCAAAAGACCATAATGGAGTAAGGTAAAGAAATTTTATCAAGAATTTTTCCCCTGGCTGCTAATGACTACTGGAAGAACAGTATAAGTAATTATTATTCCTTGACCAAAACCCCACTTTTAAACCGATTATGTATCCTGTTAATATACAGTTTACCTCAGCTTTGCAAGAAAAGGGGCCATCTTCTATATTTAAGTATTTTAAAAGTTGATTTTAGTAATTGTTTTCCAGATAGCGTCAGAAAACAAGATTTCTGAAAGAAGTAACAGTTCTAGCCTATTATTGCTGCCCTCAATGAATTACATGAGATAGTTGCTATTTAATTAAATAAATAAGGAGGGAAATATAGCTCAGTGGTAGAGCACAGGCTTAGCATGTGCAAGGTTGTGGGTTCATCCCCAGTACCTTCGTTAAATTAAAACAGAGAGAAAGAAAGAAAGGGAGGGAGAGAGAGAGAAAGAAACCTAATTACCCCCCCCCCATTTTTTCTAAAATTAAAAAATTCAGTGAATAAATTATTGTTAAATCCAGGGTTCCTTATTTTCCTGTTTAGTTGGGTTTCAGTGGATCAGGAAGGAAGCAGTGATTACAACTCATTACCCTTTAGTCCCAGAGCAGTGTACTCCTAAAGACTGGCTGTCTCCTTGAGGGTGACTAGTTGGAAGGGAATGGTATGTCATGACTATTCTTGGAACTCAACTTGGCTGTTTCTGTGCTTCTTTGGCAGAAGCCAGAAGGGTTGGGTTGAATCTCAGGGCATCTGGAATAATCAAGATGCCTAGTGTAACAGCCCAGTGTATAACCAGAGTTTTTGTTCTGTTTTGTTTTTTTTTTTAGGGTGTTTTTATTTGTTTGTGTTTTAATCTATTACAGTCTTTTTAAACCTTGTTGTTCTTGTCAGTAACAGAAATATGCACCTCACTAGTCCCTCTATTCCCCAGACTAGGGTGTTAAAGCTGATTTTTTTCTATCCATGTACTCACTCCTAAGTTTGGCTCATCAAAGTCTAGAGTTTTACTCCTAAAAAATGATTGACTACTTGTATTTTTCTTAGGAAAATGTAACAACATTAAAAACTAGTTGCTGTTAATAACTGCCTAATATGGCTTTTTTTCTTGAATAGCACTTGACTATCCCAGATATTTGCCTTTGTCTGCCAAAGTGAGAGACTCTTAGAACTTTGAGAACTCTCACGCATATAGTTAAAAAGAACTGATATAAGTTGATTTTTTAAAAAATTGAAGTATAGTTGATTTACGATGTGTTAGTTTCTGTTGTACAGCATAGTGATTCAGTTACACATGTATATATTCTTTTTCATATTCTCTTTCATTATAGGTTATTATAAGCTATTGACTGTAGTTCCCTGTACTATACAGTAGGACCTTATTGTTTATTTTGTATATAGTAGTTCGTATCTACTAATCCCAAACTCCTAATTTATTTCTACCCCCCCCTTTTTTTTCATTTTTTGAAACACTGAAGTATGGGAAGAAGGTATAGCTCAGTGGTAGAGTGCATGCGTAGCATGTACAGGGTCCTGGGTTTAATTCCCAGTACCTCCGTTAAAAAAAAAAAGTATAGTTGACTTGCAATGTTGTGTTTGATAATTGATTTTGATCAATTTCTTGTAACCTCTTTTGATTGTGGAGTCTGTGGTAAGAATTTGTCTAGCCTGTAATCTCCTTTATTAATTTACTTCATTGTCCCTTTCATCAGCCTGTATGCCTTACTGCCTAGGGCATGAGCTCACATTCCCATTTATTAGATTTACAAGCCAGTAGCATACCAGACAGTAGTAAAACTTCCTAGGACATTTGTCTGCTAGGAGACTAAAATTAAGAGCTAGATGTTTATTCCTTAAGGACATCCATTTAAGGAGAGTAACTGCCCCCTCTCATCCCACTCCTCAAATAGCTAATTTATTTCCTTTAGGTAGCTTTAAACTTGTCTGTTGCAGTATTCTAAATAAGCCACAAAATATTTGCTAAGCTTTTACTATTGTGAAATATTCTTGGCTATGGAAGTCTAGTCTTTACCAGCTCCAACTGACTGGTGGTGGCTTTGCTTTTCTGAGACTGGCCAAGGAACAGAAGGCCAGTTTAAGGGGTGAAGGGAATAGGGTAAAGAAGCTAACTCAACATCTAATTCAGCCTGGTCTAACATTCTGACTCAATTTTCTCTCTCTTGTTTTGGTATCCCTAAATTCCTATTGCTGCTGTGGCCATGTATTTCTGTCTTGCCAATCAAAAACCAAAACCAAAGCAAAACCCTAAGAAACCCCCTTTCTCACGTATTTTCTCTTGCTCTTGAAATTAAAAAGTGCTCAAGAAATTTCACAGGGAATAACAAAAGGTAAAGGCCCTATGAGGAGGTCAGGGGCTAATCTCCTTTTTGTATTTCTCTACCTTCTCCTTTTTGCTGAAAACCAACAGAAAAGTTGATGGATATATATTAAAAAAGAAAGTTGTTGAAGGTTTTACGATCATACCGTGGACTGAATGAAGTAACATTCATATATATTTCAAAATATGTCCCACTAATTCTCAGGTGTACATACAGATGCAGGGGATGTCAGTGAGGAATATCAAAGAGAAACCAACTACAGTACTGGAAAGGCTTTGTGTGCCTGCAAGTAGTGGGGGTCAGGTTAGCTTCTTCCTTGATCCAAGGTGAGGATGTAGGAGTAGAGTAACACGTTTCCAGGGCATGCAGGGGAGGGGAGGGAAAGTCACAAAGGAAGGGAATACGTTAGTACTGAAGGGAGGCTCTACAGCTGCTTTTAAGGCATGTACCTAGGTCAGAATAGCAAAAAATGGCATTTTTTCTTCTTTATATAAAATTTTTGATATGAACTGTGCATGCGTGGGCACACACACAAATAATTAATAAGGGGAAACCATAACAAAAATGCTGGGTTACCAGTATATTTGAAATCTTTTTTTTCCCCTGGTAACAATGTTACGCTTCAGGGGTTTTTTTGAGAGTCATTGTAATTTATTTTTTTAAAAAACGTTTTTTTGCTTGCTTTTATATAGTCACATACCCAGTTAGTGTTTCAGATGTCATTCTTTTTTGAATTAGTATCCAGATAAGACCTATTTATCACAATGATATTTTAAATAATTGTTGTAATATTTAATATCATATCTAATGGAGTTGATATGTCTCTTAAATCTCTTGTTGATCTGTAGGTTCCCTGCCTTCACTTTTGGTATTGTTTTTCACAAAGGAAAAGGTTATTTCTAAAAAGCTGTTAATGGCCTTTGTAGCTTTACAATTTGTTACTGCGTTACTCTAATTATATCAGCTATCTCTTAGAACATGCTTTTAAAGTATTTCTTGAGGGTTCTGGAACAATGCATATGGAAGTTTTTTTTTAACTAAAACCTTTCTTTGTAACTTACGATTTTTAATACTAGTGTCTAAAAGTCTAGGTGAGGCTTGTTATGTACATGTTTTACAATGCAGAGTTCCCCATGGTATTCTGGATGGACATTTGTCTGACCCTTTTAATTTGGTAAGTTTAGAAGGGATTTGCTTGCTTTTTGGCCAGAGTTAAAACAGAGCTAGCCCATGTGTATTTCTAATAGGGATACAGTAGGTTTTATGGCATGATTTTAGGAACGCCAGCAGTGTCTGTCTGCTAGTTCATGCCTAAAATTCTTTCTTTGGGGGGATTTCTTTTTAACTATATAATTTATTAAAATGTAGATATTGCTATAATAGAGGGGGTGGGATTCAGCACCATTAATTTGTACATTAACGTCTTAGTAGAAGTTACCTATCGTATTATCTTTATAAATTCTAAGGTTCTAGGGCACAGTTGTAGAGATGTTGCCTGGAAGAGTAAACACCCTTAGTTCCTGTATAGTAAAAACAAACAGAATCCGTTCATTTCCCCCTATTACCACTCTCCAGTTAAAGATAAAATCACTTCAGTCCTTCAGATAGAAAAAAGCTGACCTGGGACAGTCTGTATGTGCATTCACGGATGTGTGCGTACAGAGAGTAGTAAAAGCATTGTGAAGGGTTAGAGTCCTTGGGAAGTGAGGGGACAGATTGGTGAGAGAGGTCAGGAAGGGAGGGCACCTGCCCATTACGGCCTACTTTGTGACCTTCCCTAGGACAAGACCTGATTAACAAATTACCTTTTCTTGAGGTGCTGCATAAACCAACTCTTAATTCTAGTCTTTGCTGTTTGAAAATGCTGATAACTTTTTATTATTTTTAAGGTGAATTAATTTGCTTTTTACTTTGTCATGAATTGTTTTAAGCTCTAGCTCTGTGATTAGTTTTAATAAGGAGAAGGGTATTAGGATCCCCTCCTTGGGAAAATATCACAGCAATGAGTAAGGTGTGCCTGTGACCAACAGTGATCACACTTAGATTTGATGGTTTTATTGCTCTTTTCCTGGGTACATGAAAACTCATTCTTTGAAGTTTCACAGAGTTCCCTTACAGAATTTTATTTCTATTTCTTTGTATTTAGGTGTAGCATTATTAAGTAGTATGGTTCTTTATTTCATAACAGTGTAAAATGAACTTATTCTACCCAAATCTCTAACTTAAATGTTAAGCTCCTTGAGGGCAGTCTTGCTGTCTTTCATCTTTGTATTCCCCCAGTATCTTGCTAACAGTAAAACGCTGCTGTAAGCTGGGTTCAAAATGTGATGTGTTACTAAGAGGTTTTGTAGAATTATCAATGTGATTCTGCACAGATGGCCAGTAGTTATAGAGCCAAATACCAATCATGTTATATCACAACTGTAGTCCCTTGAACAGATTAGTTCAAAATGTTTTGAGTGAATGGGGATTTCTGTATGTATTAATTAATTAATACTAACACAAACTACTGAAGTTTCTACTTTCCATTTAATTCTTTGTTACTCTCAGATACTACTATGTTGGAGATTTGTATTGTGTATTTTTTTTTTAGAGAGAAGTATTACTGAATGTTTAATCTTAATGGCTAAAATAATCCACCTTTGTTCCCAGATTTTTCTATAGAGTTGGATAGAATGAAAACAATATTCTTAAGTAATTCAACAAGAACTACTTTAGGTTATTTCCTGTATTTGACTTTACCTGTTTATATTTTTTCATAGCTGTTTAACATTCCTTCGTTTTGACTTTTCTGATGCTTCTTTTGGTGGTGGTATGCTTGGTGTTTTGAGAGATGGGTTAAAACCCTTTTGTATGCAGAAGAGTTTATTCTTGTTTGTATTACACTTTTATGATTTTCATTTGGAATTGCTCTTTAGAAGTAGTATTTTATTGAAGTCTCAAATTTTTGAAAAATTAGAGCAGGCAGGAAATGGGAGAAAATTCTAACTCAGGGATTTTTTAATCCTTATTTAGTATAACCAAGCAAACCTATTTAAAGATAAGAATAGTTTCCAGATTAAATTAGTCTGTATCATTCTCTGAATATTGTGGAGAAACTTAAATGTTGACTGAAATGAACTGTGAGTCGGGTAAGTATATTAACCAACTCCATTTTAATTGACTTGAATATATTATTTGATCCCCAGAGTAGATTTTACCATCACTTATGGGATATTTTCATTAATATTACTGAATGAACTAGAATTTGGCTGAAAATTTGAAACCTCAGTCACTGGGCAAGTAAGTCATGCTAGTTAGTGTTGTACAGCAGTGTTCTTTACACTTTTTTGTTCACATATATCCTAAAAGAACTTCTGGAATGTCTAGGTTAGAAGAGGATGTAACTGTAAAGGGATAACATGAGGGAAATGTATGTATCTATTCTGTATCTTGTACAAAAACGTGATGATTACATGAATCAATGCACGTACTACATTCATAGAACTGTACTCCAGAAGGAAGGAAATAGTTGTTTTACTCTCTTGCATATGTTATGGGTGACGTCTAAAAACTGTTTTTTCATCACAAGTTTCAACAGTTGCCAATTATATGATTTTTGATGTATTATAAATAATGATATTTTAAAATAAAACTATTACATCATTTTAAAGAAGTATCCAGGGAATTTAAATACCACAGTGATTTGTCACTTACCATACCCGTTTTTAAAACTACATAAACTCTTTTTTAACAGCTAAAAGTTGTAAATTATTCCTCTTTTCTTTGTATTTGTATTTCTATTCCACTTCCCTCTTAGAATTTTATCCTAATATTTCATTTTATTGATTATCTGGATACCATATCATAATTCCCTGCACCTAAGATAGGTATATAAATTGAAATTAGATGATTTTTAGTTTCTCTATGTTTAAAAATTTTTATGATTTAAGATTTTAACCTATTACATAATCAAAACAATTTAAGTATATTTTTGATAATTAAAAGTAAGATTTTATTGGAAATGCATTAATGCTGTGTAGCAAATACTCTGAAATTTTCAGTGACTTAAAACATTTCTTTTCTCTCCCTCATGAGTCTCTGGGTCAGCTGGGATTTGGTTGATACCAGTTGAGTTTGACTGGGTTCAGCTGGTTTTGGCTCCAGGCTCATGTGTCTGCTCTGCATGTTTCATAGTCTTCTCGTGGAGAGAGTGTTAAGGCCTGAATTCAAAATTGGCGTTCTACCCACACTATTGAGCAGAGAAAGTCACGTGACCAAGCCCAGCCTCAGTGGGGCTGGGAAATGTACTCTGCCTGTTCTGGTAGGTAACTGCAAAGTCTTTTGGCTAAGAATTTGGATGTATAATTCTGTAACAGGGAGGAACTAAAAAATTGGGAGCAGCAATCCAACCTATTGTGTGCCTCTTTTATGAGATGTTTTCTCTCATGTCCATGGATATTTTCTAGAATGAGACACCTAAAATGAAATCTGAAACAGTAGGAGTTAGCCAGACAAAGTCAAAGTAGGGGCAGTGGGCACAAAGTATTTGGGGACTGAGGGAACAATATTTGTCAAAGGAAAAGAGGGTTTGGAGGATTACAGAGTTGAGTATGTCCAAAGTATGAGGTGAGAGGTCATGTGTTTACTAAGGCTGAGTAAGGCTGAGGTCACCACAAAAGAACCTTTTACGATGTATGAGGGAGATTAGACGTTGACTTGAATGCAGTGGGGAAATCGTAGGAAGGTTTTAAATAGAGTAGTAATTTGATCAGATTTTCTTGTACTCTAGAAGAAAAAATTGCCTTTGGCTGTTTACACATATTATGTTGATATTAGATAAGACCAGAGACTGAGAGACGAGTGAGGAGACCATCAGAAAAACCCAGGTGACCAGTGAAGGTGGCCTAAGCTAAGGTTGTAGAATTAGGGCCAGAAAGAGATATTGTTGAGCCACAGAGAACTAATTTGTACTATTTTCAGCCAGTGTAAGTACATTGGTTACATTCTCTCATTTATATATAATTTAAATGTTAGAACAGGGAGGTTTTTCGATTAACATATGTTCTCAGTCTTTAATTTTCTAAAACAGTGTGAATGTTGGCTGTATATGTTGAAAATGATTTTACTATTTATTATTTGTAAATAGTAAAGTTGAATACAAATACCAGTTATTAATATCGTGCAGAATGTTCTTTGTTTGAATTCCTTGGGAAAAGAGTTAATAAGTGAGTATTTTATTGAAGATTGAGAAACAATATTTAACTAGTATCTCAGTGACCTAGTGTATATTTGTGTATATTTTCTATTTCCTTGGTTAAACTATTTGTCCCCTCCGTAATCCAGAAAATTCAAAATACGTATTTGTCTGAATGAAAAACTACTGGAACTGTTACTGCTATCAATGGCTTCGAATTGCCAGCAAGATAAATCTGAACTTCCTGGTCAAGCATTCAGGCACTTCATTTCATGCCATTCTCCCCTCCTCACAGAAATGCAAACAGAAACCCTGGAGCCATACTGATTTTTTGTTTGCTTGTTTCCATAATGTGTTATGCAGTTTGCTGTCATTAATCACCCTTTACTTGTAATGCCTTCGCCCTCATTCACTTTACTTCAGATGGTTGATACAAAAATGACTTGTATGTCTTTAAGTTGGAGGTGATACATGAAAGCCAGATTTCATCTTTCTGGTTTACTGATCTATCCGTGGTGCTTTGTATTGTGTTTGGCACAAAGAGGATGTTCAATAAATATTTGAATAGTTAATACACTGATTAATACTGAGAGTTAGGCATTTTAGAATTGCGTGTGGATTGAGTTGTTTGTTTAGGTGGGCTTAGGCACATCATATGCATTCCATGCAGAAATGTGTGTGTGTATATATGTAAGCAGTTGTTGCCTGCTTCCCTAGTCTCAATATAACAGCTGACTGCTTAGATTACAAGGATTGTATTGTAGATCTGTAGGAATGATCTAGGTTTATTTGTGAGCCCCTCCTAAGGAATGTCAGCTCTGAGCTTGCATTGTACCAGGTGCCAGCTACATTGTCTTTGAGAATTCCATGAGGGAAAGAGGATTGGCACATTCCTTTCATCCCATAGATACTTCCTTATCGTTTGCCTAAACGACATAGGCAATGATGTGTTTCTGTTAAGATGCAAAGATTTTTGGAATGCTGAATTCCACAAATTTTATGTATTTAGGAAGGATCTTACTTTCCTCTCAACTTCTGTCACAATTCTGGAGAGAAGGATATTTATTTATAAATAAATAAATGTGTGGAAATTTTAGATTCTTAAATTAAGCTGAAAATTCTCATCTATAGGTATTGTTAAAATTTAGTGTTCTGTGATACTCTTATGGCATGACTTTTTATTATTTTCATAGAACGAGTGTGAAAATGTGCTTCAGCCCCATATTTGGCCTTTTTTCTCTTTAAATTACAGTAAAATTGATTTTTTTTTGCTTCTTATATGGTTTTATGAATTTTAACCCCTATAGATTCGTGTAATTCCACAAGCACATCGTCAAAACAATTACATCATCCCCCAAAACTTTCTTGTGCAGTCCCTCTGTAGTCACATCTCCCTTCCACCCCTAACCCCTGGCAACCACTGATGTGTTATCTATCAGTACACAGTTGACCCTTGAACAACGTGGGGGTTAGCAGTACCAACCCTATGAGCAGTGGAAAATCCAAATATAACTTCACAGTCGGCCCTGGTATCTGCAGTTGTACATTTACAGTTTCATCCAGTCGCAGATTGTTGTAGTACTGTAGTACGTATTTAGTGAAAATTTGTAGTATATGTAAGTGAACTTGCACCGTTCAAACTCATATTGTTCAAGGGTCAACTGTAGTTTTGTTTCTTCAAGAATGTCATACAAATTAGAACCATACAGTATGTAACCTTTGAGACTGGCTTCTATTGGAAACTCAGCATAATGCCTTTGAGATTCATGCAGGTTGTTGTGTGTATCAATAGTTCATTCCTTTTTTATTGCTGTGTAGTTTTCTACTGTATGGACATAAGAAAGTTTATCCATTCATGTGTTGAAGGACACTTAGGTTTTTCTTGTTTGGAGCAATTATGAATAGACCTGCCATAAATGTTTCATAGGTTTTTGTGAATGTAAGTTTTCATTTCACTAGGGTAAATGCCCACAAGTATGAATGCTGGATTATATGGTTTGCTTGTTTTTTACTTTGTAAGAAACTGTCATACTGTTTTCCAGAGTGGTTGTATCACTTTGCATTCTCCCTTGCAATGTTTGAGAGTTCCAGTTGGTCAGCATCCTTAGTGCTTGATAATGTCGATGTGTTTCATATTCCCCATTCTAATAGGAATGTAGTGGTATGGTGGTTTTAATTTGCGTTTTCTTAGTGCCTGCTGATGTTCAGCATTAGTTCATGTGCCTATTCACCATTTACATAACCTCTTGGGTGAAGGGTCTGGGTCTGTTCAAGTCCTTTGCCTGTTTTTTTTAATGTCTTAGCATTTAACTCACTTTTCTTTGGCCTTTGCATATCCTCAGTGAGTAATATTTCTTGTTCACATCACTTTTCGTATGAAAACACAGTGTCACAGGACTTCAGAGACAGACCAACAGCCAGGTTTTAAATGTGGGTTACTTTATAAGTCATCTTGTGATCTTGGACAAATTATTTACCTGATGTGATTATTATGAAAAATTAGATAACTTAAATTGATGTGTATGAAGTGCTTGACTTATCAGTGTACCTAAACCTTTCTCCTCCCCCTCTGTTCATACTTCAGAGTACATTCCCTGGAATACTAGTCTTTTGATGCTCAGTGAGTAGAGCCTGGGAAAAGGAATCTGAGATACATTGCTACCTGCGGTAGCTGCCTTCTGAAAGGCTGCTGTAAACATGAGGGCATTAATGACTCTTAATAAGTTAGACATTTCTTTGTTGCAGGACTTGTTTTATTGAGTATTGTCTTAATCTTAAATAATTATGGAATACTTGGCCTGTGATAACTGCTTAATCTACTTTCATGGAACACACTTTGGGAAATACTAGTAAGTCAATATGTTACTCCAAATAGTGTGGCACATGATAAATACTCATTATTTAGTAAATATATAGATATGTGATTTCATTTAGTTTTAGGTCTTGAAACAAGCATTTAGAAATATATTAACTCTTATCTTGAGATGGGTTATGCAGCTTATATCCTTCTCGTTTTTTTTTTTAAAGTTATTTCTTTATGACTCATTTATTCTATTTTTAAGGAAGTTCTAGGAGGTGGTTTGAATGTTTGATTCCTATACCAGTACCACCAATATCGCTAAATTCTTAGGTCCCACCCCAGGCCAACTGAATCAGAAACTCAGAGTGAGGTCCCATAATCTGTGTTTTCCAACAGGTTCTTCAGGTGATTCTTAGTTGTGCTGAAGCTGGAGAACCTACTCTAGGGAACCACTCAATTTGGGATTTTGTTAAAGCAACAAAATCTGAGAAGATTCAAATCATCTCAGTCTGACTAGGATTAACCTTAATACCTTTTTGTACTATTGTTGATATTGAAAAACTTGATAAAACACATTAGAACACTAATATAATAGCTTGGTTCATTTTGTTGCATTAGTGATTTTCCAATTACAGGTTGTGAAATCAGTTCAGTGGGAATCCACTAGCAGCTGAGATGGTAGAGA
The DNA here is from genome assembly GCF_009834535.1 of Camelus ferus. NCBI lineage: Eukaryota > Metazoa > Chordata > Mammalia > Artiodactyla > Camelidae > Camelus > Camelus ferus. The sequence goes on from NC_045716.1 coordinate 5,006,538, forward strand.
GGAGAAGGAAAGGGAACGTAAGAATGCATCACAGGTGGTAAGAATATGTTTTGTGACTGTTTCATTTGTACGTATTTGTAAGGAAGGTCACACTATCACATATTTTCCTTCCTGTGGATTATGGGTTGGGGGCATATAAGGGGGAGTAAGTGTGTTGTAGAGAAAGGAGTACTGGATTCAAAGCCTGAAAACTTGGCTTTGAGTATCACTCAGATGGAACTTTTGTCCAAGCTCTGTGTATCATAGGATTGTTGTAAATATTAAATCAGTGGTTTTCAGCTGGGAGCAATTTGTCATCCAGGGGACATCTGACAACTTTTTGAGACATTTTTGGTTGTCACAGCTGAATGGGATGCTATTGGCATTTAGTGAGTAGAAGCTAGGGTTGCTGCTGAACATCCTACAATGCACAGGACAGCTTCCCAGAACAGAGAGTCAGCCCAAATGTCAGTAGTGTCATGGTTGAGAAGTCTTCAATTAAATGGTTTCGTTTAAAAAATTGTGAACTGTCATATAAGGTACACAATATTTTATTAAGGATATAATTTAAGTATTTTAAAAAGACTTATGTCTCAGTATTATCTTTCAAAGGTGAAGTTTTATCATAAAATATAGTATGTAGGGAAGATGAAGGAAATTGGAGCAAATCTTTATGATCTTGGATAAGTTATTTACCTGACAGGATTATTATGAGAATTAGATAATTAGATGTGCACTTATTAGATACATACTAATATGATAATTAGATATATATTGATATATGTTCCAAAAGCTTGATTTTCAATTTAAATAGTGTTTTGGTATGTAGGAATGGTGAAGAAAATAGAGAATTTGTATTCAAAACTTTGTATCAGTGCAAGCAGCTTCAGAGACACCTGTATTTTAAACACATTACACATTCAATCCAGTTTATTTGAAAGATTAATATAATTCTTTGTTAGTCTGTTAGTCAAGTGTACTAAAGTGTAGCTACCTATGGTTTTTAATCAGACTTCCAGGAAGGCTGCAAGGTAATGATACACATTTACAAGAACAACCAGACATGGCAAATTTTGAAGGGAAATAGGCATAGTTCCCACCTTATTTTCTAGCCTCTTTTTTAAAATACTTTTTTAAATTTATGCATTTATTTTACAATATAATATTTTTAAAATTGAAGTATAGTTGATGTACAATATTGTAGGTTACAGTTATACAATATAGTAATTCACAATTTTTAAAGGTTATACACCATTTGTAGTTATTATAAAATATTGGCTATATTCCCCATGTACATCCTTGTAGCTTACTTTATACCTGATAGTTTGTACCTCTTAATCCTCTGCCTCCATCTTGCCCCTCCCCCTTCCTCTCCCCACTGGTAACCACTAAGTTCCTTCTTTACATCTGTGAGTCTGTTTCTTTTCTGTTATATTCACTAGTTGTATTTTTTTAGATTCCACATGTAAGTGATATCTTATAGTATTTGTCTTTCTCTGTCTGACTTATTTCACTTAGCATAATACCTTCCAAGTCTATCCATGCTGTACACTAGAAACTAATACAGCATTTAAAATCAACCCTACTTCAATTAAAAAGCAAACAAACAACCAACCCATTTAAAATATGGGCAGAAAAACTGAACAGACATCTTTCCAAAAGAGGAAATGCAGATGGCCAACAAGAACATGAAAAGTTGCTCAACATCACCACTATCAGGGAAATGCAAACTAAAATCACAATGAGATATCATCTTACACCTGTCAGAATAGCCATCCTCAAAAAGAATGCAAATAACAAATGTTGACAAGGATGTGGAGAAAAGGGAACCCCTGTACACTCTTGGTGGGAATGCAAATTGGTACAGCCACTATGGAAAACAATATGAAGTTTTCTCAAAAACCCCAAAATAGAACTATCACATGGTCCAGCAACTCCACTCCTGGGCATATATCTGAGAAAAACAAAAACATTAACTCAAAAAGACACATACACCTTGCTATTAACAGCAATATTATTTACTGATTGCCAAGTTACGGAAGCATCGTAAGTGCACATCCGTAGATGAGTGAATAAAGAAGATGTAGTATATGTATGTAATAGAATACAACCCACCCATGAAAAAGGAGATTTGCCATTTGTGGCCCTTCATTCACTTTTTTTCTTCACTTCACAAAAACCAGAATTTTATAACTGGCATAAACATTTCCATTGTATCTAAAACAACTAAATACCTAGAATCTAGCCTCTTTCTTAAGCAGACTAATCTCTTAAATTCATAGAAAATCAAGAATTTGCCTGAACCAGAAATCCCATCATAAACAGCTGTTGCTGATAATTTATGAAATAATCTTTAAGTACATTTGAGCCTCTATCTTGTCTAGGACTACTTACCACTCCTTCACCAGCAAGATACAATAATCTTCATGTGCTCTATGACTGTTATATTATCTATTACCTTAGTTGTGAAAAGTGTTAGCATAGACCCTCTCTATGAATTGGAAAATTAATTAATCTTGGACATCAGGTTCTAAGGATTCCAGATAAAGGAGATTATCTGTCCTTATAGTATGCATTTTACTCACATTAAATTGAAACCAGCTTTCATCCAAGCATTCAATACAGTTTGATAGAAAAGGCAGAAACTTCACTGTTAAGGTCTAAAAATAGGACTTGGTGTATATGCCTTCTAATCAGCTTTTTCATCTTCATCAACCAAATAACTAACATTTTATATCACTCTTATTTTGTATCAGATACTGTTTTAACATCTTTCCATACAATAACAATTAATTCTTATGCCACTTCTATAAGAATAGGTACTATTATACTGTACATTTTTGAATGAGGAAACTGAGGCACAGAAATATTAACTTGGTGAAGGTCACATAGTAAGTGGTAGAACTAGGAATCAAACCCAGAGAACTGACTTCAGAGTCTGTGCTCTTGACTACTATGCTTTACTGCCTATTTATACTCATAACAGCCACCTTTCAGGGCAGTTTTAATTAAATCAAATTTCGTGTGCCTGTCACTTCTACATGTGTTAGGTACTCAAAAAATGAGACTTGATATTTTCATATATTCTTGTTAAGGACAACTAGAAAGAATTCTATAAGGTATGACTTTAAAACATCAATTTTAAAAAACTAGAAATTACATATCTAAATAGGAATGCTTTAAAATTTTTCCCCATAGTAAGAATAGCAGTTATATTGAGATGATCATATTCTTTTTCCCTTTATTCTGTTAACTTGGTGTATTGCATTGATTGATTTTTGTATGTTGAACCAACCTTGTATTCCTGGGATAAATTCCACTTGATATGGTGTATATGCCTTTTACTGCATTCCTGGATTTGATTTGCTAGTAATTTACTGAGGAATTTTGCATCTATATTTATAAGGGATATTGGTCTGTAGTTTTCTCTTCTTGTGATACCTTTTTCTGGCTTTATCTTTTCTTCTATACCCTCCTTCTATACCCTCCTCATAGAATAAGCCTTATTTTACTCACCCACTTCTAGCTTTAGGTCAGAGGTCAATTTTGCTGCACAAGTCAAAAAGCTGAACAGTCAGTTGACTTGGGGGAAGGAGGGTGTCTATAAAACATTCTGGTGTTGGTAGTTCAGGGCAAGTGATCCCTGGCATGGAAGGATATTTAATAAGGCATGTATATTTCTGTGACACTATTATGGTTCTGTTTTACCCTGCTATTAATACAATGGCTTTATTTATTCTCAGTTATTAATTGCCCACAATTTTAAGGCTTATAAGTGCCAGAGGCAGAATTTCAAATCTTAGTTAAAATCTTAGTCAAAATTAATATTAAAAATGTATATAGTCTGCATTATGTGGTCTGTTTACTTGAGAAATGGGGTAATAGTATTTTTTTTAATTTTAAAATTTTCTGTATTTTTTTAAGGGGTGGCGGGATTAAGTTTTTATGTATTTATTTATCTTAATGGAGGTACTGAGGATTGAACCTAGGACCTCGTGCATGCTACGCATGTGCTCTACCACTGAGCTATACCCTCCCCCAGTATATTTCTATCAGTGTTAAGATGAGAATTAGTGGTAATAGATATAAGTGCTTGGTTTATATAAGCACATACTCAGCAACTATTAGATGTTAACTGTCTCTCATTCTCTGTCTTCTCAATTGCTCCTAAGTGATGTGGTGCTCAAAAGTCCAGAATTTAAGGTTTGCTCCTATAGGGTTGGTATAACATTGCTTTTTCAACCTTGTATTCTTCCATCTCTCTTATTTCTTTTCCTCACAATCTGACTCAGCATTCAAAAAGAGTTTTGATGTCTGATTCACATTCTTCCTTAGTCTGTCCTATAAATGTTGTTAGTACAATATTCTGCCCTTTCACCATTAAGATAGTATGGGTGGAAATCTGGCAAAACTGAAAAGGAAAATTGAAATTAGTCATACTTTCGGGATGGTTTAAATGCACAAAGCCACTACTCTCTTGAGCTGGGCCCAGCGTCCTGATGAAGAAACTACTAGCTCTTGCTCTTAAGGATTCTGTATTTTTATCTTTTGGGTACCTCTGAAGTATTCTTTTTTCCCCTCCTACCTTTCCTCTTCTCCCTTCCCCTGTGACTCTCACCTGATATTTGAACTAGTGGTCTGGAAAGACATTAGTGGTGGTGGTGGTGGTGGTGGTGTTAAAGCAGACGTTTTTGCTGCCCTGTATGATTTTTACCCCACATCATAAATTAAACCAGTGACAATAGTGAACTTTAACTATGAGTCATAGTATCCAGTCAAGTAATACATAGTATTTACATAGTACTAGTTATTTAGAGTACTGTGTATTCACAGACAGATCTTCTAGTAAAAATAACTTTAATGGAGAGCTTTATTAACTAAGATATATCATTAAAATTTTTCAGTAATTTTGTAACTTCACTGGTGGTCTTATTTTAAGCTGGGGAGAAATATAGAGTTCAGCAATGAAATCATAGGGATTGAATCCTGAGTATGTTTTTATAGATTATTTAAACAAAAAATATATATTAATATCAGCCCTAGATGAAAAGAATTTTGTAATTTGAAGTATTTTTTTTCCTTCTTACCTCTAACACTCATGCTGTTAGGGAGGGTTCTGTTACTTTGGACAGCCAGTAGCTGCTGAAATAAGGGTAATGAATAAAGTCTTTGTTTGTTTTAGTTAAGGCCATTGGAAATATCTGAGTTCAGCCAGCAGGAAATAGCTTGCAGCCAGGACCCAAGTATAGGGAGTATAGTGTATACACATAGACATGCCTCTTCAGAGACATTGGAAAACTAGTGCTACCAGTCTGAAACAGGGAAAACCAGCTTTTTTGATTTTTAGCATCACATGAAAGGATTGTTATGTTACTGAGTTATCTACAGGGCAGTGACAGGTATCCTAAAGGGTAAGGTTAGAGGATCTTTAGAACTATAAGAAATATTTCCTAATGAATACCCATGTATACAGTATTTTATTTATGTGAGATGTTTATGAGATGAGCCATGCATTAAGGGAAGACTTGTTCAGCTCATTTGAGGACAAGTCAAAAGTAAAGACATAGTATATTCTGTTTTGGTCTAAATAAGATTCTTCAAAGAATTGGGAGATAATGGAATGGACCGGTTGGTGAGCACATGTGTATCATTCTAATCAGTTAGAATTAGTCTTAGGTTTGACTCTTAACTGTCATCCTATGTATGGACAGTTGAAGCAGTGGAATCACTTGGGGAGTCTGGCTGTTTTCAGATTCTTCTCCAAAAGATAAGAAGAAAACTTTTCCCAGTTGTTTTTGTACCACTCGCTATTGAATAAGAGAGACAGCCTCAAATAGTGAAAGGTGCATGGGAATTGGAGTTAAACAAGGCCTAAGTTTTGAATCCTGGCTTCACCAGTTAGCTCTGGAGCTTGAATAATCTACTTAGCAATTCTGAGCATTTATACATTGGTGATATTAATGACTGTCCTTCAAGGCTGTAGTTAATAACATTATAAATTATAATATATCAATTAAGGTTTGTGAAGTGCCTGGTATATAATATGTGCTCCATAAGTGGTAGCTATTATTATACTGTAGAGAGACCTAGAATTGCTTTTTTAAATTTGTAGTCATTTAGAGTCATGCATGAAAACCTCATGCTAGTGGAGTTTTGTGAACATTAATTAAGAAATACTTGAGTGCCTACTACCTGCAAGGTACAGTGATAAACACAGAGGAAAAGTAATGATCACATTGTTGAATGCAAACAGCTGTCTGTTTAAAGAGTATTATCTGCAAAAGGCTAGGTGACTCTTTCCCAAATGCGGATATCTTAATATTGTCTCACAACAACTATACCTTCAAAAAGAGAGCAAATAATAATGTAGGAAATAATAAGAGGGTACTATTAGGGAGTTGCTGTTAAAGAGGTTCTCTTGGAGACAACGTAAGAATTCCTAAGTCTCCTTGTATCACTCTTTTAAACAGGGTTTTCTTTCAAGGATGACATCTGTGCATGCACCTAACCTAAGCAAGGTAGGATACACTTTCTGTTGTTAGGAGGAGTTTTGGCCTCAAGCCAAATATAAGAAATATAATTAGCTAGGACCAGATTATAGATCTTACCTCTTTAGTTGCATGAAAAAAACCATGCCTTTCAATAAGAAACAAGGGGAAAACACAGTAGGTAGAGAAAGTACAGACCAATCAGCATCTCTGAATATAATGAATTACAACAAGTCCTCCATTTCCTTGAGGGTGGAGTTTGAAAGTCAAGATTCTGATTCTGTTTTGTGAGGAGAATGAAGATCTGGTAAAGGAGAGAGGAGACTTCAACTTTTCTCCCATAGAGATCAGTGCATAATTAAGTGTGACGTATAAAAATAAACAAAAATTATACGCTCGTTAGGATAAGTTTCTGAAATATCCAGACTTTGGTAACTTTGCTGTTTAATTTTGGGAACACGTGAGGACTATTTATACTTTTGGGCAGTTGGTATTTTGGCGAATAAATGGCCAAAATACTTCAGGAATGGATCACAACATGTGTTTCATTTTAAATTTTGTTCATCCTTGAAAATTAGAATTGTTTATGCTTTATAAATATATAAAAACAACTTACCTTTGATAGAGTTGCTTTGAATTTCTTAAATATCACTTTTATAGATCTTGGGTCTTAGGAATCTGAATATGTAAAATAAAAATGTAAATGAAATAAATTTGCATATGTCCCAAACAAATCTATGGACTAAATTCCTCCTATTGCTGGATTTCAAATCTTAAGTTACAGGAATTGGTAGGTTATATTTTCATTTTAACCTCAAAGCTAAAAATTGATGTACAAGTATGTGTTAAAGAACATCTTTAAGGACACAATAAGGAAGAGACTAGATAAAAATGTATGAAAAATATTGTCTGTAGTTATATCTGGGTGGTGGGATCATGATTGCCTTTTTTTTTAAGTGGCAGTTTCTTTTAATTTATTTACTTAATTTGGAGGGGGGAGGTAATTAGGTTTGTTTGTTTGTTTGTTTATTTTTAATGGTGGTGATGGGAATTGAACCCAGGACCTCATGCATCCTAAACACACACTCTGCCACTGTTCTATACCTTCTTTCCCAAGATTGCTTTTAAATGATGTCTTCATTTAATGATTCATATAATGATTGTCTTCATTAATGTGTGTTTTAGAGTCTAGAAAATGGGAAATACTGCTTCAATAATTAAGAAAAAATGTGTCCACAGATATTAAGTACATACTTTAGGAAAATGGATATGAGTAAGACATATAGTCCCTGACTTTGAGTGGAGTGGGACTGGAATCAGACATAAAAATAGTAGTTCTTTGTATTTTTCTGTATGGTACAGTATTTCTACCCTCCCATCAATCTATGTGATTGTGATGCAAGTGTAGAGTTATAAATTTATTTTAGGTATGGGAGAAAATACTTATGAGAACATTGAACAGAAGAGATGAAATATGAATTGTGTTAAATGATGAGTTCACTAGGTAACTGAAAGGGAAGAGGATTTTAGGAAGAGAGAATTAGCATGTACACAGACTGAACAAGTTGGCATGTTCAGTGAACTATTGGTAGAGCTGTAGATTTGGGTGAAGCATAAGATTTGAGAGAGAATGGTAAGAGGTGAGGCTGGAGAAGTAAGCAAGTGCCAGATCGTGGTGGATCTTTCTTATACCATGCTAAGGAATTTGGAATTTAACTTTGTGCAGTAGAGAGCCAATTAGAGGTTTTAAGTAGGAACATAACTTGAGGTTTGCCCTTTAAAAATTGGTTTGGAGCCTTTGTGGATATTAGATTGGAGCCGAATGAGACTGAAGGCAGGAAGATGAGGTAGATGGATGTTGTGGTAGCTCAGGCAAGGAAATGAAGAAGGCCATGAAGTAGGACAGTTGTAGTGGTTGGAGAGGAAGAGATGGATTTGAGAGATATTTAGATGCCAAAATCTGTAGGATATAGTGATAGAAGAAATTAGGGAATAAAGAAGAGTCGAGAATGATGGTGAGGTTTCTGGGTTGGATGCCTAGGTGAATGGCTGTGCCATTAACAACAACAAAACACACACACACACACACACACCCTAAACCAACAAAACACACACACACACACACACACACACACACACACACACACCCTAAAACAAAGAAAGAAATGAAATCAGAAGTAGGAACAAAATGGGGTTTTGGCTCTTTTAGAATATCTAAGTGTACTTATCCATAGACTGTAAGAGTCAGGTGATCTGTTGCTCAGGACAGTGATCTGAGTTGTTGGGATTTGGGAGCTGTGGTAGGCTGAAAAGTGCCCCTCAAAAGATATCCATGACCTAATACGTGGAATCCATGAACATTACCTCATATGGCAATAAAAGGAGGGAGTGTGTTTATAGATATGATTAGGAGATCATCTGGGTTATCCAGATGAGCCCTAAATGCAATCACATTTATCCTTACGAGAGGAAGACAGTGGGAGATTTTTGCATACGCAAAGAAGATGATAGGAAGATAGAGCAGAGAGAGACATGAAGACGTTGACTTTGAATATTAGAGTGATGTGACCACAAACCAAGGAATGCTGGTTCCCATTGTAAACTGGAACAGAAGTCTGATTTTGCTTTTTTTTTTTTTTACCTTTTATGCCTAAAAATAGTTTTATTCAGTTATGTATAGCCTATAAAACTTATATTTTAAAAGATGTACAATTCGGTGGTTTTTTAAAAAATGTACGTAGTTGTGTAACCCTCACCATAGTCCAGTTTTAGAACATTTCCATAACCCAAAAAGTCCCTTGTGCTAGTTGGTAGTCAGTCAGCTTTCCTACACCAGGCCCATGTAACCACTTACCCGCTTTCTGTCTCTATGTATGTTCTTTTTGGAACATTTCATGTGAAGGGAATCATGCAACATGTAGACTTTAAATAGCATAATGTTTTTAGTGCTTTATGGAGATACAAATTCACATATCATAAAATTCACCCATTTAAAGTGTATAATTCAGTGATTTTAGTATATTCACAGTGTTCTTCAACCATGAGTACAGTCTATTCTTAGAACATTTTTTTTAGCCCCTAAATAAACACTATAGCCATGAGCAGTCATTCCATATTCCTTCCCATGCCCCCAGCTTTAGACTGCCACTAATCTTCTTTCTGTCTCTGTAGATTACCAATTCTAGACCTGAGTAGAATCACGCAGTATGTGTTCACTTTGACCAGCTTCTTTCACTTGCCATGCTTTCGAGGTTTATCTGTGTTACAGCATGTATCAGCACTTCATTCCTTTTTATTGCTGAATAATTGTATTTATCCATTCATTAATTGATGGACATTTTAGTTGTTCCCACTTTTGGCTATTACGAATAATGCTATAAACGTTCGTGTACAAGTTTTTGTGTGGGTGTATTTTTTCATCTTTTTATTTTTAAACTATTTATATGATTATATTTGAAGTGAGTTTCTGTTAGATATAGTTGGATCATATTATTTATCTGTTCTGACAATCTGCACATAATTGTGTTTAGACTATTGTCATTTAATGTAATTGTTAAAGTTTGGATTTGGGTCTACTGTTTTATTTTTTTTCTGTTTGTTCCTGTTTCCCTTTTCCTGCCTTCTCACAGATTGTTAACATTTTTTTAGTATTCCATTTTAATTTATCTGTTGTGTTTTTTGCTATATTTCTTTGTATGGGTTCTCTAGTGATTGCTCAAGGGAGTTCATTATACTTACTGAACTTTTCATACCTTACTTAAGAGTCACTATTTTACCACCTCAAGTGAAATATGGAAATCTTACCATCATGTTGTTTTCTTCCCTCTCTTTATGTTATAGTTGTTATATGGTATATTTACTTATATTGAAGAGTCCTTACAGGTGGTGTTACACTTTTTGCTTCCAACCATTAAACATATTTTAAGGAACTCAAGAAGAGTAGTCTATTCTATTTTCAGTTTAGCTTCTCTTTCTTTATTCCTAATGAATCAAGTTTCCTAATGAATAAAGTTTCCTTCTGGTATTTCCATTCTGTCTGAAGAACTTCCTTTAATAGTTCTTTTAGAGCAGGTCTGCTGGCAACGAGTTCTTCTTCCCTTCAACTAAGAGTGTCTTTATTTCACCTTCATTTCTGAAGGATATTTTCTGTGGAGATGGGATTTGGGATGACTGACTGTTTTTTCTCTCAGCGCTTAAGATAATGTTTTTTCATTTCTTTCTGGACTCCACAAAGTTTCAGATGAAAAATCTGCAGTATTCCAGTCATTGTTCCCCTGTAAGTGTGATCCTGCAGAGTCTCCTTTCCCTAAAGTGAGCTCATCCAAATCCATGGTTTTGAATATGCTGATGTCTGTAGCCCAGGATCCTCTCTGAGCTCCAGGTTTATATATCAAGCTGTTTAACTGTATCTTTCAAATTTATTTCTCAGTGGTGGAACTTTTGATTTATACTACTATAGCTTTTGAGTGAATTACATGGCCATCTACCCATTTATTTAAGGCTGGAAACTGGCAGCCATTCTTTATTTTTTCCCTCTCTTATATCCAAGTAATCTGCAAGCCCTATCAATTCCACTTTTCTTTGCCTTCACTGACACTGTTCTATTTCACAGCAACATCCCATTCCTGAACTGCTGCATATTCTCTTGTTTCTAATTTTGTTCCCCCATCTAATCCTTTTTTTTTTTTTTTTAACCTGGTAGCCAGAGTGGTGTTTTACAAAGTGGAAGTCATAACATATCACCTCCCTACTTAGCACTACTCAGTGAATTTCCATTGTACTTGGAATAGAATTTTCAGTCTTTAAGTGCTTGGTCTGGCTGGCCCCTGTCTACCTTACTGTTTTTTCATGCTCCTCTTCTGACTTCCTCAATTACAGCCACAATCTTCATTTCCTCTATGTACCAGGTTCCTTACTAGCTTGGGGTTTTTGTGCTTGCTACATTCTCTCTACTTAGATCCTTCTTTTGCTTTTGGCCTTGTCACCTTTTCTGAAGTTCTCTGTGTCTCTTATGGACTTTGTTTATTTCTTGCCTAGCACCTAGTATATCCTGCCTAGCAAAATGCTTTGCACATAGTAGCCCCTCAGTAAATACTGGCTGAGTGAATGAAACATGATGCAGATTAAAGGGGCAAGATGCAAAACTATCAATATTATTTTAATAATTTAATAAGTGGGGATGTATAAGTGGATAGTGTGTTGTCTATTTGTGTATAGTTCCCAAATTTTATATAATGAACATACACCACTTTCATAAACTGAAAACAATTTAAAAAATGAAAGCATGTCACACGAATAATTTTGTTGAGTTTAATCTTCCTAAGCTTTCATTTATCATTTTTTAGTGATTAGTTTTTCATGTGTACTTTTTCGTATGATTCATTCTCTAAAATGTTAAAGGTATTAGAGGGTTTAGGTAATTAAAAGCAGCATAGAATCACAAAAGTATCTTTTTATCTTCCACTTTTGTAGTATCTTTCTTAATTTTTGTAGCTTTCTAACTTGTTAAATTTCATTTCCCACAGAGCTCTTTCGTACATTATTTCTACGCTGTTTATGACTGATTTTTTCCGAACCTTGCCTAGTTTCTACTGTGGGAGTTGTGCAGGTTTTTTTCCTTCTACTTTCTCCTTGGAGCTGTGTGACTGCAGTCAAGCAGTATTTAGTGTAATGGTGCTCCTGGATATCCTATCGTTATTGTAACTATTCTTACCCATGAATTATAAATGAAAATATAGTTATTATCTGAACTTGGTTTTGTAGAGAAATATTGAATCATTGAAGATTATTTTAGGGGTGACTTATTCAGTTCTATATAGTATTATTCAGAGGGAGGTCAGCATGTTTAAGCAAAAAGTGTATGTTGATTTCTGGTTGTGTGTGTAACTTTATAGCCTAAATGGAGATGTCTGGATGCCTAAATAGGAGTTGAACACAGAAATAGCACTGATTAGTTCTCCAAATTTATGAATGTACCATTTAAATTTAATTGGCTTTTTTTCACAGCCATGATCCAGAATATAAAATCTTACTATTTATTCTAAATTGTCCTCATTTAAGTGTAGTAATTGACAGGAAATGTTATGCAGCTGTACATAGGAAGAGACCTATTTCTGTGTTGTGCTGCTGTGGAGTGATCTTACATATAAGTGAGAAGAGCAAGAAGAGTGTGAAATATCCTACTGTTTAAGAAGGGAGTGTGGAATACTACTCAGCCATAAAAAATAATAAAATAATGCCATTTGCAACAACATGGATGGACCTGGAGAATGTCATTCTAAGTGCAGTAAGCCAGAAACAGAAAGAAAAATACCCTATGGAGACTCATATGTGGAATCTAAAAAAAAAAAAAAAAAAAAAAAGACAAATGAACTTATTTATAAAACAGAAACAGACTCACAGACATAGAAAACAAACTTATGGTTACCAGGGGGAAAGGATGTGGGAAGGGATAAATTGGGAGTTTGAGATTGGCTGCTTTTTTCATGGAACACTTATTTTTACTTGAAAGACTGAATGACAAACTATTCAAAATTGGGATTTGGCAGACATTTTCTTGAAAAAGGATTGAATTTGCTACTTCAAGGAAAACAGATAGTAATTGTTGGAAATGGTAGAATTTGAGCTTTTAAGCAAAAATTAGAATTTAATAAAATTAGTAGCCTCCATTGTGACCATCACAGCTTCCTAGTACTAAAACTTTTCTAATGAGATAGATGGTGATCGTAATGAATATGATGTATCAGTATTGTGTAATGAAATGCGTATCAACATCTTAGTGAACCAGTATTTTAGGTGCTCAATTCATGATGTTAAAAAAAATTCAAAGGACAAAATAGACCCATTCCAAGTACAGGATAAACCAACAGATTTTTAATTTGACAGATTATAGAAATTTTGTTTATGGGTTTCAGATTTCATGTTACAAGTAACCTTTAAAAGACTCTTACTTGTCAAGTTTTGGTATGGTGTCAAAGAAGAGTATCCGTAACTAATCTGAAAGAATAACAAAATATCCCTTCCTCTTGTACTTTCGTATCTATGTACTATGACAGTGTTACTCCTGCCTCTTAATTCTCTTCAAGAGTAGTTATTTTTTAATAAAATGTTAACGTAGTGGGTTTATTGTTATTTTTAATTTGTTACAATTTCTTAGTTTTAATTTCAAATATGGTAAATAATGATAGATATAACCCACATGACAGGTTTGGAGATGTTTAATACTTTTAAATTTTTAATTAAACTTTTTTATTGTAAAGTATACTTAATATAAAACTTTTAAACTATCTTTAGGTGTACATTTAGTAGCCTCAAGTATATTCACAGCGTTGTGTAACCATTCATTTGCAGAACTAGATTTTGAGAACTGGGGCAACTTCTGGATATTTCATATAAATGGAATCAGAAAATATTTATTTTTCTGTGTCTGGCTTATTTCATTCAGCATGTTTTCAAAGCCCATCTATGTTGCAGCATATATCAAAATTTCATTCTTTTTGTGATTGAATAATATTCCATTATATGTCTGTACCACATGTTTATTTGTTCATCCCCTTTGTTCTCTTGATTACAAGTGTATTTGAAAGTAACTATAAATTACTGGTAATTAGCAGATTTATTGATTAAATAGTAAATCATATGGTATAGAATATAGACATGTATAGAACATGGGCTATGGAGTTCCTTTCCCTTACATTTTTTTAATTTAGGGAAGGAGAAATTCAACCCAGCATTTGGAATTCTGAGTTACTAATTGAGGTAACCTGGTAGTCATTTAACTTAACTCTTGCTTTCCCTATGTTGTTAACAGTACTGGCTTCATAAAAGGTTAATTTCTTTGAAAGCATAAGCTTTATTTTTTTTTAAAGACTATTAATAATTACCTATATCAAAGTTGTTCACTCCTTAAGGTTACTTTATAATTTTATTTAATCTTCATATTGAACGCTATTTCAGTCCTGCTGTCTATAATTTTACTGTTACCTTTATTGACCTGGAACCCATCACACGGGCTGGTACATAGTAGGTACTTAATAAATTATTTATTGACTCAATGAATGTTCTTAGCTGTACAGTAACAAACATTCTGGTATTTGTAAATTGTGCCCCTAAGGGCATCGATCATTTGTAGATTTTACTAGTTTAATTCTTAAAAGGTACTCTCATTTTCAGGTTCTTAAATTTTATTTAATTTTGTTCCTATATATTAATAAGGATTAGGCTTTTGCTTTTAAAAGTTTTAACATTCAAGTTTTCATGCCATGTTTTTAACCGTTATTAAGTTAGAGAGCCAAAATGTTACTGAAGGCTGTCACTTCCTGGCTTCTGTGTTTAGAAATCAGATTGTAACTGTTTCCTTGACTTCGGATTTGTGGTTGCTTGAACAAATTTAAGTGATGCAGAAGATGAGTCTCCTTAGGCGTTTCCTCTCTCTTAAAAGTATATTTGGTGTTTTGTTGTTTTCTCCAAGGAAACTTTTCGCTACAGTCTCAATTCATCATTGCTTAGGAATGAAATCCAGTCTGTGTACTAATCCCTGCGTATCTTACTTGTTACTTGTGTGTTTTGGTTTTTACTTTGCTTATTTATTTTTCCAAAATACTCCGGATGTTTTGAAGTTCTCCATTCTGACTCAATATTTTGCCGATTGCTAGACATTTTCCTTTAGGTAACTCTCCACCCACTTTGGGACTTGTGAATGCCTGCCCTTCCATTGGTTCATTCTAGCCACTGAGAACATGAGTAAGTGTCACATGCATGTGGTATTGCTTGTTAGAGAGTGGAATTCCAGGACTTCCTCTTCACATCGAACAGTTGAACTTTTGTGCTTCTGGGCAGAGAATGGTCCTTGGGACAGTTCTGCTTCCGCCTAGTAGTTATGGCAGAGATCAGGACACGTTCCTTTGCTGCCTGTGCAGTGAGGCCTCAGAAACTGTTGGACCCAACTTGACAGGTATGGTGTATGGTTCAGAGGTGGTAGTCTGGGGGAGGGAAGATAATCACAGCCAATCAAGCATGAATGGAGATTTCAAAAAATTAATCTTATCTGTTATCTTTATGCTTGGCCAGTGAAGTTTCATGTATTTTTCTCCTGATGTTTCATAGCAGGGCCTCAGTAAGTAAGGACTCATAGTGGGACTCAGTAAGTGAGTGAAAGAATGAGTGAATGATATGTAATATTTTGTGGTATTAAGATACATGTGGCCGTCATATGAAGAACTTAAGCTGTATTGAGAACAATTGAATGATCTATCCAACCACCTTAATTAGTTTTTAAAAGAGGTATTAGCTTCTTACAGAATATGCAGACAAAGTAGAATTCTGGCAAGATAAGTGTTTGTAGAATACTAGAAAGTGACTAAACTGAAAATTTTGTATATTAATCTCTCCAATTACTACCTGACAAATTTCTGCTTAAACGGATAAAAGTCATTGAATAATTGGTGAAAAGTGATTTTAAAAATTTTTTCTTTTTTTTTTTGGTGGAGGGGGGAGAAGGTAGTTTTATTTATTTAGTTAGTTTAGTTTAGTTTAATGGGGGTACTGGGGGTTGAATCCAGGACCTCATGCATGCTAAGCATGCAGCTCTACCACTGAGCTATGCCCTCTCCTCTGAAAAGTATTTTTAATAAAATTAAACATTAAATTTAGAAATTATCTTTGAATTGGAGTTTGAGTTTTATTCTGGGGTTTAACTTGTTTAATCCTGGTAATTTGTACAAGCTGCTTTTTCTATGTTTTCCTTATTTTTATTGTATCCTCCAAGTGTAATCAGAAAAAAGTAATAAAATTTCCTTAGTGCTTAGAATGTACTCCTGCTACCTGGGTCCTATATTCCATGAGTGAAAATTAGAGTCTTCTGTTGTCTCATCTTAAGTCTGTGATCTACCTCTATAACAGGAATTAATGAAAGATACCTCAAGTACCTTACGTAGTAGTCACTTCACGTTGTTCAAAAATAAAACGTTCCCAGCCTACACACTTGCATTTGCGCGGGTGCGGTACATCTGAATCATCCAGATTTGTCTGACTTAAGCCAGTGAGGAAAGTGGCAATAGTCAGGACCCACTGGATAACACTGTGGCGTTTACTTGCTCTTCCTTCTCCCCCACCCCCTTTTGTCTTTATTCCTTAGCTTGTTCTCCCCCATTTAGTTCTTTAACTCTGTGATTTATTACTTATTCATTCTTGGCCTCAGGAAGATGTTAGGATGCTTTTGTCTTTGAAAAATTTCCCCTTTTGTTTGGTGCTAGTGGGTAGGATGGTGTGTAAGTGGATATCCTGTGTAGGCAGACTGTACAGGAAACTGACCCTTAGTTCTGTGAGAACAAAAGTGTGAGTGGGAAGAAAGAAGAAAGGAAGGAAATAAGATCTTTTGACTTGACCAGAAAGACTCTAAAACCAGAGATGAGAAGAAGGGGATTGGAGAATAAAAAGAATTGTTTTCTAAGTTTTGGTTCTTTTAGTACTTTAGCCTCAAAATGACTTTTTCGCTATATTTATCATCTTATGTATTTGAGAAATGGAGAGTTTTGTGTGGCCTAAATATATATTTTTTAATTTTCACAAAATTGTGCCATAGGTCTTGTTGTCTTTTCTCTTTTTGTCAAATAACATGGTTTTTAAGAAGCTGACTTGCCTTTGAAAAATCCTCCTTTGAGCTTGATGGAGTTCCTCTCTAGGCTTGTTGCATCTCATGTCATAGGCATGTTCTTGCACTTTGACAGTCTGTCACTCTGCTGTCATCAGTGCACAATTACTGCTCATCCAGTTTAAAGGCTTTCTTTTCTCTGAAACCTTTTCTGACTCTGGAGTTTTGTTTTTTATTCTGTTCTCTCATAGCACCCTCTGTAAGTATAGCAGTAAGTGTGATTCATTTATTCAACAAATCATTTTTGAGAGCCTCTTATAAACATTCACTTTTTTGGGTGCTTGGAATTTATCAGTGAACAAAACAGACAAAAATACCTGTCCTCATAAAACTAATATTCCAGTAGGGTGAGATAATAGTTTACATGAATATAATGATAAATAAATAGATTACATATTTTGTGATAATAAGAGCGATGGAGAGAAATAAATTAGGAAAGGAGACATGGGGGATGTGCAAGGGTCAGGAATAGATGCATTTTAAAATAGAATAGTCAGAGAATGCCGTACCAAGAGGGTAACATTTGCTTGAAGTGTCATGTGGATATCTTGGGGAAGAATGTCTTAGGCAGAGGGAAAAGCCAGTACAAAGGTCCTGAGGTAGGAGTTCAGGTAACAGCAGGGAGGCTCTTGGTCAGAATGAGGTAAAGTAGGGAAGGGGTAGTAGGAAAATGTTTTGGGCAAGACATGTTGCAGAGGGCCTGCAGGTCCTGGTAAGGGCTTTTACTCTTAGATAGGGAGCCATCAAAGAGTTTTGAGCAGAGCAATTAAGTGATCTGACTTAACGCTTTAAAAGCTGGCTAGTGTGTATAAAGCTGGCTAGTGTGTTGAAAGTAGACAGAAGAGAGCAAGGATTGAGGCATGGAGATCAGTTAGGAGTCTAGTGAAATAACCTAGGTGAGACCTGATGGTGGTGGTGACAGTGTAGTAGTCGTGGAGGGGGTGAGAAATGGACAGATTCCAGTTACAGTTTTGGAGGCAGTGCCAGTAGGATTTCCTGATGGATTGGACGTTGTATTTGAGAGCAAAAAAGGAGTCATGAAAGATTCCAAGGTCTTTTGTTTTTCTCCCCCTACCTTTATTGATAGTCGGCATGTAACGTGTAAATTTAAGGTGTAATACACAAGTATTGATTTGGTACGTGTATTGCAAGATGATTGCCGCCATAGCATTAGCTAATACGTATGTCAGGTCACATAGTTACCATTGTTTTTTTGTGGTGAGAATATCTAAGAGCTATTCTCATAGCAACTTTCAAGTATATAATGCAGTATTATTAATTTTAACCACTGTTATACACTAGATCTCTAGAATTTATTTGTCCTATAGTTTGTACCAAACTTCCAAGGTTTTTGGCCTGAGCAGCTGAAAAAGATGAAATTGCCATTATCTGAGGTGTAGAATTCTGTGAGAGAAGCAGATTTGGTGGAAAAAATGGAGACTAGTTTTTTTTTATAGCAAGTGCAAGTAATGTTATTGGTGATTTATAATCTTCGTATTCTGAAGCCCAGCATGGTGACTTGTTTGTAGTAAATGTTCACTAAAATTATTAGTTTTGTAAATCTTAAAATTTTAATATATTGGGTTTTACAAAATAAGATGTAAGTATATGTTATTTGCTGTTTTTTGCCTGATAGGATTTGAGTTGGCTTTAGTGTCTGCTTCATTACTGTTTCTGACTTGGTAATACAAAAGTTTTTATTATCCTTGGCTTTTGTTGGTCTTACAGTTTCAAACACGGGGGACTTCCTTTTGTCTAAAAAGAAGGAAATATACTTGAACTGTTTGATAATCATTAAATCAAGTAATAATCATAAAACATTGTAGTGTGTTACCACTATCACTGGCAGGAAACATTATTGTGGATCATGTGGTATTCAGTATAGAACTTAAAAAAAGTTGTGAATATTCTCTGTACTTCGTTTTGGTATTTTCATTTTAATAATGTAGCCCAATGGAAATTCTGCTAGAGTAGATAGTTTTTTATTAGAATAAAGAAAAACATAGTACATGAGACCAGTTTGAAGCGTGTTTTATATAAAAATGGTATTTTGGGTTTTGGGTAATCCTAATTTGTCTTAGTAAATAATACAGCTGTTCCTGTTCACTATAATTCTACATTTAAACAAGGAACAACATACTTGTTTCAAATCAGCTTTTCAGGATGTCTGGACGTGTCTTTAGATTTGTTGTAACACTCTTAATGTAAGACAGTTTAATAAGCTGTGAAATTTTAAATACATACTCTTTTTAAGCAGAGGAAGGAATGTAATGAAGTGAAATTAAACATACTGTTAGGAGACCATCCAACCTATGAGAGGAATGTCTGCCTATATCATGTAGACGGTTATGAAGCCATTTTTAAAACATTGGTTAATGCTATTTTAAGTTTAAAATACATCTCATTGTTTCCCATCACTTATATTTTTGTGTAATTTGGTCATTCATTCAGTCAGCAGTTATTGAACACATATTATGCAACTTACTAGAAAAGAGATACAGTTCCTGTACCAAGGAGCATGTTGTGAAGTTGGGGAAATAAACATAAGTTGAAGGTATTCTAAATATAAATAAGGGGGTATTAATGCAGCAAGTGTAATGCTTTTGAGAGCACAATGTGGAGGAGCATGTGAAACTTCCCAGGGGAGGTTATATTGGCGTTTGAATGTTTAAAAAAAAAAAAAGGGAGAGATTAGCCAGTCAAAAAAAAGAGTGGGATGAGGTCACATATCTGGGTAGACAGGACTGTGTGAACAAAGGCAAAAAGGTGGGAAGTGTCATGGTACCTGTCAAAGTTTAAAATTAGAAGTGTGGAGTGGGGGAGAGGTGAAGATGGAGAAGTAGGTGGAGACCTGATCATGATACCTCGAAGGCCATGTTCAAGAGATTTTAGCTTGATGGTGAACTACTGAAGAATCTTAAGAAGTGTGACATGGTCAAATTTTTGTCTTAAATAGATCACTTTGCCAGCTGTGTGGAGGATGGATTTGAGGGAGACAAGACTGGAGGCAGTAGTCCAGGTGAGAGATGACGGGGATCTGAACTAAGGCTTTGGCAGTAGGGCTGGAGAAGAGGGAATGGATTGGGAAAGAAAGAAAGCCGCAGATCAAAGTGTTTTTCTCCTTCATGTGTGATGATAAAACCAAGTTTAAGTTAAAAATGAGTGGAGGGAGAGGGAGGGAGAGGCATACTAGAGAAGTGTTGTTATATCACATAGGCAGTTGGATAGTGGCAGATAGCCACTAAAAACAGCTTTAGTGATTAAGAAAATTGCTGCTGGGGGAAGAGCGGTGTATTTTAATAGTCCTGGGCTGTGGGAAGCAGGTGAACTTTAAGATGGCATGGAGATCACCTGTTTGTGTAGTCACACTAAACTTGGCAACCATTAAAGCCTTGAAGAAACCAGGTCTTACAAGGCTTCAACTGTTACACGTGGTGGAAACTCAGTAAATCATGTCCATTGTTGGTGATATTTTCTAAAGCCCTAATTAAGTTATAGATAGTTTATAAAAATATACCACCTAGAAAAAGAAAATAGGGTTAAATTTTTTTTCCTTTAAACAATTAACAATTGAAAGCTGCAATGTTATAGGCAGTGCATAGTAACACAAAGGTATTTTGGGATGCCAAGAATATTTTGTGTTAAACCAAAATATTTTTGTTGCTTAGTAGATAATTTTAGGATTTTTCCCCCAAAAGCACTATTTCCATAATTTTCTATATGTAAATAGGTCTGAATGCCATCTGTACGTGTTTCTTAAAATCTCTGTTATCTTTTCCACAATTTGTTTTATATGGAGAGTGTAAGGGAAGAAAGGTAGTTTGGCAGGACTTACAAAACATAACTATTTCCTTTTTTTGGTGGTGGGGGATCTTAAGTATTTGGGAGACACATGTAACTATTCCATCTTAAAGCCACCATCACCCGGAGAAACTATCTTGTATGGTTTTTAAAATGGATTGCCATTTCTTTTTAAGTTTCCTTTTTCCATTTTTGAGATTTTAAGGAAACTGTTGGATTTCCTATTCATTTATTTCTGATTTTGATTACTGCACATTCATCACAGTTAAATGCTCATTTTGTGTTCTTTTCTCTATCTTGGTATATTTTGAATGAGTAGACTTCTCTCATGTTTAGGAGACGGTGCCATTTGTTCATTCTTCATGACATCACAGCTACGTGTACAGTTTTGTTCCACCCTGGAGCCGTTAGCATATGCCAGCAGCTAAAATACTGTGTATGTACTGTATGGAAGTGAATTTGCAGTTCTTGGACTTACTGCGGCCTTGTTTCTCTGTGTCTTTCAGAAGCCTTGCACCGCCCCTATGGCTGTGATGTTGAGCCCCAGGCCCTGAATGAAGCCATCAGGTGGAGCTCCAAGGAGAACTTGCTCGGAGCCACTGAGAGTGACCCTAATCTCTTTGTTGCACTTTATGATTTTGTAGCAAGTGGTGATAACACACTCAGTATCACTAAAGGTGAGCTTCTGTGTAACATCCTCTCACTTCTCAGTTTACATTAGTGGTTAAGAAATAAAGGGGGCTTTTCTAGTTTCTGCTTCTGACTGAAATTAGCTTGGTGATTTGGGCACAGATACTTTTGGTTCATTGTCTTTTTTTTAACCTGTGTTGGGATAATGCCGCCTTTATCTACTTTATAGGATTTATTAAGGATAGAGTGAAATAAAATACTTTAGAAAAAATACCGCACAATATACACATTTACTCATCCTCAGATTCTGTTCTATGTGTAGTAAGCGGCATTCATCTGCCGCACAGGTAAGGTTCACCTGTGCGCCTCTTTTCACTGAACCGTGGCTGACTGAGATGAGTCGTGGTGCCAGACCCCAGCACAACTCAGTGTTCGTGGATGCTGCCTATCTGAGAACCATTTGCAACCAGTCTGCACTGAGATTAAGAACTTGCACCCAAATTGTAAACCAACTACATAAGTAAGCTCAGTACTTAACTATTTAGTTTAGCTGACTTGTTTTTTCTCCTGGGAACAAGACTTTTAGTATGAGAAGGTAGCTCGGTGATTCACGTTCTGGCACCTGTGTCTTATCTTGTGGACGTGCTTTGAGTAGCGCTGGCCTAGACAGCTTGTCCCACATTTGTGTGTATGTGGGTTAGTGAAAGGACTAGTAGGAAGGGTTTCTATTGTAGTAATAACCTCAAGAGAGTAGTAGTTTATTTCAGTAGTAAATTCTTATCAAAGGGAACACCAAGAACATGATCAAGTAAAATCATCCATTATTGGTTTTTTGAACAAGGACAGAAAATATGGAACTTTTACGAGAAAGAAATAGGAGAGTGAGGCATTCTCATTATGTACATGAGTTGAATTGCTAATTTGCATAAGCGCTTCTTGTCCTTTGAACTTCTGAAAGCTTCTTACAGGGAAAAATATGTTAAAGGATAATTAAAAATTTTTTAGTTTTATTAAATTATTTTCTTCCCATTTAAAAAAAATTGAAGTATAGTCAGTTTACAGTGTGTCAGTTTCTGGTGTATAGCATGTTTCAGTCATACATATGTATGCATATATTCTTTTTCATATTCTTTTTCATTATAGGTTACCATAAGATATTAGTTCCTTGTGCAATAGAGTATAAACTTGTTGTTTATCTATTTTATATATAGTAGTTAGTAATTTTTAACTAAATGAAATTGTAACTTAAATGATTATTTGTCAAACACATTCTTCTTATTTGTAAGGTTCAGATTGAGGTGTTAAGTAGGAGTGGATATACCAAATTAATAGAGGACAGGCCTCCACTCAAAGAATGTTACCCCTAAATAAAATCTTTATATACATCAGTTTTTAAAAATTCATCACAAGCAGAAATCCTTAAAACTGAGTTTCTCAAAGTAGGGTATAGGTATGTCCCCAGAGTGGATGTGACGGTATGAATACATGTACCAGGAGGTTTCAAAGGTACAGGAAAAATAAAGAGCAGTATTATCTCCTAGTGTCAATCTAAAGATTTTAGGTAGTTTTGGGGGCGGGATGGTGGTGGTATTTGTATGTGTATGTCAGAGGGTGTTTTCTGCATTGGGAGGAAAATTTTACACAAAGTTTTAGGATAAAACAAAGGACTTCAGAGACATTTTATGCTGCGTGGTAGGTAGTCTCTTTGGGCTAAAACACACTCTTTTACCTTTAGGTTCTTCAGTGGAGAAGTTTGTGAAGTGAAGACTCAGAACATTCTTTCCTTGGTATAATTTTCATATTAGTAGTTTCCAAGGTAGCTCAGTCACCAAGGAAACATTGATAAAGAAAGTCTGTTGATTCATCGGTTACCAGTTAGGGTAACCACGAGTATGCGGCTCAAGAAGTGTGAGTCTCTTTATCTTATGGCCAACAGTGATTTCTCTTAAAACCTATGAAATGCCAGATTTTTATACAGGTTCTTATTGATACAAAGATACCATGCTAAAGCTATTTTATTATTTGAAAAGACAAGAAAATATTTTAAAAATAAAATAGCAGTACTTAATTTCTTCTTGGAAGATGATATCTTGCTTCAGTGAATAAACAAAGTTCTCCCAGGATTCTTCCGGTAATAGGACCAATATTTATGTCCGTTGTCAATTTCTGTGGCACTCGAAACTCTCAGAGTAGAAAATTCTGCTTGTAATTGCCAAAAAGAGAAACCAACCAAAGACCTAGGGTGTGTGACTGTATCCTGATCGTGATGACCTGTCGTCAGTTCTTTGTAAGGAAGCAACAATAGTATCAGTATACTTAGGGCTGGACTTAGTCTTCACTTCCTGTTTTCTTGGTGTATTAGAGAAAAGCTACCGACCAAGTTTTATTTGGCTTTTTAGCAACACTAAGATTTTTTTTCCCCTGCAGATATGGTTGGGAAGTATTTATCTGTACACTTGTGCATTTCCACCACCATGTGCATACACACTCCTATCCATTTGTGTGTATATATATATATATGTCTTCGTGTGTGTGCACATGCATATACTCTTATTTTTACTTATTGAATGTCTCATGTCCAAGGGTCTTGGGTGAGTTAGTAGGCGCTAACAGAAAGCTATCTTAACGGTAAAACATTTCTGTAGGCCACTGAAAAAAGTTAGATGGCTGCCAGAATAATAATTTTGGGTTTTTCCTCAACAACCTTTGCCTCCCTGGTAACTGCTGGGCTATGTGCTTTTGATTGAGCTGGGTTTCTTCTGTTTTCTGACACTGAGAAGTGGATGTGAACTCTATAGGAAGGCTTGCATCTCTCAGAAGTGGGGGCCTAAGACCTTATAAGGATTCTTTAAATTATCGTTTATTACTATTGGTATCTCTTTCACCTTTCCTGTTTGGTTTGTGCTGCAAGCACAGGGGCAGGATGTATGCTTAGGGAGTCTAAAGTTGATAACAACTTCATTAGAAAATCAGGGGCATTGAAGTTGACGGCAGTGACACTCTGAGTAACTTGAGTCTTGGGTTTCAACTTTAGACTCAACTTCCCTTTCCCACACACTAATTTTGGAGGAGCGGATGGGGTGATTCATTCGTCATGGGGAATGGGAGGGAAATTGGAAAACTATGACTATTTTAAAACTTGAGTCCTGGAAAAGACTGTGCTTTGGGAGTCCTCACTGGCCACCCCTTCCCCAAACACGGTTTTTTTCCTGAAGATGTTGCTGAAAGCTCTGTGGTTTGTCCTTTTTTTTTTTTTTTTTTTTTTTTAACATTGTTGGTTTTGTAGTCTTGGTGCCAACTGAGATTTAGAAGTAAGTTTATATTTCACATATCTTATCCTTAAATCCTTGATTGTTGTTAACGTTGAACCATACATAAGATACATTCCCTGATAAACTGAGGGAAAAATGAATTTTATTTATCTTTTTTGAAGGATGAAATTGCGTCATTTCCAAACACTTGAGTAGCCTTTCTCTCTTTATATGCCACCTTAGTACCTTACATGGAGTTTCCTATGGTGTAAAAAATGTTTAAAAACCTGTAGGTAATGCCAGAAAACCATTTCTAACTATGCTGCTTTTGTTTAAGCTACAGGCTGAAGATACAGTCAGGCAATGATGACAGCCAAGTTTGTTTTCATTGTTTTTAAAGATTTTGGGGGGCATAAAAGTCCTTGATGCATTTTTCAGTGAGTTTAAAGTTTGACAGTGGACTACTTCTGTTTGAGATAATCTTAACATCTTTTCTTTCCCTCTGCGGTGGCCTCCTGGCTAGGTGAAAAACTATGCGTCCTTGGTTACAACCAGAATGGTGAGTGGAGTGAAGTTCGCTCTAAGAATGGCCAGGGTTGGGTGCCAAGCAACTACATCACCCCAGTGAACAGCCTGGAGAAGCACTCCTGGTACCACGGACCTGTGTCTCGCAGCGCCGCGGAGTATCTGCTCAGCAGTCTGATCAACGGCAGCTTCCTGGTGCGAGACAGTGAGAGCAGCCCCGGGCAGCTGTCAATCTCGCTCAGGTACGAGGGGCGCGTGTACCACTACAGGATCAACGCCGCTGCAGACGGCAAGGTGAGCCCGGCCGGCAGCCCCCGACGTGCGGGCTGGCCGCTCCTGAGACTCAGTATGCAGAGCGACTAAAGAATATAGTTTTTATGTTTGACGCAAAATAATCACTGACACGAGTGTGAGCTGTTTGGCATTATTGGAGCTTATTCTTGTCAAAAGAGTATGGTAATAGAAACTAAAAACAGTATTACGGTAATAGTTTAATGATGAGCTAGGTTTGAAGGTGAAGAAGGAAGGAAACAGCTGTGTAAGTTAGCTGTTCAGTATACAAGTGTGCACATAGGCATCCAATACATTATGTAGCCTTTATAAATTAAACCTCGTATCTTTGAAAATTACAATAATCTCTGCCAGAAAGTTTACAGAGTAAGAATTTAGGCTTGTGAGACTGATGTTGATCATTAATGTATGTTAATATAAATAGATCAGTCAGTCACTTAGCAGTTTACGTGTTGGAAAGACCAACCATACAAGAATGGGTGTGCTGGAATGGAACTGTTTTACTTTATAAATGATAATGCATAGCCTTGTGTCGGTTCTGTTGGACAGTAAATTTAGGTTGAATTGTCTCTTCCACTCTTTCCCTCTTTGTGATCTGCATCGTAGGGAGAAAGCACAGGCTTTAGAGCAGGCAGGTCTAGTTTGCTGGGTAACTCTACCACTTATTAACCTTGTGATCTTAATTAAGCCTCAGTTTCCCATCCCATTTTATTGGATTCTTGTGAGGATTAAGTGAAATAATTTCTATAAAACATAGTGGCTGGTACAAAGTAGGAAATAAGTAAATTGTTAATTTTCTTTCTCTTTTGCACCACTTTACAGACGACTTTTGATGAAACCAAATAAGGTCAGACAGCTGATAATGTAGGAGAGACTCAGCTCTGCTTATGGTGTTACACCCAACAGGGATGTTCTCAGCAGCTTTACATGTAGTAGTCAGAGGCTGGAAGCATCCAACTTTCTAACAGCAGTAGAATGGATTAATAAATTTTGGCCTATTCATAAAATGGAATCTCATACAACAACAAAAATGAACTTGGTACTGCTATACATACTATCAGAAAAAACTATGACCCACCAGCTACTTGCTTTTGAAAATAAAATTTTGTTGAAACGTAGCCACACCCATTTGTTTATGTGCTGTTTACAGCTGCTTTCTCATTACTACGGCAGATGTGAGTAATGACAGAGATGCTATGGCCACAAGCCTAAAATACTTGATATCTGGCCCTGTCAGAGATGAATCTCATACACACAAAACTGAGTTACAGGGGTTAGTGACTCCCAGTGGACGGGTCTGATGGTAGTGGGAATGACTGCTGATGGGCCAGAGGTTTCTTTGTAGGGTGATGAAGATGCTCTGGTGTTAGGTAGTGGTAATGGTGGGACAACCACTGAATATAATAAAACCACTGAATTGTACACTTGAAATGGTGAATTTTATGGTATGATACATGAATTATAATCACAGTTTTTAAAAAGTTGAATGCAGGAAAGCAGGCACAATACTTACCTATGTGATTCCATCCTGTGTAGGTGTGATTCACAGGCAGGCAGAGCTAATCCAAGGTGTTAGGAGTCAGCAGGGTGGTTACCTCTGCAGGGGTAAACAGCTGGGAAGGCACGAGGGAGCTTTCTGTGGTGCTGGTAATGTTATAATTCTTGGTGTGGGAGATATTTACGTGGGTGAGTTCACGTTATAAAAGTCATCAATTCTCCATGTATTAATTGCATACTCTTTGGAAATACAATAGATGTTTCTTTTTTAAAAAATAAACAAGTGCCCTTGGGAGATAAGGCCCAGAGACTGCTATCTGTATACTTCTTACTGGTTATCAGAAATTAACTACTATTTTGTTAACAACCCTCTGAAATAAAATTGTGGCTTTTTTAATGGCCTAGACACTCAAAAGCACATCCTATTGAAATAAAAATTATAAGATATTTTAATATCCTCTCTCTACCAAGTAAATCAAAATAAATTTTTTTTGTTGTTGATTTTTTTTTTGAGTTAAAGTAGGTTTATTCAAAGAGATACATTGAAAGGCAAGAGAAAGGCCACGAGGTGTTGGGGTTGGGTGCTCAGATTAAAAGTAGGTACATACTTCATAGACAGTGCGGGCTGTCTCCAAACGAAGAGAGAGAGAGAGAGAGAGGCGGCCCAAAATAAGTGGTTTTTAAGTTATGTTCTGTGCAAGGTTCTGAAGTGGTATTTCATAAACTCTTACAAGAGGCCAGTCCCCTCTTATCTACTTTAATCAGCGCGTCTCTTCCATTACCTTACGTATTTGGGCTCCACAATCTTTTTCCTTAAAAATACTTGAAGACCAGTGCTCTTGATGACCCAGAGAGAGATTTTGGAAGCGTTCCCTTCCTCAAGACTAGGGCTGCTTTAGGAAACATAGGGAGAATGGTTTAAATGATACTGAACTGAAGTTCTGTTTCCCTCTGCTACCATGGTTTAATTCTCCCTTTGCCTTAATGAGATAACGCCCTATTTTCATCCCTTGAGACCAGTGGAACACTGACTGCCTCCTGGTTGGCTTAGCTTTTCTCCGCTCTCCCCCCAGGTGTATGTCACCGCTGAGAGCCGCTTTAGCACCTTGGCTGAGCTTGTTCACCATCACTCCACAGTGGCTGACGGGCTGGTGACAACACTACACTACCCAGCACCCAAGTGTAATAAGCCTACCGTCTACGGTGTGTCCCCCATCCATGACAAATGGGAAATGGAACGAACAGATATTACCATGAAGCACAAACTTGGAGGTGGTCAGTATGGAGAGGTTTACGTTGGCGTCTGGAAGAAATACAGCCTTACGGTTGCTGTGAAAACACTGAAGGTGGGTTGCTGAGAATTACACTTTTCAGGCATCTTTTTCTTTTGTGCTGAATTTCTTGGAAATATCAACGTGCCCTTCTTTAACTTTGGAACACTTTCCACCCACTGGTGCCAAGCACATCAGCAGATGGTGATGATTAACCCTGGTGCCACTGCTGACAACGCAGGGGCAGACTTCACTGCAGTGCAGTGAAGCCCATTATGTGGGGAAGGTTTGTCTCTGGAGGCTGCTGATGTAGTCTTAGTGGGAGGTTAGAAGCAAATTACAAGTTATAAAAGCAAAACAAGCTGTTTAACTTCCTCAGAGCAACCACCGCTGGACAGAATTCTTCATGCACTGTTGGAGAATCATGGGCTCTCTTTTTCCTGTTCTGTCCTTTCTCTCTCTGCTGCTTGCTCCTCCCATCTCCATGAGATTAGATCACTTCTTATTCTTAATATTCACAGAAATATGATATGTCCCCCCACCACCACCTTTAAGCATCCTGGTATCAAATTACAAGTTACATCACTCATTCCGTTCTCTGAAGATTCCCTCACATGCCTCAGTAGCTCTGGCATGTCACTCGTAAGGACTGCCCTTGACCTATGAGTAGTGGTCAGTTCTTTTAGCAAGCACTTGTTCTGAGTGTGAGACACTACGCACAGCCTTGCAAACAAGCATTGCTCTTTAAGGAATTTGTCAGGAAGACAGACACTCTCTGTCCTTTCAAAGGCTGAGCTGTAGAGAAGTAAATTATCAGAGGACTGAGGTATCATCCAAGGCTCTTCCTCTTTGAGTTGTTATAGGACATGATTGCTGAGTTTTGCTTACCCTACTATATTTTATTCCAGTTTCAAATATTGAATAAATTCAAGGAGACATTTTTCTTTTTTAATTGGACTTGTATAGAGCATATTACGTTGTGATAAAATTTCTTGAAGTAAGTGCTAAATTACTCAAAAGATACCCGCTTTTAGAGCTGAAGTTTTAGGATTGTGAGTTGACTCAAATGATTATTAAGATGGGGGCTTGTCCCTCTCCTTTTTTTCTTATCTTTCCCCTTTTCCAGGAAGATACTATGGAGGTGGAAGAATTCCTAAAAGAAGCTGCAGTGATGAAGGAAATCAAGCACCCTAACCTGGTACAACTGCTAGGTGAGGAAGCTTGCCTGCACCACAGGTTTCCTCACAGATGCTGTCCTCACCCCTGTTATCTCCAAATCCCTCTTTTGAATCCCTGTGGTGGAAGCTTCCAGTACGAATCTACTTCAGTAAATGGTTATTATTTTAATCAGCTGTCTCTGTGTTTACAGTTACCCAAGAAACAGTGACCTGGATTGATTGCAATATATGAAATTGCCCAGCTTGTGATAATTGCCCCAGATCCAAAGTTAGAATCCTTCAAAATGATACTAAACCAAAAACTATCACAGAATATTTTTACAAAATAAAGAGACATTGAGCAAAGGACTGTTGAAAAGAAGTGGATTAAAGTTGTGACCAGCTGCCCTCAGCTTGCCTGTGCAAGCAAAAAGTGCTGTGCTGTGATAGATTGGCTTCTCCACCTGTTCGGGTCGCAGAGAAACCTTTGGCTGAAAGCACTGCCCTTTTAAAAACAGGACCAGTTTCTTTGGGTGTCCAGGTTGAGCCAAACTGTGCCAAAGGAGATTGTTTCTTTGGTTCTTTACAAAGGAGTCTTCTGTATATTAGTGAAATCCTGGACTATGGAATCAGTTAATAATCTTTTTAGAAAGCATTGTTACAGGCTAGGCTCACATAGTCTTAACATACACACAGTCGCTGCTACTTTCAGGGATATGTCGTTAGCATGCAGCTGGGAATTGTGGGCCTGTGTGGAACTCTGAAAGTGTTGGTAGTCCTGACCCTCTGTGGGATAGTTGAGGTAACTCTGCTTTTTCCCAAACAAGCACATAATCAAAATGCATATGAATTTCCAGAGAATGATATAGTGGAAACAGAGCTCCCTTATCAACCAGCTTCTTAACCTCGCTAAAATTGTCAGTTATTCTTGCCAAAGTGATGTGGAATGTTTGAATATATGCTAATAGAACAAGCTCTGTTGAATTGTCAGGTGTGTGTACTTTGGAGCCACCATTTTACATTGTGACCGAATACATGCCGTATGGGAACTTGCTGGATTATCTCCGCGAATGCAACCGAGAAGAGGTGACTGCGGTTGTACTGCTGTACATGGCCACGCAGATTTCTTCCGCAATGGAGTATTTAGAGAAGAAGAATTTCATTCATAGGTGTGTAAAAACCTGATTATTGCCTATAATTAACCACGAAGCTACCTCGGCTTAATGTGCAAATAAAGGAAAGAATGTGAGAACCTTGCCCCAAATTCTCAGACGACTCCAGAGAGTAATTTTCTCTTTCACAGGGACCATTGTAATTTCATTTCCAACTTATAAACCTCCTGTACTCGGATTAAAGTATTAATACAGGGCCTCTGCTACTTTCAGAACAGAAAGCTCTTTATTTTGCCCAGGACTATATCCAGGATCTTTTTGCTCCATCTAGTGGCTTAACTTTAAAAATAGCTTTCTGTTTCAGTAAAGAATTTAAAACCTTGTAGAAGAGCATCGGTTGCTCACCTCTGAAACCTATCCCAATATTCTTAGAAAACGGTTTCTGAAGCCTGCTTTATTCTGGCGTCACGTAACTGCCTCTTGATGGGTACCCTACAAGTGATGGATAATTAGTGGCTTTCTACCATGTTTCTGACTTTCATAAAATGCTACCCTATCTGTCAGCACTAAGTCATCTACTCTGCTTGTAGCACAAAGAACCAATAAGAGAGCATTCATGACCATTTTCCAGAACCGTCTGAATGGGCTCACACTAGAGTTCTCTCTCCCACAGAGACCTTGCAGCTCGGAACTGCCTCGTGGGAGAGAACCACGTGGTCAAAGTGGCCGACTTCGGCTTGAGTAGACTGATGACTGGGGACACCTACACTGCTCATGCCGGAGCCAAATTCCCCATTAAGTGGACAGCGCCAGAGAGTCTTGCCTACAACACCTTCTCAATTAAATCTGACGTCTGGGGTAAGGTTGAAAGGGACGTTTTTCTCTGTGTTGTCATTTTATTTTCTTTATTCACAAATGCTTAATTCCTTAATTTTAATTCTTTAGACCTTCTCTTTTCTATAATCAGTATCCTCTGCCTTTATGCCTATCTTTCTTCAGTCATTCAGCAAGCATTTATTAAATACTTACTGTCTGCCAGGCATTGTGTGAGGGAGGCACTTACCGTAGAAAGAAGCTGTGAAGAAGAAATCAAAAAAAAAAAAAAAAAAAAGTCCCCGCCTTCAGAGCGCTCTCGGTCTAGATACTGCATTGCACTGGGGTTCTGATGATTCCCTCTCTGTGGCGCTCCCTGTTTTCTGTGTTGGGCTTTGTTGCTTGTTTACAGAGTACTGTGACACAGAGTAGCGGCCTCTTTTCAGAGGTGTGATGAAGTGTCATCTAGAATTTGTCCTTGCAACTCATCTTGTTTCTACTGCTCTGAAAAGCAGTATGACTTAGTAGAGGTTCAAGGGACAGAACAAGTCTGGAAGTTTGCACTGGGGGCCAGTAGAAATAGTTGAAGGATTCTAGGTCACATTTTACCAGAAATCTCAAACTCAGGAATAACCTATGACAAAGTCAAGCAAATTGTTTTTTCAAGTGTGAACTTTATCTTAAGTGAGTCCATTTTTATATTACTCTTCTAGTACTAGCTGACTTAAAAATTATGAAATTCATTAAACAGATCATAAATTGCTCTAAGAATAGTTTGACTATACCACAGACCTCTTATATGGTCATAATTTATTCTCCCTCACTGTAGTAAAGGAAATCCGAATAGAAATGGGGAAATTTAAAGAAAACCATCTTGAGATTATACCTGAAGTGTTCCTGGGTCAGATATCTTAGAAGAATAAGTCATGTTTTTATGAATTAGAAGACTATACTGATATTGTAACAGTGTGATATGTTACCCAAAATTTGAGAGAGAAGTTAACCTATACTTAATGATATAAAATAAATAATAAATCAGAGAAAAGAAATTAAGCTCTTTTTTTTCATCCCTTCTGCAGCTTTTGGGGTACTGTTGTGGGAAATTGCTACATATGGAATGTCACCATACCCAGGGATTGATCTGTCTCAAGTCTATGATCTGCTGGAAAAAGGATATCGAATGGAACAGCCTGAAGGATGTCCCCCTAAGGTGTATGAACTTATGAGAGCGTGTGAGTGTTTTTGCATACTTCAAGTCTGAAGGCTTAAGTAAACAATTCAGGATGATTGTCAAAATTGAAAACATTTTTCCTCTATCAGCGTTGTAAG
This sequence comes from Camelus ferus, assembly GCF_009834535.1. NCBI lineage: Eukaryota > Metazoa > Chordata > Mammalia > Artiodactyla > Camelidae > Camelus > Camelus ferus. The sequence continues at coordinate 5,039,333 of NC_045716.1, forward strand.
ACTGAATCCAACCTCATGACATAAAGTTGGTCATTGATTAGCCAGCTGGGGTATCATACGCTCTACCATTGAGTCTTTTTGGAATCTGAAGAATCATTGTCTATGGCCCAAATATTCACTCAATTCCCCCCCCCAAAATTTGCATGTTTAGAAGGATTATAAGAAATTGGGTTTGGAGATTAGGCAGTGGGGGGCTGTTTGCAACTACATAAAATGATTATTAACGACTGAGGAGAATACATGAAAGTGACTTCTGTGATGAATAAACAAAAAGCGTCTGACTTGTTACAGTTGAGAAAGTAGGAAGGTGAGCAGTGAATTAAATCGCAGTGTGTTTGAGTATGTTGTGTTGTTTTCTCCTTGAGCATTGGCTTTGCCTACTGCCCTGTCTTTGTCAAATGTGGATTCCACGTTCTTCCTTTCTGATACCCTGTTACGTTTCTGAATGTGTACAGATAGTTATTTATAAGAGTGAATTTGAAGAGGTGTTTTACTATTTCATTTTCCTGTGGAAGAGGACTTGCCATTTTCTAAACCATCTCCCCACCCTTCTGCATCCGTATAGCAGAGGGAATAGGAGCTGAGGCTGCATGGAAGAACCAGCCCTAGGAAGTGGGTTCATTGCACCCCTGAATTTGGAACTAAGAAGCTGCTGCCTCACTGTCATCGTGAACTTGCTGTAACTCTGCTATATCAAGCGCACGTCCTGACACGTGGAGCTCACCATCAGGCCACTGGATATTTAATTCCTGCAAGGAGCTTTTAACAGTGCCTTTCTTTTGTTACATAGGCTGGAAGTGGAGCCCTGCTGACAGGCCCTCTTTTGCTGAAACACATCAAGCTTTTGAAACCATGTTCCATGACTCTAGCATTTCTGAAGGTGAGAATCTGGTGATTTACTGTTGGTGGTGGCTAGCTCTGGGTGCTGGTGATGGTAGTAACATTTCAAAAATGATAGATTCTTGTAATCTGAGACTCCATTTCAGGGTATTGAATTAATTCTTGGCCTTTATTATTCTTGTTTCGCTTTTTATGCTGTTTTAAAATGTATCTTTGTGTCTCTAGCTCATTTTTAATATTGAAATATTTTAACTAGAAATTCAGTCTTTTCAGGAAGAGAATAAGTTCAGTGGTTAAGCATTAACAAGATGTAGGAAAGAGAAGAGGAAAAAAATGAGAATGTTTTTCACCTGCCTGAACAACACCTACAGAGGCAGAACCAAGTCACAAAAGCAATATCCAGAAATTCCATTTCTGGAAATAGATCTTAAGAAAATAAGTATGAACAGAGATTTAGCTATAAAGATGTTGTATCAGAGTGTTGGTTTATAATATTGAATAGTTAAGAATGATTTAAGTATCTATTTTGCTAATTATTATATCCATATAGTTAAATACTTCAAAATGATATTCTTAAATATATTGACATGGAAAGGAGTTTAGAATGAGAATGTTAAGCTGTGAGCAGTGAGAACCATTTTCTTATCTGAAAACAAATATATGACAAGTTTCTACCGTATAGCACAGAGAACTGTATTCAATATTTTGTAGTCACCTATAATGAAAAAGAATATGAAAACGAATATATGTGTGTACATGCATGACTGAAACATGCTGTACACAAGAAATGGACACATTATAAACTGACTACACTTCAATTTGAAAAAAATTAAAAAAACAAAAACAAATGTGTAGACACACAGAGGAAGTTTCCTACTTTTGTGTATAATGCCTCTTTAAAATTCTCTGCAGAAGTCAAATGATAAACTTACTTGTTATAAAGAGAGACTAACCCTAGAGAGCTGAAAACACAGAATTCTTACTTATACTTGCCTATTAGACATTTTGATACAGTTTCAGAATTGTATACGTATTTCCCACATTTTTTTTCCTTCATAATTGAACACAGAACTTACTAGTACTTAAGCTCAAGTTAAAAAGTGTTAGAAGAGGAAATCAGACAAGTTGATTTTTGTCTGCTTCCCTTAGTGATTTATCCCGTGTGGGTAAGAAGAGAGGGAAAAGTGCACCAGCGAAGTTCAGTGAAAAGTGTTTCCATCCTAGTCCTTTGATTCAGGGACCTTCTGGGGGCTGGGAGGGCACTGCTTGCCTTCGGGCCGGATTGAGCAGCTGTCTGTCACAGCTCTTTTTCCCTGTGTGCCCTTTATTTCTTACGGAGTGGTGGAAGTGGTAGAAGTCGTGAACATTGGCCAAAGATTAGGGTCCAGTTCTTTGGTACTTTTATGTAAGCTCTTAACTTCTGTTGAGTCCTTGGCTAAATATTTCTGCTTCTCTTGAAAATGTTATATCCTTTTAGAAAATCAACCCTTACCAGTTTTTCAAAGCTAATTTCAGTTCAAAATTGCTAAGCAAGAAATTGAACATTGTTGAACCCACATTTTATTAAGTATTTAGTCTGTGGCAGGCACTATACTAGGTCTGAGGATGTAGAGGTATGGCATAGTTCCTACCTGAAAAGGATGTATTTATTAGTTGTAAGTGAAAGAAATCTAACCCAAACTCTTCTTAAGCAATAAGAAGATTTAATTGCCTCATAACCAAACCATGGAGAAACAGGATGGTGCTGACCTCTGGGTCACTTGAAGCCGTGGACTCAAATAGCTTCAAGTCTCCTTCCCCTTTCTCTCTCCCTCCTTTGCTTACTTTCATGCACCCATTATCTCTTTACTTTTGTTCCTGCATTGATCTCATCCTCTTAATTGTCCAAGTGGCGTGGAACACATTTGTCAGCTTCCTTGAGGTCATATCCTTACAGCCCATGTCTGCCTCCCAGCTGCATGTATAGCAGCATAAGAACGGAGTCTCACTGGCGTGGCTTGGGTTATGTGTCACGTACCCACTCTGGTGCGGGGAGGGTGAGTTGTCGATGTTTTAAATAATTACCCCCCAAAAAGTTGTAAAATAATAAAAAGAAATTCACAATTTAGTAGATCCATAATTCATTTTTGTTCAGGAATGAATAGCAAAGTATGTCTTTGCCTTATTAGTAAAAGCCACAAAACCCATGACCAGGCTGAGTCAGTCAGCTGAGGCATGCTAATGGGGGTGAACACATTTTCAGGAGCCTCATTTGCTTCATTGGCATAAAGTGGATGGATTGTATTTACCCTTCTCTTTTTTGCAATGCATAACCTGGAAATAAAAATATCTGCAGACATCTGTTTGCTTTGTTCATCCTCTGAGCAAGCACTTAGTAAATGAGGATATGCAAACGACCAAAGAGCATAGGAAATCACCCATCATCAGAGAAGTACAAAATAAAACAATGAGATGCCATGACACATCTGGCCCAGAATGGCTAAAATTAAAATCAAACAAAAAAACCCATAAAGTCAAACTCTGGCAAGCATGCAGAGTAACCAGAACTTTGATACAGTGCTAATGGGGATGTGGACTGGTACAGCCAGTTTGGAGAGGCAGATTGGCAAGACCCAACAAAGCTGAATTTTTGTGCTCCCTGTGGCCCAACAACAGTCCTGCTCCTAGGTGTGTGTGTGCATACGATTGTGAAGCATAAGACACATAGCAGGATGTTCCTAGCAATATATTCATCACAGCCCCAAACTGGAAACGGCTTAAATATTCAAGAGGAGAATGGACGAGTGTTGGTATATTCACACACTCGAACAATACACAGCAACAAGAAGAAACCCTGCCACGTGCAGTAACATGAATGAATCCACAGTAGAGAGTGCTGAGCAGAAGCAGCCAGATGTAGAGTACAGTACTCTGTGGCTAGACTTACATACTTGGGTGCTGCATCCTCCAGTTCTTCTTAGTTGTATGCCTTTTCTGAAAAGAGAAACTCCCCTTTGTGTCATGAAATTGTTCTTTTTATCAGTCCTCTTGTCTTCCTCACAGAGGTAGCTGAAGAGCTTGGGAGAGCTGCCTCCTCATCATCTGTTGTTCCGTATCTGCCCCGACTGCCTATACTTCCTTCCAAGACCCGGACGCTGAAGAAGCAGGGGGAGAACAAGGAGAATATTGAAGGGGCACAAGATGCCACAGAAAATTCTGCTTCCAGTTCAGCACCAGGTATGAGTCCCTAGGCAGGCGGTCAGACTGCCTTGTTGAAAGAGCCATGGGGTGTGATGCTTCTATTTCCGCTTTCCTGCCCGTCTTCCCCGAGGAAAGTGTGGCTGGCGTCTGTTTTATTTACCTCTCTGGTCCTCGGCTCTGCATCGACAGCGTGGGTAGTCCTGATCTGTTCGTCCAGCGCACAGCTCTGTCTCCCACTCCATTTCCTCAGCTCCTGATTCCCAGGTAGTTACTGTCTTCACAGTTCGGCCAAAATTTCTTCATTGAGCCTGACTGGTGAGGCCAGGTTATGCTGTAGTTTCTAGAGAAAAGATGAATGTTGAGTTAAAAACCTCAGGTTTTTGTTTCCGTTTATATCCCACATCGCATTGGAACAGCAGTGTGAAATGATAATGCACTTACGAGTTTTCTCTGAGTCCTGCTAACACCTGACATTTCATAGATGCTGGAAAGTTCTTACAGTCCAGCCTTACTAACTCAAATGAGTCACTTCCTACCTTTCACGTTACTGATTGGCCGTTTTTCATCAGGGTTCATTAGAAGTGCACAGGCCCCCAGTGGGTCCCCAGCACTGCCTCGAAAGCAAAGAGACAAGTCACCCAGCAGCCTCTTGGAAGATGCCAAAGAGACATGCTTCACCAGGGACAGGAAGGGAGGCTTCTTCAGCTCCTTCATGAAAAAGAGAAATGCTCCCACACCCCCCAAACGCAGCAGCTCCTTCCGAGAAATGGAGAATCAGCCCCACAAGAAATATGAACTCACGGGTAACTTCTCATCTGTTGCTTCTCTACAGCATGCTGATGGGTTCTCTCTCACTCCTGCCCAGCAAGAGGCGAATCTGGTGCCACCCAAGTGCTATGGGGGGAGCTTTGCACAGAGGAACCTCTGTAATGACGACGGTGGTGGGGGTGGGGGCAGTGGCGCTGCTGGCGGGGGGTGGTCTGGCCTCACAGGCTTCTTTACACCTCGCTTAATCAAAAAGACACTGGGCTTACGAGCAGGTAAACCCACAGCCAGTGATGACACTTCCAAGCCTTTTCCAAGGTCAAACTCTACATCTTCCATGTCCTCAGGGCTTCCAGAGCAGGATAGGATGGCAATGACCCTTCCCAGGAACTGCCAGAGGTCCAAACTCCAGCTGGAAAGGACAGTGTCCACCTCTTCTCAGCCAGAAGAGAATGTGGACAGGGCCAATGACACACTTGCAAAAAAATCAGAGGAAGGTGCTGCTCCAACCAGGGAGAGACCAAAAGCCAAACTTTTGCCCAGAGGAGCCACAGCTCTTCCTCTCAGAACCCCCTCTGGGGATCCAGCCATTACAGAGAAGGACTCTCCAGGGGCAGGGGTGGCTGGAGGGGCAGCTGCCCCAAAGAGCAAGGAGAGGAATGGTGGGGCACGACTTGGCATGGCTGGAGTCCCAGAGGATGGCGAACAGGCAGGCTGGTCTTCTCCGGCCAAGGCTGCCGCCGCCCTCCCCACCACTCACAACCACAAAGTGCCAGTCCTTATCTCACCCACTCTAAAGCACACTCCAGCTGACGTGCAGCTCATTGGCACAGACTCTCAGGGGAATAAATTCAAGCTCTTATCTGAGCATCAGGTCACATCCTCTGGAGACAAGGACCGACCCCGCCGGGTAAAACCAAAGTGTGCCCCACCCCCCCCACCAGTGGTGAGGCTACTGCAGCATCCGTCCCTGTGCTCAGACTCCGCTGAAGAGCCGCCTGCAGGCCAGCCCACTTCAGAAACCCCGGACGGAGGGAAAAAGGCAGCTCCAGGGGCAGTGCCCGTTGGGGGGAAAGCTGGGAGGCCTGTGATGCCTCCGCCTCAAGTGCCTCTGCCCACACCTTCCATCTCGCCAGCCAGGATGGCCAACGGCACAGCAGGTACTAAAGTGGCTCTGAGAAAAGCCAAACAGGCAGCCGAGAAAGTCTCAGCTGACAAAATCAGCAAGGAGGCCCTGCTGGAATGTGCTGACCTACTGTCCAGTGCAATCACGGAACCTGTGCCCAACAGCCAGCTGGTGGACACTGGGCACCAGCTGCTCGACTACTGCTCAGGCTATGTGGACTGCATCCCCCAAACTCGCAACAAGTTTGCCTTCCGCGAGGCTGTGAGCAAACTGGAACTCAGCCTGCAGGAGCTGCAGGTGTCTTCTGCAGCCGCTGGTGTGCCCGGGGCAAACCCTGTCCTTAACAACTTACTGTCGTGTGTGCAGGAAATCAGCGACGTGGTGCAGAGGTAGCCACTGTTCTCCGAGTGGGAAGACGCACACGTTTCTGAGGGGAGAGGGGGAGGGACTTGTTTCCTGTGTTCTCGTTTTCAAAAAATGGAAGACTGATACTTGAGTGTGTTTCTGTGAAGTACCTCAGATTTCTGAGTTCTCACGTTTACAGGTTCATCTCAAAAATAGCAAAAAGCAAAACCCATAGGAGAGGGAAGATGGGTGGGGGCAGGGCAGTCACGGACAGGATTGGAAGCTGCATTGGAACATCAGGGAACATGTGTATGTTGTGCCATGAAGAACCAAGTCCAGCCCGTTCCTGGCTGGAGTGATGTGAGCTGGTTAGACACGGCTGCTCCCAGCAAGGCTACAGGGACTGTGCCCAGACTGTGTTGGCTGTGGCACTCATTCTGCACCACACAGAAGGGAATTGACTTGGGGCTCCAGTAGGTACTAACGGGGATGATGCTCCAACTCATAACTTACTGGATGGGACAGAAGAAAGGAAAGCTGGGAATGTGCCAGGAGAGGTTTTGTTCAAGGTCATTGCTGTAGTAAGAACTGCAAATCAGATGGTTACATACAAAATTAGGAAACGTGGCTCTATCTGTATGCTCCTGTCCTGTTTTCCATTGGTGTGTTAATTGGTGCAGGAAGTAAAGAATGCTAGGAAGTGTAGTCAGGGAGATTGAAACCTCCTCCTAACATCTTACGTTGCTTCACAGAAGTCACTTCGCCCAGTCTAGTGTATTATTTCCTAGTGGGTCAGGACTGGCTTTCTGCTTGTTGGTGCCTAGCTAAACCACAGGCACAGAGGTCTCCTTGGTGGTTCTTCTCTGCTCCTTGCAGGTTGTCTTCCTTTATTCCTGGCAGCATTCAGGGCATTAAGCAACATTGATTTGAAAATAATGGTCATGTCCAGGTCTCACAGGGGCCTTCTCTTCTGATACAGTGCCCCTGCATACTGACGTGCTGGCCAAGGGCTTGAGCAGCTGTTTCCTCATCAACTAAATACCAGGGGAAGAGTCTCTTCTTGAAACCCGGCGGTCAGCCCAGAGACCTGTGGCTGAGGGGAGAAGCTGGCTTGGTTCTAGTGGCTGTTGCTCTGTACCTTTCCTCTCCCTTATCAGCTGAGACCCAGTCTAGGTAGAGAGTAGGGAGGAGCATTCTCTCGCTCTGTACAGTTTTTAAATGCATCACCCTAAGTTATTCTCACGTACTTTCCTCCTCTCACGTACTGGCCACCCCCCACCACCACCAGTGTTGTTCTTGTTTGTAAAGATCATATTGGGAATATCCTTTGATATCTATTTTATCATTTCACCTCTAATTGAAGAATGCATAATTGAAGGAGCAGGTCATTTTCAGGGGACATCAGTTAGATCCCTTTTGATTCCTTTTCCTTCCCTATTCAGTTATTATTATGGAAGCTAATTAGGATCGCTCCCTAATTTGGAAACAAATCTAATTGGTTAGGTATTACTAATATTCTTGATACCATGTCGAATTCTATTGACCACCTAATTCTCTTTTTAATTCTCTTTTTAAAACTTTGTGTCTCCCCATCCCCCCTCCCCAAGGAGAACCCAATATAAAAAAATACATTATTTTTTCCACCCAAAGGAGTATTAGGAAGATAGGAATTGAACCTTGATGCACAGTGAGTTTCCTCCCTGGGCTGTGTCGTTGATCCACTGTCAAGCCATAGCTCCATCTCCTTATTAAACAAAAGTAATGATACATGTTCTCAAGGGCGTTTTGCAAATAAGGCTATAGCTGTTCCTTTGAGAGCCTCTCTGGTAAGCTCTTTTGTGCAGTCTGTTACGTTGAATACAAACTTCTCATTCTCGCCTTTGCTCAGTAGCAGATAATGAAATTTATAACTGCTGAGATTGTATTAATTGGGCTAGAACACTAAGGGGAAAAACTGTTTTGGACAGAGTTCGGCATCTTTGCCCAAGGAGGAAATTTAGTTTTCATTAGAAAGAAAGGAAACCTTGATTCTTACCATGGTTGTTCCAAAGGAGTCCCAGGCCAAGAGGAGGATAAAAAGGGAGGAGACAGTCCTGGGCATTCCTTTCAGGGGCTGGGTAATTCCCGGTCTGTCTGTTACCTACAGATGCAGCACAGGCAGCTGGTGATCTGGATGATTCTGTAATGGCTGGAAGAGGAGATGGCATTCCCTTTAACTTGGATGTAAAAACCAGCAGTCCTCCACCCACCTCCTTTGCCGCTCTCCTTCATCGTGTATTTCCATAAACTTGAAGTTGTTTTAGCAATTAGCCTTTTAAGGGTGGGGCAGGGAAAGCTAAAACTTTAGAATATTATTATGCTGCTTTTTAAGTTTATCCTTGTCCTTGTGGATGCAGGTTGAGGGATTATAATTGTTTTTTCAGGGTTTTTTTTTTTTTTTTTTTTAAGCAAGAGGTCTTTGCTGAAAATAAGCCTTGGAGGAACACTACTGAGGGTATTTAAGCTCCCTGGTTTTCTCCTGGAAGAACAGTCTTTGAGGGTGGGGCTGGGTCTTACTCAGGGGCAGCACCTGGCTCTGTCTCGTCTACAGTAGGTGCTCAGTTCGTTCGTGAATTGCTTTTTTTCTCAACACTGTGGAGAGTAGCATTGACTGTTCACCCCCGTCCACATGATGCTGTAACTGTGTAACTTCAGGAGCTGAGGGCTCAGGGTCAGGCTACAGAGGCGCTGTCAACCTTCTGTCAAGTGTAATTTAGGCTTCTCTTTTTTCTACTTGAAAAGGACCAGATTTTTAAAAATAACCATATGTAAATTTAAAAGTTTGAATTCGAAGCAGAGAAAACTGCTTTTAGAAATTAAAAATGTAGTTTAATTTTGTCTAGTTAAAAAACAAAGCAGATAGCAGGAACAAAACCTCCTCTGCAAGGTGTTGAATACTTTCTACAGTGGTTGTATGTGTGCATACCTTTGGGGTGCCACAGCCTGAATCTTATGTACAGATAATGGGATTTCAGTTTAGATTTACTACCTAAAAATGCAGTGTTCTGTGTAGAATACATCTTGACTGTGCTTTACGTGAAGTATTTTCTTAAAAGGCTTTGTGTAAATTAAAATATGTATATTTTCCTACAGATCTCCATCATGATTTTCAGATACAGCCTTAAAAGAAATTGGCCCTGAGAAATTCATGCAGTGTTTTGCCAGATGACCTCTATACACTGAGGTCAGTATAGTGGAGACCCTTTCCCAGCTGCATTTTGGGGTGTTGAAAAAAGGTAGAATTTTCCTACAATTCAGTTGAAAATTGGCTAATAAAATAGCGCCCAGTTAATGAAATGCTGACTTTGCTAAGGCACCACCCATGTTTATTTAACAAAGTCATGGAGCTTTTGAGTTTAAAGGATACAGTATAGATAGTGATTAAGAGTTCACACTCTAAAACCAGTCTAGAAGGCCAGTCACTTAAACTTCCTGGGCCTTAGTTTCCTCACTGGAAAACAGGGGTAATAATAGTAACTACCTCACGGTGTTGTAAGGATTAAAGGAGGTAACGCGTGTAGGATACTTAGCTTGAGTGCCTGGCACATAAGGAGCACTCCGCAAGCGTTTACTACTACTGTTATTCAGACTTAGTCCAGTGAGTCTCAGCCAGGGATGTGCGACAAAATTTCCTGGGGTTAAAAGAAATTAACAAAAACACTCCCCCCCACCGATGCATTGGCCTCACCCCAGATCAGAATTCCCTGTGGGGCTGGGTCTCAGCCAGTGTGTTTTCCAAGAATCCCGCTAGGTGTTTCGGATACCCAGCGCTGTGTGAACACTAGCAATACCGCAACTCTTTACAGCTTAAGAACTTGGAAGGGAGGACAGTTAATTTACTTGCTCATACTCAGCGCAGTCAGTGGCGGAGCCGAGGCTAGAGTTCAGGTCTGTTCAGTTTCTCGTTGTGGGCTCTTCCTACCATTCCTGTTGCCTTGTGAGACGCCGCAAAAAAGAGTGGCTCCGATCGACAATCAGTCCGCATGGTGCTGCACACTTTCTAAAGCACACGTTCCTGGCACTCTCTGACCTTAAGGGGCTTGAATGTTGAGTAATGGCAACACTAGTAAAGCAGGCACTCAGTAGAACTCAGTAACTGAAGAAAGTTCTATGGGGTCATTCTTCTGGACAGACCTCAGTGACACAGCAATCTGCACTTTGTAATAAGGAAATAACAACTTAAGTTTTAAAAACCTTAGTTCTACATTCCTCTTTCTTTAAAAAAAAAACTTTGTTTCACATCATTTTAATAACTGAGATAATGTATATGAAAGCACTTTGAGAAAAGTATCAAATGTAATGAAAGGTTGTATTATTAATGTCTATTTAGAAGATAAAACGGTTAATTAGCTGCTGATTGACATAAGCTTTTGCCTGTGGGGGACCTGAAAATGCCAATGTGTAAACAGTCAGCTCTGTGGTTTATCACATTTATAAACATGAAACTGCTAAATGCATATGTGCAGGTATAGTGAGTGTTTTGCTAAAACTGTAGCTCAGCACTGAATAACTTCAGAAAACTAGGGACCAACTTTCTGGTTTCATTAATAATCTTTAAAAAGTACTCATGTGTACTCACTCCAGAACAAAGAAGCCCTTCCAGACCTTGACTCAAGGAGAATGAGACCCTCTCACCCTTGAACGTTTGTCCACATGTTCAGCCTTTTAGGACCCAGAATGTGGTGGGAGCAGACTTGTCACCCGTTCATGTTGACAGTGTCTTTTTTAACCTATGTCCTGCATAGTTTTGTTGGGGTTTTTTTGGTGGGGAGGGGGTGGTCAGAGATGGTTCTAGAACCAGTGCACTTTTCTAGGATTCTCTCTCAGTTATGAATGAGCTTGATATTCATCATCCATGTTTATTTTGTTTTCTAAGAGGAGTAGCTGAACATAACTCACCTGTTACATTATAAAAACACTCAAGAGTGAATTGCAGAGGCGGCTGCTTGTGCGTTACAGCTGTGCTGCGTTCTGACCTCCCCCGCTCCCTCCCCCTTTTGCCACTGACGTCGTCATTACTGTCAGGCTGTGCCCCCACAGGAGTTCGTGTTGTCTATGTTCTTGTTCTTGATGATTTTGGGGTTTCGTCATCTTGCTTGCATTAACTTGTTCTACCTGGGTTTGGGGTCCATCTCTGTGCCCTAAGCACCTGCTGTGACCAGTCCCCTTTATGTAGGTAAGTTTCTCTGGATGTAAGTTTCTTATTATGTATCAATGGACTTCAGCTCTCTGTATTTCTTAGCTTCTGTCAGCCAGTAGCTTAGTTCTTTTGTAAATGCCTGCTTCAGTCTGGGCTATGTGGGAGCGGGAGAGAAACAGGAAAGGGCAGCCCCAGGGGTGCCTGTACCTTCTACATGGCAACACGGAAACTGCTGCTAACCACAGCCTCACTAGTCAGAGAGCAGAGGCCTTGGGCTGGTTCTAAAACTTGCCCTACTCTTAACAGTCAAGATATTTTTATTCTTTGGAGAGAGTTCCAATTTTCCATCTACCAGACTTTACAAAATCTGATACAAGGCTAGCTTTTTAGCAAGCCAAAAGCGCTTGGAGTGACAATTATCATTACCTGCTTTGCTGCAGCTCTGTTACAGCCAGACCTTCACTGCCATCCCGTCTTCCGGTATCACTGGGGAAGTGTGGGTGGATTTCAGGGCAGTGGAATGGGCTGTGCCCTGCTTCAGAGCGTCTGCCCAAGTGACTGTCTTAGCTCCAGCCTGTCTTCTATGATGTTTACTGCAGTGTCCAAAGAGACGAGTTTCTGCTCTGGGCTGCTGCTTTTCATGCCCCCACCTGAGGTGTATGGTCTATCTTGAGATAACAAGTATGCAAGATACTTCCTTCACTTCTGACTCAATAGCCTAGATCCAAAGGACAGGCAATTAGGAAAGGCTGCACCCTGTGATAATCGGGGTAAGAAGATGCAGTGTTTCTCTCTGGGTGAGGAGGCCTGGCCAGGCGGTCTTGATTCTGGGCCGATCGGGAGCGGAGTGGTAGAGATTATTCCTAGAGGATTGTGCCTTCAAGGATGGGTTTTGTGCATTTTGCAGAGGCAAAGACTTGTCAGCTGGGTTGATGTTGCACGATTATCGAATTAGAACTGGCAGAAATGAAGTTTTTGGGTCGCGGTGGCTCAGGCTACAGTCAGTGCGATGTCCTTCCACCCAGGGTGCTGATCTGGTAGCCTGCTGCACTCTTCTCCGTCAGCTTGGGGAGCTGGTGGGAGGACACGCTGACTGGACCCTCCTCTCCCTCCAAGTGCACTATGTACGATTACAAAATTGGAATTGTTTACCTCTCCTAGAAAAATTATCTCCTTCACCCTCCCAGCTACTGTGTGACCCGAACACAGTAGCGAGACCCTGTTACCTCAGCCTGAGGTCACAGATGGCATGTGAGCAGATCTTCAGACCTGCAGACCATCTAAGGGAAAGGGTGTCTCCTTTAAATTCAAAAGCCAGGCCCCACACTGTCCTCAGACCACACCCCATGCACGCCATCTGTGCCTGTTCTGTGAGATTCTTTGTTCATCATCGTACTCGAAGCAACACGTTTCCAGGTCCTGCGTGTCATTGCAAGCTGCTGAGCTATACACACGGGGCTTGAGGTCTCGGAACACTCTAGTTCACTCTTTAGGACACGGTGGAGGCAGACTGTCAAATGCCAGCAGGCTTTCAGAAAGGAAATACAGAGTTTGTTTGGAGCTTGCTTAAGATTTGCTTCTGAGCCTCAGGATAGGAGTTTTAAATCATGTAATTAAGCATCATAAACTTCACTTGGAGAGTGGGACTTCTGGTTAGTAAAATTTTCACATATAAAGATACTTACTTTTCAGCAGTTCTAACATCCTAACAGGTATGCCAGATTTATTCTTGATTGAGATTTCACGGGATCCTGTGATACTTTAGGGTCATTGGTGGAGAATCCAAATACTGTTTTGTACAATTCAGAAGCATCGTACCATGTGTTGTGAGTGGCAGGAATGCCAAGTGACAGGTTTCTGGTAGACGAGGGCCAGATAACCAGCCTTCCCGCATTGTGACAAGCCGGTTTTCACTGTGGCCACTGTTCTTGGGACTCCATTATGAGGGAGATTTGCGGAGATCCTGAGAAATCACCTTGATTAGGCTGCTTGTCCCTCAGCGAGATTAGTATTCAGCAACTTAGGAGGAACAGTGAGGTACTCATCTTACAGTGTTTTAGGGCGTCTGTTTGAAAACTGATAGGTCAGATCTGTGTGGAGGGTGCACTGCCGCCCTGCTCACTAAGAAAGGAGGGGGGAGAGACATAGGAGCCCGACCTTTCCCTGTGGTGAGTGGAAGCTGTGCCCTGGTCCGTGTGTGTGCCACGCACAGGCTGGCTGAGCTGTTGGTGCATGCTCCGAACCCCGTCTCCTGGGTGGACCCCACACTCCTTCTTGCAGTCTGATTCTTTAATGACTATCCATGGAGAAACCCTAGTTTTATGCTCACTTGGCAAAAATAAGTTTGAACATTTCATGGTGGTTGATAGAACTTTGTCCTTAAAACCTATGATTCAGATTCTTTAAAACTTGTTTAATGTTTATACCAAAGGTCATGCTCTGCAGGTGTATGTGTGGTGGGTGCGCAGAGGGGGAGGTCTGGGGGGCCTGCCTGTGTGTATTGCTAAGGGGACACAGTGAGACAATATGGGATTTAACTGAAAACTCATCAGTCATGGGTCACACTACCAGTGTTGTCAGGTATATGTTCTTAATTGTTATTGTAATATATTTTCAGGTGTTTTGTTTTTCTAATTTAATACTTTCACCCTGTTGTCTGACTGTGAACTGCTAACAGTGTTAAACTTGATGTAAATAAATGAGGCCCTTGAAAGGGGAATGCTGTCTGCCTGTTGTCTCACAAGGCTTGCAACTTGTGTTTTATTTTAAATAAAGGTTGCAATATTTTATTGGCAATGTGGGCTTGTGATTGGAGTGTTTCTCCCATGATTTTAACTGATAGGTACTGTAAGCGGAACTTCTCTCTCTACATATAAAATAAACATCTGAGGTAAAGAAGCTGCTTGAGCAAGCATCCCGCTGGCACAGTCTTTAGAATGTTCCTCTTTGGGGGTGGCTTCTCATCCTTTGATGGATTACAGTTTTGGAAATGGACAAAGGCATCATCTGAAGCCCAGCTGATACAGAAGGTGGGTGCTGGGCGTGGGTCCATCCATCCAACACGAGGTGACTGTAAAATGAGACTTAATTCTCTCAAAGTTCATTCTAAGGACAGCTTCAAATAAGTTCTAAAAATGTTTTGAGTCAAGGTAGCACTAAACAGAGTAAATGTGGAACCACACAGGGGACATTCTGGTCTTGTCTGACTTGGTCTTTAATTTTTAAAAAAAGGGTTCACTGCTTTTAGAAGTAACATTTTGATTAAGGATGAGTAACATATACTCAAGTGGTATGCACATAAAGTCCAATAAAAATGGCTTTTGTCAGGGAGCAGAATTTGCCACTCCAAAATATGCTGCTTTGGCTTAAGGATTCTTTTAAGCTGGTTATCTTTAAGAAAGTGCAGACACTGAAGCTCTGAAAACAGTCAAAGTTAACCTTTTGCAAGAGATGCTTACATTTATGAGGGAAAGCTCTGTTTGTAAGGGTGTCGCTCCCTTGCCGTATCTGGAAGAGGTTGACCAAACCTCTAGAAGCTTATCGGTGGAGAAGGTAAGGATTTAAATTTGCATAACAATCCTCAAGAACAACTGTTTTTCTTTTTAAAGCTGGGAGCACAGGAATGCTGTTTTCATATATATGGGCAGTATGTTGTGGACACCTCTTCAGTAAGAGGCTGAAGTACCCTAGCTCAGCTGATGTGGTCCCAAAGCAAACTGAAGTAAACTGGCGGACCAGGCACTCGCCCCGTCAGCTCCATGAGTGCCCGCACATGCCCGTCTCCACCAGGCCCCATCCGTATTGCCTGGCATCTGCACTTCTGCAGAGTGAGCACGATTACTAGGTCTCAGTAAGAAGGTAGGCCAAGGGTTTTAGAAAAATACAAAATTTTAATCTTTGCATATGACACAATCATGTCAAGATCCCTAACTCAGAAAAACAATTCTTTTTTAAATCTGCAGAGCAGAACAAGTCTCAGGCTACACTGATTTGATTTAAAACAAACAAACTTCCCCTGTGCACTTTTTCCTTCAGTCTGAGGCTCTGCTGATCTCTCAGGTAGGAGCTGTTCAGCTTCCCTCTGGGAATAACAACTGGAAAGCTGGCCCACCCAGCCCGCGGACTCGAGGTGTCTTCCCTGCCACTGGTAAGCAGAGCTTCATTCTCCCCTTCCCTATCACCGAAGATACTGCAGCCTCGGGCCCATCACCCAAGTCCAGGAGACTGCCGGCAAGAGCTGAGATGCTAATAAATCCTTGGGATTTATCTCCCACGTGGCTTTCTCCAACCACCTGGCCCATATTTTGGAATATTTCTTTTTTAAGGCACCATGTGATTTTAAGAATTGGCTCTGCTCTGGTTTAAAGCCTTCCTTTTACATATCACTTGTGGACTGCTGGAGGCTAGCCTGCCCTTAAGGTCCTGGACAGTGTGCTGACGGGGTCCTGTTAGTGGAAGGAAGGCAGCTAAGCTTTCCTGAGACGTTTCCATCTAGCCCTCAAGGCAGGAAATAGTTAATTCTCTGGGAAATAGATTTGCATCCCTGAGAAGAGAAAAGTTGTTCCTCCTTGGGGACGTACACCATCATCTTGGCGATTTCATCCAGTGCCTCTTCCGTGTACAGGAGCTCCTGGCTCAGGAAGGCATCGCGTGCACACAGCCTCACGTGACGGTACTCCAGTGGCAGGAAGGGGATGAAGAAGTCGATCAGGTTTTCTTTCACAAGACGGCTGTGCCCAAAGCCGCTGTCTGAAATCAAGACCAAAGGGACATGGAGTCCTACCTGGGGCTGAACCCAACTGGAGTTGTAAGGAGTCCCCCATCCTCAGGCCTGGGCAAGGTTTGCTCTCATACGCCAAGTCCAGGAGGGCTGTCTGGGGTTTGTGTCAAGAACTATGCCGCTGTCTCTTTTAGGGAAAGAGGGCCACGGTTAACGGGGTGTGTGCCGCAGGGGAAGCCAGAGGGTGGGGCTGTGCCTGCCAGGTCACGGTTTCATCTGATGATGGCAGAAGGTGGAGCCACCCTACCTACGACTGGAGGCGGAGCCACGAGGTTCTCGCAGTGAGACTCTTACCTCAGGGTCCACCCGCTCCACAGACCACGGCCCGTGCTTCCAGGGCCAGGGCAGACTACTCCCTTTCAAAGCATTTTCAGGAAGGGACTTTGGCTTTCTTGGCACTTTGCTTGTGCCTACCTGAGGTTGACAATGAGGAGACTGATTATACAGCGCGTCCTCTGTGGTCCTGAGCACCCTGTCTACCTCATGGGCACAGCTTTCAGCACATACACATGACCCGCTACGGTGGCTCTCACTAGAGGCTTATTTTCCGTGAGGCCGGGAGTCACTTACCTGTGGATTCCACAATCTCAGCCTGGAGGTGGGACTTCAAGTGTTCCATACTGATTTCTTCCCGAGACCATCCGGCCTTAAGCAGATTCAGGACCACTTCATTGATGATATTGCCTCCAAGGTTGCTGAAAGAGAGAAGCCCTGTTAATTTTGGGGAGGGGGAGGTAATTAGGTTTGCTTATTTATAGAGGAGGTACTGGGGATTGAACCCAGGACCTTGTGCATACTAAGCATGCGCTCTACCACTGTGAGCTATTCTCTCCCCAGCCCCCCAACAGATTTTTTAAAAATTGAAGTATAGTCAATTTACAGTGTTGGGTTAGTCCCAGGTGTTCAGCAAAGTGATTCAGTTATATGTATTTTTTCAAATTATCCTCTATTATAGGTTATTATAAGATACTATATATTATCCCGTGTTACACAGTAACTCTTTACTTGTCTATTTTATATATAGTAGTGCTTATCTGTTATTCCCATACTCCTACTATACCCCTCCCCCGCCTTTCTCCCCTTTGGTAACCATAACTTTGTTTTCTATGTCTGTGAATCTGTTTCTGTTTTGTATATAAATTCATTTGTATTATTTTTTAGGTTCCGTATGTAAGTGATATCATACATTTGTCTTTCTCTGTCTGACTTCACTTAGTATGACTACCTCTAGGTCCATCTATGTTGCTGCAAATGGCATTACTTCTTTTTAATGGCTGAGTAATATTCCATTGTGTATATATAAACACATCTTAAACCAATGATTGGTTGACGGGCATTTGGGTTTTTTCCATGTCTTGGCTTTTGTAAATAGTGCTGCTGTGAATACTGGGGTGCGTGTATCTTCTCAAATTAGAGTTTTTGTCTTTTCCAGATATATATGCCCAGGAATGGGATTACTGGATCACGTAGTAGCTCTATTTTTAGTTTTTTAAGCAACCTCCATACTGTTTTCCCTAAGTGGCTGCACCAATTTCCATTCACCAAGTGTAGGAGGGTTCCCTTTTCTATACATCCTCTCCAGCATTTAATACTTGTAGACTTTTTGATGATGGCCATTCTGACCAGTGGGAGGTGGTATCTCACTGTGGTGTTGATTTCATTTCTCTAATAATTAGCGATGTTGAACACCTTTTCATGTGCCTGTTGGCCATCTGTGTCTTCTTTGGAGAGATGTCAATTAGGCCTGCACAGGTTTTGATTGGGTTGTTTGTTTTTTTGATACTGAGTTGTATGAGCTATTTGTATATTTTGGAAATTAACCTCCTGTTGGTTGTATTGTTTGCGAGTATTTTCTCCCTTTCTGTAGGCTGTCTTTTCATTTTGTATTGATAGTTTCATTTGGTGTGCAAAAAATTCTAAGTTTGATTAGATCCCATTTGTTTATTTTTGCTTTTATTTCTTTTGCTTTGGGAGACTCATCCAAGAAAATATTGCTGAGATTTAGGTCTGAAACTGTTTTGTCTTGTTCTCTTCTTGGAGTTTTATGGTGTCATGTCTTAGATTTCATTATTTTTATATTTAGCTTCCAAGTGGATAATCTTACCACTGAAGCCATTACACTGGAGACTAGAATAATGGAGGTAGAGGAGCTGGACCTCCCCTCCTCCAGGAAATCTTGTCACAACCCAAAAGTCTGTACAGAAAAGACACTGTCCTGCTTTGCCTCCCACCCTCCCTGTCTCGCTCCCTTTTGACAAACACAGACTGCTGGCTGCACGGAGCACAAAGATGGTAGGATGTAGTTCTTTCCCTTGACTGAGGGAAAGGAGAGGCACGTGTGTGTGAGTCACAGTGTGGCAAGGGCTAATGTAGAAGCTACTGAGGCTTAGGGAGAAGACCTCGGAGGAGGATGAGGCTTCTGAGCAAATGCAGACCGAGCAGTGATCACCAGACACGGCAGGGGAGGGCATGTGTCCGGGCATGTGTCCAGGCACGGACCATCAGAGAGAGGGCTCGTGGGGCTTGGGGCTTATGAGCTTCTTAGAGGGGCTGGAGGGGCGCAGGCATGCAAGGTGGGCCGAGGCTGGCGGGAGGCCTTTGTCAGCCAGGCAGGTGGATTTCAGCTCACGGGCCATGGAGAACCAGTGAAGGGTTTTGACATTGGAGTGAAGGGTAGTAGGGTGACCTGATCAGCCTTACTTCCTCAGATCATTCTTGAACCACAGTGGATTGAAGAGAATGCTAGTCAGGGAGCTTTTTGCAGTAGTCCACGTTTAGAGGTGATGAAGGCAGTGGGGAAGGGTTTAGCATTAGTGCAGGAGGCACAGCTGACAGGGCCCTGTAACTGATGGATGTGATAAGTGAGAGAAAGGAGGTCAACAAAGAGAACAAGTGTCTGCCTCGCGTGGCCTGCAGCCCCCTCAGCAGACGTCGAATAGAGAAGGCGGAGGTGCCAGCGTGGAGTTACACATATGAGTGTTGTGCACTTGCCTGTGACCTCTCCAGGGGATGTGATTTCACTGGGCAACTGGAATTACGGGTCTAAAGCACAGGAAAGAGGACTGTTAGAGAGACGAGGGAGAGAAGTAAAGCTGGAACGCTGGGAGGAGGAAGTGGAGACCCGGGGCTGGCAGCACATCCTGCCCGGCCCCCCGCGCCCACGTGCACTTCTCTCCACCTCACTGTGCCCATCGCCCCCCTCCCAGGCGATGGCTCCCTTCTGTCAGCTCCTAACACAAACCCAGCTCTGCCCTGCTTTTCTCTTCAGGCCCAGCAGAAAGTGAGGGAGTAAGTGCACGAAGGAAGCAGGGGGGCGGGCGGCAAGTGAAGGAGTGGGGGCCCAGGACCTGCGTTCTGTCCCCACCAGGCTCTCACTGGCTCTCTGACTCAGGTGCGTTAACTCGTCTAAGTGTATCCTGGGGGCCTGTGTAGGCTCGGGACACAGAGGAGCTGGGTGGTTCTCTCCCTGCTGGCCTCCATGGATGGGCAAGGAGAGGCTGGGGCAGGTGTCCTTCCCTGCCGGGGGATCCAGTCCTCCTTCCTGGAGGTGCCAGTGTGCCCCTCACAGCCAGATTTTACCCAGGGCCGTGGGCCCCAGCTGGAGAGCCTGGCAGGAACAAGGGCAGTCCCCACGCCTTGTACCCTGCTCAAGTTCAGCTGCTCGGCCAGACTTCCCCTGACACCTGCAGAGCGGAAGCTGCTGCAGGAAGGCCTGCCAGCAGGTCATCTGTGCACACGCAAGACCACGGTTGCATCAGCGGCAGCAGGACCTGCCCTGTGCCAAGGGACTTCCCCACCCTGCATTCCTCACAGGGGGCAAAGGCAGGAGTACACATGCATGGACTGCAGGGCAGGCATCCAGGGCAGAGGGGAGAGAAGCAGGATTCACTTACTCAGCCCCAGGAGCAGACTCCATTTCTACCTGGAATGCCACTTGATACGAAGTTTCTCGAGAACAGAAGCTTAGCCTGTTTGTTTAGGTAGCACAGTGCCTAGCACACGCTGAGTGCCTATCAGGGGCTCAGTGTTTATTAAATGCTTGCTGAATAAACAGACGTCTCTGCATGTTTACACTGTCTCCACCTCCCTCCTGAATTTCTCCTCTTCTTTTGTCCCACAGCCAATGACTCTCTTCTTCTTCCATGTTACCGGCTTTACCTCACCCACCAATACTTGACCTGGACCCCTTCTCTGTTTAGCACCCCCTCCCCTAATCTTCAGCTCCTGAGGGACCGCCACTCTGGCACCAGCACCACACCTTTAGACAGATGTTGCTTTTCTGGAGCACCTTAGTCCCCTTCCACATCCTCCCAGGTCACCTGCTGACCTGGAGGCCTGAAGGGACCCAGGGACAGAAGGCACCTCTAGAGACGAACCCTCTCCCCCGGCTCTGGGACAGGACAACATGCAATGTCACCAGCCCTAAGACTGCAGAGGACGGGCACTCAGAGGCCTCTCCAGAACTCCGGTAACAAGCCCCAGGCCTCCCTGCTAAGTCTTGCCTGAGGAACAGATACAAACTTGACTCAATCACACTCTCTCTGAGCCTTGGTTTCCTCATTTGTAAAACGAGAGAGTTGAACCAGACAATTTTAAAAGCCCTCCTTAGGCTACCTGAGATTCAGCGGTCAGTCAACAATTAAACATTTCTTTGAGCACTTTCTATGTGCTGGGGCGCAAGGCCTTTTAAAAGTTAAAAGAACTATACTAATATAAATTTTTCATGGAATCAAAGTCCTTTCTATGTGTTCTTCTCCTGACATCAGAGCAAGGAGAGCAGGCGCTCGTTACCCTCGTCCTTTCCAGCTTCAGTGGGACGAGGACAGTAGCTCTGATCTCCGGAGCCCGAGTTCCCGGCCTGGGACCCCGTTCACAGAACTGCCTATACTTGGTAGAGATGGGCCAACGTCATCAGTGCTGGTCTTCCGGCGCCAGCCCGGGGCCCCGAATCCCTCAGGCCCAGACGAAGGCCTGCTCTGAGAGCGGGCGCTCCAGCCTCCCCTCTCCCCGCTTCTGCCCGCAGGCGCCACCACTCTGCAGGGGCCCAGCGAAGCTGCCAGCACTTGACCCCAACGGCGGGCTTAGGGGTCTTTTCAGGATGAATCCGCTGGCCTCACACTAGTGACCTGTTCACACCACCTCCACAGACTGAATCAGCTGCACTTTTCCTTCATTGTAGAAGTCAGGTCTGAAGTCACTGCCTCCCCCAGCCATCACCAGAATTCCTGAAGCTGGGGTTTGGAGGTGCTGCTTATCCTGGGCGCCTAGGGCAGGGGTGCTGAGCCGCACCGTCAGCCGGCTGGCCCTCAGGCTCCAAGCAGTCCGCCCAGTCCTGTCAGGGACCACGGGCTGGGCCGAGGCCCACACCAGCGCCACTGGAATTGGAGGCCCCGTCCTTGCTTCCTCCTCCCCAGGGGGCTCAAAGGCTCCTCAAGGGCCCGCGTGGCTTCTGCATCCCCCACCAGCATAGGCCCACTGGGCAGCTTTTCCCTGGAGGCTCTCTTCTCAGGCCCTGCCTCCACCCTGCTGTCTATCTGCTCCCCAGGGCCGTGTGGCCTCGGACAGTGGGACAGTGCACAGAGGCCAGGTCACTGGGGGAAAGGGCGAGGGTGTGGGAAGGGGAAGGAACGAGGGCACTGTCAGCGGGTCAATGACCAAATTACTACAAAAGCAAACATTTGCATAGAGACAGCTGGGTCACCTGGGTCGCGTTAGGAAATCCCGACAGTGTAGAGGGGGAGGTTTTCCAAGCTGAGAACCCGTGCGAAGGCAGCACCCAGGCATCTGGGGCCAAATCGGGGAAAGGTCAGCCGCAGCCGCAGCCACGAGGCAGAAGCTGGCTCAGGCCTGGTGGGAGGGAGGAGGAACCAGGCAGCGGACAGGGAAGAAGCCCGCACGAAGTCAAAGGATTCCTGCGATAGGAAAGGGCGTGCCCAGGCAGCCAGGCACCAGAACTCAACTGCAGGAACAGTTCCGAGGGCTCCCTGCCCCCGCCCCCTGCCAGGGCTTGGAGGGCGGGGAAGCCTCGGGGACCAAGGTGATTCCTTATTTGGCCTTCTCTGCGTTTCGGAGCCCCCACCTGATTCACTGCCTCAGGACGAGAGCTGCCCTGCTGGGCTGCCCCAGGTGATAAGTAATGTAGAGCTGCAGGGGCGAGTTAATCCAAAGATGTCACTGTCCTCATGTGCCAATTCTGATCACTTAAAAAAATCAGAAAAATCTTTGTTTTTCTCTTAAAATCACCCATTAGGGCTCCTCTGCCCTCCTTCACAGTGCATTGCAGTGTCCTGTCTGCCTTACTTATAGACCCGGAAGGACTTAACCAGCAACACACCAAAACCCCAACCCAGCAACTGTGTAAACCGGTTCCACCTTGTCCTGTGGGTCTACAGTGAAACAAGATCCGCCCTCCACAGCTTGCTCCTTCACACTTTCCAAGCACGGATGAAAAACCAGACTCCCTACGTCTCCTCACAGGGCGCACCCTAAAGCTGGGGAAAATCCCTAGCAAGCGTGTACTGGCCTGCCAGTTTTGGGGGGGGGGGTTGATGGCAGGGGCGGGCGGTGGAGCAGCTGGTGTGCCGTCCACTGAGTGCAAGAAGCTGCTTGTGAAGCATTCAAGTTGGGCCAACAGGGACCCATACTTGACTTTTAAGAGACCTTGGGCAGGACCTTCCATTGCAGCTGCTATAAAAAGATACGGTTGGAAAAGTTGATTTCAAAATTCACTTTTTGCAAAGCCGTTTCCAGAGCCTGGGGCACACAGGCAAGCAACACAGGAAATGTAGTGCAGTGGTTAAGTGATTAGTCCTGCATGGTCGAGTTGCAAATCTCAACACAGCCACAGAGCGTTTCATTCAAAACATTACACCTTGAATTGCAGGCCAGTGACTTCCTTTCATGATCAAAGAAGCAGACCTTCCAAGGCTGGATAAAGAACTGGCCATGGTGGACTTAGTGGGCAACTATCCTCTAACTGGGTATACCCTGGGAATTTTTTTTAAACTTTTTTGGGGGGAATTTTTAAGGGTAGTTTGTACTTAATTTTCAACTAATGTGCTGGCTTGAAAACGTAATGCCCTTCTAAGCGAGGACTCCCAGTATGTGAGTTACATTTCAAACTATATTACAAAGCTTTAGCAATCAATGCCGTAAGGTGCTGGCATAAAAACAGGCACATGGGTAAATGGAACAGAGTTGAGAGCCCAGAAATAAACCCATGCATATATGGTCAATTAATTTATGACAAAGGAGCTAAGAATATGCAATGGGCAAAGGACAGTTTCTTCAATAAATGGTATTGGTAAACCACATGCAGAAGAATGAAACTGGACTGCTATCATATACCCTACACAAAAAATAACAAAAGTACTTAAGATCTGAAACCATAAAACTCCTAGAAGAAAACACAGGAAGATCCTTGACACTAGTCTTGGCAGTTATTTTTTGGACTTGACACCAAAAGCAAAGGCAACAAAAGCAAAAATAAACAAGTGGGACTATCTCAAACCAAAAAGCTTCTGCACAGCAAAGGAACCATCAACAAAATGAAAAGGCAACCTACTGAACGGGAGAAAATATTTGCAAATCATATTTCTGGTAAGGGTTTGGTATCCAAAATATATAAAGAACTCATACAACTCAATAGCAAAAAATAAATAAATCCAATAAAAAAATGGGCAGAAGATGTGATAGACATTTTTCCCAAAGACATACAAGTGGCCAACAGATTCATGAAAAGATGGTCAACAGCACTAATCACAAGGGAAATGCAAATCAGAACCACAGTAAGATATCACCTTGTACCTGTTAGAATGGCTACAGTCAAAAAGACAGGAAATAACCAGCACTGGTGAGAAAGTGGAGAAAAGAGCACCCTTGTGCACTGCTGGTGGGAATAAACTGGTGCAACCACTATGGAAAACAGTATGGAATGTTCCTCAAAAAAATAAAAAATAGAACTGCCATATGATCCAGCAATTCTACTTCTGAGTATTTATCCAAAGATAATGAAAATACTAACATATCTGCACCCCTGTGTTCACTGCAGCATTATTTACAATAGCCAAGATAAACAACCTAAGTGTCCATCAACAGATAAATGGATATAGAAAATGTACACACACACACACACACACACACACACACACACACACACACGAGTATTCAGCCATAAAAAAGAAGGCAATCTTGCCATTTGCAACACATAGATAGACCTTAAGAGCATTCTGCTAAGTAAAATAAATCAAAGACATGTAAGACAAATACTATATAATCTGACATGTGGAATCTCAAAAAAAAAAAAAAACCCAAAAAACTCGAAACACCAAAAAGCCAAGCTTAGTGGTTGCCAGAGGGGGAAAGGAGGGTGGGAGTGGAAGAACGGGGTGAAGGGGGTCAAAAAGTATAAACGTCAAATAATAAGTTGTGGGGATGTAATATACAGCATGGTGGCTATGGTAACATTGTACTGCATATTTGGAAGTTGCTGTGAGAGTAGATCTTAAAAGTTCTCATCAGAAGGCCAAAGAAGTTTTGTAACTATGTATGGTGACAGATGTTAACTAGACTTGTGATCATTTCATAAGATGAACAAATACCAAATCATGTTGTACACCTGAAACTAATATGTTACAGGTCAATTATACCTCAATTTAAAAAACCCAAAACTTAATGCCCTTCTAAGTGGGGACTCCGAGTGTCCCTCCCTCAGGAAACTGTGTACTAACTGGGGAGGCTAAGGGAGGCCTCCCCACCCTAAGAGCACCACGGAGGAGGCTAGAAGAGGGACAGCTGCTCTTCCCCAGGCTGCTCCTGGGAGCTAGCCGGCCTGTGCTGCGGGGCCAGAGTCCTTCAGAAATGCCCTGGTAGGATCAGGGCAGGAGCAGGGAGACCGAAGGCTCCCCCCGTTGCTACCACCCCAGCAGCTGCGCTTTTGTTTTCTCTCTTGGAGTCTGTGTTGGTTTCCCTTGTGGAAAAGGGCCAGCCGGCAGCCTAGGAAAGCGCAGAAGCCCCCACAAGCTTACAGGCCAAGTAACCGCTCCTGGGCCTGGTGCACGCGCTGCGCGGCACCTGGACGGGCTCCTCCTCCCCCCACCCAGCCCACCTCTTCTGGCTCCTCAGACCTCACCTGAGAAAAACAAAGATGGTTCTGGGGCACTCGGGCCTGGGGTTCGTGGGGGCCTGGTGTTCCAGGTGTGGCCGGAGGGCCTCCAGCAGTTCCGGGTGCAGCTTCTCAGCCTCATCTAAAATGAACAGGGTCTGGTGGCAGTGCTCCTGCGTCTTCCTGATCTGGCCTGTCAGCTGCTCCTGCATGGAGTACAGGGAGCTGCTGGGGAGCAGTGGGAGGTGCCTTCCGACCGGAGGGCCCTGGTGAGGCTGGTGTCCCCAGGGCAGCTGCAGTGGATCACCTGGGGCTTGGCCCACCCCCAGAACTACCCAGTCCAAACCTCCGGGGGTGGAGCTGGGGCATCTGCCTCTAACAAGCCTTCCAGGGGTTTCTCCTGCACCCTGTGGTTTGAAAGTCAACTAGGTGGAGCCAGCTTGGGGAGAGGGCTTTGGGGAAGTGGCCCCAGCCCTGCTCCCTCCCCTCCAGGATGAGCTTCATCTCAGAGCTAACTGCTAACTCTCCCACCCAGGGGCAGGAAGCGGGCTCTCACACAGGGGTGATGGGGAGAGACTGGCTCCAGTGCCTGGAGGCGGCCAGTCCCCTGTCCTGAACTCCCAGGAGCAGAGTGCCTGCTGGCTGAGATCTCAGGGAATAACCTAGGGGAGGACCTGTCTGGGATCCAGCCAACTCAAAACTGGGGTTCCCACCCCAGGCAAGATAGTAAGCCCTTGACTAAAAAGATGCTGCCCTGCAGGGTTTACTAAGCAGGGTGAGCTCCTGACCCAGGGTGGGGTGTTGCAGCAAAGCCCACACTCACTAGCCACCTCTAGCCTTCCTGGATTCTGACTTTGGCCCTCTGTCCCCTCAATGTGTGTGTGAAAGGATGTGCAGGGGGTGAGAGAGAGTGTGTACACGTCAGTTTTCACAGTGAAAGCAGAGATCCACGGCAGTTTTGCTGCAAAGCCAGCCAGTTCTTTCTGGGAAGGCCTGGCTGACCCGCAGCCTGCCCTTAGGACAGTTTAGCCAACCCCTGCTCTCCAAGGCTGCACTCAAAAACTGCCGGTGACTCAGGCAGTCTGTCCTCAAAGGCTTACATAATCTCCCAGGTTAACACACTCCAAATATTGCAACTGAGAGCCAAAGATAGACGCAGACGCGCCTGTCGTACGGCAGTGGATGGGGTTTGGTCGTCGTCTGGCTATTGTCTAAATGAACGAAGCCCAAAATAGCAGAGCAGCAGGGACATTGCTACCCACTTGTTGGCATATAATGAGTAATTTTGGGAAGACGTGGAAAAATCACTTATGATATAAGCCTCTTTAAAAAATATAGGGGGATGTGCAACACTCTGCCTAATACAATTACAGTGAGCAGAGCACAGGGGAAAGGCTTGAAGGAAGTACACCAGGATGCCAACTGGGGTTGTGTCCCTTGTGGGGAGACTGTGAACGCTTTTGCTTTTCTCTGTTCCATGCTTCCCGAGGCACTTCCACTACTTCTGTGACAGTAAACTGAACAGATGGAGTCTCTGTTTAAAAGCTCAGTGTCTGGCCTCTCAGGTATGGCTGATAAGGAGAGAGCTCAGATGAGTAGTGTTTGGACGGTCAGTCCTTCCTCGCTGTTCAGGGCCTCGTCTGTGTGGAGTGGACGTCTGTGGGGGTCACAGGTTCTGCCTAACGGCCCCCATCCCCCAGCCACCACACCCAGGTTTCTCTGGGGCCCACCTCCTACAGGAAGGGCTGGCTGCAGCCTCCCTCCCAGCACAGAGGCCTGCGCCTCGGCTGTCGAGGCCACAGTGGGGCCCCCGCCCCGCCGGCACAGCCCCCCAGGACGGCCAGCCTCACCTTGTACAGGTCCACATACTTGGGGTGAGGGAAGTGCAACGTAGCGATGAACACCTGGACGCAGTTGCTCCTCAGCCCATCCCGGTACAGGTTCTCCGCCAGCATCCGCGCCACGAAGTTCTTGCCTGTGCCAGACCAGCCGTGGAACGACAGAGCCAGGGCCTTGTCTGGCCGGGGCAGCTCTAAGTAGCTCCTCACTGCCATCAGGACCAGCTCCCGGGCCAGGTGCTGGCCATGCAGTCGCACACGCAGGTCAGTCTCGAGGCCTGGGGACAGGAGAGAGGCCAGGGTGAGAGGCGCACACAGGCGCAGTCCCTACCAGGCTCGGCCATGGTCAAGACTGAGCACCTCTGAGGTGGGAGCCATCCTGTCTGGTGGCCTCAGGACAAGAAGCCACTGGGCAGACCTTGCAGCGGAAGAGACGCAGGGGCTATTTTCTAAAGAATTTGAGAAATCAAGGATGACTTTAGGGAGAGAATGGAATCACCCTTTCTGAAACCCCTGAGGACGTCCCAGGATGGTCAGCAGAGTCCTGTCTGGAGGAGGACCTCCCCCCCAACCACCACCATGAGGTTCCTGCTCCCTCCTGGAAGTTTCAGGACCCCTATATATTTTATGGACACTCTCATTTTATTCATTTTAATTCAATTCAGCAAACACCTGTTGAGGGCAGCAAAGCCCTTACTTCCTCTCAGCAGTGAGCGAGGCTGCAGGGTTTGGATCAAGGGCTGTTGGGAGCCACGGTGGAGACAGGGAGGGTGTGCTGCCAGGGGTGGGCAGGCAGAGGTTGGGTCGCTTCACCCTGGCACTTCCCTGAATTGCCTCCCCCCCACAGATTCCTGGCCCCTAGGGCCGTGTAAGGTCCAACCTGTGAAGTTGTTGACGATCCTGCAATCCCCACTGTCGCAGCAGTCCTGGAAGCTGCAGTACCACGTCGTCAGGATATCCAGATACTGCTGGCCCAGCAGGGGAAGGCTCCAGCCTGGAAAAGGAGGCACTGTGATGCAGAGATGGAGCCTAGGGCCGAGGGAGAGCCAAGCACTGCCTCCCTAAGACCAACCAATGGACCAGGGCAGTTCTTCCCATCCTCTCTCCAGAGCCACCCCTCACTGCTCTGCCCTGGGCCTTCCTCGGGCACCGCGGAATGGGCACAAGTGGGAACCTCCAGCTGTGAGAAGTAGATGGCTTTGCTAGAGATGCAGCTCCAGCTGCAGCAAAGAATCCATTTACTCAACAAAGAAGCCTCTAAGCACTTTGTACCAGAAGTGTAAGAAACCTAGGCCCTGCCTGCAAGGAGTCTGCAGTCGAGTAGGAAGACAAACAGTAACTGGTGATTATCATTCTTCTTACTTGCTTTAGATTCCAGAATCATCTGATCACAGCCAGCCCTAAGCGACTCTAAATTCTATCAAATGTCAATTTGAATGTGCCTAGCATTAACAAAAATGAAAACAAAACCAGTTCACTAGAATTTAGGGGTCTTTTGATTTAAATGAGATGTTTATAGCACCATTACAGGCTTACCATCACAAGTACTGTTACAGGACCCAGAATTAACGACCCAGACTTCAAGGAGCCTCAAAGATCAGTGGGCCCACGACTGTTATGTGACAACCCTGCCATACACTTCGTCAGTGTCAGAGCAGCAATCCAGAACTCAGGCCCGGGAAACTCCTAGTCCAGGCTCCGCCTCCACATACAGCAGCAGAGAAGGCACTTGGGGGTGTATCCAACAGGGGACTTTCCTTAAAGCCGTCAAGAAGGTGGGCAAGAGCAGCTCCTTGGAATAACGCCAGGGCAGGCTGGGAGACAGCAAGGATGAGTCGGGAACGGGCGTTGGGGAGGGCAGCCAGGCCCCCTGGTTTGCATAAGGGCGCAGCGCCAGGGGTGGTTCCGGAGAGGGCAGTGATGGGGCTTCCCGGTCCCGCAGAAGCTGCCCTGCCCTCAGCCTGGACCAGAGGCGGGACCAGAACAGCAAAGCCGACGGCTAAGGCGCCCGCCTGGTGGCCCCAGTCACGCTGGCCCAGGGCAGGCGCGAGGCGCTGACCGCCGCGCCCCGATTCCACGGTGCCACGGGCATCCCGCCCGCGCTCCCGCCCTCCTGAGCCCGCGGGTCTTACCCAGGGGCCGCGCCGGCGCCTCCCCCTCCTCCCCACAGTCCTCGGGCCAAACGCGGCAGCGGAAGAGCGCCCAGTAGCGCCTGGAGAGGGCGCCGGCCGCCCGCAGCCGCTCCCGCAGGCCCTGGAAGGCCGTCCAGGCCCGGCCCGAGCCCGCTTCCTCTGCCCTGTCGCTCGGCCTCGCACGGCCGTCGTGTCCCTGCGCGCCCGGGGGCGGCAGCAGCAGCACGAGCCCGAGCCAGAGCCCGAGCCCGAGCCCGAGCGGACGCCGCGGCCCGCGAGGCATGGCCTGGCCGGCAGCCGGTCCCTCTGCCGCCCCGCCTCCCCGACTCTGTCAAGCCCCGGGCGGGGCGGGCGCGCGCCGGCACTTCCCAGGCCCTGATTGGCCGGGCTTTGGCGTTGCCACGGGAACCGCGGGCAGGCTGAGCTCGCCTCTCATGTGACCCAGCGCGAGCCCCGCACCGGTCCGGAACCGAAACCCAGCTGGTGCCCGGGAAGGCATCCCGAGCCCAACTGCAGGCGCCGCCCACCCGACAGGGGCTCGCTGTTGGGCAGCAGTCTATTCTGGGTGATTGTGGCTACAAAGAGGTTGAACTCAGGCCTTGAGATGGCCACCCACTGGGATTACCCAGTTACTTTAGGGCAGCTCTGGTGGCCCATTTGAGGCCTACCCAGTAAGGGCCCCATTTGTGCCCGGTCCCGTCTGCAGATCAACTTCCTGCCAACCTGTTAGACGAAACCGGGCAACCGTCTCACCCAGGGGCTTGAGTTGGCCAGGGGAGTCGGCCAGGGGAGTCAGCCCTGGGCCTGGCTCCTCTACAAAGGGAACTGAAACAGAGCAGCAAATAGTCAGCAGGTTTCCACAGCTGGGAGTCCACCAAAAGCAAGAGGAAGCTGGTGGGCTCTAGTCTGGAGTCATCTGGGTTTTGGAAACTCCCAGAGTTAGGGGAAAAATCTCAAGGTCTCCTGTCAATGTAATCATATTCCATTAAAAACAAGTTAGGCTGAGTACTGGCTGCACTTTCTTGGCTAAGTTTGCAGCTTTCAAGTGCTTGCGACTATGGGCAACTTCTCAGGCACCACTAGCAAAAGACTGGAGGGCTCTTTCCTGGGACTCCCTTCTCTATAACATGAGCATATGGCAAAGTTGCTAGATTTCTGAAGAACTTAATGCATTTTTCAAAATCACCTGAGTCACTGAAGCCATTGCCTAAGTGCCATCTTGTCTTAGGAAGAAATTGCTGCCTAGAAATCATGAGACTTGACTAATTTCGTAGGCTCAGTGGCTTTGAGGCCGGGCTCTCCATACAGCAAGGTGAATACTGGCGCCATCTCTCACAAACGTCACAGCCAAATTGGTTCATATGTCACTCCAGTCTCTTCGATAGCACTTGATGCCAGGTCTGCTCCTTCCTCAAGAGCTCACCACGTGTGCTTCTGCCTTTCATTCAAACAGCTACAGAAATCGGATAAGCAGCTGTGTAAGTGCTTTCCAGTGTGACAAGCAAGTCACACTGGAAAGTAACATTATGTATGTATATTGTATGTCTTAGCCATTCAGAGTGACATCAGAACTAAATCCAAACCTTCCACAGAGCAGTGGCCAGTACACCAGTGCTGTGTTATGTGCAATCAAGCTCAGGAAACCCTTCAAAGAACAGTTAACAAGGGACACACCATTATGCTTATTTGGAAATTGAAAACATTAACTCATTCAGTAAATGTTGTTTGTCCATGAATGGCCTCTACCATTTCTGATGTGTCAGCCTGGGTGTTAACTGTCCTATGCTTCAGTTTCCCCACCTATAAAATGGGGGGATTTAAAAGAGTCACTTCATAGTGATGCCGTGAGAGTTAATGAACTAATTCAGTTCCATGTTAACCTTTATTATTGTATATGCCTTGCCCTGGAGGAGACTCTGGATGGTCCACACAAATAAAAGTTTGGAAAACTTTTATTTATACTAGTGAAATTTACAGGTGAGTTTATGGTGATAAAATTACTAGTATTCACCCTGGTTTCTTTAAAGAAAATCCAAGTTTTAAGACTGTGGGAATGATT
Organism: Camelus ferus; assembly: GCF_009834535.1. NCBI lineage: Eukaryota > Metazoa > Chordata > Mammalia > Artiodactyla > Camelidae > Camelus > Camelus ferus. Next base: position 5,070,680 of record NC_045716.1, read on the forward strand.
TTCTACTTGTAACTTTCACGTAGGGCTAACTGCTCATTTCTAAGATGTTTTGATTAGGATTTAACAGTTTCTGGTAAATAAAGTAGGTAGCTGGGAAGTACTTGGACAATTTGATTTCAAGAGCTCTTTTTCCTAAGAGAGATTAAAAAATATATTCTTTTCACCAGAGTCAGTTTCATGTAGAAACAGTGAATCCAAACACCAGTTTTTAGATAAGCTTCTATTTTCAATAAATTGCCAATATTTCATACTCAGCCCTTGGAGACACTGTTCAGCTTCCAGGAGCAGGATCTCGTGGGTGATGGGGACACCTGGAGGCGCCTGTGGAAATTACAGGTGGGTGATTCCTTCGCAAGCAGTCTCAGTGCTGCTCCTGTAAGGTCCAAAGACCAGCTGCCTTGGCACTGCCCTGGAGCTTCTTAGACTTGCAGAAATCCAGGCGCCAAACCTACTCAGTCAAAATTATGCATTTTACCAAAGTATTTCAAAGAGAAAATGGGCACACGGTACCTTTACTGAGGTCATCTGAATGGGACCTTGCTGTGCAATAGACATCTTCCCCACCTTGCTGAAGGCTGTCAGAACACCGTTTGCCTTGAAAACAATCTTTGGGTAAAAGTCAAGCCATTCTCTCCACATAAGCCTGGCATGTAAAAAGCAAACTATGAAAACATAAAATGAATGTGTCACAGCTCACGTAAGTGGCTCCTTTAACATCTAAGACACAGAGCAACTGAGGCATCACACTGGACTGAAACTTCCTCTCAAGAGACAGGGCACACCTGGAAAACCACAGGAAACCCCTCAAGGGGTATTTCTGGTGACTCAGGTACTGAAAGCAGAGTACAGGCCCTGTTCTTCTAAACATATGACTGCATTTCCGGGGTCAGGGGTTTGACACACACCACGTGACAAGCTGATCAATCTCTCCTCCTTCAAGGAAGGCCCTGCCCACCTCTCACTCTGACTCCTGTGATTCTTTCCTGCTCCTTATTCCCACTCTAATTAATTTACATGGTTCCTGAGGCATTTGCTGTTTTACAAGCCATCTCTTCTGCTGGGACTACAGGCTCTTTGAGGGAGGAGACAGTCATTATCATCTTGATGGCATCCAGCACAATGCCCAAATGCCTACAGGAGAAAGACCAATACTTTACAAATTGTGACTTCATCATTCCCTGGGATTCAGCAACTTACCTGACAAGATCCATCAGTAAAAATCAGTAGTTATGACCATATGACCATTTTTGTCTTTATTTTACAAAATGAGGGCTGCTAAAAATCAGTTTTTATAGGCAAATACCCTCGGCAAAATGAGCCCATAATAGAATCACACCCACCCTACTACGAGCTTGCCTTTTCCAGCTTCAATACCATCTCTCTGTTATGCTTGAGAAGCAAATGAAGCATGAAATCTGGCCTGGAAAAGGACCATGTGAGGTGAGTCAGTGAGGACTCCCTTTGGTACTCAAGTACAAGTGACAAAACCTGGCACAAACAAAACCACCACAAATCAAGTAAAAATCTTCAGTCTGCTCATTTGTCTGGTTGAGGTTGAGGGTGCTTCATTTCCATTTCTAAAGATAAAAGTGTGGGTGCCTAAGAATTACAATAACCACCGGTCTCTCTCCCAGGCCTCTGTGGAGCTGTGCTGACAACAGGTTCTTTGAGATTCGTAATTCTTTATCTCTAAAGAAGCTGCAGGAATGGAATTCTACTAAATAAACAAAAAGCACCTAAGAATTACCCTCTTGAAAATCTCGGTCCAGTCACAAGCAGGCATGGCCTTCTGAAGACTAGTGAGGAAGTGGAAAGGTCTGATCCGCCAGTGCTGTGAAACAGCCCACGTGGAAGTTCACGTGGCTGCAGAGATGCGCTCTTCTTCTGTCCTCTAACAGGGAAACAGACATGTTGAAAACAACAGAAATGTCCTGAACCAGGGGGAGAAAAGACGAAGAGGAAAAGATGATGATACACCAATACTTATTAAAATCTTTATTTTCTTTTTTTTTTTTCAGAATTGAAACCCATAGAACACATTAGAAATTTAGGTGCATATCTGTCTTGTTTGATGTCTTACCAAGCACAACCTCTATTTGTGCAACAGCTCTGAGAGGAAATCCTTGGCAGATCAAAACAGAGGGTAGCAGTTCCCACACGTCCCTCTCAAGCAAATAAATTAACTTCCCAGTAAGTTATTCCCACTCCCCTGCAAACATTTTGTATTTGTGAGTAACATCTTACTTCCTTAAAAGCCTGTGGCAGTGTGGTACCCAGCCTCTCCCTTTTCTACCCAGACCTGAGCAGGCGAAGGGGAGGAAGACGGGCCTTCCCTGTCCAACAGTCTGTCTGTGCCCTGTGCCGCCCTGGCCAGCGGAGCAGGTGTCTGCGGAACGGATGGCCTGCACGTAACTGAGATCCACTCTTAGAGTCTGAGAAGAGCCCCTCCTACTAGCTTTAAGTTCTTCAGCAACATAAGTCAGGGTTTCCCTGCGTCAAAATAAATACACTTTTCCCTCTTAGAATACATATACGACTATATACATACATACACCTTGACTCACGTTTCCTGAAGCCCAAGCTCACAAGACAGCTCGCTGACAGACGCTGTTTACCACCCTCTGAGGTGTGCTCATGTACTGGTGAAACAAGAGTACGGACACTGTGCAGAAGGGAGGGTGAAAAAACATGGCAGGGGAGGGAAGGAAGGCCAAAAGCCTTTTTCTTTTTTTTAAAGAAAAGATGGATTTCTTTGGAAGAAAATGTTGCCTTCAGGTGTCACTGAAATTTTGCCATGTTTAGGATTAATCTTTCCCCAAAAAATATGCAATGGATGTACCTGAATTCTTCCCTCTCCTTATTAAAATTTAATTTGACATATTAATTCTGAGTGCAAACAGGGAGAAACACCTTGTTAATATATTATTGAACAATGCTCTGAGTAAATCAGACCCTGTCTATTAATTTGTTTTTGCACAGAAAATTATTTACCACCAAATCCATAATATAGCCACATATTAAAGGACAATTTTGGAGTGAAACCTCTAAACTCATATCCCCCAGACTCTGGAGTAAACATATTTAAGAAGTGGGAGAGGGAAGGCAGAGAATGGTGGTCAGTTCTGATTTTCCCAGCTTTATAATATTAAAATGTATCCATGTCTCCCTTCCGATGTTAGCCAGGCACACCCAGTTTAGGACTGACCAAAAAAAACCCTTCCACGGACCTGTTTGATTATAATAATGCTCGATTCTAAAAGACAAACCATAAAGAGAACAGTGTTACAAAACTTAAAGAAAGATATCTACCTCCTTTTTGAAACAGAATTTAGTGTTTGTGAATTTTGGGGCTAGAAGTTTAAGGTTGGTTTTCTCTGATACTCGCTTAGATGTACTTTTCCAGCTTAATTCAATCTTGACTTAGAACGTACATTTATGTTCTAGGTGCCATGTCACACCACTCTGTTGGCATAATTCTCACTTTAACCGCTATAGGTCTGAACACCTTTTAAGATCATGAATTTTAAAACAGGGGAAGAGAATGAAATTGTACATTTTTTTTGCAATGTTTTGAAAAAAGGATGAGATGTTTTCAAAGCCGCTTTACCTCCTGCTCTTTTTCCTTAGCAGAATCGCCTCCCTTCAACGCTATGAATACAGTTCCCAGCTTGAGGGCAGCTCTCACTCATCACTGGGGCATACTGAAGGTACCATGTGTTCGGAAGATCTCAGTTCAACTAACATTTACCAAGGAGCGCAGCGCGGACTTCCTTCCCACTGTGTCCCGGAGCCGGCTCCCTGACGCTGGCAGGTGGGCACCACCCAAGGCATTCTCAAGTTCAGCTGTGAATTTTTCTGGATACACACAGCAAATGGCTTTAAAACTGGAACCAATGCCTCCTTTTGTTAACATTATTCCAGTGTTTTGTGCTAATATATCTTCTTAAATTCAATACCCTTTTTTTTTTTTTTCAGAAATAGCCCATTCTGTGTACATCTCAAAATGTATATACAAAGTACAAAAGTATCCTAATTTCCTGCTATCTATAGTGGTAGTTACAGGGTGCTCGGTTATCTTTCAATTTGAGAGAATTGGGGCATAAATTCTAAAAAGTTTTTTAAAGGGTGGTTGCCTAAAGCTGGTCACCAATCACTGGCAATAAATGTATTCAATCACACTGTTTAAATATTAGTTTCTGCTTGACAGAAGTACAAAACCAGAACAGTCCCCAGACAAATGCAGGAGAGAAGCACTTGGCTCTGAGGACCTGGGTGCGCACACCAGGCCTGCTCCCTCTGGTCTCGCATTTTCATGCAGCTGCTTGCACGTCACAATGACTGTAGCAGAACCCAGAACCAAGCCTGGCTTAGCAACCTGAAACTTGAGAGTGCCAACAGGAGACAGAAACACAATACTCCATCAAGGGTTCAGAACTCCAAACAAGATTAAATGTTGAAACTAGGGTTTGACATAAATCAAACTCTTAAGGCTCTTCCTGGTAACCCCCTTAATTTTAAGGCTCAAAATTTTTGTTTCCAGTCTTCCACATGGCCCAAATCACAGGACAGGTCCAGCCACCAGCAGGAAGTGAACGACCATCTGTAGGAGTGAGCTGGCTTTTTCACAAGAAAGGCACAAATAGGATCGCCAATCTCTTGGGAACAGCAGCTTCAATGACCAGATGCCTTCAAGACAGAAGTAGAAATTCATTTTTGAAACTGGGACAGCATAGATCACAGGTAACCTAACTCTTATTCAAGGTGTTCTTTCAGTTTGCTTTGATTATCTGGAAAGGATTTGCCTGCTTTGGGCAAAAGGAAAAAGCAAGCCTCCATACCAGAGCTGTGCTGGGGTTGTAGCGGCATGTTCTCGGGGGACGATTTTGGGGGGTCATCTGGACACAACTGTGTGAATGCAGCTCTTACTTAGGTACGAGTCACACTTGCATTTACACACCTGAAGAACTTGTTCAGTCACCTCCCTGATTCCTCTCCTTCCTCTGAAAATCATCAAAAGCACCACCACCTACTCACTTAAAAGCCCAAACATCTTTCCTGCTTTTGCCCTTCCCTCTAAAGTTCTATCTTAAAAAACACATTCCCTGCAGCAGAGCACACTGCTTTGGCTCAGCAGAAGGCCGGTCACTCACTTCCACTCCTCAGGAAGCAGCAACATTCCCGATTTGATCAGTCCCGGCAAAAAAGGACTCAAGGGACTGCAAAGTGTTCTCAGAAAATCCACAGGTGTGGAGAAAGGACCATAAGGATGAACTCAAAATACACACTCCAGAACCAACCCCAGCTTTAACCTCTTCAACGTCCCCCCTCTATTTGTCCTTTGGCATGAGAATGAAGACTGACCAACCACCGTGCCCACTGCCAGACGGGCAAGCGCTGGGCAAACCAGAAGGGGCTTCAGTAGGTGCAGTTCCGTGGGCTGAAACTTGTAGTCTTTGCTTTAGTTTCTACTACAGAAAACACCCAAGAAACCCAAGGCCACCCTGTCCCCTGTCACCAGAACGTGCTGCTGGCCATTTCCAATCCATCTCATGCCATTTGGAATTGATTGTGCTGTTTCTCTATCTTTGTAAAAAGAAGTTTCACTTATTTGTGTGGAGAATTACAAGTGGGAGAGAGGCATCCTGTCTTCCACCAGCACAGTGTCCATCCCAAACTGGTCCGTGCACTGCTTCACAGTGGCCAGGACGCTCTGGAGCCGCTGGTCCACAGCATCCAGGTGAGGCTCAGAGAGCACTGGGGAGATGGGGTCGTGGGCCAGGGCAGACTTTAAGGCAGACTTCAGCACCCCATTCTTCAGGTAGTTCAGTCTGTTCCAGGTGGAAACCCGGATGCTGGGAGAAGAAAGGTATAGGACAGGTTACACAAAACCTCTCACTATCAAATCCAATTTAAAGCCTGCTTGGCAGACAAAAGCAAAGAAATCGTTATGTAAAAATGTCTCAACTAGAAAAATCATTTCTGTTTTAGAAGTAATTCTACATTGTAAGTCAGTCACATCACCACATTTTGATATTTCTTTCTGGGTAATTGAGAGATATACATAAGATTTATACATGTTCACTGCAGTGCTATTTCTAACAGGAAAAATGTGAAACAATCTGAATGTCCAACAACTGAGAAATAGTTAAATAAGTTATGGCTCATCCATTCAAGGGAATACCATGCAGACATCAAGGAAAAGCAGTTATGAAAATTCAGTGGCATGGGAAGATGCCCATGTTACAACATTGGGTCGGGGAAAAAATTGGAGGAAAAAAAAGGTTTTACTCTAGATCTGTGGGGAAAGAAAATGTGCGTATCTTCACACACACACACACACACACACACACACACACACACACGGGAATGAGGTCACGACAGTGTTAACAGGAGTTAACCTTACATCTTAATAAGTAATGTTAACTTCCTTCTTTTTGTGTTTCTGAGTAACAAAATTCTAGAATTAATATTATAAACAGAAAAAGCTTATTTTAAGGATACTTATTTTTCTCAATTATTTTACCAACTAAAGAGGATCTTTTGTGTATCTTAGAGTAAAAGACTTACCTCCCTGTGGGTAATGCAGGAATTACTAGGTATGCATTAAAGTCTGACTCTGCATGAGGCAGGCAGCCTGTTCTGCAACCATTTAAAAAGTTCAGGAGGATCGGTCTTTGGATTAAAGCATGGAGGGGATGGCCAAGCACAGATGCAGTGTGGTTTTACTGTCCTAAAAAATACAAGTGCCTAGAGCATCAATTTCCTCTGTGTGACCAAGGTATCACTTGACTGCCTCTCAGGTCCAAATTCACTCTTCATATATGCACCGCTCTACTGGAAAGAAGTCCTTCAAGCATCTCCCCTCTCAAGCTTTCTAGGTGGAGGGCGCTAGAGGAAGACCGCAGAAGGAAGGGGCTCTCCGGACACTTGAGACTGTCGCGTGGTGGGTCAGCAGTATGTGGGGGGAGGTCATCAAACGAAGCTCTGCCCTGGCCACATTCCCAGAACAGGCAGGCCCTCTGTGACCTTGCAGCCATGGCCTGGCCTGATAATAAGCTTCCTAAGGCCCTCCCAGCATGGACGGCAGAATCCCAAAGGCCACCCACCCCTGCTGGTGCCCTGACTCCTTCTGCAGACCCACAAACAAGCCTTGCCCCCAGCCCAGAGGGTTTCTACTGAGCCATCCCTCCCTCTGTTTGCCAGGACATCAGCTGCAGACTGCCCGTACCCTGCCTGCACTCTGGAGGGCAGCTTCCTGCATGCCCCACGCCAGCAAGCTAGAGACTGTCTCTGCTATCCAGTGTGCTGAATCACACCTTCTCCACTGAGGTCCAAACCCCAGCCTTGGGGAGGACGGGCCCCTTCAAGTTCGGCCCTCCTGGGGTACTCTCTCCCAACCTTAGTTTTCTTCTAAAGTCACTCTTTTATCAAAGAATTTAGTAATTCTTTATACTAAACTTTCCTGTTTAACACCATGTCTTTTCTATCCATAACTGGACACTGATAGCAGTGACTATTAACACAAAAATATCTCCCTTCACAGATACAGTTTTTGACTGGATGTATCACTGCTTCCCAATATTAATGAAGATAATTAAAGCTTGCCTGGGTAAACACTTTCTGCAGAATACTGTTGTTATTAAAAAAAAAGAAAGAAAAACAATATAAGCAGCTCATACGACTCAATAAGAAAAAAATAAACAACCCAATCCAAAAATGGGCAGAAGACCTAAACAAGTAATTCTCCAAGGAAGACATACAAATGATCAAAAAGCACATGAAAAAATGCTCAATATCACTAATTATCAGAGAAATGCAAATCAAAACTACAATGAGGTATCACCTCACACCAGTCACAATGGCCGTCATTCAAAAACCCACAAATGACAAATGCTGGAGAGGCTGTGGAGAAAGGGGAACCCTCCTACACTGCTGGTGGGAATGCAGTTTGGTGCAGCCACTATGGAAAACAGTGTGGAGATTCCTCAAAAGACTAGGAATAGACTTACCATATGACCCAGGAATCCCACTCCTGGGCTTGTATCCAGAAGGAACCCTACTTCAGGATGACACCTGCACCCCAATGTTCATAGCAGCACTATTTACAATAGCCAAAACATGGAAACAGCCTAAATGTCCATCAACAGGTGACTGGATAAAGAAGGTGTGGTATATTTATACAATGGAATACTACTCAGCCATAAAAACCGACAACATAATGCCATTTGCAGCAACATGGATGCTCCTGGAGAATGTCATTCTAAGTGAAGTAAGCCAGAAGGAGAAAGAAAAATACCATATGAGATCGCTCATATGTGGAATCTAAAAAACAAAAACAAAAACAAACAAACAAAAACAAAGTGTAAATAAAGGACAGAAATAGACTCACAGACAGAGAATAAAGACTTGTGGTTACCAGGGGGGCGGAGGGTGGGAAGGGATAGACTGGGATTTCAAAATTGTAGAATAGACTACACTGTATAGCACAGGGAAATATACACAAAATGTTATGATAACTCACAGAGAAAAAAATGTGACAATGAGTGTGTATATGTCCATGAATAACTGAAAAATTGTGCTGAACACTGGAATTTGACACAACATTGTAAAATGATTATAAATCAATAAAAAATGTTTAAAAAAAAAAAAAAGAAAAGAAAAACAGCCCAGCTGCCTCTGGTTGCCAGAAGGGGCAGTCTTATGTGACCAGTGTGTCTCTGGGAGCTGACCATCAGGAGGTGGCACTCCTGGACTTGCATGTCTATGGAGCCAAGCAAGGTGAATCCCAGCTGATTATTCGTGCTCACGCTTTAAAATCATGCCAAGCAATGATGATCTGAAAAGGAGCTCCTTACAGCCCAGGCCTTGTCTCATTTTCTTGATTTACTTTTTTTTTAAACATTTTTTAATTGAGTAGTAGTCATTTTACAATGTTGTGTCAAATTCTAGCGTAGAGGACAATTTTTCAGTTATACAGTGAACATACATACATTCATTGTCACGTTTTTTTTTTGCTATTAGCTACCACAAGATCTTGTATATTTCCCTGTGCTATACAGTATAATCTTGTTTTATCTATTCTACATTTTAAAATTCCAGTCTGTCCCTTCCCACCCACCGCCCCCTTGGCAACAAGTTTGTATTCTATGTCTATGAGTCTGTTTCTGTTTTGTATTTATTTATTTATTTATTTTTTAGGTTCCTCATATGAGCGACCTCATATGGTGTTTTTCTTTCTCTTTCTGGCTTACTTCACTTAGAATGGCATTCTTCAGAAACATCCATGTTGCTGCAAATGGCGTTATGTTGTCAGTTTTTGTGGATGAATAGTATTCCACTGTACAAATACACCACATCTTCTTTACCAGTCATCTTTGATGGACATTTAGGCTGTTTCCATGTCTTGGCTATTGTAAATAGTGCTGCTATGAACATGGGGGTGCAGGTGTCATTTTGAAGTAGGGTTCCTTCTGGATATAAGCCCAGGAGTGGGATTCCTGGGTCCTATGGTAAGTCTATTCCCAGTCTTTTGAGGAATCTCCACACTGTTTTCCACAGTGGCTTTCCTTGCTTCCCTCTCCCACTCTTAATGATTTAGATGTCTTCTTTCACAATTTTGTGTTTATTCTTTTTGTAATTCATGGTATTTATCATCTTTCCAGTTATGAGTTTCCCATTTTTGTAGCATCTTGCTTCTTTTCTATTTAGAGTAGACCTGTCAATATTTCTTTTAGCATGGGTTTAGTGTTGCTAAACTCTTTTAGTTTTTGCTTGTCTGTGAATTTCTTTATCTCTCCTTCTATTCTAAAGGATAGCCTTGCTGGATAAAGTATCCTAGACTGCATCTTTTTTTCATGCAGGACTTTGAATATATCTTGCCATTCCCTTCTGGCCTGTAGTGTTTGCGTAGAGAAATCAGCTGAAAGCCTTGTGGGGGTTCCCTTGTAACTCACTCTTTATTTTTCTCTTGCTGCCTTTAGGATCATTTCTTTATCCTTGACTCTGGCCATCTTAATTATGATACGTCTTGGTGTGGGTCTGTTTGGGAACATCTGAGCCTCCTGTACTTGGATATCTGATTCCTTCTTTAGGGTTGGGAAGTTTTCAGTCATGATTTCTTCAAATACCTTTTCAATCCCCTTTGTTCTTTCTTCCCCTTCTGGAACCCCTATTATGCGTAGATTGGCAGCTTTATATTATCCCATAGGTCCCTTATATTGTTCTCATTATTTTTTATTTGTTTTTCTCTCAGCTGTTCTGACTGGGTGTTTTCTGTTGTCCTGTCTTCTAGGTCACTTATTCGTTCCTCTGCATTATCTAGCCTGCTTTGTACAGCCTTTATGTCAGCTCTCATCTCAGCAAATGAGTTTACTAAGTCTACTTGGTTCTTTATAGCTTCTATTTCATTTTTGACATATTTTATATCTCTAAACACTATTTCTTTTAGTTCCTTCAGTACTTTGATCACTCCTTTTTTGAAATCTTGATCTAGTAGGCCATCAATGTCTATTTCCTTGATCTTGCTTTCAGGGGATTTCTCTTGCTCTTTTAACTTGGAGTGGTTCCTCTGCTTCTTCATATTGCTCATACTCTCTGGCACTGTGGCCAGTGGGTGGGCAGGTCACCCCCCCTCCCGATGCCGCAGTCAGATGCTGTGCTTGGGTGACGCAGGTGGGCGGATCATGCCCCCTCCAAGCACTGTGGTCAGGTGCCGCATTACTGCTAGGAAGGCTGATGGCCACCTGCCCTCTCCCGGCTCTGGTCGCTCTGCTGCTCTGTGCAGCTGCCCACTCTGTCTTGGGTCGGGTCGGCGCTCTGTAGGAGGGCTCGGGGAAGACCGCGGGAACAGCCCCGCCCCTGCTCTGTGCCAAATCTCATTTCCTTGTTTGTCTTGGCAGCGTGAGTTCTCTGAGGGACCAGGGCAGAAAGATCCTATCTGCCTCGGGCTGTAAACAAGTCTCAGTCCTGCCCAGGAGGTTGCGGAGCCCCTGGGAGTGGATTCAGGTCTCAGTCCCACCCCCGCCCAGACACTGCACACAGCTGTGGCTGCACCCCGCCTCTCTTCTCGTAGAAGTTCCAGTAATGGCACCACAGGTCTCAGGACACAAAGGCTACTGCGCCCCTCCCCCCAGGGCACGCCAGCCATGTTGCTTTGCTTTTTTTGCAATTTATGGGGGACCGTGGTTGTTCTGCTCTGTATCCCCTCCCAGCCTCGGCTGCGCAGCCCCCTGCAGTCCCCTGGGGCTGCCTCAGCGCAGCCGTCCCTGTCCTCCGCCTGGCTCAGGCGGCCTGTCCCGGCCCCAGCTACCAGCTCACATCTCAGGCTGGGTGTCGCGGGGACCCTTTGTGCCCGTTTAACTTAGTTCTGTTAGTCAAGGGGTGCTCGGGGCAGATCTGAGCTTTGGAGGCTCCCCCTCCGTCCCGTTGGCCTCTCCGTTGGAGGGGGGAGACCCAGCGAATGAGTGCTATTCCTCCTTTGCCGCTCCCTCCCCGCGGGACCGGTCCCACACTGTTTGGTTTTTTCTTCTTTCTTTTTTCCTTTTCTCCTACCAGATTTTTGGCGTCTTTGTCTTTTGAAGAGGGCGATGTTCTGTTGGAGTTCGGCAGCTGCTCTGGTTGGCTGAGTGGGTCCGTAGATGTGAGTTTTGGTGTATTTGTGGGAGAGGGTGAGCTATGAGCATCCTTCTACTCCGCCATCTTGCTTCTCTCTCTTGATTTACTTTTTAAGTTCTTTGTTCTCTAATACAGACTTTCAAAAATCAATTACTAAATACCTATGGAGAAAGTTACTTTTGGTTTACACACTTTCATACTGAGATAAGCAAACCACAGGCGGGCTGTGGTGGTGAGAGGACTTGAACCCACAAGGTGAACATGTACAGCAACCAGGGGCACAGACCGTACTAGATTTTTTTTGGAGAGGGAGAGGATTATATTCTGATACTAAAACAAACATGGATACACACTGCTGAATAAACTGAAAATTTCTATTCATACAAAACTCAAAATGCATTCTGAGCTCTGGGCCAACTATTGTGGAGAACCTTCCCTGATCCCCTACATCTCAGGATCCCCAAGGGGTCCAGGGTAGAGAAACATCAACAGCACCGCTCAGGTACTAGGAAGCTTTAAGGCCAAGAAAGCTGATGCACTGTTACCTGAGCCTGGAAAGGAAGGCAGTGCAGGCAAACGTATTTGACGTGTGTAACTTACATGCAACACTGATAGAGCGGGGCCAGGATGCTTCTCTCATCCAGCGAGGGGTTCCCAAAGCTGAAAATTAAATCAGAACTCAGTGAATTAGGTAGAAGCCCCAGCTCCCTTCTTAGCATCAAAGCAGGAACAAATTCTATAAGAAACCCAAATATGATCTGAGATAATTTCATGCTCCCACAGCTCAAATCACCTAAATTAAAAATAAACAGGGCATGATCAATTAGACCCAGGGCTCCTAACAGCCTGCACTGCAGCATCGAACAACAAACACACTGCTTCACGAGGATCCTTTCTCCCGCCAGGATACTGTCAGGTGCTGACGCATGACCTGGTGATGTGTGAAGCCCACAGACCAAGGGAGAATCTGAGGACCCCCAAAGCTGAGAAAGTTTTAAGGGTGAATAGAGAACTAGGTTCCTGCAAACTAGCAGATGGTCACCATCTATAAAAAGAAGTTTCACTCCTAAATTATGAATCAGAAAACATTTAGATTGTCCTGTTCTCTATAAGAAAGTATATGGTCAGATCTGAACTGGAAAAACTGCTTACGGAGGCTGACAAAACATTCACTCAAAATTAATAAAATGCTCTTATTCAAGATAAAAGGAACTTGTCTTTACAGATATTCACTAAACAGCTGCTCTCCTTCTCATGAGAGCAAAAGTCTGGGCCTGGACTGCTGTAAAAGTAGCAAAAACATCCTATGAAATACATTAATTTTTCAAATTGCATGAACCTCTGGATAGAATAAATGGAATAGTAACTAAATTTCATGTTCTGTTAAATATGTATTTCTCAAGATTTTAAGCATACTAGTCAAGAATGATGTAAGTAGTGATAAATATAAGACCTTGGTTTCCAATTGTCTGTGAAAAGAACCACAGTCTTTGACTCCTTCGGAAAAAAAACCTCTTTTCCATTTTTTGAAGCCCTCAGATCCCTGAAGGTGAAAGGAGTACAAACTGAACAGGTTGGGAGGATGGGTGTCACCGTCAGAGACCTGAGCGGAACGAGGAAGGGCGCCTTGGGCCGCGTCTGTTCCGGAGGTTTTCCGGGATGCCCCACCCTCCCGGCACACTCAGGGTCCCCAACCTGGCCGGGAGGGCCCAGCTGCTCCTACCTTTTGGCATTATCGAGAAGGATGAGCATACTGGCGCCTTCATCGTCCTGAAAACTCTCATAGTGATGGCGGTCGGCGTTGCCAATCAGGTAATCAAAGACAGCCGTGTCGATGATATCCAGGAGGCGCGGGCCGGAGTCGTAAGGGGATGTTTTCTTCACGGCATCGCAGTAGCTCTCATCGTACTCCCACCTGGAGGCAAGCAGCATCACCAGGGCTGTCTACTGAGGGCCAGTGCTGCCCGTGGCGATGTTTAAAACAGGAAGACAGAGCCCCTGACTAGTAGGCTTCCCCCTGACCCTGTGGCCCTTCTTAGTGTTGGACAGAAGCCCTGGCTCCTGCACAGGGTTGGCACCTGATCAGGCACAGGAGCAGATGAAGAGGGGCTCCCAGGAGCACTTACCGGGCCAGCTTGCCCTCTCGGTAAGTCCTGCCCCACGGGTGTCGGTGCTTCTGTAGCGGCCACACGTCTGGAAGCCAAAGCGTGACGGACCCCTCCATCGTGTCTCCATCAGCACAGGCTGGCTCTGTTTCTCGGCAGTAATAACACTTCCCATAGAAACAAGTATTATTTCCTAAAGGAGAGAATGGAACCAGATACACTTAGGGGAAAAGGATGACTCCAAATTCTTCTACGTGGAAAAAGGCAGCTCAGTGTGAAAACAGATCCTGAACTTACATTTAGACATTTTCTATATAGGTGATAAAAGCACGCAGCGCAAAAAAATTCAAAAGGTACAAAAGGGTAAGGACAAAAAAGTCAGTCTCCCTTCCCCTCTGTGGCCCTTCTACCCAACCTCTCTCCCAGAAGTCAACTACTGTCATCAGTATCTTTCTGAACTCACTGTAAGTGAAGGAAGGCCCTCTTCTCCTTCCATAGGGCTGAGATTTTGGCCAGAGAACCCAGGGGAGGGAGGGAGGGTGCATACAGGGCCAGGCCGTGGGCCAGGACTTTAGTTACATACGGGGTGGGAAGTGGGGTCCTGAGCAAATGAATAGAGCGAGGTTAATGGGAACTAGGTTTCTCATAGATGGAGAAAGGAGTTTAACATATAAAAAGGGAGAAAGCCGGAGTACATCTTGTTTTGGTGTTGAACTGGAATTGGAGATACTGGTTTGAATTGACGGTTTTAACACATAGAGATTTGAAAAAAAAAAGTACAGATGTTTGTGTGTGTATATGTCTGCATACATACGTGTGTGTGTGTGTGTGTGTGTGTGTACATCCCCTACCTCTGCCCCTCCAGAAAACCTGGAAACAATGAGACTCAGGCAGGAATGAGCACACTAAGCACTCACATATTAGTTTCTAAATATCATACTACTACATGCAAAATAGACAAACAACAAGTTTCTACTGCATAGCACAGGGAACTATATTCAACATACCCTGCAGTAACCTATAATGAAAAAGAATATGAAAACAAAACAAAACAAAACAAGGAACCAGGGCTCCTTGGAGAGAGAGATGACCCTAGGGCAGGGGCAGAGAAAGTACAAGATGTGCACGGGTCGCAATGCTATGTCAGCTGCAAGGAGCACTCAGAGAACGGGGACGTTCCAAATGACCCAGGAGACAGTTTGCAGGGGTTTCACTGACCAAATATGGGACAGTTTAAAATAAATAATAATAGTAACAAGTTGTAACTCTGAGTAAATTAAGAGTCAGAGCGTTCACAGTGATACAGATAAAGAAGTAAGTAAATAAAACACAAGTGGTGTGGGGGGAGACTTTTACTCTTCAACAGAATGGCAACTAGTAAATCTAGAAGGAACGACAGAATTACAAATCGTCATCTGTCAACTACCACAGTAGTAACTGATTCAGACAAGAGTTATCAATGAATGCTAAAACTGGTGAGCAAAAGTTTGATGGGGATACAATATTTACATTGCTCTGAGTATCTCCCTACAAAATACTCAGTAATTATTACTAAGTATAAAATACTGGAGAAACCTTGCAGATACCCACCATCTTAATCAAGTGATGAGGTAACACCATCAGTCATGGGGCCCACATCATGTAACTCTTAACACGATACACTGAGAAGTACATGATAGCACTCTGCTGGCATTCCCACTAACATTTTAAAATCATGACGAAACATCAGACAAACTTAAATTAAGAGACACTTGGAAAAAAAAAAGACTTGAAGCGGGATGGGTACAGCTCAGAGGTAGAGTACATACTTAGCATGCACAAGGTCCTGGGTTCAACCCCCAGTACCTCCATTAAAAAATAAATAACAACAACAACAAAAACCACATTTAAATTTAAAAAAGAGAGAGAGATTTGAGAAAGTAACTGGGCTGCACTCTTCAAAAATGTAAAGGTCTTGAAGAACAAGAAAGACATGACAAGTGAATACAATATTGCAGACAGAATCTGGAATGTACACAGGGTCTACTGGCTTAGATGATGATACTGGATCAGTGTTAATCCCTTGATCCTGATGGCCAAATGCTGTTGTGTAGGAGAGCATCCTGGTAGCTGGGACACACTCACGGAAGTCTTAAGGGAGCATATAATGCTGTAGTGGGTATTCATGTCTGCAACCTGTTCTCAAATGATTCAGAAATATTAACAACTGAGGAACCTGGGGGATTCTGTGGATCATTTCTGCAACTTTTACATAAATCCAAAATTGTTTCAAAATTAAAAGTTGAGGTAAGTAATGTTTTCTTTGCCCCCCCACTTCT
The DNA here is from genome assembly GCF_009834535.1 of Camelus ferus. Taxonomy (NCBI): domain Eukaryota; kingdom Metazoa; phylum Chordata; class Mammalia; order Artiodactyla; family Camelidae; genus Camelus; species Camelus ferus. The sequence goes on from NC_045716.1 coordinate 5,086,716, forward strand.
ATACAATATAGCCATGGAATATAGCTAATTTCCTACACCTAGAAACCCTCACATATTCCATTAATGACTGTTTATGTCCTTATGTATGTGTCCTTGAAGAGACAAACAGCACTCAAACTTTAGTATTTCCAACCCCTGGCACAGTACACACTAAACAGAAACAAATCCACCACATGCCCACCCACAAAGCTGATCCTGTCAGTCTCCTTTCACCTTAAAACTTTTCTAGGTAAAGAAGGTTTGAACACTAATTGAAAGATATAACACGTTTTTAATGTTTATAATTATAAAAATATAAATTTATAAGTTTAACTTGATCCATCAGAAATACCAACAGATCTTTTGGAGGGTAACTAGGCAAGACTATTTGAAAGGTCAAAAGAAAAAATAAATAAGAACTGCAAGAAAACTCTTAAAATTGCAAAGAGAGGAGAATAGACTTACCAGATATCAAAACATATTACAATGCCTCAATAATTAAAACAGATATAATGTCCAATGGATCAGAATAGAAAGTCCAGAAACTAAAGCTAAATAAAGAAACTAAATAAAGAAAATTTATTACAGGGGAAGAACAGACTTTATTTTTGGGGGGAGGGGAGGAGGTAATTAGGTTTATTTCTTTATTTTTAGAGGAGTACTGGGGATTGAACCCAGGACCTTGTCATGCTAAGCATGCACCCCTACCACTTGAGCTATACCCTCCCCTCCCACCCCCAGAACAGACTCTTTAATAAATGCTACAGGAACAACTGATAGCCATCTGGGGGGAAAAAAAACCCAAACCAATGGAGCCATACTTCATTCCACATACTAGAATAAATTCCAACTACATCAAAAACTAAAATGTGAAAAGTAAACTACAAAAGTACTTAAAAAAAAAAAAAGGCAGAATTCTTCCATAATGTTGGAGTGAACAAGGCTAACTGATTCAAAATCAGAAAATCTATCATGAAAGATAGATTGATTACGTTAAAACAAAATTTCTGTAAGGCAAAATAAAACAAAACAAAACCCCCAAAATACTATAAGCAAAGTCAAAAGAAATTAAAGAATTGGGAAAAACATTTACATCTCATATTACAAAGGGCTGTCTTTCCTATGTATGAGCTCCTGTAAGTCAATGGGCCCAATGACAGAGCTGAAAGTGAGCAAAGGATATGCAAACACAAAGAAAAGAAAACACAAATGGCCCTCAAATAAAAAAGGATGCTACATGTGAAACAGACAAAAACCTTCTGAACACGGTCTACCCGGAGATGGCATCAGACTCCACGGTTAAGGGCCCAGTCCCATTAGACTGCCTCACTTTACATGCCAGTTATAAGTCCAGATTGTTTCCCATGCTTCTGATCACCTGGCTGTAAATCAGAGGTTCCTACAAGCCCTTGCTTGGGTTTGATTAATTTGCTAGTGCAAAGAATATACAATGGGGAGAGGACAGTCTCTTCAATAAATGGTGTTGGGAAAACTGAACAGTCACATGCAAAAGAATGAAAGCAGACATCTACTTCATACCATACACAAAAATTAACTCAAAATGGATCAAAGGCTTAAACTTAAGATCTAAAACCATAAAACTCCTAGAGGAAAACATAGGCAGTTTGACATTGGTTTTGGCAGTGATTTTTTTGGATTTGACACCAAAAGCAAAGGCGAAAAAGCAAAAATAAACAAGTGGGACTACATCAAACCAAAAAGCTTCTACACAGCAAGGGAACCCTCAACAAAATGAAAAGGCAACCTACTGAATGGGAGAAAATATTTGCAAAGCAGATATCTGATAAGGGGTTAGTATCCAAAATATATGAAGAACTCATACAACTCAAAAACAAATTGAAAAAATCAGATTAAAAAATGGGCAGAAGATCTGAATAGACATTTTTCCAAAGAAGACATATCAGTGGCCAACAGATACATGAAAATGAGCTCAACATGACTAATCATCAGGGAAATGCAAATCAAAACCACAATGAGATATCATCCCACACTGTTAGAATGGCTATCATCAAAGAGACAAGAAATAACTAGTGTTGGTGAGGATGTAGAGAAAAAGGGAACCCTTGTGCACTGTTGGTGGGAATGTAAATTGGTGCAACCACTATGGAAAACAGTGTGGAGGTTCCTCAAAAAATTAAAAATAGAACTACCATATGATCCAGCAATTCTACTTCTGAGTATTTATCTAAAGAAAATGAAAACACTAATCCAAAAAGATACCTGCACCCCCTTATTCACTGCAGCATTATTTACAACATCCAAGATATGGAAACAACCTATTTACTGATTGATGAATGGATAAAGAAAAAAATTTCTCTGTGTGTGTGTGTGTATAAAATATATATAATGGAATATTATTCAAACATAAAAAAGAAGGAAATCTTGCCGTTTGTTAACAACATGGATGGCCCTTGAGAGCACTATGCTAAATGAAATAAGTCAGAGAAAGATAAATACTGTATGATCTCACTTATATGTGGAATCTAAAACAAAACCAAACAGACCAAGCTCATAGATACTGAGAAAAGATGGGTGGTTGCCAGAGGCAGGTGCTGGGAGAAATGGGTGAAGGGAGTCAAAAGGTACAGACTTCCAGTTACAAAATAAATAAGTCATTGGGATGTAAAGTACAGCATGGTGAGTAGAGTACATAATACTGTACTGCATATTTGAAAGTTGCTAAGTCCAAGAGATCTCAAAAGTTCTCCTCACAAGAAAAAAAAGTCTGTACCTATGTACGGTCATGTTTGTTAACTAGACTTACTATGATTATTATTTCACAATATATACAAATATTATACCATATGAAACCAACAATGCTGTGTGTCAATTATACTGCAAAAAAAAAAAAAAAAAAAACCTGCTAGAGCAGCTCACAGGTCTCAGGAAACCAGTTTACTCACGAGATGACTGGTTTATTACAAAGGATACCAATCGACACATGAAGAGATACACAGGATGAGGTCCTGAACAGGAGCCTCTGTCCTTGTGGACTGTGGGGCCTGGCACAAGGGCACATGGAAACTACTGGTTCACCAACCTGGAAGCTTCCTGAACCCCATACTATTGGGATTTGTATAGCAGCTTCCTCCCGTAGGCACGATCAATTATTAACTCTTTTCGAGTGTCTCTCCCCTCTCTGGGGACAGGGCAAGGGCGCCGGGCTGAAAACTCCAAGCTCCTAACTACAGCTTGGTCTTTCTGGTGACTGGCTACCGTCCAGAAGGCCTCCAGGAGCCCATGCGGAGCCACCTCGGTGGAATAAGATTTGCTCCTAGTGTTCTTATCACTGAGGAACTTACAAGGGTTTTAGGAGCTGTGAGTCAGGAACCGGGGGCAGAAACCAATATATCTACTTATAATTTCACACAAGGAAACAAAATATGCAAAATTAAATTCACTATCTTCCCCTGCTCCATCTCAAGTCTGCTCCTCTCCATACATTCCTAAAGTAGCTAACGGCTTCACCATCTACTTAGTCATCCGCTCCAGAAACTGGAGAGTCATTCTTAATTTTTCCCTCTCTCTCAATTGTCTCACTCAGCCCAAATGGTCGTCAAATCCTTTCCAGTTTAATTCCTGAATATCTCTTCAGTCTTTTTATACCCAGTCCTTGTTCTAGTGCTGACTCACTACATGTGAATTTCCTACAACAGCCCCCAAAGGCTCTCCTCTCCTCCCACCCTTTCCCAGTCCACCCTCCACAATGCTGCTACCATTAGTTTTCTAAGATTCAAGTCTGATCCTTCTATGTTCAAATTCTTTCCATGGCCTCCCGGTGCCTAAGGAGACAGTCTTTCCTTCAGCTAAACTACCCAGTCCCTTGAGCCTGCCACGCCCTCCTCTCCTTTCCTGTCACTGTTGTCATGCTCTGTCCTCCACCTGGAACAGGGTTAACTTTGGGAGCCTGTGAACTGGATGGAAACCAAATTACATTTTTATTTTTACTAACTTCTATCTGCAACTTAGCATTTCCATCAATTATGATGGTAGAGTGCAAACCATGGTAGCAGTAGCAGCATTCCCTGTGACTTTTTCAGCAGAAGAAATCGACAGATTTTTCACATCATATTAGCACTGTTGCAGACATTGCAAAGTATCATTTATATTCATGGTCCGAAATTACAGTAGTCACTAGATCACTCAGATCTTGTTATTTAATGTGTTAAATAATAAAGCACATGTTATTCTATCACAAATTTGCTTTTTGTAATATTTGGTAAAAAATATACTTCATTATTATTGGTTTTATTTACAAGTCTATGTATTTTAATTTATGTATTTAAAAACATTATTTTGAGAAAGGATCCAGAAGTTTTTCTAGATTGCCAAAGGAGGTTTTTGCACAAAAAAAGGCTGAATCCTTCTCCAAACCTAGGGTGTTCTTTCCCATTGTATCTTCCTATAGGATTGCTATTCTCCCTTTGAGACTTGGTTGAATCCACCACCCTGGCCCTAACTTGTAGGCCCCCTGGGGTTCTCCTCCACATTCCCACAGGCCCTCTGTACACATCTGGCTCCCCCATTAGACAAAGCTCTCTGAAGACAACAAGATGTCATTCATTTTTGTATATTCAACTCCCTGTTCAGAGCCTGTCACAAAGAAGTGAAATAAAATTTTGTTCAGTGAATAAATGAACAAATATAGAAGAATACAAGCAGATCAAATATTTTAGAGTCTTAAAATCTGGGTTTGAATCCTGGCTAACAATGAGTAGCTTTGTGACTTTGGGAAGTCATTTAACTCTTTCTCAGGTCTGAAATGTGGATAAACCTCCCCTACTTATTGTACTCTGTGACCAGAGGATTAAATAAGGTAACTGTGTGAAAGTGCTCTGTCAAGTTGCAAGGGCTACATAAAATTCAGTTATCATTGTAACGAGTTATGTCGTAATACACTTAAAAACTGTGCTGAGGTCAGCCCGTTATTTAAAATCTATCTCCACCAAATCCCTCTACCTGCCTGCTATGGACTGAACGTTCGTGTGCCCACAAGAATTCAATGATGAAACCCTAACGCAGTGGTATTTGGAGGAGGGACTTTTCGCAGGAGCCCTCACAATGGGATTAGTGCCTTTATAAGAAGAGACATGAGAGAGATGATTCCTCTTTCATTCTCTCTGCCATGTGAGGAGACAACAAGATTGCTGACTGTGAACCGCAAAGAGGGCTCTCACCAGAACCCAACCACAATGGCACCCTGATGTTGAACTTTCAGTATTCGGAACTATGAGAAATAGATCTTATTGTTTAAGCCACACAGTCTATGATATCTTGTTATAGCAGCTGAACTAAGCCACTGCCGTGTGCTGCAGGTTGTATCCAGAAGCTCTGGGCTAGATGCGCCAACCCCGGGTACCTTCAGGTCTCTGTGCCCTCATTTCCATTATGCTCCCCATTATCTTGCCCAGGTCCCTTCCCTCTTGGCAGCCTGGGTAGCTCCTGCTGATTCTTCAATAGTCAGTCCAAGCGTTAACAACCTCCTCTACAAACCTTTTTCTGGCCTCTCCCTTCCCCCACGCCTCGCACGATATATGAGAGTTAACCTTCTGTGACTCTCTGGAGAGCAGGCCTATTCTTCTTGACCTCTCTCATTCCTCAGGAATTCATGTTTGCCTGAGCATAAAATTGGACAAGCAAAGGTGATTAGAAGATATATGAAACAAATCACTGACACTGTCTGCTTTTGGTTATTTGTAAGAACAGCAGAGCCCTAGTCTTATAAGTTTAAATTTCGAATGATAAATCTGTCACAAGTCCTTTAAATATTCAGTTTCACCTCATTTTAAATGTAAATCCATTCACTCTAGCAAAGCAAGGTGAAGTTCATCTTGCAATGTCTGTTTCAACAGTCATATCAATGCAGAGCACTGTCATTGAAAATGTCACCATGAGGAGGCCCAGACAAGAAACCACAGCTCCTCTGAATTCCTCTCATTCTCACCGTGTCCACAAGGAGAACAGGAGAGAGAATTCTAGCCCAGACCCCTTAGCTCACAGCGCGGTAACACAGAACAGAGGCCAGAGAGACCACAGCCAGCTCCACACAGAGTCGCAGGCTAACCCTGGGGAGTAAGAGGAGGCAGGGGTGATCTTCCAACCCTACAAAGGAATTTCTGATCCTCTTACAGACTTGCCTTAAGGTTTGTTTAATTCCAAGGAGATAGGACACAGTTTCCAAGAATGTACACAGATAAGAAAAAAATATAGCAAGGCAGTGATACGTAGACATCAACAGACACATCAACACATACAGGCCAAAATTTGAGTTTGAGATTTAGTTTAAGATCAAGCAGAAGGAAATAAAGTTATCAGCCACCTATGCTGTCGTAAACCATCTCAGCTCCTACTTCACAGACACACAAAGCTCACATTAGGGAAAAGATTCAACTTCCTGCCATCTACCTTGAGATCTGTTTCTCCCAGTAACCTGAGAACAAGTTGCCTGATTTGCTTTTGTATTCCCTTGAGTTATTCCGTTCCTAAAAGTCATGAACCAGCTTGCTCAATGATGCCCCATTTAATTTATTAACTCTTCCCCTATCTAAATGTCCTCTATAACCTTCTTACCTACGGTTAGGAAGGTGCTCAAGAGCTGCTCCGTGGCAACAGGCTTGATCTCTGTCCGCAGATTAACAAACCTGCCAACCACCAAGGGGGCTCGGCGGAAACCCAGAATCCTGGTTTGGAAGGGAAGAACAGACGAGAAAAATCTTTGGGGTGTATTTTCAATAGTAGTCTTAAAAATCATGGTTAATCATAATGTGTAAAGGTATTGCTGATTGCTGGTAAATAGTTTTTAGAGGTACATATATTTATGAGTTTAATATCAAGATGCATATAATTTATTAAAGACAAATCTGGCAAAATATGAAAAACTGTTAAACCCAAGGAGTGGGTATATGGGTTGATTTTACTTTTATCTCTACTTTTGTTAGAACTTTTTCATGATAAAATTTCAAAATAAAATTTAACAAAACATAAAAAAAAAAAATAGGCACAAACCCATACATGGGTTCAAAGCTTTGGATAGAGCAGCACATTGACAGAAAACTATACAGATTAATCTAAAAGGATAAACACAAAGGACAACTTAAATATGGACACATTTGAAGATACCGCTAATGGTCTAAAAGTGCAAGCTTATCATTGAGCACCATTATTTTTCAGAAAGGGATTTTTCTGGCTGAAAAATACACACTCGCTGAAGAAAACTTGAAGGGGCAAGGTTTGGAACACTCAGAAATTTACTGAAGAAAATACAGATCATGCATAATTCCACAACCCAGAAGTAACTCCTGACATTTTGGCATACGACCATCTTTTCCTTCACATGCATATATAAACACACACTCACTCTTGTGTATATACACACAACTGGGAGTACACTATATGCAGTTTTCTGTCCTGCTTTTCACTCATCATTGTATCATGAGCCTTTTCTCATGTTATTAGAAAGCATTTAAAAATGGCTGTGCAATAAATAATCCATTGTTCAGGGCTGCTGACTGACTCTCTGTACTAAACTCATTTTTAGAAAAGCCACAAAAGCAAGGAGATCAACAGAACTGTCAAAATAACATAAAAACTGAGAGAGCCTCCTGAGGCCACAGAAGGTGGTTAAATCCTAATGTAATGGAGAAATGGCAACCCAGAGCAGAAGAGTGTCAGGAGCCATGGGTGGGAAAGAAAGCGGGCAGGTATTTTTCCTTCCCACTGACTGTTGTCAGACTAAAGAGCAGCAGCCACGTAGCACTGGGGAGCCACGTCAGCAGCCACACAGTGCTGGGGAGCCACGTCAGCAGCCACACAGCGCTGGGGAGCCACGTCAGCAGCCACGTAGGGCTGGAGAGCCACGTTCAGTGGCATGTGAGCCTGGCTGGGGCAGGTAACAAAAGGGGTGGGGGGCTGGCCAGGAATATCTTTCAGTCTAAGGGAGGGAAGGGCTTTAAATACAAGACTTCCAAAGCACAGGTCATAAATTGAAATACTATTATATTTAATTAACATCAAAAGTAATTTCTGTACAAAGACTACTTGGTTCTAAGTTAACAAGTAAGTGTGCTGTGAAATGATAAGGACGTGCTAAACTTTGCCAATGATTGTGAGATACCACATTACATTTGTTAGATTAACAAAAATCAGTATGTTGGATAATGTGAAATAGCGGTATGGATATGAGAAAATGATCTTCATGCACTGCTGGTGTCCATCAACAGGGAAACAGGAAGGGATTTGGGGATAAAGAAAATGGAAACAAATGAGGCCTTGGAAAGACTGATTCTAATATGCCATTAAGTGAGGAGTAGGATTTATCCAGCTCTTCCCCACGAGGTCTTAAAGAGGCAGTGAAAACTCATGGTATTGTGAACTGAACGTTTAATCTTTCCCTTTCATTAGACGTTTAGATTGCTTCCAGATTTTCACTACTGAAAATGCTAAGATCTTAGTAGATGCATCTTTGAATTTCTGATTCTCTAGGGTACTTCCTAGAAGTATTTTCCTAGGACTATCTTAGATACTCACATAAAAAGGTACCCATTAAGGGTATGAACATTAAGGTTTTTAGTACAAAAAGGCTGTAATTCCTTTTTTTTTAAACCTTAACCTCTAAGAGTTTTTATTTTTTTTCAGTGGGGGAGGAAATTAGGTTTATTTATTTATTTATCCTTTTTTAAAAGAATGTATTCATTTCTCTTAATGGAGGTACTGCGACTGAACCCAGGACCTTGTGCACGCTAAGCATGTGTGCTACCGCTGAGCTATATCCCTCCCCCAACAAATGCCATTATTCTTAAAAGAAAGACTGAACCGATCAATGATGACACAAGCAGCATATGTCAATGTATTCCTGCCAATAAATTATTATCTTTTTTCTAATCTGTCATTTTTAGCAGGAGAAAATAGTATCTCATTGTTTCAATTGGATTTTTTTTTTTTAATGGAGGTACTGGGGATGGAACACAGGCCCTCATGCATGCTAAGCATGCGCTCTACCACTATGAGTAGCTATCTAAAGTAGGTAACCAGTCAGTTATTAGACTCTGTTTTTTTATTAGATTTCTTTAAAAAGGAGTCCACAAGTCCTCTCCAAGATACTGTCAAAAGGAAGCAAAACGAACGTAACCACTGTGACCACACATACCTGTCCAAATGAAAGGCTGCTACCTCTGCATTGTGTCTGTCATAACCAGCATACGGCTCCCCGTCCACCACGTAGTCCCGGTTGTACCTGCAGAGTTAATTGGAGGCACAGATGCGGACATGAATCACATCAGTTCTGGAGGTCACAGCGCAAGAGGCAGGACAGAAACTCTGCAAGGCTGATTTTGCTCTACAGAGACCTTCTCTGTCAACGCTGAGAACAGTCATGGGTCAGCACAAATGCCTGGGCAGACGTGGTGAAGACGAAGTGGAGAAGGAAACCAGGATTATACAGCTGCCGCTACAGTCATTCTACAACTAGGACACGGACGCTGTCTTTACCTCTCTAAAAGACTTCCACAGTAGCTTAAGTAAAACTTCAAGGTATTTTCCTGGAAGGTGAGGACTACCTTTTTATCTCCAGCACAGTGTTAAGCCTATAGTTGGTGCTCAGTAAATGTCTACTAAAATGTTTATTAGACTGAACTGAAGAAATGAAGGAAAATATATAACTAAAAAGTATGCTTACCAGAATGGCTACAGCGAGGCCTATTAGAGGGGTTTAAATTTCTTGGGGAAAAAATGGTCCTGATAAGCCTCAGTTTTTATTCATGACTAGGCAAAGGTACATTAAAAAGTTATATGAATAACTATTTTCTTTTTGGGTTTATGATGATGTAGCAGAAGGAATACTGGACTAGAGTGAGGACTAGGTATAGCTCTGTCTTTATCTTCTTGGGTGACCTTGAGCAAAACGCTTCTCTTCTCTGGGTCTTAGACTCATTATCTATAATATTAAGGGCTGGGCCAGGAGGAAAGTTCTAAGATGCCTTTCATCTCAAACTTCATTCTGATGATTTTATATCACATGCATGATGTAAACAAAAGAAAATGAAAATTGGCATATTTCTATCTACTAATCATATGAAAAGATACACTTCAAATCTGTTAGGAAGAAGTAGACACTTAATTCACTCATGAACTCTACTGACTCCTGTTCACCCCCACTTCCTGAATCAAAAGGAGACCTCTTAGGCTTTACAAGGGAACCGTAAGACAGAAGTAAGTTGAGAACGACATGAGGAAGAGCCACTGCCACTAAGGACACTTGGATCTCCGAGGGGAAGTGGGAAACAGTAGTATAAAAGGGCAGTGACCCTCACCATAAACGACCATGAAATATAAAGTGAAACCATGTCCACAAAACACAGCCTCAAGGCAAAGTGGTGGAACATTTATGGGAGAAGACAGCCAAGCATCACCACCTGGCTGGACACCTGTTTCTTCTCAGCATGGTCAATATACTCAAATGTATTTTTTTGTTTTTAGTGTCAAAGCATCATCTAGGCTGCCTAGGATTACACTGGTTACCTCCAAATTAAAAGCCTCCGTTTTTAAACAGAATCGCAGCAAAAGCTGACACCATTCAAGCACTTCTCTCTCCACTACAGCTGCATGCTGTCCAGCAAGCTGGGGGACAGTCCTTGAATACCTTATTTTTCATGACTCCAGCAGAGTCACAGGAAGACATGAGGTGATGTGCAGTCCGCTCCTGTCACTGAAACGTTAGAGAGCTTTCCAACACATGGGAAAGCTGCTCGGACTGAAATGTAAAACCCTAGAGGAATCCAGGAACTCTGGGGTTGGGCTGGAGAAACAGGAAGAAAGGAAAAGGGAAACGAAGAAGAATCAAAATAAAAGGGTTGCACTGGAGTCCGAAGGTCTGAATCCTTAGCTCATGCTTCGGTTATGTGAAATGTGGGAAGTCCGAACCCTGGATCTCTTCCCCAGCTGTAAAATGAGAAGTTGGACTAGCTCATTTCCCAGGTCCCTTTCAGCACTTTATAAGATCATTCGCTGACTTTTTAAATTTTAATTGAACTACAGTCCATTTACAATATTGTGTCAATTTCTGGTGTACAGCAGAATGTTTCAGTCACACATGTCATTCACTGACTTCCATCCATTCTCAGGCCCCTGCTGTCTTGTTCCTTTCCCACCATAACTACAGTTTTTGCCTGTGAAAATCAATTTACTTCCAGAAAGGATAACAGCTACATTGAAGGAAAAAAAAATCACTTTCATAACAATGTAAGGCAAAATGTGCAAATAAAAGCATCACTGTATTCCTGTATGTTTCATGTACTATAAAAATCTTCCATCTCTGACAGGAGAACACGGACAATCAGGTTCCAGAGGTGCTAAACCCAAGAGCAGCTATTAAAGAAAGGTGCACGTCTCAATTTAGCAGGAATGACTTAGATCCTCCTCTCAACAGAGTGATCCATCTTAAGTCACTGACAGAGCAGCAAAATTCATACAGTAACTGCCAATAAATCACTCCTATCCTTCTGGTGAAGGACATCAGAGTGTGACCAAGGACATTAATTTGCACTTATACTAGGACTAAACAGTCTTGGAGGCCACTGGGGTCAGAAGAGCAATCTGATGGGTGTTTCCAGACTGAGTCAATTTCTACAGGCACTTACTTTCCTCAGCCCGCGATAGTAGCAGGTGTAATCAGCCCAGGTCAGCGTGTGTGGGGAAGGAGAGGGCTGTCACCTGCTGCGGTGGCCCACAGCTTGCGGGGTGGGGAAGGAGCGTCCCTGGAGCTGGGCATGGACCCGGGCTGTTGGGGTGGAGGAGGAGGGGGCCACACTGTCAGGAATAAAGAGCTGAGTAGGGGAAAAAAAAAACAAAACGAAAGACAGCTAGGTGCAGAGAGGAGGACCAGGCTGTGAGGGGCTTGGCCATCAGGCTGTGGAGGCTGGGTTTTGTCGAGTGAGCAATGGGAATCCCTGGATTTTTTAAAGCTGGGGAGCACCGTGATGATACAAGTATTTGAGGGTAAAACCAAAGTGGTTTTCAGGGTGGTCTGGAAGAAGAAAGTAATGGGAAGCTGCACTGGCAGTAAAAAATGTGAGATGAAGCAACAGTGACTAGGGTTAGTTTATGCATTTATCTGCTGCCGCTTCCCCTGGTTACCAGTCTGGCCTCTCCCTGCCTCCACTGACACCTTGTCTGAACACCCCAGTCCCATCCGCCAAGCGCCTGGACTAATACTAATGCTGCACATGTCAGGAACACCTGCCTGCTGTCCCGGCTCACCCTCAGTTCTCCAGTGTACAAACAGTGGGTGTGGGCAGGGTATGCTCTCATTTAAACACAAAATGCCTGCAATTTATCTCTCTTCACACAAATTTCATCTTTCCTTTTCGTTTGCCTTCTTTCCATCATTGCTCTGCTTATGCTGCCGATCTCTCAAGCTACAAACCGTGAGGTCAAGGACCACATTTCAAAACTAAACTAGAAAAATTTTGATGATGGGTGATCCATTTCATCTCACTTACAGGAAGGCAAACAAACTAAAGAGAATCACGCGTGTGTGGCAGAACACCAGCTGCTCACACTCTGACAGATCCAAATGCCAGCTCCATTAGTTACTGCGGGGTGACCCTGTCAAGTTAGTGACTCTCTCTAAGCCTCGGCTTCTTACTCTGGAAATAAGAACTGTAACTGCCTACAGTTGTGATGAAGGTTAAAAGCATTAACAGATACAAAAGTTCTTAGTGTAATGTCTGGCAAATGATGTGCACTCAGTGGAAATTAGATCCCAAGGCCCATATAACCATACTTTCCCACATTGCCGGCCAAGCAGACTTTTCTATTTTCCAAAAGTCTACTGCATTCTAAAACTTTCCTAATTTCCACATCTCCCATTCACTATCCTTCCCAGTTCCAGGCAAACGTAGATCCCTTACGTAGACAGGATCTATGTAATAAGCTCTCTGGCTGCTTATTGCCTACTGATAATTGGGTCATGAAGGGAGCTAACCCAACTACTCTGGTCACAGTTTAGTTCTGCACACCTTCACTCTGTATTTCTTCTCCCACTCCAGCAAGAGACCCAAAGGTATGTGTTATAATTCTCTCAAAAGCTCCACTGAAGAATGAAAAAAAATGTTTAGTACACAGAAAATTTTACACATTGCAAACTTTGAGAAAAATCCACTGGAAACTAACTCCTGGCAAAAGAATATAAATTACCACCATGTTAACCTATTTTAAATACATATACCTACAGAAAACTTAAAAAAAATAATTACACTATAGAATTGCCACATAAAATTATCTCTGCAGATCCTGAGAGAAGTCCAAAGGAATCCACTGTCTGACAACATACGATCTAGTCCTCTCTCTAGTTCAAATCTGGACTCAGGTAAGTAAAACGGCGCAGCTCTCTGCTTAAAACAGATAAAAGAAACAACAAAATATCGTGACATACATATTAGAATGGCCAAAATCCAAAACACCGACAACACCAAATGCTGGTGAGGATGTGGAATAACAAGAGCTCTCACTTGATGCTGAAGGGAATGTAAATTAGTACAGCCATTCTGGAAGACAGTTTGGCAGTTTTTACAAAACTAAACATATTCTTATCATATGATCCAGCAATTGTGCTCCTTGGTATTTACGCAAATAAGCTGAAAACTTACATCTACACAAAAACTTGCACGTGAATGTTTATAGCAGCTTTATTCATAACTGCCAAAACTTGGAAACAACCAAAACGATCTTCAGTGGGTGAATGGACAAACACACTGGGGTGCATCCTTACAATGGAACAGTACTCAGCAATTTTGAACAATGAGCTACTGAGCCACAAAAAGACACGGAGGAAACTTAAATGCATACTGCTAAGTGAGAGAAGCCAATCTGAAAAGGTTGCAAAAGGTATGGTTTCAACTATATGACATTCTGGAAAAGGCAGACTATGGAGACAGTAAAAAGATCAGTGGTTGCCAGGGGTTCAGGGGGAGGGAGGGGAGGAGGAGTAAGTGGAACACAGGGGATGTTTAGGGCAGGGAAGCACAAAGAGTGAACCTTAATGTAAACTACGGACTTTAGTTAATAAATGAACATTGGCTCATCAACTGTAACAAACGTACTACACTAACGGGAGATGTTAATAACAGGGGAGTCTGCGGGGGGGAGGGGGAGATATATAGGAATTCTCTGTATTTTCTCAATTTTTCTGTAAACCTAAACTGCTCAAAAAAAAAAAAAAGTCTATTAGTTAAAACAAAACCAAAACTCAAGAGAAAGAATCACAGCTTTAGTGCCAGAAAGGGCCCATCCAAAACCCACTCCAGCTCTGGGTAACTCCTGCTCTACAGCCCTGATGTGGTTACCCAGTCTTTAATTGCATACTTTTGGTGACAAGTTGCTTATTTCCTAACCAATTTATTTTGTATCTCTAACATCTGGCATATAGAAGATACGTGATAAACTTAGAAGCCAAGGATAGCTCTAACTGTAAGAAGTGCAGTCTAATTTGGAACTAAAACACACTCCTATAAATTCCCCTACTCAAAGAATAATGGGGCATTAGGAGATAGAAAAGACTTCAGAGCTCTGGTCTCCCCGTCTCGCTTTAGTGAAGAGAATACCAAGAGAGCGAGGTGAGCACTCGTATAAATTCCAGGTTACATGAGTCAACCAACCAGCACAGATAACTTCCAAGATGAAGACTTACCGCTTAGGTTTGAAGACAACTTTCTGTCCTCCTTCAAGTATTAGTAAGGCTTTCAGTTGTGTCCCTTTATAACCCACATCAGCTTTAATGATTTTCTTAGTGGCCATGGCATGCATGATTGCCCCCAGCTCTGGTGTCTCTTCAGGGTACACTTCCCGGGGAACCACCCACTGGGCTGCAATCTCCCAGGGAGACTGCAAGGTGTGGTCCAGCTTGGGCACCAGCTCCACCTGCAAGCCAGCCATCATGCGGTGAAAGGCCCTCTGGTCCTCCCGGTTGGCAGCTGATGTATCTAAGTTGTCAATCAGGAAAACTTTGGTGAAGATAAAGATGACAAGGAGAATTGCTAACAGCACGACTCGCTGCTTTAGCTTCATGTTGACCTCTCTTCCTTCTCTCCTGACCCACTCTCTCTCACTTCTCAAGGAGAGCAGGTGGTGATGGTTAGCAAGGAGGTTCCATGATTATACACACTGGTCCATCTCTTCACCGAAGCGCCTCCCACAATTCCTGCAAGCCCAAGTACAAAGCACAATTCAATCAGAAAGTCTGTCCTTCCACCCTTGAATCTCTTGCAAGCCTCAAATATATCACTCACCCTTGTAGCTTTGCTAATCCTATGCTTGAGACGACCCAATAATTTAAAACGAACCTGTTCAAGGAAGGACCTAATAGGTAAGAACCAGGTAAAATGAAAATGCAAAAGCAAATAGCCCTGTTTTAATAGCATGCACAGCCATCTAGGAGTGGTTTGGTACCAATCGCTAGGAACCAAAACAATGAAATAAAGCACAAAAAAGTAAAACATTAAGATATGCATAACTCCTTACCTTTCATTTTTACCTTCCAAAATTCATGAAAGACTTTTGAATATCCAAAACCACCAGTATTTGGCAACTTTCTAGTTCTTATCTTCTCCAAATATAACCTTATGACACATTATGAGACAGACACTCCTAAAAATGCCGAAGAGGGTACAGAGGAGAGCAATAACCCCCTCGAGTCCAAATACCCAGCAATCCTGGATGTGTCATATCTTCTGCTCATGTATTTAAATACAAAAAACACCCAGATACATATCTCTACTTAATCAGTCTTCCACTAATTATTTTTCAAAATTAAAATCCCTGTAAAAGATGGAGAATCAAATCTGGATAAATTAAGTAAAAGAAAAACATTTCCCTATACCATCTGGCTATTAGCAGAACATGACCAGAAAACCAATGAAACCTGGTACTACAGCAACACTACTAAGTCTGGACCATCCAGCACATGACAAAGACGCCAATGTCACAGACAGAAAGACGTGGGGCTGCCGCCGTGGGGCCCACCGCACTCTGGTCAGTTCTCAAGCTAAAAGATTCCAAATACAAGATTTTTGCAAGGGTGTCAAGAACATACAGTTCAGTCTCATTTGCACGCTGACAGGCTGCCTTCCACTCCAAGGGGCCATTGAGACACATGCACTCGCTTGCTCTGCTACCTGCCTGCAGGCAGCACAGCGCGGGGCTGAGACAAAGATGACAAGAAGATAACAGGGTGCTGCTTCTGCTCTCCAATTCATTTAACAACTCAAACCATTAATCCAAGAAATAAAACCAATACAAAAGATAGGGCGAATGATTCAGGCTGAGACACTCCCACCCAGACTGGAGACTGCTCCCCTGGTAACAGCTGGAAACACATCCAGGAACAGGGTACTAGGGCAACGCTGTGTTCTAAGGGCAACAGCTTGCCGAGCGCCTGCTGACACGCAGTTTATTCTTGGTGATTAACCACTCTTCTCATTCATTTTCATGAAGAAGGGAAAGAGAGGGAGTCAAATTCTAATTCTAATTATCTCCAGCCACCTGTTTCGTTGCATCATCATCTCCCAGGGAGTATATAATACTATTAGCTGAAACACAGGCAATTCAAATGCATCCAAAATGTAATTGTGATGGTATCAAGTCTGCTGCGAAACTCAGTAAAACAGTTCCCTGTGATTACTGATAGCAGCCATGCTAGGACAGCAGATTTCAGAGATTTTTGCTAGTTCCAACACGACCTAAACCGTACAACGTCTTTAATTATCTGTTCCACAGTACACATCTCTGGCTGCAGTGGTACAAGGTAACATGGAAGTCTCACTGTGTCAGCAACTGTTTTTACTCAGCACCTCCAGCTGCAACTCCCTATAGCCCCGGTACAATTACAGTTCCGGCACAAAGGAGTCAGTTGAACAGCCTTTTACTTCCTAGAAAACCCTCTTCAAGACTCAAGTCGGTTAACCCATGAACTTCCAATGATGCTGCTCTTTTCATTCAGAATGAAGGAACTCCTCCTTCAGGCATATCAAACATACCCTATCTAAACATGTAGCATCAAGGCTGGAGATAGCAGGGTTTTGGGTTTTTTTTTTTAATCACCAATGCAATAGGAAGTTCGAGCAGCTCCAAAATTCAGACAAAACAAACTGAGTTTGTCTTTTAAATTTTGAACTCTTAGTACCTTTTGATGGGCCTCAGAGGAACACACTCATCAGTTCAGGGCTGCAAACAATTTATCCGCTCAACTAGGACAGAAATTTCTATCACGTGAACATCACTTCACTATTTACCTCCGCAGATTAGGAGCGAGGGCAGATTTAAAGAAGGGGCTGGACAAGTTTTCGTGTTGGTGTTAGTCACCGCTTCCTGGCAGAACAAGAAAGAACACAACGTGCTACTGTTCTCTACCACCGCCTGTCATGCCCACAGCCAGCGGCTTCACTCAGTGCTCAGCACCTTCTCTTGGGTCCCAGAAAGAACTGCCTTCTGCGCCTCCAGGTCCCCCACTCCAGGCTAGGTAACAAGCAAAACCATTTTTCTAGTCACACACCACTTTTGAGTTCTTTAAATTCCTAAGCAGGCCATTAAAGCCCTACCCTGAATGGCTTTAGCCAGTCTGTGTGGCGGGCATCACCCTTATTCTCTTCACTACGCACTCTTCCCCGCTTGCGCCTAACAGAGCAGGAACACGGTCCCCTCCGCGACATTCCCCACTGGAACTCCCGCAAAATTTCTCTTGCTCTTGAAATGCAAATCAAAACTACGATGAGGTATCACCTCACACCAGTCAGAATGGCTGTCATTCAAAAATCCACAAATGACAAATGCTGGAGAGGCTGTGGAGAAAGGGGAACCCTCCTACACTGCTGGTGGGAATGCAGTTTGGTGCAGCCACTGTGGAAAACAGTGTGGAGATTCCTCAAAAGACTAGGAATAGACTTACCATATGACCCAGGAATCCCACTCCTGGGCTTGTATCCAGAAGGAAATCTACTTCAGGATGACACCTGCACCCCAATGTTCATAGCAGCACTATTTACAATAGCCAAAACATGGAAACAGCCTAAATGTCCATCAACAGGTGACTGGATAAAGAAGATGTGGTATATTTATACAGTGGAATACTACTCAGCCATAAAAACCGACAACATAATGCCATTTGCAGCAACATGGATGCTCCTGGAGAATGTCATTCTAAGTGAAATAAGCCAGAAAGAGAAAGAAAAATACCATATGAGATCACTCATATGTGGAATCTAAAAAACAAAAACAAAAACAAACAAACAAACAAACAAAGCACAAATACAGGACAGAAATAGACTCATAGACAGAGAATACAGACTTGTGGTTGCCAGGGGGGCGGAGGGTGGGAAGGGATAGACTGGGATTTCAGAATTGTAGAATAGACTACACTGTATAGCACAGGGAAATATACACAAAATGTTATGATAACTCACAGAGAAAAAAATGTGACAATGAGTGTGTATATGTCCATGTATGACTGAAAAATTGTGCTGAACACTGGAATTTGACACAACATTGTAAAATGATTATAAATCAATAAAAAATGTTAAAAAAAAATTTCTCTTGCTCTTACCTCTACCTCCCATCTTCTCCAGTTTAAAGCCTAATCAAGCTTTCAAGGGCCACATGCAAAGCCATTTCCAGTCCCCTCTCACAGGCTACAGCACTCTCTCCCCTTCACACCAGAACTTAACTACATTCTGCATTGTCCAGTATCTTCTTGTATATAGTTCTTAATTCCTCTCTCAGAATCCTGGCTCCTTAGGGATCTTAGCTATCTTTGCACCTCCTCAGTACCTAGCATAGTAAAGGTAGATGTCTTATTCACTTAAACTGAACAAACTACTACAAGTGAGGCTTTGCAAGTATCTTAGGACTCTGGTGTTAATCTCCTTCAGTGTTCAGTATCAAAGGAGTGTGTATCAACTCGTACCTTAATGTTGGCTACCATGACTTAGCTATCCTTTTTTTTTTGTCGGCCATCTACTGCTCTACCAAGATTCTACTCACTTTAGTCAGTAGTTTCAGAGAATTATGTCTTTTTCTGAGTAAATATTGACAGTTCAGAAAGAGGCTTCCCTTTAGCTGGAAAGCTGCTGTTTCTTCAGCCCACAGGGCAAGCACAAGTATATTTAAGAAATCGACAGTGTAGAGGAATTTCTACAACGGTCTATGAGTATGCAAGACTCATATTCCACAAAAATGTATTAGATGCATGATATGGAACAATTCCATTCTCTAAGGCTGATACACACCTTCTGCTCTTCACAACGATTCTCTTTTCTCCTGTGTGCTTGAGAGGGTAGGAGACCCAAGCCAGTGTTTTCATGCTGTATTACGTTCTTTTCTGAGAAAGCAGCATACTACAAATGCTGCAAACTGGGCTTCTAAGAGGATCCTTCATTTCAGATACCAAGGAAATGAAAGCAAGACCACTGGGAATATCCCAGATTATCCATGAAAACTTCTCTTGCATTCCCAGGAGTCTCCCTGTGCTATTCCACGCCCTCACCTCCTCCGATAAACGCCTCCAACAGTGTAACACCGTCCGGTTATATTATGGCCATTTATTTTAATGTTTCTGTTATGTGGAACAGAGCAGAGAACAAAGGACAAACAGACTCAAGGTAGTAACAACTCAAAAACTGTTAAATGTAAGAAAGACAGGGCAAATGGCAGTCTTCGCGCTAAAAGCTGGTATAAATTCTCTGCCTGGAGTTCCGGAAGGTAGAATTTCATCAGTTTTCATGCTGGACCCTCGTTTCACTCTCGGCTCCATCAGCTAAATGAGGCTTGCTGTGTAAGCTCATTTACTTTCATTCTTCACACACATCATCCTACACGTCTGATAAGTGCTTTATGAGGATAAACTTATGACTATAAATTGTTTTGGGAGAAGAGGTGTAGGTTCCACAGAAAAAAAGTGAGTCTGAAGGAACACATACAGGAAAACACATCGGCGCAGAGGTCTGAGAGTCATCGTGTGATAAAACTCCATGTACGAGGCTGCTGAGGAACGTGGGAACCCCTGGCCCCAGCACTGACTACCTCACCAGGGGCTCCCAAAAGCCGCCAGCGAGGTTCCAAGCCTCGTTAGTAGCAATGCCCCCTTAAATCTCCCTCTGATCAAGTGACAAGTTCACACTACTTCGCCTAAGGTCACGGAAAAGAAATCCCAACCTTTGCTCACAGCAACTAAAAGTGAAGGCTTCAGTAAAGCCCTTTTTGTGTTTCCCAATCAAGTTGTTACCACATAAAGGGAATGGAGCATGCCTTGTATCAGGTACCAGAAGGAAAACATCCAGTATGAACATTTCACACAGAGGGCTATTAGCAAAGGAGGTGGTCGAGGGGTAGGATTTATTATATATTCTGATATATTCTCATATTTATTCACACGATCTCTTTGCCCACCATCCTTACAAGGATACTTTTACAAACTACTTCTTTGGTAATCGTTGGTTTCAAAAAAACTCTAAAGGTTTAGTGAGTATAACAGGTAAGACCTGAATTTAATTAAGAGGTTTTGGTTGACTGTCTACAAAGACAGACAACAACAATTCCTCCCATAGAGAGATGGAATCTATTTTTCCTTCCCCTGAATCTGGGCTGGTTTTGTAACATGCTTTGATCCACAGAATGCTGTAGAAGTGGCTGTGTGCTGGCACCTTAAGAGACCTAGCAGCTTCTTCCATTTGGCACCAAGCTACTACATAAAGTGGTCCAGGCTAGACGACTGAGTAACAGAGACCTGGCTGCCCCAGCTGAGTGTCAGACACAGAAGTGAAGCCATTAAGGGCATTCCAGTTCCATCTGAGGTCCCCGCTAAATACAGCCACCCACGTGACCACAGCCAATATAATGTGTGCAGAAGAACCAATCAGCTGGGCCCAGCAATCTACATAACTATAAGAAATAACAAATCATTTAGTCTTAAACCACTAGATTTGGGCATAATCTGTAAAACCCAACACTCTCATGTCTGTTCTGTCCATATCAACCATTTAGGGGACATTAAATTAACCATTAAGTAAAGATTGGATTAATAAATAACTAGGATCTTTTATAGGTAACACAAGAAATAGAATCTCAAACAGATCATTTACTAAAATCCATTCACACACCTTAAAGCAATCACAGCTAACTTCACACACAAAGTCACACAACTACACATGCCCAGTTTATGAAGCCTAACCTTTACATTTCAGCCAAAGCATAAATAACAGCAGAAATTACAACCCTTGAATAAAAAAAATTTTTTAAGCACACACACTTTTGCCCTGGGGTAAGTCTGATATACTGCCCTTTTGTTTAATTGGTAGTGACATTAGAGCACTATGCTACGTTATTATTAGCTGCCCCTAGAAATAAATGCAGTCTCTCCTGATGGTTAGTGACAATTATTATAAATAAAATAAAGAGCATTCCGAAATCTTTCCACTTAGCATTGTATGTTTCTAGCCAGGAAGTCCAAACATCCAATACCAAATGGTATCTGAATAAATCCCTTTTGTCCCCAGAAAACCAGCCCACGCCTACACTCCCACCACTGCCCACCAGAAGAGCATAATTATTCTTTTTCACCTTTAATTGGGAGTGAGTCTTCAACTAAAACAAAAACTAACACCAAATAATATCACTAATCAGTATCTGTTATACAGTTTTCCTTTCCCTGCTAATTCTCGACTTAAGAAATAGTTTCTAAATACAAACTCTTCTGTAGCAGAGGGGTTAAGAATGTGTACTCTGGATTCAGAAATGCCTGGGCCTGAATGCCTACAAACCTCTCTGGGCCTCAGTTTTCTCATGAAAAATGAAATAAGAACACTATTACCTAACACACAGAACTATCAAAAATGAATAGCATTACCACGTGTATTGTGCTAAAATTGGTGCTTGGACAACCCCTAGTAACTGCTTGTTGGTTACTATTACCATATCTAAACCCAAAGACGGCTTCCTGAGGAGAAAGACTGGCAAGCAAAATAACCCTCTGGTTACGCTGTCTTCTGGATTACAGAGCCAGGGGCTGAACACACATGTTGCACTACCAAGAGTTTAAGCAGTCTTATATCCCTTTCCTAAATGTGAGGAGCAGCTAGGACTGTAAGCAAGCAGGTGTCTTCAGAGTGGGTGCCCTGGGAAGCAGAACACTGGGAGGCTATGTCACTCATCTGACCAAGCTGTCTTCCTTGTCTTCAAAGTTCAGTTCTACCACATGCAACATAAGCGAAACAGATGGGAAGCATGAACTTCTTCTGTTTCACAAAAAAGGCTGAAATAGAATGCCCTTCACGATACTCTCCAGTTTGGAAAACTAGATCTGTGTTTTAAAGATGACAGCATTGCATGTCCTAAAGCTCTTAAGATAAATGCCTCAGAGTCACTTTAAGTTACAGGTATAGAAAACTGAATTCTCATGTACTCCAAATTGGTTTAAGTATTCCTCACTGTTTTCACCTCCACTTAAACATTTATTCACATATGTAAACTTTGAATTACATGAAATCCTCTAACAGTTCCCTGTGAAGGAAGCCATCTAAAATGATCACTAGGCATTAATGAAGCTTTAAGGAAGCATTTCTTCCTGGTTGTGAGAGTAAAAATGAATCAGGCAATAAAAGTATTCCCTCTTTGAAAAAAATTTAATTCCTGCAACCTGTTCCATTTAAGCCCTGATTCAGGGCAACCTTCTAATGCTCTTCCTTGAAAAAGGAAAAGAAACAAGTCTTTAGCTTACTCTGTTATTGAGATTTGTTCTAAAAAACCAGCACAGGCGGTGTTCACTGATCTAGAAACTGTGGAAATGCCCAAGAACTTGGATTCTGTTTCAAATGGGCCAGGAATAATGAACCTTCCTAAGTTCCAGGTATTTCACTGCTCAGTTATCAGTATATAACCACATTTAAGGCTATATTATAGAAAGTAACTACTATATAGTGTAAAAATATGGAATTTCAAGTAATATAGTATTTCCTTCAGATTTTCATGTTTTCCATCTTTACTGTTCAGTTCACTACAGTTCTTAAAGAGGTGTGTAAGCTTTGTTCAACAGTAACACCTCACACTTTTAGCCTCATGTTCTAGGGTATGTACAGCTAACAGGCCACAGTCACTTTAAAAATAGAAGAACCCCACGCAGGTCTGTGCTGAATGATGGCTGAGTGGCTCCAGGTGTGATCTCTTTAGTATAACATGAATATAAATACACACACATGTATTTTTTGGCATGCCTGTCTCCTCTACTATATTGTGAGTTCCTTATGGACAAAGGTATGTTTACTCTTTTTGGGGAGGCAGTAACTAGGTTTATTTCTTTATCTTTAGAGGAGGTACTGGGGATTGAACCCAGGACCTCATGCATGCTAAGCATGCGCTCTACCATTTGAGCTATACCCTCCCCGCTGTTTAATTCTTTCTACTTCCAAGTAAGTTAGCACAGTGCAGGGCACATGAAAGGTCCCTCGATAAATGCTTGTTGAATAGAAGGAGTGAAGAGCAAGAGAGAGACCTTTATAGTTCTAAGAATGTATTCAGCTCTTTGGTTTGATGATGGCCTCTGTTTTTGTTTTTTTTTCCTTACAGACATAGGGAAACTAAGTTCTGTAATCAGTTCAGATATACAGTACAGTAAAGATGCTGAAATATCAAATATGCATACCAATTTATACACTCAATTTTAAATTGCTGCCTTCTGTATACCCTGCTTCCACCTTTCAGGGCAACTGTTATTGCCAAGCTGGTGCCTGGCGTTGGTTGGGAATGGGAATAAAGATGATCTGAAAATGCTAACAGGAAGACTGGAGATGGTCCAGGACACTGCCCAAGAATGATACAAGACAGGGTTGAAACCAGATCTTCAAGTATTATTGGCAATGCTTTCTGAAATGAGAACCAACACTGGTATTTCCACATCATTTTCTTTCTTTTTTTTCCTATAGAAAGAACTACAGGAATATAAACGCACTTATACAGAATTCAACTTCACCAGCCAAAGCAAGGATAAGAAACAAGCAATGAACAAAAAAGGTCTTTGGGCAGCCAAAATAATGGTCACAAAGTTCATCCATGAATAAAGACGAGCCAGGCAAACCCTCACTAAGCCTACTTAGCTCTTTTGCATTCAATTTCATGACGCAGAGTTATCTGGGTTGTTACTACACAGAAGATCAGAAGCTGCAAAAATTTAAAAGAGGGCAGAAGGGACACTAACAACAGCAAAAGTACAGCTTTTCCACCTCTGGAAAGAGAGATGCTGACTACTGAGAGCAAATTCAAGAATTCAAAGCAGAGGGGGCAAACAACCTATATTATGTCAATCACCGCAAAGCCCTGCAGGATTAGTCTATAACCATAACCTGGAGTCAATAAAGGTTAAACTATATTGTTTTAAGAAGCAAACCAAACATATAATACATTGTAAAAAATTTTTCACAAATATATAGCTAAAATAACAATTTTTGCACATAATATCTTATTCCCACACTGCTATATACAGAAAGCAGAAAGTCAGCATTTTAGAGCATGGAATGATCAACTTCACTGCCTCACCTGGTTTTGTTACACATTCATAATTTCGTATTCCCTGATCTTTTATAATATACCCAAATTAACACTTTCCCCGCCACAGGGTGGTTACCTTGCCAGAAAGTACAAACTCCCAGACACACACCAAAGCTCAGTATCTCTTTTCTGCGTCAGCCTTCATTTCTTATCTTGTCCTGGGATGACAGGTGCACCCTCCATAGACTCACCAGGTCGAGAGCTGGGCCCTCCCTTTTCTGCTTGTGGATAAGAAAGGCAAAATCACAAGTGGCGGCTCTGAGTTATACTCTCTCCTAGATGGCTTTAGCAGTGATGTTGACATTATAAGTTGGTCAAAAGCTAGTTTTAGTTGCAAAGTAAGGTCTTCTGTACCCCCAGGTCTGTGCTAGTGAATTCATTAGTCCTTGAGGGTTACAGAGGCAGCTCAAAGAAGGAAAGGAGGGAGAGACATACAGGTGTGGAATGAGGAGCTGCTGGAGAAGCACTTCAGGGAGGGGTAACTCCCCTCTCCTACCAAAAATAAAGGACAAGAAGGTGCACACTCAGGGTCAGTGATACTGGTGTGGCCGTTACCAAGAGCTCCAGTTCCTCTATTAGTGAAAAAATTGTGACTACCAATCCAACTGCTCAGTTAGCCTAACCAGAGAAGGCTGCCGGAGCAAGCCTGTGAAGCTGCACCTGATTGGAGGACCGCAGGCTGCAGGTGGCTAGAACACCACACAATCTCACTCAGATCTCAAGGCAGCTCCAGCAAGTAAAACCCCTTACAGATACCCATCTCAACAGCCTATTTTCTGCAGGACTCTGAAACACACTTTCTTGGCTTTTTTTTCTTTTAAAGAGGAGCTAAACAGTTTATTATCTGCACTAGAGTATTTCCCCCTCCCTCAGACTGCTTTCCATTCATTCATTCAACCACCAAATATTTCCTACAAACCTACTATGCACTATGCACCATTAGGTGCAAAAAGAAGAGCCAATCAATCATCATCACTTATGACAACACACTGTAGTGCCTCACAGTAACTATGTTTCCCTCCCCAAAACCACCTGGCACTCAGTCCCAGAGTGGCCTGACATCAGCTCCATTAGACAATCTCCTTTTTACCGTTTGCAACTGTGGCCACAGAATACAAAAAGCAGACTCCCGCTTCTACTACGCCATTACAGCAATCACCAAGAGACAACCACTGTGGTTGCTATTTTAAAAAGTTATCAATTTAAGAGCTGAAATATCTGGCTTCAGGGTTTACACTATTGAAATGATGGTCACACAAAGTGTAGGAAGCTGAAGTCTTCCCTGCAAGTAAAAGAAACAAACAAAATTTCGTTTAGAAATTAAAAATTCAGAAAAGATAAAAAGCAGAAGCTTTAATGTTATGTGAAAGGGCTGAAGTCTACAAATGGAAGAGAATGGACTAAAAGTCAAGGAATTATCAACTCAACATAAAATAATTTTAAGACATAAAGAGTTAGATGATAAAAACTGCGGTTTGTTCCCAAATTCAAAGTAACCAGGGTACGTGGTTTCCAATTTTCATTCTTTAATCAAATCGTAGTTCCAGAGAAACAAACAGAACAAGTCAATGTCACATTTTTACCAGTCACACTGCAGAGAAGCTTTAAGTTCCAAGATTTCCTGATCATCTTTTACCTCCACTCATTTCTACCACTGCACTATTATTAGTGGGGCTCTGAATCTAAATTGATTTCTTGTGCCTTTTTAAAAAAAAATTGTGTTATTTTTATTATTTTTTGGCAGGGGGGGAGGTGATTACATTTTATTATTTATTTTTTTTTTTAGAGGAGGTACTGGGGATTTTGACAAACACTTCCAAAGGTGGAAGGCCCTCTTGTTGACTGATTCTACTGTATGGTTCTAGGGACCAAAGTACAACATCTTCACAAACTTGAGGTTATTAATTTAACACAAAACATTAATTTAAATCTACCTTAGAGTGGCTCTAAGTCTAGGCAAATAATTTAGCATCTTTAACATGTGTATCTCAGTTTCTCAAAGACATGTCTTGATGATAACAATGCATGTGTTAGTGCTCTAAGGCTTAGCTCAAAGGTCCTGCATAAATTCAAGGAATGTAATCGTAAGCACAGTGAGGTCTCTAACCCAATTTAAAATAATAAACCCCAGTGAAATTTATGCATTCATTTATAACACAAGGAGGCCAGGAATAGTTGGTAAACAGCAATCTTAACTACCACATTACATAGTTATAAAGTTCTACAATTTAAAAGCTAAACGATGCCAAATTCCTATTCCTTCTTTTCAAGGTGAGAAATGAAACCTCCAGAGGGAAACTGGCTGGGTGGGGATGATAACTGATACTCGGCCCTAGGCTCCAGTCGCTGTATTAAGCATCTCTCATTTCCCCCAATTATGAACTCCTCACCCAAATGATGATATGGCTATTTAAAGGGCTAATAATTCCATAATGACCAATCATACCCTGTCCCCCTTCACTTTCCCTTCAACATCCTTCTCCCCCTTCTCATCCTACCCAGAGACTTGCAGGTAACAGAAGCCTGATTAGAATGAAACTCCTTAACCAGATCCTACAATCAAGGACGCTGCTTGACAACTGCTCACGCTTATCATTAATGGCAACGTTTCGGTGCTTTTAATCGCCCGGCCATCGCACCCGGAAATGAAATCTCAAGCGCAACCCACTTTGGAAGACCGTATCATTTCCTTAAGTTGTGCCCGACTGCGAGCAGGGTGTACGACCCCGAGGAGACCGCGGACCCCTACGCACGGTTACCCAGCCTGGGGCCTGGAGGTCACTAGCGCTTCCCGGCCACGAGGTGGGCCCGCGGGCGCGCAACCCCCCTCGGGACGCCGCACCGGGCGCCCGGCGGGACACGAGGGCGCCCTGGGGCTAGTCGTCTCTGGGGACCGCGTCCAGGCGCGAGGCTGGGTCACTAGATGGACCCCAGGAGCCCCCAGTTAAGGCCCGCGCCTGAGGAGGGCCGAGGAGGCGGCGGCCTCAGCCGCGTCCCTTCAGCCGCGACTGCCCGCAGAAGCCCGCTCGCGGCCAGCGAGGAGGGGCGCGCGGCCCCGGCGGGTCTCCGCAGCAGCTGCGGCTCGGGGACCGCTCGGGGCACCGGCGCCCGGCCCCTCAGGGAGGCGCCCCGCCCCCAGGCGGCCCCCGCCCCGCGCGCGCCACGCACCGCGCCCCGCCCGCGGGCCGGCCCGCACTTTCCCGCCCGCCGCGCCGGGGGCGGGGGTCGCGCGCCCTCTCCCTCCCCCACGCCGCTCACCTGCCGGGCCCTAGGCTCGCTCCATGGCCGCCCGCGCGGTGCGGCGCGGCCCCGGCCGCCCCCGCCGCCTCCGGGGAGGGGCAGCCCCACGCCGCGCTCACCGCTCCCAACCGCCGCCACTGCGGCTCCCGCCCACCCCCGGCCCGGCCATTCCCTGGCCACCTCTCCCCGCGCTGAGCCAGCGGTCCCACACCCACCCCCCGCCTCCGCGGCTCGCGACTGTTGGTACCGTCCTAGCGTAACGCCTTCCCCGCGACCAATCCAGGGGCTTCTTCCGCGAGGCCCCACCCCGCCCTCCGGTGGGCGGGCCTACGGGACCTGCTCCGGACCGCCCCCCTTAACCCTGTGCGTCCCGGGCCGGTCCCGCTTAACTCCCTCGACGCCGGCTCACGTCTCTCTCCTGCAACTCCCTGCCGCCCGGCCCCACCCCGGTTACATAAACTGATCTCGCACTTCTCTCTTGTCTTCACCTCTTTCTTTTCTTTCTTTCTTTCTTTCTTTCTTTCTTTCTTTCTTCTTTCTTTCTTTCTTTCTTTCTTTCTTCTTTCTTTCTTTCTTCTTCCTTCCTTCCTTCCTTCCTTCCTTCCTTCCTTCCTTCCTTCCTTCCTTTCTTTCTTTTTCTCTCTTTCTCTCTTTCTCTCTTCTCTCTCTCTTTCTCTCTTTCTCTCTTTTCTTTATTCCCTGTAAGCAGTTAGGCAGCCAGGCAGCGGGACTAGAAGTTGATGTCCCTTAGGTCATGTTCTTTTTGTGAGATGCAATTTCCTTCCCCCTTTTGCTCTTTTAACTTGCCTCGACTTCTGCTTCTGCCCATATAAATGTATCCCCTTTGCCCCAAAGAGGCCAAATTGCTCTTCAGACCAGAGCAAAGCTCCCTGCTACATTTAGTAACATTTAACAAAATTGTGACTAATTTACTGAAATGTTGTTTGCTTAACGTCTCTTGCAATGAACTGCAAGCCTTATGAGGGCATGGCTGGGATGTCTGGATCTCACTATGAATAATTTGAGTGAAAGATTCTCCCTCTCCTTAAGTTGTCTCCTTTCCACTGACTCCATGCAGAGCATTTGCTGTATAATGTATCTGTTCATTTATTTATATTCGTTTATTCATCATGTACTAAGCTTGGACTTAGTCCTTGGACTTAGTACCTGTCCCTGAAGTATTATAATGCACACTGATCCATACAATAAAATACGTGATGGACAGAGATCGAACTGACACTTTTTTCAAGCTCCTTAGTTCATTTAAGCAGCACAGTGTGTTGGAAAGAACTCCTTACCAACTGTGTGATACTGGGTTTGCCACTTAATCACTCAGAATACGTTTCCTTACCTGGAAAATGGGAGTTAACCATCGTACCTCTACCTCACAGGGTTGTTGTGAGGACTAATTTAGGAAACATGTGGGGAAAGTACTTGCAAATTATTGTAGAAGGTTAGTTATTCATGTGTACGTTCTTTGTGCACTTACCATCAGGAGATCCTAGAGAAATAATTGGGCTTGATACCCGCCCTAGACAATCTAGTTAGGAACACAGCCCCTATGCAGAAAACATTTAATCATTGTAAGAAGGAGTACACGGGTCTAAAGCAGGAATTGTATCAGCCTTTTACTGGATGTAGCTGGAAAGGTTTGGGGGTCATTTTCTGATCATGAAACACATAATTCTTGGCAAAATGAGCTGGATGGTAATGAGGGTCTACCTTATTTCTCTACACAGGATCATTGGTCTGCCTGCAGTCAGCTAATCCTCCTGAACCTTGTTCATTACATCAGGAGATCATAAAGCAAAAGGGCCAATCAACATTTCCTCTAGGATACTTTACCCCCAAAAGACTCACCTTTCTTATCTGTAACTCTGATAAAGATAGTAAGGGTGGACTGTCCAACTGCCACTGCTCAGGAGGCTAGTCAGTGCATCCTGCAGCCTCACTCTTCTGTTTTTAGGGACATTCAGCGAGGAAGGGCTCATGGCCTCTCCAGGTAACCCACTCCAGCGCTTAATTTCACATGCATTGAATCCTTTCATCCAGCCCACGTGCTGCAGGACAGACACGCTTTCTTCTCTTCTGTCCTCAGAGAATGAGAGTCATGGGTTCAGGACCTCTGTGTCAAAGGCTTTCATATAGCAAAATTGTTCTGTTGCCCAGTTTTCTCTCCACTAGGCCACACTCTCGAGGCTCTTTGTGCATGTAAGTACAGCCCCAGCACAGTACCTGACACTCCAGGATGCGAGTTTCTGCCCCTTCCTCCTGTAATGGGCCTTATTTCCCAACCACTCAACAGCCAATATATTCTAGGCATTGTGAGGGATGCAGTCATTTCAGAAGGGGACTCTGCCTTCAAAGAATTTACACAGCAAGCACACAGGAAACAGCTGCAAGGAATACGGGGGACTTAAATTATGCAGCACAGACTCTGTGATGGCTGAAAGAATCAAGGTCCAGGAAGACAGCGTGGGCTGATATTGTCAGGGAGCGGGGATTGAGGTGAGCAAAACATGGGTGCGAGAAGAGAGGGACAATATGAACCAAAGTTAGGCAGGGCTATGTGAATTTAAAGACAGACATGATCAGCAAATGATTCATGAGGGGAGAATTGTCTGTTCCTTCCTCCCTCCCATCCCTCGCTTCCTGCCTGCCTCCCTTCCTCCTTCCTATGAATGTCTACCAGGTGTCAGACACTGAGCGTGATCCAGGCCATGCAAAGACAAAGAAGGCCTGGCCCTCATCCTTGGGCAGCTCATAGTCTAGTATTGAGAAACAGAGTGGATGGTCAGCAAAGCTCCGTTGGGAAGGTCTGAGCACTGATGCCAAGTCTTCTGTGATGCTTCTATCACAGCTCATGTGATAGATTGTGGTTCCGAGCATCTTTGCCTCATCTTCCCATTGGCCTCTCTCTTCCCTGTCTCCAAACTGCAAGGCTTTTGAAGACACGGACGGACTTTATTTCATCTTTATTTCCACCAGCAGACCGCCTCACGCAGGGTGGTGTCTCTGCACTGATGTGTTGAAATGCATTAAGTTGACATCAGAGCAGGTATTTGGCTGTCCTCCGGCGGCCAAGGGCAGTGCACTTCCTTCAGGACTCCCACCTCGCCCTATCCCACCTCCACCTGTGAAAATGTCACCAGTCTCTCAAATGCCATTTGTTCAGGAAGCCTTTCCTGGCCTTTCTAACTGTGCATGTTTTCCTGGGCTTCTGAGACTCAGTACTTTGTACCTCTCTTTCCATATGGTTTGTATTGATATCTTTCGGGATATGTCTGGCTCCTTCCCCTGGGTTGTGAACTCTTCAAGGCTGAGGACAGTGTTTAATTCACATCTTTATCTCCTGTAGCACTAACCCTGGATGTGGCCCATGGTAGACAGGCAACACTTGAAAGAGAAGTTTTAGAAGAGGGGGTCCTGCAGACCTGGGGGATCCAGGACACTGGAGGTTTCTTTCTTGGCCCCTTCATCGTTATAAGTGTTTTCCTTCAACTGTTTCAGAATTTCCAAGCCCCTGACAGTTTGTCAAGCCCCAGGATTTCAATAATAGTCCAGCAATCCAAAGGAATAAGGAGAGTACTGTCTCAAGGTGCCTGCATACCAGAATACAGCTCGCACTCACTCCTTCTTTGTAGCGACTACACCCCCAGTGACGGATCCTGCTGAAGCTAATTACGTCAATTCTGTACCAAGAAAGTTGAAGGGAGCTGTAGGAGAGCTCACGCTGGTCCCAGGTGCTCAGGGCCTGGGAGGCGGTGGTGGGAGGCCGAGTGAGGGAAGGAGCACGGGTGTCCCTTGGTTTCCTGCTGGGAGCCTGTGCTCTGCCTCAGAGCCTCCAGGGCAGGTTTGTTCCCTACATGGGGCTCTCTGTGGATGCTGCTTCTGCATTTCTTTCCCAACTAGGCAGACTCTTTTCTCTCATTTTGCCAGTGGCTCTGCCGAGCTACTCCTAGCCCACCCCTTGATTCCAGCATCAGGACTGCCCACTTAACCCTTCCCATGGCACCTCTGTCAATGCCAGCGGGGCCACCCTCTCAGGTCCAGGGACAGCATCTCTTTCTCTCTCTCCTTCTCCGCCCCCCCCCCCAGCTTTTCTGCCAAGAAATTCAGAATGCATATTCTGAAAGTGGTGGAAATCTTTCGGTTCTTTTTTCCACTCTAGTATTTTTTTTAAAGAGCAGCTTTATTGAGCTATAGCTTACACACCATAAAACTCACCTGTTTAAAGTATTCAATTCAATGGTTTTTATTATATTTACGGAGTTGAGCAACCATCACCATAACCTAATTTTAGAATATTCTAATCACCCCCCCAAGCAACATGGGCTATTTTCTCTTTTATTCTAAAAATATGTTTATTAATATAGTTTTTTTAAAAAATCTGCTCATTAAAAGAAAAAAAAGACATTAAAAGGAAAGTAAAATTCCTAGAATTACTAAGAATGCAAAGCAGTTGTAGCTCAAAAAGCGTGTTTCACTTAACTGCCATGTGTGGATGAAATCATTTAATTAGCCAGGCCAAAATGCACACTTTGTTGTGGTGTATGCTTTTGCGTGCATGTCCAGGGCCACGTCTTTGAACATTTTCCAGTTTGTTGTGCCTTTCTCTAATGCCAGTGGGCTCTTCAGTGGGTTTGGCAGAGATAATATTGCAAATTCCAGATTGTTAATCCCCACAAGGCAGGCATTTGATAATGTGCTTAGGATGGGACCACATGCACATGAGTTTTTAATACACAATTTTTTTTTTTTTTTTTTTGCTGTGATGGAAGCTCTTTAATTTGTATTAACTCAATTTAATGCATGAAGTAATTGCATTAATTACTGCATGAGGTAATTGCAGCCATATGGAAGTTCTGGTCTCCTCAAACTCAGCTCCCATCATCCACAGGTAATGTGCTAAGGAGTTTAGCTGGAAACTCTTTGAGCCTCTCTTATGGCTGAGCCAGGGATGTGCTAAAGCTGAAGTCCTTAATCTGGCTGCACAG
Organism: Camelus ferus; assembly: GCF_009834535.1. Taxonomy (NCBI): domain Eukaryota; kingdom Metazoa; phylum Chordata; class Mammalia; order Artiodactyla; family Camelidae; genus Camelus; species Camelus ferus. The sequence continues at coordinate 5,119,532 of NC_045716.1, forward strand.
AAACATTAAAAATATCCCTGTGCCTGCCCCTATCCTCAAAGATTTGAATTTAGGGGGAGATCCTAGCAAGGATATTTTTAAAAAAGCTCCTAGCTTTATTCTAATTTCCAACCCGGGCTGAGAACCACTGTTCTAGTGACTAAGCCAGGATCATGTTAGTAAGTTGAACCATGTGAAATTGCCATCTTTAGCAGGCAAAACCAGTTTAATTTTGGCAGTTTCATACAATTCAGTCTAATACATAGGCAATTGATTTTTATTTTCTTGGGGGAGGTAAGATTGTCTTTCAGAAGGCATTCTACAAAAAAGCAAAAACAAAAACAAAAACAAAAACAAAAACAAAAACCAAGCCAAACAAACAAAAAACCCAACAACAACAACAAAAAACCCCAGTCATTTCTCTCCAAAGCCCTGTCCTGTGAGTGAGGGATACGTGACAGGGACGCCAATGACCTGTTCTGTTGAGATGCTGCCCCTTGAGGGACCAGACCCCCGCATCTCCCCTTCCAGGGGGGCTTAAACATTCAGAAGCCTGAGGCTGCCAGGCAGAGGGAAATGAGCAAAGTAGGCCAAGGGTGAGACAACCAGAGGTTTTGAGGGAACATGACAAAGAGAGAACCTTGGTCTCTCTTTCAAAGGCATTTACATTTAAGAATATATATATTTTAAATACAGGGCAGGCAAATAAAATTCATGGATGGGGGAAATCTGGTGCTGAGGCCTGCAATTTGTGACCCTGTCCTAGAAGGCAGATGTTCATGGAACAGGGAGGTGGCCCAGAACAGGGGAGGACAAGACAATTAACACAGTAGGACTATGAGACCAGGGAGAAAGGAGCCGACAGCTCACTGCCGTGCCTGGTGTGGCCCTCAGGGACCCCTGGGGAGAAACAGGGAGGCCAGACATGTGGGCAAGGGGATCCTCGGGGAAGGGAGTGCAGGGGACCCATGACAGGGATGCACAGGCATTTTCAGACAGCTTAGCAAATCCCTGGCAGAAATAGTGATACCAGGATGGTGTTTCCTCCATGGCAATGTATAAGAGGGGAGGGGGAAGAAAAATAGTTTACGGCAATGCCCAAGACACCCTCTGACCTGTTTCTCCTGTCCTTTTCTGGTTTTCATTCACGGTGGCGACCACTCAACCAAACCCGAAACACCAGGTGTCCTAGACTCAACATCAACCCACCCCTGGTCAGTACCAAGTCCTGCCAACCCTGGCTCCTAAAGACGCCTCGAATCCAGCTCCTTCCCTCCAGCCTCACCACCTGTTCCTGTGCAGTCTCCGTTTTCTCCCCCACTGGTTTAGGGCAGTGGTCTCTTTTCTGGCCTCTCTGTCTCCAATCTTTCCACATCAACCCCTTGCAATCTGTTCTAGAAAGTCCTGAACCATATTGGATGCCTGCTTTTAACCTTTCAGCGATACGAAGAATACAGCCCAAGGCTCTCAGCAGAGCATACAGAGCCTCCCGGGCTGGGACCCTCCTGCCCCTTCAGCCTTCTCTGCCGCACACTCGGCATCCTGGGAACGTGGAACCGTGTGAAGCTCCCTGCATACCCTGTGCCAGCTCGTGCCCGTGTGCTCTCGCTCAAGCTCTCTGTCTGGATCCCCTTCCCACCTTCCTCCAGCCTTACTCATCCTTTAAAACATGTCATCTTTCTTGAAAAGCTAAGTACCCATCTCTCAGCCCCCCTAGGACTCTGCCCACCCCACCCCTCTGTCTCATAGTGATTTAAGATCTTTCTTCTTTTTAAAATGAAGGCATGTGCTATACGTTTCCCTCTAAACACTTTAGACACAACCTGTAAGTTTGGCATCTTGCGTTGTTTTCATTTCATTTTCCAACTTCCCTTGTGATTAATCCTTTGATCCACTGGTTATTTGGGAGTGTGTTGTTAAATTTCCCAAGCTTCTTTGTTATTGAGTTCTAATTTCATTCTGTCATGGTTATAAAACATATCTTATGTGATGTTAGTTTAAAAAAAAATCTGTTGAAGCCTATGTTATAGCATAACATGTGAGCTATCCTGAGATGCTTCTGTGACACTTGAGAAGAATGCATATTCTGCTTTTGCTGGGTGGTGTGGTCTACAGGTCTCTAGGTCTAGTTGGTTTAGTGTTGTTCAAGTCTCCTGCCTCCGTGTTGATATTCTGTACAGTTGTTCCATCCATTATTGAAAGTGGGTATGTACTGAAGTCACCGACTATTAATATTGAATTGTCTATTTTCCCTTCAATTCTATCAGTTTTTGCTTCACATATTTTGTGGCACCATTATAGGTGCATATGTGTTTATAAGAGTTATGTCTTCTAGATGGACAGACCCTTTACCATTATAAAATGTCCTTCTTTGTCTCTAGCAATATTATTTAAAAGTCTACTTTGTCTGATATTAGTTTAACCACCTAAGCTCTTTTTAGTAACTCTTTGCATGGGATATCTTTTTTCCATTCTTTTTCTTTCAATCTACTTATGTCTTTGAATCTAAAGTTGAATTGGAGGAGAAGGTATAGCTCAGTGGTAGAGTGTGTGCTTAGCATGCACAAGGTCCTGGCTTCAATCCCCAGTACCCCCATTAAAAAAAAATTAATTGTAAGTAAACTTAATTACCCCTCCAAAATAAATTTAAATAAAAGAAGTAAGAAAAAAAATAAAGTTGGATTATGGTTTTTTTTTTAATCCATTCTGCCAATACTTGCCTTTTAATTGAAGTGTTTAATCCAATTAATGGAGTTACAGATAAGGCAGGGTTTCTGTTTGCCATTTTGCTATTTGTTACCTCTATGTCTTATGATTTGTTGTTCCTTTATTCCTCCATTACTGCCTCCTTTTGTGTTAAATCAGTATTTTCTAGTATACCATTTGAATTCCCTTGTTTCTTTTCCTATATCTTTTTTGAGTTCTTTTCTTAGTGATTTCCCTGGTGATTACAATTAACATCTTAATTTGTAACAGTGTAGTTCAAATCAATGCCAGCTTTATTTTACTAGTACATAAAGCTCTGCTTCTGTATAGCTTCATTCCTTCTCCTCTCCTCTGTGCTGCTGTTGTTACATAAATTAAATCTTTATGCACTGTGTCCGTCAGCACAGATTTATTATCACTACTTTCCTCTTATTGTATGGAAATCATCTGTTTCTTACACGACTGAAAGCTCTTTGAGGATAAGTACTGTGTCTTACTCGTATTTGGATACCTAGAATCTGGTAGAGTGTCTGGTACACAGTAGCTGCTCAATAAGTATTTGTTGACTGAAAATAAAATGAATTGAATACTGAACTGGTAAACTGAGACTACAGACCTCTTACCAGATCATTGAATGAGGATGTACAGGTGGTTGAATCAAACTCACATCATCATTAATGGTGATGCTCGTAGACCTATTTAGGGAAGTCAGTTAGTAGTGGGTAACTAAGTTATTCTCAGGCAAATCCATTTCTTTAGTTCTAGGAAAGTATTGGTTACGTAAAAAAACATTTGACTGCGGGTGGCCCTTCTTAGTATCTACTTGGTACTCGTGTGGTGTGTTGGGAGGGTAGTGGAGATGGATTACTGCCTGCTGTTTAGGTCTAACAGATGGAGAGGGACGGAAGGAGAGGGGGAGAGAGAGAGAGAGAGAAGGGTTATTATCAGGAAGATGGAGAATTGTTATGAGAAGGTACTTTTAAAAAATGCTTATAGAAGGAAGCAAACCAACCTCAAAAAGACCAAAAAAGAGAACTTTTAATAATAAATATAACAGTTGGGCAACATTATCTGATGTCAGCAACAAAAAGCAGTTCAATGTCCTTTCAAGGACCTCAGAATAAGGCAGTTCCATGCAGGGATGTACTGACTTTGCATTTGGTCCAGTTTCCTCATGTTACTGATGTAGAAAACAGAGCTGAAGTAACTTGCCCACAGAAACACAACTGGTTAGTAGAGTCAGAACTAGAGGTTGGAGTCCAAGTCCAGTTCTCCGTCCTGGTACCCACGGGACGTGTCTCTCTGATGACCCAGACCACCTTCTCGCCTCCCCTGGCCCTCCCTGTGGAGCTATGTCCCTCCGGGTCTGACTAATGATGAACCCTTTTAGCAACATGTTTGGCTCTTACTCCATAGGGTAGATGCCACTGGTTTCCCATCCTGTCATCACTCCTTCACCCTTCCCTCTCCTTCCGGACTCTGGGAAGGGCTGGACATGTCAGAAATCATCTCTCCAGCTTCCCATGCTACTAGAACATGGACATGTGACCAGTCCCAATGGATGGGACCTGAAGAGAAATTAACTGCAGGGTTTCTGGAAAAGCTTGTCCTCCTTACTAAAAGGAGAATGACTAGGGAAAATGCCCAGCTTCCCGCCCTAGGATGCAGCTCTGTGAAGAGGTTAAGTGTGCAGTCTGCCAGCAACTTTACAGCCATGAAGGTAGAAGCCTAAAAATAGGGCCAACCGTCTGAAGAGGACAGAAAAGAAAAACAGGAAGTACCAGACACTTTCCCCCCATTCGTAAACTTCTGAAGTAAACCATATATGTAGAAAATTAGAAGCATACAGCGCCATGAAATTTCACAAATTGAATGCACCCGTGTAACAAGCGTCTTCCCATCACCACCTCTCCCAAGGGTAGACACTCTCTTGACATCTAACATCATAGAAAAATTTGCCTGCTTTGGTACCTCATGTAGCTGGAACTTGACTGATACGTCCATTTCTGAATGCACAGTATTCTGTGAAATCGTGTTTCATTTAACATCCTGTTTGTGAGATTCATCCTTGTTGTGTGTCATTACGGATCCACTCATGCTCATCGGGGAATAGCATTCCATTGGGAGAATGTGTTATAATTTATGTATCCATTTTCATCCTTGATAGACTTGGGGAAGGTTTCCCCATTTGGTCTGTTGCAAATAGTGCTGCCGTGAGCACTCTTCTGCCATGAAGAATGTTCGGGTTACCTAGGAGTGGAGCCGCTGGCTTGTTGGGTATCCTTATGTTCAGACTTAGTAGACAGCGTCAGTCTTCCAAAGGGGTGGTACCAATTTACACTCACACAAGCGGTGCACAAATGGCAGGAGCTGCACATTCTTGTCATCTGGATTCTTTCTGAGCCGCTGAATTGACCCACCCTGGAAACTGTCTACTTCCAACTGTGTGAGTGTTTAACCAATGGCTAGGCAGACCCTCTGTGACACACAGCCTAGAGCTTTCCAACTACGGCACTCTGCAAGGGTAGACCCTGTACTTTGCTCTGAAAGGCATCTTTCCTTTAAGGTCAACCGCTTTCTGACCGGGTGGGCCACCCACTGCCATGGCTGAGAACAGTGGGAGCAGGGCCTTAGTGTTTCCTTAGGGAGTGACTCCCCTCATCCAGGTGCCCCTCATTTCTTTCCTAGAATATTGCAGTACTCTGCTAATGGATTTTCTCATCCGAGTATCTCCCTACTCCAGTATATCCCCAAATACTCCCTCATATACCTCACAGTGGAACTCCTGAGGTCTCCTGGATTATCTACAAACAACTGAAGGTGTTTTCTTTGATATCCCATTTAGCTATCCAAGGATACCCTGAAAGGGTTCTTTGCTAAAAGCCAGTGTAGTAACTACCATTAACTGAGAACTCATTTTGTTTGCCAAGCCCTGCCTGTGCTGAAAGCATCACATATATCTCATTTTAGTCTCAAAATAATGTTTTAAAAATCTTTGTGCCAGTTATCAATTTATGGCCTCTCTGTGCCAATCTACCCTTCATTGCCTGCTCTGTGAAAATCGTGTTGGACCTTTTTAAAGTATTTTTCCTTCGCTGGACGGCACGGTGTTACGCTTTGTCAGTAGAGGGCGCCAGAGAGACACTGCAAGGAGGAAGGGGCTTTCCGTTTCTGGTTCGAATGGGCCCCTCTCGGATGGCCCGGCTCCTGCAGCGCAGGGCCGCCAGCTGCTTCCCCTAGCATCCCTCCTGGTGTCTCACTAGGAGACACCTCCCCATAAATGGCTTTTTCTAGTATCCTAGAAAGTGGGTTTTGAGCCAGTTTAGAGATTTCCAGCAAGTCCCTCCACGGCAGCACCATGAGACGTCTCTGCTACTTCGTGAGCCCGGACTGGGTCTCAGTCCTGGGAAGCGAGGGGCTTCCTCGGGGCTTTATCTCAGCCGGAGGGGGCAGTGGCTGTCCTTGTGCCCGCTAGTTTTGTATTCTATAGAGTTCGGTTGCCTTTTTACTAGACAATCTCCCTTTGCTCCAACCCACTAGAATACTTAGTAACTCTTTCAAATTACTGTCTAGTTTCTATTTGGACCCTGGTGGATATAGTCCTTTTCTGATTACCTTTTTTGTTCCTGGGTTTTGGGGGGGAATTAATGATTGTTTTTCTTTTTTATTTGTTCACTTGTCCTTAGTGTTATTATTTCAATCCAAAAATCTCTGCCAGTTGCCTGTGTCTCCTCTCTGTAAACTCAATTTCACCTTCTTTGAGAAATCTTTCTTTGGAGCCTTCTGACTCTCTCCCACACAGACTTTTTACTCTTTTCACTTGGTCTGCCTTCAGCATCACGTTGGGAGTCTCCTTGGACTGTCCTGTGTGGATCACTCATCCATGTGCTTCCAAATTTTGTCCTTTTCTTTCTTCCTCCTTGCCTTTGCAAGTGTATGCCTTTAAAAAGTACCTTTTTTCTAGTTACAGGTCCGGGTGTATGTTCCTTTAGTCTTGCTTTAAAGCGAATTTTCATTTACTCATTATCCTTTTTAGAGGATATTTGTTTATCAATGTCACTGCTAAGTTGCTAATAAAGACCTTATTTCATTTAGGAAAAAAAAAAAATCCTTTTATTGCTGTTTTAGCAGGGTCTGGGGAGGAGCCAAAAAAGCATACACATGGTTATTCTGCCGTCTTTACCCAGAATTCGCTGTACATATTCTTTTGAAATCTACATTTTATTTTTAACTTAGTAGTGTATCATGAACAACTTCCCACATTGTTAGATTCTTGTATTACATTTTCTTAAATTACTAAAACATTTCAAAAGATCTTTGGTATCCTCTGCTGAAAATACGCTTTAATTTATTTAGCAGGTTTCCCTTGGTTGGACATTTCCGCTGTTTGCATTTGTTTGCTCCTGAGAAATTTTTGTAAGGGTCACAGAACAGACCTGCCTAACAGAGATGGGGGTGCTCACCCAGGACCCAGGCAGACGTAACACAGAGACAGCCTGTCACATTCACAGCACAGCTCTATCCCCAGGGGCTCTGGAGAATCCACTAATGACTGGAATTATCTGCTTTGATGACCCAAGGGCAGGACATCCTGACCACCCTCTTAGCTAACTGCCTGCTAACCAACAGCTGACCAGAGAAAAGGCAAAGTTCATTATTTTCAACTTGTCTTCAGTTTTTCCTTCTCCCTTTTCTCCTCTGTCTTGCATTTAACTCCTAATGTTGCCTCCAATATATGAGATAAGTCTGCTCTTGGCTTCCCTTGCATACAAGTAAGTGGTGTGTTCCTAATTAATTTTCTGTCTTTGAGTTGATGTTGACACCATTATCTACAGTGTTTCTAGGCTCATTCTCCTGGATAAATCGGTGTGCGCATCCAGGACTGTCTTCCCTGGATAAACGAGGCCCTGACTTCTGGTGGGGCTGGATTCTGTGCCCCCATCTTGGCTCTTCTGATTACAGAATGTAACACAGGAGAGAATAGTTTTTAGCATCTCCGGTTATAAAATGCACCAAATAATGACATAATTACACAGGAAATAAATACAAGATGCTCAATGAAAAGCTAAGTTGTGGAGAAACTTACAAGGAAAGTGAAAATAATCTTGACCCTTCCAGTCGTTACCCTCCTCCATACATAAGCACAGCCTGGCGATTCACAAGTAAATGCAAGGTTTTCAACACCTAACAGTTTGGGGTAATGAAAAAACAAGTCAGGAGTAAACCATTCTACACAGTGCCTTTCCTTGTCCTTTTTTAAACTCGAAAGAGGCTCAAGCAACAACATTCTCGTTCTGAGCTGAAACCCACAGGGGCTGAGGCGGCCCCGGCACAGTGCTCCTTTCATGAACCCTGAGTGAAGACTGGGCTTATTCATAGAACTTGCTGGGCAGTTAGACCACACCCTTCCTGGGCTGTTGCTTTGGAACCAGGCAGTGATGTAGGCTGGGACCTGAGGGGCTCGCTGACCCCCAGAAAGGCAGGATGGGTTCTGCTTCTGAAGCAGCCCTCCCTTGTGGAAGCACACCTGGGGGAAGCCTTACTGTCAGGCATGATCCGTTGCTCTGGATGGTCAGGCTTTCAACCTGCATTTCCTGAGCTGCTGCCATGTGGAGGGCCTGGAAACAACACGGAGCACCAGACTGGTGGGAGACAGGCATGGACCCCCAGAATCACAAGACGGTCTTTTCATGCCCCTCGCTCAAATAACAAACTCCTCCCCGCCAGCTACGTGGCCAGCTCCACAATTTCAATAGCAGAGAGGTCTAGGGGAGCTGTCTGCTTGGAAGTGGGTAGTGAGGGAACTGGATGGGAAAGTTTCTTCTTAGACTGTACACGGCTCACCAACATATATGGCAAAGTTTTCCAAAGATGCGTTCATTCATGTGTATAGGATTGAGAAGATGGCAGTTTTCCATACTGCATGTTTCACCACATTTAAAAATGCTTTTCTTTCTTTGTTATTATGCAAGGAGGTAAGGGAGGCCCTGGTGGAGATGGTAGGAAGACAGCTAAAGCCCCCAAGCCCCCTTGGGCTGCCTCTAGCCAGGCCTGCCTTAGGCATGAAAGATGGCCTCCGAACCTGTCCCCAGTGCAGAGGAGGTTACTGTGTCCAGGAGACTCTCTATGCGAAGAAAAATGCACTAGAGCGTAATGAGTGCTACTGATCATCCTTTCCTAGTTTCTTGAGAACCTACTGTGAGCCAGCCACAGAGCTGGGCCCTGAGGGTACAAGAGTCCTCGTTCCCTGAACTCACAAGGGCAGGGAGACCCAGGGAGTAGGGTTTCCTGATTCAGAACAGGACAGCCAGTTCAATTGGAATTTCAGATAAAGCAGTTTTTTTGTACAAGTATGTTCCATGCATTATTTTGATTTGCTAAGACAGGCAGTAAGTAGAAGAGACCATAAAGAACACAAAGTGCCAAGGAGCGCAGAGGGAGAAGGACTTCCTTCAGGTCCCTGCCTACGTGGCATCTCCTCGGTGAGGCCACCGTGACCGGACCTGCCCCTCAGCCCCTCTGAAATTACAGCACACATGGGTGGGTTTATCATCAGTCTTGCCCAGGAGAATGGATACGCCCCCGGGTAGGGTCCTTATCCCTCCTACTCACTGTTTGGATTTCCAGCAAGTAGGTGTTCAGGAAATATTTGTTGGATCAGTAAATGTTCCTGGGGTGATGGAAGGAGGGCTTGATGGTGATGGGGGTGGCACTGGAATAGGGTCTTTCCTAAACAGACAGAGGGGTGGGAAGGACATTCCAGGCAGGGGGCCGGTGTGAGCAGGGGCGTCGGGGATCAGAAGAGCTGGTGGCCAGTTTTTACAGGTGCGCAGGGGATGTGTCTGGGAAGGAGGTGGGAGAGAGAAAAGCAGGGACCTGCCCTGGTGGGCTCTCCTGTGTCCCCTTCACTGAGGGGGAACCAGGAGAGGTTTCAAGGCGTAAGGGAGAATTGGAGAAGTGTAGGTTAGAGCAGAGAGGTGGCCTGCAAAGGGCTGGTGAGAGGGCATGAACAGAGGCCGGATGGTGCCAGTGGAGAGGAAGGGACTATTGTGGGTATTTTGGGGAAGAATCAACAGGACTCGAGTATGCAGTGTTAGGAGACAAGGTAACAGATTCAGCTGTCATTGGGGGAGAGAGGGTGACATTTGAGCTAGGTCCTGAACACTCCAGGAGGGCAGGGGCAAGGTCTTGGTTGGGAGGAAGGAATTCTGAGCAGAGCAGCCATCATGAGTACGTGCACCGACGTGTGATGGGCCACTGTCTCGTGGGGAACGGTGGGCCGTCTGTATAACCAAGGCTAACTGTAAAGTCCCTGCCTGCAGCCTCTCCACGTGGATAAAGAACAGCTCACACCCCAGCCACCAGCTGGAAGGACCCCTGGGTTAGGGGGAACGTGGATCTCGTGGGTGATGATTTCCTCTGTGCCCCCAAAGGGACTCTGCATTGGCTGTGACCTCAGAGAACAAATGCTCCCTTGGGGAGTCACGTGCACAATTCAGCTGTTTCTGAGTGCTGAGGTCTAAGGATTAAAAAGCAAACACACAGAGACCGACAGTGAGCTAATGGCTTTTCACAGGACAGTGATGATTCTAAAGCCGCGTGAACAGTAGGACAGGAAGTGAAGCCCAAGCATGTCTGCTCTGAGCCAGGCCCTGTCCTAGCCCTTGAAGCTCCCTGCCATCTGCCCTTCCTGCTTGAGCTCGGAGGAGCGAAGGCCTGGGCTATGAGGAGAGGGCAGAGTCTTATTGTGGATCTTTGTTTTGTTTTTTTTTTCCTTTTATTAAATTGCTTTTTATTTGCATACAGTAAAAGGTGTAGAGTCTGTGCATTTCATACATCTTGTGACCTCAGACAGGAGATAGGACAATTCCAACACCCCATGGTTTCTTTTGTGTTGTCCCTTTTGTATTAGACCTTGTCTCCATCGCTAAACTCCGGCAACCACCGCTCTGTTCTCTGTGCCTATATTTCTGTCTTTTCCAGAATGTCATATAAATGGACTCATCCAGAAGGTACCTTTTTGAGATTGGTTTTTACGTAGTGCAGTGCATCTGAGATCCATCCACGCTGTGGCACGTGCCATGGCCTGTCCCTTCCCACAGCCCGCAGTGCTCCGTGTATGCATGTAACAAGTTAGCCACTCACTGCTGAAAGACACAGAGTTATTTCCAGTTTGGGGCCATTATAAATAATGCTGGGATAAACATTCATATGGAGGTTTTTGTGTGAAACACATTTTCATTTCTCTAGGATAAATACCTAAAAGTGGACTGTTGAGTCCCCTGGAGGTGAAAGTTTAACTTTTTAAGAAATTGCCTGTTTTCCAGAATGACTACCATTTTGTCTGTGAGAGGGCCGTTGACTTTTCTTTCATTTGTCCCTTCCTTCCTTCCTTCCTTCCTTCCTTTTAAATTTGTATTGCAGGGTACCTCACATGCCATCTTAAGCACAGTATCTGTTGTGTAAAACTAGATGAACTTTTATTTATATATACACCCAGGTAACTACCACCCAGATCAAGATACAGAACACTCTCAGCACCTCCTCCCAGGAAACACGCCACAATCCAGCGGAGGAACTGCTCTTCTGAATTCTATCCCCGTAGATTAGCGTTGCCTGTTTTAGAGCTGCATTTATGTGGAATCATACAGTATGTAATCTCGTGTCTGCCTTCGCTTCGCTCAGTGTCACATGGAAGCCACCCAGGCTGACGTGGGCTGCAGCATCTCAGTCTTGTCTGACGGCTGAGTGGTGGTGCGTTGCACGACTATGCCTCGATACTCTCTCTCCTCTGATGAGCATTTCGGTTGGATCCAGTTTTTTGGCTGTTAGCAATAAAGCTGCTCTGACTATTCCTGTATGTTTCTGTGTGTTTTTGGTGGACGCAAGCACTCATTGCTGTTGGGTACACGCCCAGCAGTAGAGTTACAGGGTATATTTAGCATTAGTAGAAATTGCCAGTTTTCCAAGAGGTGGATCAATCTTCAGTCCCAGCAGCCCTGTGTCCTGACACTTGGCACTGTCAGGTCTTTTCATTTTAGCCATTCCAGTGGAGGTATAGTCGTAGCTCACTGTGGTTTTAATTCTCGTTTTCCTGATGACTAACGATGGTGAGCATCTTTTTATATGTTTCTTGGCCATTCGGACATCCTCCTTTGTGAGGGGCCTGTTGAAATCTTTTGTCCATTTTTATCTTGTTGACCTTTCTTTGCAGGAGAATGGAGGCCATATGAAGAACATAAACTCAGCCAGCGGTCACCTCAGGGAGAAAACTGACATTGACCCAAGGGCAAAAGATGCTTTTTTGGGGTACGAGTGGGAAGATGGGAGAAGGGGGCTGTCTCCTCTGAAATCTTGCATAGCCGGGGCAGTTCTGTGTGGTTAGCCCACTGACCTCAAAGGTCTTGAAAGCCCCTGCCCTACTCCTGGCCTTTCTCACAAGGTTTTTGGTCAAGATTGGGAGATTGGGTTGTGGGGTGGCGTGGGGTGGGACCAGCCTGTCCTCCTTGACCGCTCTGCACAACCAGCCGGGCCCTTTATTGAACAAGGACCTTTCTGGTGGGCAGAATGAGATAGGGTGCCACCCGGTACTCCTCCAACCCAGTGAGACACCCCTGGGAGCTGTCACCCTGGGTCCTTTGGCAGTGTGTCCCAGGGGGCTCACGGGACAGCCGGGAGGCCTCACCTGCCCACAGCCCTGGGCCTGTGGCCGCATCTGACTGTGCAAGCTACATCCACATCACCTGTATTTTGGGGAGTATAGTCTAGTCATTAAAATAAATTTTTAATTGAAGCGAAATATGTTTACAGAAAAGTTTAAAAATCATAAGCTCACAGATAAATAAATTATCACAAAGTGAACACACCTACATAACAGACACCTAGAAACAGAACATTTCTAGCAACCCAGGAGTCCCACGTACCCTCTCCCAATTGCTGCCTTGTCTGTCTTTCTCAACGGTAACCACTATCCTGGCTTTTAACTGCATAGGTTTTGATAAATTTTGGTAGATATATACTTCCACGAAACCACCACCACAGTCAAGCTAGCTAACGTTTCCATCACTCCCCAAGAAGTAAGTTTCGCCTGTTTTTGAACGGGCACTATTTCTGGATAGTGAGAGGGGTGTTGGAGTAAACCTCTTTCAGGGGTGTACATCTCAGTACCCTACCATCCATTTGAAGCCCGCAGACCTGGATGTGGAGTGAAGACGTGGCTGAGGGCTGGAGAAGCAGCGGAGGAGTCCCAAAAATGGGAACAAGGAGGGACCAGAAGAGAGGATGGAGTAGCTGGTGAGGCAGACTCAGGCCCGCATCTGATGGGTCACAGACAGGCGAGGTCTTCGACGTGAAGTTTACACCTCACGCCCACTCCTGCTCCTAGCCCCTCACCATGAAAACAGTCTCGCCCAAACACCAGGAGCCTCTCTCTGCTCTGCTTGTTTTGCTAAAGTCTGCTCTGCCCGCCTAAAATCAGGCCCTAACCAGACAGAGTCCAGATGAGACTAAACTTCCTCTTAACGGAAAGGCTGGGAGGTCTGTTTCTCTAAGGTCTGGGTCTAGCAGGCCGGAGGAAAATACAAAATCCCTTTAGCAACCAAGACGTCGTGGAGGCCACCAGATGTGAGCTGAGTTGACTTCCTACAAAAAACAATCAAGTGAACATTTCCTTCATTACCAAAGCTTCAATTCCCCTGAAGTCTGGGAGAACAAGGGAGTTATAAAATGCTGTATAAACATAGTCACCAAGATAATAATAATAACATGGGGCATGAGTGAGCTGGATGGATTGTTCCAGCATGGGGGCAGAGCAAAAATCAACACCATTCCAAGCACATTCATTTCACTTCATTGATTTTTTTTTAAACATTGACTCAGCACCTACTTTGAGTTAGACATTGTTCTAGGGCTTGTTGTTCAGAAATGTACAAAGGTTTGGTCTGTTGCCCAAATGTTCTGTCTTCGTGGAAGTCAGCCAGCTTCTGCACGTGAGATCACATGTGTGTAAGTTTTGCCACTCGGGGTCAAAGATGCACAGATAAAGAACTCCACTGCCTTTCTTGTTGTCAGCCTCAGAAGTCTGGAACTTGTTATGATGCATCCAAGTTCCCCCACACTCTGTCTCTTCTGACTCTTGGACCCACCTGCCTTTTGTGATTCTGTCTGTAGTTTCAGCTTCTGATCCTGCCTCTTAGGGTAAGCTTGTTCCTTGTTGGGGGAACAGAGTGACCCCCCTCTTTTTGTTGGCCCAAGCCTATCTCGCGCACACTAAGGGGGGTCCTCTAGCGAAGTCTCCGTGGGTGAGCTCACCATGTTTCCTTCCAGCTTTCCCACCATATTTCTCACACCTTTGAATGGCGAAATCTTTCACCCAGGTCTTCAAGCCAGGAAACCGAGGTGACGCTCCCTCCTCATGTCCCCCACTGCTCATGACCACCATGCAGCCTCAGAGTATTAAAGCGACACCGGGTCTGAGCAGAGCAGGGTAGGAAATGGAGGGGAGAAATGGTTTACTGGCTGTGTGGATGGTTCTACGAAGATTGCTTTTTAAATTTTGGCCCTGACTCGCTCCTTTAGTTAAACCAGGATGGGACCCAGCGATCGCACCATCCCATCTCTGCCCTAGTCCTTCCCCCTTCTTTTTTGGCTTCCCTGTCCAAAACAACACAACAACCCTCCCCATTCCAAAAAAAAACCCCACTTCTGCCTCTTTCGTTCGGACAACAAATACGAACTTCTCTTAAAAACAAGACAGTGGGCCCCAAAGGAGTTGCTTATGCTAAATGCATGTTACCAAACCAAGACTTACAGTTTTGGCTCCGCACTAAATGGAATCTTAAACCAGTCAATGGGGAATTATCTAATTAGCGTTAGTTAGGTAAACTGCCTGATAGACCCCTGCCATCCACTAAAGGAAAGTAACTTTGTAATAACTAACCCCCGCCCCCCCTTTTTTTCCTAGTATAACTTCCTTGTTCCTTCTCCCTCTGCCTATAAAACTCTTTCGTCTCCTAAACTCCTTGGAGCTCCTTTCCATCTGCTAGATTGGATGCTGTCCGATTCATGCAGCATTGAATAAAACCAACCAGACCTTTAAAATTTACTCAGTTGAATTTTGTTTTTAACATTTCTATTTATATAAGCTCATGCAAGTAGCTATTTTGGAGAAGAGGTATCTCCAACGTGGCAGGCAAATCTTACGCTCAGACACTCTGAGCTAGTACTTGGTGACTGCATGAGTGAATCTATACCTTTTCTGTCCCAACAGCTTTGGGTTCGCACAACTATTCACTCTTCTCCCCTATTCCCGTATACACTGAAGAGTTCCAGGGTCTACATTTTCTTTCTTCTTCACCATTTAAATTGATTTTCTTAAGTGCCATTAGATCTTTCTTAGGACACAGTGGCCTTCACAGAGGCTTCCAGGAGCAGACACAACATGGCTCTACGTGAGGCAATGTACACATTTTCAATGATTTGCTTCTTTCCTGTCAACTAACACAACCTAGGAGGATTTTTCATTCAGTCATTCAACAAGAGTATGTTGAGAATTTACTCTGTGCTGATCAGTGTGCTAAAGGCCAGTGTACAAAAGTGAAAAAACCCAGTATAATCTCAGCCCTTAAAAAAAGTATGTAACTCACAAAGCAGTGGGAGCGGTGCTAGAGTCGGGGTGGGGACAGGCAGGGACAGGCGCCAAGGGGGTACATGGGAGAGACTCCTGACCCAGGCTTTGTTTTTTAAGTTTTTCTTTTGGAAACTTCCAGACATATACAAACGTTGAGAGTACAATGAACCCTCATGTCCCCATCACCCGGCTTCCACAATGATCAGTATTCTGCCATTCTTATTTCATCTGTCTCCTGATCCCACTTTTTCCCTTGAGTGTTGTAAAACCAACCCCCGATATCAGAGCATTTCTCCCATTTCAGATTCCTGGTTGCAGCTCTAACAGAGGAGGCCTGCCCTAACCAGTCTCCACGAAGGCAGGAAAGCTTCCTGGAGGCAGTGGCACCTAAACCGAGGCCTGGAGAAGGAGCAGGGTCAGCAGCCGGGTGACAGTGACAGGAGAGGCGGAGGAGGGCAGGAAGGGGGATAAGTTTCAGACCAAAGGAATACCTTGTACAGAGGTCAAAGGTGAGGGGAATATGGTGTGTTTAGCACATTGACACTCACCTGTGGTCTGTGGACCAGGAGAATGGGCATCACCTGGGAGCATGCTAGAAATTTAGAATCCAGGGCCCCAACCCAGGTGTAGCGATTCAGACTGCATTTTATCAGAATCCCCAGGGGATTCATTTGCAAATGCAGGTCTGAGAGGTAGTGGGTTAGGGGACTGCCTGAGGGTCGCTGCAGCTGGAAATTAGAACGGAGTGGTGTGAACGGAGCAAGGAGCAAGGTCAGGAAGGCCCCGAAAGCCAAGGCGAAGGCGCGAGCTTTACCCTGACCCCAGAGGAGGTGGGAGCCTGGGAAACAGGTTAGGCTTTTGCTCCTTTAGAAGCTATGGGGCGGGGGGCAGGGGGCTGGGCGTGGACCCAGAGCCCCACAGCCTTGCCTGGGTTGCATTTTCATTGTATCATTCAAACCCCAGCCTGGCTTCTTACGAGCAGAGTGGCTGTGACTTGATGAGCCTCCTTCCTCATCTGTCCCAAGCACGGCACTTTCCTTCCATGGGACCTTGAGTGCAGCGTCAATGAAGAGCGAATATGGAAATAGAGCCTGGTATTGATACGAGCAGAATTCAAATGGCATCAGAAATGCAGCAACGGCCTGGCTCCACACTCCTCCCTCCCCCAGCCCAGACTACAGTACCAGGGCCCTTCCCTTCCAGAAAGCCCTATGGTCAGGGAAAGAGCACAGAATTGAATTGGGGCTGGGGACTCAGCTTCTGGAGAAGTCAATTCAGTGCTCTGCTGAGAGGCAGCTCCCCAGCCCCACCTCCATGCCTGTTCCCATGCTGCCCACCTGCCCCTGCTCAGGCCAGGCCCCTCACCTGGAGTGCAGGTGTGCACATGTCCGTTTATTCCTCACTACTAAGTAAGCCACTATGTTTGGGACATTGTGCTCTGTGCTTTGGGGACCTGAGGATGAGTGAGGAACAGAACCCTCCTCCCCTCAGCCTGTCAAAATTCTTCCTATTCTTTGAGCTCATGCCCACCCCCTCTGTGGCGCCTCTCCTGACCATGCTGAGCTCCAGTGGCTGGGGAAGCTGCAGCCCAGTAATAGCAGAGTTGAGTGCCTCATGGGGACATGTCGCCAGGGGAGAACAGGCAGCAGGTCCTGAGGGGGCCAGGTCCCTCCCCAGGAGTCCTGTGCTGCGAGCAGGGACAAAGCTTGGCTGATCAGGGAGGGCCTGAAGGGGTCATTTGCTCAAGGTCAAAGGGCTGAGGAACCACATCTGGTGCCCAGGCTCCCTCTTTCCCGCCTCTCCTGGGTTGCACCTCCACAAGTGGCCACACGGGGTCAGTGTCCTTTCACGCTTGGGTTGGCACGGCTGGCCGGGGACAGCCCTGGACCCCATGGCTCTCTCTGCAGCGTCTTTCTGCAGAGAGTTCTGGCTAATTGTGAAAAGAAATTTTCCCTAAGGCTTGGAGCAACGTGGCCCATTAGGCCAGAGGGGCCCAATGGTCCAGGTGAGAAAGAAGAGCAGCGGATTATTTCCACAGTCTTGTTTCACTGAGAGGAGGCCCAGGGCCCTGCCCAGATGCCCTGCACAGGCTGGCTCTGTGCTCTCTAAGTTAAAAACAGGAGGTGCTCATGTGGGCTGATGTGGGATGGGCAGGAGCTGGGAAGGAGCCTGAGTCACGCGATTTTAGGAAGATGGAGGGCACGCCCCTCAGGAACACCTGGGGGTTCCAGTCAGCCGCAGACCACCTCTGCTGGTCCTGTTTTTAACAACTACAGGACACGTAGTCTCAGGTAGTGCTGGTGGCTGGGGCCTCCGGCCAGGCCACAAGGCCCGGGGGCTCGCTCTGCACCAGGGGGATGGCATGTGCTGGCACGTGGCCAACCACCCTGCCAGACATGGCCTCCTGGGGGAGGGTCCCCAGAGGCCTCGTCCTACAAAGGCGTGTCTCACTGGCTGGTAGACCCTCCTGCTCCCCACAGGGACAAGGTGTTCCTCAACCTCAAGTCACTGATGGCTCCCATGCCCTAAGCGATGAAGGCCAGGATGGAGACTGTCGGGGAGGAGTGGGCTGGGGACCCCAGGGGACTCTGAGGGCCAAGACTGGCCCTACACACACTAGACATCATTTCGCTCCATTAGGACACGACTGCAAATCACATCTGTAAGTTCACTCCCAGCTCAGTGTCCCCTTAGCCAGATTCTAAACGTGCCCATAGCCACTGTCCACCATGAAAGGAAGTGTGACCAAGAGATGTCAGAGTGGGAAAAGACTGCAGTTTTAATTGGTCTTAATTGAGGATGGTTATTATATCTCATTTTTCCAAATTTTACAAATGTTAAGCCATTGCTAAGGGCCACTCCCAGGAACTTGGAAGAGGTCCTTGCCAGCGAGGGGTCCTGAAGCTTCATGCTCGTCCCCCCGCGCCCTGGACGCATCCCTCTCCCCTCCCGCCCTCCCTCCTCCAGGCTGGCTTGCCTTCTTTGCTCTCCACCGCCCACCATGCCGTTGCTTTTGGCGGAGGGATTTCTTCCCCTCTCAGACGGAAGCCGGAGCAGATCTCGGTCCCCTGCCTCTCTGGGGCCTTGCTCTTCCTTGCAGTCAACACACAACCCTTCTAGGCTTTCCACTGATTTGACAAGTAGAGACAACAGACACGGGGAAGAAGACGGAGCCTTCTACCCTGCCTCTGCCGTCTTTGGGTGCCCCGGAGAGACAAAGGCACATGGGGGCGTGGATGGCGTACCTTCAGCTGGGACCAGAGGGCTGAAGTGGGTACTCCAATTTCTGAGAAACACATGCTTGCTCTCTCCCAGAATTAGTGTTGAAGGTCGCTGTTGACAAGATGAGATAGAGGCTGAGCAACTAGTGACTGAGGCGGGGGTCACTGCCACTTCTGCCAGACCCTACGTGAGTTGTCCCTGGCCCACCAGACCCTACCTGAGTTGTCCCTGGATGAGACCACAGCTCCTGAGGGCACAGGCTGTGTCTTGTTTATCTACATGTTCCCTGCACCCGGCATACTTCTTGGTACATAGTTGGTGCTCAATGAATGTTGAATTTAAAGAAGAGAATGAGGCTGGGGGATCTGACTGCTCCCGGGTGGCCTCTGAGGGCACGGTAAAGGCTGCTCTGTGTCCGAGTGGCCGTGGGCGTGTGAGGGCCAGGGGACTGCCTGTAACAGGCGGCAGCCAAGTGACTGGGGCCAGACCTGCTGCCTTCCCTCCCTTTGCCCACATTCTCACCTAAAACACTATTTTGTTTAACAAGGTCCTTCCTGTAGAAATCAGGCAAGGACCACCTGCAGCCTAGTGTTTGTTTATACACAGACATTTCTTCTGGGCATTTCTGGGGAAATTAGTATGCTTTTCCCAAATCTTGAATCCTGAGAAAAATCAATTGGGAAAACAGGAAAATGTATTATAATTCTCCTGTGGGAATCGAAGCTTAACAATCAACACAGAGACGTGGTTGGTTTGAAGGATGCCACGGACATCAAGTGAATCAGAAGCAGAAAGTGCTGACAACTCCGACTTGAAGGTTAAGGTCGACATTTTTGGGGAACCAGGGATGGGAACCTGTAGGAGAGACGTGGTCACCATATAATCAGTCTTGTTTAAGGCTGTTGCAATAGCATGACTATATGTTTGTGGCCCCGTCTGGTGCTTGAGTTATTGTTGAAAATAAATATTAATGGGTTTATATACTTAGTATACCTTTTTCAAATCCTATGAGTGGTGTTGCAAGAAATAACAAGTTTTGAAAGCAAATAAGTCCCTAAATTGGCACACAATGTAGTGCTGTTCACCTTGTGGGAGATCCACATGTTACATCATCTGAATCCCACCCAACAACATTCGCTGTTGTCTTCCTGTGTTTGAATATTCACTATCGCCAGCGTTCTTTATGATTACCACTAAATTTAACAGTTCTTATACATTAAACTAAAGCTTTTAGATATACATAGTAATGAGTAAGGTGTATAAAGAACGTTGAAAGTGTTTTAAGAATAACTTATGGTTTGGAGAACTTCCAAGAATTCCCAGGACTTCAGTTTCTTGTTCCTTAATCCTGAAGTTAAATATCTGTCAAGAATTTGGAAACACTATTTCAGCCTCAATGAGGATCCAATTTCGAGTTAGGGGACTGGGCAAATGGAGTTTTAAGGACCAGGACATTGGCTCGGAGAACTGTGAGGTTCACCCAGTGGCTGCTGGTAGACATCATTCCGGGTAGAGATCTCAGCCCAGGGCGCATGATTTGTGTTTGGGTTGGTGGGTTGCACTGAAGGGACTGAGAATCAGAAGGGATCTCGGGGGTTGTCCAGTGACCCTGCATTGCTGGGGCATCCACAACAGATGACACTATACCCACTGTTTCCTTGCACTTGACTCCCAGGCTCCCCACTGCCTCCAGCCCTGCAGAGGGGAGCGTTCACTTTCTTCCCAGGGAAATAAATTCTTTTGTCCTGCCCAGGTCAGGCTTTGGAAGGCAGTACAATCATCCCTTGTCCCTAGGTATCCACCGGGGATTGGCTCCAGGACCCCCAGGGTACCAAAATCCCCTGACCAAGTCCCTTATATAAAGTGGTGGCATATTTGCATATGGCCTACACCAATCCTCTTATATACTTTACATCATCTCTGGATGATTTATCATACCTCATGCAGTGTAAAGGCTAGACAAATTAGTTGTAAATACAGTGTGAATGCTATGGAGATAGTTGCCATCACACTGCAAATTCAAGTTTTGCTTTTTGGAAATTTAACAAACACATATGTATTTTTATCCAAAGTTGGTTGAATCCGCAGACGTGGAACACGTGGATACGGAGGACCCAGGGTATACGATCCTTTCACTTGGCTTCTCGTGTGGAAAGAGCTCTGGGTCTGATTCAGAAACCCTGATTTGAGTCCCGAATATGTCAAGTACAAGCCTTATCAGGCTGGCTTCTAACTGGTCTGTTTACAAGCGTGTTCCCCCAAGCTCTGAGGCTGGGGTACTAAAAAAAATACTGGTTAAATAAGTGAATAGATAAGCAAATGAATGAGTAGTTGAGGAAACATTTGTGAAAGGGCTGGCGCCTGATGGGCACAATGTCTGGTCATCGCAAGAGAAAAATAAGAACTTTTGGTTAAACAAGAATTGAAAACATACGTGTATCGTTCCTTCTTCCCCAAACTCCATTTACAAAGTTTTATTAAGACATTAAAAAAAAAGGTGTAAGCTCCCAAGGATGAAGATTAGAGATGTTAACAACTGTTTAAAAGACAGAATAAGGAGAAGCAGCCTGTCAGGGCTTGGGAGGCTGCAGGAGGCACCGACTCACTCAGAAGGAGGGGACGAGAAGGGGCAGAGAACACAGGGAGAGTCGGGACCCCCCCTCTCCTGCCCTCACCCTTACGGGAGATGGGAAGTTTATTCACTGCAGAAACAGACCAGACAGACCAGTTTCCAGGTCACCAGGCCCAGTGGACTGGGAGAAAGACATGCACTGAAGTCAAGCAGCTGAGTGCCAGGCCCCAGACTGTGCCCTGAGACCCCACTCTGAGCTGAGCAGCCCGGCAACTGGAGGTGCTTCCAGGTGGGCAGTTGGTGGATTCCTCTTTGGAAAAACTGGCCAGTCCAAGAGAAAAGACCTACATGATTGAAATCTGGGTCCTCCCCCCAAAACAAGCAGGTCTCAGCCTGGTCACTCTGTAGAGAACGCCAGTGGGTCCTATGTCCGGTCCCCACACTGGCTCAGAGTCCCCACTCAACCACCCCCTGACAGCCCACCCAGGGTCCCCAGAGTGGGAGAGTATCTTTAGTAAGCCAACAAACACAAACTCTGCCTTGTGTTCCAGTTTTAGGGAAAACGCTCAGAAAACAGTCCCCAGGCGTCCCTCAGGGAGGTTGCAGGTTGACTTCCAGACCACCACAGTAAAGCAAATATTGCAATAAAGCAAGTCACATGGAGGTTTTGATTTCCCAGCACATATAACAGCTACGTTTCTACTACCCTGTAGTCTACTAAGTGTGCAACAGCATCGTGACTAAAAAACAATATACACACTGTAATTAAAAAAATATTGCTAAAAAATGCTAACCATCACCTGACAGTGCAGGGTTGCCACAGACCTTCCATCTGTGAAAACCTCAGTATCTGCCAAGCATGACAAAGCGAGGTCTTCCTGCGCATATTTAAAAGGACTGCCGCTCTTGCGGCAGGAAGAGGACAAGCGGGACTATTGTCGCCTGCTAGGAGTTGGCACTGAGTTTCCCAAACCACGCTTTTTATGAAAAAAGGTTCACACGAATTTCAAACCATTAATATTATTCACATGGCCGTAGATTTATGATGAACATAATTGTCGAAATAATGTTTCACAAATATGATGACTAATTCAAGAACAGGAGGTGTTTTCTATGCATTTCTCATATGAAAAACCAGTTTTAATGCAAATAAAGTTTCTTATTTTTTATTCCTTGGGTGTCAGGAGTTTTTAAGAATAGAAAATAGAGTGTACTGCGAAATGCCATCTGATTTGGGATTTTTAATTTGATACCAGTGGGTTTACCTCGCAAAGCATTTTATGGAAAAAACTCAGATTATTTTTTTCCTTAAGTGAAGAGTGCATGTGTGTGTGTGTGTATGTGTATATGTATATGTGTGTATATATATATGTATATATATAAATAAAATACCATTTAAAAGGTATTTTAAAGGGAGGCTTATTTATGTTTCCCAGTTTGGATTTATGTATTTTTTATCCATACCAGACAACTGCCAATGTTAAAGATGGAGACAAAACAAGCAACCAAAGGTAAACAGAAATAAAGAGTTCAGCAAACCAAAGATAATGTAAGATGCAGAAGAAACCTTAAACAATTAAATTCATCCTCGGAAAGACCAGGACATAAAGAATGAGGATGCCATTTATGTAGATACACACCCCTGGAGACCAAGAAATAGTTCTTGGAAATATGACAGTCAAAATAAATTCAGTAGGAGGGATGGAACATAAATTTGTGAAAATCTCTCAGAAAGTAGAACAAAAAGACGGAGATATGGAAAGTAACCTGGTCAGATATCATACACTAGAGAAGTTCCAGTGGCAGAGGCCAGGGGAAATTGAGGATATTATCAATAAATTAATACAAGGAACATATTCAGCACTGAAGCCGTAAGTCACCAGTGTGACAGGTCCCACAGGGCACCAGCAAGAAGAATGAAAATACAGCCACCCCAAGGTACTTAGTCTTCAATTGTCAGAACATCAGAATAAAGAGATGATCCTATCAGCTGGTGGTGTAGAGAAACAGTTCACGCCAAGATCAACAGTGAGAAGGGGATGAGGTTTCCCACCAGCAGCAGTGGGAACCAGAAGACAAGGAAAGGATGCCTTCAAAATAATGGGCGAAATGCCTTCCAGCTTCTACTTCCAGCCAAACCCTTACTCTTGGGAGGACAGACTAAAGGCATTTCAAACCTGTTGGCTTTAAAATGATTTACCTCCCACGCTCCCCTGTCTCAGGAAGCTCCTGGAGCAGGAGCTCCACCAAAATGAGGGAGTAAACCAAGAAAGAGGAAACTGGGGGTGCAAGAAACTCTGGAGGGTGGGACGGGGAATCTCCTGGATGACAGCCCTGCGGTCTCTCAGGCCCAGGAGGCTGGGAGCTGGGGGACAGATGTCTCAGAGCAAAACCCAACGTGGCCCATTACCTGGGTATCAGATCACAGAAACAGAAGTTTTGAAGGAAAAAAATGAAAGACAGGTACACAGAGAAGAAAGCAAACAGAAAAGGCAGTTCTTGATGTGGGGGCAGGGCGGGGGGACGCTGTACAGGAAGGAAAAGTGTCATCTGGCACCAGGAGCCTCAGCTGGGAACAGTGTCTACTTAGTCATAACACAAACACTCAGTATCAATTTTTAAATGTCGCCACACAACTTCCTGTGAGGTGGGAGAGTGGAAATGTGTGTATGTACTGGGGGCGGGGAAGGGTGTATAAGAGAGAATTCTTTATCTTTTGTAGTGGAAGTCAGTAAAGAATGTCTAAAATGAAAAATAGATTTAAAAATAGCCTTTAAGAGGGGAGGGTATAGCTCAAGTGGTAGAGTGCATGCTTAGCATGCACGAGGTCCTGGGCTCAATCCCCAGTATTTCCATTCAAAAAAAAAAATTAAATAAATAAACCTAATTACCACCCCTACCAGAAAAAAAAAAAAAAAGTAAAAACTAGCCTTTCAAATATGGAGGTAAATTTTTTAAAAAGCTACAGGAGATAAAGGTGGCTGCCCTGGGGTTGGGGCTCAGAGGGGGATGGGGTGGCAGAGGACTCTGGTTTTCTGTGATCAGCCTTGAAGTACTATTCAAGCTGAGAATACGCATATCCTGTATTTTGTGCTAACAACAAAAGCTAATGGCAATCCCCCAAACTTCTGCACCCCTCTTTTCTACTGCAACCCCACCAGGCTCCCTGCACTCAGAAACCCGTTCTCCATGCATCACAGAAAGGGCTTCTCAAGTCCCCTGAAGCCCAGCAGAGTTAGCAAAAGCAGAAGCAGCCCCCGTGCTCTTCGTGAGAGACAGGAACTCAGCCAGCAGCGCACCGGCGGGTCAGAGCGCTATTCCCTCACCTTCCTTCCATGCTGCTGGGCGCCTGCCAAGACTCAGTTCTCTACTAAATCAAACCCTAAATCTCCTGCCTCACCCCCACACCAGATCCAGCCAAAACGACTTTGCAGGAGGATTTATTAAACTGGAGGAACTTACAAAGAGGGGGAAACTCTCACACGCACTCCCCTCACACCACCAGGCATCTTCAGATGCTCTTGTCCTCTGGAGAGAGCAGAATGGACGGGCTGCCCTGGGAGACCCTGCACATCGGAAACTCATTACAGATGTGCGCTTCAGAGTAAGAGGGACACTTGGAGACCTGTACATTTCAGAAGTTTGGGGGTATAAATGTGTTGCCTGGAAACCAGAGACCAAATAGGAAACAGGAAACCCCAGGAGAGAGAGGCTTAAATATTTCAGCATCATTTCCAGAGTTGAAGGCTGCTTGCCAATGCCTGAGGGCAGCTCTGGTCCTCCTTTCTCCCCAGCCTCTGATCATCAGAGCTCCTCCCGCCTCGTGGCCCTCCATCCCAACCTCGCTTTGCACCTCTTAGGGAGAGGCTGGATTCTTAAAGGGTCCACACCAGAGTCCATGTACACACAATCTCACACACACACACACACACACACACACACACACACACACACGAAGCCGTTTTCTGGCACTGGATTCTGATGAAGCTGGACGTTTAACAGAAACATCGGCTCACACCTCCAGACGTCCTGCAGCTGCAGTGGCTGCCCGGGGCCGGGGCTCTGACTTACGGCTTCCATTTGTGTGACCCTGGGTGAGGCTGGGTCTGTCTGAGTCTGTCCCAGAATCTGTAGCCAGAGCAGAGTTGGGGCCAAGCTTGGAGAGTTCCTGGGACACAAGGGAGCCCAGGGCATGAAACTCAAGTAGCCCCCCATCTGAACACACCAACCGTTCTTTCTCTGAGGCCGACACGGGCCTGGCCAAAGGGGCCCCCTTTGGTGTGCCCTGTCCCTTATGCTCTGTGTCTTTGTCTGTCACTGAAACCCATGTAGAACCCCTCCCCACTTCCCACCTGAAGACCTCCTGGGGGCTCCAGCTTTTTGTGCTCACCCCTCCTCCACAGCCTGCAGCTCTTTGACCACAGTTCTCACTTGGCTTTAGCATCTGCACGCTGGGATGTTTAGGGCGTGTGTGGTGTGAATTTCAGGGTCAGGCAGACCTCGTTTTCCATCACCAGCTGGATTTGGGGCAACCTAACCTCTCTGAGTCTCAGTTTCTTCATCTATAAAAACATGGACAATCCTTTTCTGTCAGTGGTATTGTGAGGATTGGGGGATATAAAATATCTGGGTCTTGAACAGACCTTTCTGCAAAGATCTACAAATGGTCAACAAGCACGTGGAAAGATGCTCAACATCGTCAGTCACCGGGGAAATGAAAATTAAAGCCACAATGAGCCACCACTCCGCACCTACTGGAATGGCTGTAATAATAAAAAAGAAAAATGAAAAATAGCAAGTGTTGACGAGGATGTGGAGAAATCAGAACCCTCATACTTTGTTGGTGGGAATATAAAATCGTGCAGCTGCTGTGGAAGACAGTTTAGCGGTTCATCAGGAAGTTAAACACAGAATTACTATATAACCCAGGAATTCCACTGTTAGATGTATACCCCCCAAAGAATCAAAAACAGATACTCAAATAAAAACTTGTACGTGAATGTTCATAGCAGCACTATTCACAATAGCCAAAGGGTAGAAACAAGCCAAATATCCTTCAACTGATGCATAGACAAAGAAAATGTAGTCTAACTACACAGTGGAATATCATTCAGCTGTGAAAAGGATGAATACATGCTGCAACATGGTAAATCTATGGTAAGTGAAAGACGCCAAAAGCAAAGGTCACTTATCATATGGTCCCATTTATATGAAATATCCAGATTAGGTAAACCCACAGAATCAGCAGATAATTTTTTTTTTTCTGGCTGGTAAATATTTTATTTAGTGGTGCCCCTGGTGCTATTTCTGGTGCAGATCTGACTCTTCTGTAGGGAAATTTCCAGTGTGAATGTGAGAAGACAGACCCACAAACTAGCCCTGGTAAATCGGATAAATAGCAGGACGTGTGCATGAGGTTTCGTGGGAAAATGGATGTGGGAGTGGTTGACTCCACTCTGAAGAGTGGGCACTGTGGCTATTTTTCAGTATCACCAGGTAAACATGGGCAGGAGCTCCCTCAAGCAGAGGACATGGCTTGGGGAGAAACAGCAGATTAGTGGTGGCCAGGGGCTGGGGAGAACGCTGCTTAGTGTGTACAGGGGTTCCTTCTGAGGTGATGAAAATGAGCCAGATAGAGGTGACTGTTGCAGAGCATTGTCAAGGTACTGAATGCCACTGTGTTGTACACTTTGTCATGCTTAATTTTATGTTATGTGAATTTTACCCCAATTTAAAAAAAAAAAGCATCTTCTCTACAGGCCTGTGTTTGGTGAGGGATGAAGATCTTTGTTTTTCAAACTTGGCTGCACATAGGAGCCACCAGTAAATGTGGACGCCTGGGTCCCACACCCAGAGGTTCTGGTTTAATTGTCATGAGAAGAGCCCTGAATATAGAGACTTGTGGAGGCTCCCCAAGGGATTCCAGCACCCAGGACCTTCCGTTCTGTTTCCACCTGGCTGGCACCTCTTCACCCCCAGCTTGCAGGCTTGCTGAGGGCTCCAGGGCAGCTAGACAGAGTGCCCTTGGCTGACCTTGGTGTGCTTCATTACAACTTGTGTCAATAGGGTCTGATCTTGTACTTGAGCATGTGAATGTGGGAGGCAGTGAGAAGTTAGATTTATATGTGAACATGTGAAGAAATATACAAGGCCTGGAGGGTATGTGTATGAGGGTAAGTGAGGGTGGCCAGCCATGGCCTTAAACCCTTCTACCTTGAAGGAATAGTTCCAGGTATTTCCTACACAAGTTACCCATGGAGCCAACCCCAAAGTGTTACATTAAGCCAAGGGAGGAGGGTGTCTAATTGTTCTGACAACAGCGTTGGGGAAATTCTCAACATGTTTTTCCACTGCTGCATAACAAACCAGCCCAGAACACAGTGGCTTAAGAACCCTTTACAACAGTGAGATAACACCTCACAACCATTGAGGTGCCTACTCTCAAAATAAACAACACACAAAAACCTAAAAAACAGAAAACAGTAAGTGTTGATGAGGATGTCGAGAAATTGGGACGCTTGTGCACTTTTGGTTGGTATGTAAAATGGTGCAGCCACTCTGGAAAACAGTATTCCTCAAAAAATTAAAGACAGAATTACTAAATGATCTAGAAATTCCACTTCTGGGTTTATACCCCAAAGAATTGAAAACTCGAAGAGATGTTTGTACACTCCTGTTTATAGCAGTATTATGCACAATATCCCAAGGATGGAAGCAACTCAAGTGTCCATCAATGGATGAATGGATAAATAAAATGAGGTATATACATACACACCACAGAATATTATTTAACCTTAAAAAGGAAGGAAATTCTGACACATTATACCATGGATGACGCTTAAAGACAATATGCTAGGTGAAATAAGCCAGTCACAAAAGGACGAACACTGTATGATTCTACTTGAATGAGCTCCTTAGAGTAATCAGATTCACAGAGACAGAAAGTAGAATGGTGGTTGCCAAGGGCTGGGGTGAGGGGGCAACAGAGAGTTACTGTTTAGTGGGTATGGGGTTTTAGTCTGGGAAGGTGAAAAGAGTTCTGTGGTTGGATGGTGGTGATGGTCACCCAACAACATGAAGGTACTTAATGCCACTGAACTGTAGACTTAAAATTTATCATCTTAACCCTTTTTATGTAATGTGTATTTTACTACAACTTTTAGGAAGTTTATATACTACCTCCCACCAAAAAAACTCCAACAAAAACCCAGTTGATTATCTCTCATGATTCTGTGGGTTCCCTGGGCCTGCCTGGGAGGTATTTTTTCCCATGTGATGTCAGCTGGGGCTGCAGTCAGCTGGGGCTTGGCTGGGCTCACTCACATGGGTGGCACTCTCGGGGGGACATCTGGAAAGGGGGCTCAGCTGGGACCTGGGATGATGGGGCCTCTCATTCTCCTTGTAGACTCAGGGTCTCCTCCTTCCCAAGTGGCCTCTCCACATGGTCACTCCAGCAGGGTAGCCAGACCTCTTCCATGGCGGTGCGGGGCTCCCAAAGGCACAGAGGCAGGAGCTGCCAGGCTTTCTTGTGGCTCTGGCCACGACCTGACACAGCGTCCCTTCCAGCACATCCCATTGGTTAAAGAGAGTCGCAGGCCCAGCCTGGGTTCAGAGGAGGGCCCTACACAAGGGTGTGGACACTGGGAGGTGGAGAGGGTCACTGGGGGCCATTTTTACAGACTGGCTGCCATGCTCAGCGTTTCCAGGACTGGGGTTTATGACCTCCTCCATTCTCCTCTACCCATGTCTCTGTCTGCCCAATCCACCCCTCTTCTTGGGTTCCTCACCTTGAGGAACGGCACAGCCATCTGGTCCCCTAACCTGAGCCCAGACTCATCCCTGATGTCCCCCTCTCCCTCCCCTGTCCGTCCCCCGCCTACTCAGTCACCAGGAAGTCCTGCCTTCTGTATCCCAAACACCCTACTCCTCCCCAACCCACTGTCATGGTCTTCCTCTAGGCCACATCCAACCCATGTGGACTGGCCTCCTGGACTGGCCCCCTCCAGCCTCCCCAAACCACAGAGTCTGTGGGTCCTGTCCTCTTGAAGTCTTCCCACCTCGCTGAGTCTCCACAGCGCCAGGGCAGAGCCATCACCTTCCCTGGCCGCCCAGTCTAACACGGTCCCTGGTGCTCTCCCTGACGGGGCTGGCTTTCACTTTCGTCACAGAACTGCTTACGCCCCCTGCTCTGCCCTGACTCCTCTTCCCCTTGTTTCTGCTTCCTGCTGTGTGTTCCTCATACTTGTACTTATTTACGTGCCTTCTCTTTCCATAGGCTGAAACGTGTGGGATTATTACTCATCTTGACTTTTTTAGATTTTAAAAGAGATGCCAGTTTCACATGGTTCCAGCCAATAGATTACGAGTGATGTGTAGCTGAGTGGCTTTGTATCTTGGGGTCTTCAGCACCTGGCACAGGGTTTTAACTAGTCAGTCCTGTGGATCAGGCCTTAGGAAAGAATCTCAGAAAGTCCAGAGGAAACACAGGCATGAGCCCAGGGACATGAAAAAGTACATGACGTGAGAGGGGCAGGAGGCTCCAGAAGAGAAGGTTCCGAGAGCAGAACCAGGAATAACCTCCGTGAAAAAGAACACTTCTAAGTACACGGAACGGGATTTTCTTTTAAAAGCTCTTAACGTGGAAGAACATGCGTCGGTCCTGGATGATGGGCAGAGAAACAAGGACAAACTCAAGAGAAGAACAAGGACACTTTCTGAAGAGTGTCAGGAAATCTAAAGCCGAGCTTTGCAAAAACAAGTGTTTTTGTTTGGTTATTTTTTATTTACTGTAGTTGCTTGTGGCTCCATTTGTTTCCTTTTGCTGCTATAACAAATTACCACAAATTTAGTGGCTTAAAACAACACAAATTCAGAGAGGGAAGGAACAGCTCAGTAGTAGAGGGCAGCGCTTAGCATGCATGAGGTCCTGGGTTCAACCCCCAGTACTTCCATTAAAAATGAACAAAGAAATAAACCTAATTACGCCCCCCCCCCCAAAAAAACACCCTGAAACAAACAACAACAAAAAACAACAACACAAATTCATAATCTTACAATTCTGGAGCTCAGAAGTCTAACATGAGTCTCAATCAAGGTGTGGGCAGGTCTGCATTCCTTCTGGAGGCACTAGGGAAGAATCTGTTTCTTCGTCTTTTCTAGCTTCTGGAGGCGCCCGCAGTCCTTGGCTAGTGGCCCCTTCTGCCGTCGTCAGAACCAGTAATGTGGGGCCATGTCTCCCTCATGCTGCCATCTCTTCTATCACCCTGTATTGTCTCCTTTTTCCACTTTTAAGGACACTTGTGACTCCCTTGGCCCAACAGGATAATCCAGGGTAATCTCCCTATTTTAAGGGCAGCTGATTAGCAACCTTAATTCCATCTGCAACCTTACATTCTTGAATTCCATCTGTATCCTCTTTCCCAGGTAACAACACATTCACAGGCACTGGGGATTAGGATGTGAGCATCTTGGGGGGACCATTCTGTCTGCCACAGTTGTTTTAATTTTGTTTGGAAGGATAAGAAAGATTAATAAAAAGGGGATAGACCCACACTACTTGGTGGTAAATGTTAGTGGCTGTCAGAACCCATTCAGATGCTATCTGCTCCACAAAGGGGAAAACAAACAATTTTAAGAGGAAATTGCAACATGACATGGAATGAGGTAGTGTAGCAGAGAATTTGGGTCATGAATTCAAGTGTGCATGAAAGGTCACTACTTTCTATTTTCTTCAAATTGGCAAGCTCCTGTCCTGCCAGCTTGGCAGGAAACATAATTTAAATTATTACAAAGGCTCCTCCCCAAAATTCAGGGGCCGGACCTCTGAACCATCAATCACTCATCATCACCACTACAATCCTACCTGCCAGGCACTGCTCTAAGTATCTACACATGTGAACTCACTTAATCCTCATAACAATCCTGAGACAAGTAATACTATCATCTCCAGTTGTACAGATGAAGAAACTGAGACCCAGAGAGATTCAGGATCTTCCCTGAGGTCACACAGCTCCAAGCCAGAATGGTTGTGGTTGACATCCTCCTTGTGTGAATTCAGAGTGATCCCATGAAGGGCTTTCTCTGTTTTAATGCCACATGTGGGGTGGGGAAATCATTGATGAGATGGGGCACCCTGATACCTGTGCCCTACCTTCTCCAAGGGTGCATGCAACCACTGACCCAGGTCTCACCACTTCCTCAGCACTGCTCAGTCCTGCTCCTTCCCACCCTGATTCATGATATTTTTTCCTTTGCCTCGGGGGATTTTGTCCCCTACTCCTGCAATCACCATTAAAAATATTTCTCATAATCTCTTGAACCAATGCCAGGAATAGACAGCCAAGTTAGTGCTTCTATTTTTGGCCTCATTGTACAAAACTACCCTCATGGGAAGGAACACATAAGGACCCAGCTACCTTCATCAATCTGGGGCCAGGACATTTAAAGGAGGAATTAACAAGAAATTATCCAGTTACACAAGAAAGGGAGTTTCTGGCACATTTAACCTAGTTCAGATACATCCCAGAGCATGGACAGAATCTGCAAAGAATATGCCCAAATTCTGCTTGGTTGGTTGGTCCTCTGTGAGGCATCTTGGAAAAGGAGGAAGGTGTCAGGAGACTGGCAGGATTTTGAACCAAATTTTTAAAAATGGAAAAAGAGGTAGACTCCAAAACCAACCTACCTGAAACTTGGAAAATCCCCTTGAAAAGATTATTAAATACACAATTCGTAAGACTGAAACAGAAGAAATGGCCTCATTTCCTTAATAGTGTGGTCACCAGACTGGAGGATTAGGGAGATGTTATACTCTGGATAGAAACATAGACCTTAATAAAGACTCTCATGACAAATGAATCACCCAGGTGATAACCTGGTTAGATAGTGTTACGGACTGAATGTTTCCCTGAAATTCATATGTTGAAGCCCTAACCACCAAGGTAATGGTATGTGGAGATGTGGGGTCTTTGAGAGATAATTAGATTCAGAAAAGGTCATGAGGGTGGGACCCTCACAATGGGATTAGTGCCCTTCTGAGAAGAGGAAGAAACACCAGGTTTCTCTCTCTCTTCACCGCACGGGGACACAGTGAGAAGCTGCTGTAAGCCAGGATGAGGGTTCCCACCAGAACCTCCCCTGCTGGCACACTGATCTTGGACTTTCAGTCTACAGAACTGTAAAAAGATAAAACCTCCATTGTTCCAGCCACCCAGACTGCATTATTTCGCTATGGCAGCTCAAGCTGACTAATACAGGTGGGTTGGTAGCTGGCTCAACAGAAGTTCTTAGAAAAGGTTTATTAATGGAATTCTATCAAAGGGGGGTGGGCAGGGATTGGGGCAGACCTAAACTGACACATACAGGGTACTTAGGTCCTGTGCCTCTGTTGCTGAGAATGGAAGGTAAGGATGCCAGGAGGGAGGAGAGAATTTTTTAGGGTGCGGAACCTAATTTAAAGGTGGGAAGCACAAGCAAGAAGAGATACTTCTTTCCAAATGTTTTAAACTAACATTGCTCCAGGCCTTACATGACCACCACAGAAGGGACCCTGACCCCACAGCCAGAGCCCATTGGCCCAAGATTGTGGCTACAGAGGGCCTGGTTTGCACAGACCAGCAGGGTTGACCAAGTGCAGCCATTTTGGGGGGACAAGCACACTTGTCCAGAAGTCGTGGCTCATGTGTGTTCTTATTACGGAGGGTCGCTAGAGCTGTCATTCTCTCCTAACCTGTCTCCCTGCTTCCCCTTTGACTCTCCACACAGTTATCCTCTTCAATCTTAGATCAGAACTCTCCAGTCACTCCTCCTCCCATCAGGGTAGAAGCTGAAGTCCTCCCCTAGGAAGCCCCACGGGGTCTGGCTCCACCCTCCTCTCTCAGCTCAGCTCCTCGCCCACCCCTCGCTCACTCCACCCAGGCCCCGCCCACCTCCTTGCTCTTCCTGAAACACACCAGGCTTTGGGCTTTGCACAGGCTGTCCCCTCCATTCACAACATTCTTCCTCCAGATACCGCTGTGGCTCACTCCCTCACTTCCCTCAGGTCTTTGCTCAGGTATCATTTTCTCAACAAAGTCTACCCTGACCACCCTATTTAAAATTGCAGCCCTCAATTCATTATGTTTATAGTCTTTCTCCCTTTGCCAGAAGATAAGCTCTCTGAGGACAGGGATTTTGGTCTGTTTCATTCACTGCTGTATCCCAAGCATCCAGAGCAGTGGCTGGTTCATTGGATCCCTTAGTAATCTCTGCTGCCACTTCCTGTTCTGCCCCTTCTGCGTAGGGTAGGACCACATTCTCCCCACTCTCCTGAGTGACATGTGCTACTTCCAGAAGGGACACTTAAGCACCAGTGTGTGACTTGCCCCCTTCAGCCTGTTCGTTTGCCCCCCATCTCTTAGTCAGGACTGGATGGAGTAGAGCCCCTACAACTTGAGGTGCACAATAGCATCGGCAAGAAAGACACCTTGCTGTTTTGAGTCATTGAGATAATGGGGATGTTTGTTACTGCAGCATAACCTAGCTGATCTTGACTGATACAGTAGCCCTTTATAAATATTTAATAGTCAGTGAATCCTTTGGTTGCCTTCATAAAGTCCTCAGCTAAAGAACTCCACTCTAGTACTGATATATATATATCATGTATTATAATAATAATTATTATTATTAGTTATTTTTTGAGTGCCACTTAAAGTTTGCAAGGCATAGATCTAAGCATTTTACATGTACTTATCCATTTAATTCCCAATAATTAAATATGAAATAAATGCTATTATCCCACTTGTCAGATGGGGAAACTGCAGCATGGAGAAGTTCAGGCCAGACCCACTGGTTAATGCCTGACTTTCATTAGTCACCATTCTGGAGTTCACAGTGGATGCACCCCAGCCCCTGCAGAGCATAGTCAAAACGTGCCAACTGGCCATGGGGATACCTGCAGCCATCCTCTCTTTATATTCCTGCCGCCTCTG
Organism: Camelus ferus; assembly: GCF_009834535.1. NCBI lineage: Eukaryota > Metazoa > Chordata > Mammalia > Artiodactyla > Camelidae > Camelus > Camelus ferus. The sequence continues at coordinate 5,153,607 of NC_045716.1, forward strand.
GATGTGGAGTGAGACAGGAATGTGTGTTCGGAAACAGGGAGGGGCAGACAGCTTGCTAACCTGCCGTGCTGGGTCACAGGTCACCTGGATGACTCCATGTCTGGTTAATATCTCAGGATGTTTTAAGTGGTTTGGCTGCCAGTAAAATTCCCCAAAATATGCTTTGGGGGAAAAACACCCAATCATCCAGAAAAAAAAAATCCAACCCCCACCCTTGTCCTTTAATTTTTAAATTCTTTGTGTATTCTTTGGGAAAATTCAGTCCATATGTTTCTCAGCCTTTTATACACTGAAATGTTTCCTATGGAATATTTGACTTCCCCAAACCTCAGAACCTCCCCCCACTTTCCCCTCCCTGTCTTCAGCATCACCCCATCACTCCCAACACTTAAAATGCAGGAATTCATGTCCCAGCAAAATCAAACCTTGGGGGAAGCACTAAAGCTGTGCCCTGAGAATCCTGAATGGCTCTGAGCCGTTGAGATGCCTGCGGGGGCATCCACCCAGGGCCTGACACCTCCGAGCATCACTAGTCGCAATGGACAGGCTGCCCTCCTCCATTCCACGTGTGTCCCACTCCCTGAGCGTTGCTTATGGAGCAGTGGAGGCAGACCTCGATGTCTCTTTACACACTTGGAGTCAGAACAGTCAGACAGTACAAAGATTTATGTGAAACTAGGTGGCGATTCACGTTTCACAGGGAGCCTGGAGCCTCAGTGGGGAGAGTCTCAAGATAGCTCTACCCACTCCTGACGGCGGCTCTTCATCGAGGGCCAGCTTGAGACAGGGAGTGGAAAGGGGAGCCGGTGTAGTGCAGCAGGGCTGAAAGGCAGGCTGCACGGGGGCTTCACGCCAAGCTCCACGTGGTGGAAGTGATAATAATTATTAATGCCTGACATTTGTGTAACACTTCATAGTTTAAAAAAAGCTGTCAGCAGCTTGATGTAGCCAGTAGTTTGGAGCCAAAACATCTAGATTCCAATTCTTTGTCCTAGCTGTGCAACCCTGGGCAAATCACCTAACCTCTCTGAGCCTCCATTTACTCATCTGTGAAATGAGGACAATAACAACTCCTGCCTCACAGGCTCGTCGTGAATCTGTGAGAAAACATGAGCGAATTCACCTTCTAATTATGAAGCACTAACAGCTAAAGCTGGCTGTTGTGGAGTTGACACCTCATCTCTCTTGCTGCTCAAATCTTGACGCTCAAGAGCCTGACTGTGCCCAGGGATGACAAATGAATTTTCAATTTTCCATATTTTTTTCTACACAGGAAAGCAGATGCCACTCTCCAGCTTACCTTCCTGTCTTGAGTGCACCCGGTTGCCAGCGGTACGTGTGGGTCCCAGGATTCTGGTGCAGGCGTCTGCTGGGGCCCATTTCTAGGAGGCACTGTGGGTCCCCCCAAGAGGAGAACTCGTCCTAAGGGAGGACAGGTGGAAGGCAGGGCTTGGGGTGGCTGTCCAAAGCAGAGGGGCGGCTCTGAGTACCTCTGAGGAATCCCAGCAGGAAGGCCAGGGACACAAGGGATGAAGTGATTTCCCTAAGTGCTCCGTCAGACCCGGAGGGCAGGCCAGCTTGAAGCTGAGGTGCAAACCCCCACCCCCTAGGATGGGGTGCCGTGTGGAGAAGCCTCAGCAGCCATCTGCAGGGGACCCGGGCACCAAGCGATGCCTTCACGGGGGCTGGGAGGAAGGCACTGCCAGGCTGCCTTGGTGCCACGGAGCCACCCCGGGGACTCCCAGAACGAGGCTACCTTGAAGTGGGCGTCCCAGGATAGCCAGTGGGGGCAGAGAGGGCAGCACTGCTAGTCCTGTGACCCTGACACTCTTGGCCTTGGGGTTCCATTGGGCTCTCCAGGTGCCTCTATCTGAGCAGGAGTGAAAGTCTGACAAAGTTAAGAAAGCATCACCAGCCAGTGTGATGCAAGTTTGCGGAGAGGCCTCCAGGTGAGATGTGTTTTTACGCACATTAGGATCACCTGGGGAGCTTTGAAACCTGCCAACGCCCAGGCGTCACCCCATAGCAACTGTCAGAATTGACGGAGGCAGGACCCAGGCATCAGTAGTCTTTGAAACGCCCCAGTAACATGGATAGACCTAGAGAATATTGTGCTTAGTGAAATGTCAGACAGAGAAAGACAACTATTGTATGATATCCTTACATGTGGAGTCTAAAAAAATAATACAAATGAATGTAGACAGAAAACAAACTTGTGGTTACTAAAGGGAAAGTGCAGAGGGACAAATTAGGGGAATGGGATCAACAGACAAACTATTGTATATAAAACAGATAAGTAACAAGATATACTGTACAGCACAGGGAATTATACCCATTACTTTGTAATAACCTCTAATGGAACATAATTTGCAAAAATACTGAATCACTATGCTGTACATATGATACTCACACGATATTGTAAATCAACTATACTTCAATGAAAAGCAAACAAACAACGCCCCAGGGGACTCGAATGTGTGGCCAAGTTTGAGAAAAGGTGATCTAGGGAATTAAAAAGAATCCCCATGCCTCAGCCTCTCCCCAAAATAATGAAATCTGACTCTCTCTGGGGCTTGGGCATCCTTTTGGTTGGTTTTGACAGGTCTCCAGGGGGTAGTAATGTGCATGGGGGTGAGAACTTCTGATGAGGCCCAAAGCCCTCATTTGGCCCTTAAAGAACCTGCAGCCCAGAAAGGTCAAGGTATTTGCCCGAGGACATGTAATACACGCTGGGACCAGGCCATGAATCTAGCTCCGGGGCCCTGAATCCTAATGCAATGCCCTTCCTATCACATGGGGCAGTCGACCCTTGACCCTCGTGGAGAGTCCCTCTAGCCATTCATTTCACAATTTAGGTGTTGAGTTGGCACAGCTGGGCAAGAGGTTGTGCGAGCACCCTTGACTTTGATTAGAGAGCTTGCATGGGGGCCACCCTCCCCTCTCCTGACCTTTGTCAAACTCAAAGGGCAAAGTCCTTTGGAGAGACATCACCCAACCCCAATGGGAAGAGATTTAGCATTCTTTGCAGGCTGAGACTGATAACAGACAGCGATGATAAGACATGAGCTAGTGTGGGGTAAAAATCTAGAAGAAAGAGCCCGACCCCGAGGTATCTGGGCTGCACTCAGCCTGCACTCTCCTGGAAACTGCCTGGAGCTTGTATGCCTCTTGCCATGACTCACAGTGCTCTTTCTGTCCCTCCCATCATGTGGTTCCGTGGGAGCACCATGGGTTTGGAGACAGACTGCCCTGGTTTTCCTCCAGCATCAGCACCAACAATAAATCCTGGAAACCAATGTTTACCGAGTGCCTCCCGTGTGCAGGCTCTGCACCTGCGTGTCTTTGGCTTCTCTTAATACTCAGAAGAATGAATTCTCCGGTAGGGGTCATTAGTGCCCATTTCACAGACAAGAAAATAGGGCTTGAGGAGGTTAATCGCTTTCTCCAGATCACCTGGGTAGTGAGTGCCGGAGCTGGGATCTAAACTCAGGTGCGAAGTCCGTGCCTTCTCTTGTGGAGCACCCGGCCTCCCAGCATGGGCCGCACCCAGCTCACTTTAGTCAGCCCCGAGCTCCTCTTCATCTGTCAAAACCCTCCTTGTTGTTTGGGACCTCAGGGACTTGCTTCCTGCCCTGGTAACCCATGCCTACTCTGGACTTATCCTGGTGTCTCTGCCGCCTCATGGTGCCGACTCCCGTTGTCTTCTTTGTTCCTGGGTACCCGACTCACGGGAGGAGCCCAGGAATGCGCGGTGGTCTCTGGCCAGCAGCGCCTGGGATCCTCGAGCCCTGTGAGGAGACACACAGGGGCTGGGGCAGCAGACCCCCTCTCCCCACTCTGCCCCACCCTGACCTCACCTCCCGGGGTCTCCTCTTGGGTTCAAGAGGTCTCCTTCCCAAGGGACGTCTTTCAGCTCCAAACATGTAACTAGGGGATGGTAACCACAAGCTCTGATCCGATTGTCGTGAACTTCCTTGGCATGGGCAGTGGATTGGTACCTTAATTTTGTAAGACAATTTCGTTATTAGCACAACTTTATAGTAACTCTGAAGGAATTTAAAGAGAAAATGCTCCAATGCATAACCCTACCTACTCCTCTTACACAATTGTTTTCATTTGTCTGTGTCTCTCCCCAACCTTCGGCCAGAGAAATGCACGTTTTTTAACTTAGTTCTAATCAGAGCATTTATAAACAATTTTGTGCTCTGCTTATTTTAATTAGAACTAGCTTACAAACATTTTCCCCTACTCTCATCTTCACGTTGATTCATTCTAACATCTGTAGAGGCTTCGATCACGTTTTTTTTTTTTTTTTTTTTTTTTTTTGGTGCTGTGGTTAAATTGTTCCCCAATAGTTGATGAGTGAGGTTCATTTTATAAATGTGGATGGACATCTTTGTCCATACATTTCTTATGGAGGGGCCGAGAGGCCAGAACTGTTGTGTGCAGCAATGGGATTGGATGGGGTGGGCGGAATAGGAGGGAGAGAAAGTGGAGGAGAGCAACTTTCCCTCCAGTTTTGTCTGCACCAGCCAAGCTCACAAAGCAGGCTTCCCGGCCACCCTCCTGTGGGCAATGAGGTCACAGGCATCACTTGCAATTTCTGCACTCTCTCTGGCTCTGAAACTTGGCCCTCTCTCCCGCCTGCATTTGTAAAACTTGGCCATAAGGAAAAGACCTCACCTCAGAACCCTGTTTATTTAGAGCTGATGGGTGCAGAACGGTGTGTATATCTCAGTGAGGGTCAGGGTGGGGATGGGCTGTACTAAACATGGTAATCCTCACTTGGATCTGCTGCATACCTACCACATGCCGGATACTGAATGCTTCCTGTGGATGATCTCACCTCATCTTTTCACACAATGAGGTGGGTATCTGACAGATGAGGGCCTGAGGCTCAGGAAGGATGCTCACTCTCTCTAGGTGATAATTACAAGGTTCTAATCCACGTATGTCAGATTTACATCACTCCCAAACCCTAGTGGATAAGGAAGTCTTAACGCATCAGAAGCTGTCATTTCCCGTCAACCTCAGGAAGCAGCTAGAACTTTAGGGCCAACTCTAGCCCATGGGCCAACTCTAGACCATGCCCCAACCCAGGCAGGAAGATGAGCTGGCGTACAGTGACCATGAGCTAAAAGGCGCGAGCTCCTGAAAGCAATGAAGAAGGTAAAGGGCTAGGTCTACTTGGGGTTTTCCTCTAAACACCCAAGGGAAATTTCTTACCCTTCCCAACTGCAGTTGTCACTTTTAAAGTCTGTGTTGTGCATCCATCTGTGCAAGAAGCTGTTGGAGGGCAGGGTCTGGGACACACTCTCCTTTGGTCTGAAGAGTTGATGAGGTGCTCATCACTGTGGGGTGGAAGCAACGGAGGCCAAGCTCAGCTTTGAAAGGTGGGTGAGACCCCAGTTGGTGTAAAGAAATGGGGAGGGTGACCTGGGCGAGGAGGTGGTGGAAGCTCAGGCTGGGAGATGGGAAAGAGCAGGAATGTGTGGGGTGAGCAGGGCGGCCAGCGAGGAGACGAAGTCCTAGGTTGGGTTTGGGCTGGAGAAAGGCAAGAAGCAAGGCTGGACACGGGGCCCCTGGACTAGCTGTTCGCCTCAGGGATGGTCCTTCTCCAGGTCTTACTTTTTCTGGCTCAGAGTTGGAGAACAGTGATGAGGGTGAGACAGTTGATTACATTTGGCAATTTCTTATAATCAGGAAAGGGGAAAAAAAAATAATCTAACACTTGATTAGGTAAACAACCAAGATCCAAGTTGCCACGTCCAGACCCTGAGTGAAAGCAGGCCGCCTAGGGCCTGTCTCAATTCAAACAACACTCCCGGATGAGCACAGTCCTGCAGAGGGAGAGTCCTGCAGCGGGGGGAGTCAGGGAAGAAGCTGCAGTGTCTTGTCCTGGCCAAGGCGGAGTCCTGGGGGCAGCTCATGCTCAGGCCAGACGCTCCCCACAGCACCACCAGGATGGCTGCTTGGGAGACAGGAGAAGGTCTTTCTCTGCAAACCATCCTCTATTCCTCACCCCTGTGGTTCCTCCAGAGGCTCCAGAACCTACCAGGAAAACCTGGGAGACCGAGACCCTCTTCTGGAATGGCCAGGGCTTGCTCCAAAAGCTTCTGTGCCTTGGTTGCAGGTCTCCCCCATCCTTACCTTGTCTCTAGGGCTGGCAATAGAGAGAGGTTGTCAGCTCCTTCTCTGGGTCCCAGCCTCTTGGGCTGTTTGCTAATTTTGGTTTTGGAACTCTGGTGTTAAGTAAAAACAGCAGGGATTCCTGGCCAAGACTCAGACAAAATGAGAATTAGAAAAACAGAAGAGTCTCCAAGTCTTCCCAAGCAAATAGCCCAAGCTGTTGATGGCCCCCGGGGAACACTCTTTAGCAACAGGCAGCCCCAAACCACCTGCCTTTAGCTTGGGAGGCTTCTCCGTCTGTGGTTCATGTTAGAAATTCTGACCTATACATCCAACTGACTGTTGGACGTTTCCATCTGAATGGAAACATCTGAAACTCATAGGTCAAAGCCAAACTCCCCAGACCCCTGGTCTTCACCCTCTCTCTCTGTCTCAGCAGCTGGCGCCACCATCCTCCCAGAGACTAGAACCAGACAGATGGGCTGCGCCAGATACCAAACAGTCCCCAACTCCCCATCCTCCTCTCTGCTTCTACTGCTGCACCCTTGGTTCAAGGCTCTCTTTCTGATCTGCTGCAACTGACCCTTCAATGATCTTCTTACCTTCTATCCTGTCCATCTCAGAACCATCCTTGATGCAACTACCAGGGGAATTCATTCAAAACACAAAGTTGATCACGCACCCCACCCCACGCCCTTGGAATGTACAATGGAGAAGACAGCTGAAAATGAAGTCATTGCAGGACAGCATCCTTCTGAGGGGGAGGCGGTGGCACGGTTTCTATCTGTGGTGAAATAAATCTCTGTCCAGCTCCCTTCCGCTCGCAGGAAGGGGTGGGGAGAGTAGGTGAGAGCTGGGTTTATGGCTCATTGTTTAGGTCAGTACAGAGAAAGGCTTAGTGGTCACTGATGACTCACACTGTGAGAAAAGTAGGTGGAAGCTACAAGTCATGCTGTGATGAGTCGGAAAGAGTACTATAAGCAGGTTACCTTAAAAATAAGTATCTTTCTGTCTCTGTCCCACCAGGGTGCACTCCTGCCCCTGTCCCTCACCCTCCTGATGCTCAGATGCATCCCCAGCTCCTGGAGTGTGATCTCTGACGTCACTAACAGGAGTGAGGATTCCACAGGGAACAGCTGATTCCATGCATTGAGGCAGGAAAAAAATTACGATGAGCCTGGAGCATCTTTATTGTTGCCAGAAGCAAGAATGCTTTCAAGAATGTCACAGACAGTGCTGCAAGGACAAAGAAGCCAAACCAAGGGCTCCTGGACCAAGGCTTGACCACTGGGGCATTAATTAGAGCAAGTTGAGCCAGAGAAAGAATGTGAGTTCAATACGATTCTCAAAACACCTTAAAGTATATAGAGCAGTGGTTGGAGCACAAGAGGAGGGCGACCGTCATGGGATTTGTTCATTTCCATTGACTTTAGTAAGTGGTGCATTTCATATGAACACGTCTTTTGTTTCTTCTATTAATTATATATCTTGTTTACCAAGGATGGATGTGTTTTTGCTTCTGTCTGTGAAAGCAGGAAAGAATAAAGGCAGGGAACTCTGAGTTAGCCAGTTTGTTTAGGAAAAAGTACACACTGTCCCAGGACGGGGCTGCTCCGCCCTGGGGCCACACAGGACAGCTGAGTAAAGGTGGGTTCCCCTGTGTTCCCTAGGGCCCTAGAGAGGAGCAGAAATTACAGACTCGGTGCCTCTGCCTTTAAGGGATGAAATTTCGAGATAGTCTCTATAAATTATAACACAACACCAGCGAGGCACACATTTTTAATAATGCTAACAGATCAGGTCAATACATCATGATGATAGGACAATGGGTTACGCCAATGCTGGCCAAGTGAGTTGAGAATTTATCTCATTTCAGGGGCAAAATTCAATGCTGTAAAACCAAAAACCTTCCAAAAGGTGTGGCTTTAAAAAGTCTTATTGAAGAAACAAATAAAGAATAATTATGAAATGGAAGCTACCCCCATTTGGTTTCTTTTCCTTGGAATCTGCAGCCCAGGCTCACATCCTGACCCAGAATTAATCGTTCAACCACCCAGATTTTGCAACTAGAGGAGTTTGAAGCAGTGCTTTTTCTTTTTCTTTTGGTCTGGTAAGATTGTTAAAATCCCTAGGAAGGTAAAAATAGTATTTGGTAAAATCACTGAAATCCTAGAAAGGTGTCAAAACTGGCACCCCAGGAAGGTGTGGAATTCAGGATAAGAAAGTGAAACCCACAGGATTAGCACTTTCATAACAGGTTTTGATGTAAGGGTATTAAACAGCTTTAGAATTGTGCTATTTTGTATATTTCATACATCTTAAAAAAAGGATCTGCTGTATTAAACTTGTGAATTTAAATAATGTTTCATGGTGTTTCTTTAAGTTTGCAATCAATGTGAAATGTTTGTGAAAATCCAATGTGCTAAATTTATGAATTTTTCTAAAAAAAGAATTTAGTTTTGAGAACAGTTTTAGGTTCACAGCAAAATTGTGGGAAGCAGAGAATTCCCATTTACCCCCTGTGCCCCAGCCACACAGCCTCGCACACTAGCAACATCCCCACCTGGGTGGGAGGCACACGTGCCGTCCTCAGCGAGCCTGTGGTGATGCATTGTCATTGCCCAAAGCCCGTCACTTACATCAGGGTTCACGCGTAGTGCTGTGCGTTCCGTGAGTTTGGACAAATGTCTAATGACACTGTGTCCCCCACTACAGTGTCACACAGAGTAGCTTCACTGCCCTAAAAAGCCTCTGTGTTCTGTCTAGTCATCCCTTCCTCCCCAGGTCAGCCCTGGGCAACCACTGACCCTTACACTCTCACCATGGTTTTGCTTTTTCCAGAATGTCATATGGTGGGAATCGTACAGAGTCTGCAGCCTGCACAGTTTGGCTGCTTTCACTTAGTAACATGCATTGAAGTTTCCTCCATGTCCGTTCATGGCTTGGAAGCTCTTTTTTTTTTCCCCCTTTTAATGTTGAATAATATTCAACATTAAACATCCAATATTTAATGGAATAATATTCCATTGTCTGGACATACAACCACAGCTTTTTAATCCATTCACCTGCTGAAGGACATCCCAGTGGCTTCCAAGTTTGGCAATTATGACTAAAACTACTGTAAATATTTGTACGTAAGTTTTTGGGTAGACATAAGATTCAACTCCTTTGGATGAATTACCAAGCGGTACAATTGCTGGGTCGTGTGGTAAGACTATGTTTAGTTTTGTAAGAAGGAGCCAAACGAACTCCCAAAGTGGCTGTGCTATTTTTTAATTCCCACCAGCAATGAGTGAGAGTTCCTGTTGCTCCACATCCTCCCAGCATTCGGTGCTGTCATTGCTCTGGATTTTGGCCATTCTAATGGATGTGCAGTGGTGATTTACTAGCTGTGTTAGCAGATGTGAATATTGAAAGGAATGCTGATAGTTTATGGAGTGATGATTGTTATAATCTCACTAGATTAATCGGTGGGCATTAAACCGGGGGTAAAGAGTAGTCAGCATTCCTCTCCATGCCCAGAGGCCCTTCAGCCCTGAAACAGGCATCGGCGGCCTGAACACGCACCGAACAGTGCAGGCCTGGGCGAGGAGTGGCGAGGGAGGGCCAGATGGCCCTCTGTGACAGAAAGAAGGATTTAGGGGGGAATGTCAAGGGCAGAGGGAGTCAGTTAGGGTTGGAGGGGGGGGGCGGAGAAAGGAACATGGCAGGAGACCAAAGCCTGGGGCTGGTGGGAATGGCTAAGGAAGCATGTAAGAATGGGCACTTTAGTATCCATTGGAGGTAATTAGCATCACTGTGACGTGGGCCTTCTCCGTTTCCACAAGTGGGCTGCGCTGTTGACTGAGTGCTTTTTGGTGGAACTCCAGGAAAAGTGACTGAGCTCTGTGCTTGTGTCCAGGCAGTGGAGAGAAGGGACAGCTATGGGCAGGGAGAGGTGAGGGAGACTGAGTTACTAAATTAATGCATCACCTTCCCCAAGGATTGTGTAGGGCTTCTGCGGCTGGGAATGCGGGAGGAGGGGGTTATATGTGATGAACTAGTGGGTTGATGCTGGCCTTTACCAGCCCACAGGCTGATTATTAAATTTTCAGGAGTTTTTGTGTGTTGGTGGTTAAACTACTGGTAGATTGAAATCTGCCAGGAGGGAGGTATTTACACCATGGAGATTGGCACCAACATTACACATCAGTAACTTGTCCAACTCTGCCCACAGCTGCTTATTAAACATTTACCCAGGAGGCCATTTCTGGTCTAGCTCCTGGCTTCTCTCCAGGCTCAGCTCAGGTCACTTTCTGCTTTTCACACACCGTAAATGCCGAAAGGCTCACAATTCCTGTCTCCTGGCCTTCTGTGAATGCTGCCCCCTTCCCCTGGCTCCTCTTCGCTTGTCAAGCTTCAAGTTCAGCGTCATCTCCTGGGAAAGATTCCACCATATGAAAGCTGCCAGCATACACGGTGCCTTGAACCCACGAGGAAAAGGTGTCTCAACCCTGAGGGGTCCTCCCTTCCCATCTCCCTTGATACAGGCTGGTGGATTCACTCATTTCTGAGTCAGGAGAGCCTGGCATGGGGCCAAGCCCTCTCTAACCTTCTGCAGGATGACCCCCTCCCCTCCCAGGGCAGGTTTTGTCCTTAAGGACAGTCACAGTGAGACTGTGTGGAAGGAGATGCTGTCTTTGAAATTGCAGAGAAAGTTCCCTGGAGTCTTCTGTATGGGATGAGGTGAAGGGCAGTGAGACAGGGGCCTGTTGATGCTGCAGGGGGTGACAGAGAAGACGCCCCCTCTGGAGGGCAGAGGCCTGGAGCTTCCCTCCGCGGGGCAGGGGCTCCTCGGTCGGGTGGGAGGAACTGAGCTCACAGTGGGAACTGGTCCCCAGGCCTCTGGGATGCCTCCCAGCCGTCTTCGCCCTGGCCAGGCCTGGCCGCCTGCTGCCTGTGCCACTGCTCCCAGCCAAAGCCACTTTCCGACCCCGCAGACTTGTCAGCAGGACTGGAAATGGTGACTTGAAAGAAAAATGTAAACCATAGGGAAACTGTTCAGGGCTGCAGGGTTCTTAAGTGCTGCTCTCAGGGCTTTGACAGGGGTCCCTGTCCCCAGAGATGACACTGTCTCAGGGTGTTCACAACTCACGCCTGTCCCCAGCTCCATCAAGTCTATTTTGGGGAAAAGGGTGGTAGAAGATAAGCAGAAAAATGGGAAGATGCCAGCTGAGCTGCCTCAGGAACCCGCGTGAAGCAGGAAACAGAGCTGCTGGCCCCGTGGACGGCGCTGCCTCTCCTCCAAGGACAGCAGTGATGAGGGAGGGCCAGGCGGGGCTGGCCGAGAATGTTCCCTGACCCTCTCCTACTCTCAGAGCCGCGCCCCATCACAAACACTGTTTACTTTAGAATACTAAATTTCACTTAGACATTCTTACTGACAGTGATTATCCAACACAAAAGCCAGTCTTCCTGGAAGTGACAGGACATTGTCCCCACACCCAGCAGTGGATGGCTTAGAACAAAGTGGAAGGCTGGGAACTAAGACGGGGACGTCACCCCCAACCCTGGTTGCCCAGAAGTCCTGCCCAGGTGCCTGTCCCGACCCTGCGCCTTCCAGTCAGGATTTGCCCTTCACTGCCTTACCTCTCTGGGCTTAGATTTTCCTGAGTGGCCGAGATTTCTTTTCCTGGAAAGCCGAGCATCTGTTTTTCCTGCCCCTCTGGTGCCCAAACCGGCCTGCCATCCCCATATCACAGCTGCATTCCTGGGAACGGCTCCACGGTGGTTGACTTGGTCGCTTGCAGAAACCCATTTGCTCAAAAGAATCCATCTCTGCGCCAGGTGTGCCTGCCAGGAGAGACCTGGGAACGTGAAATTCCTTCGCAGGTTAGCTCCGAGGGCTGAAAGCAACTGAATGGTTTTATCGGATCATGTGGAGCCCTCGTTATCCTGCCATTCTGGCCTGCGTGTTTCCTTGTGCCTCCTTTCCTCTTCCTCTTGTGACTAAAGCAGGAGCTAAAATAGGTCTCGGTCCTGCCACCTCCACCTAAACAAGCCACGGCCCCGAGGATGGAGCTGCCGTGAAGATTCACGGACGCGATGCCGTCCTTGGTGCTTACTGAGCCTCTTGACATAGGGCACAGCTCCGCCCACAGCTGCTGGCACTTCCCGAAGGCTGGCGATTGTGCTGAGCAATGCAGAGGATGTCTCACGGAATCGTCTCCGCGATCTTATGAGGGAGGGGAGTGTGACCTTTATCGCCTGGAGAAAAGCGTGGCTCAGAAAGTTAGGAAGTTGGTGGCATCGCTCACAAGTTGTAGAGCCAGGATTTGAACTCAGATCTTTCAGACTTGGGTGTGCGATACTGCCTTCCAGGGACTCGTCAGTTCAGTCTGATTCTCAAGTTCAAGTCTTTGGACAATAGGCAGACCTTGCAGTATCAGTCTGCTTTTGAGAAATTAGGAAAATGCCATCCCTAGAACATTTCTATCAACACGTTATTGAAAGGTTAAACTTGTGTTTGCCAGCCACAGACAGACACTGAACTTCTTTCTGCCTTGTTTTCTTTCTACAACCCGAGTTTTCCTGTCTCCACTTACCTGAGATGTATTGTGTTGAACCATCTGAACTCAATGTCATTGTAGGTAATACAGCGAAATATCAGTGATTTCACTTGATTCAACCCAATAATAGACACTGCAACTTGAAAGCCTTCACTATCTTCACTACTCCGTCTCCCCTCCGTCCCCAGCCAACAATGTTTCTTGTCCAAATTATACCCTCACTTCAAGATTCAGCTTAAATCATGCCAACTCCTCCAGGAAGTCTTCGCTGAGTTCCCATCCGGAAGTCATTTTTCCTAAACTCTCATATTTGCCTCTCTTGTCACCATTTTTCAGGCATCACGGTTGTCTACATGTACACATGCTTTTTCTTCTGGTGAGGAGCCATGTCTAATTTATTCCTATCTGACTGGCTTTGTCATAATAGCTGGCCCATTGTCGGTGTGTTGGTTAAGAGTCTGTGGGGCTCAGCTATGTGACGTCCTGCTCCTTATAGGGACAATGGCTGTCCCAGGGCTCCATACTAAAGCTTGTAGGAGAATCTGATGGGGGGGTGAGTGCCACCCTCCCTTGGGCCCCCACCTTCCCGTTCCTGACCCTCACAATCACCTGCAGTCTCCTGGGAAGGGGCTAGTGAGATGCACCTCTGGCTCTGCTATAAATTCAAAACCTTGGGAGCTTCCCTGGGTGTAATCTGAAATGGGCCCCCTGAACGCAGAGGGCAGGGGGAGACAGAAGAAAGAGACAGACCACCGCACAGCAAATTGGTAGGTGGCAGGTTTAATAAGCAAGGGAACTTACACATAAGGCTTGTTCTCAGGCAGCCACAAGATGAGTAGATCTCTGTGCACCCCTGCCAGACTCTTACACATTTATATAGAGGCCTTAACTGGGGTCAATCACATGTACCGTCCAGATGGTCTCAACAACAACTTACTATTCCAAGGCCGTGTCCTTGGGCAGCTTCTCATGCGGGGAAGGCAAGCGGAACGTACATTCCGAGGACCAGGGGAGGGGGTGAGGCGCCTGTGATTACCACATCCTCCGGAGGCCCTCCTCCAACACCTGCTTGGAGAGGGGCCCAGGAGCCCTCTGTGGGTCAGACTCAATGCAAGGATCAGGTGAGGATGACTCCAAGTGCGCCAGAGATAAGGTCCTCCAGATGTCACTCTCCCAAGTCTGGCTGGATGGGCAGAGCTGCAAGCCACGGTTTTGGTCACTGTTTGTACACAGTCTTAGGACGTGGTCTGTAGGCCAGTGAGTCAGGAGACAGGTGGCTCTGCTCTTTTTCCCACTGATTACATTCTGGAAAGGATCCCCCAGCAGCCTAGGCCTGGTTCAAGTGGAAGGCATTCGTGAATTTGTATATCCTCCAGAGAGATGAAACCCGCACGTACCGAATCTGCTTTCTCTCTAGAAGACGTGGATTGTGGACGACTGCCGACCCTTGAGTAGCCCATCCCAAACCCAACAGCGCTGCGGTTTCCCCTTCCTGTCTTCTGGTTTCCCTCCCTCCCTTTCTGAAATCAAGACTGAAAAATAGAGGAGGCAGGGTTTTAAGTGGCTGCAATGTCCATTTCTTTGTGGGCATCCGCCCAGGGCCGACTCAGGATCCAGGCCAGTGGAGCCAGCATGCTGAAGAAATGGGGCAGCGAGGGTGAAGGACACAGGCGGAGAGTCTGTCTCCCAGGTCTTCCGTGTGACGGCGCCAACCCCCATCCCCATTTTCACTAGCAGCAAAGCAGGAAGGATATGCCGCTTGTCTGTCCCAAACTTGCCCGGAGGATAAATGAGAATGCAGATGGCACAGGGGGTGCTTTGGAAGACAATGTTGGGGCAGAACATCCAACCCCAAACACATGCGAAAGCACCGTGAAAACCATAAAGCGCTATACAAACGTAAGGGGTCGAGACGACCCCTCATTCACTGAACGCCTGCGAAAGCCAAGCAATGTGAGTGGTGCTGGGGGGCAAAGGTGAGGTTCCTCTTTCTCAAGGCAGCCAGAGGGCAGCGTGGGGGACAGACAGACAGACAGACACACACACACAAATAACCAACGCTGGACAAAGACACAGGTATACGCGAGTGTGAGAGAGCCAGGCTGTTGAGGAGTCGGTGGAGTGAAGGCTCCCTGGAGAAGGAGGCCCCGGCTGAATCTCGAGCGGCAGGAGTTTGTTAGGGGAAAACGGGGTGGGAGGGAATGGCCTTCCAAGCACAGGAGAAGCACAAGCTAAGGCTCTGAGTCAGGGGGATGTTTGGGGACCTCCAACTGTTGTACACGGCGGAGGGGAAGCGGGCAGGGCCAGGGGCCGTGAGAGAGGGTAGGTCGGGTCGTGGAGGGCCTGGTAGGAGGCTGCAGTGTGCTCTGGAAATCAGAGGATGTCACTGAAGGTTTTAAGCAGGTGAGTGACAGGAGCAGCTGTGGGGCCTAGGAGACATGTGGCTGCAGTGTATCCTGCTGCCTGGAGGACCGACACCCAGCACTCCGGTGAGGAGCCAGCGCCATCAACACGGAAGCAAGCCCATGAAAGGTCCCCATGATGGTGGCGGGGGTGTGTGGGGGCCCTATGTGTTCCGAAGCAGAGAAAGCTAAGAAGTGTCAAGGAAGCTGAGTGCAGAGACTTAGTAAGTAGCTGGGTGAATGGAGCTGGGGAAGGTAGGAGGAGGGGGGTGACCACTGGGGGAGGGGATGCAGGAGGAAATCAAGTTATGGCAGATGAAGAATTCTGGTCTGAGTTAAGCTTCTTTCCTTTTAAGTAGGAGATAGCTTTTCCCTCCTTTATACCAGTAATTTGTTTCATTGCAATTTTCTTCGTTGCAAAAAAAAAAAAAAAAAAAAATTCAGGACATATAGAAAAGTATATAAGTGAATAAAATTTTCTCTCAATTCTGATACTCACAGATAGTCAATTAACCTATTGGTGAATATTCCTCTAAATCTTTTTTCTGTGCTATATGATTTTTTAAAAAAATTTGAAACAGAGTATAATACTGTTTTTAAAACTTTCAATGCTCGGCTGTATCCGAGACCAATACAGTCAGAATGATGGTGGGTTGGGGACCAGGCATCAGTGTTTTTTAAGGCTGATGATTCTAACGTGCAGCCAGGGTTGAGAAGCGGCACCCTTAGACACGAGCGAGTACCAGACGGCAGAGCACAGGCAGCCTCCTGTCACTGCCAGGCTGTTCCTGAAGGTCCAGAAAGAACCCCCAATCCACGTAATAAAAAGAGTCAGTGGTCATAAGGCACTTCAGACTCCAATCTAACGCAGTCAGACCAAGTCATGATTCAAAGAACTGAGGAAAAGTCGGTATTTTTAGATACTCTGCTCAAACCCAGTGGACGCTTCGCCCTGGCGGGGAGCCACCTCAGTGGTCAAATTAATACATTAACACCTCAAGATGCGGCCTCTTGAGCTGGTGGTCAGTGGTACTGAGGATACTGTGAATCACGGAGCAAGGTTAACTTCAGGAACTAACAAGAAAAGGGATTCTAAACTCTTGGAACAGGAGTTCACTGTCTTAGAGAAAGAAAAGAAGGTGAAGTGGGAAAGGAGGGCCTCCGATCCACATTAGAGCTTCGAGTCCAAGAATTGTAAACATGTATGCGCTGCCAAATCTCACTCTAAATATATTCCAATGATCTCATGTTTTCATATGCAGCGGGATAAAAAGAGGCATTTTTATCCTTCTTGGATGACAGTGTCTCGAGCTTTTATGGAAGCGTCCTAGAGGCCTTAGTTTAACCAAGAGGGGCAGCAATATTTCAACCATTGCAAGTTGCCATGATGGGCATGTTAAATGCACGGAATGACAGTTCTCTATCTTCTTGCCGCTTGGACCCTCAAACGTATTCCCGAATATCAGCAGCGAACTCCCCACCCCACGGGGGAAAGTCTCCGATCAAAGATCCTCTGAGGAGCAGGAGCGCCAAGAGAGGCTTTGGAGGGAGCCGCGCGTATTTTGAGGTGATTAACATTTCAGTTTTGGCCTCTTGGTCCGCATGAGCGTCATCTGTTACTTGTTTTCTCTTTGGCTAACGAGACCACAGTCCGTGTCCCGCAGGAGAAGGCTGGAAATTCTTCTGAAAGCCCTTTTAGGTGAAGCCCAGTGAGAGGGCAAATGAAGCTTCACTCCTTTTATGGCCATACCTCACCGTGAGAAAGAGAGCACCCCCTCTGCTCCCCTGATGTCTGAGGAGCCTGTGTGCTCCTGAGTCCTAAAACTGGGGGCCCTCTCAGGACCCCTGGACTGACAGGACCCTCCGACCCCCCCAGCAACCTGCTCCCCCTCGCCCAGATCCTGCCTTCACCCCCACCATCTGCAGTCTTCGCTTCTGCCCCATCGGAGCATAAATCAAGCAGCAGGGTAGCTCGGAAATATGACGAATACCTTGGCTGGCTCCTGCTTGCAACGACAAGCAGGGCGGGGAGGGAATCTAAAGTAACCAGGCTTGGCTGCAAGCGCGGCCAGAATTTAGGGTTCCTGGAGCCGGCCCCAGCTGCGCAGACAGGAGCTGCCAGGGGCATCTTCCCTGGGGGCGGCCCCAGGGCTCCATGCTCAGCGGAGGAGAGAGCTTTGGTGTCTGTCAAGACCATTATTCAGAAATTCTTGGACACTTCTGAGCCCTCGCTGTGATCGTGGAGACGGGGGCTGAGGGTGCGGGGAGCTCTGCCTCAGCTGGGAGGGCCCTGGTAGCGGCCCCAGGCTTGGATGCACAGGGAGCCCCCCCATGGGTGCTGTGTGCGATGCTCGTGTGTGCAAGTGTGTGCGTGTGTGCAAGTGCGTGCGTGTGTGCGTGTCGGGGGCCGGTGAGGCAAGAGACCCCGCCATGCCCTCCTGAGGACACGGGTCAAGGGCGCCTCCAGCCCTCAGGTTTGGGGGCCTGCTCAGTGCTGGAGGGGTCCATATCCTTGTTCTCTGTTTCCTAGTTTCACTAGTTCCCAGTGTCTCTGGTTCACTGTCAGTGGGTTGGGACCTTGCGGGAATGACTCTAGCAGAGCCAGAAACTGCCCAGTAGGTAAAGCCGGGGGTCCTAGGCGTCACCCTCAGGCCTGCTGTCTGCCACGCCGATGGAGGTCACGGGACCCCGTGCAGGCAGCTCCTGAGTGTCCCGGCTCCTCAGTTTGGTGCCACAGAGTCACGATTGCCCATGACATGGGTCAGGCTTCAGGGAGCTTCAATCTAGAGATTCTTTTTGTTTTGTTTTGTTTAGTGTTGTTTTATGACTCATGAAGAGATTATTCCCATGGCCACTGACAAGAGCTTCTAGGCACAGTGGCGGGTCCACCATGACACTTCGGAGAAGAGTGTCGGTAGGCATCTGGTCTCAGCTGTGACAGGCTCTGAGCACATGTGTCAGAAGGGCTGCCTCCCTCAAAGCATTAACCACGTTAAAATATTCACTCCTCCTTCCAAAACCCTTCAACACCTAAAAGCTTTTTTTATCAAAGTTTTTTTTGTTGTTGTTGTCGTTTTGGGGAAGAGGCACTGTGGGACCCTCCCTGCAAGAAGTCAGAACATTATCGCGACCCCTCCCCTCGCTTCCCCCAAAGCCCTCTCCTGACCACAGTGTCAGTCCTCCGAGCTGGCTGGTAGAGCAATTAGCTTTCCTCGGAGCAGGGGCAGATCACCAAGTCAGGCCTCCATCCAGGGATTTCCTGTCACCAAAGCCACACTAATGCAAATCTATTTTTCATTAGGAGAAAATAAAACTCACAAGTGACATCAACTGAAAAATGTTCTTTGAGAGCAAGTTCTTTCCATTTAAAGCTAAGCACATGACAGCTGGTGACTTTTAATGGAAAGTAAAATTTGCTGGGCTGAATCACTATCAAACCACTTGAGAATTTGTGTTTTTAATTTTCCTTTTTGGAGAAAGGCAGTGTTTCGGAATCCAGAAGAGCAGATGAGGAATGGAAAGGTCCAGTCTTGTCTCTGATTGTGGCCTTAAAAGACCCTGGACCATCCTCAGCAGAATCATGGTCCAATATCCAGGTACATTAACTTCTTATACCCTTTACTTCAAGCTCATTTAAGAAACTGCTTAGAAAACAAATCTCTCTGTCCCACTGTCATTTGGGCTCCATAACAAAACTGAAAACTCTCCACACTTCTCCACTTAATATAAAGTATCTGGTACTAAAGAACCCAGTGGTATTTGTTATGGGCTGAATGTATATGTCCTCCCCAAATTCATATTTTGGAACCCTAGCTACTATTGTGATGACAGTTGGAGGAGCAGCTTTTGGGAGATAATTAGGTTTAGATGAGGTCATGAGGGTGGGGCCCCCATGATGGGATTAGTGCCCTTTCAAGAAGGGGAAGAGACAGAGCTCATCTCTCTCTCCACCCTGTCAGCACACAACAAGAAGCTGACTGCAAGCCAGGAGGAGAGCTCTCGCCAGGAACAGAATCTGCTGATACCTTGAGCTTGGACTTCCCAGCCTCAAGAACTATGAGAAGCAAATGACTGCTGTTTAAGACAGCCAATCTGTGATATTTTGTTATAGCAGCTCAAGCAAATTAGGACAATGTTCAAGTAAGCTAAAGGGTGCTCTGTTACCAAGAACTCCAGGGGATCAGCTGTCTGTACATCAGAGCTGCATCAGACATTAAAGAAGAACCATGTGAGACCAGCCTCTGTGCAGTCAAGTTCGTTTCAGGCCAATATAAATTCAGTTCCTCTTTCCCCCCAGACTCTTCTAGCACTTTTAGAATCTAAAAGACACTTGTTGTCTGTGTGGACAGTGGAGAGCACCTCCAGAATTTGGGGACATGGTCAGAAGGTGTCAGGCACTGAAGGAAGATGCTAATAGAACCCTCACAATATAATTGAGATTAACCATCTACAGATGAAACCTGTCTTGGGGAGGTTTTGTACATGCATTGCTGAGGATTTAATGATTTGCTACAGTGAGATTAGATATTTCAAAGTTTATTGGGAGATTAAACTACATAAAGTAATGACAAAGTATGTTGTGATAAGGTCATGCTACTTGAAGAGAGTTAAATGGGTGGACATGAATGATCTTGTATTGAGCCTAGAAAATGAGCGTTGAAGAGTAAGAATCACCCAAGAGTGTCAGCAGAATATGGTGGAGAAGGCCTTCTAGACTCTACCAGAGTCTGAGCCACACACCCCTCAGCACCTTTCCCCTGATTCCTGCTTACCAAGCAATTTTCACATAGTTTGATGCTCTATTAGACACATATACATTAAGGATTGTTATGTCTTCTTGGAGCATTGACCCCTTGATCATTATATAATGCCCTTCTTTATCCCTGATAACCTTCTTGCTTTGAAGTCTGCTCTGATTGAAGTGAATGTAACCACCCACTCTTTCTTTCTTTTCAGTAGTGTTATGGTATATTTTTCTCTGCCCATTTATTTTTAATCTATATGTGTCTTTATATTTAAAGTGGGTTTCTTCCATAAGCAAAATGAAAAGACAACTTATAGAATGGGAGAAAATATTTGCAAATAACACAACTGACAAGGGGTTAATTTCCAAAATATACAAACAGCTCATAAATGTGATATCAAAAAAACAAGCAACCCAATCAAAAAAATGGACAGAAGACTGAAACAGACATTTGTCCAAAGAAGACATACAGATGGACAACAGGCATACGAAAAGATGCTCAACATCACTAATTATTAGAGAAATGCAAATCAAAACACAACGAGGTATCACTGGTCAGATGATACCTGGTCAGAATAGCCATCAACAAAAAGTCTATAAGTAGTAAATGGAGAGGGTGCAGAGAAAAGAGAACCTTCCTATACTTGGGGGGAACGTAAACTGGTGCAGCCACCTATGGAAAACAGTATGGAGGTTCCTTAAAAAACTAAAAAGAGTTACTATATGACCTGGAAATCCCATTCCTGGGCATATATCCAAAGAAAACTCTAATTCAAAAAGATACATGTACTGCAATGTTCACAGCAGTACCATTTACAATAGCCAAGATATGGAAGCAACCTGTGTCCATCGACAGATGACTGGATAAAGAAGTTGTGGTGTACACACACACACACAGACACACACACACACAGGAATATTACTCAGCCATAAAAAGAATTAAATAAAAAAAACCAAGTTTCTTCTGTACAGCACAGGGAACTATGTTCAATATGTATAATAACTTTTAATTACAATAATATGAAAATGAATATATGTATGTGTAAAAAAATAAAAATAATAAAATAATGCCATTGGCAGCAACATGGATGGACCTAGAAATTATCATATTAAGTGAAGTAAGTCAGACAAAGAAAGACAAATATCATATGATATCACTTAAATGTGGACTCTAAAAAATGATACAAATAAACTTATTTATGAAATAGAAACAGACTCACAGACACAGAAAACAAACTTACGGTTTCCAAAGGGGAAAGTGAGGGCTGGGTAGGGGAGGGATAAATTAGGAGTTTGGGATTAACATATACAGACTATATATAAATTATAAACAACAAGGACCTACTGTATAGCACAGGGAACCATATTCAATATCTTGTAATAATGGAAAAGAATCTGAAAAAAATATATGTATAACTGAATCACTTTGCTGTATGATTGGAACTAATACAACATTGTAAATTAACTATACTCAAATTTTAAAAATGATTATAAAAAATAAAGTATGTTTCTTGAGCAAGACAATATATAGTGTGTCTTTTTATCAACTCTGATGATCTGTCTTTTCATTGGTGCATTTAGACTATTGACGTTCACAAGGATTACTGACATGATTGCATTAATATCTCCCTTATTTGTTTAGTGGTTTCTATTTGCTGCCCATGTTCTTTGGCGCCATGTTTGTCTTCCACTATTCTTCTATCTTTTGCAATTTTAATTGAGCATTTTATATGATTCCATTTTCTTTCCTTTCTTAGGATATTGGTTATACTTTTCCCCTTTTTCTTGTCTTTTTTAGTGGTTGCCCTAGAGTTAGAATATACATTTACAACTAATACAAGATCATTTTCAAATAACACCATTTCACAAGGTGGCATGAGTGCCTTCTATTAAGAAAATAACCCTATCCCCTCCCTGTTCCTTGTACCAGTGCTGTCACTCATTTCACTCACATGGATAAGGATCTATATACGCAAACATACATATATACACATGATAGATACACAAGCATAATCAAATACATTGCTGCTATTATTATTTTGAACAAACTGTTATGTTAGATAATTTAAGAACAAGAAAAATAAGAGTTTTTATTTTACCTTCACTAGTCCCTCTTTGACGCTCTTCCTCTCTACGCAGAGCTGAATTTCTGACCCATGTCAACTTCCTTCTCTTTGAAGAACTTCTTTTAACTTTTCTTTCAAGGCAGGTCTGCTGGCAACAAATTCCCTCAATTTTTGTTTGTCTGAGAAAGTCTATTTCTCTTTTACTTCGGAAGGATAATTTTGCAGAGTACAGAATTCTAGGTTGGTAGTTTTTTTTCTCTCAAAACTTTTAATATTTCATTCCACTTTCTTCTTGCTTGCATGGTTTCTGTGGAGAAGCTGAATGCAATATTCTTATCTTTTACGCTCTAGAGGTAAGAAGTTTTTTCCCTCTGGTTTCTTTCAGGATTTTTTTTTCTTTATCTTTGATTTTCTGCAATTTGAAAATGCTATATATGCATTGGTGTAGGGTTTTTGTTTTTGTTTTTTTGTTTTTTGAGGCATTTATCCTGCTTGGTGTTCTCTGAGCTTCCCGGATCTGCAGTTTGGTGTCTGGCATTAATTTGGGGGAAATTCTCAGTCATTACTGTTTTAAATATTTCTTCTGTTCCTTTTTCTCTTTCTTCTCCTTCCGGTATTCTTATTAATCATAGGTAGCATCTTTTGTAGTTGTCCCACAAACCTTGGCTACTCTGGTCTGGTTTTTTTTTTTTTTTCCTTTCAGTTTTTGTGCTCTTTGCTTTTCAGTTTTGAAGATTTCTACTGAAATAGCCTCAAGCGCAGAGATTCTTCCCTCAGCTGTGTCCGGTCTGCTAATAAGCCCATCAAAGGCATCTGCATTTCCATTACGAGTTTTTCATTTCCAGCATTTCTTTATGGTCATTTCTCAGAATTTCCAGCTCCCTGCTTACATTGCCCATCTGTTCTTGCATGCAGTCTACTTTATCCATTAGTGTCCTCAGCACATTAATCACAAACATACATGATTACATGTTCTAAATCACACATACATACAACACATGTTTTAAATTCCTGGCCCGAAACTCAATAAATTGACTGACTTTATAAATAAAGATATTTGAAAAGGTGAGAAGTGTGAATATAATTTATTTATCTTCTTTGGAATCCAACTATAAAAGGCATAATGAGAACAAGCTAATACGTTCTGATGTTTGATCCTTAGTTTGTCTGAGCTGACGCTCCTTGCCAACCTACCTTCTTTAGGGATGGGCAGAAAATTCCACTTACCCTGGCCTCCCTTGCTCTATCCTGTGCCTTTTGTTTTCATTCAGCATGTCATTTACTTGTCATGAAATAAGATGTTATTTGAGACTGACTAGAGCTTGCGGTGTTTACATTTATTCCTAATTATAGAAGTTATAGCTAATTATGACAGCCAATCACCGTTATGGAACTACAGACCCCTCAAGCATCCTGTAACAACAACAACAACAAAGTGACAAACTTGAAAAGCACAGTAAAAGCAGTGCCAGGCTTACTGTGAGGCCTGGACTGGCAACGGGAGAAGGAGCCTGTGCAGGAGAGGAGGAGCTTCAGCCGGACACACAAGAGGCAGGATTTTTGTTGCAACGCTGGTTAGATGCATGTGTTCGAGCAAGATCCTTCAACCAAGACTCTATCTCCTTATCTATAGCAATGCAATGAACAGTTCCTCCCTCACGGGACTGATGAGGATTGCATCACACTGACACATGCCAAGTGTACAGCGCAGCATCAGTGGGAGAATGGAAAGAGTGAAGTCTTGCGTGAAGGGCATTTCCAGGATTCTCAGGTCTTGACCTCTCTGGATGGGGCCCAAAGCATCCCAGATTCCCATCCAGTAGCTGTTACAGCTTGGCTCTAAGACATTATAGTATAAACACAAAGGAAGAAGAAAAGTCCATATGTAGAACAATAGCATAAAACAAGGAACTATGATGTCTCGCTTCAGGGTCAGTATGGAACAACTCAACTTGTTAGACAGTTGACTGTGTCCAACTTAATTTACGGGAAACCCTAGAGAGGGATGGTGCTTTCAATTTGCTTGATTGCACCTTCAGCTCTTTGCCAGCCAGTGTCTAACGCTTCCCAGAGTAAGAAGAAAACAGCCACTCTCCATAGCAGCAAGTCCTCATGAAGCATGCTTGTGGCCCAGGGAGGCACTGGTTCTAGCTGACCAAGGGAGATGGCTGTCACATTGGCCTGAGGGTTTCCGAGAGCCCAGCCCCATGCTGTGCATTTTCCATGCAAAATGCAAAATGTTAATTATGCTTAACAGGAGTCATCTAGTGAGTTAGGCAGTTAATGCTAGGTCCCACTTTTTTCTAGAAAAGATACCGTGTTGCCAGTGAGGGCCAGTGTAGACTGCCGCAGGCCAGTGAGTCATCACTTCCCGGTTAGTTGCACTCTGTACTGGAGAGCAGGGTTCCTGGGTGCACGGGGCAGAGGAGCATCCTTCCTTCCAGATGCTGAGGTCTTTTCTCCCCTGTGCTCCCACTTTGGGACGGGCCCTCATTCTCTCTCCCTTGGAGCATAACTACCCCCTGCCTGTTCTCCACCCTCCAGCTCCTCATCCTGGCAGTTAAAGTCCTGACCAGTTTGGCCCTAACCTACTTTTTCAACTTTACATCCTGCTGCTTGTCAGTGTGATCTCTTCCCAGCCTCAACTGCATGCTTCCACTCTTTGCTTTCAGTTCTCCAGCCCTAAGTCCTATCCACACGTACACCTCATCCCTTCCACCCAGCCTCCCCAGCCTCCCCAGCCTCTCCAGGCCACAGCGCAGTGCTTCTCCTTCTGACTATGCAGAACTTTCTGGCCTTGCATGCACATGTGACATTTAAGCAATTCAGGATTGTTTGTGCTAACTGTTCTGTGTTTTGTGTTTGTAGTGAGGTTGCAGAACTCCAGGGACCAGATTCAGCACAGTATGTGCAAGGCCCATAGGGAGGCTCTGGCCTGGCACAGACATTGGAAAAAAAAAAGTTACATTTGCATGTTGACAGCACACACATTGCTGCAGCTAGAAACTGTCATAAGCAAGAATAACTAAAATAGGAAGCAGCTGATTGTTCTTTCTTTGAGCCACATAATAAATCACAACACTATTTGCCGAGCTTTCGTGCTGCTAGTCCCGGGCACCAAAATTGCTAGTTACAGCTCTGAAAGCCAGGGTCTGTCAGGTTGAGAATGAGACCAGAGTTTGAATCCTGGCTCCACCCTTTCCTGGGTGATTTAAGCAAATTCCTTAATTTCCGACCTTTGTTGTTGTTATTTGGGGAGAAATACTCCTGCCCCGGAGGGCTGTTATAAGGACTATTGAGATAGTGTGTATAAAATGAGTAAGATCACAACCAAGACATCAGTGATTATGTGATGAGTCGAATTGCTACGTTTTTGTGAAATACATTGGGAACTTAGGGTGGGGTCTGTAGGGACATGGTGAGGAGACACAGGGCAGGACCAGAGCGGGGTGGACAGACCAAATGCTTAGTCACCTTGTCCAGGGTGGGTTTGGGCTCCAGGAGCAGGGTGATGGGGAGGCAGTTGCCCCCAGACAGGAAGGTTGTCCCTTCTTCCTAGTGACGCCCCTGTCTGACCTCACCTGCTGGGTGACGCACTCCGCCGTCTCACACTGGGGACCTCTCACCAGGCGCTCAGTTAATGCCGGCTTCTTTGTTGCTTCTCACCTCTTATGTCCCCACCTTGACCGTAAGAGTCGTCAGTCAGAGACGGCCCCCCCATTCCCCAGAATCTGGCAGAGAGCAGGCGTTCAGAACACACTGGTTTATATCGGACATTCCCAAGAACACAGTTTCCAAGAATAGAAGAAAGACCTCTTCCCAGATCGACTTGCTAACTAGCAAAAGGACAATTAAGATATTGCAAGGAAGTTATCGGCAAAGGTCCAAGAAGCCGCTTTTCCTAAACTCACAAGGTGCAGCGGGGCGCGTTTTTTGACAGCAATTACAAAGCGCAGGGCAGATGGAAGAACAAGAAGTACAGAAGAGAACTTGATTTGAGCAAGACTTTTGGCTTTGTTTAGCAACTGTTTACTGGATACCATAGTAGCGCGCCTTGCCCTGCTGTGGTGTGCGAGATGCCTCGTTAGCCAGCAAGGGAGAATGGAAATATTTGAGAATAAAAGCCTAATTATTTTAAGGCATATCAAAACAAAAGCAACGAGGGAAACAATCTGGCTCTGACAGGTTATGAGAACGCAG
Source organism: Camelus ferus (assembly GCF_009834535.1). Taxonomy (NCBI): domain Eukaryota; kingdom Metazoa; phylum Chordata; class Mammalia; order Artiodactyla; family Camelidae; genus Camelus; species Camelus ferus. The sequence continues at coordinate 5,179,696 of NC_045716.1, forward strand.
TATCTCTGAAGAAGCTGGGGCCGTCAGCGAGGGGAGGGCAGGGCCCTGGGGGAGCCGAGGGTCTCCTACTGGCACTGCACCGACCCCGCGAGGAGGCGGAGGCGGCTGGGCTGCTCCTTGACTTAAGAACCAGCAGGGGCCCGGGTCCGGTTTACCCAAGTGAAGGAACAGGACGTTCCCTCTCGAGCAGAGCCGGGGCTGACATGGCCCCCCAGGGGTCCCCCGACCCCGGATCCCTGCAGGCCAGTCTCCAGACCTTTGCAGCCAGTGCAGGCACACTTTTTCCCTTTTAATTAAAAAACAAAACCAAAAACAAACAAAAAAACCCCCCCCAAACAGAGAAGGAAGTTTCTCCCCTTTACTTTGAGACTGTTAATACCACCTGGTTGTACTTTCAAAAATTAATAAACTGGGGAGCACAAGCAGAAATCTTGTAAGAGATTTCTCCATTAAAGATTTTTTGCAGCTCCATCATTCCTTACCAGCGCAAAGAGGTCTTAAAGGTGGGCCTGCCTTTCCCCCTTCTTCCTCACTTTTTCTTCTTTCTATCCCATCTTGTTTTTCCTTTCTCTTCCCTCCCTTTCCTCCTTTCTCTATTTCCTTTTTAATCTTCTCTCTTCTTTTTTTCCTCTTTTCTTCTAAGGAAAAGAGGCTATTATTATACGTAAGAAGTCCAGAAGTTGGACCCTCCCAGGGTCGGGTTATTTCAGCAGCACAAGGAAATCATTAAGGACCTCGGTTCTTTCCATCTTTCCTTCTGCTCTTGGAGACAGCTTTGCTTCCAGGCCAGCTTCCTTCTTGGTCATAAAATGGGAGCTTCAGTTCTAGGTATCACATCACAACACCTAGCTTGGCAAAGAGATGAGCAGAGAAAAATCTGCCCAGAAATTACTGGAAGTGGTGGGGACTATGGTGCATTGGAGCAAACAACCCTCCCAAACGAAGGCTTTCAAATGCAGAACAGTTTCCTTCCTGCTGCTTCAAAATATTTAATTTTGTTGTTAGAGGGAGGAAAAGGGGATCATGGATGTTCTGAAATAACTGCTTTGAGTAAATACATTGTTGCAAGCAGTCAAAACACTGTTATTGCTCCAATGTTGCCGAGGTCAGCACTGAGCTGCAGGGAGGATGGGCCAGCAGCCAGAGATCAAAGGAGAGAGAAGGCTCCTCAGCCGCTGCTCTGCCTCTCCACTCCTGCTGGGAACCTTGCTGCTGCCCAGCCACAGGCTCTGCCTCCTCCCACCACAAGCTTCCTCAGAGTGCTGTCTTCTCTTTTCGTGCCCTCCTCCCCCACCAGCCAGTACCGATGGCACTGCATCCATCACATGCACGGGGATGCAGCTGCAAACGCACAGCTTAGTGTGCATTGAGGATGGATCAATCCTCCGACCTTCCCTTTCCAATTCAATCCCTAATTTCCAGTGGTTCTTTAAGTGTGGGCTGCAAATCAGCAGTGTCAGCATCACCTGGGACCGTGTTAAATATGTTCATTTTTGGGTCCCACTCCAGACCTGCTGAATCAGAACCTCTAGGGGGTGGGACCCAGAAATCTAAGGCTTAACAAGCCCTCCAGGGGAGTCTGATGCCCTTTGATCTAAAGCCTCTGTATTGTTTCAGAGACCAACAATCTAAATACTAACCCTGGCTACACAGTCATGTCATCTGAGGCGCTTTAGAAAAATAATGCCTGGATCCTATGGCCCCTCCCCCCAAACCCACGCTTATGTAACCGGTCTGGTATGTGGCCCAGGCTTCGAAAATTTTTAAAAGTTCCCTGGATGATTCTGAATTGCAGCCAACGTTGGGAACCACTGATCTAAATAAATATGAAGGGAGACAATTATACTGTGAATGATTAAGTAGGTATCCAAAAGTGAGACACAGTGATGAAAAACGTAGGGGGAAAAAAAGGCTAACATGAGAGGTTAAGCTGTGAAACCAGAAGTATAAAGGAGAGAGATGATTTCAGTTAGATGCTATTGGACACATCCCACGCCCATGATTTAAATTAGGCTGAAAAGCTCATTACCTCCTTTGGGAACAAGTATATATTGATGGTTTCTCATTGCTGTGGGTGTTACAATGAGAAGTCCTCTTTACTGGGTCAAAACACACAGCTCACTATGTTCTGAAACACTTTCATCATCTGATATGTTCCCTTCACTGTCCTTTCCCCTTTCTGAGCTCGGATAGAGGGAGTAGGTAGATTAAGCCTGAACTGCGTCAGGCCACCATCAGAGGTAGGACGGCCCCCTGTGAAGGTCCCTTAAGCGCAGAGGCCCTCCTGCCAGCAGTAAGCTCCAAGAACAAAGGGCGTCCATGGGCGATTTTAACCAATAGGAAAACAGAACATAAGCCTCTTCTTAAAGAAGGAAAAACATGAAACCAGACATGGGTCTTCCTTTAGGAGAGGAATCAGTTTTAATTCAGTAAATCTGAGGAATCACATAAAATTTGTTACCCAAGCGTGGTGAGTTATCTTGATTTGCAACGAGGCGTAGAGCACAATTAGCTGTGTCCCAGCAAGTTAACGCTAGAATCAAAAGTCTCAATTCAAATTGCACCAGGCCATACTCTGGACTTTTTTGTAGGTTGTCTATCCTGAAGATCCAGGGAGATGTGACCATGCCCCGAAGTCTATCATTTAGCTCTTTCAACATAGAAATTCTTATCTTGTATTTGTGTGGTTGTTAAGATTTGTTAAAACATGACTGAGATTGCATACGGTCATAAAACAGAGCTACCACAGAACTTTGTGGTCAGTAGGTGTTCATTGATTGAACTTTATTGCTTATGATGTAAGAAACTCACAGTGAATCTCCAGGTTTTTCTTCCACATCTAATCGAAAAGATTCATGTTTTCACATTAAAATCTCAGAATAGTTTCTGGCAATAAAATAGTTTTTTTTTTTTGTTTTTTCTTCCACGACGGCTTCATATAGATGCTAACAGGTTCTGAACCTAAACTGGATGAACAAGTTGGCTTTGACAGCTAGGCAACAGCACAATAAATTCAGTAATTGTTACTTTTAGTTGAGCTTGGGCTGTGAGCAAATCAGCCCAAATGGAATTCAAATTTTAGCCTGCACCAGGCATTGTCCTCATATTCTGACTTAGGCGGTTTGGGGTGGTGTTCAGAAGTCATCGTCGTAAAGTAGCACCAGGTGGGTGAAATGCTGGTCTTAATAATCAACAATAATAAACGGGGGTTCTTTTTTAAGAGGCTTTTCTCCACGTTTTTCTCGACTTGCCGGTTGTCTGTGATGACTATACCTGGCTTATTTCTTTACTTGGTGTACAAGAAGACATTTCTCAGTTCACTGTGACTTAACTATGCACAGACACCTCTCTTGTTTTATTTAAAATTTCCCCTCCACCTCTAACCCCACTCCCCGTACCTGAATCCAAGAGCCGAGCTGGCAGGCTACGGGGTAACAACCACCAACTTACCACGACGGCCCTTCCCAGCGCTGGCCCCGCTCTGCATGAGCTAAGTTTAGCCTCACCACTCTGGGAGGTGGGCTTGTCTTCGTGTACATTTTAAAGATGAGGAACTTGAGAAAGAAGGTAAAGTCACCTGCTCAGGATCAGGCAGCTAGTGAGTTATCCTGTGTTGGAATTCTTAATTCTTTTGCTCTCTGCACAAACCAGATTTCCCTAATGTTGCCCAGAGGGTCTCTGGCACGGCCTCACCAGTTTGACAGATACAATGGGACAGCTCTCTGATGATTTCTCTACTAGGGAGATTGTGCACCTTTTCATAAATTACCCACATAGGCTTCCTTCTGTAAACTGTCTACTCATATCCTTTAGCACATTCTTCTATGGAATAAATTTTTGCATTAATTTGCAAAAATTCCTTGTATATTCTTGACATGAATCCTTTGTTTTATTAACTCCAAATATTTTCTCCCAATCAATCACCTTATTTGCAGCTAATATGACAACAGAATCATACTGGACAAACCATCAGAACTAGATGAGGGGTTTCAGTAAGACTGCAGGATGTCAAGTATTCACAAAAACCAACAGCACTCCTATACACGAGTAATTCACGGTAGAAACTAAAACTAGTTTCCCTAGGAATAAACCAACAAAAGATGGACGGAACCAGTAGGGAGAAAACTGCAAAACATTATTGAGAGACATTAGAAACCCTAAATAAATGGAGAGATAGTTCGTGCTCAGAGATGAAATAAACTTTTCAAACTGTTATTCTCATATTAATCTATAAAGTCAAAGACATTCCAATAAAAATACCAACAGGGTTTTCACTGGACTTGACACACTGATCCTACAATTCATAGGGAGGATGAAAGAGTGAAGGACAGCAAAGGCAAATTTGAGGAATGATGTAACTACCTCACCAGACGTCAAGACTCGCACAGCCATACAGCAATGAAGACAACATGGTGCTGGCTCAGGGACAAACGACCAAGGAAGCAGAAAGGGCAACTCAGAAACTCAGCACGCATTCATGAGAACGGATGTGAGACAAAGAGGGTGCCGTGCGAGGTAAACACAGGCTGACTCCATCAGAGAATGGTCACTCTCTTTTGCTTTCAGTACAGGGACAGTGAAAAATTTCAGAGGCTACCAAAAAGCAGAGAAAATTGTTGAAAATTGAGTTATGGTCTGTCCAGACACTGGGCATTCAACCCTGTCTGGAGGTTTCTCAAGCTTCTTAGGGCAAAACCAGCACCCTAGCCCACGACGTACAGGAGACTCAATACAGGTCTTTCTCTGTTCTTCTGAGTTAAGGCTCCATAGGCTGGAAGATGGATTCTGTTCTCAGAAATGATAAGATGTGAAAAAGCATCATGTTTTAGACTCCATAAAATACAGCATTAGCAAAAAGGGCCTCTGGGGAATGGTCACATCATGTCATATACTCGGAGTGGGAGATACGGTTGGAAATAATACCCTTGACCTCCATTCCCCACGGTCCCACCTGTCAGCAGGCTGGGCACATCTTTGTTCTGGCACAGAGAAGAGCAGCTGAAGTTCATGCAGACAGAAGCTTCCCTGTACCAACAGAAACCCTGTCGACTAGTTTAGAAAGGGGAAAAAAAAATCAAGTTGGAGAATTTATTTAAAAGTTAATGATAAAAGTGTAAATATGAAAACAAATTATCCCCAGACAATCTATGTTTTTAAGTAATTTATTCCAATAGAAATATTTCAGAAAACTGTACTTAAATTCATTTTAAGTTAGCTTATGCAAACACACTGAAGATCTCACACTCACATTTGCGTATTAAACAGAAACAAAAAGTGAGAGAGGAATCGAGCTGCACATCACTCCAGGAGGTCATAGTGCAAAACGAGTGTTGCATCCTTAGTACCTCAGGTTAACCGGGATAAAGGAGAGTAAAAATGGCTTGCGTTTTCCTGTATATCGTCATCACTGGGTATTTACCCCCACAGATGCTTTTCATCTCCTTTAGATTACGCTGTGAAGGAGTTCCCCGCCCCCCTCCCCACACATACACATTCCAGTCGGCAGTAAGACAATGGATGCGTCAAGGTGTAGAAACCCTCAAGAGTCTGGTGACTTCTTATCAGCTACTCTGTCAGACCTAGTAAGTCAATGATTATTGGACTGTCTCTGCGAACAGTTGTTAATAGGTGATACCTTCAGGGGAAAATGAAGATTTGTTACCTGGTATCTAAAGCACAGCTAATTATGACATTTTCTGCTTGTCTATTAAAAAAAGTTCAATCCCAAAGGACTCTATGTGTTCCTTTAATCTCATCACTACTTTGCAGTCCAAATGACTAGAATAAAAATTTAAATTCTACTAATAACCCTCAAGGACCAGGTAACCCTTTATTTGTCTTTAAAGACTACATCTACTTGCTTATTCTGGAACATACTAGCCCTTTAAAAAATGTGAAAACAGTGTCCTGGCTCAGCTGAACGACACTAGCTCCGGAGCCTGCAGCAATCTCGGAGAAGCGAAACACATCCAAGCTGTGTTTTTACTGAGAAAGCTAGCTTAGTCCCTTAACTTCTCTTTACTTTGTATTTTAGAGTTGTTTTCACTTTCCTGCTGTAATATTTTTAAGTAAACAATAACGGGTAGGCTAAGTGACTGCTTGTTTGTTCTGAGTCTTATTTAAATACAAAAATGAACCGAACTAAATCTCATTTCTGGCCAAAGGGGATGCTCATTTCAGGATTTCAGTAGCTTTAATAAAATCCAAACAAATATTTCTGGCTGTATCATATTCTTTCAGGGATTTTCTAAAATGGATTTATAATTAAATCTATGTTCAAAACAATTTCAGTAACACAAAATAAAAATAAACTCAGCTGGATGGATGCTCTTCAAAGTTGTTCTGATGAATGCTCATCTAAAAGCCGATTTGGGTGGGTTTATTTTTAATCTATCCTGGAAGGAGAGGAGCAGGGACAGAGCTTGCCTAAAAAGACTCAAAACCAAGCTGATCTGCAACAACGACCTAGAGTTATCTGTACACATGTTCTCAGACTTGCTGTGAGAAAGGCTAAGCTGGTGGCGAGAGGGATAGCACACACTCCTGAAACAGGAGGAGTAAGAGGGCAAATGACTGTTGTCGTACTCAATGCCCTAAAATTGGTCTTCAAATCGATAAGGCACTAACCAAATTTTCCCCACACTACTTGAGATACTGATGTAATGAAACTACTTTCAAAAAGCCCAATAGTTTGAATGCACAGATCTCTTTCATTAGAATCCTCTAAACAGAAAAAAAAATAGTCAACTTTAGACACAAGCCATTTTTAAGGGAGCAAAACCAAAAATACTTAAATCATTTTGAAAAGGTTGACTTCACATGGGAAAATAATTATCATCAAGGTGATTAAATAACAATGTTAGAAAAAAACCAGAATACCACTCCAGCTGTAAAATCATACATTTACTATGTTTGAAAGAAATACTACAAAAGAGGAGAGAAAATGAAAGCAAACCCTAAAAGGTCACTGAAGAGGTCAGACAAGCCTCACCACCTGCCTGGCATCACCTAGTCATGCAGTAACAGTACCATCTGTTCCACTGCGACACCGTCGAATTCATCTTCATTTTCAAGAAGGGATCCAACTATGTCAACAGGCTTTGAAGCAGAGGATTTTTTAAAATTGAAGATTATCTTCTGTTAAGCAACACTGGTACCCCTTGTTTTGCAAAAGATAAAATGGTGGTTTAAAAACTCACTGTACAGAAATGTGCCTCAAAAAACAGGAAGGAAATCAGTGGTGGATATATTCTTTTAAAAAGTTAATGGATTAAATCTACTATTATTGATTTCTAATTAATATGATGTCCTATAGTTTTGTTTTCAGTAGTAAAGGCATATATAGCTTACAGATTTAACCTAAAAAAAAAAAAAAAGACTTCTGCTCAAATTATTTGGCCAGGTAAATTCTAGTAACCCCAAGAGAGCAACAGGTCAGGCTGCTCTCAGAGGGCCCTGGTTTCAACTAATATATAGAGTGTATACACTGCAGACTGTAAACATTTTTTCCTTCTATAACAGTGCACCTTGGGCAGCTTTATAAATCTTCTAGGAGAGGAGTAAAGCCATTAGTATAACTTTGCAGCTACAAACACCCTAGTTCTTGACCTACAGACAGACTCAGTACCAAGACAGTCCACACAGAAGGCAGTGCCAGTCTCGTGGCCTTTTCCACACAGGAGAACATCTGTCACTGAAGCACATGCCTGGGGAGAAACAAATACTCAAACTCGAATTGTTGGATCCCTTTCTGTAATGTTTACACAAATAATATATACACAGTGAAGAAAATGTAATAGGAAGGTGCGTATGATCAGTTTTAAAAATTCTCAACAGTTTGAAGGTAACAGTAAAAAAGATGCCTCTGAAAAAAATAAGCAGAGTTCAAACACAGAGGGGGCAGAAAACCAAAAACAGTGCTCCTGAAGGTCGTTATATAGTTATATTTTAAAACCTGTCAAGTTACTTCTGCGTGAAAAATAAGTTTTCATGTTCAAATCGACTATTAAATGAGACGTGCCTCAAACTGTGTTTGGGCTGGTAATCTACTGCTACACTAGGCTGGTAACACAACCATTATGCTCATCAAAAACCAGCTTAAACTTAAATTATAATGGAATGTCCAATGAGTTCTTTTTCACTCGGAGAAATAAATGAGCTTAGTAATGACAGAAGTTTCAAGCTTTTGAGTTACTAATTTACTAATTTTTTAAGGGGTAGGCCTAATAAGAGGAGAAAAATTTCACTTTCCCACGAATAAACTACTTAAATAGTTAATATTTTGGTACCATTTATTTTTGCTTGAATTATTATTAGGTATCATTTGGTGAATGATAGATCACCATGAGTAAAATCCACTATTTCAATTCACTTCTCTCACTGGTCTCTTCCGCTTCAAATGCTAAAGTAATCTTCAAAAGCAATGAGCAATTTTTGAAGGGACAAATCTGAAGACAGAAAAACAATGGTGACTTCTGGTGCACGGGCAAGAGTTTCAGTCAGTCAGAGGCCACAATCCACATACGGACTATTCACCGAACCTGAACACCAGTCTCACTCTGTGCAAGCATCCTCACGTTTAGCGCTGGAAACATCAAACACATCTCCCAGCTGAGCTCTCTCTTTGGCAAACTGTGCTGTCAGGCTCTGACGTCTAGCTGCGCATCTCCACGGACACGGTTAGCCTGCAACTTATCTACGGTAGCTTATTTATGACAAACAGACAAAATAATAAAAAATCCACAGGGTTCTTATCCACAATATTTTTAAAAAAGCACATACACTGTTAAAAAAAACCACTTATTTCTGAAGAGAAATAAACAAATTAGAAAATTAAAAAAAAATGCAAAACAAAAGTCAGCTGTGCAAGGTGTACGGAGAAACACTGCTAGGCTGGCTGCGCAGGGGGCGCCCTAGAGCGCGGGCCGGGCTGGGAGGCCCGCAGCCCGAGTCACTGGCACAGGCTCACGCTGCCCTCGCCAGCTCATGTCACTTCCCACAAAACCAGGAATAACGGTATTTCTAACTGTGCTACGTGAGAAAAATATATGAACTCTTTAAATCCTTTCCAAACAGAAAACTAAATTAAAACACTTAGCACTGAGAGAAAGCTCTTCTACTTCCCAATAGACAGATTTTTAGCTAACTATTCTAATAAGCAGTATTTTCTATTTAAGTTTCATGGACTCATGGGTAAAATACATATGACAAAAAAAGTATAAAATTCTCTAAGGATACAAATCTGAGAAATTTTACGTGAGGCCCACTGGTAACAGAAGTCTACCAGAAGTTGTCAGTCAAAAAAACATTTCTTACTCTGGGCCATGGCCAACATTCACGATGGATGCCTCCTGAGTTTATAACATCCAATACAGAATCTTTGTTCAAGTGCCATTTTTTTTGTTCAAATTCTAAGGCATTTCACCTTCAAATTTTGTTTTTAACTCCACATTTATTTTGGAAGTTAAATGCATTATTGCATAGAAGAGCTCTCACAAAACTGCTTGATCAACTACTGACAAAATATGGTTTCATGGTAGGACCTACAGTTTTCAGAAAAATGTTTGTAATAAAGGAAAGTTGTGCAAGAAGGAACACATTTAGTTTTGATACTTAAAATTTCCAGGATCTCAATCTTTGACCTTTCTCCCTTTGAAATTTATTCTGTATGCCTTATAATAAAATACGTACATGCATACAAACATATGTAGGATCTCTTTTAAACAAATGTGATCCTGAATCTCATGTTGAACAAAAAATAATGAAAATCAATAATAATAAAAAAAACCCTGGCATTGTGCACATTAAACACTGTAAAAGAAAATATTTTGACAAAATAGCAACACACCACCCTTGATGACAAGCATCACCCGTGAGTGGCAGATGAGACAATCTGACTAACTTGAAAATGTAGTTAGTTATTGTAAAATCTTCTTAGAAAAGTTCAGGTTGGGATTACAGTTCTCTACGAAGCAGATCTGTGGTCCAACAACAAATTCATGTAGAAGGCTAAGCTTTAAACTCAGTTAAAAACAACCATGTTTTCTGGAGCCCACCTGAAAAAAAAGTCTGGCATATGAACATTCAACCTTTATACCTAATGCAGGAAATAATGTACCTCATACAGTACTAAATTTCAGAAGTTTAGTGTTTAAAAAAAATCTCCCCCTATTCAAAACAAAATACACCCCCCCCCAAATCCCAAACAAACCCCAACAACTCACATTATTAACGCTTCTAATTCCTACACTCTTGCTGTGAGAAAGGGAGTGAGGCTGCAGGCTCGTGGAGGCTCCCACAGGCCTCCCGAGGAGGCTGCTGGTAGAACCCTATTCAGTTGGAGTTAACTTTCCACCTCAGTTCAAAACCAGCTCCTGATGTAACCCATAAGAAGTATGTTTTTCCTTCTAAAGTGTGTTTAAAAAAGGCGATTCCCCCCTCCAAAATTAGTACAAAGTTAAAAGAAATGCAAATGAGCTACGATCTATTCCAAGCACAGCACCGCCAGAAGATTCACACACACTATTTGGTGTTTCATGTTGGTTTTCCTTTCATTCTTTTAAGGCAGTGGTTTCCACAGGTCAGTTCAGAGATAAGAAGCATGGTCCATGGCAGTTTGTTTTGCAACTCCAATTTGTTCTCTGGGAATATCTCACTTCATTCCCTGAAATTAGTGCTTTTTTGGTTCAGAACGCGAGAGGCTGAGACGGAACCTCCGGCTCCTCCTGGCACTGGACTGGTTTACAGCTGGCGCTCTACAGTCAGGGCCTCACTTTCACTCAGGGTAACGGTTGGCCTTGTTCTTTCTCAGGCTTTTACTCAAAAGTCATCAAGTTTGTAGGAACCTAAAAAATATAAGCATTACAAACTGACAGTATTTAAAAGGTGTTCTTCAAAGTACTATTTCTTACCTCCCCTTGTCATTTTAAGTAAGCCGGAATATTAAAATCTTCCTCACCCAGATCATCTTTCTAAAAAATTTGATAGAAGGTATTGTAATCGTTTATGAATAATGAGTAAAAATATGCTAGAACATTTCTGAGAGAAAATCACTGAGATGAGTTAATATTCCCTTCACTAAAGTGAAATCCAGACAGGAAAAAGGGCAGAGACAATATCTTTCTCATCTAACACAGGGGGCTCAGGAGATGTTCACTGAGGGAGTAAATGAATGAGAAAAAAGTATGGTCCTATTAGGGTGCGATTCCAGACAAACATGCTTGTCATCATTTATTTTCTCATTCTGTGTATTAAAGTGAATTCCTACATAAAAATTTTAAAACCCAGCACAGGTAATTTTATAATAAACATTACTAAGAACTCATCATGAAAGTAAGTATAAAGGAGTAAAACTCATCGTTAGATAAACTGTGATCTGACATTCTGTGACTGAAGAAACCACAGGTTATACAATAGTTTGCTGCCTACAGATTGGAACAAATTAAAGTCCGAAATTCAACGATAATTCTTAGAAATATGAATATATTTTGTTTTTAAAAATTAGTTGATGAGTCCTGTAGTCAAGGACTAAAGAGGACTTCACCATGTTAAAAAAAAATGCCCTTTAACTTTTACTTCCAGTTTTCCAAAGTTGTGCTGTTAGACATATTCATCCATCAGTGGTCATTTCTCCATCTTTTAAAAGAGCTTAGTTCTCACACTTTAGCAACCCTTTTTCTGAAAACATAGGATACTAAAAATAAAAAATTAATCTCTTACATATATCAGCTTCTGAATGAAAAATTATGACAATATAATCATAACTGATTATAAATTTAATACACTACAAATGTTCAAGTGCTTAAATTAAAGTATAAATTCTCAGGTCTGGGTATAAGATACCCCTATTTAAATAAAGTAAAATTTTCATTTCCTCCTAAGGTGCATGAATATGGTTTAAGGTGCTGTATTTGAATTAGAGTCTTTTACTAAAAGCTTTCAAATTTCACAGCTATTTATACATTTGCTATTTCTCTGATTCTTCCAAATATAGAAACAAACAAATTAAAAAAACCCCATTTATACACATCTAGTTGACTTGTTCAGTGGGAAGGTCCACTAATACAGTAAAAGAAACTAAACCTCTTTGCTGGTATGCATACATTGTCTAGATTCATCTTCAAATCTGAGACTGAAAAAAAAAAATGACCCAATACTTTAAGCTACATTAAAGAAAATGTACAGCATGGAGCTGAGTCCTGAAAAGCTTAGTCTAGGCAAAAGAAGGTCTGTTTCCTTCATTCTGTCCCAGTCAAAACTTGTCAAGAGTAAAAAAGTAACTATTACTCTATAGTATTTCATGTCCTTAAGGGATGTTGCTAAAAATGGTACCAAGTATTGCTATTAGTCTTTCATATATATTTGAAATAAAAATTATCAGAGAACAAGGCCCATTCCAACAATATTTACGAAGAATGGATCTTTAGGAGGAAGACAGAGTTTGTGTCTCGGGTCCACCATTTTTTGTTTATTTGATCCTGTGTAGGTCATTTAGTATCTCTGACCCCTAGTTTCTTCTTTTTGATTTAAAAAAAAAAAAAAAGGCAATAACTTAGGTCCTGATAGCAGAGGGTGAAAAATATGTTTAAAAGCTTTATAAACTTTCATAGTATATCATCAAAAATTAGCTACTGATATCACTTACTGTATACTTCTGTATTTCAGTACCTTAAGGCAATAAAATTTTCAAATATATTCAACTAAAAACTGGCCTAAAAATATCTAGAAACTTCTATAACTGCAGTTATGTTTATTTCATATCTGTCCTACCAATTCATGGTTCAAGTTTAAATCTGCAACAGTGTTTGGGGAAAACAGCCTTATGGATTCATTCCCCTTTGCAGCTGAAAGTCTTTGAGTTAGACCATCTTTGTTTCAGAAAATAAAAACAAACAAAAAACCCCAAGTGGTCTTGGTTTTCACTGCAACCATAGGAACCCACATAAAATTGTCAACAGAACAAATAAAGATGCATCAGAATTGTTGTTAAAGTACCATCTCAGTTTTACCCCTTTAGAGCTACACTCCCTTGCCTCTCACTGCATTGTACCCACATGGTCCACATGCCCTTATTTTGAGCACCGCAAGCTCGTTCCACCTTTAGGGTGTCTGCACTTTCTGTTCCCTCCACCAGAACTCTGTTCCCCCTTATCCTCACATGGCCGTTTCTTCTTGTCATCCATGACACTGTCATCTCTTCGAGGAATTTTCTTCCTCACTTAAAGTTGTCCCTACTCCCATCACTCTACATCACGTAATTCTATTTTGTTTCCTTCACATAGTTTTTTTTTTTTGATGAAATCCAATTTATTGATTTTTTTCCTTTTGGTACTTGTGCTTTTGGTGTCCTATCTACATATAGTTTTCCCTATTTGAAATTCTGTTATTTGTTTATTTGTTTATTGTCCATCTCCCTCACAAAAACGTGGACTTCAAGTCTTGTTGACTCTGGCCAACAAGAAAAAGAATATAAACAATACTGTTTTTCTACTTCATTCAGAAAATTAGCCTACTTATTTCTCTTTGGAACTCTTAAATATATTCCCAATTTACGGACTATTCTGAGGATTAGGAAAAATGCTTACCTGTTGTTTGTTACTTTGGCAGGCTGCACTCAAATGCTTAAACCACAGCATTGCATTCATCCTATTGCCAGCTTGAAACTTGTATGAATTTCCTAAAATCATCAAAAACAAGGGGGAAACAAAAATTGATGAGTGAGGGAGGGCATAGCTCAAGTGGTAGAGTGCATGTTTAGCATGCACAAGGTCCTGGGTTCAATGCCCAGTACCTCCATCAACATAAACAAACAAACCAACCTAATCACTCCCCCCACCAAAACAAACAAAAAATCGATGAGCGTTCTCAGCTTCAGAATTCGACTTCTCTAACACCTGATTTTTCCAATACAAAAGAAGAGTTCTCTATGCTACGTTCACATGCTACCAGTTATTCAGAAAGTCATTGTTTTGCTGTTTATGAATGGGAAGAGAAGTATTTTATTTGACTCCTTAAATGCTCTTTAAAGTATATCTAAATAAAATAACCATCTGGCTTCTCTAAATTTCTCTGTGTGGAGAAGTGCAAATTATCAGTTCTCAACACGACTTAGATGATCTATATTAAGTTTTTATAGGCTAAAATGCTTTAACACGGTTAACACTTAAACATGAGCTATTTAATGTGATAAAGAATTAATCAGCTAACATCAATATAACCTATGCTTTTAGTTTTTAGTTACATTTGTCAAAATTATTACAGAAGTGTCCAGGTCTAGTGAGGGCTTATGTGAAAATCTAAGGAGGCACCTTTTTCTGTTTTTGAAAATTAGAAATTCATTTGTGCTGTATGTATTTAGACCTCATGCTGACTCTAATTCAAAACTGACACATAATAAGGGTCTTTTATATGCTTACACGTATCACGGTAATAAGCTGAGAAAAGAAGAAAGGACTCATGCAGAACAGGTTGCCCTAAGTTGAGCTTAGTTCCCTTTTCTCACTGACCTGAGTTCTCTTTATTTCCCAGTTCTTACTGAATTCTCCACCTTCCTTTCTGACCACATTCAATGGCTCAAGAGTCTGATCCATATGTAGGCATTATACAGCTCTTTGAGATTTTAACAATCAAAGACTTTTCACTTTCAGAAGCAACACTCTTCTTCACCAAATTTTTAATTATTCAAATAACACTGTTTTGCTTGTTGAGCCCAGAGGCAAACATCAGACCAATCCAGACAGCAGGCATTTCTGGCGAGCTGGCCACAGCTGCCATTCATCCACTCTCTCCCTCCCTGGAGAAGACTGTCCATCTAGACTTCATAAAATCCTTGGCTACTCTGAAATAGTTCTATCAAGCACACTAAGGAATCGAAGGAAACAAAGAATTTGTTAACTAAGCCCCATGAAAATAATCTCCTTTTAAAATGTACTTTTATAAACAGTGAATGCCTTTGGGATTGGCAAGGTGGATGCTAGGGTTTTGAATTCAGAACATTGAGTAGGAAGTTCTTACTCTGTAAATCAATCTA
Source organism: Camelus ferus (assembly GCF_009834535.1). Classification (NCBI taxonomy): domain Eukaryota; kingdom Metazoa; phylum Chordata; class Mammalia; order Artiodactyla; family Camelidae; genus Camelus; species Camelus ferus. The sequence goes on from NC_045716.1 coordinate 5,194,724, forward strand.
TTTCATCTCAAAACATAACATTTTGCTACATTTTTTCTGTACTAACTTTTTTCTGGATATTTGCTTACTTAAGTTTTTACTTAAAATATCACAATATCCTAAAAGCAGAATATTGATATAAAATACATTCTAAATAAACAGAGGTCAAAGTATAATTCTGCAGTCAATAGATGGTAATATAATATCATTTCAGTAGTGAGTTGCTCAAGTGAAGATTCTGGGCAGATGCAAAAGAATCTCCTCTCTGGCTTCCTCTGAGGTGCTTATCAATAGCTGGCATATGTCATGAAGGAAGACCTGCAATCACGTAGGGATCTGTTCTGATGACCACTGAGGTGGTCTCAACTACAGGCACAAGCTGGGTCAGGAGGTATGATCTGATCTACACAGCCCACCCTCCAACTTCTCTCATCCACTTTGAAACTCCTATGGCCAACAGAAATAATTTCATTCATAAATGTCTCTATATACTGTAAGCAAAGTATTAAAATTATACTTATTTGGAAAATGAGCAATTTGAGTCTAATAACCAATTCATTTAATTAAAAGTAATGGAATAAAAAATCACTTAAAGGAAAATTTCTGCCACATTCAGAACTTAAGTGTAACAATTTACTTCAGGGTATAAATGAAGAGGTACTGCATATATGGGAAATCTGAGATTTTAAAAGTAACAGTGGTCTACAGATTCTCAAATTCCCTCCTTCCCCTCCTGGTTAGTAGCTCTCTAGGGATAATCTGGGTTTTCAATTTCAAGCTTATGACCACATAGCAAAGAAATATATTTAATAAGCAACTAACAGATATTGATATCTAAAAATATTGCTGTCATTACTATATATGATGTGATAGAAATAGTTCCCAAGAGATAAAACTACACAAACAATGCCCTGCAGTCAAGCATTCCAGTTAAACTGAACTTTGGCTTACCCAAAGCTGTGTATATGCACTGCCTTCAAAACCCTAGTTACTTTAATGACTCACCTTTCTCAGAGTCAGTCAACAAGAAGAGATCTGGATGTTCCGGGTCATCAGCCATCATCACCATCCATCCTACTACAGATACGTTCTTATTTGATGTTGATTTGAACTGAGAGATAAAAAGATCATGGAAACACAAAATTAATGGCTCATCCTAAGTAAAAATTAAGTGTTAGCATATTTTCAGTTTCTCCTAGTGAGAGACGAGATTTCTTGCTGGTCAGGTCTGCTCGGGGCCTTTTACTACTAAATTCCATCTAGGCATGCTCTCTTTAGATAGTCTCCAACTTCCCGTGTCTTTATCAGCTTCCACTCCTCATCAAAAGCTAACTGTCCTAATGTCCATTCCCGAAGACCATGATCTGTTAGTGGATATGGTAAGTTTGTCTATGTTATTTTTTCTGTTACCGTGCTACACCTCATCCCTTCCTTACAGAAACACATTTGCATTTTAATAGAGGTGTTATCCTCCCTCCTCCCAGCTTTACTGAATATAACTGACATATAACATTGTATACATTTAGGGTGGATAATGTAATAGGGGTGTTACCTTAAACTGATAAAACTGATAATTTAATAAATCAGCAGTGTCATCACAATTCTTAGGAATATATTCTTACTTGTATTTCTCAAAAAAGGTTCTTAGCATACTTGTTACTTTTCTAGTTATTCTTTTTTAAATAAAGTTATATTTTAGTAATAAAAAAGGGCTTTATAGAACAACAGGAAATTTAGGTTAATTGTACTCATGAACATAAATGAAAAAATATAAAATAAAATATTGGCAAACTGAACGTAGCAGTGTATAAAAAAACTGGTAAGTGATGACCAAACTGGATTTACCCTAGGAATATGAGGCTGGTTAATGAAATCAACTAATCAACTAAGCTGGGTTTATTTCAAGAAAGCAAGCTTCAACTTTAGAAAAATTATTAGAGTAAATCACCATATTAGCAGATTAAAAAAAAATTTGACCAACCCAGTTGATGTAAAATGAAAGCATTTGCTAAAATATAATGCATATTTGTGTTAGACTAGGAATGGAAGGGAATTTCCCAATTCAAAAAGAGTGTCTATCAAACGAACAACAAAAAATGCCATACAAAACCTGAACAGACAAAGCGGGAAAAAAGAAAACAAAAACCAAACCAACACGCTGCAACACCTACTTAGGGGTAAAATGCAAAAAACATTTCCAAATCAGTTTCATGACAAGGATGCCCATCACGGCTACTTCCACCGGACACTGCATTGGAGGACGTAGGCAGCCCAACAGGACAACAAAAAAGAAATAAAAGGTATAAAGGTGAGGAAGAAATAAAACTGCCGTTACTTACAGAGGATATTCTCTACACAGAAAATCCACCAGTCAATAAGAAAGATTAGCAAGGATGATCAATGTAAGAGTCAACTGCAAGTTTATACATTAGAAATCTAAAAGTCACTTATAAGAAAGGTACCTAGGAATATATGTTAACAGAAGACATACAGGAAAGTGTAACAGTTTAAAGACATTCAAGAAGAACTAAATCAAAGAGAAATACCATGAGATGAGGAAAAGGGTTCAGTGTTGTAAAGATGTCAGTTCTCCCTACAATGATCTACAGATTCGGTGTCATTTCAATAAAAATTCCAGTAAGGTTTTATGTGGAACTTGAGAAGCTGACTCTAAAATTTATATGTAAGAGCAAAGGACCAGAAATAGCCAAGACACTCCTGAAGAAGAATTAGGCAGGACTTGCCCTGCTACCATCAAGACTTGTAAATCTACAGTAATTGAGACCATGAGCTACTGGGACAAGGACAGACTGAGGGGGCAACGGAAGTCTAGAAAGCAATCTATGCCTATAGATGCAAACTCATACAACAAGAGTGGGCTCTGCAGACTGGTGAAGGAAGAAGGAAGAATGAATAAATGGTGCTGGGAAAATTAATCATCCATGCAGGAGAATCCAAATGAATGCCTACTCATACCACATCTCTCACACACACCTGTCTGACTCCAGGTGGATCAACGATTTTAAAGCAAACTGCAAAACTTTAAATCTATTAGGAGAATATCCTGATCATCTCAGGTTAGAGAAAAAATTTTAAAACATGACACAGAATGTATTAAGCATAAAGGAAAAGATAAATTTTATTACTTTAAAATTAAGAACTATTCTTTAAAAGACACCACAAAGAGAGTGAAAAAAACAAATCGAACTGGAAGAAGATATCTGTAACACATAACTGCTAATAGATTAGTATCCAGAATATATAAAGAACTTTTCCTAATTAGCAAGAAAAGACACCATTCAATAGGGAAAACATTTATCCAGGTATTTTAAAGAAGAAACATAAGTGACCTATAAACATGAAAAATACCTTCAAACTCATTAAGTAATTAGGGGTATATACATTAAAATCATGAGGTAACATTTCATACTTAGCAGATTAGCCAAAATTAGAAAGCTTGACAATACAAGTGGGTAAGGATGTGGAATGATGAGAAGACTCGTTATGCTACTGGGGAGGGTGTGAATAAATTTGGCACTTTGTTGGAAGGGTGAACAGTTGCACTCCTAGGTATGTAACCTAGAGAACAAATGCACAAAAGTATTCATAGTAGCCTTGTTAGATAAAGCAAAAACCCGGGAAGCACCCAAAGATCCATCAGGAGAACGATGAACACATTATGGCAGATTCATAAAATGGAAGACTATTCAACTGTGAAAAGGAACACAGGACAGCCATAGGTATCAACAGTGCTGAATCTCAACAACAATGTATCAGGGCAAAAAAGAGAGTGCTTAAAACTATGTACGTGAATCCATTCAGGTGAAGTGAAACAACATGGGACACAGGGTAAAATTCTAAATAAAAACAGAGCAATGATGAGGCTGAAATTTAGGACAGTGATGGGCTGTGGGTACGGCTGATAAGGAAGGAAGAGGATGCTGCTGGGAAGACTCGGGACAGTTCTGGTCATTATGCTGCTCTGTTTTCTTACGCTGGGTGAAGAGTTATATAGACGTTCATCTTATTTATTATTCTTTAAAATGTACATGTATACTACATATCTTCTGTATGTATATGTTTTATAATTTTAAAGAAAGGGTTAAAGAATGAACACATCATATTATTTACAACAACATGGGTACTACAAAAATGAAAGCTACAGGAATTAGGAAGTTTTAATACTACGAAGAATGAAATTAGCAATACCACAGAACTGCTGATTTGACAGTTTATAGTTCATGTCAGAGTAGACAGCACGATTTTCTAATATTCTTTTCCTAACCCTAAAAACCTCTGCATCAATTGCTTCTTTTTTTCAATTGAGAAAAAAAAAAAAAAGGGGGAACTCAAGCAACATAAGCCCCTTCACAGAGTGCAAATGTCCTTTACCACCAGCTGAATCTCATCCACTCCCCAGAACTCAACATCCTCTGAGGCGTAGCCCTCTGGATCTCTATGCATCACACCAAGGACTTTTTGGTTGCTGTTTGTTTTTAGCTACTAATGGAGGTATATTTAAATTCTGACTTGTGGTTTTTACCTATTAGTAAGTATTTCCTGAATGCTAAGTATTTTGAGTGTTTGCAGATTTCTGACATTATAAATATTACAGGAGTATTTTTCTATAGATATCTTCATACACTTGTTCAAGGATTTCCACGGGACAGATTTTCAGAAAAAGATCTCACTGGTTATTATTAAGTTAAATACTGACTAGGAATGCCCTCCACAAAAACAGTACCAATTTAAATTTCTGCCAACTGCAGATGATAAGACTATGTTTACCTACATCATGGCCAATGCTACATTAGTAATCTTTAAAATTTCAGCCTAACGGCAAAAAAAGGGGCATCTTCTTTGGTCTGCATTTTTGACAACCAGTGAGGTTCACCATCTTTATGTTTATTAGCCGTTTATATCTCACCTTCTATTTATCTCCCTATTCCATTTTTCTACTGCTGTTTCATTCTTACTGAGTTGTGGAAGGTCTTTATGGGACAGATTTCTTTTTCAGGTGCAGTCTTGGTTTTTAATACTGAACTCATCAAACAGTATTCACTCATTACTATGGCAGACATAGGTTCAAATAGATCTACAAAATTCTTTTTACAATGAATACGCTTCCATTAAAAATATTTTTACAGTTCATGTTTCCATTTTAAAACTTGATTCAAAATTATAGACATAACAAAACCATAGTCCCCCTCCTCTCTTCCCAAGCCTGCTCTGCTCCTCACAGGCAAAAACCTCATACTTAAGGAAGTAATAAAATGTAAGTGTGTAAGGCTGCCAGATTTCCTCCCCTGGAATTTATTTACATGTACAAACAGGTATATATATTCATTAGTGATTTTTTTCCTCCTCCAGCTTTTAATTTTGAAAAGGTTCAAACGTAAGAAAAATTTAAAGAATGCTATAATGATCACCCACATTTTGCATTTGCTTGATCTCTCTGAACATTTAAATATAAATTGCAGACATCATGACACTGAACCCTACTTACTTCAACATGTTATCTCCTAAGGATATATTCCTATATAACCACAGTGTATCATATCTAAGAAGTTTAACAGACACAATCATACAGCCCATATGAAAAATTTGATTGTCCCAATTATGACCTTTACAGCTTAAAAAAAATTATGTCCAAGATTAAACCAAGGTACACACAGTGCATTTGGCGTTAAGACCCTTTAGCTTCTCTTAATCTACATCAGTCCTCCGAGCCCCCTACCCAACTCCATCTGCCAAATTTTGGTCTTAAGAATCCAAGCCATTGTCTTGTAGAATGTCCCACAATGTGGATTTGAATGTCTCCTCATGATTAGATTTAAACAAAACAGCATGCAAAAGAAGACTTACAGGAAGGTCTACATTTGGAGAAAAGAGCATTTCGAGGCTTAAGCACAAGGAGACCATAGTAACCTTAGTAACGACTAGTCCTCTTCACTGCTGGGGAAAGTCAATCAATCAGTGACTGAGGTGGAAAGAACTGCAGGTGTTGGTCCTAATTTTTCACATTTTATAGGTTAGGAACCAAGACTCCAAGGCAATAGTTTTCAACCATTTTCTGAACAAAAAACCCAGGTTGGGAGGGCTTGGACGCCAAAATAGATACTTGTAATGTGCACTTTTCACATTAGCAATGGAAAAGCAGCATTCAAAAAAGGAACTTCCAAATATGGAAGTTATTCCAAGACCTTCCTCGGAATGGTCTTACTAAATAAAAATAATTGCACTACAGTACTCATACCAGGAAGGAGCGTAAGAACTTCTGGACTAGAATATGTAAAAAACAAACAAACAAACCCCTGCATCCTGTTAGGACTACTTTCTTCACAACCATGAAGAGGCTGTGAAACTACGCTAACAATTTACTTTTTCTCCCCTCCTACTCATTTTTGTGAGGCGTCTTCTTGTATTTCAAAGAGATCTTCTGCCAAGGTTCAGTAGGTGTTTTGTGTGAATTGATGGGTCTGTAGTTGTAATTTTTGGTGTATTCGTGGGAGAGGATGAGCCATGCGTCCTTCTACTCTGCCATCTTGGCAGTCCCCCATGCTAACAATTTAGAACAGGAATACTTACATGTTTCCTTTCTGTAGCCTTTAGAGACTTGGCAGCATAGTAGAAAAGCTGTGTCCCACACAAAGCTGCCCAATACTTTGTCCAAGATGCTACCTGGAGAGGACAAACACATGAAACTACCACTCAAATGCTACTAGCCCTCAGTCACTCTGCCTCCTCAGCCCAAAGTGCTTTAACTTCACTTCACTGCCACCATCTGAGCTTGGCCTCAGCGTTGCATCACTGCTGAAATCTTCATCTCAAATATTCTTGTCAGGTCCGCTTAATATATTCTACTAGTACATTCATTCACTTTTTATCATCTAGCATCACTGCCACCTACCCATCCCAGATCCGCCTTCCCCTTTCTTCACATTTAGCTCACACTATGAGGTCTGGCCACAAATCCATTCCCTTCCAAGTACGTTCACTGCCCCTCTCTCCTGATAAGACCCCAACCCTAGTTAAGTCTAACCTTCGGATGACTTGGTATCATTTCACAGTAGGTGAATATTGCTGGAGAAATCACATCGTTGTGCCAACTGACAAAATGATGACCAAAGACCTCAAGTGGAAATTCACAGTCCTTCAGTTTTACCCAATCAAGGGTACCCTCTCTCTCTGGAGATAACTATTTCACACTCTCTTTTTAAAATTCTAATACTCTACCCCTGAATGACACCACTGCATACTTCCTAGGAAAACAGATGAAATCTGGTGAGGACTACCTCCCAGACCAATTCCATCTAACTACCTGTTTGAGACCCACATCCTTTCTGTTGCAACAGGAGAGTTAAACCTCCCTTCACCGAAGGAGGAACTCAGCTCTCCTCGTGCTTTACATTTCTACTCTCTGTCCAATTTGCTTTTGTCATTTACTCCTCTCTCCACTGCATCTCAGTTTCTCTCCCTCTACCATTACACCAACAGTACCCTCACCTTTACAGATCCCTCTTTTGCCCATCTCCTCACATGTCAGACACCATCCGGTTCTTCGTTCCTTTTCACAGCAAAGCTTCTCATGAGGCTGTCTCTAAACCCTGCCTCTACCTCTGTTTTGCCCATTTTCTCCTCAAATTGCTTTTATCTGGGCTGCCGTGGTCAAGGCCACTGACCACCGACATGTACCAAGGCGTCTGTTCTTATCATAATCAGCCCCTTCGCAGCACCTGACACAGCTACTAAGCTTCTGTGATAACAAGGCCCTCACTTTTCCTCCACACTCTTCTGCCAGCTGACCTTTAAATGCTGGAGTTCTACCCCCAGCCCTCTCTTCTTCCCTGGCTACGCTTCCTTCACAGATAATCTATCCTACCCAGCCTCACACTTCAAATACCATCTGTTTGCTAATCACTCCCAAATCTCTCTCTGGCCACCACCTCTCTGCTGAACTTTTGAACAGCAGTCTTTAAAGAGCCAAACTGACACCTCCACTTAAGTGTCTAGTAAGTCTATCAAACTGAACTTGGCCAAGACTTAGCTGGCCCCTCTCAAAAAAACTTCCCCTGTTTCAGAAAATGTCCCTGACGCTCACCCAGCTCAGCCCCAAACCCAGACGTCACCTTCACTCCCCCTCTTCTCTCATACATCACATCTAACCCACCATCAAGGAACCCCAGCCCTTCTCTGACTTCATCTCCTCCGCCTCCCCCACCTTCAATGCTTCCACCATAAGGCCTTCTGTCCCCTGAACTCGACCTCCTCACATGGCTAACTCACCTTCCTCACTCAGATCCCAGCTCAGATGCCCTGCTACGGTGACATCTCTCCTCACCCTATCACTCTCCGTCTCATCCCCTTGTCGGAAGGGCTTATTTTCTATTTCTCTTCATCAGAACATAATCTCCCCGAGGCAGGCACTTGCCTGCAGCTGTTTCTAGCATCTGCACACAACAGGGGAGGCAGTGCCTACGAGCCGTTCTGAGTTCACTAGCTGGCCTAGTGTCAATTCTTGACTGACTGTGCCTGAGGTTTACTGTAATATAAGCAGCAAAATCAGATTCCTTAGATGTAAACCATTTTTATAATTTAAGAATCCCTCATAACTTCAAAAACTTTAAGTGCGGATATATGTCAAAGTTTTAACTCCAAATCAGATAAATTAATATACTGTTTGAGAAAAGAAAAAAAAAAAAAACAACAACTCCTTTCTTTAGTAATCAAACTACCTTGCTGCTGTTGGGGAAGAGCAGACGCCTGTGCGATAACTGAAAAGCTTTGTTCCACTAAGCTTTAAAAAAAAAAAAAAAATATATATATATATATATATATAAATAATTATGGTTGGAGGACATTTAGAATCTGCATCCTATTTTATGTAGGAAAACAAAACTGCATTACAGAGATTTAAATAAACTTAGGACTGACAAAACAAATTGAATTCCATTTTTTAGGGCTGTCACTCACTCTATTTTCGATTTCTCCTAAACTTACTACTAAAATACTTCTCAACAGGATACACTTTCAAGAAGTGTATCTCTAAGAAATGGTTTTGTGCAAGATCTGTATTAGGGATCAAAAAGAAGGACTGTATCAGGAGCATCTTGATTTAAGCCCTTGTTCGACTTAAATGAAATCTACATGACAGGTATATTAACACTTTAAATAACATTATGAGGCATATGTGTACTTTAAATTATTTTGAGTGTATTTTTATTTCAATTGTCTTCATATTTCCTAGGGTCCTATACATTTGCTTATTTTTAGAGGTGGATTAAAATACAATATAATAAATTCTTACTGTAGGCTTTTTGCCTTCTTTTAACAAAGTTTTCCTCCTGAGAACTCCTTGAATAGTGACAGCTCCTGGATATAAATGTACTGCCAAATCTTCTGATTCTGCAGAACTATAACAACGAAATGAAGAGAAGAATATATAAGCACTTTTGTCTATAGTAAGTATCAAGTACTTAAATAAAATATAATTATTCTTATTTTAAAATTGTTACTTGATTCAGAATGAGAAAGACTGACAATTATGAGGGTTTACTGATCTGAAATTTATAAGCTGTCACAGAGTTAATCAGGAGGTTATTAAAGGCAGCAGATGGTTAAAAACACACATTTTATTACATATTTGAACAAGTATAATTTAGAAAGAATACAGCATTTCACTTTAGTAAAGATTGAATTAATTTTCTTCTTAACATGTCATACTGCATCGTTGCTGAAACCTTTTATTCCCCATTAGAAACTTAAGTCCTGGTAGAAGAGATGAGGATTCTATTTGTTAAAAGTATTTAAGCATATGAAACTCTAAATAAAAATAGCAGAGGCTCAAAAAAGGAAAAAAGAAAAAGAACACCCATGCTTAATTCTAAAATAGGTGAAAATAATAGAGGCAATTAACAACATATTTTTAAAAACTGACTTTCTGCAATAAAATTTAATGACACTTAAATGTCATCAATGCAAATAAGTGATTATAACCCAAAAGCTGTCCAAGAAAGGAATTAACTCCAAAACTCAAGATTTCTTTTTCTTGTATCTGAAGAAAACCATCACAAAATAATCAAACATTTAAATATCTTTCCCCAACTCATTTAAGGTTGTATATTTAAAACAAGAACAATTTCTACATGAGTCAATTAAAATATACACACAGATTAAAAAAAAAATCTGTCATTTGTCTGGTGATTTGACATGTGCTGCAGAATTCCTACAAGAGTGAAAAAACCTGAAGTTTGCCAGTTTTTCCCTTTTTGATTATTTAGGTGTCTTCAAAGTGACTTAAAAACCTAAAAACCACTAGAAATTTCAAGGTGGAGCTATTTACATTCAGGGAGGTATACACACAAGGAGACTAGACACCATTAAACTGACATAAAGTCCACTTCTAAAGTTTGCTATCTTCTTGTATTATGTTTTGGTTGATTATCCACTATAGTTAACCTCCAGCCCCCAGTCCACCTACCATCCTCATCTTTTTCTGTAGCTAAGATAATGCAGAAACAGAACAGATTTAGCTAGATGAAAAACCGAATGAACATGAGTTTAAACACACAAATATTATTTAATAAAACAGACTTATCTAAATTCAGAACCTGCAGTTAATCTGAAAAATTCTTATAAAAGACAAATTGAATGTAGACTTATTAGCAAAGTGAACGCTTCAACTGCAGCCTTTGAATAATAAGCACATTTTTGTACTGCTCACCCAATAATCAGCAAGATTAGAAAGACCTGTGCAAAGCTACTGATTTGGAATTATTTTTAAAATGTGACATAAAGATGCAAGTTCTAGCAATTAGCTCTGTGGATCAGAAAGAACAGTTCAAATTTATCTCTAGATTAAATCTTGGAAAGAAAGTTACATGGGCGCTTTGTTTAGTTTTTAAACCAATTAGTTGAGAAAGAACAGAAGTAATGTGAGACCACACCCATGTAAGCCGATCACCAACACCAGAGGGGAGTTCTGTGACCCCTGAGTGCAGGGGAATTGTACCTGCTGGCCTTCACGTGGCTTCGATAGCCATTTCGTGCCACTCTTGTCACCGGGCCGAGAGAATGGTATAATCTGTTCCTGTTGGATTCCATTATAAATTGTATGTATTACAAATACTTTTATTCACACAGTCATTATCAATAACCTAGAACAGTACAGTAATTTCTTTGTGTAACATAGCTTTCTAAGTCCTACAGAAGGAGAGTATGTGATTGCTCCTCTGTCTTTTTTAAAGCATGAAGCACTGATTTCAAAAAATTTTATTCTTCTACTATTGACTCCAGAAATACTTAAAGTTCTATTAGTTTGAACCATATCTTTATATAATCACTCACTTCTGCAACTCTACTGAAATAAAGAGCTATTTATAACCAAACACTACCAAAACCTGAAAAATACTCCTTTTATTTCTATTCCAGTTCTTGGATTCTACTTTAAATGTGATACCTGGATTTACATGAATAATTTGTTCTTATTGTTTGTCCCTGTGAAGACACCTAAAAGCAAAATTACCTGTAAACTTAAAATTAATTTGGCCTAAATATCTTATTTTCCTTTCCATCTTTTATATTAAATCCAAGAAAACTACTAAAAGAAATGAACTGAGTAATAAATACAGGCATTACTTTGTTTTTACATCAACTAGAATAAATACACGATAAAGTCAATAAATGATAAACATGATATGAGTCAGTATTCATCCAAAACGGCAGGGAGTACTTAACAAAGGAAATACGCACACACAGAAACACTGATAGTTCTTTGTCTAGGAAAAGCCAACAGTAGCCCAGCTGACAAATGATATTTAAAACAAAAAGCATTATTTTAGCAACTTAAGTGGCAATGTATTTGAGGTCTCTCAATTTTCAAAGTTCACTATCCACAAGCAGCATTTTGAATCCTAGTTCTTTATTCACTTTTTATTATTTCATGTGAGTCTTGCTGGACAGCATTAATTTGTTCTCAAAATGTTCCAAGAGCCGCTGATTTAGACTTGGCACAAGTACAACAGATGTTTTGGCTGCAAGTGTCTGCAAGGCAAAACATTTTATCAAAAGAAAAACATTGTTTTGTGATGTGAAGGTAACACTGTTAAATACCATCTCCGTAAGTAACCTGCTGGGATAAGGACAGATTATTTAACACGACACCCTTCCAGTCACTCGCTTATAACTCATGACATGAGAAACACTTTTGTTCATCAATATTTTCAATCTAAAAACAATACACTCTATAATCAACATCTGATGGTATTGTGTTCTTACTAGAGCGAAAGAACTAGTAAGACAATTTGTACAGACAACATGCCAGGGGCAACGCTCGTGTTTTTCCTGTTTTAGGCAAGCCCAAATAAAGAGACTGAAAGAAAAAGTTGGCAAAGAAATAATACCTAAAAACAGATTGCTAAAAATCCCCCAAAACAAAGAGGACAAAACTTAGGAACACTGATAATTAGAGCAGAAAGGCTCAAAAGTACTTTGAAATCTTGGGTTTACAAGTAAAATCTTAAGCACATAATGGTGAGAAATCTTTATCAAGTTTCAAAAACAAGGGTCTAATTTTCCAATTGTACCACGAAATTTACCAATTCAAATACGTGTAGTTTAATTTCAAACGTACAGTTAGTATAACTGTTTTCTATTAAAAAGTGACTGATAGGGAGTTAGGTAACTAAATATTTTCAACTTCATCAATTTTAACATGACATTCAAAATTCAATCTAAATGACAAAATGCAAACTAATCTTGTCACTTAGTAACTTAGGTTGCTTAGTTTATATACAAAAGGGGATAATTATTCTGGTCAAGATTCAAGTAATTTAGTATGAAAATGGCAGAGAATGAAATGGCCAAAGACAATAAAAAATTCTAATGGACATTTATTAAATAACAATTATTTGTACTGTTTGACTACATTTTTAGGAACGTCGTATTTTGGAAGATTGATATGGCTGCAAGCAGAAGACAGCTTTTACTGCTTAAAGCATCCAGGGAAAGAGAACAGAATACGACTTACATTATTTCAGTATAAATCCATGTGCTTTGTGCCAACTTCAAATCAATGACAATTTAAGTTCAAACTTCCAGCTGCTTTACTTACAGTGTATTTAAAATTTATTAAGTCATTTTGCTTTTGACAAAGCAGCAGAGAATGAAGTTGACCATTCCACTAAATGCCTTAAATTACTTAAATGAACCATAATTAAAAAAAAATGATTTTACTTTTAAAGACTTAAGTAGGTAAGCTACGATTGGTTATTATTATTTTTAAATTACATTTAAAATGTACTAAAATTCAAATAATGTGTCAAGTCACTAAAGAAACATATCTTTACTAGATCAGACTAAATTCCAGACTTAAATATCAACTTCTAATTTCTACCACCATCAGGAAGCCCAAACAGTCCCTTGGAGATACAGAATAAACATTATGCCTTGAAGTTCACATATCATACACTTTCAGAGAGACAAAACAAACTCAAAGCAGTTTAAACGGACAATTTTTCTTACCTTTCAAAAGCAGGCCATGAGGTTTCTTCACTTAGTTCAGAGCCATCACTGCTACCTAAAATCAAAAATTATCCTACTTTTTAAATATCCTAATTACAATTTGGATTTTATATTTAAGAAATAAATTCTTTAACTGTGCTTACAAAGTGAAAGTCACATTATTTGTGGGGAGACATCCACAGATCAATTCTTCATTCTAACATCACTGCACTAGATTTATTTTGCAAAATATCCAAATAGAGTTGACAAGACTATCCACAATAGCAACACAGCACAAAACATTTTTGCATGTATAATTGTGGCTCAAATTCATTACACTAGTAAACAATTCTTCTACCATCAGAGAATGTATATAAGCACGAGTTTTTTCCTTATTAGGTTGGTTTTAATTTAAAAACTATATAATTATGAATTTCTTAAAGGTTCATGGCATACTTCCCTTTGTATTCCTTTTAAAACCCATTACTACCCTAAGGATAAAAAGCTTAAGGAAATTGAATTTTTGCCTTTAGAGGCAAGGTAGAACAGAATGGAATCCTTACATTTTTTTTTTTAAAAGGTGCTATAACAATGCCAAAGTTTCTCTCAGAGGGCCAGTATACCAGTTAAAGCAAAGTTTTAAATTAGCTTAATTTGAGGGGAAAGAATGTGGAGTCCAAAACAGCTTAGGGTGATTTAAAGTTATTTTAAAGATAATACTGGCTCTCAATAAAGTTGGTAATTAATATGTCCTTTATGTATCAAGTTGAATCATCGATCAGACTTTCATAACCAGGGTTCTGTGAGAGGCTCAAACTCAAATACTACTAAGAGTCCGTCACATGTGAGGGATTAGCACGTCTTCCATGGGTTCAGGATGGCACGGGTTATGTACCGTCCTTGGAGGAACTGAGTAACAGCCACTGAACAAATTTTCTGGTTGTGTGGTTCAGATGAGAAACTGGAGATAATCTGTTGTGGGTCTTGTAGATGATCTTCTGATGTGCAGAGTTATGTGATAAAGACTGAAAGCTTAAGCATAATTAGTATGACTAATTTGTAGGAAATGTAAGCTCTTCCAGAAGCCTGAAGCTCCGAGTGGATGTGCCCCCTTTGGCTGGGCAAGTTGGGCTGGTAACCAAAGGAACATCAATGGAAAGTAACAGCCACAAACAGAGAATAATGGTCACTATAATACTTATGACAGTAAAAAGCCAAATAATTTGTACTGAGTTGAGAGCTGTAATTTTCAAAATTATTATTTTTTGCTTGAAGTGGCATGCTGGATTCTGTTAAGTATAACATTTTTAACTTGAAAAAAGTTCTTCCTCTCTCTTTTGCAAAAGTATTCTGTGTATTATTTTTCAGATTCAGGCTGATATTTGCATATAGGCAATTTACAGTATCAATAAAGAGATATTTCATGTGACCAACTTGTCTCCTAGTTTGTAAATTTTGTCATCATTTCATCATTTGCATTTATAAAAAGGGGAACATTGGGAAAAAAAAACCTGCTGAATGGAGCTTTCTAGCTCCAAAGCAATTTCACTTTCAGGGTTTGAAACTCAAGGATTAAAGAAAGTCAGTATGTTCAAGAAAATGAACTTCACTTCTTTCTACTGACTGTTCATCAATATTGGCATGATCGTATTACTAATAACAGGCTTAGCCCTTGAGGAACCTGGCACAATCACAGAGGATGACATTTTCCTCCTTTCTTTCTTTTAAAAAATAAAAATAGTATCGTATGGGGATTTCCTAACTATCCAAAGAAATAATGCTTACCTAGAAGGCTCAGAATATGAATAGAAGTTTAGGAAGTAAAAACAAACAAATTCCTCTCTCAATCTCACAGCCTTTTCCAGTCCCGGTTTTCTGCTCTGACTTGTTCGTAACCATCTCTCTTTTCTTACCTTTCATTCTCCAGTCTTCTCTAATCAGGGCTTCGCCCACACTAGTCTATAAAGCAAATCCTGTCAAGGGCATCAAATGCCTTTTATCTTGCCAAATCCACGGATCTACTCCCATTCTCAGTTGACCCTTCTTTTTGCACATTTGAGATTGATACATTCAAAACTTCCCTCCCTTTGGAGACACTTTGTCTACTGGGCTTCTGTGATGCCACACTGTTTTTCCCCCCTACTTCACTGGTCCCTCCTTCATGGTTTCCTTTGATGGCCCACCATTACAAAAAAAATTAAAAAAAAAATCACACCTCTAAATGTTAGAATATCTTATTTATTTACATTCTCTCCCTAGGTGACCTTATCCATCTCAATACTGTAAATATGCTAATTCCTATACCTGTATCTACAGACCTGGACTTACCCTATTTTAAGCTTCAGCTTTATACATTTGATTACCTACCTGACAACTCAATACAGAATTCTTAACTCCCCAAACCTAGTCATCCTTCACAAATACCTCAACGTGTACAAATGGCTACTTTTCTAGTCTTCTTTCTCTTCCTTGGTAACAGCACCACCATCTAACCAGCTGCTTAATCCAAAACACCGGGAGTCATACCTGATTGGCCCTTTTCCTCATTCCCACATCCCACCTGCATGCAGTAACCAATTCAACCAGCCCATGTTCTGCCCCCAACCACTCCGGAACACCTCCCCTTTTGGAGTCAAAAACATCAAGCTCTTTTCAAACTATCATGAATTATTAACCTCAGTACCTACTAGTGATATGGTCATATATCTACTTTGCTTCTTAGGTTTTATCAAATTTTTCCTGTTGGAGTAGGGTTCATGGCTCTTCCCCAGCTGAGTTTTGTTTAAAATCTTATTTTACGTAAGTTGGAATCCAGTATTTCTCACCTATTGAGATTCCACTAGAAAGAGTAGAGCTTTCAGCTTGGCCTCGAGACGGCGCATGGGGCTCCATGACGCTGTCATCTAGCAGGTGTCTTGGCCCCGCGTTCGGGAACGTTGCACTCTTAAACTCTGCTGTGTTCATTTTATGAATGAAACTGAAAACAAAGAGAAATACTTTTCTTATCTTTTATTAATGTTACTAATTCAGGATATAAAAGATACTCTTGTATAAAGATTTAGGATTTAAAAGCTTTACCTGCTACCTGAACTTACTTCTGAACTCTCATACTAATGAACACATCAATTTTACCATGAAAGCCTCAAACTACCAGGTTAGGGAAAAGTTTTTAGGAAGCTAGACCATATCCACCTATGTAGCAGAGACGCTTTAATTTTATATTGAGTCTTGGGTCTATTAAAAATCATTTTCACATCCACTTTTGGAAAGTAGCTATCAAATCCTCACGAAAATCATGGCAAAGGTGAACCTTTGGCCCCATTTTGAGAAAACAATCTTGCAAAGCTAAACAAAAAATCAGTTTCCCTTTCCTTATATTTAGGAATAAAAATAACAATTTTTATACGCTTTATTTATGGTCACTTATTTTGGTTAACTTAAGGAATGAGATGACCTTGGAATAAAAGTTACAACTTCAGAGGGAAATGGTATATTGCTTTACTGATTTTATTTATGATGATGCTTTGTAATGTTCATTTATCTCCCCTAAATGTGAGGGCACTGTTGGGAAAAGCTCATTTCCAAATTAAGGTAAAGGAAGAAATAAATGCCTTTATCAAACAAAATATTTTACTGAATCAGAAAAAGACTTGTGATGCAAATAAACCTAAGCAAGGATACTATTTTCTGTTCAACTAATGAAATAAATAGAAAATAAACCCTACTAGAAAAAATACATAAAAATTTGAAAGATAAGATTAAGAAATGCTGACTTATAACCCAAGCTATGGCACTTCCTATGTCCATGCGGAATCAGGTTCCTGGGGGATGGCGGTGTCTGTGGTAGCAGGGCTCCTTCGGCTGCCATGCTTTTTCTTCCACTTTGTGGAGATGCTCCTACTTCAGGACCTAAGGGTTGCATTTAAATAAAGAGAGAGAGAAACTTTCAAATGGTTTGAAAAGATTGTTTTATTTTTAATCCTTTGATATGAAATATAAAATGTGGTTTAAATTTTAAGATAATATTAATGCTACTTGTTTTAATTGAACATGAGAAATATTTATTTTCTGAGTTTTAAAACACAAACGCTCAAAACATACAAAATCCATTAATTTCTATTTTACTTGCACTAAGTAGGCAGTATAAATATTTTCCCCATTTACAAAGGAAGCAGCAGAATTAGAAGAGATGGGCTCAGGATATTACATCACAGATGGAACCTAGACTAAACACTCAGGTCTCCCTAGTTAGTCCTAGTTCAGTGCTCATTTAATTTTATACATTACTTCTTTACTCTTAGTTTTAGCTTCTTCTTGGATAAAGAATGTGTAGGAGCACATTCAAGTTAGAGCATTAAGTTAGAATTTAAATCTACACTGACGCTGTTCAAGTTCATGGGAATTAAAAAAAAAAAAGAACTCAGAAGTACACGAATTTGCAAAATATCACTTGAAGAATGAAAAGAAAAGTGAATTTAAAGAGATTTACACTGAAATGTTTTCCTCTGCTTGAAATACTCTTCCCCCAGATATTGTTATGGTTTTGTTCCCTTACTTCCTTCATACCTTATTGAGTGGGCCCTCAAATATTTGTAGAATATACAATAATATATATAAAACTTAGAGCAAAGGTCTGTATTTAGAATTTTTAAAAAAAATACTTATTGATGATTTCTTAAATAATGAATTATCTTCAATTTTATATTTTTGGTTATGTGATATACATATGAATTCCCATTATAATGCAACAGATAAATTAAGGGACCATGACTATTTTTAAATATTTTCAGTACTTGGTCCAGCATTAGTATAAAATTAAAAAAATTAAGCCACTAAAATTGACTTCTACAATTATTCAAATTAGTAGAATTTTCCACTGCAACCACAGAAATTTCTAATGTAATCAACCCTCACTGCCCAGGGCTGCATTCTTAATGTAAACAGCAGACATTCGCATTTATTTATTTTCATTTTACAAACATTTATTATTTTCTGTTGGTTGTATCTATTTTTCTTGCTTAGTTGGCATATTTGTTTGTACATCAGTGACAAACTTTAACAACTTTTAAATTAAAAAACAAAAAAAAATAAAAACTGCATATATTTTAATACCAAAAATAAAATTGTATGTGCAGTATAAAATGTGCTAAGTAGTTATTTACTTTGGAATATATTCTTTCTTATTAGGTTATCTGGTTTATGACTCGGTAATGAGAGAAAGCTGCACTAACCTACTAAATCTTCCCTGGAAGCAGCAGAACGAGGTGTGCTTGTCCCTGGTTCTATCTTTAATGAAAGCCTGAATTTCAGAAAGAAACAAAGCACATAAAATGATTAACACTTGATAAAATAATAATAAAATTACGTACTTCCTCAAAAAAAAACCCTAAAAACATTTTTACAAAATAATCTCAGCTACATATTTTTCTTCAAGAGGACTCTTTAGTTGTTAAATCTCATTTCTCTTTTATACAAAGCTGATTTTATGGTTATCCCAGGAAACAACAGCAAGGGAAAAAAACATTAAAAAGTCATATTTAAGAACAGAAAAATCTCCCTAAACTACTGCAACTGTTGCCAAACAATTCAACACATTTAAAGACATCTGATGAATGACTAAAAGGTTAGATTTAACTTGAGGTTATATTGATACTCGACAATTAAACTCAGTAACTTTCACATATGTTATTGATTATATTATGCAAAATCTAGAATCTTTATTGGATGGGTTAATGGCCTCTGTAGCACTGAAAATTTCAAAAACACTTTATTTAAAAGTAATCATCCAAAAAACCAACCAAC
Organism: Camelus ferus; assembly: GCF_009834535.1. NCBI lineage: Eukaryota > Metazoa > Chordata > Mammalia > Artiodactyla > Camelidae > Camelus > Camelus ferus. Next base: position 5,214,005 of record NC_045716.1, read on the forward strand.
TCAGTTAAAACTACCTAATGGCTTAAGTGGCTAACTCTATCCATTTAGAATTAAAATTCACCTTCCTCTGTAACTGTGCAACAATGTCTTAGACTTCACTTCTTAAACTTTAACTTCTTTTAAATCCATTAAGCTTCTGGAGCCAGATGTGGCAATTTTAATAACTACTTACTCATATTTTAAGATAATCTCTATACCTCACTGGACAAAATATGAATGTTGTGCTATGTCGTAATCAGAGAGATGGAAGAAATAGTGGTAAATATTTCACAGACATCAAGTCAAGAAGTTTACAATCCATGGCTACATCAGAGCTGTGAAGCAACTCCAGCCTTAAAAAGCTGATCCAGTGACGTCGTACATTTTCAAATGAATTACCAAGTAAAAACTTTCTATAAAATAAAAATTGATATGAAAATATAAAGTGGTAATAATGTGGTGAGAAATGGCAATAAAAGTATTTTCAAACATTAATAAAATTCTAGATACATTTAAATATGTACCTCAAGCTTTATATTTGAAGAAAAGTTCTTCCTAGTTGTTTTCTAGAATTTCTAGCCTTTTATTGGTACTAATTCTGTTTTGCAAAATTCTTTACGAGGAAGAAAAAAGTTGATAATCACTAACATATGAGATCAGAATACTTTCATATAATGCATTAATATTAAAAAACAACCTAGTCTTTCTCTTTGATACAATTTTAAAGTATAACTTTTTATTGGAAAAAATATTTATGGACGACATGAAGTTAAATTTGAAAGCTTGGGAACAGCTGGGATAATAAAGCCAAGCAAAAATTTTTCTGAAATTAACAAATGAAGCTACAAGGAAAATGAGAAGCCTCAAGAGAAATAAGCTCTTTATCCTCCCGTCGGAATAAACCCCGACAGTTGTGATGCATGATACGTGAAAAACAGAAAGGATTAGTAATTCAAAAATCCCTCCTAGTCTGAGCACTACTGTGGATGGTTAGTGGAAAGGAAATGGAGATCAGCTATTTCAAAAGTAATTTCAAAAATATTTAATGAAGGACTTGCTCTACTGGAGAAATGGGCAGGTGTGGTGCTACGCTGGACAAGCGTGTCTCTAACCTTTAGAGGCCAGAAGGCTCAATATTCTCTCAATCCACAAAAACAATTCAAAACAAGTTCAAAGATGTGTTAAAAATTACCATTAAAAAAGGAGTAATTTTTCTATTTGTAGATGGTTTCATTAAAGTTTCAGCCTATTCAAAGATAAATTTCCATAAGACTCAATGCTTGAATACAGAGAGAAAGGAAGAAATGTAAATCAGAACTATCAAACATCAGCCCTCAGTAACCTGAGAACATGAAATGGTTTTTCACAGCCAGCCAGAGGAGGCGTTTGCACACTGCCTCAATCACATCAAGCGATTAAAAAGAAATACATGAGACACCCTTCCCGTTGTAAATGTACAACGGAATCAGGCATTTGCATAAGATGTAGGATTTAGATGTTTAAATACACGGAGAGAAAGGGTGGAGGACAGGACAAAGCCATACAAAGCACTTCTGAAGATCCAACTTACTTGTAATTATCATCTTCGACAAACTTCTGCAGCTCTTCTATATACTGAACGGAGTTCAGGTATTTTTGGACGTGAGGCAACATGGGGATATCTAGGCAAAATGTGATAGTTAATTATCTGATAAAGTACAGCTCAGGCAGAATTTTAAAAGTTAAAGCTGAGAAAAATATATTTCAAGGTAAATTAAGGCTACATGGCACTAAAGTTTAAATTAACTCTAGAAGGACATTATCGAGATAAATGTTATTTAATGTAAAAATGAAGCTAATTTAGAAAACTACAGTTGTATGCTGTCTGTATGCATTAAAAAGAAACAAAGACAAACAGCTCCATTTACAAAGTCCCACATTCTTGAGGAACTTCACAGGAAAAAATCAGAGACATCGTTGTGATTTATACTCAAACCTCTTGTAAATGCAAGACGTAAAGCAGTTTTAGTTTTTCCTGTTTTTTTTTTTTTTTTTTGAAGCCTGGCTCACATTTGTAGTTTTTTCCTTTCCTACTTAGAAATTTCAAATGAGATTAATTTAACACTATAATTTGGTCTTATTAAAAAAAATTGAGAAAAGGATAAAAATAAGAGATTATTTGATTTAACGTTCAGATAATGTAAGCTTAATGTTTTTATGTAGTATAAAAATTATACAGCTATAGCAGCCTATCAGTTTATTCCCTTCCACACTGAAAGCATCCAAACATTTTAAAACATTAAAAAAAAAACTTTTCTAATCAGTTGGGCTTACATAAGCTCTTTCTATATAAGGTTCCATAAAATACATCTTGGACAAAAACTGGTTATTTACTTGCCAACACAGGACTCAAGTAAGCTAGCTGATTGTTACCAGGGATCAAGGGTCTCAGTGCCTTCCCTTAACTGAAAACTATTAAGAATTATTTTCATAACAGATCAGGGAAAGCAAATGAGATGAAGAGAAGAGAAAATAATTTTGAAAATTATGTTAGCAAACGTCCTATAAAATAGAAGAGCAAAAGATAAAACCTGTAACATTTTAAATATGAAATACTTCAATTCCTTCAAAGCAAGATCTTAAACAGAATGCTAAATATTAAACAGTGAAATAAAACAATCATCATTTTCCTTTATACTAAGATGATGTTCCCTGCTGTGCAAAAAGTGGCCGTCAACCTGTGTCAATCAACAGACTCATAGCATTACCTCCAGATACTCACCATATTCACAGGACTGCTGTAAATCAGAAATTATGCGAAGGATGTTATTCATTAAATTTGATCTTTGCTCATTTTCTAGAATGCTGCCCGTTGATGGGTACGCTGAATCAATGTATGTTAAATCTGACAGATAGATACCTGAAACAAAATTAGATAAATGAGTGTTTTCCTATGTGTAGCTTGGAGAGGTATAGTTTATAGCTATATTTCAATACCTGCCGTATTTAGAATATATACTGCAAGCTTGTTAAAACATGACCACTGAGGCCTGGATTTCCCTGGAGTTGGGGTCAGACGTGTAAATATGTTTTTTTTTTTTTAATAAATGTCCTCTTATGGTGTCATTTTAAGACATGGTTTGTGGCTGGAGTTAGAAACTCCAGTATCTTACCTATGGGACCCAGGAGAAAGAAGCTGAGCTCCCGACCTGGCTCTGCCTCTGACTAGTTGCATATAAAGAAGACAGTTCTTTTCATCTCTGAGCCTCAGTTTTTATGTCTATACAACTAGCACCTATTTTCCAAGTTGTGGTACAGCCTGAGAGGTTAAGCTAGCCTGAGAGGTTCAGTTAGCCGGCTTGGCCGGTACCTGGCCGTGGGGGCAGTTACTTAACATTAATTCTACACCTTGCCTTGAGGTGATAACTATCACTCGAGTCTTAACTAACTTTGAAAGCTGTCTCATTCTGGTGGAAAGGTCTTGTTTTAAAGATCAACAATTGGGTTTCTGACATAGCTTTTGTGACTACAAACTGCAATTAACCCTCCCCCTTTTCTCTATATCAACAAAAATAACATACCCCCCCAAAGAATTCAGCTGTGCTAGTTCTAGATATGCAAGGTCCCTTTTATAACAAGTATTTCCTGAGGGCTCACTGTGCACATGTCAGGTGTGTAAGACAACCACAGCTGGAGAGAAGAACAAGAGAAGAACACACTTTCTACTTTTACCTCACTACTCAACGTCCACGAACTCTCAGGGTAAATGCAACCACAATGATGCGCCGACTGCTGTCCAGGTAAGCCCTCGGTTTTTCCTCATGCCATTTCTTCCATCCTGAATGATACCCAGACTCAATTCTGCCCATCTAAATCATATCTTATATCCAGGTCAGTGTCAACTGCTCTTTAATTTTCCTCATAGATTCCAAGAAAGGAATTTAGAAATTGTCTGGTCTAACCCCTTCTTTTTATAGACTAAGAATCTCAGGTCCACAGGTATTAAGGGAGTGGCTAATGCCGTGTGAGTTGTCAGTGACAGAGCTGGATCTGAGTATACACTTGTACCCTGTTTTTTTTTTTAATTACACTCTTTTACAAGCATATACAGTATAGCTATACCATTCACTTGATAATTTTTGTGACTTTATAATCTCTTTATTTAAACTTTTTGTATTTATATCTTATCTACTGAAGACTATAAACTCATTCAGGTGGTTGCTTTATCTTGCACTCTAAAAAAATGAAAATCCGGACCAGTATTTTCAGAGACAAATAGTGCTTAACACTATGTAAAAGGCTGGCATGGTGATCCGTTTATTCATCCTGGTGTCATTCCTTTTCTATTCAGTAAATCTTCACAGTATTCTTTAGGCCACCTATCATAAATACTTCTATCTCTTAAGAGACTCTTAACCTCATTTTTTTATGACTTCAAATAAATCTACAGCCTAGCTCCCTTCCTTTTCTTCCAATCTCAGAAGAATCTCTTTCTTCTTTCCATATTTGAACTGTGATTTTGAATGTATTCGCTACTGCCTCCTTAAAAATATCCACCGTTGCCTTCACTATCACTCACCCTCCACTGGCTCCTTTCCCAGAGCCAACACACACGCTTAAATCTCTTCTAGTTAAGAAAAGAAAGTCAAACAAACTCTTCCTTTAAATCTGATCCCTTCCTCAAGACGGGACCCCTGCCTCTCTCTCGTCAGCAAACACCTTGAAAGAGAAACACAGACTACTTACTTTTTAATCCTTCACTCTATTTTTATGTAATATTTGGTACATATTAAAGTTTGCTTGTGTCAGGAAAAACTGTGATAGACTTTAGAATTAGTCAGAAAGGATTGTTAGGTATATCCTGTCTCCATGTGCATCCTTTGGCCTGAGCTGTGTTATAACTCTGTAAGTTGTTGAGAAGTGGTAATAATATAAATTCTTGTCCATAAAAATGCCAATGAATTATGTCCAGTGGGATGTAACTGATTATTGCCCTGTGGATGTTGACCAGTTCCGCAATGACCTGTAAATTCACTTCGGCATTCCCAGTTGCCGACGTGTGTGTGCGGGCCTTTGAGTTCACCCTTGAAGTGGCTGTAGCGTCTTCCTGATTCCCTTATACATTTTATTATTTAAACAAAACCTGTGACATGTATTCATTTTGTATTTGTGTGAGAATCATGATTTTATCTTTTAAAAACTAATAGTTTAACACATCTAATGTCGGTTGTTGTCAAACAATATAATAAATACTTGTGAATGCCCCATCAACATAAGAACTACAACTGTTGTGTCATTTATCTGCTCATTCCCAGTGTCATCTCCCTGTCTCCTGTCTAACCACTATTCTGACTTTGAAGATTATCCCTTTTTTTTTTGAGACACATACATGTCTGTATTCCTGCACAACATGTTATTTTACTTTTGCTTATTTTTGAGCTTTAAAAATCATATTTTATATATGAGTGACTAAGTTAAATATCAGTTAAGTTAGAACAGGTTATACAATAAATGATTTGTAAATAAATTTTTAAAAATATGTCCTGTGATAGCTTTGTCTCACTCCTTTGTTTCTAAGACTTACTCATGTTAAGTACACACAGTTATTAAATTGAGAATAAATTAATATGTAGTTATGTCACAATTTACTTATTCATTTTATTTGATAGAGTTTTGAGTTGTTTCCCCCCTCCCTCCCTGTTGCTATAGACATTCTTGCACAGGTCTCCTGGTGCACAGGTATACGAACTTCTCTAGGATGTATGTATAATGTTCAACCTCACAAGCCAGTGCCACACTGCTTTTTAAAGCTGTAACAATTCATGCGCCCACTGACAGTATATAAGTTTCTACTGATCCACACTTGTGCTAACACTTGTAGATAACCTGAAATTCACGTCCATCCCATTGCTGAAACTTACTCTGGCAGAGACACAGATGACCTCTTCATTATTAAGTCTTTAGACACCTCTCTTGGTCTCCTCCCTCTTGCTTAGCTGCTCTGCAGTAGTTTTATGACTCCCTTTGTTCCCTGGTCTTTACTGGCTGGAACCTTCCTAGCTTCCACCCTCCCTCCCTCCGCTGCTCTTTTTCCTCATGTTCCCTGGAAGCTGGTATTCCTCATGGTTCTGTCATTAATCTTCTCACTCCACAAGTACTTGTTCTGGATTATCTTACTTCAGAGGCTTCAACTATCACCTAATTGCTGATGAATTTCCGAATCTCTCTATAGAACACAGCTCCTTTCATTTTCAGTTTAACATGCCAAACTAACCATTATTTGTCCCTAAACACCTGCCATTCCACTTTCCAACCTTGGTTAGTGATAGTATTAATTGCTACAGTTGGAGAGCTTAAAGTCGTTCAAGCAAAAAGGCTCAGGAGGAGCTTACGGTCTCATATTTCTCCAGATTAAGCTGTCAGTGAATACAACATCATCACTGAATGATCAAGTGATGTATTACATAATATAAATCAGAGGCTAGAAGCGGTCCCAATGTTTTTAAAATCAGGAAAGACCACAGGAAATATCTACATGGCCCTCTTTTCCTAAAAAAAAAAAAAAAAAAAAAAAAAGAAAGAAAGAAAGAAAGAAAGAAAGAAAGAAAGAAAGAAAGAAAGAAAGAAAGAAAAAAAAAGGCGGGGGGTGGGGGTAGGGAGATCTGGCAACAAGGAGGTAGAGCTGAGAAAGGTGCAGACCCTGCTACACTATTAAGGATGCCTGTTGTCACAACCCTATTTTCCTCTCCTGTCTTACTTCTGGTTCACTTCACGTATGTACATTAACTGCTTCATTCTTGTTGTGAGCATCTGCAGGCCTTTGGGTATGCAACCCCTGCTATCCCTATGTATGTCATAGGAACTTAAAGAAACTCATTCTGTGAAAGAAGCAGAAACTAAGATGACTTTAAATAAAGGATGTTGATGAACAAACAGCTGGCGGTAGGGTCGAGAAAGAGAAAAGCAGCACAAGGAAGGCAACGAAGAGGGGAGAGCACGTGGCATGTACAGAAGGTTTTATCTAGAAGCAGCAGTTATATAATTCAAAGAGAGATAATGTGGCCTAATGCTCTGGAATTAGATTCGAACCCCAGGTCTACTGCTTAGGACTGAAGTCCTAAGCCAAATTACTAAAGATGCCTAAATTGGTGTCTCCTCAGCCACTAAGCTAATCAGCATTTCTTGATTTAATGAAACACAAAAGCATACTTGATACTTAACCATTACGAATTCCCTCTCCAGCACTCTAATGTCATCGCAGAAGAACTGGGCCAGAGGTGCATAAAGCGACTTGTCTGAGTTCCCATAGCCAGCAGGGTGTCAGAGCTCTCTTTTCTCCCCAACTCAGGCCAGGGTTATGTTTGCTTTTAAATCACAACACATCAATAAGAATAACTGTATTCAGACAAGAGGGGGTCATGTTACAGAATAGGAGGAAGTGACATTATATAACATCAGAATTTAATTATGTAACATCAGAATTTTAAAAGTATTAAATTTCTGAAAAAATTTTACACACAGCTTTCCAATGATTTTTGGTAATTATATATAAATGAGCGGTTTTATCTCAGAAATATTACACAGTAAGATATATTACAACAGACATCAGGTTTCTTACAAGCTTAACACCTTCTGCAATGGCAACTTAGTAAAATGTTTAAAGATTCTTCTAGGCTATAAAAGTATCATATTATTTAGGGGGCTGCTCCTTAGAATAAAGTCTAACTCTTATTCTTTGTAATAAAAAACAAACTCATCAGCCTGCAACTACTTCTAAGTGAAGTTGAGTACTATTTTTTCAGCATTCAACTTAAAAGATCTCCAGCCAGCAGACTAAAATGTTTGTTTTATAATTGCCCGCTGAACTATGATAGTTTGTTTCCAGATGGTGCCCTTCCTTCAACCTGCACACAGTCTCTCCTTGTTCCAAGCCATTCAGCCTCCTGCTGATCCCACCACCCCCACCCCTATTTAAGGCTACAGAGAGGAAATCCTAAGGAGATTTCCACCCCCCGCCCCCCAGTTTCCAGCAAATTTTTGGTGACGTAATATGTGGGCTGAACTTGAGTCTACCGAGAAAGAGAGGGAGTCACTATTCGAGGGTACTGTATATACAATCTGGGTCAGCTGCAGCTGGTTACTGCATTTCTCCATGTGGCAGACAGAGCAAAGCCACAATGCTTTCTCTGCTGGATTAAAGACAGCCCGCAGACCAGAACTTCCACTACACTACTTAAAATTACATAGGTGGCTTGTCAAATTCAATTGATTAGTGCTGTAAGAAGAAAAAGAAGTTCCTTATTACAGCTTGGACTCAACGGCCCAAAACAAAAATGCAGTTGCCATTAAAATCACAGACGAACAAACTTCTACACTGATTTTTTAAAAGCAAGAACAAGAGCAGCAAGTTTCTGAGTTTGCTTTATCAACAGATGCAAAAAGGTACTTTGATATTTCTTTTATTTTTATTTAAAGATTCTATGCCTGTTGAAATGTATAATTATTTTACATTTGTAGTAGAAATTTCAAAATCTCTTATTAATCAAAGAACTCTGGAATATACTACAATTTATTTCATCTGAAAAAAGTTTTGTTTTGCAACTTTATGTAAAAACTGGTCATTATATACTTTATGATGATTAGTGAATTATTCGAGGTTCAGTTTAATGATACTTAGTGTGTATGTTTATAGACTGATGCATACATGTTGGGTCTCAGAAAACAAGTCCTTTAGTGACACCAGAAGAGAAATTTTAACAAGTAACAGATTATAAGACTTATAGCACAGGGATTAAAACAAAGGGATACAAATTAAAGAAAATAGTTGTAAACATGATTCGTCTCTCTTTACACAGCTACAGTGTATATGCTAAATATTTACATACACTGTTAGATATCTACAAAACACAGCTAAGAAGATACAAAATTAACCGAAAGGCTCTGCAACAATACCTCAATTATGGCATAACCTAGTATAATTAAATACTAAAGGTTTCAAGTCAGTCCATGGTATTTCTTGCTAAAACTCAAACTTTCAAATAGTTTTCCAGGCTTACATGTACAGAACTTTAATTTGAGTAACAGAAATGAAAAAGGTTACAACTGGAATTGAGAAAGCAAAGTGATCGATACATTAAAAAAAAAAAATCCTGAAACCTTACAGATTAGAATTGAGGAGAAGAAATAAAATGTGGTAGAAGTATTGTGTAAGTAGTCAGCATAAACAATAGAAATTAAGAACCCGGAAGATACAATTACTTATATGCACAATTAAAAGACCAAAAATATACAATATTTTTAGAAAGATATAATTTTGGTCAACAAAAACAATTCTTTCAATATTCTATCTGGGGGCTATGTTTAATTGTATTACTAGAATTATTAAAAAATAAAACTACTAGTTACCAACAATAAGCTTTAACATCAAAGACACTTAAATTTGTTATGATTTGGGGAACCTCTGTCCTTTTCAAAATCAAAGATATGCAAGGTAAGAATGTTCAACCAGCAAATAATGGGTAAAACTAAATAAGATTTCTTCAACTTTACTTTCATGTCCTTTCCTTAAAGATTCAGAACTCTTAAACAACTGGGAGGATCTCCTTTAAACATATTTTACATGAAATTCTGATAAAATTTCCAAGCAATATTGGATCTGAAATACTGTCATCTCTCTTTTGTTTGTTGTTGCTGCAATGAAAAGTACAGGACCTCAATTAAACTTCAGTTCTTACTGAAGCCTTAGGCAAGCATTTAATCGGAAACCCAGATAACTATTTATCCTTTTCTTAAATATCTCTAGGGCATGAGATTGTTCTCAAGTCTCTTCCCAGAACATAAATTCCCAGAATCTAGAAGTTCTTTATCTAAGGTGCCTTCAATGCCTCATAAATTTAAGCTCATTGTTTCATGCCATTTTCAGGGCATGACACAGTCCGCTAAACGCCTCGATGAGTTTACCACGTGAAAGCAAGTAAATCCTGACTTTCATTTCTTCTCTCTATTAGCTGGCAGTGTAGCAACTATGAAGAGAAACAGTACCAATAAAATTTACTCAAAGCATGGAAGACTTTTTTTTTTTTCTCCTAAAAACAACCAAGCAAAGACACAGATTTAAATTTAAGTACACTGTAACTAATTTACAACATTCTCGTGAGGCCTTGGAAAATTTTAACATATACAGAAAGGTTTTATGAGGTAACACAGATTTATGGATCTTTCACTTTTAAAAACTGAACATATGTGGGAAAATATTAAATAAGAGAATGTTTTTATAAAAGGTAACAGTAAGTGTATTTTAAAAACCCGTTCTTTACACATGACGTAGCTTAGTCTACTACTTAAGAAATGCAGTTCCTTATTCAGCTTTGGGTGACAACGAAGTCATTACTTTTGTAAAGGATAAGAGGATTGTATACATTAAAAAAAATAAACTTTTAGTTGCCTCCTTTAAGTATTACCTTAGGTCAGATTCTCTTAGGGTAGACCATAATTCATCTCAGGACTTAATCATCCAGGAACCCACAAAGAGCCAGGGCAGAATACACCAAAAACAAGCTACTGCAATTTTGATTTAATTCCTATTTTCACATTTTTGTTCTTCCATGACAACACAAACAACAGCAATAACCTTCGATTATATGCTCTTAGTTGTTCTATAAAACTCTACCTGGTAGGAATATAAGCTTTTCAATCAGAATATTGTTCAGAAAATTCTACATGTTTTGAAGTTTCATGATACCTTCTGAATTTTCCTTGTTTCGGTAGCTTATTTCATAGTAAGTTACTTAAATACAATAATTTTATGATCTAAGAGTTTCCAATTTATTACTGAAGTGAACGAAACGAGTGCATGTGAACCCTAGACACTTCAACTATCTACGGAGGTGAAACGCTGTACATTTTTGCAGGGGGCCGATGGCTTCTATTTTACTGTCTTCAGTTTTAAAAATAAACCACATCTAAATTCTATGAATCTGTAAGCATAACAAGATGCATTTTACTGGTTATTGGTATAGGGAACTCTAATATAGTAACTACAGTCCTTTTTTGATAAAATAGGTAACGCTCAGTCTAAATTTTCTACTGATGCCAGAAGGCAAACTATGAAAACCCAAAACTGAAAACACTATCAGGCAGCAAAGAGAAGGCCTCTGACACAAACACAGGCTATTATTATGCCCCTCCTTCCTATCTGGACTATGTTAGTAAAAGAAATTATTCTCCACATTCCATCCATTCTTCGCTTTATTTTCATTATCACCCCATTTTGCAAACATCACTCATTTGAACACAACAAAGTAAGGAGACATGGTTTTAGACACTAGTCATCATCTTTATGACTCTGGTTGAAGAGTCCATAATTCATTGATTTAACCTTTAATTTTAGGAGGGTTCATAATCACAGAGACCATAATTAATTAGCCATAACCACAGTTAATTCATATTAACCATCAACCAACAGAATACACACGGAGGGAAGGAACAATAGCAGACAGGCCTGGGATATAAAACGGATCCGCAAGAACCTGTGCATAATTCAGTAGCGGGTCAATGTAAAGAGACAGAAACCAGGAAAAGACTGAAAGACAAGAAACACAAAATTAATATGCCTCTGTAGTTACGACGTGACTAGGATAAAAATCACAGGTCTAAAAAATTACAAGTAGGAGATCCGAATCCCATTTGAATGTTCTAACTTCTCCAGGTTTCTTTCTTTGCAAGACGGTATGTTTACTTCACAGTGCGGTTGGGCATGAGTTAGGCACTACACGAATATAAAGGGTTGTTATAAACATTGGTGATAGAAAACAGGACAGACTATGTTGCCTTATGATGTAGTTGTTAGTGAAAAACATGAACTCCGGAGTCTTCTGCCTGGGTTCAAATTCTGGCTCCATGTCACAGAAGCTGAGTGACTCTGGGTGAGATACTTAACTTTTGGATGCCAGTTTCTTCATCTGAAAATGCGGATTATAATAACCTACCCCAGGGGGCTGTGATGAGAAGTAAATGATTTAATGTATGTAAAAGGCTTAAAACAATGCCTGCTTCTCAACAGGCACCCAATAAATACGAACTATTGTTACTGCTGCGTTGCTATTATGATTAGCATCTGGGATAAACAACTTGGGACCTGGCTTCCCAAATCAAAAAAAGACAAGTACCTGTGTGGAAAATGGGATAGAGAAGTTATTAGTGTATCCACTGCCATCCCTCAAAAACAGCAGATAGGAATCGAGTTTTCTAGAGTGGGAAAGTGGGCTGGACTACAGCAGCTCGCTAATAAACCGGGCGGGGGGACACGCCGCACTCATTCTACTGCTACCACCCTTTAGGGAGCTAACTAAAGAGAAAGGAGACAGCTCTGGTTCTGGGAACCAGTTCTATTGTTTCCTCTAGTGTTCCGACAGAAATTGTACTATAAAGGACAAGTGTTTCTTACCTGCCACAGCAAAAATGAAACATTCCTAGCACACATTTTAGCGTATGTGCCACTGCTGTCAGCACTGACTGAGGCGCCAGGGAACCTGACCTCTGGACCTGGCTGTAACGCCACCTATTTGTGTGGCCTTGGCCTTCAGCATGCGCATGGGTGCAAAGAGGTCTTAGATGGGATGGTCTTGAAGGCACTTTCCAACTCAGATGATCATATTCAACTAACAGATGAGTTTCTTTCCTTGGTAACAGCATTAGGAAATTATTAACATTTTAATAAAATGCAGTTCAGCAGAACTTCTGTCAGAAGAATGAACCTGCTGACTCATATATAAGCTGAGAGCATATATATGAGTACGGTTTAGGAAACAGTTACCCACAATAATGACTGTAAGCATTCTATCATTCTTCAACTTGACACCAATCCCAAAAGGCCATGCTACCAAAACGAACAAAAAATAAGATGCTAGAACTTTCTGGTTTTAGAGCTATCTAAAAATGTTTGTTTCTTTAATTTGTTGGATTAAAAAAGATACTTTCAGAGAGGGCCAATTTAACTGAAACTGCACAATTTCGATATAAAATACTGATTGGTAACTTTCACACTAGTCAGGGGAGAATGTTTTAACGATTGCCTTACAAACATTTTCAGGGACTTAAGAAAGTAAATAAGCTTTTCAAGGTAAGAAAGGTGTCCTATTAGGGTTTCAAGAGCCCCGGAAGCACCTAACGGCATCTCAGCACACAGTGGGCTCTCACCCAGAGCTGCACAGGGCGCTGAGGAACACAAAGCAGCACGGTAAGGTGCCAGCTGCAGAGCTGTTCCCTGAAACCTAATTTTTAAACAAATATGAAGGCACTATAATATTGAATTTAAGAAGGTAATCACTTTAATTCTGGCCCAACTTATCAACACCACTAGATATTCAGGTTTTCCCTTAGATATTTTTAATATTACTGACTTTACAAGTGGATCGACATCAATTCTTTTTACTTTTTACCTTCAATGGTTTTTTTATTTTGTTTTTAAAGACATCATACAACCTCACTTCAAAATGAAGGCCTTTATCTGGACCCTAAGTGTGCTATTCTTCCTACTAATGGGCATTGGACACTGCAGAGGAGGACAGTTTAAAATAAAAAAAATAACCCAGAGGAGATACCCTCGTGCTACAGATGGTAAAGAGGAAGCAAAGAAATGTGCATACACATTCCTGGTACCTGAACAAAAAATAACAGGGCCGATTTGTGTCAATACCAAAGGGCAAGACGCAGGTACCATTAAAGACATGATCACCAGGATGGACCTTGAAAACCTGAAGGACGTGCTCTCCCGGCAGAAGCGGGAGATAGACGTCCTGCAACTGGTGGTGGATGTAGACGGAAACATAGTCAATGAGGTAAAGCTGCTGAGAAAAGAAAGCCGTAACATGAACTCTCGTGTTACTCAACTCTACATGCAACTGTTACATGAGATTATTCGTAAGAGGGATAATTCACTGGAACTCTCCCAGTTGGAAAATAAAATCCTCAATGTCACCACAGAAATGTTGAAGATGGCAACAAGGTACAGGGAACTAGAGGTGAAATACGCCTCCTTGACTGATCTTGTCAATAACCAGTCTGTGATGATCACTTTGCTGGAAGAACAGTGCTTGAGGATATTCTCCCGACAAGACCCGCACGTGTCTCCTCCTCTCGTCCAGGTGGTGCCACAGCACATCCCTAACAGTCACCAGTACACTCCTGGTCTGCTGGGGGGCAACGAGATCCAGAGGGATCCCGGCTATCCCAGGGACTTGATGCCATCACCTGAGCTGGCAACGTCTCCCACCAAAAGCCCTTTCAAGATGCCACCAGTAACTTTCATCAATGAAGGTGAGTTACCTCCTACTGTTAAAAATGGAAAGAGAAGGTAAATGTGTTTTATGGTTTATGAAACAAGCCTCATAATACAGCCTATTCTTCATTTTGGTTATGTAATTATGCATGAGCATTAAATTTTCTATTTTTGTTTGCTATTAACCAAGAATTGAACTTAAATACATCTCGCAGCTCTAGGAGTCTAACAGTTTACAAAAACAGTGTATTCTGTGGAGAAAAACACTCTTTCATCCAAATTCTTACAGTCTGTTACTATTGCTGAGACAGGAATGAGTCCATGGTCCACTCCTCACCTCTATAACCATCCACCGACCTCCAGCCACGCCCTCACTGCTGCTCAGCAATTCTTCCATCTACCTCTTGCTGCTCTTCCCATCATCCTCCTCTTCAAAAGGGACATTTAAAGATGTGCTTTCACCCTCCCAAAGCCTCAAACTAACCTACCACCTACCACTGTACTGAGATTAAGTCTACTTGGGCCTAGGGTCCTTGTTCTTTCCTGTCTTGAAAACATCAGCATAAAACCCGTGCTTTTTTGCCCTCACTCTAAAGAGGAAAATAGCCCACCCATTTTCTACGGCTAAAAAACTACAACTGCACCTTGTAACCATATACATATAAGTAACTTTTTACTACATAAAATACCCGAGAATTGATACTAGTATCTCTACCTCTATTTCTTAATTTCATTCCTTCCTCCCTCCACTCATTCCATACCGGTCACTGATCAAGGTGCCCAGAATGCAGATGAATAATTCATCTTTCTGTTTAGCTCACTGCTAACATTCCGAATACATTTGTTTTATACCTACATCCAATTGCTCATAAGCTGTTCTCCTGAACTCTTTCACAAGTTGATTTGTTTCCTTAGAGTGAAGGGAAAAACCCAAATGCCCCCCTCCCCCCAAAAAAGAAATTGTAGTTCATTCACCTATTGAAAAGACAGGACATAAAACTGCACATAGACTAAGAAATAATTTTAGACAACAACAAAAAACACAGAGCAAAGACTGGAAATATGCACATCACAAAGTGGTCAAGCCTTTCTGCAGCAGGGGACACCACTGACCATTCGCACCTCCACTTCCTTGGGCCTCCACATCATAATACTCTGACTCTTCCTGCTTCTCTAGGTCCTTCGTTGGCATCTTCTTCCTTCTCCTTCGGCTTAAAAAGACTTCCTTGAAGATACTCTATTTTAGAGGTCCCATTCGTCTTCCAGGCTACAAGTATCACCACTGATCAGAGGACTCCTGCATGGAAGCCCTCCCTCCTGATTCTAACCAAAGCCGGATATTTGCATCTGGATGTTTGACTGTTACCTCACACGCTGCTTCTTCCTCTCCTGAAATGCCTTCTTTCAGTTTATCTGTCAACCTGGCAGATTGAAGGCTTAGCTAAAACAGTATCTTAAATTTTATACCTTCCCAGATTTAAACAAACATAACCAGATGGCTCCTCCCCAAACATTTGTTTTGTTTCTGTTGGTTTTTTTTTTTTTTACATCACATTACACTGGAGTTATTTGATTGCATGTCTGTCTCCCTGCTGGACTGAACACTTCTGGAAGAAAGTAAACTGTCTTTCCATTTCCTACTTCAAACATCTAGCCAAGATCAGATTTGGCATATTGTACTTAGCATATTGTAAGCAGTACAATAAATACTTGAGGAATGAATCAATAAATTAATAACTAAACTCTAAAACAATTTCTTCTCCAAATTAGCATTCTCCTTTTAGAAATAAGTAAATTATTATTATAAAAGCAATAGAGTTACTGAAGAAAATCCAGAAAACACTGATAAACTTTTTTAAAAGGTATGCTTTTTAATATCCAAATACCCAGAAATAAACTACAGTTAACACTTTAGTAATAACCTTCAAAATTTTTTTTCCCATCTCATAAACATGGTAACCAATATTCTTGTAACTTCAAAAATTAACTTTGTTCTTTTTCTTTTTCTATGATTATATCCTTAGGATAAATTTCTGTAAGTAAAAGTGACAGGCCAATGGATTTTTATTTCTCTATTTTGGTTTGTTACTACCCATTTCTGAATTTGCTTGGCTGATCTTTGACACTTCTCTCCTGCCTCACACACATAGCTAACTAAGTTCTACCCATGTGGCTTTTCAGTCTTTCATGAGTGTATCCCTCATTTCTATCCAGAGCCAGAACTAACTGAGATCCAAGTGATCTATGGCAACAGCTAGAGGATAGAGATGTCCTGGATTACAAGCTGTGAGATCTTGGGAGGTGGAGAGGGGATGGTTGCTCTGTGCCTCAGTTTTCTCACCTATAAAATGGGTAATAACAGTATTTACTTCTTAAGAGTTGAACACTCGAGGAGTGATTAGAACAGTGTCTGGCACTCAAATGTTAATTCTTACTAAGAATTGTGTAATAGCTTGCCAACTGGTCTAACTCCATTTTCTCTCTCCATCAAAATGTATTCTACACTGCGAACAGATTCGTCTTAAACTACCATTCTGATCACACCACACTTCCGCCCAGCAGCTTCCCACTGCAAACAGAAAAAGTCCAGTTTGCTTAGCTTGGGTAAGATTAGTGTACTCCTCAAAAGAATCAATCCTACTTCTTTAGCTTTCCTTCCATTAATTTCTTTCACAAAAGCCATCTGCTTCTATAAAATGAATCAACTCATTGTCTTCTAAATATTTTCTGTTTTCTGCCTATTCAAATAAGACTCAGACTAAAATAAAATAAAATGAAATAAAATAAAATAGCAAGTCCTTCTCGAAGCCCTTTTGACTCCCACAGGCTTAAAGTGATTGCTTCTATACGAATATCTTTACTCTGTTAACATAGATGCAACATTTCTTATGTCCCCTCTTGAATTATCAGTTATTTTTACATGTACTCATAGTACTTCTACACACATCTAAATAAAATGCCTTCCACCCATAACGTAAGCTCCTTCCTGTAGATGGATATTGTGTCACTTGCACACGCTAAATAAATGCTGGTTGACTTGATATTACACTCTTACAGAGCTTCTTACAGTTGTCATTCCAAAGAGCTTCACGAAAGTACTTTAACACATTCTATTATAGTGAGTCAGTCATTCTATACTGTTCCAACTCTCAGTAACAACAGGTTCAAGTACCATTAAATTAGGCAAATGATGATTATTAATTTCCCCACACCCTTTGATTTCCAAAGGATTTATGTGTATGAAATGGTCACCTGGGTATAAAAAGAATATATATTTATTTTTTATATCCTTTAAAACATACCTCTTGTATAAGCTTTAAATGTATAAAATTTATCAGCATAGTAGTGTGTACATGTAAGTTGTAAATAAACATAATTGAAGTGTGTGAAAAATTTTTAACTGATGGGGGTGTACAATTATATAAGGATGAAGATGACTTGCATGGAGTGTTTTTGTGGGTGCTGAATCTTAAGTGGATGGTATCATCAGTTCTAGAAGAAATGATTATTCACATATCCCTACACTGACACACTAAAAACGCCTGTGCAAAATGAGATGCATCAGTTCTAGGTTTTATTATACACTGAGCTGCAGTGCAAAAAACAAGCAAATACACAAAATTAAATCCCGTAATAGGGATTTAGCACATCAAAGGTCCCATTTAACAGGCTTTTGCTTTAATAAAACAATGGGGGGGGGGTGTGTGTGTATATCTATATATATCCATATATCTATATATATCTATATATCTATATATATATCTCCATAATAAACCAATACTTAATGTAAAAATTAAGCACAGGCATAACTTTTTCTGTTATTCATTATTTATTTGTTATAATAAGTAAACATTAACTTTTCTTTTTTTTCTATAAAAGTTGGCCTCTGAAATTCAAGGACATAACTAGCTATACCATAGAATGTTCATCAGTACACTAATGAACATGTAAGGGAAATCGCACAGAATTAAGAAAACCTGTTTCCTTTGTTACTGACCTCGGGTAAGTCACTTTGCCCGTCTGTCTCTGTTTTCTCATTTGCACAGTGAGAGCACCGGTTGGACTGGATGGTTCTAACACCTCCTTCTAGTTCTAATATTCTATGATTCTTACCAAATATAAATCACCAGAAGTGACAAAAACCAGACTTGCTACTTTTTCTTTACATATAATGTGCTAAAATCTTTGTTCATATTATTCTTATATCAGACTGGAAAGTATGTCTAAGCTGTTTGGGTACTTGCACAAAAAGGGCAAAGAGATGGATGGCTACTGCTTTATTTACATATGCTTCTAGCACCAAGAAGTTCCCATTCCTGCACTCTACATGTAGGTACATGGTCATTCCACACTCTCTAAATGCATAATGTGCATGTATTACTTAAAAAGTGTTCTACTCAGTCACAAGAAGTCAAATACTGTATGATTCCACTTACATGAGGTACCTAGAGTAGTCAAATTCAGAGATAGGAGAATGGTGGCTGCCAGGGGCTGCAGTGAAGGGAGAATGGAGAGTTGCTGTTTAATGGGTACAGAGCTTCAGTTTTGCAAGATGAAGAAAGGTAGAGTCAAGCTCCATAATAATGAGACTGTACTAATGCCACTGAACCGTATATTTAAAAATGGTCAAGTTGGCAAATTTTATGTTATGTATATCTTACTAACATTTTTTAAAGAGGTTTTAATGACAGGAAATTTTATATTTTCTTTTAAAATGGTTATAAGAAAAATGTACCTCAAGAGAACAAACTTACTATGAACTTACGGCAAGTAACAGAATAATTTTTGCTTGTTTACAATAAATTATCTCTAGAAACATTACTTTCCCTCTACCTTGAAAATAAAATGTTTGGGAATGTAACTACACACCTGGCAAGCTGCCATCAAAAAATTCTTAACTGTTAATGTTATTCATTGGCTGTATTTTGGGTTAGTCTTCTATAAAAGAAAACATTATCCTTTTACAAATGATGTATTAATATAAATAAGTTCATTCCTTGTAGGTGAATGGAGTTGAGAAAGTGCCTTCATAGTGTGTTAGAAAATAGATCTGAGTATCAGGAAACTTGGATTCTGTCAAGGCTTTTCTGAGGCACAGTTGCTTCCGTTGTGAAAGAGTCTGCTGTGATGACTAAATGAGGTGATGCATGTGGAAATGTTTTGTATATGGTCTGACCAGCATGACTACATTTTTCTGTACACTTCCCAACATATACCTTGCCACATATGGGAATATAAAAGGTAAGCTTACAAAGTTAATTTTGAAAAACAGTCATTGGAAAGTAAAAATATGCTTTTTAGTGGATAATAAGCTGATTTTCAATGATTTGTAATGCTTCCTGTCAGTAAATTTAAAAAATGCAGTTGATTTCAGTGGAAAGCTTATATTAACACTGCAACCAAGAAAAACTAAACCAAAGAAGACTGGTTAAGCAAAGGGGCTGAAATACAATTTTATTAACCAGTCATGAAAAACAGCTGATATGTTCTTAAGTAATTTCAATATGAAAGCTCAGGTTGCTAACTGCACTTCAAACTCACAGATTAATAAACAAAGTAATTCATATTATTACAAGAAAGAGTCTATTACCACTATAAAACTATTTGCTTCAAACTTCCGATTTCAGAAATGCTGTTGAATATATTTATCTAACACTTAATTCAGAACCCAATAAAAAAAGTTTACCTCTCAAAAGATTTTACTTGCTGACCATTTGAAAGCTCTAAATTGGTTATCTTTTTTGTCCTGTTTTCTCCTATAAAAAGAGCATGGGATTAGGACAAAGTAAGAAAATAAATGAGAAATTCAATGAAAAGAAAAGGATTTTCCTTTTAGGTAATTAAACAGTTTCTCTATGTAAAAAGGACAGGGATGTTAAATAAAGATGGTTTCCAGTAAAGGTGCTATTCAAAGCATGAAATTTTTTTTTCTGTTTTAACCCAGTTCTGTTAAAAGATACGAGTTCTTAATGAAAAATACATGTTGCAAAATATGTGGCATGACTAGTCAGTATTTATCTTTCCATGATGAATCAGACTATTAACTGGTTTGTTAGCCCTATACACATTTTAATCATCAAATATATTGAGGAAGAGAACTCATCCTTCAAATTCAATGTCGAGAATTGCATTTTTCTGCCTTGACAAGAATCCAATTGTGTGTCACAGAAGACAAAGACTGTTTCAAGATTACTCAAAGCAAGAAAAAAGTTAATAAAATTCCTATTTTGAAAGAAAGGTACTTCCAGTCCATACCCTTCTGAACCATTATGAACAAATTTCTGAATCATATATAAATATCATGTCAAATAAATCAATTAATTTATCTCTAATAATGCACAAACCAGCAAGTTAAAACTGACCTCTCAAAAACAAAGCTGTACTTTCCTACTAGTCATGTAAGAATTCCTACTAAGCGTCTTTTTATGGTACAGAGAAAGCAGTAAAACACTGAGTATAAGAATGATCTCTAATTTAATTCTAGAACGGAAAATAAGGTATGCAAGTAAGAAGGAGAAAACATTTCTGCCAAGATCAACAGTACACACTTGGCTAAGACAGGTTAAGGGTTCGTCTCTACAAATAAATATAAACAAGGACTAAATTCTGTTACTTACCATTTTTACTGAGGAGGAAAAGATAGCTATAAGCACTGCTAATTTTATCCAGATTTCTTGGAAAAAGATTTCAACTAAATTTTCCTAAGCCTTTGTCGCAACCAACTCCAACAGGCATCCACACTGCAAACACGAAGCCCACCGTAAAAAAGTGGGTTGAAACTTAAAGTTGAAGTTAAAATTTGTATAAGTTGAAATCTGTATCAAATCAAAGCTGGATCTAAAAACCCAGGACTCCTCAATTTGCTTAAACATCTGAGGGCCTATTAAAGAGCAGAAAAGGAACAAATGGTATTTTACAAATTTTCTGTCAACATTCAAAACCTTGATGCTTCTGTATTTTACATCCATTTAAATAATCTAGTTAAAGTCCAACTCATGACTATACAGTCAAATATAAAATGTAAACTGTCAAAACTATACTCAAATGAGTGCAGAGCAAACATTTACAAAGATGACATTCATGAATAGGCATATTTCTGAAAGGAGAGAGATATTTACATGTATTGCAATAAAACCACTTCATGTGTGCATTAACTACAACAAACAGGTTTTAAAATAAGAGCAATATTCCTCAGATATCCTTGACTATTCCGGAAGTGGCAACTTAGAAAAAAAAATCTGTCTGACTTTGTAAACAACTGCGATGACTGTACTTTTAGACTGCAGAAACCAATTTCAACCCTACAGCCGACCTCAAGAGTTCCAAGCACCACCTTCTACCATTTACATTTCGGACACGCTGAACTTGTAACTCCTCGAGAGCACCGAGCTCTCTTCTCTGTCTCCATACCTCAGCACATGTGGGGCCCTGATCGGACCTCCTCTGCCCACTAGCCTCACTCCTACTCAGTCTTCACAACTCAGCTGAGATGGAGCCGACCCCATCTCTTGCCCACAAATCTGGGTTAGCCATTTCTTGGCCAGAGCTCCCATGTGCCCTGCTAGTAACTCCACCAGAGTACTCATCAAGCTGCAGTGGATTCTCTCCCGCCACTTCCCCAACTTGCCATCAGAATCTATGGTTTATCCCTGGAGCCTAAAACAGTTTCCAGTCTACACCAGACGCAGAAAAGACATTTCTGGGAATAATAATGCAGAATGAGGAAACCACTGTGGCTGCCAGGAATCACGTAGGTCAGCAGATACTTGAGGGCCTAATGGGTTAAACTGTGGATACACAACCAAAAAACAAAAAGTCCTTGTCCATGGGACGTTCTATGAGTAAACAAATAAATATGTTACAATGCATTACACAAATTAATCCAAGATTGGACCTGGAAATCATTCTTCACTTTTCCTTTCATCTTATTCCCAACTTAGGAAATTAAAACTCTATAAATTCCATCCTAGTCTGAAATAAACCTCTCTAACCTTCTCTGACTCGAGTTCAATGCACATTTCCGTAATGTGATGTAACTCATATGTGACTAGTGAAAAAAAGAGAGTAAGATCAGTAAAACAAAGCAGTCATATTAGTTCATATGGGATTTTCCCCAAGCACATAAAATGTTCTGTGCCACAAGCAACTGCAGCTGAATACCAAGCATGCTAACAGCTAACATTAGCTGTTATTTTTAGTGCATGATTTTTCAGAACATGGGGTTTTTCAGAAACACATTATTTTTCTAAAACAGAAATGACTGTAGGTTCATCTTTGAATAGCCACATTAAATTTATTGACTAAACAGACATGCATTTATTAAACAAGCTGCTTAAATTATTAAATAAATTACCACTGTGTATCAAGGTCAGCAAGGAAGAAGAAAAGGGAACTAAATTACGGATGATGATTACTTTGTTGAGCATTGTGTTAAAGGCTCTGAACACTTTGTAATTTAAATTCAGTTAACCGAGAAGGTAGATAATATAAAAATAATTCACACTGAATTCAAATGGAATGTGACTTAATTTATGGCCAGCCTGAAAAGGGCAAACATTATTTTTAGAATAGTCCTCCCCAGCTTAAGAAACTATTTATGAGCTAATAACGAAAACTAACCAATATCCTCATAAATATAAAAGCATAAATTCTTAACAAAATTTCAGCGAGTCAAATCCCGCTATATATAAAAATCATAATATACCATGACCAAGTTGAGGTTTTCCTGGAACACAAGGTTGGTTTAACATTAAAAATACAATTAACAGAATTTATCATATTAAGAAATGAAAAAACAAAAACCATATCATCATCTCAGTAGACGAACGAAAAGCCTTTGACAAAATCCTAAATCCATTCATGGTAAGAAATCTCAACAACCTAGGAATAAAAGGGACAGGAATTTTTAAAGTAGTTATTACAGTTTAAAGGAAAACATGTTCATAATAAGTGTAAAATTGGAAATCTCAGAAGAGAAATCAAAGCTATACAAAAGAATCAAATTGAAAATCTTGAACTAAAAAATTTAATATCTAAAATAAACATAACCTAAGAAAGACAGCATTAAGAATGTCTAGTTTCCACAAATTTTTTTACTAGTAATCTGTAGTGCTTACAGTGATTGTATTGTAATTTTCAAAAATCTGAAAGAGAAATATCAATGAAGCATAATAAAAAATATGGACTAGGGAAACAGATCATCTCTGATCTTTGTGTGTGGTTCTCAACTTCCTTGTATTTAAAATGTGATGGCAAATTAATTGATTCATTTGCTTAAGAAAAATTGACAGCCTACTTAATAGTCAAAACACAGATGACATGGAGTCAGAAGGAAAACAAAAGTCGTCTCCACCCTCAAGGAACAATCTAGAGGGAAGAGTTTACAGTCTCTAAGAATTCCTCCTAATGATGTAACTGTATAACTATTTAATGAGATTAATTCTACCAAAGCAAGGCCCCAAAGGGACCTTTGTATTATGCTTGGCACAGTACAGATAACACATTTCTCAAAATTTCAACAGCCCCATCATTACGGTACAGATTTTCTTGTCTGAGTTTCACTCGACTGAACTCCCTACTTTCACATAATTTCTAAATATTATACATGTCAGGATTTAAAAATCTTTAGTAAAACATAAAATATGACAACTGAAATTTCTATGCTTTTGTTGTTGTTGTTCCGATAAATCTTTATGGTAATTCTTATTTCTGAATCACTTAGTATTTTTCCATGCTTATAAAAAAGAAAGCATCAAAACACGAGAAGGGTGAAACTAAAGAACGCTCAGCAAAATTAGAAGCTATCTTTCTTTAGATAAAGAACATGGAAATCACGATTCAAGAGTCAGCCACTCTACAAATGACTTTACAAAATGCTTGTCATTTTAAAAGATATGAAGAACTTATTAATGGATTAAAAAATAGGGAGAAAATTCATAAAAATATGAAATAATGTGGGGACAACTGCAGAATAGCAGTTCGGAGCATGAACTCTGGGATTAGAAAGAAATGGGTTTAAGTCCAGGTTTTATCATCTTCTAAGATACAGAGCTTTAGACCAGTTAGTTCCATGGAACATCTGTAAACTATCACAAGGTCACTGTGTAGATTAAACAAGAAAATTACTATTAGTCACATAAATTGATGTAACTCTTTAGAAAGGCATTTTGCCAACATTCCTAAAATGTATTCTTACTGAACTGCTGTATGAGGGAAAAAGTTAAAAAATTCCAAAAGTTTGGGAAACTGGTTTATTTCAGGGCTTCTCTTTAGGATGTGAATGTATATTGGGAGTTTCCAAAAGGGTAATATAATATTTAGCAATTCTAAAACTGACGTGACCATGGAATGCCATTTTCACTATCTCACGGGACTAGTGTGCTCCACTGAAATCAAATTTTGGAAACTGTGAACTGGGCACTGTGAAGAACTGTAAAACTATCCACGCAGTTTTGATCCAGTAGATCAATCTTACAGCGTTTTTTTAAAAAAATGAAAAAATGAAGCCAATAAGAAGACACTTTGTACAGTGTTATAATAGCAAAAATCAGGTAAAACCTCAGTGTCCATTGATAGAGGAATGAACAATGATATATCAACGTCAAAGATTGTATATTACAGCTACTGTTAAGCCCTAGAATGGAGATTGTAGTCCCATGGAAATGTTTGTTAAAATAAAAAAAGACAGAATTCCATTTTCTAAGTGTGTAAGAATTATAACAATACAAAAATGTATGTACGTGGACAAAGACTTGCGAGAACAGTGGAAAATGAAACAAGTTAATGTTTCAGACAGTGGGACTGGGACAATCCTTTTATTTAGTGTCTTTAACCTTCAGAGCGTCGCGTACACAGTAGATAAAAAGCGCTATCTGTAAGGAAAGATACAAAAGTAAGACTCTGACTAAAAACTGTTTGAATATGGTTCTTTCCACATTAAGTTTCCTGGCAATCAATGATGTTTTAATTACAGGACCATTCAAAGACTGTCAGCATGCAAAAGAAGCTGGACATTCGGCCAGCGGGATTTACATGATCAAACCTGAGAATAGCAATGGACCACTGCAGTTATGGTGTGAGAACAGCCTGGATCCTGGGGGTTGGACTGTTATTCAGAAAAGAACAGATGGCTCTGTCAACTTCTTCAGAAATTGGGAAAATTATAAGGTAAATCAGTGATTCAGACCTGGGGGAGCGGTGGAACAAAGCAGCTCTTGCAATAGTAGCCATTCTAAGCAATAAATAAGATAGACAGTGGAAAAATAACTACCCATGTGCTTTTCATTATTACATTTGTCAAAAAGATGATTCTCATCTCTGGTTTTAAAGTCAAAGTGACAACGTCAAGTGGGAACTGAAGACGTCCCTAAATGCTCCCTTTCGTTCTGGATGCTTATACATACGTTTAATTCTTTGATTTCATTTTCTAAGAGGACAACTGCCTTTTTGTTTATGACTACATCTGTACCCATTATCAAGTGTATTTCATCAAAGGTAATTAGTCCTAGGGTCATTTTTTGGAACTCCGATACTTTATACTATTGTTTATAATAATGAGACATTAATATACCCATGTGAGAAGTTACACAAATTTCTAAACAAATAACTAGGAAAAAAATCCTGCAACACAACCTCTTTGAAAGTACATTCAGTGTTAGAAATCTATATTCTGCTGCATACCTGCAATGGCAAATGCTTACTGAAATAGGATAGCTAATTTATTTATCATTTTTCCAAACATTAATCTACATTTCAAACATTAATTTTTCAAAGAAGGAACTTTGAAGACTACTGTTATATCTTCTTATATTTACTAATTTTATTTACAACAGAGCTAAAGAAGATAATCTGTTCTGAAACAGTTACTATCATTTTTACTGAATATCATAAAACTGTTAATGTCCTTTTTGTTTGATTATGGTGAGGACAGTATCTATATACTTTCAGAATAAAAATTTGGCTTTTGAGTACGAGAGAAATCAGGAACCCTTTTCAAGGATCTGAGTAGTTCACTAATCAATGTCACTCTGAATAATTTTCAGCTCCTTTTACCTTTGTCTCAGTTGTAGAGTTTGAAGCTAGATGTGCAAATAAATACAAGAGAAAGCAAAACAAAACAAAGTTTCTATGTGGAACTTTAGTAGAACAGGTGATCTACAAAAATGAAGTTCACATTATCACCAAATGGCCCATATATTCATGCTATCTAATGTCCAAAAGTTATCTACAAAAAAGTTATCTCCACACTTATTCATGTGCTCATGCTCTTTGCTTACTAACAGAAAGGATTTGGAAACACTGATGGAGAATATTGGCTTGGACTGGAAAACATCTACAAGCTTAGCAATCAAGACAATTATAAGCTGTTGATTGAACTAGAAGACTGGAGTGATAAAAAAGTCTACGCAGAATACAGCAGCTTTCGGCTGGAACCTGAAAGTGAATTCTATAGGCTGCGCCTGGGGACCTACCAGGGAAACGCTGGGGACTCCATGATGTGGCATAATGGTAAACAGTTCACCACACTGGACAGAGATAAAGATATGTATGCAGGTGAGTAAGGAAAAACGGATGTGTGCTTTCTGTACAAGCACCGCTTTCTATGCATCAAATAGAACCCTGTTATTAAAGTATATGCTGCTACACATCTTTCTCAAAAGGTCATTTGGGACACAGTCAAAGGGAACGTAACGTGCTGAAAGGAACAGCCTCTAGGCTCTCTTGTCTAAGGCAATCCCAAAGTGTGAACTCTGTGAATGAGGTTCCACTGCTCTAACTTGGCGGGGGTGGGGTGGGGGTGGATGGGGACTAGGCGGGAAACAAAACAAACTCATCTGGAAATGACGCTGCCAGCTGCCTGAAGTTCATAACGAATCCCACTGGACACCTACTATGTGCCAGGCACTGCTGTAGGTGCTGAGGATACGCAGGGAACAAAGGTCCTGCCCTCTTGGAACTTACTTTCTAGAAGGAGACAAAATGACGTGTCAGGTGGTGACAAGGACTTTAGGAAAATGCAAAGCCAGTAAGGGAACGGGGGTGAGGGCCGTTCTGTACTTCCTGGTAAAGGGGAACAGCAAGACAACTGCGGCACAAGACACAGGAACAGCAAAAAGCTTCATTCACAGGGCAAATTAACATTCTCTTCAGAAAGAACCAATTAGGCCATCCACATGATATAATTTTAAACTTAATTTTCATATACTTTTGCCTTTTTAACCCAGGTTTCTGGCCCTGATAAAGAGATAGCCTCTGAAAACGGATTTATTTTTATGTTCGGCAGTGTCTTGGCAAGTAGCACACAGCTCTCTAGTCCACACTGGCAAAGAGGGAAAAAGGAAGACAGATATGACCGTAATACATGCTTTTCTTACAGTAACTCATTTGATTGCTGATAAGACTATTTTACGTTATTTTTTTTGCTATTTCAAAAATCAGTTTTCCCCAAACTTTACTCTCTTTTAGCAACTTCTCATCTTTCCTTCTCTAATCTCTCCAATCTTTTTTTCTCTTTCACATACAAATAAATACTGCTTGCATTTTATTTACCCTGCTATCTAGAAAACTAAATCGCTTGGAAAAAAAAAAGCATGTACTAAGACAAAATAAAAAAGGCAATTCGAATTATCTTTCAAGTAGTTGATATTTAAGCAACCGTAACAGAGTAAACGAGGACACAAAGCTACGAAGATAAAGGTAACTGAAATCAGTAAGAAAACTCACATTGTTCTAGAGGTAGAGTGAGTTACTGAAGGTTTACAGAGCACCACACTTAGAAGAAAGTTTTCCTCTGATGTCTGTATTTTTCCCTCCAAGGAAACTGTGCCCACTTTCATAAAGGAGGATGGTGGTACAACGCCTGCGCACATTCAAACCTAAATGGAGTGTGGTACAGAGGAGGCCATTACAGAAGCAAGTACCAAGATGGAATATTTTGGGCCGAGTACCGAGGCGGGTCATACTCCTTGAGAGCAGTTCAGATGATGATCAAGCCTATTGACTGAAGAGAAAGTCTCCAATTTAAATGACATAGAACTCTGTATTTTTCAGTTCCAAGAAGTGTAAATGTTACATATATATTATTTTGCACAATTCATTTCTACAGATAAAGTTTAAAGTTTTTAAAATGATTTTTACCATAATGATAAAAGGGGATTTATGAATGTAGTTTCATCTTCCCTTAATATACTGCAAAAGATTATCTGTATCTAAACTCAGTTATTTTTAAAATATTGACTAAATACAGGCAAAGTTTGTTTTCTAAAATGTAAATATTTGTCACAATGTAAAACAAATCTTAGTTTTATTTTAAATCAAAATTCAATACATGTTCAAGATCGTTAACAATTTATTTAAAAACTTTATGAGAATGCTATAACTTCCAATGGAAAAATAATTTTAAGATTTCAAAGTAATGCATTTTATTTATAAAAATATAGACAGGAAATTAGAAAAACTCTAGTTTTGCCAACATTCTGCATTGAATAAAAGTTATTTCAAATTGAGTTCGTGCCTTTCACATGAAATAATTAAATCTGAATTCCTGACAGTATGTCAATTTCCCAAAAGAATTAAGAAACCCACAGTATTAAAACACACATTTTTAAAAACAAAAAATAATGTATGCAGTATTTAAATGATCAATTTATAAAAACAAAAATATACAAATGAATTTTTCAAAATTATCTTCATATGACTTGCTGAACACCAAAATCTCCTGAAATCCATTCTATGTTGTTATATCAGTAAAATGCTGCTATTATAAAAGTGCAGAATAGTTAGTGAGCCAATGGTTTTACAGATCTGAATTATAACCCTAAGCTTATATATTAATACATTTCCCTCACTAATTTATTAATCCTTACTATTAAGAAGAAACTTGTCTGCTAGTCAAATCAGAAAGCGTGGACAGCTTTATAAGCATTACTGTATACTTATGGGTGGGACTAAAACAATTTTAAGGAACTGTTAGATATTTTTCCAATACTGAGATTCAACAGCCTCAGAGTGGAATCCACAGTGGTTTGGCCAGTCCAAATTGCTAATTCCACTTCAGTGTGTGTCTTTACCTCATCTTTGCAATTAACAACTTCATCACCAATCTTCTAGAAATATGTTCACTGCTTAGAGCTGACCTTCTCTTAACTCATTTGTGAACTAAAAATTTTAGAGAAATCTCTTGAAACTTTTGCTCAACTAATCAGAACTGAAGATAATCATTTGAACAACTCAAGTTCATCAGTATGACCAATGTTTCTGCTCTGCCACATCTCAAAACAAAACTTCTGGTGAAAGGAGAGAACATCAAACCTATGCTGATGTTACTCTTTCTTTTACCTACAGTCATCTCAGAATGGTTTTAAAGTCCGTGCCCACCTCCACCCAGCCCAGAACCAAAAAAGTCTGCTGTAAGATTTCCGGGAGAAATTAGACATCTAATTGTTTTTATCAAATCTTAATTGAATAAAACTCTACTAGGGCATTCCATTTATTGACAGAACAGTTATAGCATTTCACTTAAACATCCAAAAGTCTACTAAAGACAAATCTTACAGAATTTTCACAGAAAAGAAATATTACTAAAATTAGAATCACATCAAAGTCAACATATAAACTAGGAAACTGCTGAGTGCTAACTGCCTTGGCCACAGGGTCCATTCCGCTCTCCTTTATAAAGGTGGTGTAACTCTGAAGTTCCGGGAGGGCTTAAAAACTTAAAGTCAACTGAGCTCCTTGAGAGAAGGGAGTAAGAAGCAGTATTATCTGACGGCTGAGTATAGGTCCTAAAGTCAGAACTGCCTGGGTTTGTGACCCAAATCTACCATGCATTCCCTGGGGCAATTTATATACTCCTGCCTCAGTTTTCTTACCTGTAAAATGGAGATGACAACAGTACCTAGCTCATGTAGTTAGTGTGAAAATCAGATGAGGTAATACACGCAGTTAAGACATTCAGAATAATGCCTGGCACGAGTAAGAACTCAGCAGATTTTATCAGATTACGACTACCTGTCTATGTATCATCTGCAGTACCTATCACAGTGCGTTGCACAGTGGGTGAGAAACAAATGTATCAAAAGAAACCATAGCTAAATTTTCTGGGCATACAATTACACTGACCCATGATCTTCATTAGCAAATCTAATAGAGCTACGTTTGCTGTCATGGCAGGAAGTTAAGAGAATGGGCCATAAGAAAAACTGAGGCAAGAACAGCCACAGGAAGGGACTGTAGCCTAATGAGGATCTTGTGGGAGATCAGACAGGGCACATGTACGGCAGGCAAGTCTCAACAGCCAGCTACTTTACAGGTTACCTAGACATAAGACGTGGTTGCCTTACCTTCAGTAAGATTGAGCTATAACCTTGGAGCTGGTTTACAGAAGGATTATTTATGTTTACTTTTAATAAATGAAATAAAGTTTATCCTAAAAATGACTTAAACTCAACTCTGCACTGAATAAGATACCATCATTTCTAGGAAACTTGGCACCTCTGAAGCAGACCTATGAAACAAGAGATTCTGGAGAAGGCCAATATTACACACCACTTTGAAATTCAGTAGATGCCTACAACTAAGCTCATCCTCATGCTCCAAAGCTGGCTGACTATGAAGATCCAATTTTCGGTCTAACGTTCACTCGACTCTGTGAGTCATGATACAAGAGTGCTAATTCTTCTAGCATTATATTTCTCAGGACCCCTGCTGGTAATAATATAACGAGCTTGTAAAAACTTCTACAATCATGAAAATGTTTCAAATTACTTGTAAACCTGTAACTAATGTAATATGATTTTATGTACTTCGATTAATCTTAATAGTAAGTTAAAGATTATTACATCCTAACAATTTCTTAGTCTTTTATTTTAGTGTCTGAGATAATAACCAAACAACAAAAGAATGATTCCACTTTAAATGCCATGACCCCTCTTCAAAAAAGCCATCTAAAAATAAGCCCAGTTTTTAATTTTATCAATGGGATTAACAGTTATTACTGTGTAATTCTACAGATACTTATAGGAAAGACTGAAGAGTGAACTCAAAATTAAAACTATTACAGATTTCTAAAATATTAGTATAATTCCATAATGCTGTTTTTAAACTATAAATGAAACGGTTATAATGCATATCTTTATAGCAAGTCAATTTAACCTCTCTTGTCTCAGCTTCTTCACTTATAAAATAGGAAAGATAATAGTACATCCTACAAAATTGTTAAGAATTAGGTAATTTATGTAAAGTACACAGTGTTAGGAATGTAGAATTAAGTGCTGAATAAATGTTAGTTATTAAGATTTTTACTATTATTCCCCTATTAAGGTTTGCTACAAAATTTACAAAACACATTACTGAAATATCAACAGTTGGAAACACCCCTGGCAAAGCTGCTGGAACTGGAGAAATGTGATTCTGTTTATGATTAAAATGCAGATCTGTATAGCTTCTACACATGGCTTTTTAAGAAGATATAGGCTCTTAAGAACTATGAAAATGGGAAAGAAATCAGCGTAACCCGATCCTCAGCCCTTTTATATCCCAAGTCTCTGAGTGGCCTAAAGTAAACTTCAGAAAGTATACCGTAAAAGAATTTTAGAGGAATTTTAAATACATAAAAAAGAATGAGGGGAAAAGGGGATATAAATGAGGTAATGGAAAATGGGAATGTAATTTTGGCTGAAGAAAAAGCTAGGGCTAGCTGCCATTTGGTCAGAGCTCATTCTCAGGATTCAGAAGAAAATGACTGAACATGCTTTATTGCTGTTTTAGAATTCAATATATAATCCTAATGAGAAGAATAAGGTAAAGTAGTGCATGGTGTATAATATCTACAAATCAAACCAAAGAAAGGAAAATGCAACACAAGTCTTATAATATTAAAAGCCAATGACATTTTTGGACCATTAGGCATTTTTAGGATCAGTGTTAGAGACTTATACATTTAACCAAGTAAAATTCTATCAAAGGGGCAGGGAAAAGTCTCATTAATTCTCACAGAGCTGCAGAAAGCTTTGGACTTTGT
Source organism: Camelus ferus (assembly GCF_009834535.1). Taxonomy (NCBI): domain Eukaryota; kingdom Metazoa; phylum Chordata; class Mammalia; order Artiodactyla; family Camelidae; genus Camelus; species Camelus ferus. The sequence continues at coordinate 5,246,260 of NC_045716.1, forward strand.
TAAAATTATCTGAATAGAAATATGAATAAAAAGCCATCTTTCAAAATACCTACACAGATTAGCTAAAATACAATATACTGTATTCAAAACAAAGTTGCTGGAACAATGGGAAGGGCAGAAAGGGATCATTTAATTAATTAATTCAACCAATAAATATTAAATACTAAGTGCCTACTTTTATTCTAGGTGCAAAGTAGACAGCCTTGGACCAAGACAAGTAAGAGTTAACACACTGCTGAGGGGGAGAGATTAATGAAAGCAAAATGGTGCTTGTTAAAGAACAGGCGGTGGGATGGGCACTGTATCCTATATTACAGGTGGATGTAAGGACAGATTTTCTCCTCTCAAAAAAAAAAAAGGTGAATTATGAAAATCTAACATAGTAAATTGAAAATTAAGTGGGGTGAGGGGATCTCTCTAGGAGAGGTAAGGTTACATCTAGACACATCAAGACAGTGTGCTCATGTCCTTCAGAAGGGCAGGAGAGTTTACAAAAACTTCTCAGTAATATTCTGCTTCCACTTAGCAGAAAGCAATACACAGAACTGTGACAACTTACTTATTTCCATAGTTTAAAAAACATACGCTTTCCTTCCCAGAAAACATCCTAATCTGGTTAAGCTGCTCCATCTTCGCCAAATTACATGAACATAGTAGAAATGAGGTTAGAAAATGCACATGAAAGAGTATTTATCATGTTTCATACAACAACTAAATTATTTTTGCACAGTGTTCTATTTTCCCTTCTCTCCAGCAAAGCAAAACTTCTCACGCCAAGTTCTTCAATAAGCCCCTTAAGATTGTTCTCCAGTGACAAGAACAAATGAGTGCTGTTAATGATTTTCAGATTTAAAGCAATAATTCTCATATAAAACAATTTTTTCCTTGAGATTTGCCAAACTATTTCTCTCCAGAAAAACTGTATCCTTAGTCTAAGAACTTTTTACTATATTGTCCAGACTGACTAATTTTTACCTTGAATGCAAACCAACATAAGAGACAATTTTTCAAGGGGTGATGAGCTGAAAGCCAAGAAAACATTTTCTACTTCTTATAATTTAATCCACACTGAATTATAAATACATCTGGCAGTATCAAAATAAGAGTTCTGCCAGCATATAAACCTCCACACACATCACAAAGAATGGTTGGTTTTGATGATAATTTTTAGGGGCAAAAACACCATTAGTTTGGGTCCTATCTCTCATGGTAAGAAGCAGATGATTAGCCTTTACCTTTTCGCTGTGCATTATAGATTCTTTTGATTGATACATTTGTTCCAAAAGAACTTTGCAGACATAACGGATAAAGGACGGCATTATGCAAATTCTATAAACTTGAAGGGGGATAGTTAAATAGAAGCTACCAATTCGTATTATCTTTCTAATGTCTTCAGGGCAAGTTCTCTCCTATCAAATGTACAGCATCTTGCAAATGTGGACGTTTTGGCATCTATTTGTATGAAGTCTAGTTTCATATAAATGGGGAAAGATTCTGAAATTAAGATAAATTTAAAAAACACGATCCTAATTCATTTTAAATTAGAACAAAATATGAACAATGTAAGTATTAACAGGATAGAAACTGTCAAAAAATCTCCATTCTTCAAAACATTTCAGCACTGAAGATTAAGAACGAAAAAATGAACCTGTCTATGCTATAAATAAATCAGTCAGAAAGTTTGCTTCACATTTTCTTAGGAAAATCATGTATGTTTTGATGGATGAAGTGAATACATTTAATTTCAAGGTGTGCTATAAAACAAAGCTGTCACTACATTAAAAAGATGGTTTTCATGCTGGAAATGAACTAAACTGAGTCACTACTTATCTGACAAATGTTTCAGTGTTTCATTTTCCTTTCCCAAGTCTACCAAATGTTTGTGCCAAATGTTCCACAATTGTCTCACAATCTCAGATGCTTCTTCACAAACTGGTATAGGGATGAAAAATTATACGAAGAAACCAATGCATAAAATGTAGACGTTAATGTGTATGTTCTCCATTTTAGCTTAACGTTTTTGCCATTTTTCCTCCTTTTGGTTTCTAATTCTTGAAATAACCCTCAGAAACATGCATCTTGTTTCAACAGAGAATAGGAAAAAGAGAGGAGGAGGAGAAACCCAGCACCCCCACTACCCCCGTTTCTAGCATTGTCTACACTGCTCCACTGTGGTCACTAGCAGACGAGGCTAGGAGATAAGACAGGGACCAGGTTCAGAGGAAGGGGGAAAATGATGAATTTACTTCTGAACATGTGAAATTAGAGCAGACACCTCATTCAATCAGTATCTGAATACCTAAAATGTTACCAGGCTGCAGGAATTACAAAGAAAGTTGGATATGCAGGTCTAATCTAAGATTTGGGAGTCATCAGACGATATAAGGAAAAAATATGAATGAGACCACTCCAAATGAGTGTACAGAGGAATAAAAGAGACCTTTAGAAGAGCAAGTTTAAGAGAAAGGCAGGAAAGGGGAGCCAATAAAAAAGAGCCCAAAATGTAGACGGTAAATCAAGAGAGACCAGTGCTACTAGCGGAGAATTTCAGTAACTAGCATCAACCTCTCACAAAATTCAGATGAGGCTTGAGAAATACCTATTAAAACTTTCAACTAGGAGGTCAGTGGTGTCCTTACTGGGGTAATTTCTATGGGTGAAGAGTGAGATAACAACACGTTGAGCAAAAGAAAACAGCAAGAAGGGAAAGGAAGAATAGGTTACCTTTTATTAGCTTTGCTATAAAGAGAAGGAGAATTACACGGCAATAGTGAGAAGGAAGACTCTGGACCATGAGAACATACAAAATGAAAAGGAACTGAAAGGAGAAGAAACCAATGGAGATTAAGTGGAAGACACAGGAAAGATCTTGGTTCTAAGACTTTCTCCAAAATAACTTCTGAACCTCAATATTTGTCTCATTTACTTTAACCCACAGGAACCAGAGCTGGGAGAAAACAGGTATATTCTCTAACAGAAAACCTTTCCAGATTCCACTAATTTCCAACTATTTCCCGCCCTGGCCCCATACATGCATGACAGTATGGTATATGCTGTACTGTACTGAAATCTGTACTAAATCTGTACTGAAGTCTCCACTGTGGATAAACAGAAAACAAAGACCCCTGAACTGGACATCACAGCACAAGGATTTGTATTATTTGTCATTTTCTCATTTTCAAAAGAAAATAACCCCCTTTTCTAAAAAATACAAATTATGGAATTTGAGAAAAGCATTTCATTGAGAAAAGAATACAATTATAGAATCAATAAATTCTAGAATGAGAGTTTAGCAGGTATAATTGGAAAGATGCTAGATTAGAACTTCAGATTCCAGATCTGTCACTAACTAGTTTTAGGATTATGAGCTACCTCTTCTACCTTTCTGAACTTCAGTTTTCTCAACTGTAAAATTTGTGAATTAGATAAAAGAGATTACTGTGGTCCCATCCAGCCTTAAGAAGAACATGATTCTGGTCATATGTATGCTATTTCTAGGTTAACAAATAAACAAACAAACAAACAAGGTTCAAAGAAGACAAGTCAATGACCTGAAAATTTAGTATGGTAGAGCCATTTTGGAATTTATGGTTCCCAATTCCCAAACTAATGTTCCTTAGGCTATAAAAAGTTTATTGTTTTTATGGCATATGCAGATATTGATGATTTTTAAAAAGCCTCTTTTCTTTCTCTCCTGCAAATTACATTTTCAAGGATGGGCACAGCCAAGGCTACAGTAAAAAGTGGAGCACACGCAGAATGTCTCCCCTTATATCCATCCAGCTTAGCGCCTCTCTGACTGGGTCATGCTTACTATGGCCCTGAACTATTTAATCAAAGAAATAGACAAAAGCTCTGTAGTGGCCACTATCTATTCAGTCCACAGGAGTCCTGTGCCTTCAACACAGGGTATACAACATTCCCTATTCCCACTGGATCCTAGGATGTCTCACAATGACCTCATGAGTTCAACCCCTCTCTGACAAACTAAGGCTGATGCTGCAGAGCAGCTGAAAGACACTGTCAACTGCCTTGGTCCCTACTTTGTGTTCCAGTCACTCATACTGTAAAGACTTCAAAGATGACACTGCAGAGTTTCCTAAACAAGTAACAGGCTTTTCTATTATTTTCAAAAGTAGTTATGGTGAAATCCAGTTTGAGTAGTAACATAAAAGACAGAGTGGAGTAGGAGAGAAAAAGGGACACTGGGAGAAAACAAATAAATATTTATCATTTCATTACCTTCTACATGGGATCAAACCAATTTATTTTAATACATATACTAGATATATATCATACAAAGCATTTTCTGTGTTTAAATTTGCATACACATTTTAAAAGGAATAGTTTAAGTCTTTTTATTCAAATATCTAACAAAGCATTCCTACTCATTTTGTTGAACATAATTTTATGATATTATTGGTTCAATATTCTGGGAATTTATCAACACTGTAAAACACACAGTAAAGAGACACATTCTTGGTCAAATGATACATAAAATACAGATTTGTTTGTCTCAGCTAAATTTCCACAGCTAAACAATTCATTTCTTCCAGGAAAACAATAACACCAAGATCCATTGAAACTGCTTTTTATAATTTACCCTAAAATATCTGCCAACTATATATAGCAAGAACTCATGATGTTGAAAATAAATTCAATAAATCTTTTGATCAATTTCTTTAGTTAATGTTAAATATTTTTACAGCATTCAACTTCATTGCAAACTACTATTTAATTCTTTAAAAGCATTACTGAAATAGCTAAGACATATTGCTTTACCATACGGTCCATCTCTAAGAAAAAATGATAGTCTATGAAAAACCTTAACTACTATATATAAAATAAAAAAAAAACAAGTTTATACTGTATAGCACAGGGAACTATATTCAATATCTTGTAGTAACCTACAATGAAAAAGAATATGAAAACAAATATATGAATGTATATGTATGACTGAACTATTATGCTGTACACCAGAAACTGACAAAAGACTGTAAACTGACTACACTTCAATTAAAAAAAAAAAAAAAAAAAGAAAAAAACATAAGGGCAAAAGGCTAATTTAATACAAAAATACATTCCAGGTAATAAGGTAAAAAATTCCTGTAGTCAATTTTTTCAATTTAACAATCCTTTAATTTCTCTAAAGGATACACACATTTGGAAAATACCTTGAATTTTATATAAAATACTGATTAAGGCAGAGCAACAACTAGGCACAATGAACACACAGTGACATAACTCACCTAAATAGGGAATGCAAGGTGTCATCTTTAAGCTACTTATATAGTCTCTGAGTCTTTTGTAGTTATCTTCTTTACTCATTACATATTCTAATTTTTCAAAGGTAGTTTTGTCTTTTCGACTTAATAACTAAAAAACAAACAGAAAAGCCTAAGTTATTTCCAAATCTCTTTTTATTAAAGCAAAGACTTGAAGTTTTATTTCCTATAAATCTGAATTTTAATTTCAAAGTTATATCTTCTTTAATTATATATTGGTAGTATATAAATAAAACAAAATCAGGTGTCTATTAAGATTATTATTTATAAAATATCCTTTATATGCACATAAAATCAATAACTCACTAAGTAGTAAATTATAATACATTACTTCTCATCTTCACTATTTCAAATGGTTAAACAACTTTACTGATCATTTTCCTAATTTAAAATAATTATGTATTCATACTCAGCTCAAATGTCCAAATATTTTAATGCACTGTCCCCTGCTTCCTCAAAGATAAAGATAATTCTTGCATAATCATTAAGAAATAAACACTGAATTTTGTAATTTAAGTCATATTCTTTCTTGATAAATCTAACCATGGCTAGTCCTAAAGGTAACTATAAAACTGTGATTTACATCTTTGGATTCTCAACATTTTTTCTGAGCCCTTTGATCAGGACTATATTGCATACAGTTGAAAAATCAACTGCAGCTGTTTGGGGAGGCTTGAGGGGTAGATTCGCAGTGGGTGCTCTTTGAGAAAAATGGAGATAACTAGGTGGAATAAAAGAAAAGCAAGGTCAGCCACCCAAAATAATAACTAAAAGATTCAGAAAATATATATACTTCAAGTATTCCAAAGACTCTGGAAATTTTTTTTCTTTAAATACGTGAAGTTACAATTTCATTATGATGTAACAAAATTTCACTTTATTTATATCATAAAATACTATTTTATAGTACGCAAAACACTTCAACCTATAAAATTCTAATTCTCCCATGAGGTTAACAGAAAAGTCAGAGGATTTATTTAAAGATGAGGACACTGAGATTCAACGGTGAAGCAGAACATACCAACACTCTCAGTCATCAATTCACAAAGACTAGGTCCTGTTTTTCAGGGTCTCGGTCTGGTCCTGAAGACGGGATATTCTAACACCGAACCCACTACTCTTTCTAGTGTTACAAGTAGCCTAGTTGGGATTGATGTTGGAATCTATTTTTAAAAATAGTCTCCAAGATGTAGATTAATTTCAGATAATGTCTGACCAGTATCCCTCTCTCTTTAAAACACAAGATTTCAAAGAGTCCTTTGCTTTAATGGTTTTAGACAGATTTTCCATGATCTGAAACACTGGTTTCACAACTTTCTGTGGCCCAGCTTCAACAAACTTGATCGGCATTTTCCAGTTTAGGTACAAATCGCTGCTGCTACCTATAAAGCCAACCATCCTTTTCTCTCCCACATAACGGAACATTTGAATATGCAAAATATACTGATGTGACATGGCAGGGATAACAAGAAATTTATTCTTTTTTTCCCGAAGTCAATCTTTCTAAAACTTTCGTACAGTATCAGGAGAAACAAATTACTTGGAACTCATAACTGATCTTGACACATCTGAAACACAAAACTAAAGAACCACACAGAGTAACATGTATAAAAATAACTTATGTTTTGGAATTTTCATAACAAATCAATAACCAGATTGAAAGGATTCAATCTGGGGTGCAACAGCAGAGACCTGTTGTTGTCAGAAGACTATTCAGGGGAAGAATATGGATAAAGAATTTAATGTTAAAATAGGTATTTCCTAGTTATAGCTCAGAAACACCCACAGCCCATGTGCCAAAGCCCTACATAAGCAATCTTGATTCTTTTTCTCCTTTTCAGATCTTTCAGATTTTTCTGACGTTTCTAAGGTTATCCCTACAATGTCACCTCACTATATTTCTCCCTTCAAAAAAAGAGAAAACAAAGTACTTCACAAGGGTCTAACTCCATGTGTTTAAGGTGCCTGCTCTTCCTCTGGCCAAGAGGCTATTCCTGAATTTTTGCATTTCCATGTAAATAAGCAGTCTTGTCCAGGTCCCCAGATTGGGATTTTGATCAAGCTGCATATAATCTCCATACATATCTGGGGAGAACTGGCATCTTTAAGTTTTCCCATCCATGAACAAGAGAGATTGCTCCATCTGTTCAGTTCGTCTTTAATAACCTTCTGCATATAGGTCTTACACATTTTATTCCATTTATTGTTTGCTCTTTTCTTTTACTGATATTGTAATCGGTGTCCTTTTAAGTGATACTTCCTAATTATTTCAAATATAACTAATTTTGTATATTGTTTTTATGTTTAGTAACCTTAATAAACCCTATTTTAAAAAAGCTGTGGTGAAATATACATAACATTCACCTTTTAAACCACTTTTAAGTGTATAGTTTAGTGGCATTAAGTACATTCAAATTATCCACCAATCATCACAACCATCATGAAAAGAACTCTTTCCATCTTCCCAAACTCAAAAACTCCATACCCATTAAACAGTAACTCCTCATTTCTCACTCCTCCCAGCCCCTGGTAACCACCTTTTACTTTGTGTCTACGATTTGACTACCTCATATAAATGGAATCATTCAGTATTTGTCTTTTTGTGTCTAGCTCATTTCATTTAGCATAACATAGTCAAGATTCATCCATGGTGCAACATGTGTCAGAATTTCATTCCTTTTTAAGGCTGAATAATATTTCATTATATGCTTATATCACATTTTGTATATCCATGCATCTGTTGATGGACATTTGGACTGTTTATACCTTTTGGCTATCGTTAATCATGCTGCTTTGAATGTTGCTGTAAAAATATCTGTTTGAGTCCCCACTTTCAATTGTTTTGGGTACATCCCCAGAAATGGAATTGCCAAATAAATGGTAATTTTAAGTTTAATTTTTTGAGGATCCTATTATTTCGAATCTCTCTCTCTCTCTCTTTTTTTTTTTTTTTCTGATTGTGCTGGGTCAGGTCTCTATGTTGAATAGAAACAGTGAAAATGGGCATCCTCTTTCCTGACGTTAAGAATGTTGCTAATATTTTCCCTATTTAGGATGTCATAGTTCTTTGGTACATTCCCTTTGTTGGCTTAAAAAAAAAAAACACCACCCATAACACTCCCAATTCCTCACTGATATGATCTTCCTTATCTTCTGACTTGACTGAGTACCCTACAACTCTCAATCCTTTCCAACTGTACCCTCTAGGACTCATGGTCCATCTTCTGCAAAAGCCCCATCTTTGACCTTTTCTTGAAGCGTTCTCTCATTTCTTACAAACTCTATAACATGAGCCTGGAGTCCAGTTAGGTGCAGTTCTTGCTCCTTTCTCTTCACCATTCCTTCCAGCTTATTATCCTACTATCCTCCCCCAAATGTTCCAGCTCCAGATTAAGTTCAAGCACTAGACCACTGCTGTCCAATCAAATTTTGTGCAATGATGGAAATGTACCACATCTGTGCTGTCCATACAACAGCCACTAGCAACATGTGACTACTGGGCATCTGCAGCATGGCTAGTAAGACTAAGGAACTGAAGTTTAAATTTTATTTACTTCCAAGGGTTTAAATTTAACAGTCACATGATGCTAGTGCCTACAATACTGGACAAAAGAGCAATACATTATAATACTTATGTTACTGTCATTAATAGAGCTGCAATTCATTTTTCCATTATATCTTGAAGATTTTAGTAGCTGGAGAGAAAGAGTCTATGAACCAACATTATTTTTACGATGACTGCAGTTTTCACAGAGGTGACACTCCTACCACCCTGGCTTCTCAGCTTCTTGACTCCTCTTTCAGTGGCCTTCCATCACGCTCAGTCTGTACAACCTTGGTCATCCTCATGCAGTAAGGGTTTGAGGGCCCCAGGATTTCTACCAGGTACCATGCTACCTGTTCACTGTTCACCATCTCTTGCCTTTTACTTGGGTTAGATTCCTCATTTATCACTAAAACAACGTTCACATTTACCCACTTTCTCTTGTGCTATCCTTGACCCCTCTGTGGTGCAAAAAAACCTAAAAAAATTCCAACTCTGGTTAAGTCCAATTCTCAGCACTTCTCCAGGCTAATGATGAACACCTGACCCTGGTTTGAGACTATTTACTTTGCTAACTGATTTCACTCTAAGTTCATGACCAAATATCTCAAGTGGATGTTCATAAAACCTACCAAACCTGTTTCCCTAGTTAATTCACTCTCACATTCTCCTAGATGACTTTTATCTTTTCTTCTTTCTTCAATCCTCCACACCTCTCCCCGAACACTCTCAGCTGATGACCTTGCTTCTTACGTCTTATGAAACAAAGCATCAGAAGAACTTCTGCAGAATCCCAACACCAAATCTACCGACATACCTGTGTGTGTAACCAAAATGCATCCCCTTCTCTCCTGATAAAAATGGATAAACTGTTCCTGCCCCACCAGGGTACTGGACCTCATCCCCTCGTGCCTAATCTAGGGTATCACTGGAGTGACCCTTTTCTCTCTTACCATTTCCCCACTCTACTAGATCACTGCACCAGCATACAAACATACTGTCATGGATCTCATCCCAAAGTCAAAACAAAAGACCACAAATCTTTGGTGTCACATTTCCCTCCAGCTACCGCCAGACTTCTCTAGAGGACCCCACCTCAACGTATTCTCTATACTTACTGTCCCATTTTTTTCTCCACCATTCTCTCAAATCCAATCTATCTTTCACCCCACCACTGTACTGAAGCCATCTTTGCCAAGGTAACCAATCCTTTCCAATTGCCAGAACCAATGGCCATCTCAAAGTTCTCACCTTATTACTCATCGTATTAGCTGCATTTGACACAGCTGATCACTCTTTCTTGAAACATTTTCCTCATCTGACTGTGAAAACTACCTGTGATATTGCCTTTGATGATTCCAATCTCATGTTTTAAATACTATCTTTATGCTGATGATCACAAAAGTATACCTCTAGCCCTAAATGCTCTATTAAACTCGTATACCTAACTCTGACCTTACAGTTCCACGCGGATATTTATCAGGCAACTCAAATTTGGTATGTATAAAACAGACCCCCCCCCCTTCTCTATACCTCCCTGAGTATCAGTAAAGAGCACCTTCATTATCTGATTCCACATCACCTCTCTGGACTCAGCTCCTACCATTAACTACTCCTTAGCTTTTTCCACTCGACATCAACACTGACCACCCTGCTAGTCTTTGAACATTGTCAGGGCCTCTGTTCTGACTATTACCTCTGCTTGAGATTCTCTTTTCTCAGATATGCACAAGAATGGTTATCTCAATACTTCAGGTCTCTACCCAACTGTCACTTATCAGAGGCTCTTACCACATATCATAGAAAGGAAAGGAGGGAAGTATTTCATATCTCACTTACTCTGCTTTATTTTTCTATAGAGCATTCATCACTATTTATGATATATCACTTATTTATTTATAGTTTATCTTTTCCCAGTAGAATGTTAGCTGTGTAAGAATGGGGCTCTGTCTATATCATTTACTATTGTATGTCAAGTGATTAGACAGTGATTGGCACAGTGTGGAATCTTTTAAAATTTAATGTAAACACCAAAAATTTCATTTAGGTTAATAACGGAGCTGTTACTAAATTTAAAAAAATTATTTTCCATACAAATACATGAGGGAGACAATGAAAATAACTTCAGGGAAAATAAAAATTAATTTGAGGGAAATGTACCTCATTTCTAAATCACATAAATCAGCATATAATTATTTTCCCAAAAACTTCAAAGATGGAATTCATAACTGTGTATTTATAATCATTTCCATTCCCCTATTAAATTCAAATTTTAATAAAAGAGAATAAGGCCGTCATTATTAAAAATAATTTTTAGAGTAGGAAAACTGCTCACCCAGGTGTTTCTAAAAATACAAATAAAGAGAATCATAAGCTCTTCCATACTAACTTTTTTCCAATATAGAAATCTACCCTGATTTTCATGAGAAACAGCTGTTTCTTCAGAGACTATGAAAAGTGAAAACAACCTTAGGCTAATTAAAAACAATGTTATATTTTAGTAAGTAAAAAAAGTGCAAAAAAATTTGCAGAAGTCAAAATTCACACCCTGACCTTGTTAAATAGAACCAAATACGATTAACATAATATCAGAATGTGCAGAAACACTGCCTAATTCCATGTTAACTGTCAGATTTTCCATTATTCCTAAGGAAAAATCCTGAGAGCTTACTGACTGAAAAAAAAAAAATAGAAATCTGAATCAGTAAAACTTATTGAAACTTACAATTCAGATCTTCCTCAAATTTTCCAAAAAGTATAATCTTTACATGAGTAATTGCTACTTTTTTTTGCATTTATACTTTCCCATCAGTAAACATGAAATGCTATACTGTCAAAGATGTTTAAAGAAGTTCTTCAAAAATGATTTCTAAAGAGCAGAAACCAAGTTGTACTTTACCCCCAAAATAGCTGACAAACCTAGTGAAACACTTATTTAAGGAGAAAAAAATGTAGGTTTCAAAGAAAAGAGTATGAAGTAATTTAAAAATCCTTATCTATTACCATGATATTAATCTACTAATAACTACAAAAGGAACTAATACATTTTTTACTTCCAACAGGAAGTCTAACCTTTCATTAACTAAGGAAGATTACTCACCGCCCATGTTTTAGTCAGCCTGAAAATTGGGGCACTCTGTAGGCCAGAAACCACTGCCATAAGCGCATGAAGATTATTCAGCTCGTAAAGTTTCTGGAAGATTTAAAAAAAGAGGGGGAGGAGAGATGAAAAATAAATAGCATGAATACAAGACAACTTTAGATTAACAAGTACAATCCAGGTGACTGGTAGTGTTCCAGGACTTACTAGCCTCATTATTGAGGTCTGTCTTTGGGGTACCCACTACATTCACAGTGATCTGATTGCGGCCCACAACAGAACTTCCACATTCTAACTTGGCCTTGCCCACAAGCTCTGGGAACAAATCCACCTCTAGTACATTAAAAAAAACAAAACAAAACTAAGCCTCTGACTTGCAATTCAAGTTCAAGGAAAGGGTTTGTGCCCAGGATCCAGCTCTGGTGTCCTACTCAGTACCCCAATGATTCTAGGTCTAGGGTTCACCTATTTTTCACAGCCCTCCTCAGTTTCCTGCTTCCACCAGCCTGATGCCCTAGATGCTCTGCTCCTTGTTCATGCTGGGACATCCGCCTGCCTCCCAGTATCAGACCACACTCTTTATAGTTTCCATACAGAAAACTCCCATCTAACGCTAGGTTCCATCAGTCTACCAAGAGATCTACTTGACATTTTTGCCATTATTTTTGACAAATTATTGCCAACTGCCCAGATTTCTTTCAACTATCAGATGTTTGCATCTCAATGGTCTTATCATTTAAAACTGTCCTTACCATCAAGAGCCTCCAAGGCAGAAATGTCTGTTTTGAATATGAGAACTAAGGAAAGGAGAGGGGTTCTGTTCTTCTGAAGAATCCTAACTATTATAATATACCACCTTAACTCAGGACTTAAAGAACTCCCATAAAATTTTAAGAAATATAAACTCCAGTTTAAAGAAAGAGAGGCAGGGGTATAGCTCAAGTGGTAGAGCACATGCTTAGCCATGCGCAAGATCCTGGGTTCAATCCCCAGTACCTCCTCTAAACATAAATAAATAAACCTAATTAGCCCCCCAAAATAAAATTAAAAAATGAAATAGATAAATAAAGGAAAATGAAAAACACAAGGAAACAAGAATTCACAAATGGCGAACAACATCAGGTATTGGCCTCAAATAAAATGAAAATTAAAAATGAAGGCATTATCCAGAAAGCAACATAAAAGCCAAAGGGTTTTTTTAAAAACATGAAATAGAGGTTAAAGAGACAAAAAAAAAGGTACAGCAAAAATAGCCAACATTTATCTAAATGGAGTTGCAGAAGGACATGATAAAAAATAATGGGGTAGAAACAATAAGAGATAATGGCCGATTATTTTCTCAAATCACTGACAGACACTAATTCCTAGGGCTAGGAAGCTCAAGGAATCTCAGGTGGAGTTAATAAAAAAATAACTCTAAGTGTGGAATAACATTCTTCAAGAACAAGGGTGACAAAGATGCTTCCAGACAAAATAAAATAAAGAGAGCTTTAAAAAAATATTTTTAAAAGGATGCCAGAATGATTATTCATATGGAAAAATGTTTACTGGAATCCATAACTCATACATATTACATTTAAATTTTCAGATGAATTAAATACCAAAATCAAAGCTACAGAACTTTTAAAGAGTAATATAAGGGGAAATCTTTGATATTCTCAGAGGTTAGAGTAAGATATTTTAAATGAAATATTCTTAAGACAATAAAAATTAATTAACAATGAATATATTTGAGTATTAAAGTTAAGAGCATTTTCATCAGAGGTAATATGAATAGAGTTGTAAGACAAGTCATAAATAGGAAGATGCATGCAAAGAATATAGCGGAGAACTTCAGCATCTTGAATTATGTATTTTAAATTGCTATAAAAATCAAAGACCAATACCATAGTAGAAAATTGCTCAAAGATCTTGAACAGACATTTCAGGAGAGAAAATCTAAATAGCCAACACACAAAAAGTGTTTGTTCTCATCAGATTCAATGAGGCTACTGGTCTAAATGCCATTTCTCTGAAGGCAATTTGTCATTTTTCTCTATTTCTAGGGCTTTAACCCTCAACTGAGCACCAAGAGACTCACACAGAGAATGCTTTATAGCAGTGGAGTTTATAATAGCAAAAATCTGAAACTCCTGCCTGAGTTTCTAGGCTGTCTGCCTGCCCTATGGATTTCAGACTTGCTAGCCTCCCCGCACCCAATCACATGAGATAATTCCTTAAATCTTTTTATACATGACATACATATATATGTGTGTGTGTGGGGGGGTGTTTTCCCATCTCTGTAGAACCCTAACTGAAACAATCTACTGTAAGAAGAAAAAGACGTACTAGTTTTATAACAAACTGAATACAGAAGGCAGAGAGTCAGATTACAGGGATTTAAGAGACAATAATGAGACAAAAAAAAATTATGAGTTTAGGACTTGGGATGAAAGCAAGCACTGTCAAAAACACCTCAAAGCTGAGTCTGAACTGGCATTAAATGATTAGTTGATGAGGATAATGGCAGGTTTGACAGGCAAATTTTAGTGGTTTTGAGTGGAACATACAACAAGTACATTAAAAAAATTACCAAAAACCAGAAAACAATAATACAAATTCAGGATCAATGGAGAAAAGTCATGAATTTCTATTAGCTAAATTCCAATAATTACCTAAATCACAGAGAGTGTTTTTAAAAATTTTTAACACTACTGCAAAATATCAAATTTTTTAGAAGGTTAGCTCTGCCACCTAGTGCTAGAAAATGCTAGAACACAGTCATTCCCAGGTGGTCAAGGAAAATACGGAAGAGTTATGACGTACAAAAATTACAATTTTACAGTAATTACAATAATTTACAATTGTAAAAATGGTGTCCACAATTTATTCCATCTTCCTTCAATTCACAAGTGAGATAAACTATGTGCTTATTATAAGAATAATGAAAAATGAATGTGGATACAATTATACTGCTTTTTAGTAAACGTAACATAAATTTGGAGTTGTTACAAATTTTAATAAAATCTTGGGATCTTCTTGTGGAATGTCTTACTCTGTCCTCCTCTCTATATTTTGACTGCCCTTGAAATCCATGTTCTATTCCTCTTGCTGTATCTATGACCTCTGCTATTTAATTAATGTATTTGGTTAACATCCTCATTTATACTAGTCTTTTAAAAATAAAGTTTTATCATTCTCCACATAGATGGCAGAGTGACCTATTTCAAAGGCAAAAAATGGATATTTATTGTCCTACTTAATCCTATAAGGCTGTTTTGATCACCTGCAGAAAGATCAATATTTCATAAGTATTAAACTTCATCATAATCCGGCCTCTGTCTGCCCAGTCAAAATAATTCAGCGACTCTGAGAGAGGGAGGAAAGGTATAAAACAAAGGGGAGGAAGATAGGGGGATAAAGGAAAAAGCAAAAGAAACAGGCATCCAATTTTAAAACCTGAATTATATTAATCAATAGGCCTTATTTTTCAGCATCAATAAATAGTGAACAGTGTCACAGGCAAATTTTCACTCATAAGCATTGCTCAATGACTGAACTCAGAGATAAAAACACAAGTTTGTCTTACCTTAGCAGTTTTAATATAGTGGCTCAAAACTTCTGCTCTGATTTTCAATGTTTGAGCATGAAGAATCTCTCTAACAACCCAAAAGCTTACCTGCAAATAAAAATTTAAAATAGTTGAGTGGCAAGATTCTTTATTTAGTACAATCAAATTAATGACAAGAGCTACTTGAGGAACTACTGACAGTTGTTTAAAAACAATACTTTCCCCTTCCCTTGAGTCACCACCAGGACATGACCAATCTTCAAATGCTACATACACTTCATGTACAGACAGGCAGATACAGGTATGTATATATGAATACACACACATAAAAACATTACTACATTTTTTAATTTGCAAAATCTAATACACATTTTGAAGGAAAAAAGAACACAATAAAACCAGAGTGATGCATCTTGAACACTATACAAGCGTTTTTTGCTGTATTTTGAAACACTTCAGCAGAATTAGATAAACTCACAGGTCAGACATGGTAAAACATGCTACTTATGGTATGTTTTCCTGTGGCTGTGTAATCTCATACTGCCATTTATTTATGTTCAGCAGAAACATAAGCGTAAAGAATCTCAAGTATGGTTTCCCTGGTATGAGTAAAATGAAATAAAGTATCATAAAGAAAAACGTATCTAAGTCATTCTAAAACTAAAGCTGTATTTTTTAAGTTACGTAAGGCTTTCTAATTCAATGAAACCATCTTTAAGATTTCTTTTAAAAACATCAAAAATCAATCTTTAGAAGGCAGACTATATCTATAACATTACTAAAATGCTATACTCTAGTGAAAATAGCGTGCTTACTGTATGATATAATATGTATGTAACATATTTTAATTCACGCACTATGAAAGCAAAATCAAAACACTCTCAGTTGGTTCAGACTTAGACAAACCTAAAAACGGAATGTAGTTAGAAAACAGTGCAAAAGATAAAGCCACTTCCTCATATTTCATCACTTTTTTTTTAGTGAGAGATATTTCAATTTTTACTTGCAACTTTCATCTATAAACTGTCAAAGTGTGTGTATTTTACAAACAGATGTAAATGTAAAATGTGTGTCTTTTACAAAAGCCATCTTCATATTTGCTACTGTATTTGAGCTACTAATGGCAATAATTATCCCTATAATAAAGTTTGCTTATAAAACGTATCTAAAGTTATACTTTAGACATTTTAACAACCTTAGTAAATTTCAATTATGAATTCAATCTAAACTGCATGTTCATTGACTTAATTAAGCTTAATGTCAAAGTTTTAAGACAAATACTATGGTGATCTAAAAACATGGCCACAAACTCTTTACCACTTCTCATGTTGAAAGCTGGGGTGTATGTCACCTCTCATTGAATCTAGACAGGTTTGTGACTGCTTCAAGAAATAGAAAATTAACAAAATTGATGCTGACATCCAGGACGAGGTCATAAAAGAATATGTGGCCCCTGCCTTGATTGCTGGATATTTTTCTCTGGGATCCCTAAGCCACTGTGTAAGAAGTCCAACTACCCTGAAAGCTCCATACAGGAAAGGCTAAGTGTAGGTGCTCCCCAGTCAACAGCCCCAGCGACAGCCAGCCAAGCCTGAGGATCCTGACCCAGAATGACTTACACTGAGACATACTTTTATGAAATCACTAGACTTAAAAAAAATCTTTTGGCCACTGAGACAAAAAAAGAGTGATTTTTAAGGAAAAGAAAATTTAATCATCATCAGAATTTTCAACAGCGACACTTTGCCATAGCAGGTAACCTTGATACTGAGTCATAACTTTGGTTTTCTTAATGTATCACACAACTAGAGGTAGAAAAAAATAAAAGTACTATGTCAAATGTAATGAAGGAAAGAAAATTTCATACAGAGAGCAGGCAAACTTATCAACATGTAAGAACTCAAGAATATTATTCCAATGAGCCCTCCCTGAGTAATTTCTGGAGAACAAGTTCAGACAGCCAAATGACTAGAGAAGCATCATCATAAGGGTGGTAGTGAGCATTAAGTATACACGTATTCACAGAAGTAAGAGTAATGAAGGTTAAGTAAAGGAGAGCATGTAATATAATGCCTGTATGCCTAGACAGTATATACTATAACTATAAAAAAACAGAGAAAACATGTGCAGAACATGTACTCACCTGTTTACGGGAATAAGACTGGTATTAGCATTGTTACTCTGGGACTGTTTGCTATGTAAGATAAAGCAAATGAGTCACTTGCAGGATACTGCTTAATGTGTGTTCCTTGAAAATCAGGTTCTGAGTGTGAAAGAAAGGATATGCAGATAAAATAAAGAAGAAGTGAAGTAAAACACTGGTCCTGAATTTGAATTAGAAGTATCAGTATGAAGTCGAGATATTTTATCTTTTGATAGTTTTGTGTGTCTGTGTGTGTGTGTGTGTGTGTGTGTGTGTGTGTGTGTGTATGATATATAGATATCCTAGCTATATCTGCTGAAAAGGCCTAGAAACTATGGTTACTCTAATAGCAATGAGCATCTCTAGCATCCCGGTCCATTTCCCACTATAAGAAACCAAGGTTTATTAAAGAAATGATTCTAGGCAAGGGGCAGGTAATGGATGAAATGAACCGACAACGTCTCTGCATTCAGACGGCAAGGAAATTATTAAAGATGACTAGGGTCATGACAAAGGACGTGAAAGCCAACCTGAAGAGAGTTCACTGGCCAAAGATGGGACAATATGAGTTTGAATAAGGATACTAACTGCAATGGGTTGAAACACATCATAAATATTTAAATTTATGAGTTCAAAATAAAACTAAAAAATAAAAAACTACTTGGTCACCACTACAGGATGACAGAACACCAATTCATTATCTTCAAAACTGCTAAATAGACAGAAACAAATATTTATCCTTCCTTTGCCTATAGGAAATTGACCTCCGGGTATGCAAATACTAGATGAGGGAAAATGTCTCTTTATAAAAGCATTCCAACTAATCAGCGCAGTTTAATACGTCCTGTGTTTTCTGGAAATTAGCTGCCGGTTTCAAAGGTTCTGCTGGGTTCGGTGCCTTTGGCAAGAGTCTAGGTTGTGCCGGGCTTTTTCATCAGGTCTTTTTTGTGATGTTAGCAGTTGTCTGGATCCAATAATTAAGGTTGTTAAAAGGTGAATTCTCATTTCATCCTCTTTTTTAGCAAAGAAAGATCAAAGTACATATCTAATACAAGTAAATATTAGGTCGCAATGTAAAATATTTTATCTTATTGTTGGTCACAGTCAAAAAAGTTCGAAAGCCACTGCCTAGAGAAGCTATTGCACATGGGCACCAAAAAGATTCTTTAGAGCATTCACAGCAATGCTCTTCATAATAGCAAAAAATCCAGGGTCACATCTTATGTCCACCCTTGAAAGAATGATGAATTCTGATACACTCATGCAATAAATGCTAGCAGATAGCACTGAAAATCAGTGAACAAGAGCTACACACATCACCATGGACACGGAAGAGAAACACACAAATGAAAAAAGCCAAGCACAGAAGGGTACGTATAGTCTGATGATATATTTTACAAAGATGAAAAACAAGCAAGATTATACATGTTGTTTAGGGATACCATTATTTCTGGTAAATCTATATGAAAATTATGAGAGAAGTTAAAAAATTTCTAAACCAACTTAAAAAAAAAAGAAAAGAAAGAAAAAACCTCAAAATGTTCAGGTAATGGTTACCCCTAAGTGAAGACAGAATGAAGAACACGTTTAATGCTTCAACAAAAGTTTTGGTAATACTGTATTTCGTAGTTTGGGTGGTGAATTCACAGCTGTTTATTAGAACCCTTCCTAATACATACTAGATTAACAACATGAACTCACCAGCTTTTGTAGCCTAACAATGGTCAAACACTGCAGTTACATATGATTCAAACAAACATTTAACACATTCTTAGAAATGTATCAACTGCTTCATTAAAAAGTAAACCTTAGATATTTTTAACTGTAGTTGCTTTATTCAGGGTTTTATAATCATATAGAGATGTTATGAAAACCTTGTATTTGTAGTCAAATATATGTTAAGCTTTAAAGATAGTTTCTTAACTTTTCATCGTGGAAAATTTCAACTGTATACTGAACTAAGGAATTACAGTAAATAGGAATTACAGAAGGAAAACAATAGAGATCATACAGAGAGACAACAATTGAAGAGATATTGGTTGAAATGTTCTAGATTTGATATAAAAACCTGAACTATTTCTTAATGAAAAATTATATACTGAGGAATTGAATTTCAGAAATGAAATATCAAAATTTAGTAAGTAACTCACATGATTAAATCTTCTTGTGAAGGCAACTGCATTTGGTGCAGAACTATATTTTTCTTTCTTATTCCATCCACAACTTGAAAGCTCCTGAAAAATTAAGTTGAAAATTAAGTATAAATTCATGAAATAGCCCAATTTCCTTGTTATATTAACAGTTCCAAAGCATTAAAGACTGTTGTATCTTTTCTTGGAACTGTTTTATTTAATAGGAATATATCTAAATTATAACCATTCAGTTAAATCACAAAGGTAAATTTTATTAGAATGTAAGAGGGCAAAATTACTTGTCTATGAGGACATAGATCATTAGATTTATACTCCATATGCAGATTGATGGGTTCTTCTTTGAAGACATTTGAATCCCAAGAGGAAAAGATCTACAAATAACGGAAAGTGAGCTCCCACAATGTACAGTGAAGCCCACTAGCTGTCAAGCCCCAGTCAATCACTCAAGAGCATCCAGCCAGCTTCCTGGTACCTCAGCCTTTGAGCACAGCCAATGATCCCAAGTATCCGAAGAAACCTCTAATAAAGGGGGTTCCTGATACCCAAAAAGGTCTATCAATAGATTTCAAAGGGCTCAAAACTTGGATGTAAAAAAAAAAAAAACTGAAGTGACATTCCTCTTAATTATGCATGCTATCTACAGAGTATAGAAAAATAGGCAGTACATGTTACTTTGTTACTAACAAAAATCACAAATATTTTCACATCACATTACAGTTGGTACAGATATCTCAAAAATAGAATTTACACTCATCACTACTTTGCAATTATAATCTCATCACCTTTAGATCTTACTATGTTAATAAAGAGGTACATATATTGCCATAGAACAGTTTTTTAAAATATTTTGATACATTTATCTTAACAGAATTGATTTTCCTTTGATTTTAAAGGGTTCAATTCCATAAGCTTCAGTTTGCCAACAGGGTCCAAGGTTCAAAATAGGTTAAGAACCCTGCTGTAACACAACCACCATCACCAGAAACAGAGAGAGAACCCACGGGGAAAAGAACTCTGAGGAAACTGAGTTAGGGCAGTGAACAACAGAAAACCGAGAAAAGAAAAAGACAAAACCATACAATTATTACTCTCAGATAGATAAGAATAGATAATGCTCCCATTAAATGGCAAGAACAGGAGGATATAAATAAAAAATATTCAGAGAACAAAACAGAAATAAATATATTTCGGAAATAAAATATATAAGAGAAATTTTTAAAATCAACAGAGGAGTTGTGAGATAAAGGTGATAAAAATCTTTAAAACAACAGGTTAAAAATAGGAGCAAAATTATTATGTTAATTAGAAGAGTCGATAAGAGTCAACTTCTGAATAAGAATTTTAAGAGAATACAAAAAGAGAGAAAAGTAACATTAAAAAAAAAAAAAAAACTTACTCAAGAAAATGCCTCCAGAACTTACAGGACAAGAAAAGACCTGCCTAATGCCCATTATAACAGATTTAAGAAAAAAAAAAAAAAAAAAGACTCAAACCAAGGTATCAAAAATGTAGCATAACTGGAGACAAATCATAAATCGTCAGTTCAAAAACAAAACAAAACCAGATCTACACAGAAAAACAGGGATCAGAAGGTATCAGATATCTCAAAAGCAATCCCAGAACTTAAAAGACAACTGAAACAATGCCTTCAAAATCCCAGAATTCTATACTCAACAAAAATATCAATTCAGTATGAAAGTATAGCACAGTCATTTTCACATGAAACTCTCAGAGAATTTGCCTTCTATGTACCTATTCTCAGACAGCTAGAACATACGTTCCAACAAAACAAACTAGCAAGTTAAGAAAAAGACTAAATCAGGAAACTGAGGAACCAACATAGAAAGAAAATATTGGAAATTCCCAGATTAACAATAAAGGGAGATCCCGGGACAAAGCTGTGAGCAGACCTTAGGAACAAGAGTCCAGATGGTTAAGTAGTAACGACGGAGATTCCAAGTGAGACCTCTCTGAATGAAACATCTGGAGTGTTTAAGGAGGAGACACACTCACTGCATGAACTTCTGGCAGAAAAATCAGCGACAAGTGCAGAGAAAGCTCAAGTAAGTTATTTAGCTCGAGGAAAACAACATTTAAGAAATCATGGCTCAACTGTCCTTTACAGTTGAAATGAAATATTTAGTGTTGATAGTATATTGACATAAAAATGACATATGGTATTGACACAACATTGTAAAATGATTATAAATCAATAAAAAATGTTAAAAAAAATGACATATGGTAACAATGTTCTTTACAGTTGAGCCATGATTACTTATTCACGTCAAAATTGTGACAATAACTGTAAGGGAAAGAGGAGGAAGTGAATTGCATAAACGTGCAGAGACTGTAAGAGAAGAAAACCGTTTCTCTAGTAGAGAGTCAATAAATCATACCCAAAATTGAAAAATCACAAGCAACAGGCATTTAGACATATTATCTGAAAAACAGACATAAATTCTGCCAAGGAAGAAAAGCTAAGAGGCTTGGATGGGTGTGGGGCTCAAGGGTGGAGGCTGAAAGGGTGGGAGCAAATGGATATTGCTATACTTTGCTCTCTTATGGAAACACCTGACTTCTTAAACATGATATATGCATATCTCCAATAAAATTTTAAAATAAAATAAAACAAACAAAAAAAGAACTGAGTCAGGAGAAGACTGAGGAAATAGCTATGATGATATTACAATACTTTATAAAAAAGGTAATATTCCCCTGAGTAGGTCAGTATCAGTGGATATTGAAAAAAGTGGTAAATTCAAGATATTCTGAAGGCAGGCAAGACTTCGTCAAAAATTGGACGCACACAGTGTAAGCTAAGAATGAGGTGATAAGAATGAGGTACTAAGATGCACAAGTTTCTGGCTAGAGCAACCGAGATGGGGAATACTAAAGAAAGAGATGACAGTCATCACTTTAATGCAGCAGATAAACAGTAAATGCTCTGACGATATGAATTACATTTTTAAACCTAAAATTAAATTGCAATTTTCAAATTAAAATTACTGAACGGAAAAAAAATGACACAAGTAACACACAGTGAAAAAAAACTGCTTGGAACTAAGCCTAGATATATGCTCATTTCACATTATCTCCCTGTATAGACAGGAAATAGTTAGTGTAGACAGTATATTGACATAAAAATGACATATGATGACTATAATAAAAACATCAAACTGCTAGGAAACATTTCTGTTCTTTCCAAAAAGTAACGGCATACTTATACAACTATATAAAGATGCCATATTTTAGGACAAAATCCCTAGGATTAAATCCATCAACTTGAATTTGTTTTTAAGAGTAGGAATCTTTTCAAGGCTTTAATATCTGTCAAACTGCCCTCCTGAAATTCTGAATCATTTATACAAGCACGAGTGTCAGTTTCACAAGAGTCCTATCAAAACTAGGTATATTTAATTCCCTTTCTATATGTTGTACTTTAATTTCTCCACCGACCAGGGTAATAGTGGTTGTGTGACATTTTTTTTAAAAACAGGAAATGAGGGGTAGGGAGCTGTAAATCACCTATACACCCATCACCCGAAGAAAACCTATATAAATATCATCCCAATTGTCTTCACGTGCATACAGGGGCTGGCTTTTGTTTATTAAAAATAGCCACTACACTTATCCTTTTCTTTGTGATTCAATCTTCTGATTTTGTGCTTAGAAAGTCTTTTCATCCTGAGAACATGTTAACAGCCGCAATAAAAAAAAAAAAATAACAGACCAATAGTTAACATGAATATAGGGATCACTATTCTAAACACTTTATAAATATCAACTCATTTGATCTTACCTTTATCTTTAAAACTTACTATGATAAATAAGGAACGCAGATAAAGTTACTGGTGAATTATGGCTTTAGTTTTTACATTAAAAAATTTTAATGCTATTCTGACTCTTCAAATAAGAAATACTAAAAGGTTTTGAAAATCTACCCAGTTCTTGGAACATTTCAGCATTATGAACTTAATGAAAAATGCTCTTCCCCTTTGAGAAAACTCTACTAGAAGCAGACTGAAAGAATGCAAGGATTGAATGGTTCTGTAGTCACATTATGTGGGAGCAAATGTTTTAAAATCCCACTGGAACCTTTTATCCTAAAGAAATCTGTAATTAGGAAGCACGAAGAAACAAGTAGGCTTTTAGAAAATTCTCAAAAAAAATTTTTTTTAATTGAAGTATAGTTGATTTACAATGTTGTGTTAGTTTCAGGTGTACAGCACAGTGATACAGTTACACACACACACAGACACACACACGTATTATATATTCTTTTTCAGATTCTTTTCCATTATAGGTTATAAGATATTGAATTTAGTTCCCTGTGCTGTACAGTAGGTCCTTGCTGTTTATCTATTTTATATATAGTAATGTATCTATGTTAATCCCAAACTCCTAATTTATCCCTCTCCAACCCTTTCTTCTTTCGTAATCACAATTTATAAAAAAAACTTAAGATGGTAGTTTCTGCTTCAGAAAAGTTTCCCCTCTGAGACAATGTTACTTTACTAGCTCGTCTACCACCACAACAAACAGGACTATGAAGACAGAGGACAGATGAGTGGCTGCCAGGGACTAAGGATGGTGGGGAGCAGGTAAGAGTGGGAGGGGCGTGGCTACAAAGGGGCAGTACAAGGGAGGGATCCTTGTGGTGCCGGAACGGCTCTGTATTTTGATGGAGGTGGTAGTCAGACAAATCTACACATATGATAAAATGTCATAAAACTATACAGACATGCATTGTACAAATGTCCATTTCCTGGTTTTGATATTATACTACACTTATACAAGAGATAACTTCCAGGGAAAACTTCTAGGTGAAGGGTAAATGAGCCCTTTCTGCACCATTTTTGCAACTCCCTATGCATCTACAATTATCTCCATACTATTTTTTGCAACTTCCTGTGAATCTTTAATTACCTCCAAATAAAAACTTAAAAAAACAATGACAATAACAACAAAAACCCACTTAATAGCTGATGAAGCTGAAACTGCACTGGGACTCCAGGAACTCACCCACTGCTTTCTTCCTAAACCCGGACATGCATTTATGATTAGCTGGCCTTAAGGGACTTTTGCCCTACCCCACCTCTACCTCTCAACAGCCACTAAATATCCGTCAGAAAAAAAAAAATTGCTTTTCCCTTTGTTCCTGTCTCTTTCTGTCCAAGACCCTAGGCTCTTCCTCCAAGTGACACTATATAATCTAAGAAACAAATTCTACCAGTTGTCATCTTGTCAACTCATCAGCCACATCAAGTTATTCTGCACTAAATCATTTCCCATGAACACCAACAAGTGAAAGTAAATTTAGTGACTCAAAAGATGCTTTTTTAGGGTCTGACTTAAGAATAGGACTTATGTGAGTACACTACAAAAATAAGCCTCCATTTTAGCAAAGGCTAAATGAAATACAGCAGCCTTGATACCTCTTAAAATTTGTTCAAATGTATTTAACTTGCAAGTTTTAAATCAGGCAAGGAAGAGAAATCCTCTAATAGTAACTCACATTTACAAAAGCAATTTCCTAATGGTCATTAAACGTGCATTTGAAGGAATATTCATGGACTCACTTTGAGCCATGAAACTGCAATTACTCTGGAAGCACGTGGGAAGGCAGACGCCGCGACTGACGACACATACCCTATGAAAGAATTACTGAATTTCACGGGAGCCACAGCTTCTCTTATGTCTTGTAGGTTTGTTCTGTAAAGTCAAATTCTTGATCTAAATTTCATCTTGTAGGTTCCAACACTCTTAAAAGGACTGCTCTAAGGGTGATGTTGTAGGGGTACCTATAGGCAGAAGAAGAGAAAAGGCCAATATAGACCAGCACGTAGACAGAGACTGAGGGACGAAAAGAAAGTGATGGAATTGTAAAAGACTGTGGGGGATGGGGCGGGGGTGCTCACAAGGAGAAGATCATTATTGCTGGGATATTCTTAAGCTCAAGCTGGAAGCTTTAAAGAGATTCAGCATATCCGTTAGCATTCAGCCTACACGGCTGTTTAGAAAAGACGCCTCAGCCACAGATGAAGTGCTCACTGTGATTCTTAACCAACAGAATAAGCTTGGAAACTATCTAACTCCAATGTAATACGTAAAATCAAAAATATCACTTCACTTTTCTAACGTACTCACACTCTCTCCTGCCGACACCTTAAAGCCACCTCTACAGTGAGAGCAGAGGCAAAGGCAAGGGCTGTCTTCAGCCACGGCCGATGCTGGGATCCACCTACGGGCCTCGTCAACAGTTTTCTTCTTCGCCCTCTCTAGCTCTAATCTAAACCTGACCTTACTGTATATTAAGAAAGTTCACTGCAAGGAACAGCGATAATATGAATGGACAGAACAGCGGCACCTTGCTTCTAATGAAACGGGCCGCTTTTTCTAGTCTGTAAGAAGTCACACGTCTCTTATGCTTTCTTCAGATCTCCCACTATAGTCACGGACTGTTTACATTTTAATTCTAATAAAAATAATTTTCTCTATATCAAGGATAGAATTACAGTATTCTTGATGTTGGAGCTCTGGATGTTGCCAGGATTACAGTCTCTGCACACACAAGAAAGTCTGCATTTAACCAGAATTCTTCCTCAGTCTCTCCTGTGTCCCAGTCATACATGAGGGCCTTATCTATCCTTTGTATCTAATGTGTTTATTGCTATAATCTAAAGGACTTATTATTATTGCCCTACAGAACAAACAATAACGTGTGAAACTTTGTTCTTTGAATGTAATACATGCCAGAGGACTTTCAGCCAGAGACTGCCACTTTATAAACACTTGGGAACCCCATAAGAGGGGCAATCATTATCCAATGCAATGACTACGGTACAGATTTCAAGCACAGTTCACCCCTTACTTAAGACTTATCGAAAGCACCAGGGAATTGCTACTGGAGAGAAAACCTAATTGCAAGAGAGCTTTCTGTCCTAATTCATCCTGTGTTGAACAACATAATACTCATTCTGAAGAGAAACCCCACTGGTGTAATGCACATGGCAATGTCTTCAGAAGAAATACAAGCCTTACAGAGCATCAGAGAATCACTAACAGAAAAAAAGAAACAACAAAGTCCTATGAATGTATAAACATGGAAAAACCTTCAGAACAGTCATTGCTTGCTCAACACGAAAGAACTCACGCTGGAGGGAAGCCCTGTAAATGCATTAGAGCCTTCTAACAGGAACAAAACAAAACAAAACAAAACAAAACCAAAAACACCTTCTCATCAGAAGAAAAATCACACATCTATGTACATAAGAAATGAGAAATGTGGGAAAACTTCAACAAGAATTGAACTTCAGCTAAATATCGGAAAATTCACACCAGAAATTAGTGAATATACAGAACCCTCACAGTAAACTCCTGCCCTCACCGAACACTGAACTGAAAGCAGGGGAGAAGAGTGTGAAGCCTGGTTTTGTGTTAGAGGGATCACAACCCACGGAAGCTTCCAAGTCTGGCACGCTGCGTGGACCAGTGGGCAAGTGAAGATTCTGACTGTGCTTCAGTAAAAAAAAAAGAAACAACTACATCAAAAAAGGCAGTATATAAAGAAAGTGTTATCTCTCCAAAAATATTTCTGAAAAAAATACTGTAATGTGTTAATGTTATTAAATACGGGTGGCAAATCCAAAAAAAAAAAATTTGTTAAAGTTATCAATAGCAAGAGTTTTGACATAATAAACAAAAATATCTGTACGAATAATTTGGCACTGGTTAATAAATTTAAAGATGTCAACATCCTACAACTCAGTAATTAATGTACTAGTGTATCAACATGGATGCTGGTCCAAAAATGCTGGACATAAGAAGCAAGCTAAAAAAGAAGGAAAAAAAATAGGATACCATCTACCTAAAAAATTTAAAACCTACAAAAGTATATATTGCTAAGGGATACATATACTTATAGAAAAAATTGTGACTAATTGCACAGGAACGATATAGATCAATACTAGACAGTGGTGGGAGGAGGGAAGAGGTGAACGTGGGAGGACCCAGAGGTTAGGCAGATACACAGAGGTCATCTCATTACTCTTGATGCCTTTTTCTATGTCTTAAGTATCTCACGATAAATTAGAAGACATTTTTCTGCCAGATGACAAAGTCCTATTTGTGCTGCCAGATTTAGTGTAATTTTGATGATTATATGAAACATTTTGGTGCTACATTGTTTCTTCCAAGAATTACTGCTTCAGTTTTTTAAAAACATTCCCTCATTGAACAAACATTTACTAAACACTATGTTCACTTTCTCATTCTAAATATTGAGCTCCCACTACTTGCCAGACAAATAGTAAAAACAAACTCATTAGTCATAAGTGCCCTCATGTAGCTTAAAATTCAGCAGAAATGGCAAGCAATAAACAGGTAAGGGCATAATTAACAACACTTCACACTGGATCGTTGCTTCCTTCTTAAAAATGTGTCCTTTACTTGATTCATCAAATTTCATACTAACCTAGCTCTCCTTCTAAATCACCAGCTGCTGGTCTCAGTCTCTTTTGTTAGTTTCTCCTTTAGTTTCACTAAATAGGTTCCTGTTTTCCATATCAATATTCACTCTCTTGGTAATCTCGCCCACACTTTATGTATCTCCACACTGACAACTCCCAAACTTACATTTCCAGCCTGGACTGAAAACCTATGCAGGTATATATTCTCTCACTAGTCATTCTCCTCGGCTGTCCAACAGGCATGTAAAACTAAGCATGTCCGAAGCCACACGCGGGCTCTTCCCTCAGATCTGCTCCTCTGGCCTTTCTCCACAGGCTGCATGGCACAGCCCCAGGAGATCTGAACATAATACTCATAATTTTCCATCTCACAGAGTATCAACTAAATGCTTCTGGTGTAAAATAAAAAATCTTGCCATCATCCTTGACTCCTCTTGACAAATCGTGCCTGACAATTCTCACCACATCTTCTGCTCCCACCCTGATGTGAGCTACCTTCGTCTCTCACCTGGTCTCCTAGGTTCAGTCCTTGGCACCATCTGCTCCCCACCCCATGCCTGCTTCCCTGCACACCCTGGTCAGCAGACAGGGGGAGCCAGAAAACCTCACTCGTCTGCGTCTGCTTGAAAGCCTCCGATAATGTCCTCTCTTCTTCAAAGTAATGGTTTTCAAGGCCCCCTACCACCAAACCCTCACTACACCTCCCACCTTCTGCCATACTCCTCCACTCACTCACTGGCGCTCACTGGCCTTTGCCCTGGGTTTCACAGCTTACTCCAGCAATCTTTTCCCTTATGTAAGCATAATAAATGGCTTACAATGGGTAAATGCATAATAAATGTTAGCCTCTCTTTAAAAAATAAAATGCCTTCCTCGACTCTTATAAAATTTCAACACACAGTCATATGATGAAGTCATAAAATAAAGGTACAAGGAAAAGTGTTCAGGGCCAGCGTAGACTTCAGTTTACTACAACAAGTACACTCTATTTTGTTCCCAAAAGAGCTGAGAAAGAATCTTACAGTGCTGAGTATCAGTACTGCTCTTTCTGCCCGGATCGCTCTGCCCCAGACACGGGAAGACTTGCTCTCTCACCTCCTCATGGTCACTCTCAGACGACTCCGTCTCGGGGAGGCCTTGCTGACCATCCCATCTGAAACCACAGCTCCCGCTGTGTCCTTGCTCCCCGTCCCCTTCTGGCTGCTTGATGCTATTGGTGACACACTACTAGCTCACCTCATTCAAAGGGAAAATCTAGGAGGGGAGGAACTTTATTTTTTAATGTAACTTTTAGAGGCCACACTCTATTTACAGTTATTACAAAATACGGTGACACTTCCCGTGCTGTGCAGTGCATCCCTGTAGCCGGTCTTCCGCCCAGCTGCTTTAACCTCCCACCCTCTCCCCGCTGGCAACAACCAGTTTGTCCTCTACACCTGTGTGTCTGCTGCTTTTCTGTTTTATTCCCTAGTTTGCTGTATTTTTTAGATCCCACATATACAGTATGTGTCCTCCTCTGTCTGACTTATTTCACTTAGCATGATGGAGGGCAGGAATTTTAGTCTGTTTGTTCACTGCTGTAAACCAGTGCCTGGCACAGAATGCTCAGTAAATAACTTGCTGAAGCACAACAAATACACGTAAAACTGCAACTGACAAGTCCAGTGAGGAACTGAAGTGCTGGGGGAGCCTGCAGGGAGATAAGAAAAGCCCCCGTGAGAAAGTCAAACGTGATCTGAGAACTGAAGGATGAGCAGGAGTTAACTGGAACATGCATAAGCTCAGTGGTGAGAGCGACTGAAAGGCCACCGCACTAAACCAGAAAGAGGTGGAAAAGGCTTAAGACGGGATTGAGGTAGGAAGTGGATAGGAAAAGGCAAAACTCTTTGAAGAGATTTGTAGATGATATTACAATAGTCTGTCTTTATCTTCAGAGCAAAAGGAAGCCACTGAAGCATTTTAAGTACAGGGATAGTATGAGCAGATTTACATGCTGAGAAGGTTAGCACGGCTACTGGGTGGAGGAGAGTTCAGAAGGGTTGGGTGGAGGTGGACAGATCAGGAAAGAGGGCCTCGGGTTACACCGCGGTCTTGGATTAGGACGCTGACAGCAGAGAGAGAATGGATAAATAAGATACTTAGTTTTAAAAAAAAAATCAATGGGACTGGTGCTAAATTAGATCAGGGAGTGGAGTGAAGGGAATTTTAAGGTCCATGTCTATAAAGTTTACGCACTGATAGATGTCCCAGGGAAATTAAAAATCCCCACTGACATGAAGTCTATGTCCTTAAATAGTCATTATCTAAATCTTCAATGTCCAACCCCCTAGACACAAACGGCTATGGAGCACTTGCAGTGTGGCTTCTCCACATAAAGATGTGCTGTAATTGTACAATATACACTGAATTTCATAGTCTTAGTACAGAAAAAAGTAAAACACCTCAGTAATTTTTATACCAATTACAAGTTGAAGTGATAATATTTTGGATGTGGTAGGTTAAATACAATTATTAAAATTAATTTTACCTTTTTTACTTTGTAATGTGACTACTATAAAATGTGAAGGGATGTAAATGGCTCACATTACATTTCTATATACTAATCTCATGTGAAACAGCAATATAGTCATTGCAGTTTATTCAGAAGGGAAAAATATGTCTAAGGAGAAGATGGCTGAATTTCAGGGCATAAAAAAGTAACTTTTATAAAGAATCTAGTTTGTTTTGTTCAGGGATGTGAGGAAATGAATATTGCAGTTTTTGTGATTTAAATACAAAAGCTATTTTTGTTTGTGCCTTTTTTATAGACTAGATTGCTCCTCTTCTGTTGCTAATCTAATGGTTCAGTTGAGAGTGCCCTCCATGGTAAGGGGGGAAAAGTTAGAGAAACAAAGAATCGTGGAAATGACAGGGACTCAAAGATGATTCAGGCCCACCACTTCATTTTGTAAGTGACAAACTTGAGATACTCAGACATTAAGTAACTTACTTGACAATCACAGGACTAATCCTGTCTACACCACTGAAGATATAGATGTTTTCTCTAACTCATTATAATCATTATAGTAGACTTACTATCCTGTAAGAAATACACTGTATTTTGTTCCCAAAAGAACTAAAAAACATCTTATGGTACTGAATATTAGTATTATCAGTGACTTGGTTTGGGGATACAAAATCATATTTACATTCTTATCTGCTAAGAGTGAAAAGCATCAGGTTTTAGAGTCTGAAAGCCAGTTCCAGGGCTTAGCTGTGTACCAGGGACAACTGCCATTCTGTTTTCTCATCAGTAAAACAGGCACTGCCATACTCAGGTTGTGGTACGGACAGGAACATTACACACACACACACATACACACACACACAGACACAGACACAGCGTGATAAATGGCTTACGGTGGGGAGATGCACAGTAAGTATTAGTCTCCTTTTTAATAAAAACAAAAAATGCCTCCTTGATTCTCTTCTCTCCATAATGTCAATACACAGTCATAAAGTCATAAAATTAAGGTACAAGAGGAAAGATTACCGAAGTGTGTTGTGAAACCCAGCAGCTTATTTCCATTCTCCCACTAAAAAGCTTCAGAGCCTTTGGTAAAACATTCAGCCTCTCTAAGTCCATGCCCCTTCAGTAACGTAGTAAAGCCAAACCAACCAAAATGGTTCCAACAGTCCCATCTACAACTCAGCAGGATATTAGCCATGAACGCCACATGAGCTTCTGAGGCCTGAATAATACATTGACAAGTTACATCAAAAGCTTTAAACATTTAAAAATTTCTATAAAGTATAATTTGTCATTTCTAAAACTTCTTAATTTGAGACCATAATTCACTATCTTATATATTTTAAAGGAAAGTTCTTAAAACTACTCACGTCTGGTTGAATGGCTTTAAATACTGGAACATCCATTAGCGTTATCTGACCCTGAAATGAAAAGTAAAAAAAAAATCATAATTTATTCTTTGGAATTCTACGGTATGACATCTTCTAAATTAAAATTACATTCTGTACTAAAATATATTAAGTACTCAAATCTTTACTAGAAAAAGTCCCAATTTTATAAGGGCTTAAGAAAATGAAAATTCAGCCCTGATACCATTAAATATAATTATTTCTAATTATCTCATGTCTATTCACATTTTCTTGTGAGATAACTGAGGTAAAGTTAGAAAACAAAATTAATTTTAAAATTTTGGACATGGTCATACATGGCCAAAATGAAAAAACAAAAATTGGATCTACTGGTTCATGGAGCAGTGTTATTATGACTATTAAATCCTATCTCCTCAAATGGTAATATAAAATCTGACCTTAATAAAAAGGTATTCTTCCCAATTTATAAAAGGTAACGACTCGACTCTAGTGGCAACTCACACTGAAGGACTCCACATGGCTACGGACCTATCTCACTCGTGGCTACAGATGTAAAACAGAATCTAGCAACACACCAAATAATATGCTATGACCAAACACAGTTTATTCCTGGAATGCAAGACTGGTTCAGTATCAAATCAATGCACTCTGCTAACAAATTAAAGGAGAAAGACAACCTAAATAAAGGAACATTATGTCAGTTAAGAATTCAATGTTTTTCTAGGTACCCTTCATGATACTGCAATAGTGCCCTCAACTTTCATTTTTCAATATTTTAATTTACAAAAAAAGAAAAATACTTCTTACATATGTCAATAAGGTACAGTCAGCCTGGGGAGGTGGTACAGGCAGGGACAAAAGCAATTACCATAAAGGTAAAAACTTAGTTTAATTACTTACCAAGTTCAAGTGTAACTTACAAAGCTGCTCTATGGATCATCTTACCTTCTCCATTTCACCCCTCTGCTTGCTCCATCGCTGTGTGACCCTCCCCAGCAATTCCCACAGTAAGCTTTTTTCTTTTCTTTTTTTTTTTAACCATTTCCTCTGCTGGGCCTACAAATTCTAACTCAAAAGCACCAACGTGTAAATCATGTGCAAAAACTGGAGGAGAGTTGGGCGGCTTACCGCATATTCTTCTGGTGTAACCTTAAGAACGTCAAATACCACAGCATCAAAGCTTTTCTTCAATTCAGAACCTTTGTCACTTAATGATTCAGAACTGCTACTTTTCTGTTAAATTGAAACAAAAAGGAAGCCATTTTAAAACTGTCTTGCAGTCAATGTCATGGAAACTAGACTGACATTAAAAAGTGAGGAAGCTAAGACCAGTGGGTTAACAAATGCTGTAGAGAAACTGGGCAGAACACACTGCTTCCCTGGAAAAGCACCAGAAAAAGGGCTGGGCAACTTGAAATCGAACCTCAACTTTATGATTTTTAGGTTCCTGAGTAAGTCATTTTCCTGTCAGTTTCTTCATCCTGACATCCTATAATTTCCAATAGAAATAAAAGATTTTTAACAAATTCAGTGACTTTCAAAGGGGGGAAAGAAGTTAGGGGAGAAGAGTACATCCCTTTACAATTCTTAAATCTAATTTTTATTAAGAAAAAGACTTTATTTTCATAACATAAACCACAAGAAACATTCAGAACTCCATTAACTGAATAACCCAGTCTTATTCGGTAAGTGAATGTCTGTGATAGTACAATTGACACTGTTCTTTCTATTGTATTACAAATTTAGGGGTTTTCTGCTTTGAGTTTGAATTTGCTGTTGCTGCATGTAGAACAAAAGGTGGCTTTTGGCTCCGAAAATCTTATTTCTATTCAAATTCCACTTCATCTGTACAATGAGATAAAAATATATTCTATACCAGTTGGCTGAAAGCAGAGTATTATCACTGTAAAAACATTTAGATCATGCTCTACTAAACGGTGGCAGGATACCAGGCTACAGTCAACAGCACAAAGAAATTAACCCAAGTTTCAATTACAAAAGGAGGGAGGGTATAGTTCAGTGGTAGAGCGCCTGCTTAGCATTCACGAGGTCCTGGCTTCAATCCCCAGTACCTCCATTAGAAATAAAGAAAGAAACCAAGTTACCCACTCCCTAAAATAAAAAAGATACCCTTCAGAAAGAAAGTTTCAATTACAGGGGTATAATACATGTCAGCCTGTTAGCTATCACGTCAGTTTTGAGCTCTTGTCATTATGCTTCGTTTTTACTTTTCCCTCCCTTTCAGCAGCAGCTAAATATCAAAATCATTACAAAGGAAGGGATCTGTCATTAATTTTGGAAAATTCTCAACCATTCTTACTTCAAATTCTTCTTCTGCTCCCTTCTCCTCCTTCGGGTGGTCCCATTACGTGTGTGCTACACCTTGGGTCACTGCCCCACTGTTCTTGGATACTGACTTTCATTTTCCTCTTTGCACTCCATTCAGCTTGGGAACATTCTGCTGACATGTCTTCAGGCTCACTGATTCTTTCCTCGGCTGTCTACCAGTCACCAGTCTACTAGTGAGCCAATCAAAGTCATTCTTCATTTCTGGCACAGTGTTTTTGATTTCTAACATTTCCTTTTGATTCTTAGAGTTTCAATATCCCTGGTTACATGATCCATCCATTCCTGCACATTGTTCATTTTATTCATTAGAGTTCTTAACATTATTAATCACGGTTGTTTTAATTCCCAGTCTGTTAATTCCAAAATCTCTGCCATATCTGAGCCTGGTTCGGTTGCTTGCTTCATCTCTTCAGACTATGTTTTTTCTTACCTTTCAGTACGCCTTAACATTTGTTGAAAGCAACAAACGATTTATTGGGTAACAGAAACTAAGGTAAACAGGCCTGTAGTGTACGTTTATCTAGATGAGTGTTACACTGTTTGCTATCTGTTGCTAGAGGTGTCTTCATTTTCCTCTAGTGACCTTGTTTTTGTCCCTGGTTTCCCTAGAAACGCCCCCTACGACAGAGTCTGTGCCTTGCAGTTCTTTTAGCTGTCACCTTTCATTATGATACAGGAGCCCTGCTGGTGTGGCGGTGAAGTGTGGGAGAGTAGCGTTTCATCACCCTAAAGTTAGGTACTTTAGCGAGCCTGTGACCTTCTCAAGTGCTTCTCAGCAACCCCGACTCCCCTCAGAAGGTGAGGCAAGAAGGCCAGAGGGCCTGGAGTCGGCTCTTTCTCTTCCCCCAAATAGGTTAGGCTCCCTTGAGGTCAGGTGGACGACAGCACATGCTGGGTATGTTTCAGGATGATTACTTTTCCCCCACTCAGTGCTGGAAACATGAGGGGATTTTTCCCTGATCTTCACTGTGAGAACTTGATGGGGCTCCTAGAGGTAAAATCCACAAAAGTAGGGGTGGGAGCCCTAAAACTGGGCCCCCAGGAGTTTGTAACTCCCAAGCTAGTCCACACAGAGCCTCCATGGTTTGTGAACTACAGGTTGTTTCCTACCCTTTCCTGCCTCCAGGGAGTCTGTTCTTAGTAACCGTGATTCTCTGTATTTGCCCATCTCCCCATTTTCCAGGGCATCACTGTCAATTTGCTCTGTGACATCAATTCTCTGATAAAGCTAAGAAGAGTTATTGGTTTTCAGTTTGCTCAGTTTTTTTTTTTCAGGTTGTGAGGACAGGAGTGATTAATTCTGAGCTCTTTACATGTCTGAGCAGAAATCCAAAGTGCTGTAAATGGATTTTATACATAGTGTCTTATTCCCTGTGTTTAATCTCTGTAACTATGACTAGCTTACAGTATGTCAACAACATTATTTTATGTTCCAAGACTAATATAGAAATTTATTCATGTTACGCATTCAAATAGACATCAGTGAAGCAGTATATACTAATGCAGTAACTACCAAAAATAAATGCATTCTGTCAATTTTAAACAGAATTTGGTAATTTCCCCCCAAGTTTTTAACTCATTCAAGGCAAGTTAGCAAATCATAATGGCAATTTTACTGCTTACCCAAGTGAATAATCATTTTCCGTCTTCCAGGCCATTAGCATAAACTTAAACAATTACGAGCGATGTGCTTCTATATGCTTCCCTACTACTGACAAACACGCTGGTAATGAGAAGCTAGGCAGCACTGGGGCACACTGCGCGCTATGAGCACAGCAGTCGTCCTTTACTCGCGACCAAACTAAGAATCTTCTGACACCTCTAAATGTCTGGAAAAAGTTCACCATGACTCTACTGATATCAGAAACCTAAGCACAAGTTAAGTCTAAAGGTAGAGACGGGAGAAATCAATCACTCAGATCAAGTACCTTATCTATTCAGTAAGCTTATCACATTTATGAGAAATTTGTACTTTGATATGTTAATAGATCTGTATTTTAAGAGAAGGTAGAAAATAAGTATTTTTAATTTTATGTTCTTGCCACAGCAGGACAATTTAAAAGGCAGACTCTTCCCCTCTTACTTTTCATGTAGTAGATTATACTACTCCGAGGCCTGATGTAATTCACCCACTTTTAGAAAAGTCAACAGAATTTTTTCTATAAGTGAAATGACCTACTTTATTTAACGAATAATTGTGTACTGTTTCTTGTAATACTAGCTTGTATGTTTCACAATATATAGTCATAAATATATTATACAAACACACACATACATTTAACATATTCAAGAAATATAGTCATAAATATACCAAATACACAGATAATACAGACATACATATGAGCATACAAAATCCCTGTCTCAAAGAGGAAGAAAAACTATGCATAAATTTATGAAAAAAATTATTAAAAATTAGCTTTTTAAAAGGGATAGTTGCAAAAACAGGACTGCTCCTATCCGTGTAGGGAATCAGAAAAAGACTTTCCTAAAAGTATAGTCCTTGAAATGGAAAAACCTAAGGGTTTATACAAACGTCAGCAACATGTGGTATTCTTTCATTAGAATATAAATTTCAAGTAGAGGATTAGAAGCAACTAAATCCATTGGAAAGAAAATTTAGGGCCATTTTGAGGAAAGTCTTAAACACAGGGGTGAGGGTCAAGTGTGTTTAATAAGTAGGCCACTAGGAGCCACAGACAGTTTGGGAATATTTTAAGAATATTAAAATTGAATTACAGTCAAATGGACCAAAAATAGCAGAGAACAGAAGTACAAGATCAAAATAAAAGGCAGCTACAATAATCTAGGCAAGAAATAATAAATGACCAAACTAAGACCTAAGACAGTGCTAGCAGAAATAAGGAGAAAAGGGCTGGATCCTAGAGATAAGGCAGAGTGGACAGGCTCTAAGCCGCCTGCCAGGAATCTCCATCTCTTGGTGGTCATGCTCCTGTGTAATCCTCTCCACCTGAGTGTGGGCAGGACCTGAGCTGTCCCTTCCATGATTACATTACAGAGGACTCTAAATTCAGTTTTGTTAGCAGACTCTCCCTGATGTGATATGAAAATGGTAATGGTGGGCAAATGGGAAGCAGGTTAATGACAAATCTACAGATAGGAACTTAGATGGCTAGAGAAATGGTGACGCTACTAACAGAAGTCAGAGAAAGGGGGTGGGCTGTCTTCTTTGCAGCTAGTCCAACAGAGTAGAAGTAGTAAGTAACTTGATTTTGTTCATATTATAAGTAAAATGTCTAGTGTATCACAAATGCTTAACAAAATTTATGGAGGAAGCCAGAGCTAGAGTTAAAAATACAGAAATCATCTACATAAGAAAAATAATCAAAACTACAGACTTAGAATATTTTCAACAAGAGCAAGGCATAAGTAATTAATTGTCTTGGGCAAAATGGAGTTGGAAGTTATTAAGGAACTCTGAGGCCAAGATGTTAAAGTGTCATAAACATTTATTTTCATCCTGTATGCAAGGAGAAAAATAAAGAAGAAATAGACGGTAGATGCTAAAGTTATTAAGGAAGGCAGGCAAGCACCCTAGATTTATACACATAGCAATAAAGAAAAAAGGTGGGGCAAAAATGAAATTATAAGACATCAACTAGAGAGGGGAGTTCAGTCTTCACCTCCGTCTTTAACACTCTGAGCTACATCACCAGAGTGGCCTTTTCAACAGTCCAGCCCAACAGTTCTTCGATCTCCTTCAACAGGCTTGGAATCAAGGGATCCAAGTGTCCAAGATTATGTCATTTCAAATGGAAGACTCTTTCTTTGCTTCACTCATACTATTGTTCTCAAGGTATGCATGATGTAAAAGTACCTTAAAAAGAAATTCTATGTATCCTTTAAGACTAAACTCAAGAAAGCATTTTACTTTTTTAAATTTGGGGGGCTTTTGGGGAGGGTGGGAGGAGGT
Source organism: Camelus ferus (assembly GCF_009834535.1). Taxonomy (NCBI): domain Eukaryota; kingdom Metazoa; phylum Chordata; class Mammalia; order Artiodactyla; family Camelidae; genus Camelus; species Camelus ferus. Next base: position 5,284,662 of record NC_045716.1, read on the forward strand.
AATTAGATTTGTTTATTTATATATTTTTAATGGCAGTACTGGGGATTGAACCCAGGCCCTCGTGCATGCTAAGTGCATGCTCTACCAATGAGCTACACCCTCCCCCCTCAAGAAAGCATTTTAAATAATCATTATTTGTCAAGTGGATAAGGCTTAGCTCCACCTAAAATGTACAATAAACACATAGATGGTACAATTAAAATAGTTTCTTAAAAAACTAAAAATTCTATAACCGTTTTCCTTAAGTTCTGATTTAAATCTATGACCAATGATAATGCTGAAAAAATTAGAATGGAAGGTAAGAAACTTTACAACTAAACCTCTCAAGTGGCTCACCTCGGAAGCAGCAGCAGCATGAACACTGCTTGCCTGCCCGTTCATTAGGTCCATGCTTCCCACAACATCAGTCCCTGACGCAGTTTAACAGCAACAGAAGACGGCTTGCTTCACGTCCAAGGCCACAGATACATTATTATCCCTGTAAAACATAAGCAGAGAACTTTAAACGTGTGTCTTACTGGAAGTTTAAGAAAACAAACCCACGCCTATCACCAAGCCAAGGAATTCAATATTTCAACTTTACTAACCTCTATTTTTCATTTCAGGTAAATCACTAAATCCAGTTTAGTGCTATTTTCAAATGATCAGAAACACTTAATGTTCTTTATCAGCAAAGCAAAAGCCTAAGCTTTTCATTTACTGTGAAAAAATTCAAAACCCTTTTTAGTTTTAAGTCAATAAAAAGTGTTTAAAAAAATGTGGCAAAGTAACACATGGTGTAACAAAATCAGTTTTTAGAGCTCTAAATGACACTCCTAAATCAGCCTTACACAATTAGATTAGCATTGCTGATGACTTAGTTTACAAAGACGACACAAATAGTTAAAAATAAATTATTATGGAGCATGTTATAAAAATACCACAATACATGACATATTTATTTGTATAGAGCTTTAAAGTTCACTGAATATCTCCTATCCATCATCTCACTGACCTTCACAACCACCAATAAGGCTAATTAAGTAAGGCATCACTATGCTCCTAGAACACAAATAAACACAGCCTCCGAGGACACAGCCTGCTAAATGAGTCAAGAATAAAATTCAAGCCATTTAAAATTCTAGTCAAATACTCTTTCCACACCAATATATTTTTTTCATTTTACTGGAAGTCAGAATATTTACTTGAGGTTCTAATCCCTTTCCACAAACGACTTGCTGTATAGCACTATTTTGGAAACTGTACCTAAGAGAGAATTTCCTTCTCTTTGTAAAATGACAGGAATAAACAGTCTTTAAGGCCTCTTTCCAACTTTAAATTTCTACGATGTTTCCCATGAGAGAAATAAGTGTTTATAAGTTAGGTATTTAAAACTATCTCTACTTTTTTAAAATTGAAGTATAACTGACTTACATTACTATGTTAGTTGCAGGTGTACAACATAGTAATTCTGTATCTTTACACAGAAAAATGACCACAACAGTAAGTCCAGTTCCCATCTGTCACCATACCAACTTATTGCAACATTACTGACTATATTCCCTGTGCTGTACATTACAAAACTACACCTACTTTAAAAACCGAGTTTGAACTATCCATAATAATTTTCTCAAAATGCTGTTTCCTTTCTCTGGAGAACCAATATAGGAAAGTGATTTAGTAGCACAGACGACAGAACAAAACAAGTTTGAACCCAACAAATTGTTTGACTTTTCTGTGCTCAGTTTCTTTACCTATGAGACAGAGGTAATAGTGCCTACTTTACTGAGTCGTGGTGAGGAGAAATTAATTGATACACGCAAAGCACCTACAACAGTGCTGACACGTGGTAAGAGTGCTATTATAATGATGCAGATTTTGTCTATGATTTTCTTAATCCACACAAAACCTAAATTCAATGGAGTCTTCCAATTAAAGAAGACAAAGACCTTAGAAATACACCTCTGGCAAATACATGTTGGTGGGAGTCACCAAAATCTTGACTGCAAAAACAACAAACGGGAATGCCTACGATCTGTTTCTTAGATATGGCAAAACACATTACTGGTTTTCAAATACTTAAAAATGATTACTAATGACAGCAGCTTTCAGTCACATCTTAAATTTATCTTCATTTCTTCAGATATATCCTAAGTATCTGCCTTAAGAGCAAAACACTGTGTTAGAATTTTAGAAATGAGAACTATATTAAAAATAATGAATTTTTTAAAACCATGTAGAAATGAATTAGAAAACCAATGTGAAAATGAATAGAGCACAGAAAATCTTTAATCTCCAATCTACAGTAAAAGTTCATTTTATAAGCCTCATTTATCCTTATAAGAATCACTTTATTTTTACATTGCTATCCAAAATGAACTTAATAATCCCAATTCTCTCTGAAGGCAACACTCAGTTTGAAACAATGTTTTCAAATAATTTCATTTCATCAATGCATGATTAATTTAGATACGAATTAATAAATCAAGAGTGCCCCCTAGTGTTAAGAAAAATAATCAAATTGTTAAAGGAAATGTATTTTTAATCTATATTACAAATCAAACATAAATTTATGACTAAATATTAACTGAAAAGAGGCAATATACCAGGAGTAAACATTGATACATCTATAAACTATTAACAGTAGCGAATCAAATTTTCTCTGCCTGTTTTTAATTGTTATTCAAATATCCCACGAAAATTAAGGTCATATTAAAATCAATTACATGTAAAAAAAAAAAAAGGTACAGCGAAGCATACCTTAACAAAAATGCCGTTCATGACAACTTACAAATGTTCTACCCGTCAATAGTATTTAACACTGTAAGTACAACAAAGCCTCACGATTCTGTAAAAACACCTCAAGTCCTGAGAGACAGGCATGGGTTTATTCCTTTATGGTATGTGCCTCAAGACTTTTCTGTGCTTTGCACACAAAAATGTTGAAATTAAACAAGACAAATGCATGCTTTAATATTTACTTTTCCTATCACTATATATAAACGGCACAATCATTCGCAAAAACACCAACATCACAGCAGCTCTTTCCTTACATTATTTCTCAGCTATTCTCTTCTCATACTTCTTAAAGATAGCTAATCTGTCTTTTTAAAGGGTTTAAATCCCAAAAAAGGCATAGTGCTTCAATATAATCCCCAAACATGGATATTGCTTCTTTCCAAGCAATATAATCCCCAACTTCTAGGAAATCTGAATAGATTTAGTTCCTTGCTTGAGGTCCCAGAACTTGATTATAAATTGCAGGCACAATCATTCAGCCTCCTAACTCCCCACCTTCTCAGTGGTATTCCCACCAAGAAACCAATGCTTTTTAAATAAATGAACAAAAGTGTAAAGTTAAAGTGACAACTTCTCACTAACTAATCTAATCTCATTTAATAATACCAGTTACATATTCTTCTCTGAAATAATTTATATTACCATCATTAGAAATATTGTGCTAAAGACATTTAATAGCTACACTCTAGAAGAGTTAAGCAACTATAAGGAAAATGGCGGAGAAATGCAATTAATTAGTGCAATTTCTTTGTAAATACTCAGACAACACAGAATTGATATGCTTCTACAGGTTGGCTTAAAAATCTCCGTACTGGAAATTCACCTTATCAAAACTCCGGAGGAAAAAAGAACAGGTAAGCGATATCCAATAAGCGCTACTTACAACAGTGAAAATCAGAAGTGGCCTTAATACCTTTGTATATAACCACAATAAAAAATTCAAATGGATAATTATAAGAAAAAAACCCCATGAAAATAGAAGTGATAGGTTCAACAAAATAAACTAAATCTTCTTATTGGAATCGTTAAGTTTCAAGAGAAAAAAATAGGGTAAAATTAAAACACCATAATTGCAATTCAATATTTAAAAGCTGTTTTACATCTTGCTTTCCTTTAAAATGTATTTTTAAATAAATATTAAAGAGACAGTGTATATGACACTCACGGAGGGCCCAAAGATTTAAGCAGCCCGTGTATCACAGCACATTCAGCATGTCTGACAGCTAAATTTACATTGCCTTCATTTTTTTTTAATCTAAGAAAATCAGAGATTAGTCCCAAATTCCCCAGTACTTTGTTTCAATAATTACAGCCATCAAAATGCTGATGAGTAACAGAAAAAGACTGTTTTTGACATAATTGATATTGAGCTATTTTGACAAAAGTTTAATAAAGAATGTGGTTGCCTCTTAAAACCATTTCTTCTATAGCACTAAGCAAGATCATCTTTGCTATTTGCTTATAACAAGTTCAAGGTATTGTGAAAGAAATTAGAAAGAAAGGGGTTCATATGCACATCCAGGGTTATGGGAGGTCCTCGCTGCCTCCCACAGAGAAGTCCTCAGTCTCCTTCCTTTGTGCTTCCACTGCTCTTCTGTCAGAATTCTGCTATAGTTTCACATTGACTTATTTACGTACATCTCCTGAATGAATTTTGAATTCCTTGATGTTAAAGACCCATATTTAAAACAACACAGAACAGAAAAACTGTTATTTTTTCATCTGTTTTCAGGCACATGAACACAATACTTGATCTCAACTGCCTACCAAAGTATCTGTTAAAAGATGAGTAAATGACTGAACAAAGCAGTTGTTCACAGGATATTAGATAAATGCCCACTTAATAAAAGTACAGGGAGAATGGCAATCAAATAATCAACACACACAATACTACACACATTTAAAAGAATATGATGAGGATTTCTAGTTCCAGCAACACGGCTGAAAAACAAGGTAAAAAATCTTTGTACCACAGAAGAAACTTGGAAATGGTGGCTTGGATTTTGGCACCAGTTGGACAGAAGAGGCAACCAAGAGATGAGAATGGAACTGAGACACACATGCTCTCCTCCTCACCCCAGCCACACACAGCTTTACCTAGAATTAAGTCAGAGAGATTGGTAGTCTACCCAATCATTGGTAAGATGGTCTATAAAAAGATACTGGTACAGGAAGATAAGGACTTGTGTATCTTGGCCTGGGCTTAATCCTGAGGCTGGAGGAGGGTGCCTACAAAATGCAAACCTGTAATCCAGGCTTGCTCCGGCACTGACCCAGAATTTGAATTTAAACTGCTAGCATGGTCCAAGACTTTCAAGACTACAAATTCTCATAAAATACGTTCACAAGCCAGTGAGACTCCTGGAACCCAAGGAGGGAACAAAAGTTTAGGAGAAGAACATTCCTTCAACCCAGGCAGTGCGGGATTCCCCCAAACAAAGCCGCACTAGCAAGCTCAGGAGGGAAATCCAGTAACTCTACAAACAAACAACCCCCTGCAAGTAACAGCAGGAAACACAGGAATTATTAGGGTTACCTCTGGGGAACTTCAGATGAAAAATTATCAGATACAGGTTATAAAATAGGAAAGATGAAAACCAGCAGCCTTAAAAGAAGAAACTGAAAATACAAGACATTATAAAAAAGCAAGACAAACATTTGTAAGAGAACCAAATAAAAGTAAATAAAAGTTTGTTTGTTTTTTAAGAAAAGAAATATACAGTCACTGGAGAATTAAGCTTCAGAGTAACACAACTAAAGAGAGAATTTGTAAAGTAGGATAAAGAAATGAAATTATGCAGTAATTCTAAACAAAGGCTTAATGATATGTAAAAGGTGAAAAGAGATTAAAAGAAATAAAAAAACAGAATAATAAGATCTAACATGTCTCAGAGGAGCTCCAGAGGAAGAGAGACAATGAAAGTCAACATTTAAAGAGAGAAAATCTGTTTAGTTTCCAGAACAAGTAAAAGACATGTATCTTCATATTCAGGAATCACAAGCCTTGAGCAGGACAAATAGTCATATTCTTTATGCATCACTTTAAATTGGAGAATGCTTGTTTAAAAAGCAAGCAGGTGAGGCTTTTATTTACAAAGGAACAAAATTAAATGGAAAGCTTTTCAACAGTAGCAAAAGACACAGAAGAAAATGAATTATCTTCAAAGTGCTAAGAGAAAGTAACTGTCAATCTAAAATTCCATACCCAGCTAAATTCTAATTTAAGAGGCGGCAAAATGAAGACATTTTTAGACAAAGAATTTACCACAAAATTAGTCCACATGGCAAGCAGTTAATGTGGTGGTACATGAAAAACTAACTTATCTCAAAATAGAAAAACTTCTCTTGGTTTCTGTTTAACTTTGTATCAAATGAAAGTAAAGTCAGGGGTAGAAATACTTATCTTAACCGTGATTGTTAAGATGATTGATGTTTTTGGATTATTGTCAAAGTGTTTAAAAGTTTAAAATTAACCTCTCTATATAACTACCTCTCCTTTTATAGAAAATCCTATCATTATGTTTTATACATTGGAATACACAAAACAGTGTAACAATAACAAATAAAAGTTAATATGTATGGAGTCCTGTTATCCAGCGAGCCCTTTTCATTAAAAAATTCACACAATCATCAAAACAAACCCTATATATCCCCATTTTTAGAGATGATCGAACAGGTACTTGTCCAGGCTTACACAGTAGGGGCAGGCAGCTGGAAGGGAGGGGGAAAAAGGAAGGACGGAAAAACTAAAGACAGGAATGATGGATGAACTGATGAAAGGACAGACAGGAAAATACAGAGGAGAGGGGTGGGGAAGAGAGAAGGGAAAGGGGTGGGGGCAGAGGAGGGAAAGACGAGGAGGAAGACAAAACGAGGAAAGGAGGGAACCACAGAAGAGAACTGAAAAGGCTGTTCTTCCTCTGAGCAAGTTTATAATTTGGCTAGAGGGAAAAGAGCAGGAATGAGAGAATCAGAGAACTCTACAACTTGTTATACTGTGATTTGGCTTCAAGAGTCACATGACTTCAACAGGAGGAAACGATATTTAAGTTTATACAGAAAGACAGGTTGAAGGGTAGGAAGAAACGGAAAGTAAAACCACCATCAACAAGGGTGCACACTTCAAAGGAAAGGTGGCCCAGAGAGGAGGTCCAGCACGGATGCCGGCCGGCCTGGTGGGGAGAACCTCCCTGATGAGCTCTGGTAACATTCGAAGAAGTGACAGGAACAGCCTGTGGAGGGTCTCAACTGTCAAACAGGGGGACTTAGATTGCACGGGACAGGCCCTAGGAACCATTAAAGGCTTCCGAGTAGGGAAATGAGCTTAGGAAACTAAAGCCAGTATTTTAAGGACTTTCCATGCCAGGGCTACGCCACTGGGCTTTAGGAAGGTGAGCAGTAAACAACATGCTCCCACAAAAACAACAAAGCATCTAAAGTGACGTGCAGGCCCCTTTCCTACCCAAGCTTCTCCAATCTCTGCTCTCCAGTACCCACCTAGTCTTCCAGTTGAATAAAACTCCCATGGTCACATTCTATCCTCTTAACTTCTGTCACCTTCATCCTCCATCACCAGGTTCTAATTCACAAGCCTGATGCCATGGAAATGGCAATCTCAGATGATATTTAAAATAAAAAAATTAACAAAATTCATATTAATTTGTGAACACTGCCCCCCATCCCAAATCGAGGGGCAGAGAAAGCAGTTCACTGGGAAGAGCATGAGATATGGAATACAACAAGTTCTAGGATTTTAACCAGTTACGCTGGGTAAATTATTTAATCTCTGAATTTTAATTTCTTTGTTTGTAAATAAGGGACAACAAAATGTACTTCAGAGAGATTCTGTAAGAATTACATGAAATTTCTATAGAAGAAACAACACATCTAGAAATAATATGGTATAACAGCAAGTACACAAATTTTGGAGGTGGAAAGCCCTGGGTTCAAATCCTAGCTCAGACACTACCAGCCAGATGTAAGGCCTTGGGCAAGGAACTTTGCTAATATTTAAACAGAGGCTCAAAGTCCACTGTATCAGCGATGAAGCTTAAAAAAAAAAAGGAGAGAAAGAGGCAGACCTCAAAGAACCATTCCTCTAAATTCCAGAAGCATGAGAAAATTACAATATAAATTAACGAGTTAGAAAAAATAAGTAAACTATAACTGTAAATGAAGAATTTTTGAAAGCATATTTTAAGACACAAGTACAATGGAAAAGAAATTTACTAACAATTAAAATTTTTTTCATTTAAAAATACTCATGTGAACTGATAATAACTGTATCTCTAGGACAAATCTACAAACAGTTCGTAACACTAAATCATTGCATTTAATGATGAGAGATCCCTTAAGACAGATACCATTTTACTTGCTGACCAACTAATTTCCAAGTGTAGATTAATATGAATATTATAAATTCCTTTATGAATTTATTCAAAAGTACATAACTTGAAATATCCCCATTTATCATTAGTAGTACAGCATAAGTGATAAAAAATTCTCAGCTATAATTCTTTTTAAAAATATTTTATTTATTTATTATTGTATTATTTAATTATTTAATTTTGGCAGGGTGTGGGGAGGTAATTAGGTTTATTTTTAGAGGAGGTACTGGGGATTGAACCTAGGACCTCTTGGGCTATACCTGCCCCCCTCTACATTTAATTCTTAATCAAAGGATAGCAAGCATTTTTCAAACAACGGTAATTCACATGGATAAGAACACACTGAAACTACAGGGAAAAAAACATGTTCTGGAGAAAATTCAATCACTGTAAGCCAACCACAATGACAGGTTTAGGAATTTCATACACCACCCAGGTTGGGGGGAGGGGGCGAGATAATGTCTAAACTAATGTACATATTTAGAAGTCTCGTGTCAAAAGAACTTGACTGTTTCCCAACCAAACTGTTTCCTAGATCACTTACCAAATTATTGTTTAAGCTTAAACATCTCTATATTTTTTCAGACATATATTTTATTTATAAATATTTTAGGTACATACTTAAGATTTGTGAGGAAGATGATTTTCAAAACAAAGTAAACTGAGGTCTTAAATTAGAAGGAAAAAGGTGAGGACAGCAGAAAACTGTTTCACTTACCACACTGCCACTACAATACCCTCCTACCTAACACAGAGAGCATATGTTAAAGGCAATGAGAAGAAACTGGCCCATTTAAAATCTCCTCATCTATAAAACAGCAGGCATTATTTCTCAAAGTGTAAAAGAAAAGCTTAAAAATAATGAAGCTACGTCAAAGAAAGTGCTTGGATTAAAACTGTTTTACCTCAAGCCAATAAAGAGAGACTCTACACCTAAGTCTCTCAGATATAACTTTGCTGTATTTGTACTAAACTGGAGATGCAATGGGAAGAAGCATTTATAAACTGGCCCATATCTACACAGAAAGCTTCTATGTACCCAAATGACCTAAACCTGTAGGGGAAGAAAGACTTTCAGATGACTAGATTTTAAAGGGGGGAAAATGTATTAAACAATACCTTTAAAGATTATACTCCATCTCCAGCATAAGAGGTTCATGAAAGATAATCTGCCAGTACACAAGAGCTCTGGAGACCTCTGACACGGCCTGGCACAAATATAAATACAGATTAAATAGAAACTCAGACAACAGAAAGGAAGTTCCAAGCAAAAACATGCACTGTGCCTCAAACATGTTTTTTGAGTGTGTTTTTGTTTTTGTTTTTAGTGGGTATGTGTGCATTCTGGCCAGATGCCCTACTCGGAAGACTAGGCCATAAAAGTCCATTTGCCTCATAATACTATACACTATTTGAAATTAAACAAAAAGCCAAACTGTACTTTTTAGCAATTAAAGCATAAAAAATTCAATTGAATCAGAAATACAGTTTATGTATTTGGCAAAAGTGTGCCACTGTAGGCCTAGGAATGGTCAGAGAAAGGAACTCAGTCCATCAAACGGTGGAAAGCAAAAACAGCTTGGTTAGCCAGTTTGACGGGGTAAGACAGATGTCAGGACTCCACTGTCTGAGCCAAGGTGTCAGGTGAGGCAACAGTACAGCACTGCCTCCCTTAAGCTGTAAGAGAAAAGGGCCCAGAAAGGAGGACAGTTAAATAGCTTGCCCCCCCCCGAGAGATTCTCAGACCTGAAATGCGAGGCTAAACTGAACATCACAGAACAATCCGTATGCAAAATTATACACAATGGAACACCATGCAGCCACCAAAATACCATAGAATACTCAGTAACACAAGGTAAATATCCGCAACTTACTGCTAAATCAATAAAGCAATCTGCCAAACAGCACTTGAGGTATAATCCTTCTTTGATTGTCATTATTATAGCACAGAAAAGAGACTGTACCAACATATATAAAAATGTGTCTATTTCCAGGTTTACAAGTCAATTTTTTTTCTAGTTTTGCCTTATCTATATATTTTAAATTTTTCTACAAAGATAATTAATTAAAAAAAAGCAAAAAGACAGAAACAGTGTTTTCTCATAGCCTGCTTATTAGTTGCAAGAGGGAAAATAAGTAACTATACTATGAAGAAAAGAGGCAACGTCTTGACTGAGTGGATCACAATACCCATCACCAGTGAGGAGCAGGCAGATGCTGTGTGCCTCTGACGTGATACTCCGGGAGGGACACAACATCACGTATTGAGTAGTTGAGCTGGGAATGCATCACCTGAATCTCATCTCAAGGAAATGGACAGACCTAACCTGAGGAACATTCTACAAATGCATTCTTTTAAAAATGCCACTGCTATGAGATACAAAGAAAGGCTGAGGCACCATTACAAATTAAAGAAAATTCAAGAGACATGACAATTACACATCCTGTACTGGAGGGCAGTAAATGCTACAAAAGATGTTATTGAGACAATTCACAAAATTACAATACAGACTGTAGATCAAAGTACTGTATCCATTTCCTAAATTTGATAACTATATTGTGGTTATATAAAAGAATTTGTTCTTAAGAAATACAGTTGAAGTCTTAAGAGGTAAAAGGGTATGTGGTATAAAAACTAATCTCAAATATTTCAGAAAAATAGCATGTATGTGTGTGTGAGAAAGAAATGAATGACAAAGCAAATGGTAGAAAATGTTAAAAACTGGTGAATTTGTATAGAGTGTATACAAGAGTTCTCTTTAGTACTCTTATAACTTTCCTGTTAGTTTGAAATTCTTTCAAAATAAAAAGTGGTGGGAACCCTATAAATTCTCCTAAATTTTACAAAAATCTCCTTAAGAATCTTCAACTTGCAAAATCTCAGAGACTGAACTACACATCCAATAAAAAGTACAACTCTTCCCACCAACAGATGGCGCTAGCTGCCACTTGTTAGCATCTGAACAGACTTGGAATCCAACTACATACATCCTCAAATATTTTTGCCTCATGCTAATACCAAGAGTAACATAGATGAATATTACTTAAGAGGTAGGAGGTACTTTGGAGATCTCTACCTGGAGTACATTTCAAATCCCCAGGTCTTCCCTTATTTTAATATTTGCCCCCTTCATCCCAGGGAATGCCCTCCCCCAATCCACTCCACTCCCTATGGATAATTACCGCTGTGGTAACTTACTATAAAGCAATGTGAAAGCACTGGATCCTTCAAACATGCAAAAATAAAAAGAAGAGGAGGGAAGAAAAATGGAAGTAAAGAAAAAGAAAAGAAAGGGCAGGGGAGAAAATGCGTTAACCCTCTGCTTTATTCTAATGCCCTGATTCTACAGAAGATGACAGTCTAATGCAAGGTCATGTGATCTGGCTAGGCTCACATAATCAGTTAATGGCAGAGGTAGGTCTTAAATACAAGTCTTCCGTTTGCAAATCCTTGTGCTTTCTGCAATGCCAAATTACCCTCTCCCCACCAACCCTTAATTGAATGTTTAAATACTGTGGAAATGTGGGGGCAGTAGGGGATGAAGTATCTGGTTTCTCTTCCTCTTCACTTCTAACAGAAGTTCATTAGATGAACATGATGACAAAGAAAATACCATGTACAAAGGCTAGGAACAGTGAAATCCTTCGTCACTGGCATTCAGGGAAGCACCAATAGTTGAGTACAATCTAATCAGATGGCAAAATGTAAAAGAGTGATGGGAAACATCAGGAACTGAGTCTGGAGAAGTAGATATAAGGGCAATGGTTGTCAAGTAAAAAGAAAAGCCTGGACTTTATCCTGAAGGCAATGAAAAGGCAGAATCTTATAAATGGGACTATTAAATTACATGATCTTACAAGTTTCATTCAGGAGACACACACAGGCACACACACAGAGAAAGACATTCCTGTTGAATGTGTATGTCTCAACAAATGGATACCTGTATGACGACTTCAAGTAGAACAGATTCTCAATGTTTATGAGGGATTTTGTCCCAAGACACCATGAAAAATCCCCAAATTTGAGTATATTACTATGGCATATAACATACTAAAGCATAACTGATTTTTTTTACCCCTATAGACTTTTGATGATTTTAAAAACACAAATAATTTCTACTTATTTACATTATCACACAAATTGCAAAGTGGACTCATTTACATTATGAATTTAAGTCACCACAGAATTGTACACTTTTACTCTTTTAATTTATCCAAAATTCCTCTTCCTGTATGTTTTGCTTTTTGTTTCTCTTCGGTCACCAGAACTAGGAGTTGGCTCCGCAGCATATGCAGTGCTGGCTACAAAAGTTACTACACGGAAAATAGAGAACAACAGATTACACTGAGAGGTGCCTACCAGTGGCTGGGGGCGGGTGGAGGGTGGGCAGGGACTAGGATCAAATCTGTGCTCAGCAAAATTACAAATTATCATGTCAGACACCCTCCCAGTCATTCATGGAATAGTGAAAACCACAAGTGTTAATTTGTGAAAGACAGAGCTCTATTCTATCAGCCACTGACCAGCCAAAAAAAGTATCATGTACTCTAACAGTGAAGATCCCACTGGCCTTTGGAAAGCAGCAATGCCTATAACAACATAAATATTTGCATAGTGACTTACAACATACACTTTACCATAATTTCAGCAGGATTTCAAGAAATCTTGTTTTAGTAAACTTACAACCTTGTTTTCCATTAGGACATTTTATTAAGAACTGAGTAAGTACTGAGTCTCTGAAGATGTTTATCCTCCATGAGTTCCTGGGGCCACCCAATGACCAGAAGAAGGGAATTTCCTATATAAATATTGAAGTGTTAGAGAGACTGGAACACCCTTCTTCATTTATTTTAACAGCCCCCTAAGATTATTATATTCAACTTAGGAAACTGAGGCTCAGAGAGGTTAAGAAGAGGGATATTTCTTAAGAGTAAAGAAATCTTTCCTAGAAGTTTCCTCCTTCCATCCTCTTCCCACCCCTCCCCCACAAAAGGAAGACTTCCCTTCATCTCTCAGTCGCTATAATTCCTTCATATTTATGTCTGCCAAGAAGGAAATGCAAGGAAAGTTTTCACAGAAAGTCTGATATTTGAGATGAGTATTTACGAGTAGATACTGGGCTGATGGAAGGTAAACTGTAAGCACATTCCGGGCAGACAGAAGACACCAGAATGGAAGAAACTGGCATGACAGGAGAATGTTGGTTAACTCTTTGCAGAAAATGCATGTATGTGTGTGTGAACATAAGACAATAAACTGTAAAGACAGACTGGAGCCAGATCATGAAGCATTAACAACTGCATAGAAAGAAACATGCATTTTATTTTCTAAATCAGGATTTCTTAACTAAGAGACCATGAATTAATTAAACCCTGGGGCTATGAAATGCCCAGCTCTCCAAAAGTATGAAAATTATGTGATGAATACAAATGAAAAATCATCTTCCTGGATCCACAGCTATCAAATGATTTTCACAGGGACTCAGAAATGAAAGCGGTTAAGAACCACCATTCCAGGTGACTGAAAGTCACTATATACACTTTCCCAGGCAGGGATGTGTGCTGTAACACTTTCATTCTGTACGTGGCAAAATTTTTGGAGGCTGATAGATCAGAGACAGAACCTTAAAAGCAGAGAGTGATAAGGAGGTCCTGCCCTATTCCAGCCAAGAGGTTATAAGTACTTACGTTTAAAAAAAAAACCTAGTTCCAGAGAATTTTCAAAGGTAAACTTTCTAGAATTTGCTGACCACCTGCACATGGGCTGTGATCCAGAAAGGAATTAAGTCTGCCTTACCATTCCACTTATCACTTAAAGTTCCCATCATTCACTTATTCCATACCATCATCAGGAAAAGCCATTCAACACAGCAGAGCAGCTGCGAGTGAAAGGCTATCTCTTCCTTCCACTTGCAACCAGCCACCACTGGGAAACTAAACAGAAAGTGCCAAATGTTCCAGAGAGGAAGTGCTGATGCCTAGAATGGGGGTTGGCAAACAATGACCCACAAGCTGAACCCAGGCCTGTTTCTGTAAATTAAATTTTATTTGAACACAGCCACACTTACTCATTTCTGTATTGTTTACTGTTGCTGTCATGCTATGAAGGCAGACCTGAATAGACTCAACGAAGACTGTATGATCTGCCCCCACGTGCCCCCCTCCAAAAAAAAAGCTTAAAGTATTTACTATCTGGGTCTTTATACAAAGTCTGCCAACTCCTGGTCTAGAACAAAAGCAGGGACAGATCCTACTTCAGAAAGCACTCCTTAGTACAACAGATGGGAGTAATACGCGGAGGGAGGCAGGACATGGGCCAGATTCAGCTGTGTGACATCAGTCTCCTGGGCGCAGATGTAGATATATCTGTAGTGGCAGCAAGCTATTCCCAACTAAACTGAATATACAGAATTCCCAGTGTCACCCTATCTGGAAAAACACCGCTCCCAACAAGCAACATTGATTAAAGGCCAGTGTTCTCAGCCTGATTCAAACCCTTGCTCTTCTCCCTCATTCTTCCACTAAAATCTACCTTCTCTCCCTCAGGTTCTCTTTTAAAAAGGAAAAAAGTAGAAAATACTATGATCCAAGTGTCACCATGTCAACTGCTGAAGTTACATGCTGAGAACAAGAGTCTTGGCCTATTTGTGGAATATTGGGAAAAAGGCGGCGAGGCAGGCATTTTAAGTTAATGAATCTTAAATCTAAATTTAAGATCTCAAGGAGCCACTAATTATTTCAAAACAAAAAATAAATTTTAGTCCATCAATTAAAATTAAGCTCTATTGGTGGCCTGGGAAATTATACATATGGTAGTGGTGATATATATATATTTTAACATTTTCCCGAAATGGTATAAAAACAAATACTTCAGCATATCCAAAGTGCTCAATTCCAGGTGGCTACACAAAAGTCATTATTTCAGAAATGAAAGAGTTCCACAGACACATCATGCACACATTCCCAACAGTCTAAGACACAGTGTTCCCCACGGGTTTCATTTAGCAGCTTGTCTTGCCAATAACATGTTCAATACAGGAATGTGGAGTTAACACAGGATTCAAATAAGCAGCTAAACTGACCTGAGATGTCTGTATCTGTATCTGTGGCCTCTATTCACTAGATGCCCTTAAGTAGTTTTGGCAACCAGATGTCTCTAGATACTGCCAAATAGCCTTCGGGGGCAAAATTGCCTCATTTGAGAACCAACAGTCCAAATGAATTAAATTTCTTTAAAAAATGTTTTTAACACATTTAATGGTAGGTATTCCTTTCCAAGTCAATTGTTTTATAGACATATTGGGTGTCCGAGCTGGAAGGAACCTTGGAAACCATGTGGTCCAAATGATACATATTACAAGTGAGAAAAATAAGGCCCACAGAGGGCCACTGGGACAACTGGGAGCAGAAGAGAGACAGGAACCCATGACCCCCAGTTTCAGGTCAGGACACTAGGAGCACCAAAGAGCCGACTCATTTCCACAAGCGCTTTACTAAGCATCTCTTAGTATCTTTCAAAAGGCACTCAATTTTTAATTTGATGAAGTTCATTTTATCAATGTGGTATTTTATGGACCGTGCTTTCGGTGTAGTACCTAAAACATGTTTGCCCAACTCAAGGCCACAAAGATTTTTCTCCTGTTTTTGTCTTAAAGTTTCATCATCTTAGGTTTTGCATTTAGGTCTATGATTCATTTTGACTTAGTTTTTGTATACAGTGCAAGATACAGACTGAAGTTCATTTGCTTGTGTATTGTGCCAGCATTATTTTCCTTTCTCAACGAATTGCCTTCGCACTGTTAAAACTCAGCTGTCCATGAACTCACTGGCTTATTTCTGGACTCCTCTATTCCACTGACCTACTTCTCTATCTTTACACCAATACTACACTGCTCGGATCACTTTAGCTTTATAATGAATTGTGATACCCGGCAGTATTAGCTCTCCAACTTTGTTCTTTTTCAAAGTTGTTTTAGGTATTCTAGGTCCTTGCCATTTCTACATGAGTTTTAGAATCAGTTTGTCAATTTCTACAAAAAAAGCCTGCTAAGATTTTGACGGGGACTGCACTGAATCAACAGATTGATTTGCGGAGAGCTATCACCTTAGCAACAACGAGTCTTCCGACCCATGCACAAAGAATACGTCCCCATTTATCTAAATACTCTTTAATTTTGGTCAGCAATGCTGTGTAGTTTTCAGTATTTCATACATGTTACTACTGTCAATGGTACTGGTTTTGTCAAGTTTCAATTTCTGTTTGCTGCAGTATAAAGAAGTACAACTAATATTTATATATTAATCCTGCGTCCCACAACTTTACTAAACTTACTAGCTCTAGTGGTTTCATAGATCCCATCAGATTTTTCTAAACAGTCATGTTTGCCTCCCCGCAAAAGAGACACTTTTCCTTCTTCCTTTCCACTGGAGATGTCTTCAATTTCTTTTTCTTGCTTGACTGCACTGGCTAGAAACTCCAGCACTTTGTGCAGCAGCAAAGGTGTGCGCAGACAACCTTCTCTTGTTTCTGGTCTTAGGAAGAAATCACTAGGTTTTCCACCATTAAAACTACATCATTGTAGTTTTTTCAGAGCTGCCCTTTATTGGGTTGAAGAAGTTCCTTCCTAATCCTAATTTGCTCAGTTACTACCTGGAATGGAGTCAAATGCTTTTTTCTTTTTGCATTTATTGAGATGATCACATGATTTGTCTTTTTAGTTGGTTAACAGAGAGGATTACACTGATTGCTTTTTAAATGTTAAATTAACTTTACATTCCTGGAATAAACTCCACTTGATTATGATCTATTATATTTTTAAAGTAAAATGTTACATTCAGTTTCCGACAATTTGTCTAGAAGACTAACACGTATGCTCATGCGGAATATTTCTGTGTAGTCTTCTTTTCTCAATGTCTGTGTCTGGTTTGAGTATAAGGGCTATACTGGCCTCACAAAGTAAATTAGGAAGTCTTCTCTCCTCTGTAATTTTCTAAAAGTGTTTATGTAGAACTGGTATAATTTATTCCTTAAATATTTAGTAGAATTCACTTGTGAAGTCATTGGGGCCTACACGGTTTTTTGGTAGAAATATTTAAATCACAAATTCAATTTCTTTTATAGATACATGGCCACTCAGGATATTTCTTCTTGAATGAAGTTTATTTAGTAGTATAAGTCTTCTGAGAAATTTGTCCATTTCATCTCTGTTTAAGATTTACAGGCATAAAATGGTTCATAATCTCTTATTTTCCTTTTAGTATCTGTTGAATCTGTAATGATGTCACCTCTGTCATTCCTGATACTAACCAGCCTGGTTAGAACTTTATCAATTTTATTGATCATTTCAAAGAACCAGTTTGGGTTTCACTGATTTTGTCTATTATTTTTATGTTTTCTATACATTAATTTCCACATTGGTCTTTACCATTTCCTGTCTTCTAATTACTTTGGTTTAACTTGCTCTTTTTCTAATTTCTTAAAGTAGAAGTGGACATCATTAATTTGAGATCTTCTTTTCCCCTAATATAGGCACTCAGTGCTATAAATTTCCCTTTAAATACTACGTTAGTGAAATCTCATGAATTCTGATAGGTTGTATTTTCCTTTGCATTCAGTACCAAATAATTTCCTTTTAATCTCTCCTTTGAATTGTGTTATTTAGTTACCAAGTATTAGTAAATTTTCCACAGTTGCCTGTTAGTATTTTCTAATTTAACTCCTTTGAGATCAGAGAGCACAGGATCTCAATCCTTTTAAATTATGGAGACTTGTTTTATGGCCCAAAATACGGTTCATCGTGGAAAATGTTCTGTGTACACTTCAGACGAATTGAGAAGAATATTCTGCTGTTGTTAGGTGAATTAGGTCAACTGGTTGACATGTACTGTACAAGGCGACTATATCTTTGGAATTTTCAATACTCAGGAAAGAGTACTGAAATATACAGCTAAAATTGCACACTTGACTGTTTCTCCTTGGGAGTTCTATCAGTTTTTGTTTCATGTATTTTTGAAATTCTGTTTTTAGAGGCACAAATGTTTAGAATTGTTATGTTCTCTTGATTAACTGATCCTTTATCATTATGTAATGGCATCCTTTATCCCTAGAAATAGCCTTTGTTCTGAAGAAGTCTATTTTGTCTAATGTTAATATAGCCACTCTATCTTTCTTTTGACTGTTGTCAGTATATCTTTTTCCATCCTTCACTTTTATCCTATTTGTATCTTTATATTTAAAATATGTTTCTTATAGGCAAGGATATAGTTCAATCTTGCTTTTTTATCCAATCTGATAATCTCTGCCTTTTAACTGATGTGTTTAGACCATTTATATTTGATGCGATTACTAACATGGTTAGGTTTAAGTCAATTATTTTACAATTTGTTTCCATCCATCCTGTGTTCTTTTTTCCCCCCTTTTTTAGGCCTTCTTTTGAATTAAATGAGTTATTTTCTGATTTTACTTTATTTCTTTTGATGGCTTATTACTTATAACCTTTTATAGTATACATGTTTTTAACTTACCATGGTCTGCCTTCAAATGATATTATACCACTTCACATACAGTGTAAGAGACTTACAGTGGTACAATACCTAGTATCATGTCTTGCCCACCTAGCTCTCTGTACCTAGACACCATCTTTTTATTAAAATGGGAAAGAAGTATTCAAAACATGTAAAAGGAAGAGTAGCAACAAACTGAGACCTTCTCCTTGGCTTCATTTAAAGAGATAAATAAAAACTGAGGAGGAAATAGATGTTTAAAATTTAAAACTACAACTATACCACCTGGGTTCAAATCCTAGCTCTGCCACTTACATATTGTATAACATAAAGCAAGATGGTTAGCCTTCCTGTTTCTCAGTTTTCACCTCTTTAAAATGAAGGTAACAACAGTACCTACTTCACCAGATTATTATAACGATTCAATGAGTTAATACAGGTAAAATGCTTAGAACAGCACCAAGCAACTATTAAATGCTTCAAATACAGAGGCTACCTTGGAGATATTGTGGGTTCAGTTCCAGACTACTGCAATAAACCAAATATTGCAATAAAGCAAGTCACACCAATTTTGGTTTTCCAGTGCATATAAATGTTTACACTACACTGTGATCTATTTAGTGTATAATAGCATTATTCCTAAAAATGCACATACCTTACTTTAAAAATACTTTATTTCTAAATCATGCTAACCACCATCTGAGCCTTCGGCACGTCATAATCTTTTTTGCTGGTGGAGGGTCTTGTCTCAATGCTGATGGCTCCTGACTAATCAGGGTGGTGGCTGCTGAAGGTTGGGGTGGCTGTGGCAATTTCTTAAAATTAGATGATTATGAAGCTTGCCACATCGATTGACTCTTCCTTTTACAAATGATTTCTCTATAACATGCAATGCTGTTTGACAGCATTTTACCCACAGAATTTCTTTCAAAAATTGGAGTCAATCCTCTCAAACACTGCTTTATCAACTAAATGCTTTGTTGTCATTTCAACAATTGTCACAGCATCTTCACCAGGAATAAATTCCATATCAAGAAAACACTCTTTGCTCATCTATAAGAAGCAACTCCTCAACTGCTCAAGTTTTATCCTGAGATTGCAGCAATGCAGTCACATCTTTAGGCTCTACTTCTATTTCGAGATCTCTTGCTACTTCCACCACAGCTGCAGTCACTTCCTCCACTGAAGTCCTGAACCCCTCAAAGTCATCCATGAGGGTTGGAATCAACTTCTTCCAAACTCCTGTTCATTGATATTTTGACCTCCTCCCATGAACCATGGACGTTCTGAATGGCATCAAGCATGGTGAATCCTTTCCAGAAGATTTTTAATTTACTTTGCCCAAATCCATCAGAGGAATCACTATCTGGGGCAACTATAGCCTCACAAAATGACTTTTTTAAATAATAAGACTTGAAAGTCAGAATTACTTCTTGATCCATGGGCTACAGAATGGATGTTGTGCTAGCAGGCATGAAACAACGTTAATCTCTTTGTACATCTCCACCAGTGCTGTTGAGTAACCAGGTGTACTGCCAATGAGCGGTATTACTTTGAAAGGAATCTTATTTTCCCTGAGCAGTAGGTCTCAACAGTGGACTTAAAATATTCAGTAAAACATGTTGTTGACAGATGTGCCATCTTCCAAGCTTTGTTGTTACATTTGTAGAACACAGGCAGAATGGACTTAGCTTAATTCTTAGGATTTCTGGAATGCTAAACGAGCACTGGCTTCAACTTAAGTCACCAGATACATTAGCCCAAACAAAAGAGTCAGCCTGTCCTTTATAGCTTTGAAGCCAGGCACTAACTTCTCCTCTCTGGCTGTGAAAGTCCTAGATGGCATTTTCTTCCAATAAAAGGCTATTTTCTCTACACTGAGAATCTGTTGTTTAATGTAGCCACCTTCATTCAAGATCTTAGCGAGACCTTCTGGATAACTTGCTGCAACTTTTCCATAAGTACCTGCTGCTTCACTTTGCACTCTTATGATATGGAGATGGCGTCTTTCCTTAAACCTCATGAACTAATCTCTTAGCTTCAAACTTTTCTTCTGCAGCTTCCTCACCCCTGTCAGTCTTCACAGAATTGAACAGCTAGGGCCTTGCCCTGGATCAGGCTTTGGCTGGAGAGAATACTGTAGCTGGTTTGATCTTCTGTCCAAGACACTAAAACTTTCTCCATTACCAGCAATAAGGCTGTTTTGTTTTCTTATCATTCATGTGTTCACTGGAGTAGCACTTAATTTCACTCAGGAACTTTTTTTAGCATTTACAACTTGGCTAACTGTTTGGTGCAAGAGGTCTAACTTTCAGCCTGCCTTGACTTTCAACATGCCTTCCACACTAAGCTTAATCATTTCCAGCTTTTGATTTAGAGTGAGAGATGTGCAGCTCTCCCGTTCCTTTAAACACTTATGAAACCACTGTAGGGTTATTAATTGGCCTAATTTCAATATCCTGTCTCAGAATAGGGAGGCCCTAGGAGGGGGATGGGGGGATCAGCCAGTTGGTGGAGCAGTCAGAACACACACATTTATTAAGTTCAGTCGTATACTGATAAGGTGCATGGCGCTCCAGAACAATTACAACAGTAACATCAAAGATCACTACTGACAGATCACGGTAACAAATATTTTAATGAAAAAGCTTGAAATATTGTGAGAATTACTACTGGAGTGCGACACCAGAGACACGAGGTGAGCGAATGCTGTTGGAAAAATGGCACCAACAGACTTGCTCAATGCAGGGCTGCCCCCAAACCTGCAGTTTGTTAAAAAAAAAAAAAAAAAAAGTATCTGCGAAGTGCAATAAAGCAAAGTACAATATAACAAGGTATGCCTGTCAATACAGTAAGTCCTATTATTCACTATGAATAAGACAGTATCTCTTGATGCCCTATACACGACTGAAAACAACTTGCTTAGCCAGCGTACACACTGGGTTGCACTACTCTAAATGAATCTGTAAGCAAATGAACTCCTTAAGCTCTTTCAGTTGCAAGAAATTCATTCCAATTACCCCCAAAGAGCATTTTATATATGATGCTACTTATTGAACATTTGTTATGTGATTAGTACTGTTTTAAAGGTTTGTATGTGTCATCTCATTTAATCCTCACATCAACCCCATGAGGAAAGGTATTATTTATGATGCTTATTTTTTTTACAGATGAGAAAAGAGACAGAGCAGTTAAAACAACCTGCCCAAGGTTACAAAGCTAGTAAAAGACAGAGCCAGAATTCTACCGCCAAAAGTCTGACACCAAAGCCTGCACTCTTTCCTGGGAAAAAACTGGATGTGGTCTCAAGAAGGACAGGAGCCACAGAAATATTAATGGAAGAAGAGCATCCACAGAGCCAGAAAGCAGAAGCTCCAATCTCATGCTCTATGCCTGTCTCTCTCTCGCCACATGGCTTCTTGCTTACTATTTGGTGCTTCTCTCGACACAGACGCCCTATTCTTTTCTGGTTACCAACTGGACCCCTCTAGTCCTTTATCATTTCTGTTAACTCACAGCTTCTGCTTATACTTACTTTCCAGTCTCCTAAACTTTAGTTTTACAGGATAGCACACTAATGCATCCTTCCAGTGTCAGCTCCCATAGCTCAATGGCAAATTAACTCCACATTTCCTGTAAAGAGCTGTAATTCCCTCCCTCTGCCCCAGACAATCCTAGGTTGCTAGTTGATTTACAGACTGGCTGGCAACCCTCAGGTCAAATGCCCACTCCTGGATCAATCAGTTGTAATATAGTTATACATGGTTAAAAACATAGCTATTGAGATCTATTTCTCTGCAATGTACTATGGAAAAAGCAGACTTCCTCCAAAGGAACTGCAGGCACACCAGGATTACAGAACACAAGTCTAGGGCACTGAGTCAGCTAAGTTACCATTAATCTGGGGCTTAAAAGTCTTGTCAGTATTTCTAATCTATTTAGTTATAGTAATTAAGCAGTTACAAATACAAATTTTGGTTGCTATTAAGGAGATCATATAATTTACAGTGTCACACAAGTAAGACATGGGTCACAGGCCCAGCTGTTGTTAAGTCAAGGGTGGCCAAACTGTATCAACAGTCCTACAGCTGAGAGAAGGAAAACCCACCGTCGTCTATAATTTTGCGTTTTGCTCAGAGACAGAAGTAGTAAACGTCAGTAACCCTGCCCACTCCTATGCCTGTGTCTGTTGGGCCACACTGAACTGAAGCAGATGAGGGGGCTCTGCGTGCTGACACCATCACTACAGCCAATGCACAGCTGCCCACCCTCTTTAAACAAGTGCAGCACAGAAGGCTTCAACAGGACTGCTAGTTCCCTGAAGTTCAAATCTTCAAAACTACTTCTTTAAAAATCTTTCTGCAGAAGAGTTCTCACCCTACAACTTTTTGCTTTCTTAATGACAGAGGAAAGCTTTGAATTGAAAACCTTCTGCTACAAAATTAGCTAAGACCAAGTACTAGGGACAGAGAAGAAAAAGTAAACCTGAAGCTTATTAATGCTGCTTTCCTATCAACGTCATTTTCAGTCTTCTTGTTGGGAAGATTACCTAATATATATATAACTAAACGTCACTTTCCCTTTTTTAAAAGAAGACTGGTTCTAAACAGTTTGGATTTTTCTTTCAATCTTCATTTGTAAACTATCAATTTACAGCTTCAAGAAGAAAGGAAATAGAGTGAGAAGCTAGAAGTTAGTATGTACTATCCTTTAAATTTTAACCTGCTTTACTTCTAAGGACTGAATAATCTGGTCTTGTTTTATCAAATGTAACTGTATTTCCTGTTCCATCCTTCCCCCACCCCCCAAAGAAATCCCCTTCAATCCAAAGCATGACAAAAAGACTAATTTCCGTTGCTGTATCTTCATTAATGCTGTTCCTCAATATTTATGTTCTTACCACCTGAATGAAACACATTCCTTAAGGACCACTCCTGCCCTCACTGAACCTCCCTCCTCTCCTGCAAACTGCTCTTCAATAATATGACACTTAACTACATATGAACTTGTATTATTTACTGTGGTTTCACACATAAGATTTCCTCTCACCAAGAAGATATGAACAGCAAGTGCAAGATCTAAGACTTATTCTTCTATGATAATATTCATAAGTACTGGGCTCACAGAAAACACTCAAAGATATTGTTGACGAAAAGAAGCAAGTCAAAATCAGAATTTCTTATTCATAAGATATCCCCCAAACATTTCTCCTTTAGTAGACTTACCCCTGTACCCACATCTTTAAGTGGCAGGATCTGAACGACACAGACCTACAGAAAAATATATCCACAAGTCCAAACTGTAAAAGAAAAGTAGCAGAGGTTATCCTAGTGACAATTTACAGAATAAAAGCTTTGTCAATCACACCTAAAATACATACTAATTCCCTGCCCACAAAACCCTAAAATCTATGAAGATTTCATCACATTTATAGAAAGCAGCTAAAAAGTAGCAACAGAAAACTTACAGATTTGTCATGTTAAGCTAATTCCACAAGGCTAGAAAAGTTCTAGTCAAACCCTGAGAAATCTAAATCAGGACTGGAAGAAGTCTAACAAATAATTTACTCCAGTAACCCTAGAGACACAAGAGAGTCACCCCAGATACAAGAGAAGCCAGGCTGTGATTGTACACTTGATCTTCAAGGTCCTGAAAGGAGGAAGAGTGAAGACCTAATCCAGCTAAGTACTTCGCTTACACGTTCACATTTAATCCTTATATAAGAAGACACTCTCATGCCCATTTTACAAATAGGGAAGCTGAATGCTAAAGAAATTAAGTAACTTGTCCAAATTCATACAAACTTCAGGCAGAGGATTAAAATCACTATCTATATTGCAAAAAATTATTTTAAATTTAATTAAGTAAATTATTTGACTGATTTCCAAGACTACTAAGATGCATTATTTAAGGCAACATCAAATCATAGTTTTGACATTCACATTCCTTTTACTGCAAAATTGTTTAAGATATATATTTAACAGGAAAATCTGATAATTTTTAGACTAGATCCAACCAAAATCCATAGCCATATTCATGTTTCTCAAACAAGCACATCTGAGTATACCATTCATTTCTGGCTCAAAAAACCATCAGTGGCATTTAACTTTATGACAACTGGCTAACCACTTGGAGAAAAAGACAAAAATTAGATCTTTCATTAAAATAAATAGGATGAATTAAAGATGCAATACATTTAAGGCATAAAAATACTAGAAGTAAACACAGGTGAATTTTTTTTTTTAATGTTGGCATACGAAAGTCTTTCTAGGACTGACAGTAGAAACAGCAACAGTACAAAAGACTGAAAATTTGACTAAAAAAAACATAAGACACATAGAGACAGTAAAACAAATATTTCATCAATTCTAGGATGAATATTTTCTCACCATTTAACATCTCTGATATCAGGATGCCTCTTAAAATTAAATGTCATGGTTTAACTGACAGTATATTTCTATCCTTAATTGTACATAAAATTGTTTATCTTACAATTGAAATCAACTTAGATTTAATAAAATAAGTTAGGTGACAAAAAATAAAATAGGGAAAAGATCTACAACAAACAACAAAGGCAATATTCTTCATACATGAAGAGCTTTTGTAAGTTATTAATGTTAAAAGGGTGCTTCAACTACACTAGTTATGTTTCATTTCCTAAGTTGAAGTTAACTGTATTGATCTTTATGTACTTTTTTGTTTACTGATTTATTTCCTCAAAAGATTTTTAAAAGACTGAGCAATAAGAATATGAGTAAATGATATGAAAAGGAAATTGCAGCACAAATGTCCAAAAACATGGAAATATAAATTTCACTGAAAATGTTTAAATATGCAAATTAAAACAAGGAGAATTTATTACACAACAGGTCAATATATATGTTTTTCACACTAATCACCAAGTCATTAAGAGCATAGAGAAATAAACAATTATATACCATGGGCAAGAATGCAAATGTACTTGACCTCCAAACAAGCAATCCACCCTCTCTTTAGAAATTCAAAAAAAAGAAATGATCAGAAAAGTATAGAAAGACCTATTAAAAAAAAAAAAGACATCAACTCTATCATTGTTTACAACATGTAAGTTAAAAACAACCTAAATGTCCCAAGAGTGGCTTAAATTATGATACACACAAAGTGATACAGCGCAGTCATCAAATATGAAGGTAAAGAGAAAACTGTCTTTGGAAGTGATATTAAGTATCCTTGGAAGCATAAAGATTTTTCATATGAGCATCAAATTTTTTAAAACTTCTTTTTTCTTTTTTACTAGCTTAGTGTGTTTTACTTTTCTTAATTAAGATATGCATAAATACGAAAATGTATTTATGAATTTTTACTATGTAGACACCCATGTAACCAGCAAGCACATGAAGATACAGAGCACTTGAGCACTCCAGAAGTCTTGCTCCTCTAGTTCCAACCCCCAACCACTATTCTGACTTCCATCAACACAGATGAGTTTGACCTTTCCCTGAGCTTCAAAAAAAGAGAATCACACAGTATATACTCTTTCATGTCCAGTTTCTCTTGCTCAACATTTGTTTGTGATATTCACCCACATTTGCTGAGTACAGTAGTTCTTTCTTTTTCACTGATGTATATAGTATTCCAGTGTAGGGCATAACACAGATTATTTCTCCACTTTCCTGCTGATGGACAGTTGGGTTGCCTCCAGTTGGAAGATATTATGACAAAAAACCCTGTGTTTTTTCAGATTTCATTACTTACTAGTATTGCTTAGTCTTATATATTTGTATTAATAAAACAAAAAGGATCAAACAACCCAGAAAAATACAGTAAAGAATAAAACTTTTGGTATCTCAACT
This sequence comes from Camelus ferus, assembly GCF_009834535.1. Lineage (NCBI taxonomy): Eukaryota > Metazoa > Chordata > Mammalia > Artiodactyla > Camelidae > Camelus > Camelus ferus. Next base: position 5,311,162 of record NC_045716.1, read on the forward strand.
CATAGACCACTACCACTTTCATTTTGAGATTTATGTTTTACATAACTCAAAGTATGTCATAAATGCTGTTTTTTCCTAAATCAACCTCTTTTCCATTATTTTCTCCCTTGTTTCTCTCCCTCTCCTTCTTACCTCTGCCCAAACAGGTACAAACTTTTACATTTGGTGTGCATCATTTCCCAACCTTATAAGATCACTTACACACACACACATACAGAGTTTTCACTGTTTTATAAAGATGGGATATTTTATTTATTCCTCTGAATCTTGCTTTCCTCAATTAAATATAGTGGCAATGTCCTCATATCACTGATTATTTTTGTCATGTCTTGTTTTTTTTTTTAACAGCTTTGAGATATAATTCACATACCATACAATTCACCCATTTAAAGCATAAAACCCGTACCCTTTAGACCTCCCCATTCCCTACCCTCAACCTCAAGCAACCACTAATCTACTTCCTATCTCTACAGATTTCCCTGCTCTGCTCATTTCATATGAATGGAATCATGTAATATGTGACCTTCTGTGACTGCTTCTTTTCCCTAGCACAACGTCTTCAAGATTTACTGATTACGTAGAATGTACCAGTACCTTACTCCTTTTAAGAGCTAAATACCAATCCACTGTATGGCTATACCATATTTTGTTTATCCACTTGTTGGGGTATGGACATTTGGGTTATTTCTACTTTTTACCTATTATGAATAATGCTGCTATAAATATTCACGAACAATTTTTGTGGGGACATGTTTTCATTTCCCTTAGGTATCTATCTGGGAAAGGAATTGCTCGGTCATATGCTAACTCTACGTTTAATCACCTGAAGAACTGCCATACTGTCTTTCAAAGTAGCTCTATAATTTTACATTCCTATCAGTGTATGATGGATCCAATTTCTCAACGTACTTGTCTATACTTGTTCTCGTCTAACTTTTTGATTTGAGCCATTCGAGCAGTGTGAAGGGGTATCTCATTATGGTTGATTGCATTTCCCTTAAAGCTAATGATTTTGAGCATCTTTTCATGTGCTTATTGTATATCTTCTTTGAGAAATGCCTATTCAGATCCTCTGCCCATTCTTAAATTGGACTGCATTTTTATTATTGAGTTGTTAAGAGTTCTTAATATATTCTGGATGCAAGTCTTTTACTTCAAGATATTTGATTTGCAAGTATTTTCTCTCGTTCTGTGGGTTGTCTTTTCAGTTTCTTGATGGTGTCCTTTGAAGCACAAGTTTTAAATTTTGATGAAATTCAATTTAGCTCATTTTTGTTTTGTTGTTCCTGTTTTTGGTGCCGTATCTAAGAATCCCTTGCCTATTCCAAGGTCATGAAATTTTATCCCTATGCTTTCTTCTGTAAGTCCATGTCTTTTGATGCACATATATATTGACTTTCACTGCTACACCAAGAAGTAAAACTGATGGATCATAGGGCAGACACATGTAGAGCTTTAGACGCAATTTTCCAAAGTGTCTGTACCAATTTTCAAACCCACCTAAAATGTATGTATGTCCCAAGTGCTCTTCATTTTTGTCAACACAGTATTTTCAGACTTTTTCATTAACACCATTTCTGGTGGGTATGTAGTGGCATCACATGATAATTTTCAGAAAATTGCAAATTAAAACTATGTGTGAGTACATTTTCACCTTGGCCACATGGACAAATTCATTTTATAAATGCCTGTTCTGGTCTTTTGCCCATGTGTTTTAAAACTGGGTTGCCTGTGTTTTTTTATTTTTATTATTGGCTTGTAGAGTTTTCATATACTCTGGATACAAGTCCTCTGTCAGATGTATTGCTGTCACTTTCTCCACTGTGTCACTTGCCTTTTCATTCTCTTAATAGTATCCTTTGATGAGCAGGAGTTCTTATTTAATGAAGAACTAACTTATCAGTCCTGTCTTTTCTGTTTCTTATTGTGTCCTGTTTTAAAAAACCTCTGCCTACCATGGGGTCATGTAGATATTTTTCTATGATTTCTTCTAGAAACTTTATTTTTCACCTTACGCATTACATACATTTCCTTCAAGGAGCACATAATCCCTAAGTTACAAAACTATTTCAGAGAAGAGAAAAAAAGGGAAAGCTTCCCAACTCATTTTAGGAAGCCAGCCTAACTCTGAAGTCAAAATACATACATATAAATCCAATAAATTTATCTACTGATAAAAGTAGATTAAACGAACAAACAAAACTCTTCAGGCAATGGCAAGTCAAGTTCAGCAGGGAGAGGGGGAAGAAAAAAACCAATGCAGCACAGCTACATGGAGTTGTACACAGCAAAGCAAACAGGAGATAATCTGTTAATGTAATACATCCTATTAGCAGATTAAAGGAGAAAATACATATGATCATCTCTGCCAGTACAGAACACCTGATAAAATATGATACTAAGAGAAAAAAAACTCTTACAAAACTAAGAGTAGAAGGTATTTCTTGATCTTTTACAGTTATATTCAAAAATTTATCTTTTACAGTTATATTATCAAAAATTTCCCCCATTTAAGGTGGGGGAAATAGGGAGAGGCTGGTAAAAGGGCAGTACAAACTTTGTTGTAAGACGAAAAAGTCTGAGGATCAATGTATAATATGGTAACTACTGTTGACAATACTGTATTGTATAACTGAAATTTGCTTAAAAGGTAGAACTTAAGTGTTCTGACCACACCCCCCCAAAACCAGGCAACTATATGAGGTGATGAGTGTATTAATTAACTCAATGGTGGGGGTGGGGGGGATCCTTTCATTATGTATGTATCAAACCATCATGTTGTGCACTTTAAATATCTTACAACTTTGTCAATTATATTTCAATAAAGCAGAAAAAATACATTGAATAACACCTATTATGTACTCTCTTTTCTGCACAATATTCCTTATTAATTTTTATGTGTGTGTATAATTTAGTCACATGTTAGTTAAATACAAATGTAAGCAAAGCATATATTTTTGTTTTTTTTTATAGCTGTATTCCTAGCACCAGAAATGTTCCTGACACACAGAAAACTCTCCATGACTTTTTAAAAATGAATATACAAAAGAATGATTTCTAAATTATAGTACTTTCTTTTGGCATTTCTCTAGAAATAAGCAGTTATGTAGGCCAAGTTTGTAAATTTAAAAATATATATAATATACATAGACATACATACTTATGTATGAAAGTAGTTCTGATAAGATTAATAAAATAACCCTACCTGATTAAAAACAAAAACAACCGGTAGTAAGATAGCACACTTGATGAGATTTTAAAGGTATTCCTATTAAAGTCAGGAACATGAAATTCAGAATCACCTATCTCAAATGAGCCCTCAGTGCTGCCTGGCATCGCACTGTATTTCCCTATTCTGTTCTACTCTATTCACTTTTCTACTCTCTAATGGACGACTATGTCATGTACTTTTCCCTCTTGTCAAACCTCCAATACATACTCCCATTTTTCCTTACCCTCAGCTAGTGATCTTGCTTTCTATGCACTAACAGAAAACCTCAGATGAGAACTTCCTCAAGCCTCCACCATTATGTCTCTGTCCATATATTCTCTTCTTCTCTCTCATAGATAAACTCTCCCTACTCCTAATAAAGCAATAGCTAATCCTTCCACCTGGGCACAGACTGAGGTCAGCAAACCACAGCCCGTGCTGTCCATGGCTGCTTTCATGCTGCAAAAGCAGAGATAGGTGGTAGTAACAGACCGTGTTGCCCACAAAGCCTAAGGTGCTTACTATCCAGCCCTTTAAAGAAAAAACTGGCTGACCCTTGCACTAGATGGTCTCTCCTCTCATCTAATGCGGACACATCTCATAAAATGTAGTAGGCTGAACGGGCCCACTAAGTCCCATGCATGAGAAATGAAGTAAGAGCCACACAAGACACATTCAACATCAGGGACATATCGAATATACTGATGACAAAGAAAAGCTCTTAACAGGGACAGGTCACATTTAAAGGATGAAGACTACAGGGCAGTAAGTCTTTTCAACAACCACTTGAGGCTAGAAAATGATAGTACAATTCCTCAAATTTTGAGGGGAAAATTATTTCACCTTCGAATTCTACACCCAGACTAGCCAAACTATCAACCAGGTGTCAGGGGAGGAGAGAGAGATTTTCAGCAACACAAACATCTCAAAAATTTCACCTCCTCACATACTTGGTCCTTGAAAATTACTGAGGGATGTATTTCACTAAAACAAGGGTGTAAATTGAGAAGGAAGAAGACATGGATCCAGAGACCACAAGCTCTAACACAGGGAGAAGGCAAAGGGAATTCTCAGAATCATGAAGAGAAATCACAACCTAAAGCTAAGCAGAGTGGAGAGCCAGAGTGCAGATCTGTGCAAAAGGACAGACAGACCTGGGGCTCTTCCAATCAAAAAAACCCCGAATGATCAACTACCTGATGTGTTTGAACATACTGGGACAGTTTCTAGAAAAAATTAGAGAAAAACAGGAAACTAAACAAAAAGAAAAGATTTTAATTCCAAGAAATATAATCATAGTACACTGATTGTAAGGTTCACTGGCAAGCATATTTACAAAGTCATAATAACATAAATAATGAATACTGATGTAACCAACAGAGTAACTATACTGGAAGATACAGGGAGAGTAAGTTCAGGGGGCATAAGAACTCTAACGTATGGACTCCTCGTCCACAGCAGGAAGCCAACAGATAATGTCTAAAATTGAAAAACAAGTAATACCTTAAAATATGGAAGTAAGTATCAGCAGCAACAGCTAAAAGTATCCAAAATGACTGCTCCAAGAGTAGGACCTGGCAGGGAGAGTCATACAGGGGAGTAGTGTGTTTCACTCTAAGTCTTAAAGTGCAATTTTCCTTTTAACTGCACAATTATATTATCTAAAGTAAAAAAAAAAAAAAAAAGTGTTTTTTTAAAAAACTAGTAGTTTTTGTATCATTTAATGCCAATTAATTCACTCACCCCATAAATATTATCTGGGCATTGACTATGTGCCAGGTGCTTTTTTCTAGGTGCCAGGAATAAATACAGCAGTGAACAAAATCAAGTCCTTGCCCTCATTAAGCTTACAATCAGAGGGATGCAAATAACAAATAAATTAATGTATGCTACAATGTCAGATAAATTAATGTTGTGAAGAAAAACAAAGTGAGGGTAGAGTGTGATGGGGACGCTATTCAGGTAGAGTTTTCAGAAAAGAACTCTCCAAGAATCAGCAAAAGGGAAATCAACCTAAAAAGGAAAACCTGTTTTGAGAAAGGCCTTGGAAGTAAAATACAGAAAGGTATCAAGCTGGAGGTGAGAGTTTCACTCCAAAGCCATGTATCACTCAAAAGCCAGACCAAAGTTCCCCAGTGACATACATAAACTGCCAGCACCCTCAACCTAAGTCCTGTGAATACTGCTGCTTACCGCTTCCTAGATCCCTAACTAGCCATTACTTATTAGAGTGACTGGCTACATTTATACTCAAACTTTTTTCTTTCCATAGAACAGGTGGATGTCACACATTTCAAATTCCAGTGTTTTTATTCCTATTATGTAGTTAAGAGTTTTCCTAAATCAAGTTCAGGACATTAATCAAGAAAGATTCCAAATTAACTCCAAGTTACTGGAATCTATCACATCCAGTCTTCATTTTTTCACAAAAGAGAAACCCTAAACCAACTGGAATAAGACACATTCAAAGAAACAGCTTAGAGGGTAATGCAATACGTTTCTTCAAGAAACCTCACTCGGGCTGAGGCAGAGTTTCAGGCTATTTGAATTATCTTTCTGCTGAAAATCGAGTAACTGAAAAAATGTAGTAGTCAAATTAGAGCAACAATTTTATTCCAAATACAGATGTTACTAATTAAAAAACCTCATATTCAAAAAATAGGATTGATTTTAATACAGTTTATTCTCAAAACACACCATTAAAAGTAAATCCAAACTGTCTTTTTTATATAGCAAAAAAAAAAAAAGCAATACTTCTAGATTTGAATTAGGTTTTTAAGTTTAACTCAGAAAGAAATTAAATTCAATTAATGAAATCTCAATTGATGGTTGGGTTTAAAGTTTAAAAGCTATCTAGAAACTTCTGGAAAAGTAGACTAGAAGCTGTACTGTGTGCTGAACTCTCACTAGCTGTTGAGGCTCTTCCCATCTCACTCCCAGGCCGGGCATCGCGTTATACTGAGAGCTACAACCTGAGCTTGGGGGCGTTCCTTGCTTATTGGGGTGTGCTTACATCGCCAAACCAGTTTTCTTAACCAAAATGGAGACAATAATGCCCACATAGGGTCACTGTTAGCTGCTGCACTCCCGTAAATAAGAAGTACCAAAATATTTAAGTGTTAATAACATACATAAAGCAGTTTAGTAATCTGCAAAGAACTACAACAATATTTGCCATATTTTAATTAAAAAAAAAATAAAACCTCAGTCCCACCCCTGAGTATTTTAAAGAGCCATCACTTTCAGTCAAACTTTTCCAATTTTTAGCCCTACTGGTTATCAAATTCTGTGGAAGAACAATACCACATTGGTCTACTCACAAATGCACAGCCAGAAAAAAGATGATTAAAAAAAAACTTACACTAAAAAAGAGAATCAGACTATCTTATAAACAAGTAAGTGTCAGGAGAATATTTTTAGCAAACATTTCATTTAACTATATAAACCAAAAGAATAAAGCTGTTTAACCACAAGTAAACTGTGCATCACGTGACTTTAGGTAGACTGGGGGTTTTTTTGGGTATACTTGGGAACCAGATACCCGATGTATATAAACATCAATATATTTTTAAAACAACTGTCTTTTTTTGTTCACTCAGTAATAATTCCCCCTATTGTTAGAAGGAAAAACACAACAAAATCCTTAACCAAAAAAACTCATCAGAGAAGCTTTTACTTCTTAAACTTTTAAACTAACATTAAACAGTGTTTAGCTGACAATGAAGTTGTAGACTACTTGCCTTCTTATCCTTGAAGCTCCAACAGAGCACAGGCCTGTCTTTTTCTCTGTTGTATCCCCAACAGCTAGGCAACTAACTGGCACCACATAGGAACTCAATAAATAGGTGTAGAATGAATGAATGAATGAATGAACAAAAGACCTGGGCCTCTGGACAAAAGCTTTTTGCAACAGAGCAATTTCACCTATACATATACCCATCATTCACGACAAGCAACTACTGTCTCAACTGTAATGACATAATAAATTGGAAAAAAACCCCAAAACATTAGGTATATGAACACAACAAGTACATTACCCACATGTATAATAAAAGTACACAAAGTAAATGAGTCACAAAGCCAATTTTTTGGTTATAGTTTCTCTCAGGAGATTTTGGTCTGTTCTTCTTGATAATCAAATTATTTATCAGAAAAGCATGCTGCAATCTTGATAACGCAAGCACTATCTTTAAAGTTCTGTTGCAATCTGGAATAATTCAGGCAAAATGAACATTTCCAGAGTCCCACCCTAAGTATTTTGAAGACAAATCCTTAAAGGAACGAAAGGTGGAATAAAATGGAAGAAAGGTAGATCTCACCATTTTAAAATTATTACATTGAATTTTAAAAAGAAAAAACTACGTTTAAATAAATTATATTGAAATTATTTATTCAAAAAGGCATCTTATGTCCTCACATTCGATCTTTAAGCGAGTAAGAGTCATTTTCCAAGTCTTTGAAGCTAGATGATAAACTTTACACCTACAACGCTTGAGTTAGTGGTTCTTTTTATTAAAATAATTTGGGTAAGTTCCTTCATAATTCTAACGTCTACAGCAAGATGCAGCAGGAACAGCAATACACATTAAATGTATGATTCTACAGCACTCGTCTAAGTATAATTATCTGGATGTAACAGGCTTTTACAGCTAGCAAGCTATGATCTATGACTGCAATACTATTCTGCATGGACGAAAAGTTTCCCAAAATTCTGATGGTCATCTTCAAAGAGACTTGAACAAGAGTCGATTTGATAGCGAATACAGAAAAACACAAAAATCAACTCATAAACACTGGCACGAAAACAAAGCACTCTGTAACAACTACAGCGTTAAAAATTTTAAATCCAAGGCACGTAAAAGATAAAGCTCAATTAACTGCTGCCTGTATTTCCTACTTTATGGTCTTAAACGGGGTATCACATATTTTTTTTTAGCGCTTTCTTAAACAGAAATTTCTTGTTTCAATGGCCCCTCCTCCACTGCTACCATCAGCGCCCTTTCTTCCTCCTCCCTCACCCCTCCCAGTTAAAACAAATTAACATTTGTACTAAGGTACCTCCTATCAGCTCGCAGCTTCTTCCCAAACACGCCCACGTACACTGAAACTGGCCTGCGTCTACACAACACATAGCTACAGGAAAAGAGCTTTGAGGGGGGCAGGTGGGGGGATAATTTAGCTCCGCACAGGTTTACGGCTATTTTCCAAATACAGATACCAGCTCATCACTCCTGGCTCGGGTTTCTCCCAAATCACCTCCAAAGCATGGTGTTTATGAGCCTACCTAATGCGATACTGCAATGGAATTCCGGGTATCTGCAGACAGATAGCCCGGCTTTGCAAGTGTTTGATCAGACCCGTGGGGAATCTCTTTTTCCAGTACGCCCGTTCCTAGCGGTACTGCCCCCGACCTCAGGCAGCGTCCCTGGCCCCACGCCCCGCCGCGCGCCCGGCCCGAGGCCGGCGCAGGACCGGTCTCCCCGGGTCCGAGGCCGGCGGGCGACTCGGGCTGCGGGCCGCTCCGCAACAGGTCACCCTGACCGCGAGAGTGCGGGTCCGCAGGCGGCCAGCTCGGCGGCCGGGCTTCGTGGGCGCAGCCGCCAGGGCCGGGGAGGGGGTGTGGCCCCGATCGGCGGGTCCGGGCTCGGGGAGTCCCGGCTCCCGCTCACCTGGAGGGAGAATGAGACGCCGCCGGGCGCCAGGGCAGCGCGGGCGGAGGCCGGGGGCTTCGGCCACCCAGGAGAGGGCGAGGCGAGGCGGGCTCGGGGGGTCGCCGCGCTCCCGGCCTCGGGACATAGACCCGGAGCGGGGACCCCATGGCCTCCTCCTGACGCCGAGAGCGAGCCACCAAGGGAGGCGCGGCCCCAGGTTCCCACACCAGGGCCCCCCCTCCTCTCTCAGCCCAAGCCCCGCAGCCCCCTCCCCGCGCCGAGGACGAGCAGCCCCGGGGCCCGCGGCCAGAAGATCAACACACCGCAGCGCCCGGGCAGCCGCCATTCCCCGCGCCGCCGCCGCTGCGGCTCCGCGCCGCCCCGGGGGCGCAGCGCACCCACCTTCCCTCCCCCGCACCGCCCACCGAGGCTCCGCACCAGGCCCGCGGCCAGAGCACCGACCTGTGCAGCCGCGGCAGACGCCTCGGAGGATGGAAAGACGGCGCCGGCCTCCCGCTCCGCCGCTTTGCCGCCGCCGCCGCCGCCGCCTAGGCTAGCGCTCGGCGACCAGAGCAGTCGGCGTCTCTCATTCAGCGCCGGCCGCCACCGCGGCCGCTCGGGGGAGGGGAGTGAGCTGGATCCTCCCAGTCCGCGCAGGGGGTGGGGGAGGAGAACGGACCGGGCGGGGGCGCGCGCCGAGCGGGCGGGGCGGAGCCGCAGCTCGCGCACCAACCGAGCGCGCTCGCGCGGGTCCCTAGCGTCGCGGCCGCGGGGTCCTCCCGGCGCGCGCCCCCGCCAGCGGCTCTTCTGCCCGGCGGAGCCCAACTGCCGCTGGGGGCCGTGGCGGCGGCGCGCTCCAACAGCCGCAGTCCCTCCGCCCCGCGCCCGCCCGAGGGAGGGGCCGCTACCCGCCAAACCAGGCGGCGGGGAAGGGTAGAGGACTGACAGGTGGGGCCCCCGCGGCAGCCCCGCCACCCCCTACTCGCACCGGGCCCTCCATGGTGAAAACTGCTGTGGTGTTGGTCGCCTTCGACGCCAACACCTCATCTTTGCGGCCAGAGAACAAAGTTTGGAAACGCTTGGCCCCCAGATCAAATATCATGCCCGCGCCAGCCGTGTTTTTAGAAGTCGGTACGCACAAGTGAGGGGGTTCCAAATGTGAAGAGCCACCGCACTGCCGTAGGATCATAAATTATGGTGATCGATACTCTAACACATTAAAATTCGGGAGGTGTCAGAAGTAGGCCTTTGTGTGATGCCCTTGGCTTAATGAGCAAATGACAGAAATTTGGCATCCTGTGGGGCTCAGATGGATGAGTCCCAGGTGAGCAGTATTTTCATGTTCAATACAAGATTCTGAAACATTAAATATTTCCTGTGAATGAAAAAGAAGTGGATTTGGTTAAACGGTGGAAGGGTGTTGTTTCGGTGGGCGCCCTGTATGGTGTGGCACCAGTTGTTGCAGTGTGACTATAAATGGAAGGTTTTAGGTGAGCCACCTTTTTGTGTGGTGTCATTAGACCACTGGAAAATGGGTGATGATTCGATAACCTGCAGCTCCTTCTCTAGGTAATGTGCAGTAGAATGTGTAAGGAAAACTGTACCAGCGTTGGATATAACACATGAAAGGACCAAAACTGTTCCCTTTTGGCTTCTTTTATCTCTTTAATAACCACTAAACAGAACTACTTAATCGTGTATATTGAAGACTGCTAATTATTTCCTCCTTTTACTACCTGTGTCATAGCCCTTTAGTTAAGGAAACTAGAATGCCCTTCAACCCCTTTCAAACAGAATTACTTCTTTAAAGCCCCCCTCCCCTGCCCCATACCCAAAGGTAAGTTAAAAACAAAAACAACAACAACAAAAAAAAACCAAGGTTAGGCCCAGTTCATGGTTTTTCATTTTTATTTCATTCACTTTCAAACAAAGTCTTGAAAAAATAATTATGATGAAATCACTAGGAGAAGTAGAGATACCAAAAGAAAAAGGAAAAGAAAAAAAACCTTTCAAATAAGAATCGACACCCTCCCCCACACAAAAAGGAAAACAGACTATTGGTGAAAGGGGGAAATGTGTGATGTATACAGGAAGTTTTCCCACAGATGTTAATTGCTTCAAGTCCCAAAGAAACAACAGGCAAACAGAATTAACACTTGGAGGAGAAATCCTTCTATTTGGGTAAATCAAGTTGGGTAAGTGTTTAATCTTCTTTAAGTGTTAGTCAGAGATTAAGGAAAAGGTGTTTGGCCATGTGCCTACTGTAATACATACAACAATTACATGTGTATATACATTGTAATTATAAATATATATATGTCTTATTATCACTGCTCTTAAAAATCGGAAAACTGAGGAACAACAAGGAATTCTGTTTTGTGTAAATGTCTTGCAATTACTTTAAACTTGAATTAGGGTTTCACAAAAACAAATGAGGCTGTATTCTACACCTGCCAATAATTTTCACAGTTTACTGTAAGAGCAATGAAGTGTTCATCTGGACTCTGAAGAGAAAAAGCCATGTGACATGTGAAGCTAGGCCATGAATATACTAAATTCTTAAACATACTGAATTTCTGAGTTTGGAGTAATTACTCAAAATCTGTTTCACATGTTCATAACCTATAAAATAATACTTTTATTAACCTTTAGAGTCATGTTAAGTTCCAATTTTCAGAACTTGATTAAGAATTTGTGAATAAAAATATAGGAAAAAGTTCATTCTCAATGTCTTTTTTTTTTTAATCATAGCTTGGGAATTATTTTAGAAAGTCAGCGTCCCTTCCAAGTCATTGCTATGCAAAAGAAAACAACAGCTTTTTGCATGGGAAGAGGACTAGAACCGAATTTTCTTTACTGGAGGGTCTTTTATCACAGTTAAATTCTGTTAAGTTGCTTTATGTATTCTATTTGCTTTTGCCAAAAGACAAGAAGTTTGCAAAGTCTTAGTAAAACAAAAAGTACTAATGTATAAAATAGAAATGCCTTTATATAAAATAGAAATCAATAAGAATTCAATATGTTTAAAAGTAGCTTCAGAAGACTCACTATTATGTAGCAGTTTTATTACTATCCATCAATATTATTTCCATGGGGTAAGCCAAGGAACTAATTTATAGAACAAGCAGCTTCAAAGTCAAGAGACCACCACTGCAAAAAAAAGAAGAAAAATCAAATCAACAAACAATTCGTCTCATTCCAGCTGTCAAAACAAAATCCAACTGGTGTGGTAAGAAAGTTTGTTATTTTAGTAACACCTAATTCTATTACAACTAACAGAATTTCAGTAATAACATATATCCCTATTATTTCTCTAAGCTTTAATCTCTTTTTTCAAATATATATACCAGCTGGACATTTTGAAAAAAAAATTGTTATGTTTGCAGTGTTCTGATAGAAAATATAGGCAAACATATCCAGAATTCAAATGTACAGGGGGACTTTGAGAAATAGTCAAGGCATTCTCCAGAAAACTGATACCAAGTTATCAGGAGAGCCTGCCACGATTCCCAATCAAGATTACTACTCAGCCATAAAAAGGAATAAAATAATGCAGCATGTTGCAGCAACATGGGTGGACCTAGAGATCATCATTCTAAGTGAAGTAAGCCAGAAAGAGAAAGAAAAATACCATATATCACTCATATGTGAAATCTAAAAAAAAGAAAAAAAGAGGACAATAATGAACTCATCTACAAAACAGAAAGACTTGCAGATACTGTAAACAATCTTTTGGTTAATGGGGGGTGGGGGGGAGGTGGGTGGGAAGGAATAAATTTGGGACTTTGAGATTTGCAAATGTTAGCCACCATATATAAAAATAGATTAAAAACAAATTTCTTCTGTATAGCAAAGGAACTATATTCAATATCTTATAATAACCATTAATGAAAAAAATACAAAAATGTATATATGTATGTATATGCATGACTGGGACATTGTGCTGTACACCAGAAACTGACAAATCATAACTGACTATACTTCAATTAAAAAAAGAGACCTGCCACAGATGTTAAGATACGAAGAACAAAGATAATCACCAGTCCATTCAAATATGAGCAACAACTTTCAAAAGGCGTTAAGTCCTTACCTTAAGACTGGGCTATGCTTTACAAGGGCAGCCCTGTGTGGGGTATGGATCAGCAGGGATGTATTTACTTAATGAGGATTAATGTTTCCCTGGAACAACTCTTGGGGAGACCAGCCAGGGTATAAATAAATGTTTGCATGAACTAATAATTTTCAATGTTAACATTAAAGGCAACTTCAGTAAGGTCTCATTTATCTGACCAGATAAGGAAAGGAGGCAGTGAGGGACTGAACATAATTAGGTATTCTAGATAACTGAGGTTTGCATCTGAAAGCACTAGGAATAGATTCATTTAAGCAGCTTATATTGATGTCTTTTCTGAAATATCACTTGTTTCTCTGCCTTAAACATAAAACAGTGTAGCTAGCTTAACCTATTCCTAATGACCCAGAGGTGTCTTAAATATAAAAGCTATAATGCCAAGATGTCCCCAGAAGCTTAGAAGTATTTAGTACCCTTCACTGTACAATAAATAATCACCACCAACTGTGTTTCTGCATGCCTTTGAGTCTAATTGATCTGGACGGTACTCCTCACTGACCCCGCCGCTGTCCCTTCTTTCTGCACCGCTGCTACAGCACTGCGTGTGTGCACACTCACATCTCCCTTTGAATTGTCTTATCATGCCAGTGTAAAAACCAAATAACCAATATTTTAATATACATGTATAAAATGAGAGTAAAGAACAACAGAACGTATAAAAATGACTCTGGTACTTTGGGGCATTTACTTAATATAAAGGCCACTTGCCTACTTTCATATTTTCCTCTCTGTTTTAGAAATTGAGTTTACCAGCTAAGTAAAATATTATTGCATTCTGCTTCCTTTATAAAAATTTTAGGTGTTGCTCTTTATACTTAATGGAAGGAGAGAATGTCAATAATGTTCATCACAGTAGTTTCCTCAGATATCCTGCATTCAAATTAAGTTTATAATTAAAAGGAAAACAGGAATTCATAAATCCATACCAGTAATAGATGAAATAAATGGAGAAGAAGAGAGTATGCTCGGTTATGCTAGAATGTTGAGCGCCAGCAGGTAAATGTGGAGGGAGTGCAAGAGTTGGACAAGCATTTGCAACCGTTGTGGCAAAGATTGGGTAAGACAAGAACCATCAATGGATCCTACCTGTAGGGAGAAATTTTGATGAGGAACAGGATATTTGCATCATCTTAGACTTCTTCCCATAAATATCCTATCAGTTGCAAGGAAGAAAAAGACAGTAATTACATGCTTGAGAAATTGACAAAACCTTGACCAGGTAATTAAAATTATCATCACCAATAAGGGACAGATGGACATTGTTTTCCTCAAAATGCAATTTCCAGGGGACACAGATTCTACTCAGGAAATGAGGAAATCTAATGAGGAATCTAATGAGGAAATATCAGACAAATCCCAAACGAGGACAGTTCTGTTTTGTTTTGTTTTGTTTTGTTTTACAGTGGGGTGGCAGGACTGTATTCTTCAAAGATGTCAATGCCACAAAAGACAAAAGTTGTGAAAATATTCCCATTAAAGAGCCATGACAACCAACCAAATGCACTATGAGATACTAGATTGGCTCCTTTACTGGATGGGAAAAAATTCTATAAAGCACATTATTGGATTAATTGGAAAACAGATGGTAGATTGATTAAAGTATTGTATCAATGTTAAAATCACTGAAATTCATAACTAGATGTAATTATGTCCCTAAATACTGCAGTATTTAGGAGTAAAGGACTAAAATGTTTGTATGGTTGAGGGGAAAAAAAATATATATGTATATATGTAGAAAGAGAGAGAGAGAAGAGAAGACAAAAGTAATAAGATAAATAGGTACAGTGTTAGCAATAGATAACTTTGTTGTGAAGGGTGTTTCGGTGTTCCTTGTAACTTTTCTATAAATTTGAAATTATTTCCAAATAAAAAGTTTTGTTTTTTAATGTTAGAATTCCAGAAAAAAGCAGCAGCAACAGAAGTAAGCAATCCATAGACTATAACATTATAATTATTTTAAATGACCACCTTACTGCCAAGTCCCACATGCTTTCTAAAATTGTTGACTACTCCCATGAAATTGTCTATCTCTTGGGTTAAAATTATAGAAACAATGAATTTTATAATTAAAGAGTCATCTTATCCAGCTTTTTTATTTTATAAAGGAGGAGACTGTGGCTCAGAGATTCAAGATTTACCCCAAATCCCTTAACCAGTTAGCATGACAGAGCACATTCTTGATTCCACTTCAGTGTAACTGCTAAGATTTCTCTCTGAGCTTACTGCTCAGTTTCTATCACTTTTCTTTTTTCTCCTTTCTAACTGAGTTTCCTAAGGGCTTGTATTCTCTAATTTTTTTTATGATTATACAGGGAATTTATGTGGCTTTACTGTTTCCACTATCACTGCTCCACTGGTCAAAATCACCCAGGCTTCTAATGTCTGATTGCCTCCCTCACACCTAGATGAAGATGCTCATCATTAGTTCCATGTTTACAAGTTCAAAACTGAAATAACCACAGAAGAAAAAATTAAAATAAAACCTATGAAAATACTTCCACCCTTACTGATAATCTGAGACACATTAAAACAAGATACGTTTGATCAAAGAAATTGCCCGAATAGTAAGATTTACAATATTTGGGTTTAGCCAGAATGTGGGCAACAGACTCCCTCCTACACTGATGGTGGGAGGATAAATGAGCATGTCTCTTTGGTGGACAACTGGCCAAAAGCAAGGAAAACTTTTAATGTACATACCCATTGAGCCAGCAGTTTCATACAGAGACACCTGTCCTACAAAAATATGTGATGACTTTCAAAGAAATATACAGGACTGCTCATTAAGTATTACTTGTAATAGCAAAAATTGGAATATTAAATATCCATCCATACAGGAGTGGGTGGAGGGTGGGTAAAGCTTGGTGGTAGAATGCATGCTTAGCATGCATGAGGTCCCAGGGTCAATCCCCCAGTGCCTCCATTAAAAAAATAAAATTAAATATTAAAATTAAAAAAATACAGGAGTGGGCAAATCCAATTATAATATTTCCTTGCATGCATGAAAACAGCTGTATATGGAAAAAAAAAACAACCCAGAACTCAAACAAGTTGAAGAGAAATGTGTGCACTAGTCTCCCGTTTCCTTTTCTTTTAAGTTGGTGCATACTTAGAAAGCTATGCAAACAAACTATCACAATAGTCACTCCAGGAGAACGGAACTGGGGGTGGAGAAGGGGACTTTCATTTTTCTACTTCATATATTTCCATTGTTTGGTCCTCCTTGTTTTTCACCAGAAGCATGTATATCTTTTATCAAAGCAACGACAGTAAAAAAAATAAAAGAGGTGTTGCTTTCTTTTTAACCTGAAAACTTTCTTTATTCAGCATCCCCTCCAACATCACTGTTCCCATCATTTCTTCTCTCTCCTAGATTTTAGAATCAATGTTAACTCTTTTCTCTCCTTTAATATTTATCCACTTATTCCTGATCCTTACAATTTTTTTGTGTTTTTTTTTTTTGCAACTATTAGCCCAAACTATGCTAGTAGAAAGGTACTCCTTACTGATCTCTTAGATTTAGCTAGTCTTCACATTTTTTTTTAACATGCCTTTTCCTACACTACTATTTTCACTATGTCACATCTTCTCCACCCCAACTCACCTCCCAGGTGAAAAATCCCCAGTTCCTTATGGTTTGCCAAGGCCACATCCAAGGACTTCCATAACCTCAGTGCACCCTGCTAATTCACCTCATCACCTCTCCACACACTGGACAGGCCATTCTTCGCTTTACTCATTCAATAAACAAGCACTTATTTCTCCTCGTAAGCACCAAATATGCTTCCGTTCATTTAACTGCAGTGCAACTTCTCCCTGTCCCTCTTGTCTGAGATTTCACCAGACATCTCCTTTCTCCAAACCCCTGCTGGGGTTATCATGGTATCAATTTCTTACTTTGGAAATTTACTATATGATGACATACAGTTTTACCGAGGTGGGGTTCCTCCATCCCCCAAAGGATTGTAAGCTCCTGGAGAGCACTATAATGTCTCTCTCTCTTTCTTCACATTTATTAAGCATTTACAATACAGACAATATATTAAATACCTAGCCTATGTCACCTCTTTTTGGTCTCACAACTACCCTGAAAGGTAGATATTTTTAACACATTTTGAAGATGAGTTCAGTAACGTGCCCAAGGTCATGGTGTTAGGCAATGACAAAGCTGGGGATCAAATCTGGGCAGTCTGACTCACAATCTCCATGTTATATAGCCTCCCTGTAAAACTGTGCTTTTTATATATTCTTGTAAATTAACAGCACAATGTCATGTATGTAAATGAAGCTTAGAAAAATATTTATTAAATAGAATATGCTTTATGCTAACAATGAAAAGTTAAATGGAAAAAAAATGGCATTTGGTCCAATTCCTCACTTTGTCCAACCAAATGTATTTTAAAACTATGTTACAGGAGATAATTTTCTGCCATAGCCGTGTAATAATAAAGTTGGTTATCACATTACAGATGAGAAAAGGTTACTGCATAACCACTGAATCCCTTTCCCTGGAGAGATGCAATTCTATCTATGGTGTCATATTCCAGAAAGAAATATTCTTACTCTTTCTGGAAATTAGTAACATAAGCATTTAATAGTACTTCTTTCTGTTAGATCAACCAATAAATTTTATGTAATTTTTACTGTATTTAATAGAGACTTCGCTCAGCAAGAGAGGCTTCCTTCGTTATGACTAAATCCAGCGTACACAAATTTGAAACTCATTGTTAAATATTGGCAATTATATTTGTCTTTAAAAGCCACTACATCTATACATAGTACTTATTATTTAATAGTATTCAACTTGAGAAAGTATAAATGGTGACAAAATTAGTTACAAATTGACTTTTAAACTGTGACTACAGTTCGAAAACATGACTTCAAAAATAAAAACAGCTTAATGTGTTCATCACTTTTCAAAAAAGTGTTTTAAACTCACTGATATGTACTATAATATAAACAATACCAGCACACACACTGAAACTGAAATAAAACCACTTTAAAACTAATGGGTTTTGGGGCTGAGTTATAGCTAAAGATAAATACTTGCAGGAACTTACTTATGTTTCAGTATTTTTCTTTCCTATCAACATACTAATTTTGCAATATAACCACAAGAAAGACAGGGCTTCTGGTAGATTAAAAATAAATTTACTGACTACTTTCTAAACTTGGTAAGTTGAATATACATGTTTATATCTGCTAACTCCCAAAACTGACCTAAAATTATAATAAAGGATGGAAAGAATGGAAGAGGTGAGAATAATGAATGAAAAATTTTGGAAGATGAAAAAATAAAGGATAAATAGACTTAACTAAGCAGAGAAAAATGAAATTAACTGCCTGTAGAAGAGAAAGGTAAGAAGCCAGTTAATTTACACAGCAGAACTCTGGAAATTTAGGAATTGGAGACACTACATACTGAGAAAAATGGAGATGAAAAATGCCTCTAAAAATAGAATTGGACAAAAATCCTAAGAGGAACACTTGGACAGACAGCCCCTGTCCCACCTTAAGCTACCATCCCTCCCCCACCCCAAAGAGAGAATGAACTTTTGTTCTAAAGAGAATTAAACCAGAGAGATTGAAGAAAGTTATCTGATCTTTACATAAGAACAATCAGTCAAGGACCACCAAACATTTTAGGAAAGTCTCTAACATAAAAGCCAGAGCTTCCCCTGCCTCTAAAAACAAAACAAAATCAATCAAACAAACAAAAACAACAAACAAGCAAACAAAAAACAGGAAGGGGAAATTTTTATAAAATTCAATCAATAACTTACAGCAAGGTACAATATTGTATTCATTAAATAAGACCAATACAAAAAATCACAAAGAACAGAAAAAAGGCTCTTAGGAGTTAAAAATGTAATAGCCAATATAAAAATGTCAACACAAGGTTGGAAGATAAAATTGAGGAAATTCCCCGGCAAGTAAAAGACTGTAGACCTAACCATTTCATTACTCTGCACTGACCTAAAATTGTGAGCAAACAAGTGCTATTATAAATTGTTGATTAGAAGGAAATTGGTAACATTTCTACAGAGGGCAGTTTGGCACTTTCAGAATTAAAAATACAATTCCCTTTAACCCAGAAGTTCCATTTCTAGAAATTTTATGCTACAGGAAAACTTATGTGTACAAAAAGATCTCTGTACAACGATAGTAGTAACAGAAGGCTGGAAATATACGAAATGCCATTGACTGGAAACT
Organism: Camelus ferus; assembly: GCF_009834535.1. Lineage (NCBI taxonomy): Eukaryota > Metazoa > Chordata > Mammalia > Artiodactyla > Camelidae > Camelus > Camelus ferus. The sequence goes on from NC_045716.1 coordinate 5,330,369, forward strand.
GGACCCCCTCAGATTACATTACATCCATACAACGGAATACTGTGCAGCCATCAAACAAAATAAGAAGTTCACTCAAGTTATACTTGTATGGAATGATTTCTAAAGTCTACTGAAAAAAGCAAGATGTGAAACTGCCTGCTTATATACAGAGAGCACACTTCTGGTAGGATACCCCAGAAACGATCACGGTGACTACCTCCAGTAAGGGGTGCTGGTGGCTGAGGTGGCTGGTGAAGGGGAGACTGACTTTCCATTGTGTACCTTTTTGTGTCTTTTAAATTTTATATCTAGTTTTTTTTAAATTATTTTAACATACTGAGTGAATGCCTCCATTTATCATTATTTAAAAGGACTTGATTTCCAATCAAAATAAATTTTGTAACTCTCCTCTGAATCATTGCTAAATCCATTAGTATTTTTTGGTTGAAATGCCCCAAATTTGACCCTGTACTATAATAAACAATGCTCTTGAATATGACATTTTATTACAATCAGTGACTAGATACACTGTCCTCTTCCTAGTCTTTAATTATAGGAAAATACTGGGAGCATATGATAGGATTTTTTTTCATATTTATTGTATGTGTTCCTCATTACACACACTTCTGGCAATCCTCCATAGCCCCTGCTAGAATGTTGGCCCTAAGTGATTATGAACCAGTAAATTTTCCTCCCCTGACCACCAGGGCAAGCTAAACCATTCTGCTTCTCCCAGCACTTGGGATAAGGTCACTGAGGAGCAGTTAATTGGTCTTGGGAGCCAAACTGCAAGGCTGCGTAGCGCTCCGTGCATGGCAGAAAAGACACGCAGAAGCAGGGAAAGAAAACTAGTCTGCATAGAAGGCTACAAGAAGGATGAGGGCAGAGACAGAAGCCACATGAGAGATGCTTCCTGACTTCCCAATCCCAGGCCCTGCTTCCTTTTACGTCCTGGTGTTTGTCTGCCATGTCTGTTTCTCACGCTGGTTCTATTCCCTGTCCCCGCCCATTTCCTGGCTAGAATATGGAGTATGATGTGTAGACTATTTTCAAGTCTCCTTATTAACAACTGATCTTTTATTTATTAATACTTCTCAATATTTATCCTGGGATAAATACTGTTACAGTGGGAGCATGGTGAACTAGGCATTAGTCATCATTCTCCAGTCAACCACGATAAACAACTCAACTCTCCTTTCTGTTTCCAGTTTCACTTACTTTAAAAATAGGATGATAATCTTCACCCTGTCTTCCTCATATCATTATTCTACAGATTAAATAACATTACAAAAGTAAAAACTAAAACTTTGAGAAGTGTTTTGAAATGTCAGGTTTTATTAGGGTTATTGCTTGTTATGTGTTATAAATGCAAATTTCTAAGCACTTCTCTAAATCACTGAAGTTAATTCAAATGTTTGGTGCTAGCATGAAGTTGTAACACCTGTACAATCATAGTGTTTCCATTTCCTTTCCCTTGTTTCCAACTTGCTGCCCGGGAGCATCAGGTCAGTGCTTAGGGCAGGTTTTGCTTGCCTTGTTCCAGATGCCTTCCAAGGCTCTGCTTCCCTAGCCCCTGGCTAGCCTTGCCCACCCATGTCCAGGTCAGGCTCCTGGAAACTGAACGAGGCCCCTCTTACCTAGAAAGCGAATTCAGACAAACTTACTTGAGCAGCATTTAATCAGCATACCTATCCTTTCCAGAGTTGTTCATATGATAAACCTGTGTTAGGCTCTTAACTCACACTATAAAAGTTCACTGTCCTGCCACCTCTTAGGGAGGTATGTGAAAACTTGCTCATCTTTCAACCTCCATCCCTCTTCTGGGAGGACAAAACTCCACCCTATCCTTAGTCAAATGCAAGCTCTTTCCTGACTTTCTTTTCCTTAGATATTTATTTCAATTTAATATTACCTGTACACATCTCTTTCCATTAGTCAGGGCACCAGTGTGATTTTCTCAGGCCTCATGTAACCCCTAGGGACAGCCAAAGTGGTGCTTAGCTACAAATGAGTTAGGTTTCAAATGAAATATGAATCCTATTCAATTAACCAAATAAAATTTGTTATATAATCAGCAAACAGAAGTCAAATCTAAAAATAGTATTCAAGATCTAGGACAAGAGATGGAGACAAAAAGTCGAGAAGAAGATGAAATTTTCAGGTGAAGAAATAATTCAACTACTGAGATATTGGAATTTGTTTTCTACAGGAAGACTTCCAACATAGCCTATCCTGTAGAGGGATTTATAAGAAACTAAGTTTCCTCTCTGAATGTCATCAGGAAGAAACAGTGTCGCCAATGTAAAACGAGCTATAAACTTGAAAATTGTAACATGCTAAAAATCCCTGTTGAGATGAAAAAAGAATGTAATAGTAGGGAAAAAAATGTAAAAAGAGGGGTCTAACAGATAATTGTCTAGACACAAAATGCTTATCTAGTTCAAACGGAAATATTCTTGGAGTAGAAAGTGTTGATTTATCTGACTCACACCAAGCAATCTCTTGATCTAATATTTATTCCCCAAATGAATCTATCTACCAGGCATGGTGAGGTTGGGAAGTGGAGACCGAAGAACTGGGGGCTGTGTGGATGACCGCTCCTGCTGTAGCTAGGAGGTAATTTAGGCTAAATTCTTATCCTGTTGCATCTCTTTAGTGAGGTCTCCTCAGCCTCTGTATCCTGATTAAATTTCTCATCCTGCAAAGGAGGTCCCAGCGAGGACAAGTCCTAATACCTACTGTAATCCAGGAGGTCCCTCCAAAAAGAACAAGATCTCCTTCGTGTTCACTGTTACACTTGGCATCTGGGCTCCTTTGTGCCCCAGATTAACCTAATTTTAATGTGCTTAATAGAACTTCTGGAAACCATTGTGTTACCAACTGGTGATGCCTTTTCCATAGCACGTTCTACCTTGTATTTTGTTAATATGTAACTTCTTAAAACAGACCTTAAGCTCCTTGAGGATAAGAGCTCCCTCAGGTTTGTAGTCCTTTGTTACCACCATCCCAGTGTCTTACACAGAGAAGGTTATCATTAAATATGTAACAAATCAAGATGAACAATATTGATAATAGATAGGTCGCTTTTCCAGAGTCCTTGAATTAAAATTTTTGTAGTGGTAAGCCAGGAACTCCTTCTAAATCCAGGTCATAGCTTGCTTTCTTTTATTTCCTTAATTCTTATTTACTGAAGTTTTACCCTGATACAACACTGTATACCTTGATGACAGATGTTTTTATGTTGTACCAGTTTCTAAGACATATTATTAGCAGATGCTTTCTCTTCCCAGCTGGTTTCTAAGTTCCTTGAATGTGGGGACCATACCTTCAATCTCATCACACCATTTGTAACTACTCAGCACACACATGTTGACCACGTGCTTTCCATGGACCAGGTGCTTTCTGAGCACTTCATATGTAATCACTTAGCCCTCATGGCAGCTGTGTAGGGTAGGTGCTAAACATAAGTAGCTAGTTCAAGGTCACACAGCTGGGCAGTGGTAGCACCAGGATTTGATTCAAGGCAGTCTTGCTCCAGGTGCATGGTCTGAACCACGACTTTACAGCCGCTTCCTAAACAGATTGGTTAAATCTAAAATCTTTATTAAAGGCATGATTTTTGATCAACAGTGGTTTGTGATATAGTAGAAGTCAGGTAGAAGAGATTTTTCTTTAAACTTTTTTTTTAATTGAGTTATAGTCATTTTACAATGTTGTGTCAAATTCTAGCGTAGAGCACAATTTTTCAGTTATACATGAACATACACGTATTCATTGTCACATTCGCTTTCGCTATGAGTAGAAGAGATTATTTTTTCCTCCATTTGTTGTACTTTTTGTGTTACTACTCCCCTACTCCTAAAATTCAGTACTGTGGTTCTTGGAACTCTCACACCACCACTCAGTTATCCACAGCAAGATAGATACCCAAACTATAAAGGACCACAACTCCTTTCTAGTTTGGTCATTTCTGACACTGGCGTACCTCTCAGAATGCCAGACCCAAAGTCCCTCGCTGTTGCTGCCTCACGTAGGACAGCAACCTCAGACCCACCTGAGGGGGAGTCTCAGCTCTGCTCCTTACCAACCAGGGGACCTCAGACAAGTCATTGCAATTCTCTCAGCTTCAGCTCTTCATCAGAAAAATAGGGATAATAAAATCTCCGTAAGAGGGTTACTGTGAGGTTCAGAGGTGATGTAGTAGGTACTCAATTAATAGTAGTTTTTATTACTCTCTTAGCAATTCTCATAACTCTTGCTGCATGAGAAAATCAACACAGAGGTATTCTTAAAGATTTGCCCTCTCACTGAGCCTATTGGTTCTGTTGCTTTTTTGTTGTGCTGGTGTTAAATCCCTAGTACTTCCATTAAAAAAATACAAAAATTAAATATTTATTTTTTAAAAAATAGAACAACTCAACCACTGCAAGCTCCAGTTTCTCCTGTTGTGAAACACTGGCTCTTTATCTGACCCGCCCAGCTGCAAACTCCCCCCACCTCCACGCCAGCAAAGAGACAGGCTTCAACTTTCAAATGGATCCTGTCCCAAAAGATCAATGAAACCTGTTGTTTGAAACCCAGAAAATATTTCCTGCTGAGAAATTATAAGTGATGGCTGGGATCTTGGGTCCATCCATAGCACCGTATTTCATAATGCAGTTAAATTATGATATTGGCCCAAGAGTAAGAAGAGAGAGGAAAAGAATTTCTTTCCCCCTTTTTTTGGATGCAAGCCAACACTAGACAAAGCTTTGAAATGTGAGCTGTTTACATTGGCACCCTCTCACTTCCTTTCCTTTTCCTCTTTTTCACCTTCTAATGTCCCTTTCTCTGGGCCCAAAGACTCCACCTGTTGCATCCCATTCAGGCTCACATCACTGCGTGGAGCCCTTAACTTTTTTTATCCTCTCCATTCCCACCTGTCTCTTTCCAGCATCCTCTCCCACCCCATCCCTTATCTCCAAGGCCTCTAGTCCCTGAATCCCTACAGTGTCCTCCCATCAAACTTCCATTCCCTCAGTGAAGCAGTGCTCAGATGGACCAGTGAGAAGGAAATCTGATGTAAATGATGTATGAACTCCTAAGCATAATAAGAGTTGATACTTAACTAGTGCTTCCTGAGTGCCTGGCCCTATTCCAAGCCCATGTCAACTAGGAACCTTCTACCCATTCATGGAGAAAAAGGCTGGCTCCTGTTTTTCTTGGTCCTCCCGTTCCGTCTTTCTCTTCCAAGAATTGTACAGATAATGAAACAAAAAATGGTTGACACTTCTCATGAGAGAGATAAGTGTTTTGGGATGCTAAGAGAGATAATAGTGTCTTGGGATGATAAATGGCAATCAGCCCTGGTTCCTGGTGTGTGAGGCCCTCCCTGGGGTGACAGGAGAGCACGTGTGCCCTGTGGAGGGGCAGCCCTTCTCAGCCCCAGGCAATGTTTAGTCTGCAGGCAGGCAGACAGTGTGAGTCCAGAGCTTAGGCTGTCAGGCTTCAGGTGACACCTGGACCATATTTTTAATGTACTTCATTGTACTATATTCACTTTCATGGTGAATGGTTGCATCTATGAATAAATTAGAATGATATCTGTACTTACCAGGCCTCTCCAGTTGCAAGTGCCATAAACTCAACTCGAGTTATCTTTAAAACACATCCACATGTGAGGGGGTGTGAGTACACACTGTCAGAGACAGGAACTAAATCTAGGGGCCAAGGTATATAATCAGGCCCCCTCCTGCCATCCCCCAGATCTTCTTTTATTGGTGTATTGACCTCATCTACTTCTATAGACATGAAGATCACACTCTAGATGCACATCCTTGCAGCCCCTGTAAGTCCAGAAATCAGAATAGGTTTCTCCTACAGCTCTGGCTGAGAAGTCCCAGAGAAGGACTTTGATTGGTTCATCTTGGGTTGTGTGTCTACCCTTGAACCTGGAAAGCTGGATCAATTTGATTAGCCAGTAATAGATTGTGTGCTTAGCATGCACAAGTTCCTGGGTTCAATCCCAGTACCATTAAAACAAACAAACAAACAAGCAACAAACAAACAAACCTATTTACTTCCCCTCTATCCACCCAAAATTTAAAAAATAATTTAAAAAATCATACTTAGACATAAAGTGTGATTGCAGAACAGCAAAGTGAAAGAAGATCTTAAAGGAAGACAGAAAGGAAAAAAACATTATCTTCGAAGCAATGAAAATTAGATTTGACAGCAAAAGTGGAAGTCAGAAAGTGGTACAGTAATATCTTCAATGGGTTGAAAGAAAAAAAAAACCAACCTAAAATTGTATAGCCAGTAAAATTTATTTTTCAAGAATTGAGAGTTTGCCTATTTATTGAAGTAAATTCTGAAGAATATACTTCAAGCAGAAGTAACATGATCCCCAGTGGAAAGTCTGAGATGCAAGAAGAGATGAAGAGCAAAAAAAAAAAAAAAAAAAAAAAAAAAATTGGGGGGTAAATGTGTGTGTAAACATAAACAAACCTAAAACATACAAGAGGAATAATTTCCTGCTGGGTTAAAAGTTCATATAGAATAAGAGGACTTCTACCATAGCATGAGTCCAGGAGTGATTAGAAATAGAATGTTCAACAATTCTTGTGTTATTGAGAAGAAAGGAAAAATATTGCTAAGTGTTATACTTTGACAAGCTAAGCTGTCAAAGAAGTCAGGCTCTCCTGCTGGAAAGGTGAGTCAGAGAGAGAAGTCCTGGAAAGACCACGAGGAGAGAAAGGCCCCAGTCTCCAGCCATCTCAGCTGTAGTGAGGGCGTCTTGGATCTCGTCGAGACTGCAGGCAGCCCTGCTGATACTGCCTAGAACAGAAAGACAAGCCACCCCAACTGGGCCCATAGCCAACCCACAGAATCATGAAAAGTAATAAAATGCTTGTCATTTTAAGCCATTGTGTTTTGGGGTTATTTGTTACACAGCAATAAATACCTGATATAATACTGGAAAAAAAAAAAAAGCAAAAAAAGGCCTACAGCCCTCATCATATTTAATGGTGAAATACTGAAAGCATTCTCTTTAAGATCAGGACAAGCCCAGGGGTGCCTTATCACCAGCTCTATTTAATGTCATACAGGAGACACTGAGCAGAACAGTAAGACGAGAAGGAAATTAAATTATAAAAATTGGAAAAATAAAAAGAAACCAACCAGTAAATATTGCAAAGAATCTATACATTAAATTAATAATTGATTACTTAATAAGAGTGCTTAACAAGGTGATGGGTAAAGAATGGTATTACTATATGCCAGTGACCTGAAAAGGTAAAACTTTTAAAGTTACCTTTCACAATGGCATAAAAAATAAAGCTTATAGGAATAAGTGTAACAAAAGGAGTGCATGACAAACATCGAAAAATTGTTTTCAGGTTTATTGAAGTCATTAAAGATGACCTACATAAACAAAGAGATATACCATTTTCTGTTTTGGAAGTCTTTATTTCCTAAGCATGTAAATTCAACTCAAACTGTTCCATAAATTCAATGCTATTTCAATCAAAATTACAACACACTTTTTTTTCTTTTTTTGAATTTGATAAGCTAAGTTAAAAATACATATGCGAAACAGGAGGCCAAATAGCTTGCAGAAAGCAAGGTTCGGGCTGGACCAGGGGTAATCGCCTTAGAAGATATTGATACTTAACCATGAAGCTGTAAAATCAAGAGCGTAGAATTAGTTCAGGAATAGCCAAAATGACCAATAAAACAGAATAAAGAACCCGTAAACAGACACAAACAGATGTGGAAAGTTGAATTAGGTCTTCACTAACAGTGCAGGTCATGGAGAAAGGATCAAAAATGGTACTGGGATAATCTTTTAACCATAGGGAAATAATTTAGACCTATATCTTACATCATACCTACTCAATCAAGTTCAAGTGGATTAAATACATAAAAGTATAAGGCAAAACTATAAAACCTTTAGATAATAATACAGGATAATGTTTTCATATAATCTCAGGGTAGGGAAGGATTTCCTGAACAAGATTTAGAAAACATAAACCCAAAAGAGAAAGATTAATATATTTAACTGCATTCAAAAACAAACAAACAAAAAGCCCTGGTGATTAAAAAAAAAACCCATGAACTTGGAGAAGATGCTTGTAAAACATAACTGACAAATAATTTACAACCAGATGCAAAATAACTCCTACAAAGCAAATAAGAAACACAGAGCTCAATAGAAAAATTAGAAAGATATGTTTTAATGTCCACTTCACAGAAGAAACATGGATGCTCTTAAATATATGATAAGATGCCCAACCTCAGTAATTAAGTAGGTGTGAATTAAGATCATAATGTGAGACCACTGCATAACCAGTTTGGCTAAAACTAAAACAATCTGACAATATCAAGTGTAGACAAGTAAATTAAACAATAAGAAGAAACTCTCACATACAGCTGATAAGTGTGGAAACTGGTAAAATAATTTTTGAAAACTATTAGTATTATCTAATAAAGTTGAAGAGGCACACAGCCTGAAACAATTCCACTGCTGGATAAATACCTTAGAGTAACTTATGTGTGTACCGAGAAACAACCCAAGTATATATTAATAGTAAAATGGGTAAATACACAGTCATAGATTTCAAACAAGAAAATAGCATACAGTGGTTAAAGTTAATGAATTACCAATATATTGATGAATCTCTGGAATATAATGTTTTATAAAAGAGCAAGTCACATATGATACCTACTATATGATTCCATTTATATCAAGATCAAACACATGCAAAACTAAACAATAGTGTTTCGAGATAATGAATACGTAATAAAACTATAAAGGAAAGCAAAGGAATGCTATTTGCAAAACTATAGTCCTTACCTCTGAGAAGGAAGGGGAGGGGACTGTGTAGGGAGAAGTTCACAGGTTAATTTATTTTCTTAAACTTGAAGATGAGTACTTGACATATGTCTATGATATATCATTCTTTTCAATCTATTCAATATTTAGCAAAGATTTCATTGAGTGTTCAAAAACCCTCACGTTCAATCAGGATGACCTCAGGGAGGAACAATTGGAACGCCACTGTAACTAAACTGACCAACTGTGGTGGACTTTGTAAAAAGAAAGTCTTGGTTGGGGGAGGGTATAGCTCCATAGTAGAGTGCATGCCTAGCATGCACGAGGTCCTGGGTTCAATCCCCAGTACCGCCATTAAAATAAATAAATAAACCTAATTACCTCCCCACAAACAAACAAACAAAAAAGACAAAAAGAAAGCCTTGGAAAGGGAACAATCTGTTCTTTTCTAAAAGGAAGTGGAGAGCAAGAATTCGTCACTGTCCGCCAAATCCTGCCCTCCCCTCCCCCCCCCCGTTTCCGATTTTCCGATCCCCCCCATTCCTTTAATACTCTCACTCCTCCATCACCACTGTATTCTCAATATTTTTCACTTCTCCCCCTTTTGAGCAGATTGCCAGGCCCTTTCATACTTCCTTGTCCAGGGGATTTTTGCCAGGCAAAATTTACCAGGCAGCGTGAAGTCAAAGGCTCCTCCTGGGTTTTGTAAGAACCTCAAGTCTCTTGAAGAGACTATGTCAGGCATCCTGGGGGGAAGAGGGGCAGGGCACAGTGGACCAAGAGAAGGGGAGCTAGGAAGCCCTCAGCACCATAGATTAGCTTCTGACTGTATGTTTCAGACCTTCTTTCTTTTCCACTCTCCACATACTTTTGATGCAATAGGACATGTTCATACTGTAATGTGACTTCTGGAAACATTCTTAGTAGCTATTCTGACATTGGAAAGCCAGCAATGACTTAACCATTTACAGAAAAGATTGCAAGCCAATAAACCCAACCAAATGTCTCTCCAACTCCACCCCTCCTTTATCAGACCTCCAAAATACCCATGACCCCTCCAATGCTGCCGTACTCAAGGGGAAGTGTGACTGAGGAGAAGTAGGAATGCCAAGAGATGGAGTCTTAACTGATTGCATTTAAATACCGTCTTCTGCAAATTTTACAAAACCACAGGAATGTATCAACAAATTATGAAGGCCCCTCCCATAGTCTTGAGAGGGGCTCTTGCAAGTGAGGCGCAGTGAAACTTAAGCTTTAATAGCTCAGTATATCTTCTGGTGGACCTGAGGAATGTCTGCTGAATGAGTAAAGGAATCAAATATGAGACACTTGCATTTTAGGAATCTCTTTGGTAGAGTGGGAATTTTTTATCTTATCCTATCTGTCAGGGTCTGTATATGTTATCTTTTATTAATTCCATGCTCATCAAATCTTCTGATGAAAAATTTTCCCCAGGTACCTAGTACAGGGGAGGTGGTGGGTACACAGCAGAGCTAAGTGAAAGTACATTTCCCAGTGCAAATAGATAAGTGGTCAATCTGGTTAGGATATCAGCCTCCTGGGAGTTTGATTTGTGTAGCTGGGTCCTGAGAACCTGACACCTCAGGGTGCCCTGACGAAACTCAGTTTCAGAACATGGCAATGTGGCACCCCATGTACCATCACTCGCAAAACCTTGTCAGCAGGTTGGCCTTTCTCAGGGAGAAGCATCTAACTCATCAAGCATACCTCAAAACCGTCACTCTAAATAACTCAAAATAACATCCAAACTGGGTGAGAATTGTAGATTAACTGGATATACACAGGTGAGATTGAAAAAAGGGGGGATTGCATTTTTCCCCCACTGCTTTCCATACTTAAAAAAAACGCTGTTTTCATAATAAAATGAGAAAGATTACTTGCCAGTATGTGGGATTGGGAAAGAATTTTTTGCAGCTGTGAGACAAGCAGGTCTTAAACCCTCTAGGGCAAAGGCAACAAAGGGCAGGAACCCCTCAGCAGTTGCTCTAAAACTGTCCAGGGACACACTGGGTATTGCTTCAAGACCATGGTCAGATTCCTTAGTCCCTCAAGTTTCAGGCGCTTTGAGGGGACGAGGAAAAGAATGGGGGTAACATTCACCATTTACCAACTGATCCTATTCTTATGGAATTTTTAAGGCTGGAAGCACACAGATCATTGCGCTAGTCACAGATGGGCAACCTAGGACCAAAGGTAAGTTGCTCCTGCAAGGTTTACATGGTTAGTGGTGGATGTGAGGATTCTGGAATAGATTTAGGATATGGTTTTTAGGCCTAAGAAATTCAGAATCGAGTGTCACAGAGGCTGTAAGGGAAGATATATAGCGAGCCAGCCGCTGTCCCAGATTGTTTGCTGAAGGGGAGTCAGAACCCCACCTCTTCAGCCAAATTAACAGCTGGTAACAGTTGGAAGCAACTGTCAGTTCTTAGAATTTTGAGCTTGCAAAAATCTTGGAATTAATGATATTAGGGAAGGGTTGTTCCTCCTGGTCCCATCCATCATTCATCAGAAGGCGACTGGGGCCACCAGCTGTCACATACAAACTTAACTCCTAGCCAGGGCAGCAATTGGAGTTGGAAAGAGGATAAAGCCAGTGTCCAGCAAGTTGGTATTTCAAAGAAGGTCCCCCAGGAAAGGTTGATCTTGTCTTCTTTAAGAAGAAACAGGAAAGAAACAGAGGAAAGCATGGCAAAACAAGATAAAAAGTCTCAAATACGTATCTCCAGAGGGTAAATGTGACAGTAAAAGAAAAGGATAATAGAATATCTCTGGAAAGATAAATAAAGAACTGATAATTGCCTCCCAGGAGGGGAAGCAAATTTGGAGGGTTTAGACATAGGACAGGCTATTTTTTTTTTTTTTTTTTTTTTGCTATATAGCCTTTTCTACATTTAGGTTTTGAAACCGTGAATTTTCAATCTGTTTTTTAAAAAATCAGATTTTAAAAAAGAAAACCAGGGAACTGCCCTTAAAACTACAGCTGTTTTAAAACAACTGGGAAACGAGGATCTAACCAGCTCAGTAAAATCCAGCTCTCACCGGGGCCCTTGGTGGCGACGCAGAGTGCGTGACTGAGGGTGTTTTGCCGCAAGCCGCCTTCAGGCACAGCTGCCTCTGAGGAAGCATCTCTTTCCAACATGAGGCCAATGCACGTTCCTCATTCCTTTCTAGTGTTTCTTGCTGTGACTACTAAATACCTCCCTGAAACTAAATATTTCCTTTTTTGGAGAAGGATTAAGTATAGGCAGAATGCTATTTTAACAGCTATCATCATGCTGTCTAGTTCAATATAACAAAGTTCCTGTCCTGGCCAACAGCCCATACGAGCATGGTTTTGCTCATATTTGTAAGTAAGGATTTTATACACTCATACCCATTGATATGATATATACTATTTTTCTTTAAAACTTATCTATATAAGTATGTCTGTCTATACATACATATATATACTTTTTAAGAAAAGTATTTCAGAGACACTGCATGATAAAGGATCGGATTTATAGAGAGTGGTGTCACATAGGATGTGAGATAACCCATGTAGGATGTAGCAACAGGGGTAGGTGTGCAGCACGAAAGAACAGAGCGTTCAGGAGGCAATGTAGGACAGCAATTTAAAGCCTGGATTCTGGAGCCATGCAACATGGGAATCAAGCTTTACCACCGACTTAACAATGTAACTTTTAGCAAATTATTCACCCCATGTGACTCTGCTGCCATCTCTCAAATGAAATCAGTAACAGGAATCAAAGGTTTGTTATAAAGGTTTAGTTAACAGATGAGATATCTGGAATAGTGACTGGCCACATGGTAAGCACCATGCAGAAGTATTTGCTGCTGTCACTCTGCAAAGGACAATTTGGCAATGTGGACCCAGGCCATAGTCCTTCTGGTCCCTAGGTAAATATTTTCACCCATGTGTAAGGATATATTCTATCAAGGTCGATCATGACCTAGGTGAAAATGTCCTCAAGACGATCAACTTGTTAATTCCATGCTCACCCAGCAATTGTCTTGATGACTAATTCAACTTTCCAGGTATATGTCCTTAGGAAATAAGCCCTCATATTTTGAGTGAGACAAAGGACATTTGTTTCCTGCCCAAAAGGGGACTCTCCATTTACAAATTAATGCTTTGGCATTCTGCTTTACATGTTCAGCTCGTGTGAGTATTTCACTGAGCCTGCACCTCTGGGAATACACTCGGAAAGTCTAGTTTGTGGACTTTCCCGGTGAAGGTCCAGAACCTGGACCTTTGTGTAGTTACCAAGGAAACATCACTCCAGAGGCCTCTTGGAGACCAGTCAGCTGTCTTCCTCCCCAGGTGAATCCCCCCTAATGTTACTACCTCATTGTAGGTAGGGAGCACACATTCCACATGGTTGCAAAACACTGTGGTCACTTGGTTAGCAAAATGTTCCTTTATTACACAGCATTTATGTATAGTAACTGTATTTGAAAGCCCACAGGCTTTTTTTTACATATATGTGACAAAATTGAACTAAGAAAGGAGTTGGTGATTTTTTTTTCAAGCTAAAGCATAAACAGAAGGGGTTGAGCCTTTTTGTAGGAAAGGAACAGGTAGAAAGTATATTCTGAAGCATATTTTTCTCTTTTCTCCTACAAGGTCCTGGGTGTTTAGAGTTTATGTCACATTTTGATAAATTATTTGGGAAAATAGTTTTCTGTTGAGAGTCACTGGAATTGAGATGCTCAAAATTCTAATGTCAGTCTCAGGTTGAGTCATAACAACACTACGTTCGAATCCAGTCTCATGAAAGGCCCTCTGTGACCTGTACTAGTCTCCAGCTAGAATAATAGGTTTTATTCTGGGACTCTAGTAAGGGGGTCATTGACAAACTAGAGTTGGTTCAAGGGAAGGCAACCGTAAGAACAATCTCACATGTATCAGTCAGGATATTTTTAGTTGCAAGTAATAAAACACTTGACTCAAACCGGGCTACGAAAAGGGAGAATTTGACTCATGTAACTGAAACCATATAATTCTGAAGTAGAATTGTCTTCATACAAGGCTTTGCTGGAGGTTCGCGTGATGCAACCAAGACTCAGATTTTTCTCTCCATCTGCTTTTTGGGCACCATTTTCAAGTAGGCTCTTTCTTTCATGGTCTAAGACAGATGTCAACAATTTCCAAGGCTCTATGCACCCTCTCCCCCATCGCACACCTTAGAACCATTGTGCTAAAGTCCTGAGATTTACTCTAACTGGACTGGCTTAAGTCAGGTGCCCACCTCTGCTGCCATCACTGTGGCCAGGAGAATGGAACGTTAGCCTTGGCCATGAACTCCACCCTTGGGGCAGGGAGGGAGTCAGCTTTGCCAGAATCACATGGATCCCTGCTTGGAAATTAGGGCTGGTGGGAAAAGGGAAGAGGAAATGGATGCTGTGGAAGTAATCAACAAAATGTATGCACTTCAAGACATGAGGAAGACCTAAAGGAACAGGAGTCCTTAGCTTGAAGAAGAGAAGACAGAAAGAACAAGGCAGTTTTCCTTGAAGATTTGAAAGTGTCCTTTGGAGGAAGCATTAGATTTATTCCATGTAATTCTAGAATGACTGATGGTTATACTTATAGAGAGGCAGATCTTGACTAAATTTAAGGGAACGAAATGTAAAAATCTCCCTCCTTCTATCCCATTCCTTCCCTGCCACTCACCTTCCTCCATTTCTACCCTTCTGAGATAATCTCTATAAACTGCTGAATGAAAACCTTTAAGATTAGAGCAACCCATCAAGACCTGACTATGTCTTACAGAGTTGACTGTCCCATCACTTCAAGCAGGATTTCTTCTCTAGTGGAACATGGGCCAGCTAAATGTAAGGCGCAAGGATTCCATGTCTGAGGCAGAATAATTTAAGGGAGATTTGGGAGTACTTATAAAAGGGTGACAGTAATTTAAGGCATTTTAGATTAAGTTTTGATTGTTGATGGAACAAAAAAACTGTGCGCCCCCTTTCCTTAAAACCAGGGCAGTGATGGCAGATGGAGTGAGTAATGAGGTAAGGAGAAGAAATAGAATTTGGATGAGAGGAAGTGAAGGTCAGTTCAGTCAAAGAGCACCTTGGAACAGATTGTGGATTCAGGAATGAGCGGAACACATAGGGAGGCAAGAACTTTCACATGGATGGCCAAAGTCCCTCTGACATATAAAAGGGCTGGTTCGACTGAATGTTATTTGGGTCTTCCATTTACACGTGAATAATTAAACTTATCCTTTGACTGTTCTGGTCCACAGTAGAAATAATAGAAAAACACTGTTAACTGTCTTAATTTATTTCATAGCTCTGTCTGTTCCAATTTATTCCTGACATATTAATGAAATAGTAGCTATCATTTTAACTAATATTTCTAGTGTAGTCAGAATAGCAAACAAATAAAATACACTAAATTTGCTCTTTCTTAGAATACAAGAGTAGTCCAAATGAGATTGGATTTTTTCCAGGCCTAGTAATAAACTGAGTCTTAAGAATAAATAATTACGTACCATTTATTGAATGCCTATTCTGTTTCACATATTGCTTATCACTCAACACATCTCATTTAATACAAATTTCAGAACAACCCTGTGAGGCTGTTATTATTATCTCCACTTTACAGATGAAAAATGAGGTCTGGAAAGATTAAATAAGTTGCTCAAAGTCAGCTACAGCTAATACGCAGTAGAACCAGAATTGGGACCTAGTTCTTTCTGACTAAACCCACGTCCTTTCCATATGATGCTGCCTTTATGCATTAAGCATGTTTATGTGTGTGTTGAGAGAGCCTGCTCATGACACTATGTGGTGGAATATCTGGCCTGTGTACACAGCAGCCTCAAAACAGAAATGTAATTTTATTATTTTATTTTTTAATAGAGGTACTGGAGAGTGAACCCAGAACCTCATGCATGCTAAGCACGCACTCTACCACTCAGCTATACCCACCCCCCAAAATAAAAATTTTAATTCTCCTTACATGTCTGTTACACATAGAAATAAACAAATGCAGGGGGGAAGGGAATCACTGTGAAGAAATAAACATGACATGTGGGTTTTCAGAAGAGCCTTTAAGTTCTTTGGTGCTTAGGAATGTGAACTGTGA
The DNA here is from genome assembly GCF_009834535.1 of Camelus ferus. Classification (NCBI taxonomy): domain Eukaryota; kingdom Metazoa; phylum Chordata; class Mammalia; order Artiodactyla; family Camelidae; genus Camelus; species Camelus ferus. Next base: position 5,346,283 of record NC_045716.1, read on the forward strand.
ACAGTCTTATGTTTTTCTCCCTTTGTTGTGGATTTGTTTTTGAATGAGTTGTATAGCAATGACACATTTGATTGTTATTTCTTGGGCTTGTTTTGAAATGTGTATTGAAGCCTTGTGAACTTTGCAGTTCCTAGGGTCACGCATTTTTTTCTTGATGACTGCTAAATGATGTATTTTTTCCAAGACTCCTAAGGGAGCATGACCTCCTTTAACCAGCAGTTCTTAATTTTCAAAAAATTTCCTTTATTTTTATCCTAAGCTAGACATTCCTTTTTCTAGTTTCTCTTTCAATTTAGCCAACCTTGGTATGCTCAGCCTCTGTGAGGGGTTCATAAGGAGGACACAGTGGGTTGGGTGATGTTTCAATTATCAGCCCCTCAGACACCCTTCCCCGTGCCTACCCTCATTACCCTCTTACAATGGCGCCCTCTTCACATCTTCTCACGATGGATGATTGGGTCATTTACCTACTTATTGACTGTCCCACCCCTACGATATAAGTTCTAGAGGGTAGAGACCTAACCCTCTATCTCACTGTTGTGTCCGCAGCAACTTAGCAAGGTACCTGGCATAGGAGGCTCTGAATAAACATTTGCTGACTGATTGAATGACTGAGTGACGATCTTCAGAACCTAGCAGTGCCAACCTCATGAATGGTGCTCCATGAATCCTAACAATGAATGGTTAAGGGAGATGGCAGAGTCTGATCTGCTCCCATGCTGGAACATTCAGTATTTGTTCTGTTCAGAACAGACGTTAAGGGGAGGGAAATGCTCCTGAAAATCATGTGGGGGCTACGAACTGAAGTGCTTCAGAGGAAAGGCACATGGCCCAAGCTGAGTCAGTCACTGGCCTCTATCTTCCTGGGCACATTGATCTGCCCCAGGATAGGCACAAAGTCCCAGCCAGTTCAATCAGTGTCTTTTTAACCAATATTTCTCAAACTTGAACTAGAGAAAGATATTCTTTTTTCCTCTGGTCAGAGAGCTGCAGGGACGTGCATCCAAGGCAGCTATGCCTTCTACTCCCACAGAGGAAGCTGGTCTGAGAGGATGACGCCAAGAGGCCGAGATTCAAAGGCAGGAGATGGGGAGAGAGCCCTGATGGCCAGGGTCCAGCTGACACGTCCTTACCAAGGCTTAACCGTTCAGCTTCAAATCTGTGAGCTGATCCAGCATTCTTTCATAAATCACCCCCTCGAGAAACAAAACGCTTGAGCAGCTAGAATGAGTCCAGGAATCCCAGCTAATACAAATGTGAGTAGGTAGACAAAAGCATAGAGGTTAGATTAAATATGATTTTTTATAAATGCTCAGAACTAAACACTTAAAGGATAGATATTTATGACTTTCAGCCAACGTGTATTACTGCTCTCCCTAGTACGATCCTCATTTATACAGTTAGCTTTGGCCACTAAAGTAGGAAATGAAGTGTGATAACATGATAGGACACAAAACAAAAGTAGAAAAAGACAGACATGACTAGATACACAGCAAGAGTACAACTACAGAGCACAGTGATGGAGTGAAATTGCACAAACTTCTGAGTCACGCGCTTTGATGTGCATCCAGTTTCAGTTTACTAGGAGCATGATGCTGGGCACATTGCTGGACACTTTGAGCCCTAGGTTTTCTTCTCTGTAAATCAATGATACTATCTCTCAGGGTCGTTGACAGATTAAATTAAAACATAGTAGGTAAAGTCCTTAGCACAGTGCCTGGCATTCAATAAATGTTACTTATACCCTTTATGTTAAAAATAATAACACACACTGCATTACGAATTTAAAAACACTAGAAGAAACACTTCTGAGTGTTAACAGTACTTGTGTTTGGATTCATTGATTTATTGAACAAATATTTTTTGGATGCTGACGATGGACAGGGATTAGATACAACAGTGGGATACAACAGTGAACAAAATTTTAAAAGTTATTGACCTCATGGAGCTCAAATTCCTGATGGATACAGACAATACACAAACAAGTGAATTAAACAGTGGGTCACATGTCCTGAAAAGCTACAGTCAGTGCCTGGTATTTGTGTGTGAGGAGGTGGTCCTACAACAATTTTAAGCCCAATGTCCTGAAAAGTCTCACTGAGAAAGTAATATTTGAGCAAAGACTTGAAGGTGGAGAAGGATGGCAAGACCATGGATATATTTTCTTTTTTCCCCTCATATTTACTTTTCCCATTTTTTTAAAATGAGTATTTGGAAACTGAGTTTTAAATTAAAAATTAAATGGAAACTAAAATCAGAATCTTACTAAAAGTATTTATTATTATAACTTATCTATGGCCTTTTGGCTTTAAAAATATTTTTTCCTTATCACTTATTCTCAAAACACCGTGGCATGGCTAGAAGGCAAGTAATATTTTTTCCCCTTGTTTTACAATTGAAAATGAACTTCCTCAAGGTCATACAAGTAGAAAGCATTAGAAGAAATTCTTGAAATTCAGCTTTTCATGCCCCAGATCTCATGTTCTCTAATAAATGCCCATTCCTTACAGCTCATATACATGGGATCATCTGTCTTCTCCTGAAATTTATCTATCTATCTATCCCTGCAGGGGTACTGATCAATAACTTCTAACAACTCAACACTTATTTATTATATTCATTGGAGTAGGAACTGCAACAATATTGTAGTCGCTACACAGAAGGGCGTGTCCATAAATATTTGAGTGGGCTCGTGTTATTGAATAAGCCATATAGCAGTGACTATGTGTTATTTAGTATGTTGCTATTTAAAATTACCTTTATCTGACTTTTTTTTCCCCTAAATTGTTCTGCTTTGAATGAAAATTGTCAATGTTATACTGCTAACATCTGTCAAGGTTATGTTCTGGACTAATTTGCACATATAGCCATTGTGCTCATTGACACTTTTTACCAAAAATGAGAGTTGGAAAATGTGCCTTGAGCTTGTTAGGAGGGAGGGGCGAGTTGAATATTCCATTCTTCTAAGAGCTTGATCCCCAGTGAGTAGTTCTCATTCTGACTTTCTTTGCAACTTTCCTGCCCACTTCCTTGACAATCTTAGCTCAAACCCAGCATTTGTATTGCAACTCAGAATCAAACATACAATTAAACTAAATACAGTAGTGACATTTTCACTAAAATGTATAGTTATAAAATATAGTTATTAAAAATATTGGCTTAGAGTTTGATATAATTAACCTTAGGGCTTGATATAATTAACCTTATAACAAAAGCATACTTTTTCTATTTGTTAGAATCCAGAAAAATGTAAGCCTTAGAACAATAGTATTAAGATAAAATCAGATGGCCTTTTGTTTCTATGATTCAAAAAAGAAAAGAAGAAAAAAGGGAATGAAGGAGAGATGGAAAATTACTTTGCTGAGAACCAAATCGTTTGCCTCAAGAAGAGAACCAGGATTTCCTCATCTATTAGATACATGTAGATATGGCTGTAAATTAAATGAGACAGAATGTGTAAAAACACTACAAAGTAGTACAAATTAGATGTCCAATCCCTGTTCTTTGCACCTTCATCTGAATCTACATTTGCACAAATGTTAGAAGATTTGTGAATAATGGCCATCATTTCTGCCTTTTATAAAATCTCTTTTGCTCCTATTTCCTCAATTATATTAGCCCATTGATTCAGGTGTTAACTTCAATAGAATATCCTTAAATTGAGGACTCAATAGATTTTCGAAGTCTTGGATTAATGAACATCTCTTTAAGTCTCTCTTTTCCTCCCAGATCTCAGAGAAGAGTCAGAGTTGGGGGTGAAGGCTTTTCTGGGTCAGGATCTTTTCAGAAAGGGCATGGTGTATTTAAACTTGCGTCATGGTCACAACTTGAACAAAAGCTTTCAAATATTTAAAAAGCAAACTAGATAGTTTGAAAGGCAAAGAGAAAATAGCTTTGATCCTTAACGATTTTACCAGGAGCCATTTGCATGTTCTGCTTTGCAGAGCCTGCACATTTATCTGCATATCGTAAAGCATTTTGCGAACACTAAAGTCGAGAAGTCCCCAGTGTAGGCAGTTAAGGTAGGTCCCCCTGCCTTTGTCCATTCTCTCTCACAGAACTTCCCTGAGCTGTATTTCTTGCTTCTATGCTTTTAGACTTCATTGCTGGCAAAAATGGACTCTTCTTCACTGACGGAGAAGGATCTGAGAACAGAAGAAGCAAATGCAGTGCTATCCACGGGGTCCATGTCTGAGTTCCCTGTTGCCACAGCACCCAAGGACTCAGCTGAGGATGGTTGAACTGGAATATTGGCTGAAAATGCAAGTTCATATTTGAATTCAAATTCCTGCCTTTCCCTGTGGGAAATGTGGAAAGCCAAATGATTCTATCATTACTTTTAGGGTTCAAGGACCCCACTCTTCAAATCTCTAGGGGACTGTGAGTGAGGTGCGTGTCAGGTGGAAGTATGGTGGAAAGACTGCAACCACAAAGGGGCTGCTAGTCTTCATCCCCCACCCCGGCCTCCCAGCAAAACTGAAAACTTGAAACTTGAGTCAAGGGACTTTGAATCTGACTGATCCTCTCTTGGTTCTTGGAATGAGGGGCTGCTCCGGGCTCACTCCTTAGTAGAGCAGATTTACTGAGGTGATTTCAAATATAGTTGATCCTTGAACAATGTAGGGAGGTGGGGTAGGGGGTTAGGGGAGCTGACCCTCCTTGCAGTTGAAAATCGGCCTATAAGGCCTCCGAATCCACAATTCCAGATCCATGGATTCAGCCAACTGGAGATCATTTGGTATTGCAATGTTCACTATATAAAAAAACAACCTGCTTATAAGTGGACCTGCAGGGTTCAAACCCATGTTGCTCAAGGTCAGCTGTACATGTGCAATCCAGGACTACCCATGTCAGATGACTCTTTTTTAAACTTATTTTTGAGTGGCCAAATATACGCAGCATAAATAGTACTGTTTTAACCATTTTTAGGTGTACAAGTCAGTGGCGTTATTACATTAATTACATTCATGAACAAGTTCATCCATTCATTCAATAAACTTTAACTGAATGCACACTACAGAGCAGGTGCCACTTCTGTGAACACAACAAACATCCTGGATGCAGGGCGTTGTCTTCATTTTAGCATAGAGAGGTAGAAAACAAACAGAAAACATGATAAACAAACAGCCTCTGTGGCACGTTGGCCTGTGATAAGGGCTATGGTTAAATGCCAGGTCACAGTGCTCCCACATCTGAAGGCGTCTGTGTCCTTCAAAAAGCACACAGACCTTTGCTCTTCTACCTTTTCCCCTACAAAGCCCCGCCTCCGATGACTGCTAGTGCTCTGGGAGAGTTCATTGGTTCCCTGCCTGGGTAATTCATAAAGAAGATGCGTTCATTTGAATGGATCTTTGACTAAATATACAACAAATTCTGAAGACAGTTGGGGCGGTCGAGAAAAAAGGGTAGAGGTCTCTGCTACACATAGTGTGCTTTCCCAGCAACACACTCTTCACTTTGAGAACAAGATTCAAGGCACAGAATTCAAACAGGAAGACATGCATGCTTCACCAGTAATGTGAGATTTTTTTTTTTTTAAAGAGGGGGCTGTATAGAAACATTTGCATTTTGAAAAGTCTTTCTCCTCAAAAACTTACAGTGGCCAAGGAGGGAAGGGGTGAGGAATAAAGTGATCTATTATGTTCGTGGTGACAATGGAAAGGAGGTCCTGAAATGTTTGCTTTTGTCAAGTGCAAGCATGCTATCGGATGTTTCCTGTAAAATGTTAGTTTCTGCTCAGACTCTTTTGGGTTGCGAGGAACACTTATATACCATAATAGTTGTTTATTTTAAGAATACATGGGGAGGATGGTAACTAGATATCATGGTGGTAATTTTGAAATGTATAGAAATATCTAGGAATATACAAAATAGGGAAATATATAGAAATATGCTATGTTGTATACCAGGTACTAACACAGTGTTATAGGTCAATTATACTTAAAAAAAAAACTCACAGAAAAAGAGATCAGATTTGTGGTTATCAGAGGTGGGGGGTGGAGGGGGTGGGGTTGGATGAAGGCAGTCAAAAGGCACAAACTTCCAGCTGTAAGATAAAGAAGTACAACGGATTTAAAGTACAACATGATAAATACGATGAACACTGCTGTATGTTATACATGAAAGATTTTAAGAGAGTGAATCCTAAGAGCTCACATTACAAGTAAAAAATAGATTTTTTCCTATTTCTGTAATTTTGTATCTATATGATATGATGGATGTTCATTACAATTATTGTGATAACATTTCATAATGTAAGTTAAATCACTGTAATGTACACTTTAAACTTATATAGTGCTGTATGTCAATTATATTTCAATAAATCCAGAAGTAAAAAAAAATGGAACGTAAGGGAGAAAAGTAGTAAGTATGTGATGGTGAAACTGGGCCATGATCAAAATTAACGTACCAGTGTGGGACAAAGGGACACCTGTGCCTCCAACTGAGCTGCTCCAAAAGGATGCAACAGTCCTAATGTGGTACCCCAGCTGGAAATGCATCACCTGAGAAAACATCAGGCAAAATCAAATAGGGGGGACAGTGTACGAAATAACTGAACCCATTTCTTTAAAAACGGCAAAGAAAGACAAAGGCTGTTATAAAGCAAAGGAGACTAAAGAGTAGGGTGACCAACCGGCCCTGTTTGCCTGGGACTGAGTGGTTTCGCAGGACACAGGACTTTCAGTGCTAAAATTGGAAAAGTCTAGACAAATAGGAATAAGTTGGTCACCCTCAGAAGAAGACAATAGTTAAATGCAATGTGTGAAATGCGTGATCTTGGCCTGGAGGGAAAATACTATAAAAGATATTATTGGGACAAGTCACAGAATTTGAAATTTTTAAAAAATTGAGGTAAAATGTAACATAAAATTTACTATTTTAACTATTTTTAGGTATATAAAATACAGTGACTTTTAAGTACCTTCATAGCATTGTGCAACCATCATCACTATCCACAACGCTTTTATCTTTCCAAACAGAAACTCTGTACCCATGAAACAGTAGCTGTCCATTTCCCCCTCCCCCAGCCTCTGGTAACCACTATTCTATTTTCTCTCTCTGTGAATGTGCCTCTATTAGGGACCTCATATGAGTGGAATCATGCAACACTTTCCTTTTGTGTCTGGCTTATTTCACTTAGCATAATGTTTTTAAGGTTCATCCATGCTGTAGTGTAAATCAGAATGTCATTCCTTTCTCAGGCTGAATAATATTCCACTGTATGCGTAGATCACATATTTTGTTTGTCCATTCATCTCTTGACAGACCTTTGGGTTGTTTCTACCTTTTGGTTATTATGAATAATGCTGCAGTGAACATTGGTGTAGAAACATGGACTTTTAAATTAAAGTATTACATCAATGTAAAAGTTCCTGAATTTGATGCCTGTATTGTGGTTGTAGAAGAAAATATCTTTGTTCTAAAGCAATACACACTGAAATATTAAGAGGCAAAGGACTATGATATATGCATCTTGTTCTCAAATGCTTCAGAAAAAAAAAGAGAGACAAAGGAATTGCAGCAAAACATTAAAAATTGATGAATCTGGGTAAAGAGTAGGTGAGTTCCCTATATTATTCTTGCAACTTTTCCATAATTTAAGAATTTTTAGGATACGTGGGAAAGAAAGGAAGAGAGAAATTTTATTTACAACAGCCAGGCTTCATGGAGAAAGAGGAATCCGTGAAAAGCCAGCCCTCACAGAGCCTGATATGTAATAAGAGGAGTGGAGGGTAACTCAGGATTCATCACAGCTTAACTGGGTATCTTGTCCCTGTGAACGGAAGTTAGCCACTGTGCCCTTTCGTAGCGCTTTGCTGTTATGGTTTCTCAACTACCCTCTGCTTCTTCAGCTGCTCCTGTTCCTGCCCACTTATTTCTGCATCTCGTCCTGTCCTCTCTTCCTCTTGTCTTCAGCTTGCTCACAGCAGCTTCTGTTTCCTCCTGGTTTCTAGTTCCTCTTCTCTGTGTGTGTGTTGACTGCCATCTTCCGCTGGTCCAGGCAGCTGTGATGGGATCATGTGGTACAGAGCATGACGATCTATACATAGAAAGAGCTACAATCCTGGCATGTGAGCACATTGCTTGGCCAGTCCGGTCCAGCTTAAAACACTAGGCTAGTAATACGTGTTGTGGTTTAGGGAGCTGGTATGGGGAGTGCAGTGGAGAGAAAAAAAACACACCATCAAATCTCACCCCAGGCACTAAGTCATGCTTGATTTGTCTGGCAAAACTGTGAAAAAGTAGAAACCATGGATACAAGCTAAAGAGAATTGAGACAAGATGTCATTGTAGTTTTGGAGAAAATAAAGATTGAGTATCAGAAAACCCTTCCTCAGCAACCTAAATGCCCACCAACAGACAACTGGATAAAGAAGCTGTGGTATATTTATATGATGGAACACTACTCAGCCACAAAAAAGAATACAATAATGTCATTTGCAGAAACATGTTTGGACCTGGAGATCATCATTCTAAGTGAAGTAAGCCAGAAAGAGAAATAAAAATACCATATGCTATCACTTATATGTGGAATCTTAAAAATGATACAAACGAACTTATTTACAAAACAGAAACAGACTCACAGACATAGAAAACAACTTACGGTTACCAGGGGTGGGGAAGCGGGGTGGGAAGGGATAAATTGGGAGTTGGGGATTTGCAGATAGTAACGACTATATAAAAAATAGATGAACAACAAGTTTGTACCATATAGCACAGGGATCTATATTCAATATCTTACGAAAGAGAATATGAAAAGGAATATATGTATGTATATGTATGACTGAAACATTATGCTGTACACCAGAAATTGACAAAGCATTGCTAACTGACTATACTTCAATAAAAAAAGAAGTTTTCCTTTCTCCCTTCCACAAAAATTAATTATGCCAGCAGCATTTTAATAGATGCTTTGGGGAATCTAAATTGTATAAAACAAAGTCCCTGCCACAAGAAGCTTACAGTCTAGGATAATGTGTTTTAAACTGAAAGTTGCATCCTATTAATATGCATCTGACCTGCATTTTTTTAAAAAATGGAACAAAAGAAGGAATTATTAGAGTCCATCACACTTTGCAATGGTAAATACTGGTTATTGAATTTTCATATGTGTGCTTATGTGTCCATAGGATTGTGATATTAAATGTGTTTCTACTGTGGGCTATAGAAAAACCGTCTGCAAGCCGTTGATCTAGTAGAACTTAAACCTATAGCTTCAGTGATCATCCACCTGCTGACTCATCTCTACAGCCTAGAACTTGTTCCTGAATGCAGGACATGGCTAGCCAACTGCCAGCTGGACATCTCAAACTCAACCTATCGCACACTCCCCAAAATGTGCCCTTTCCCTACATTGTGTGTTTTACGATATCAATATACACCTGGTAAGTCAAGCCAGAAGCCCTGGAGTTGTCTACAGCATCTCCTTCCCAACCCATTCTTCACACCCAACTGGCCAGGCAGCCTCCTCATTTCCATCCTTACCAGCACTCCTTGCCTGAGGTCCCGTGTAATTTCTCACCTGGTTTCTTGCCATCCACTGCTTTCCTGCCATCCCCTGCTTTCCTGACTCACAAGTCTGTGTAGCACATTGCTTCCCAAGTGATCTTCCAAAAATACTAATATGATATTTTTGTTCCTGGTTGAAAATCCTTCCATGGTTCCCCACTGCTTTCAGATTAATGTCCAGTGATGAGAGCTGGAGCCTTGATCTGCCTCCTGCTGCTTCTTCGGTCTCAGCTGCTGATCCTCAGCCCCTTCTCAGACTCTAGAGGTACCAACTAACTGTGGTTCCCAAACAGCTCAGGTGCTCTCATATTTCAGTGACTTTTAGTCTTGTCTTGAATCACTTCCCTTGTTTCTTTACCTGTGTCTAAATCCTATCACTCTTTCTGAACACAGCTCTGGTGTCCCCTGGTCTTGGGACCCGTTCTGACCACACTCCAGGTCTTCCTTAGCATCCTGGCCATGCTGCTGTCCCAGCACTGACCAATGCATGTGGTCACTGCTGTTGGGTTTTCTTAATTATGAGCTAGCTGACAGCAAGACTTGTTTTGTTCATCTCTGTAAAACAAGCAACCAGACGAAAGCCTGACATGCTTGGCACTGACCAAACGTTTGTTGAAAGAAAGAGTGAAGATGAAATCTCTTACTGGTGGGTCTACTCCTTGACTGTAATGATAGCGCAGTGATAATGTCAAATAATTCTTGCAAATACCGTTCTCAAGAGTAGTTCTCAAGAGTCATTAGAACCAGAGGGTTACTAACTGGCCAGATGTGCTTTGTCTCATCCTGATTCTGTCATTTCCTTTTCCTTCGCCTCCCTTCTCTCTCTGGTTTCTGTAACAGGAGAATAAGAGAACATTATCATCTGCTTGTGAGAAACTTCCAGAAATTCTCCCACCAAGAGATCACTGTTTTTTTTAATGAAAGAGAGAAAGAAAGAAAAAAGAAAAAGAGCTAGAGAAGAAGGCAAATGGGCAATGAGGATTGAGTTTCCTTTATCCTAGAGCTTTGTTGTTCTTACTGTCCATCTGTGTTACATTTTAGGCCTTAAGGAGGGGGGCCAGAGCCTTTTGTTGCTTGCTTTGAATGGGAACCTGCTTGGAAGCAGGGTGTCTAGTCCAGAGTGTGTAATGCAAGCACCCAGAGCTACCATATGAATTGCTTTGCACTTGCAGAGCCATCCTGATTCTCTATTCTAGGCACGGGGGTACAGTGATGAAGATGTGGCCTCCGTCTAGAGGAGGAAGGGAAATTTTTTCTTTGTTCTTGTGCCTATTCCTCCGTTGTCCTGGAGTTTTATTTTTTCAGATTTTGCTTGACGTAAGTGAGATCTAGCCATTTGCAACTTAGCAATTTTGTTTCAAAGGGTCCCACCTCTCTGTGACTAGGAAGAGAAAACTATTCTTTTTTTCTGGCAGGGAGAGGTAATTACATTTATTTTTTTTTTAATGGAGGTACTGGGAATTGAACCCAAGACCTCGTGCATGCTAAGCACACACTCTGCCACTGAGCTATACCCTCCCCCCTCCCCCCTGCAGAGCTATTCTTAATGCAAAGGTTTGGAGCCCAGAAATGGGAGCCTCAAGAGTCAATATATTCCTTATCCAAAATAAATAGATTGTGGAGGCAAAACATTCTCTGAGGTTTACTTTTTTAGCATGTAACACAGGTGTAATGTTACCGCCTTAGCACGTGAGGACTTCCGAGCTAAAATATGTGAAGGACCTAGCGGAGAGGTGGGTACCCGGTGATGTAACACCCACTAGACGTGATTCGCCCTCCTAGTGCGTCAGAAAACAGAGGGGACGTCGAGGCTGAACCAGGAAGACGGCGGCACAAGCTCGGTGTCCCCATCACCCCTGGCGATGCTGTGGTGTCTGACACAGCAGACGCCCAAGGGAGAGATTTTTTTTTTAAGTACAATAAATGGCCCAGTTACCGGCTTGTGAATAAAGTAAATACTGAAGCGTCTTTTAGAGAGTTACTCTGGTGCTATGTAATGTGCCTTCTCATCTTTGAGGGGAGGTGGAAGTCAGGGAACTATAACACGCGTTACCATCTAATTAGTTACTTGATCTTAATAGGAAAATGACTGGGTCCTTTGGGTTTTGCTATACTTTTCTAGGTCGTTTCCAGCTTTTTCTCACAGTAAGTCAGTTCTCCATCACTGTTAAAAGTAGCAACATCTGGAATAAATATGATTTCTCAAAAGGTCAGTGTGTGCATCTTTAGAGCAGAGCTAGAAACTATTACTTTGAATCATAACAAATGTTTTGAGCTATAGCAAAATTAGGGAGGGCTTCACTTGAAATCCTGTTGTGGTCATTTTTTGGTCATGAAAAACCTGACATTTTCCCAACAATATCTCCAGTGTGTTTTCAGAAGGGCCCTCATTCCCATGCCTTCACACAAGATCCCATGCTTCCTGGATTCTATAGCAACAATTAATTACTCCCTGACCACTGAGTAATGCAAGGTCCTCTTGGCTGGGCCCATTCTCGGATCTTGCCGTGACCTCTAAGTTTCTGAGAAGTCCCAAGTGCAATAGGGCTTCTTGCTGGGATTTTTACTCAACCTATGGGGAAAATCTGGCTGTCGAGCCCTCGAACTTTTCCCAGGGCTTCGCCTGAGTGCCGAGCCCATGGCAGAACTCTCCTTTATTCCCAGTTTCAGTTACTGCACGCCACGCTTGTCACCGACACCTGGCCACCCCCTTGGAAGAAGTCACACCCCCATCAAATGACTCCCCTATGTGACACAGTCAGGTCTGACCCCTCCTACCTATTCAGCCTCAGTCTCTGTGCCTGTCATTTGCTCTCTGCCTCTATCAGGTCAGGGTCTTCCCATTGCCCCACAAATCCCGTGGCCACGTCTGGGATATGCTTGCGCCTTTTCCCCAACTGCTAAGCCCTTTCTTTTTCTTTTTTTTTCACCCACCCAAATCTTTCCAGCCCTTCAAAGCCCAAATAAAATCTGTTTTTTTTTTTAGTGTTCTAATATACATTATTTTTCAGGTTCCCCAAACTCCTTTATTACTAATAATTGATATCCAGTCATCATTCATTAATTCATTCTTGCAACAAAGATTTACGAAGAATGCAGAACGTGTTCTCACCATTCTAGAGCTCAGGATACTGTAAGACAAAGTCTTTGCCCTCTTGGAGCTTTTATTCTGGTGTAGAAGACAGACATTAGGCAAATACAAGTGAGTCAGACACAAGTGCTATGAGAAAAAACTTAAAAGGCAGGACGGGGCTAGGCTGTGACCATGGGAGTGGAGGCTATTTCTCATACAGTGGTCAGGGGAGGCCTCTTTGAGGAGGAGACATTTGATATTTGAGCAGAGACTTGAATTATAAGAAGGAATCAGCCATAAGCCAACCCAAGAGAAGAGTGCTCCAGGGAAAGGGAACAGAGAGTAAAGTCCTGCAGATAGAAATGTTCTAGAAAGATGAGGAATGTTCTAGAACAGCAAGAGGGCTAATGTGAGGCAGAGTATAGCTGGAGATGAGGTTGGAGAGGATGGAGAGGTGAGAAACCGTAGGGCTTTAAGGTAGAGAAGAATCCAGGGGGATTTCTTGATGTTAAATCTGAGTACTTGGTAGGGAAACCCTGGGGGAGGGAGCAAACATGGATTTGTGTAGACAGGGGAGATTTGGAAACAAGATTTTGGAAACAGCTGGATTTGGAAACAAGAGTTCATTTTTAGACATATTATGCTTGAGATTCCTTTAGGTATCCAAATATAGATGTTTGGGTAGACAGTTGGGTATTTACAAGTCTGAAACCCAACGAGAGCCTAGATTCACAGAAAGTCAATGGCCTAGATCAGATCACCTAGGAAGGGGGTGTAGAGTGAGAAGAGGCCAGAGCCCTGGGGCCCACCAGCATCTAGAGGTCATGAAGGAGGAACCAGAAAGGAGATTCAACTTGTGGCCACTGCGGTTTCCCCCATATCCAAACACATCCTTGGCGTTGTGTGGTGTGCTTATATTTTTCATGTGCGCCGGACCTGTCATGACAACCAAGATTGCAGACTTCTTGTGACTACTCTCTGTAAGAGTGGAAGTAAAGATCCAAAGCATTTTACTGGTGCCTACAGTCTTGGCATGGTCCTTGTTTACTACGTATTTCTTACTGTTCCAAACTTCCTCACAGTGCAGAGTGAACAGAGCCAGGCTATTGGGGGAAATGTAGCTACTTCCTTTCTCAAGGACTGGATCTGTGAGTTAGTTAAGAATTCTCAGACTTATTTTACTGTCAGTAAACTGATGCAAGGAGAGATTAACTAATTTATGCACAGTCCACACTGAGTCAACAGCTAGCCTGAGGCCACATTGCAGGGTTCAGCAGAGGGTATGTGACTGCCATCATATATATATTTTTAATTGCTAACATATGGCTCATCTACTCAGTGCTTTATAGATAGTAACTCTTAATCCTCATGACTCCTGGTAATAGGCAACACCGTCCCCATTTTACAGATGAGGAAACTGAGACATGAGAGAATTTCATGTGATAAAGTGATAGATTAGTCTGGCTACTACTCCGTGCTTTTAACTACAATGCTACAGGCCTGCTGAAACAGAATCTCTGGGAATAGGACACAAAGGGAGTATGTATTTTGAAAAATCTCTAAAATATTTTTATGTATATGAAAGTTTGAGAATCCAAGGTTTGTGGGATCTCAAGTTTGTTCTTTAAAGCTCATGGACATCTTAAAATTTGCTCTACTAAACTGATTATTTTTAACATCTCTACGTATCCATGCTTAAGTTAATTTATTAGAGTCACATAGACTATGCTGAGCAGTATTTTGTTAAACATAGGTAACAGCTGACTGCATAGTTTATCAATTCCAGAGTGGAAAAGCACATCATTGTACATTGAATCAGCTTGTGTTGTCTGATATGTTGACAAGCATTACCTAACAGTTTAAAGCCTCATGCCATGGACACTGACACAGCCTACTCTCAATAAGAATAACGTGTCTTTCCCCCTGTATTTATGACTTTACACATTTGCCTCCTCAGACCCATAAAAAGTAATGAAAGCAGTCAATCATATGGCCAGCAGAAGAGCATGAATGTCTCCACGTTGCTGGCTGAGAGGAGGTGGTGCTCAGTCAGCTCTGTACGCCCCAGGCTAGTAAAGAGAAAGCCATTTGAGGTAGGGGATGGCCCTCAGAAAAGTCAATCCATGGAGTAGTCTCTGAAGACCTTTGCAGATGATCTCAAGAGCTTATGGGATCAAAGGGAAATGGAGTCATAGCCAGTATCAAAAAAAAAAAAAAAAAAAAAGAGAGAGACAGAGAGACATATTGAATATACAGGGCCTTTAGATCACAGGTAACACCCAGTAAACTCAAGGAATTGTGTTTTACTGTCACAGATCTCCACCCAGACTGACCCTCCAGTGAGACTAGTTTCATCAGTTTGCAACTATTAAACACTTAGTCATCAGCTAAGTTGTTCAAGCCAATTTCCCCAGCAGTTTATCCTATACACATTTTTTTCAATCCCACAATAGAAGTCAACCAAGGTGGCACACCGGTTGTATATTGTCAAAGGGGGAAAAATAAAAACAACATGGCGTAGAAATGAGGCCATTACATGAGGGAGAACTGCAATCTGACCCTTTTATATGAAAAGAAACAAAGAAAGAAAAATATAAGTGGACTGGAGGGTGGAGAAGCGGGAGGTGAGTGCTGGAAGGGTGGGAATTGGGATGAACTTCTAAGGTTTACATATTGGGTATAGTTGTCAGATTAGCAAAAAAAAAAAAAAAGAGAGAGAGAGAAGAAAAATAAGACGCTAAAATAAATTTGAATTTCAGATAAACAATGAATACTTTTTAGTATAAGTCTGTCTCATGTAACATCTGAGACAGACTTATACTAAAAAGTTATCTGTGGTTTTTCTGAAATTCAAATTTAGCCGAGTGTCCTGTATTTGATCTGGCAACCCTACTTGAGTAGCGCCTTTTAATCTCAGTTTGAAAAAAATCCTTCTAGAAAACAGATGTCTTCAGGAAACTAGGTCATGGATTCAACAACATAAATACTTGCTAATTATGCTGCACAGTGTGATGGGATTATATATTTATTTAATATAAATAAACTAGCAATGGTAATGACTGAAACTTAGCTATTTTCATTTGAAAAACCATCTCCTTTATCTATTTGGCATGAGTAGGAATAAACTAAAAGTGGACAATACTGATTCTAACACTTACAGACAAGAATATATCCATCCATTTATTCATTTACTCATTCTCTGCTTACTTTTTGTCTGTGCAAAGTCTTGCTGGTAGACATGTTTTATTAAATTTTATTTTAGTGATCAAAATCATTACCGTATATGGACTCCCTGACCCAGTTTCTTAAATAATTCTGCGTGGTAATAACTTAAATTTAAAGAGATAATAGACCGAGACAAAGAGGAAACAAAGCCCAAAAGAAAAAGCTGACTTGCCATCCCCTTGCTACCAGTACTTACCCAAGTCGGTCCAGTTCCAATTTGCCCACAATGGGGCAATAAAGTCGCACATAAACAAAGACAGAGGTTGATGAAATACAGGCTTAGAGTTGGGTGCTAAGACGCAGTGAGAGGAAAGAAGGGGAGATGCAGCACGAAGAAGAAATAAAGTCTAAGTAAAAAGAAGTCCAGAGGTGCCAGAGGTGGCTGAGAGAGGGTAAAGCAAGGATGGGGGAAAGATAAGGGAAGGAGGTCTGACCTGAGCTCGGTGGGAAAATGCGAGGATGGCAGGGAGATAAGTGAGCAGTGTGAGGATGAGTTGTAGACTGACCAGTATTTGAGGGCTATCAGATAAAAGGAAATTTAATTTATTTTGTCTAGCTCTAGAGAATGAAGACAAGGCCAATAAAGACACAGCAGGACAATAGACGTTTATACCATTTACGCAGGAGCTTTCTAAGCTTTAGAGCTGACTGCTCAGAGGATGGGCCGTCACTGGAGATGTGTGAAGCTGGCTGACTGGTGGGCAGGCCCGAGCAGAGGGGATTCCTGTCTTGGGTGAGGAGTGGACTGGATGCTCTCCAAGGCCCCTTCCCCGCTGTGGTGTGTGTTTCCACCCAGCAGGGCCCTGTGTCTTTTACCAACTGCTATATCCTCAGTGCCTAGGTCAGTGCTTGACACTCAGTAGGGTCACAGTAAATCTGCAGGGTCGTAGGGGATGTGTTTTGTGGAGGAGGCAGTGCTATTTGGGGCCTTGGCCTCGAGGTGATAGGAAAAGAAAAACTAGCTTAAATCAAATCAACACACAATGAGCACCTACATTTGGAGGAGGAAGGGATACAGGGCTCTATTTTGTGAGAGCCACAAAGACGTGATCCATGTTTCCCCAGTCCATCCCAGCCTGGAGAGGAAGAAGAGAACAAAATGATCATTAAAAGCAACATTTATCTGGTTTTTCCATTCTCCCCTGCCTACAGTATTTTCAGCCCCTTCAAATTTCTCACCGACTGGTCTAAAAGCCCCCAGGGGAGGGCCCTCATGCCTTCTGAACTTGTGGCTATAAGAGGGTATCTGATTTTATTACTGTTCTGTCCCCTGGCTTGCCGTCGTCTCTCCTGCTTTGTCATACTGTGGTGATATCTCTGCGTTTCTGTAAGTTCCAATGATGCGACAGCTCCTGTATACCCCACCAAGGCACCAACGCTGCCCAGTCACCTGCCAAATACACCACGCCTACCACCACCAGCGACATCACACTCAACGCACCTGCGCGGAGGGAGTGCATGAAAATCTTAAGGGCACGGACACAGAATCAGTTGGAAGTAGCAATAGCAGGGGACACCAACCAGGGAGTCACTGAGCCACCACCACCGGGAAGCCCCATGTGGTCTGCACCGGGGACCACCTGGAGAGCTGCTGCATCGCATGGTGGAAAGAACACGGCCCTGGAGCCAGAGCAGCCGAGATACGTTCAGTTAGCCCTCTACGCCTCAGTTTCCCCCTCTGTAAAGCAGGGACAATATAACGCTTATTATGAGGCTGTCGTGAAGACTCAATGGGTGAGCACAGGCAGGGCGCAGAGCTGCGTCTGGCCCCGACCGGCAGTCGGTTTGCGAGACCCTTTATTGGTGGTGCTCACCTTAAGTTCTGAAGATGTCAAGTCCCCCTCTGGGGCCACTGTTCCTGTTTTTCTCAGTTGCACTGTAACCTGACAAGAAACTTTGAACTGAAGGGATTTCTGCTCCTTGCAACAAAAGGAGCCTGATTACGACTACGGATCTGAATCCTCACGTGGCTGTGATAACTCAGGATCTCAAGTGGGAATTTTCACCACTGTCCTTTGAGAAGCAGTAGAGAAGCAAGTCAGCAGATAGTGAGTACCCACAGCGTCCAACACTGCCCTCGCAGAGCTGTCTTTGTCTTGGGGAAACAAGGCAAAATTTCACTAAAGGATGATGAAATATTTGAATATCTGATCATGTCTTCAGCAGAAGAGATGATGTTTGTCCCTAATGTATAGACTGTGGAAGCAAACTGCTTTCTGGTCTTGGTGTTATAGGTTGTTCAGCCATTTGCAACAATTTTTGTTTTAAGTTTATAAGAAATGCAAACAAGTTTCTCTCTACTCTGGTGGATTCCACATTTTGGTCAAACTGGGCTTTTGTTACTTAAATGGGCCTCGAAGAGTAGCCTTTAATTTTAAATGTCTTGGGAGGAAATATCTTTTCATTATTATATTTTGAAAGTGTTTTGAAAGTATCTACAATACATTAAAGGAGAAATATCTGCTGGTTGATGCAAATTTAAACCCAGCATTCAAGAGAAAGGTCAGGGCTGCAGACATATAGACTTGGAAGGCATTAGTACATAGGTCATAATTAAAGCACTAGGATATTTAAAGTAAGTAAGAGGAGGGGAATTGTATAAAGTGAACAGAGAAAAAGACAAACTACTATTCAGGGCCTTTTCCCAAACACCCATGGTGATCAGCTTCACATATGAGCCTGTTCCTGGGCTCTACCTTGGACCCACTGAATCTAAATGGTTGAGGGGAGACGAGTTTGTACCTTTTGACCCCCTTCACCCAGTTCACCCACTTCCCTGTCCCCAACCACCAACCTGATCTCTGTATCTATAGGGGCAGACTTTATTTTCTTTGTTTAGATTTCACATATAAGTGAGATCATATGCTATTTTGTCTCTCTCTGACTTATTTCACCTAGCATAATGCCCTCAAGGCCCATCCACTATGTCCTTAAGGTCCATCCCATGCAAACAGAAGTCTGAGCCCCACTGAGGGGAGGGTATATTTGCATCAGGCACAGAAAAGGTTGCCAAGAGGGAGGCATAACAAATGGCCTCCTAACTGGTGGCTGTGAACAGGTATCCACAGTGGGTTCTTCCCGAGATTTCTTGGGGGTGGCTGTTTCCCTGGCTTGGTTACTATAGCGCGTTGGAGCCAGAGAATCGGAGGCGGTGGCAGACACAGATGCTCTGTAACTGTGTAAAGTGAAAGAACACGGCTCACTTACAGCAGAAATGGTAAATTGTCACTAAGGAGCCCTCTTTGTATTACCAGGCGTGGGGCCCCCTCCATGTCCTCTGCTTACCGGGTGAGGAGGCTGCACCAACACAGGCCAGAACCCATGCGCTGGGGGAGACTGGGGGTGCCAGCAAGCCACAGGCCTCTGATCCTAACATTGCCTTTCTGGAGATTGGGGAAGGGGTCATACTGGACATCAGAGCAACTGGAAGTCCCAGCGTTCCACCCTAGGTGTGCTGCAGGGTGCTGGTAAGGCATGCCCAGAGAGTTAATTTGAAGAGGGAGCCTGAGTGCCACCCAACAGAACCACCCTCAGGCCCAAAGAGCTGCCGCTGGCCTTGCACCTACCGAGAGGCTAGAGTTGAGTCAAACCAGTTCCGATGGTGTCACTTAAACCACTTTCAGGGGTGCTTTGCGGTCAGTTCTGTAAGATACTCTGATTTTTATCTTGTGATTATTTCGTCAGGAACTATTCCTATAATATGTAGCATTTTTACGTAAGTGGTCCCAGCTTTCTCTCAGGATAAATCTAAAAAGCATGACTTTCACAGAACTTGACGTTGCCCAGGAGTGACAAACTGCCAAACGCAGGAATGGGTGCGGTTTCTGGTCATGGTACACGTTTCTGCAGGGAAGTGACTTGTGGCGGATGGCTATGACGGTCCTAGGATTGCTGTAAAAGCATTTTGAAAAAAAAAATGTTTATAACTCAAGCCCAGCATCAGACAATTGGGGCTGTTAAATCCAAACATACATCACTGAGACGGAATTATGTTAAATAGCATAAATGCGTGTTAAATCCAGCCATACATCACTGGGACAGAATGTGTGTGTTTTCCCCCCTTACCTCCCTGAAGGAGCAAATGTAACTCTTAACTGGAGTATAACTTACACTTCCCTTTAGGGGGGAGTGGGAGTTGGCCCGGCAGCTTTACTATAACATTTATAATAGCTATTTTATATACCCTGGACGTTAGCATCTTAAGATTATTTTGCCCTCACAGAGAAAAGCGCCGAAGAGAGATGATTAAAACACGAGGGGGGGGAGGGTGTGCTTAATAATGGGTTAAGCATAAATGTTTATGCTTATTCTTCTTCTTACATATGCTCATTGTAAACATTTCTAAGATCATAGAAATATAATCCTATCTTCTATAGACAAGCAGGGTTAACAGCTTAAATATTCCTGAAATTTTAGATACACAATCACATGGATGATAAAGAGACTACTTTCCATAAAAGGATAGGGAACATACGAATCCCTGGGAAGACACATTCCCCGTGGGAGGAATGAGATAAACGCTTGTAATGGGCTGTATTAACCATCCTCAGAGACAAGATGCAACAGTCAAAAGCAGCAGTGAACTGGGGCGGGACTGCCGTGGGGAGCTAGACTTCAGCCCTGCATGCAAACCAGAAGCCAAGAGATTTACTGAGCTCCCCGACGCAGGCGCATCTGTCCCTTCCTTAAATCCGATTTTCTTACCATCTGTTCCTTTACTCCAGCCTTGGCTGTAAACAAAGTTGATGCACAGTGATGCACTGCGTCACCAGGCAGCTCTCCTTGCTCTTGTAAGACAAAGTCAGTTCTAGACTGAAAGACTGTGGGTCCCGTTATTATCCACTTTCCCTACCAATGTAAATTGTGAGAGTGTTGAGAGGCGTTTTAGAAACGGGATTTTTAACTTCACGTGGTAAATGTGGTGTGACATGACTATCTGGTTTTGAAAACTCTGTAAGGAAAGATCTAAATGCATCAGGATGATTTAGATGGCAGAATAGGATTTCCCCTGCCTCACAGAACAATAAGGATGTGCTCGGGGCAGGCAACACATCAAGGAGAAACTGACGTGGCAGCTGCCTCTGGAAAGAACTCACCGCCTCCAAGGTTACAATTTGCCATGGGCGTGGGGGGAGGAGAGGCAGGAGGAGGTGAAGATGATTAAAGATGTGTATCTAGGGTGTGCAGTTGTGTCCCTGAGAATGCACTACAAGAGCCAATCATCTGGCAGCTGTGGGGAGGGATCTGCTGACCTCTGGTCTCCAGCTCTGGTTTTTCCAGCTGTATAATATGTATAATGCACTCTTCCTAGGAGAAGCTTGGAGCACTATGCATCTTTGAACGGATTCAGTTAATCCTTTTACTATCCCGTGAGTGATGAGAGAAGCAGAGAGGAGCAAACAGGAAAAAAAATTCCACATTGAAAGTGGTCACTGCCATGGCAAAGAAGAAAATAACTTCACTCTGCTAAGCAACACCAGGAAAAGTCAACCTTGTGATTCTTCCCTGTTGATTCTGAGTCTAGGCAGTGGCAGAAGTGGTCAGAATTCACTCAGAGGGTGTTCATTCTGATCATGCAAGTCATTGCTGATTTAAAGTCCTTCCATGGCAGGGGAAGGGATTTGCCTGTTTAGGGGGCTCACAGTCAGAGGACAAATTTTGGCCAGTGCAGCTGGGGGACTGGTGACGTACAGGGATGATTGAGCAAACAGGTAAATGCACTGAGGATTTTTTTTTTTTTTTTTTTTTTTTTTGCTCTCAGAAGGGAATTACAAATACGGAAAAGGGAAAGGTTAGAATAAATCCTGTGGTTAAGGTTAAAGTGTGAGTAGAGGAATCAATGTGAATGCATAGCTTTATGTAGACATGGATGTAGAAAGAGATATAAATGTGTGTAGATGTCTATGTGGGTGTATTCATATATATACACACTCAGACATGTATGTCATATATGAATACACAAGTACAAATATGTGGATGGATATATACTTGTATTTCCTAGTTCTATCTGCTGAGAGGAACAGAAGCAAAGATATCCTGTTAGCAATAAGCACACCTAGCTTGCAGAACTTGGCCTCTATTATTCTCCATTTAATGGAACCAGGGCTCCTTAGAGAAATGGTTGGCTCTAGGCCTGGGGTAGGAGACATAAAAGGTGAGACAGGAACATCTTGCATACAGTTTAATAACAAAAAAACAAACAACCCAACCCCAAAATGGGCAGAAGACCTGAACAAGCAATTCTCCAATGAAGACTTAAGATGACATAAAAATGGCCAATAGGCACATGAAAAAATGCTCAATATCACCAATTATCAGAGAAATGCAAATCAAAACTATAATGAGGTATCACCTCACACCAGTCAGAATGGCTATCATTAGAAAGTCCACAAATGCTAAATGCTGGAGAGGCTGTGGAGAAAAGGGAACCCTCCTATACTGTTGGTGGGAATGTAATTTGGTGCAGCCATTATGGAAAACAGTATGGAGATTCTTCAAAAAACTTAAAATGGACTTACCATATGATCCACGAATCCCACTCCTGGGCATTTTTCTGGAGGGAACTCTAATTCGAAAAGATACATGCACCCCAATGTTCATAGCAGCACTATATACAGTAGCCAAGATGTGGAAACAACTTAAATGTCCATCGACAGATGACTGAATAAAGAAACTGTGGTATATTTACACAATGGAATACAACTCAGCCATAACAAAGAATAAAATAATGCCATTTGCAGAAACATGGATGGACCTAGAGATCATCATTCTAAGTGCGGTAACCCAGAAAGAGAAAGAAAAATACCGTATGATATCACTCCTATGTGAAATCTAAAAAAAAGAGAAAAAGAGGACACTAATGAACTCATCTACAAAACAGAAACAGACGTGCAGACATAGTAAACAGTCTTATGGTTACCAGGGGAAAGAGAGTAGGAAGGGATAAATTGGGAGTTTGAGATTTGCAAATGTTAGCCACTATATATAAAAACAGATTTTTAAAAATTGCTACTGTACAGCCCAGGGAACTATATTCAATATCTTGTAATAACCTTTAATTAAAAAGAATATGAAAATAAATATATGTATGTATATGCTTGACTGGGTCATTGTGCTGTACACCAGAAACTGACACATGGTAACTGACTGTACTTCAATTAAAAAACAAGACATTTCTTCACAGGACACTTAGGAATGACACAGCAGAGAATCCTGTAAGACACCATCTTCACCAAATGTCACAGGAAGGTTAGTAATGGGTCACATTGGCGTCATGTGGCTCCTGATCCGATGCAAGGAGAGGAGCACGGCATTACTTCTGAGGGACTCTTGCTGCAAACCCATCAATCACGAGGAGGCATCAGACAAACCCAAACTGCAGGACATTCGATAAAGTGCTTCAAGAAATGTCAAGGTCATGAAAAAGAAGGGAAAAAATAAAGGGAAAACCAAGGAACTTTTCCAAAATGGAGGCAACTAAAGAGAAATGGTAATTACAAAGGACCTGGACCTATATAGGCTATTACTGGCTCGAAAGGTGAATTTGAATGAGATCTGTGAATTAACAGTCCTGTTGGCTCGATGTTAACTTTCTGATCTTTTGTTGTTGTTGTTGTTCTTTTTTCTGCGGGGGGTGGAGGTGGTGATTGAGATTAGATGTATTTATTTATTTTTACCAGAGGTACTGGGGATTGAACCCAGGACCTCGTGCATGCTAAGCACACACTCTGCCACTGAGCTTTACCCTCCCCTGACTTTCTGATCTTGATGGTTGAATGGTGTAAGGCAATGTCCTTGTTTATAGGAAATATGTAAATACGTACTGAAGGATCAAGGAGTAAGGAGGCATCATGTCTGCAACTTTCAAATGGTTCAGGAAAAAACTTCCGTGTGTGTGTGTGTGTGTGTGTGTGTGTAAAGAATAAGGCAGATGTGATAAAATGGTAACAACTGGTAAACTGAGTGGAAGGTATAAGGAACTTCAAGTACTACTTTTACAACTTTTCTGTAAATTTTTAGATTTCAAAATAAAAAACACAAAATCAGGGAAAAACGCCTACTATGGGTCTCTATGTACACAGACCATAGTGAATCAAACAGAGCAGGTCTGTTCAAATGGAGTAACAGCGAAGCTTAAGGCGCTGTACTCAGCTACTGCGTCCCTGCCCTCAGGTTGCTCACCATGGGGGCCGGGGGTGCAGTGCAGTGGTTGAAGTGGGAAAAAGGATGGGAATGCCAGATAAATGGCACTAACAGGCAGCTGCTGTAGGAATTCAAAGGAGCCAGAAGGCTCCACAGAGATGCTGTGTGAGGAAGTCCTGGACGGAACTGAGGCAGGAGATCGGTGGGCCTGCTGAGCACAGAGTCACCAGATTTAGGCATTTCTGAGAATTCTGACTCGGTTTTCTTTTTGACCACAGACTGGTCTGTTTCTCACCTCCACACTCTTGCTCCTATTGCTGCTCCTGCCTGGAAAGTGGGCAGTTTCAGAGCTTGGAGGATCCATTGCATCCATTTTTCAAGATTTAGCTCCTATCCCTTCCTTTGACTTTTTCTGACTGACTTGCGCCCCTTCTGATAGAAGAGTCTTTTTCTCTCCTGTGCCCCTACTGTTCTCAGTATGTGTCACTGCACACATGGCTCTTCATGGCACTTGTCAGTTTGTCTGACCATCCCTCCCAGCCTGAGTCTCCTCAACGACTTTGTATCTTCTCTTTCTTTCTTTTTTTTTAATTCTTATTTTTTTATTGAAACGTTGTGGATTTACAATGTTAGTTTCAGGTGTAGAGCAAAGCAATTCAGTTATATACATACATACATATATATATATATATATTTTTTTTTTTCAGACTCTTTCCCATTACAACAACTTTGTATCCTTATATCTCCAATGTCTGGCCATAGTGGGGGCCCAGGAATTGTTAAAATAATCAAATTAACTCGAGATTTCCCCAAACTCTTTTTTCCTCTCCTTTCCATTTTTACTCCTAGGCTAACTAAAGGCTTTCTTAATTCAATGAAGACAAGCCATGGGCTTTTCAATTTCAAGTAGTCTGAATCCAAATGTGAGGGAAAATATTTTCTTTTTTACCCTGAAACCATCAGAAGATGGAGAGAGAGATGGACCAGCAGGTTGGTAACACCCACAAGACCTGCCACACCAGTGGCTCCAATTCTTGATGAATGATTCAGTGACTGACCCACACAGAAATACGCGAATTGCTCCTTGGGGTTATGTTAGGGGAGGCACCATAATGACCACAGCTGATTGTGAAAGCCAACCAAAATTATGTCAACCACTGATGCTTGGAAGCTTCTCACATCAAAGCAGGGTATTATAGAAGCTGCTATCTGCTAAAGGCCAACAGACCTTCTTGCCACGGTATTATTATAATAATAATTAGTAATCACCAACATGCCTTTAAGCACTTTTCATCCAGGCGCCATAAGCAGTGAACAAATGTCACAGATTCTGTGCACCCAGGCGTCACTTGTCCCATCTGGGGAATGAGGCAGCCCTGGGGAGCAGAAGGCAGCTGTTCCCTCTAAGACTGTCATCCTTGAGCCCTGGACTCACATTATGTTGTTGAGGCTCTGGTTACAAAGCTGAAGCTCCGCTCCCCTTCTCCATGGTAATTGCAGCCTGAGGTTTGAAAGAACATCTTTTGTGAGTTATGTTCCACTTCTTACTACAGACCATGTATGAGACTGCTGTCTTCTTAGGAGCAGTCAGTCATCAATCTGCTGCAGAACGCTGAGGGATTTATGGCTGGAAGAGGTCTCTCCTTGCTATAGTCAATGCGTAAGTGCTAGGGCTTTCCTTTGTCTGCTGTCTCCCCCGGTTCTAAACATTTGTTTGCACTGAGTGCCGCTTCACCCTGGAGAGAGCAGCCTCCCCACCTCACAGGCAAGCTGGCAGCTGTTGGAAGACTTTTCAACACCAGATTATTTTAAGGCATCTGTAAAGTGGGGGAAAACTAACTTTAGTGAAAAACTGTTAAAAAAAAAAAAAACACCAAACTTTTAGAAATAAATCAAAATAACATCCAAGTCCTGCAGAACAGCCGGTTCCTCAAAGACCTAGAATTTTACTTGGTGCTCAGCAGTGTTGGCAAGATTCTATCCTGACAAACATGTCACGGGTCAACGTTAAAAAAGAATAATGTGAATCTCCTGTTTTCACGTGCTGTTCAGCAGTGGGACATCAGAGCAAAAAGACTGCTATAATTAGAGTTTCTGGTTTCAGTAATTTCACACTGAAATGGTGAAACAAACAAAAAAAGCTCATCAGCATATGTTATACAATTTTTCACTGTGTATTTAGTAGTAAATATCAGCTTGATTTCATAGCTGGTTGATATGGCCTTAAAGCAAATTAAAAAAAACAAAGCAGTTTTATTCTCACATGTAATAGCACAGCACGTTTCTCTGTCTCAGAATATCACACACCAGCACGGCTTAATATGATGGAGCCAAAAGAAATGGAGATGCTTACAGACTATTACCACTACATCTGCAGGGTCGTCCACAATCAGCCCAGCCTGGCAGGGCCCTTAGGAGGAGGGCAGGGCTATGACCCTCTGTTACCAGTGAAGAAATGAAGGTCCAGAGAGGATGCATGGCAGCCAGTTCTAGAGTGTGGTTCTCATGGTCTTAAATTTAGCCCATCAAGTCATGACATCTCTCCTGGTTGGCGATTTTGGTTTTAAAACCGATTGCTCATGCAGCGCTTCATTATTATAAATCATCTAATAATTCGTGATGAAGGAGCTAGAAAACCAGGGCTAACAACAAGTGTGTGACAGCTTGAATTTTCACCAGCTGGATTCATTGGCTTGAGGCCCGGATGCCATCTGACCTTCAAGCTAGCCAAACACGTGGGTATTTCTTATCAGCACTCAGAACCAAAAAGTCGCTGTGATATTTTAGAGATCCAGAATTTCATGAGGGAGGGAAAAGGGTGAAGACAATAAAGATGCTGCCTATTTTGAGAAGGACTTGTTATTTCTTCTTGGTTATGTCTCTGAGGGTGAAGAGCATCAAATGCTATTAAATGAGTATTTGCTGAGCTCTTACTTGGGGGTCTAGCCCTGCATATGGATTCTGTAGAGAATAAGAAAAGGTTAATATATAATTTTAGGCTCAATGGTTTTCTATCTATTTATGGAGACTATGAACACATGAGATGCTGTCTGAGCACGATTGGCAAGCTTTGGCCCATAGGTCAAATCCAGCCCACCTGTTTTTGTACAGAGCATGAGCTAGGAAAGGTTTTCACAATTTTAAATGGTGGAAAAAAATTAAAAGAAGAATGCCATTTTGTGACATATGAAAATTACATGAAATTAAAATGTCAACATCCATCAATCAGGTTTTTATTGGAACGTAGCCACACTTGCTCACTTACGTCTTGTCCATGGTTTTGCGCTACAGTGGGCAGCAGAGTTGAGTAGTTGTGACAGACACCATATGGGCCGCAAAAGCTAAAATGTTTACTATCTGGTCCTTCATGGAAAAAGTTTGCCGACCCCGAGGTAGATAATACTCCAAAGGCGCTAAGTGGGATGGTTTAGAATCAGCTGAAGAAGCAGAGGACTTCCATGAGGGGAGAGATGATATGGCGGGTAGGAATAAAGCTTCAAGGAGAAAGTGCCTCTAAGTAGTGCTTGAAGGACAGATAATGGAGCGTTGTAGTCATGGGAAAGGCCAGCCAGATGTGGCTGTCAGCTTGGCTCCACCCCTGACAGCTTGGCTCCACCCCTGACAGCAATGTGACCTTGGTAAGTTCTTTAACGTCTATACTTCAGTTTCCTCAGCTATTGAACAGAAGTAGTAAGACCCACCTCCCAGGACTGTGGTAAAGCCCAAACACAAAGTTAGCACATTGCCTGGTGTCTTGTAAATATTAACTGTTAATAGTCGTGATTGCCACTAGTTCTCACACTGAGACATCTATTAATAAAATAAGGCAATATTTCACCTAAAAATTAAGCCCTTCAGAGGTTATTAGTGGACAAGCTTTTAAAATCTGAGATGAGGGGTAGGGTATAGCTCAAGTGGTAGAGCGCATGCTTAGCATGCATGAGGTCCTGGGTTCAATGCCTGGTACCTCCTCCAAATATAAATAAATAAATAAAGCTAATTACCTCCCCCTACACAAAAAATAAATAAATAAAAAATGAAATAAAATAAAATCTTAGAAGATGAATTGGAGCAACTGAATCCTACGAAGTTGTTAAAATGATGTCAAAAGAGAATTACAGCATGGGAAAACAGTCCCAGTGTATTCCGTGAAAATAAGTTTTATAAACCCAGAAATCCTATGTCGCACGTGCATCCAGACTGGAAATTCTCTACAAGAATCTACTAAAAGCTATTGACCCGTCTCATTGACAAATGCACACGGCACATACACAGACGCTTTTGCATACAATCTTAGGGCTTAATGGATCCCTGGAAGCCCATCCCTGGTTTCCAGGTTAAGAACTCATGCTCCAGTTGCTCACTCATACTTATAAAACCCACAAGATATTGATATGTGAACCAGAATGCTGAATTATTTATTCATGAAGAAGAAATAACGTCAAATGGGCTAAAATCCTTGCATTGGCCGATCAGCTCATTATCTTGCTATACAAAAGCTGCATGAAGAGCCAAAGTACAATTAAAACTGAGAATGGAATCACAGCAAAGGGAATTGGAGAATGATCTTAATAGCTCTTGACGCCAAGCTACGACAGTCTGATGCACCCACTTCCGATGTAGAAGACCCCTGCCAAGGATGCTGGAACAGTCCAGTCCGGGCCCTCTCCTGTGGACAGATCTTGATGTGTGTACTGCCTGCTGGCAGGTACAGTAAAGGCTTATCTCCTTCCGCTGTCACTGTTGCTAAGTAAAGGTACAGGACAAGCAGCTAGACCCCACATGCACACATACTAGTTTCCTTACACTATGCTTGGTCTCTGTATAGCTGTAGAGTATCTATATGTCTGTCTGTCTGTCTATCTGTCTATCTATCTATCTATCTATCTATCTATCTATCTATCTATCTTATATCTGCCCATATATAGGTTCCAGTTTAGGGTAGGTTTGTTGTGTTGATTTTTCATAATTTCCTTTTCAGAAGGAATCTTTGTTCAAACTTAGGAGGTACCTTACAGTCCCCTGCTTCTTCCCTACCTCCAATCCATGCTGAAGACAGAAGAAAGGGCTCCTTTGTTTCCTTCCTCCTTCCTTTCCTTCTTCTCTCTCTTTCCCTCTTTCTTAAATAAACTTTAATTTTGAAATAATCTAAGACATAGGTGCAAGAAATTTCAAAAGTAGTACATAGAGGTCCTACGTACCTTTCACTCAGTTTCTCCCAAAGGAAAAACCTTACATAAGCATGGTACAGGTCAAAACCAGGGAATTACACTGGCATAATATTATTAACTCAGGTAAAAACCCTACTTAGATTTCACTAATTTCTACATGACTCTCGTATGTATGTGTGTGCTTGCGTGTGTGTGCGTGTGTGTGTGTGGTTCCATGATATTTTAGCACATGTGTAGATTGAGAAACCAACAGCACAGTCAGGACACTGCAAAGAAACTCTCTCAAGTTACTCCTTAGCAGTCAGTGATTTTATTTTATAAATACTCTGCTTTTGGTGTTAGAAATCAGTCCAGCAGACTTTGGCTATTTCAAGCACCTGAAGTTCTTATGCAAATGTTCTTGAGAGACAACAGTTATGACCTCACCAACCCCTTTCCCTGGGGACTAAACACATTCAATATTACTAAGGCTTCAATGGCAACTTTTAGACTCAAATTGTCTTGAGTTTCATTTCTGAATCTCTGAATATTTTTTGTCATTGAGCAAATTTTTTTCTTGCTATTGTGTAGAAACAGTCTAGTGGGATTTCTGAAAGTTAGGATTTCTGATCAAAATTTCTTTGACTATAGCTACATAATTAAAAAATCCCTTAAAATAAAATCTATGAGATGTGTTGGTGTATAGCTTCACACAAGTCTAAATTTCTTTCCTCTGGGCTCTGAGGTTTCCTGTACATATGTCCTCCGTATTGGCTTTTCACCTTGGTGAGTTCCATGGGGACAAATTTAGGGCCAGTATCCTCTTATCGAAAATACCACTTGAGGTTACACTCTTCTAAAGTCTTCTTTCGGGGAGTTCAGTTTCCCAGTGAGTTTTCTGAGCAGCATGCTATTGTGTGCCTCAGAGTTTGCCTGAGTACTTTTTGCATGACCATCCCCTGAGATAGTCGAAAACTAAATGGTTGCTGGAGCCAGCCCAGTGAACTAAGTGTTTTAAATAAATAATGACACGTGCATATTGAGTGTAACCGTCATAAATGTCTATTTAAGGTCATTATAGAGAACAAAGCATAATTCAACCCAGGAGAGCATAGCTGAAACATTCTCCAGGACGTAATTAATTCTTGGAATAAAAAAACTGGGAGTCAAAGATTAGAGGATGCTTGTCCCATGACTTGGAGAGAAGAAAGGAACCCATAATTGCTGGGAGGAATGTAAAATGGTAAAGCCACTTTGGAAAACAGCTTGGCAGTTTGCAGTTAAAAGTTAAACATAAAACTACCTGGAAATGCCACTTCTACCTAGGAGAAATGAAAATGTATATCCACACAAAGACTCGCATGCAAATATTCATAGCTGCATTATTCATAAGAGCCAAAAGCTGGAAACACAGGGGAGGGTATATAGCTCAGTGCTTAGTATGCATGAGGTCCTGGGTTCAATCCCCAGCACCTCCATGAAACACACACACACACACACACAAACCTGGAAACAACCTAAAAGCCTGTCAAGTAGTGAAGGGATACATAAAATACAGTATGTTCATACAATGCAATACTACTCGGAAGTAAAAAAGCAATAAACTACTGACATGTTACATCATGGATGAACTTCAAAAACATCATGATCAGTGAAATTAGCTGGACGCAAGAGACCACATACTGTATGATTCCATTTGCATGAAATGTCTAGAAAAGGCAAACTTACAGAGACAGAAAGTAGATAATCAGTGACTGCCTGGGGCCAGGGATGGGGATGGAATGAGGGAAGAGAGGTCTTGTGGGGATAGAAATGCTCTAAAATGATTTGTTGTGATGGTTGCACCACTTCGTAATGTTATTAAAAATAACTGAATCGTACACTTGAAGTGGGTAACACAAGGCCCAAGCCCAGGCCCCCGGCAACCAGAACAAAGCTGCTGACGGGGGCCCAAGGCAAATGACCGGGGCCAGTGGAGGGGAAGGCTTCCTGGAGGAGGAAGTGCCCGAGCCCACTATTTTCCAGCAGAGGAAGCGTCTGCTTCAAAGTTGAAGTGCAGGACATAATAAATCTAATGTTCCTTGAAATCAAATATGAAACGCTACGACCAGGTGGCAGATGTTTCAGCCTTGGTTACGAAGGCATTTCTCTTTTAACCCTTGCATCTGGCAAGATTACAAGTGTCGTGATCCACTACAGTGTCAGTTGCCCTTCTCTCCTAGGCTCAAAGATCTTTTGGTAGAGAGCGGTGAGGGGTCTGTGCAGTCATTTCTAAGTCATTATCATCAGGGATAAGAATGATTTTCTTCATTTAAGGGCTCAACCATGAAAACTCTTACAGTGACTCATACGATTAGATTTAAATGCAGCCCTTAGTGTGAAATACCCATTTGCTAAGAGTCGGGAGGGGAAAGCATGATTGAACGCAGAGGTGTGAGCCCTGACACATCCTTCCCCCTCTGCAGAAATGCTGACCGAGGGGTGTCCCTCCCCAAGACCTCTCTCCTCCTCAAGATAGCTATCCTTGATATTTGAAGCACTAGAGTATTTGGTAGAAAGAAGGATTTGTTCTAATATGTATTTATTTACCTATTTTTCTGCAAAAATGAGAATTTTTGCCTTTGTCTGTGGAAGTCCAAGGGTGGCAGGATTAAATGCAGTAAAGAGAGCCAGGAAACTTTAAATTTTTAAATATAACGAGTGCAGTCATTTTGCCCAGGGGGAAATAGCAATGTCAGAAATGACTACCGACTACCAGCCACATCCCAGAAGAGAGGCAGGGAGGGTGCCTGTGGAAAGGAGCTTGGGGGCAAAGGCATGTGACCTGTCAGCTGAGTCTCCTCAGCAGACTAGTCCAAGAGTCTTTGCAAGAAAAGGGCAGCCTCCCAGGGAATTTCTTCCTAACTCTTTTTGCCCCATCCAAATCCCATCAAGAAAAGGATAATGTAAAGACAGATGAAACCAAAATATCTGGGATGTAGGAGGAGGGTGGGTGGGATGAACTCCAAAGTTGTCAATTGGGAAGACTGGGAGAAAAGACAAAACCATACTCAGGTGTTCAAAATTGGGAGAGTTTATTATTATCGTCGCTATGGTCTCAATAGTGAATTTTTACTGAGTGCTGACTACATAAACTTGGCAGTGCTCAAGTTTACAAGGACTGGTTCTACGAGGACTGTACACACCCAACAAGGAAAGCACTACGATTATCCCATTTTACAGATGAAGATCAAGAGGCTTAAAGAGGTTGGGTCCAGGGTGGTAGGGAAGATGATGCGTGGGTTTTGGATAGAGTGAATGTTAGGTGACACCAGTGCTAAAAGGATATCCTGATGACGGTCAAAAATCAGAAATTGAGCCTGGAGGACGGAGGTGGGGCAGGCAAGAGAAGGGCATGGAGATTTGCACTGCATACCTTCTTTAACTTTTGAGTTTTGTAGCAAATGAATGTGCTATCTGATCAGTCAATAAATTAAAAAGTAAAAACAAACAAAAAATCGGAAATGGCAGTTAGGAAAGATCAGGACTGAAAAAGCAGCTCTGAGAGTCAGGTGACTACCTGAAGACCAGGTGTGGGTGTGAGTGGGGAAACTTTAGGGATAGGAACCCAGTGGTAATCAGTAAACCAAGAATGGGAGAGATTTTTGTCTGTTTGTTGTTTTTAATCAGACAATCAGAAGCGAACGTCATAGTCTCTTGGTTCACAGCTTAAGGACTCTTAACAGACAAGAGTTAACTCCAGGATTGTAGAAGTATTTAGAAGGCATTAGGAGAGATTCTTACCACCTGAGTAATCCAGGAACCATTTATCCTGAAGAGAAGGCTAAGGCCAACTTTTCTACAGGTAGTAATAGAAACTCTCAGGAATGATTCATAGCCCCATTCTTCCTAGAAGCAACCAGATCAAGCATTTTAGTAAGAGGCCAAAGCAGATAAGCCACTGTGTGGAACTTAATTATGCATCACTTGGTTTCTTTGATGTTTCCTGAGCTCAGGAGGATTATTAAATGTTTTCTGTTTAATCTGTACCTATTGCAAGCAGAGGTTGGGTCTAAATGCCCAGGAGAACAATTTCTCCAAAATTCCAGCACCTCCAGCTCCCTGGCCAGCCCTTTGTCAGCTCCAAATAAATGATGAATGGACTGGGGGAGGGGAGGTGCCCATTCTGAGAAAGGGCTGTCCTCTGGAGGAGAGACAAATGAGAACCACGGAACATTAGCTAACATTATGCTACAGGATTCTTGGAGATGACTAGGGCCATGGTTCTCACACCTGAGCATGGACCAGGATTGCGTGGACGGCTTGTTACTACACAGGCTCCATCCCCAGAGTTTCTGACCAGGGTCTGGGATGGGATCTGAGACTTTTCATTTTGAACAACTTCCCTGACGATGCTATTTTATTTTATCACACTTTGAGGACCACTGAACTAGTGCGATCTCTTCATCTTGCAAACAGGAAACCGAACCCCAGAAGGTGTAAATAATGTGTCCTGAATCCCCTAGTTAATGGCAGAGCTAGGCTTAGAACCTTAATCTCTCTCCCCCTTTCCTTCATCTCTAAACATTTCAGCACTTATTTCCTAAAAGTAAAAACGCTCTTTCATAACCAGAGTATAGTTACAACATCAGAAGGCCAACATTAACCAATACAGTGAACACATCTACAGACCTTATTCAGATTTTGCCAACAGTCCCGCTAGCATCCTTTGCTGGACCAAGATCCAACCCAGAATCTCACAATTTTAGTTGTAATGTCTCTTCAATCCGGAACAGTTCCTCAGTCTTTCTTTGCTTTTAGGACCTTGATACTTCTGAAGAGTACAGGTCAGTTAGTTTGAAGAATGTCGTTAGATTTGGGTTCATTTGATGTTTGTTTCATGATTAAAGTCAGGTTGTGCAGCTTTGGCACAAACAGCACGGCAGCGCCACAGCATCCCTCCCTGGGCATCGCGTCAGGCAGGAGGCACTCGAGACCCGTTTGTCCATTTTTCATGATAGGAATGTTGGTCCCTTGGCTAAGATGATGTCTCCGGTTTTCTTCTCCATGATAAAGTTACCATCTCACCCCTTTGTAATTAATAAGCAGCTTGTGAAGAGAAACCTTGAGACTATCTAGGTTTATTTCTCATCATTCACCCGTTGATTTTACTGTCCATAAATGATTTTTACCTGAAGCAACTACTGATGTGGTAGCTGCCAAGGGGTGATTAATTCCATCCTTTCTCCTACATTTACTAGTTGGAATCCTACTGTAAGGAAGAGTTTCCCCTTCACCCCCATTCATTCATTCATTCGTATTGGTATGGACTCCCTCATGGATTCTTTTTTATCCTAGAATCCATATCTCTTGTCACCTAAGTCCATTCTCTTTCCATGCTATGGCCCAGCTGCTCATAACAGCATTATTTCAGAGATGACCTCTTAGTTCATCATGTTGGTTCAAAAACCAAACTGAAAAATTTTTTTCAGGCCATAAACTTTATGATAGATCTCCCCTTTGTCGCCCTTGCAGGTTCTAAGCTAGAGCCTGGAAATCCCAGCAGTCTTAAGGGTCCTTGAGCTATTGCTCTGGGTCATATTTTCCAGAGTTACATTAACAATTTAAAATTTTTTGCCTTGTGGGGAGGGTGTAGCTCAAGTGGTAGAGCGCATGCTTAGCATGCATGAGGTCCTGGGTTCAATCCCCAGTACCTCCTCCAAATATAAATAAATAAACCTAATTACCTCCTCCTCATAAAACAAACGAAAAAATTAATAAATTTTTTCGCCTTAAAGCAACGCCTTCATCCATTCCCACCCACCTAATTCCTCTTGGGCCACATGTGTATCGAGTCTGCTCATGCTCATGTTCTGGTTCTTGAGCTAAAGGGGGAGCCCACCCCTGAACTCAGATAACGGGAGAGGGGTAGGCAGAGCTGGTCATGGCCAAATCTGGGTTTCTATGAGGGGAAAACCTGCCTTAGCTGGCAAGGTCTCTCTTTCCTGGTCCTCCCACTCCACTGTCCCAGGGTATTTGAAGGCAGGACACTTGGCTTGTACTGGCAGTTGGTTGCACGAGTCCAAAGGAGAATGCCAAGTCACAAGTCAATATTTGACTACTAAGTACATTATAAGGTTTAAAAAAACAATAAGAACACAAGCGTTTACCACAGCCTTGATTTCACCATCATGTCATTGTGCAAGAAAAATAAATCAGCTATTTAGCGGAGGCAAGATGTGACTTCAAAAAAATCTAAATGTTTTTGTTTTTAGTAGCAAATAGAGCTGACTCAGAATCATAAAGAAACAAAAATTTCATTTTGGGTTCCTCATACCTCTGTCCTCTAAGATGTAGTCCAAGGGAAATTCCTCTCAGGATTTAGCCACTTATAACCAGTATGAGACTTCTCTGGGAATAAGACATCCAAGTGGACCAGGCTGAGCTGGAATGTCTAATGCAGCCGTCCTCAAACTATGCTGATACTGCCCCCACAAGGGGCACTTGGTAGAGTGTGGATGCTTTTCTGTGGTTGTCACAATCAGTAGGGTGGGGGTGCTACTGGTATCCAACAGGCAGGAGCCAACATGTTAACCATCCGGCCATGCACGGGACCGCTCCCTACGGCATGAATTGCCCTGCCCAAAATGCGAATAACATCCATGGAGAACCAATCAAAGAGTTTTCCCAGGAATTTGGAATTAGACTACGATTCCAACTCAGTATAACTGCTCTCTTGAATTGAGGAGTTGTAACCGTAGGAGCTGTTGGCTGTGAGCATCATTTATGTGGTGAACTGGGGAGCACTGAGAGCTCTTCTACAGTGAGAGAGGACTGACTCAGATACATAGAAAGAAATGGGGGGGGGGAGTGACAGAATGAGACTCTCGCTCATTCTCTTATTCAAGCCTGTGGCTCTCGTGACACTTCAGGCCCGTCTACAATCCTGTTGTTGGTCTCTGTGACAGCCTGTTGCTTGCAAAACAGAGTCTCAACTTTGGAGAGATTACCTGCTGTCTTCTGCCACTAGGAAGAGCAGCAGAGAAAGCTAATGTGTAGAAGGAGACAGGGAAGGAGAATCAGAGAGGCATGGATGCTCCAGTGGATGCTGCCTGAGGGCCTTAAGGTTCCTGCTCAGTTTCTGAGGCCCAGCTGCCTCTGGACTAATCAGATGTGGCCTGGGTCCTAGAGGATGGGTCTCTCGAGAAACTGCATTGTGATTGGAGGGGTCAGGGCAGTTCCAGAAGAGGAGGAAGGGCTGGGCAGCAAATTGTACAAGATTCCACTGCACCCCTAGGAGGAGGTCAGCCCAGGCTGAGACTGGAGCTTCTTAACTCCCTCCCATGGAAAGGACCAGCATGAGTTTGAATTAGTGAAGCTGTCCGGTTGACTGCCAGGGGGTTGCATCTGCAGATTAGGGGTCAGTTAATGAAATACCCCTGAGCAGAAAATAAGAAAGTCACTCTCTTTAAAAGGAAAGCAAAACCTGCCGCACTCAAGGGGAAACATCTCTTAAAATATTAGCCTTGGTTTCTTAATTAGCTTTTTACCTGCTTGACTAAGATACTCAAGTCTGTGTTGAAGATGGGAGGTTTCATTTCCGTCACTGCTGCAACTTGATGAGATGGAGAGGGAGGTGGTGGCTTCGTGGTGAATTTCTGTGGGCTGGTGCTTCATCACGTGGCTGTTGCTTCTTGAGCTTTTTAAAAAGGGAAATTAGAGAGGGAGAATATAATTCCAAGAACTCGGGGTTTTGCTAGACTGCAAATCATTTAATGGTGATAAAGTTACGGCTTCAGAAGGGGTAGCTGTCATTTTCACCCACTATTTCCAGGCATGAGTACAGACAGAGGAAGGAAATGTGGTAGGTGAGACTGTACTCTGTGACACGGTTTGGGCTGTGAGATCTGAGTTCTTCCCTGCAAGCCTTCCATCCCAATGTTGCTTTCCTTGGATTTCAAAGGCAATCTGGGATGCCCGTGGCCGATCACCAACCCTGCTCACCTGCGCCTCGACCCTCGGTACGTCCCTACCCAGCGTTCCCTTAACAGAGTCCTCTCATTCCTCCCGCTGTTAACACAGGATTAACTTCAGAACTGGCTGCTTGAAAACATGCATGGTTCCAAAAACTGGATCTCACTTTCAGGAATGGAAACATTTTAAAAAACAAGGCGAAAATCAAGTCTTGTGACAGAGTCATCCGAGTAAATCCCTGCAGCTGTCTTACGTGAACACGTCCCCAGCGGCAGAATTTCACCAGCCCTGCCAAGCCTGAGAAAGCCCCGGACCGACAGGTAGAAAACAGGACCTGACACGTGGTGGGCAATCAGTAAACGTTCGCTGAATTGAATTGAAGCCAAGCCTCAGTTCTAATCCTATTTTGCGCCATCAGTTATCAGAGTGGGCTGGGCCTTGCTTTTTGTATTTGTCACAGGGGAAAACTGAAGGACTGACTATCTTATCTATATAGTGTCTCGCAACCCTCAGATCTATGAGAAATAAAGTGTTTTGTGGTGCAGTTGGTGTTCTGAACCATTTCTCAGGGTTTATGTGTAACATTCTGAAGATTGGTTACGTTATTGACCCCTGTGCCTCTCTCCAGTTTGCTTGTTACATGCTCAGTAGCCTTCTCTCTGATCCATGAATAGGCCAAGTTCTGCCCCCAAGAAATTGCTTTTGCTGTTCCCTCTGCCTGGGATGTTTTCCTCCCACACTCTGCAAGGTTGGCTGCTTCTCATCACTTGGGCCTCAGCCGAAATGTCATCTTCTAAGAAGTCTTTCCTGACGACTGAGCTCCAGGATCTCCCCAAGCCTGACGCTCTCCGTTATGTCATGCTATTTCCTTCTATGCAGAGCTTATAACAATTTATTGTTATGTTTACTGGCTTGTTGGAACCCTCTCCCCCTAGACCACAAGCTCCACAAGGGCAGGCAATTGTCTATATTCTTTCTCACTGTCTCTTCAGAACCAGACTTCCAGGAATCCATGTACATATAATGCCTTTTCCAAAACAGAAAAGGCTCCGTCTTCCTCTGAGAAGACCCAGCCCCTTGCTGGGCACCTGGCTTGGTGAGCCAGGCATGGGCTGGCTTTCAGCCCTTCCGACCAATTGGCCAGGTACCCTTGTCAGTGAACACAACTGTGAGCAATCTCTCTCTGCCCAGCACCATGCAAAGTGCCTACAGGTAAAAGAAACATAATATTAGTTGGACAAATCAATTAACACTATTGAGGTTTAATTTACTTACAATAAAATGCACTGTTTCAAGCATTCAGTTCAATGAATTTTGACAAATGCATGTAACGCAGGCAACCTCTTCTACAATCAAAATATAGAAATTCCATTACCCCCCAAAGTTCCCTCATGTCCTTCTGCAGTTGTCTCCCCACCCCCCACAGACCACTCCCCACCCTGCCAAACGCAAGCAATCACTGAGTCTTTTAAATTTTTTGGTTATATCTCGCTTCTTCACAAAGGAATTTCAAAATGACCTTAAGAGAGAATAAATATATCAAAATTAATAAAAGAGAGAATACAGGGGAGAGAGCACGAGTAAGAGGTGAAGGCAGATATCCCAACCATAAGGGTCAGTAGAGTGTCTGTGATTGAGCTTGAAGGCTGAGGCTTGGCTGTGGCCTCCTTAAAGTCAAGACAAATAGGGAAAGTGGTACTTCAGTTATCATCTGAGAAGAAGATTTCATTCATCTCGAGGGAGACAAATTTTCCCTAGCACAAAGATCTGAGACATTCCTCTCTTGGGTAACCACACAGAAGTTTTTGAAGGATGCTCTGAATCGTACCTTCAAGTGAGAGCTCCATAGCAAATGCAGTAGGAATAGTCACTTGTCAATTTCATCCAGATAATCTTCATAAACGTTCCTATAGCACATATTAAACTATTTGCCCTAAATAAGATGATCTCCCTGGGTTTCTCAGAAAATCAGGATGGCAAACAATTCAAAATTGCCTTCTCTAGTGAGATCTGGAACTCAGGAATTCTTTACTGTCCTTAAGAGCAGAGCATTTGCTTTGAAACCCAGGTGGGCAGGTTGGGAGGGTTAACGCTCAGTTGTGAAACTTTAAAGAGCCTGGCCAGGAGCCCTGTCTTGATCAAAGGCCTCCCCATCCTTGCCTGGAGCTGCTCTGTGAGTGGGGGATATGCCTGAAAAAAAGCTAAGATTTTCTTAAAGAATAATTTTTGGAGGTGGGCCAACATAAGCCAGGGCTTCACTGAGATGCCAGACTTCTATATAGCAGAACATTCAAATACTTGAACATGAAAGATATTGTGGGCAAGTGTCAACAGCTTCTCACCAGAGCCATAGAAATGTCTTTGTAACGTCCTTGGAAGACTGAGTTCTGAGCCATCTCAGCCCTGCCTGTTAGTGGGTTAGAGAGATCCTGAAGTTAATACCCTCTTTCCTGCTGGGTTCTGAATCAATTGAGAAATAAGACAAAGGGGTAAAGCAAATGGGAGCAAAAATAATCTGCTTGTAGGAGATAAGCCCAGTGTTTGTGGACAAGTAAGTTTGCCAGGTCTGAGCCCCAGAATCAGGCAGGCTTTCCCACCCCATTGTAGGCAATACCTGGCCAGCACAGGCTTCTGTAAGAAGTGGGACAAGGAAGGACTGAGAACATCTGGTCCCTAATGGGAACTTGCTCCCAAGGGGGAGAGAGAGAGAGAAGAAGGGACTAGGCACCCCCTAGCCCCCATTCATCCTCCAAACTCACCAGTCAGGAGAGTGGCTCCCTTCCTCTGGGCCACCAGAGCAGTTTATTCCCTATGTGTCTGCTGGGACAAATTAGACACAAAAGTACCAGGGAAGGGCCTGAAGGCACGCATGCACTTGTTTGATATTAACCATTTAAATGCTGGGGCTGCCTGCCCAAGATAGCATTCTCTGTGTAACACCTTTGGTGGCTGAGGGTAAACCTTTCTTTTCAAAAATGGATAGCCGCCAGCACTATTTTCTTTCTACTTTTTGATAAGAGGACTGTACTGGTGGTTGATTTTGGCAGC
Source organism: Camelus ferus (assembly GCF_009834535.1). Lineage (NCBI taxonomy): Eukaryota > Metazoa > Chordata > Mammalia > Artiodactyla > Camelidae > Camelus > Camelus ferus. Next base: position 5,386,384 of record NC_045716.1, read on the forward strand.
TGGTATGTCTATGTTATCTAAAAGTGGTGTCGGCCATTGAGATCCATATTAAAAGAAGGAGGAAGAGGGTGGCTCCCAGTGCACTTTGGTTTTACTCTACTTAACCCTCACTTGGTCCTTCGAGGTCATTCTTGCTACTCCTGGATTTGCTAGGAATTTCAAGCAAGATTTTGCTAGGGCATTAAGAACAGTGATTTTCTTTTTTAATTGAAGCATAGTTGACTTACAATGTTGTGTTAGTTTCTGGTGTACAGCATAATGATTCAGTTATACATACATGTATTCTTTTTCATTATAAGTTATTACAAGCTATTGAATATAGTTCCCTGTGCTATACAGTAGGACCTTGTTGTTTACCTATTTTATATATAGTAGTTTGTATCTGCTAATCCCAAACTCCTAATTTATCCCTCCCACCCCTTCCCCTTTGGTAACCAGAAGTTTGTTTTCAATGTCTGTGAGTCCGTGTCTAAGAACAGTGACCTTGATATGTTTATGTTGCCAGATCTACAGCTGGTTCTGCTCAGTGGAGTGCTGGTAAGTGCATTAAAAAAAAAAAGAAAGAAAAAAAACCTCCCTAAAATAAAGAAGTTCTGATTTATACTGTTCTCTATTTTCCGATTTCTGTGGGGTAAATACTCCCTCCAGGGTGGGTTTCAAGCTACCAGTGTGACATGACCAAACGTGGAGGTGGGATGAGGAACACAGCTGCACACCACTTCGTGGTGCTTCCACCAGACGGGTACCATCAGCCTAAAGAATCTCAAGAGCATAGATATTATACGTTAGTTTTTAAAAAGGAGTAAAGTGATTAGGAAGTGATACATTTTGAGTATTTATTACATTTGTTTTTGATACAATTTAATCATAAGTTTATATAATTGAGTTTGTTATCATGGTTGCTTTTAACAAATCGGCTCAAAAAATCCTGAAATTTAAGGATCACCTCTTGTGAGCTGGCACAAGCCAGCTCCAGCACATCACTGGTTCTGATTAACATAATTAACATAATTAAAAGCCAAGAAAAGATCAGTATCACTAAGAGGCGAAAATGTGCCAATCAGTGGTCAGTATGCCCAAGTCTAGTTTGGACAGAGCCCCAGCCCTGCCATTTGTTAGGAAAAGAGCTTAATGTTTTGACCAGCTATCCAGCAACATCAACTGTCCTTTGAAAAAGATGGGATAGTTTCTACTCTCAGTCAATCTAGAGGGAAGATCAGCTCGACAGGGGTTAGAGCCCATCTGTTAGAACTCATCAACAGTTGTGACAAGACATTTTGGCATTTGACATCAACTTGAGTCTTGGGTAGTTTGCGGTGGCTGAAGGCGCCCTCGGGAGCCTACTGTGCCCCACCCCAGCCCGCCTGCCAGCGGGGTGGCCGCCAGAAGGGCTGAGTGAGGGACGTGGGAGGGAGACCAGAGCAGAAGGGCTGAGGCAGAGTCAGAACGGACCCTCTCCTATGTTCAGCAGGACAGAGGCCAGAGGCCAGAGGCAGAGCATCAGTAACCTCCTCGTAAACAAAAATCCAGAAACGTTTCCATCTCATTTTATTTTTTTAAAATTATAGTTGATTTACAATGTTGTGTTAGTTTCTAGTGATTCATTTATACTTATGTTGTTTTTCATATTATTTTCATTACAGCCTGTTACAAGGTATTGAATATAGTTCCCTGTGCTATACAGTAGGACCTTGCTGTTTGTCTATTTTAGATATAGTTGTTAGTATCTGCAAATCTCGAACTACCAGTTTATTCCTCCCCCCTGCTTTTTCCCCTGGTAACCATAAGTTTGTTTGCTATGTCTGTGAGTCTGTTTCTGTTTTGTAAATAAGTTAATTTGTGTCATCTTTTTAGATTCCATACATAAGGGATATAAAATGGTATTTTTCTTTCTCTTTCTGACTTACTTTACTTAGTATGACGATCTCCAGGTCCATCCATGTTGCTGCAAATGGCATTATTGTATTCTTTTTTGTGGCTGAGTAGTATTCCATTGTATATATGTACCATATCTCCTTTATCCAGTCATCCGTTGATGACACTTAGGCTGATTCCATGTCCTGGCTACTGTAAATGCTGCTGCTATTACAGTGAACATTGGAGTGTATCTCACTTAAAAGGGGACTTTTTACCCTAAAGATAGTCAGCAAATGGAGATGATGATATCAGAGCAACAAATTAGCATTTCCTCCTTCTTTTTAAAAAGAAACAAGATGATTTTGCCGCTGACATGCCCAGGTGCAGAGCAGAAAGAGAAGTGTGTTTGGAGTCAGCACACCTCTGAGCAGTTCTGCCTCACAAATCACTTAGCCTCTGTTCCCTCCTCTGCAAAATCGGAGAGAGTGGGCTTCATGCCGTCCTGTGTTAATGTAGGTCAGGTGAGAGTGCGTGTGTGAAAGCATCTCGCACGCTCTAAAACACTAGCAACCCTTTAAAACCAATATGCTGCCCTTGCAAATAGCTTTTAAAACTTTTTTTCTTGTATTTTAAACATTTTTCTTGCCACAGTTTACTGAACTATGGAACGAGACACTTGCCTTGCAGTCCCTCCTCTGCAAGCTCACTGCCCACCCTGCTGAGAACAGCTTTTTCTTTGAGGTGCAGCCCCCTCGTCTCCAACATGGGAGGAGAAACCGCAGATCACCGTCAACATAACAAAATCCCCTTTACTCTTGTCTTTCTGCTCCTCTTACAAAAACCTTTATCTATGCTTTGACTTAAAAGCTAACTCTGAATTCTCTCCATATCTGTGAGAGAATTGTTGTAAGAGGCCATCTTCACAGGAGTGACATTTCTATCTTTGTTTTCAGACCTTGACTGGAGGACAAAGAGGACGATTCTGTTTTCTCCCTCAGCCTTCCGAGTCAAACCAAAGAAAACAAACCCCAAAGGTCCCAAGTCCCAGTGGGTTGCATATCCCTTGACATGGTAAAGACCCTGAAAAGTGACCTGGGATCCTTCCACCAATTTGGCCTTTTTGCTGAGTTCAAGGTCATTCCGGGTTCAGCAGAATGTCATGCTGTTTTTCCAGCCTTTGGACAGCGAGAGCATGCAAAGCACATTTTGAGGTTAGGTTTTACACACCCAGGGTTCCAAGATAAATTCCATACATATGTTCTGATTCATTCACACTTTACTCACTAAATAACTATTTGATATCTAAGAAGGCTTCAGAGTGTTAATGAAAAATCTCTTCCAAGTATTCTTTCCTTTGAACTCAGCAGTCATATTTTCCTAAGAATGAATAATATCCAGAAGAGTCCGTGGGTGTTTGAAACACTGCCCAAATCCCTCTTTTCTCAACTTCAGGCTTCCTTCAAAATGTGTAAGGATTTTTTAAACATTCATATACATGGTGTGTGTGTCAACCATGTGGGCATGTGCCAGGAATTGTGCCAAGCACTTTATATACATCACTAATATTTATAACAATATTTGAAGGTAGGTTTTACTTCTCTCATTTATAGGCTAAGAAGCTGGGGCTCAGAAGGTTTTACGGCTTGCCCAAGGCCAGAGCTGACGAGTCACTATGCCAAGATCCTATTGAACTCCCTCTGTTTGAATCTTCTTAGTTAATTTTGTTCAATTCAGCAAATATTTATCTAGGGCTTCTATGTGCCAGGTGCTGTCCCAAGCCTGAGGAGAAAAACAAGGAAAGACCTTGAGATGCTCTCAATGAAGGGCTTTTTATTTTTATCCATCAGCATGTGATTGGAGATAGAAGGCAATTGCTGGGGGTTATGGGGTTGTATCAGTTAGGATGTGTTTAATTGTAAATAACAGGAAACCCAATTCAAACTGCCTTAAATAATAAGGAAGATACACAGTGGCTGAGAATGCTAGTTATCCCCTAATATTCATTTCCCCCTTCTACCAGGAGAAGAACCCACAATTTTTAGCCAGGCATATGGCCTCCCAGAAGAAAAACATTTCTCAACCACACCTGAAGCCAGGTGTAGCCATATAATGAAGTTCTGTCATGTAAACAGTGTTATGTGCGTCTTCTGAAAAGTGACTTTCCCTTTTCTTCTTCTTGCTGACTGGACTCAGATGTGATGGCAGTAGCTGGAGCAGCCATCTTGGAATACAGAGGAATAAATTATGTGTTCAGATGTCAGGTCTTTCAGATGGAAGGGACTTTTATCCCTGGACTATCTGCCTAGGCTTTTTTTTTTTTTTCCCCACCCTGAGAAAGAAACATCCCTTTAACTTATTTAAGTCACTGTCACTGGAGTTTTCAGTTACTTGCAACTGAACCTAATCCTAACTCATATATTCCCATAGTTTGAAGTCCAGAGGTAGGGTGGGCTTCAGTGATAATTTGATTCAGCAGCTCAATGATGGTGTCATGGAATCAGTTTTGTTCTAGAGGCTGTTTTACCTTAGCTGTCAGTTTCATCCTGTGTCTGGCTCTCCTTCATGGAACAAGGTGGCTGCTAACAAAAAGATGGATACATGCTGCCTGATCAATTTTCAGAGAGAGAGAGAGAGAGTGACATCCAGAAGTATCCTCATGAAAACAATGAAGTTCCCTTACGAGAAACCCTCTGACATCTTCTTACTTCTCGCTGCCCTTAATTAGGTCAGATGTAGCCAGGGGAATGCCATGAACTGATTGGCTTAGTTTGATAAAACCAGTCGCTGTGGCAAGGGAGCCGGGTTGTCACTAATTGACTTGAATTAATCAGGGTCCACTGCTGGAGATGGGGTATTTTTTCTTTTTAAATTCAGGATCATATACTAATTCAGGTTCAGTACAGTCAGTTCTCGGCATTGATGAATTTAACCTTCACAGTCTGTACTGTCCTTGAAGGGATCCAGTGGTCCACTGTGCAAGGGACAACATAACCCCTTCCTGTGTGGTTACTAAGAGGGTCAGTGAAGCACATAGCCCCTCTATTTCAGGAAAACAGAGGCTGGCAGGCTAGAGGGAGGCATTTTACTGGTGAGTCCAAACAATGGAACCATGGAGTCCTCAGATAAATCCCTTGGAAATGTGCATGGCTGGTCGGAACTACCCCCCTCCCAGGGTGTTGTGGCTCAGGGAAGGCTCTACCTGAGAATTTCTCTTCCACCAACACCCCCTGCCCCCCACCCCTCCTCCAAGGCTACCTGAAGTGCCTATAATTCCTGGAATTTCTATTCTTTGGAATTAAAATATCTTTCCAGAAAGTCCTCAGTAACCTGGGGGAAGTGACACATTAAACTTCCATGCAAATATACAAATAATCAGAGTCCCACCCCTCAGCCTCACCTCCCAGCACCCCCTCTACCCCCTCTAACATCAGGGACACTGAGCCAAGTGGATAGGTTGGGTGTCGTCATAGAAAAGAAGAAGTTCCCAGGTTCCAGCTACTCAGAAAGGGCATGGTGGGATATCAAAAATGGGGGTCCTCAGTCCCTGGCCAGGACAGCAGGCAGGGGTAATAAGAGTGATCAGGAAGTGAAGATAGCAGGCAAACATCAAAGTCAATTTCACTGACTTCATAGTTTAGCCCAGGGCTAGCCCTGTGCAATCTATTCTGAATGACAAAATAGCTCTTATTGGAGTTTGTGGCTGTTGAGAGACTACAGCTCTCTTACTTCCCATCTTGGAACCCAGTGGTTGCCAGAATCTCTGAAGCTTTATTTCCTCCCCACGCGTCTGGCCTGTGGCATGCCCACATGGCTCAGTACACAACCTGGTTTAAACGACAGGACTCCATTAGTCTGCCCAGAATGGGAAGGAGGCCGTTCATTCAGTACAGAAATCATGTCAGATAAGGGAGAAGCCAGAAACACTGGCCCAAAATAGGATTAGAGGGAGCTAAGGTATAGTGGAAAACGAAGGTCTTTTCCATTATTTTCATCCAACTCTAGGAGCAATTCTACTGTTATCTTTTTCTGTAGTGAATTCATTGGAGGAACATCTTCCAACAAGCCATCAGTTCGTTAGCTGGTTTAAGCTTATTACTTAAAGCAAGTAAGTATCTGATACTTAACTCACAGTGGTCAGGACCTAACTTATTCCTCTGAAGGGCCATTTCTGAAGTTCTTCTGAAGTGTTTTACTTTACTCTTACATTAGTATTTCTCTAAATGCCATCCCTAGACCATTCACACACAAACCACACAGCAGGGGAAGGTGGTGGTGTTGAGGGATAAAAATGGACACCTCCAAGCTCCACCTAGAATCTACTAAACTAGACTCTCGGGGAGCAGGGCAGAAAAATGAACGTTTTAAACCAGCGAGTCTTGTGATTTTAATACACTCAAGGGTTTAAGCACGTTGGGTTCCTAGAGAGCGCCAATAATGACACCTTACGATTTATGGTGCTGCGTGCTTTACAAAGACTTTTCTATACTATCTCATTTGAGCCTCACCACAAGCCGCAGGGAACAATGGCAGAGCAGGTATCATCACTTCCATTTTATGAAGGAGATTGCACAGCTCTGTGTGGTCAAGCTACCTGCACAAGGTCACAGGCTCATAGGTGGGGTAGCCGGGACTGAAACTCAGCACCATGTTCAGAGCTCCTGCCATCACCCCACATGGTTACCACACTTCAGTTGACAAAACTTGGAACCTCATCTTGGGCCTCTGTCTAAAGGGAAAGAAAACAGACAGTGAGTAGCCACAGGAAGGAGCATTGTTTCCAGAGAGAGAAAATAAAACTATAAAAACTTGGAAGGCATTAATAACCAGCCTACTTAAGGTCGTTAATGGTCTAATCATAATGCTGAATATGTTCAAACTACAAGTTTAGTGAATAATTAGTTTTATTACACATTTGTATTGGGCCTGGTTTGAGCAGGATGAGCACTTTTTTTTTTTTTTTTACAGTAGTGAACCATGTGATTAGAAATTCAATTAAGTGAATGCTAGCCACATTCACTTACTTTTAGTGATAATGGTGTTGAATGAAAATCCACTTGACTCAAACATGAGTCAAGGACATCATTCACACCTATTTTCCTTTTGTTAGCCATCCATGATGTCCCAGTTTCATTCTGAAATTTTAGTGGAATTAAAGCTGAGGAATTCAAAAAATTATAGCATGAAGCTTGGTTACAATGATGAGCGCGAGCCAAGCCTGCTAATGAGACACGCATGGGCAGCTAATTAGTTTCACAACCGTAGCGTTAGGCAGAGTCGTCCCTGCTGGACTCCAACATACATGTGAGATGGTTAATTTTATGTATAGACTTGACTGGGTCACGGGGTACCCAGATATCTAGTTAAACATGATTTGGGGCGTGTCTGTAAGAGTGTTTCCATACTTACAAAGCAGATCGCCCTCCCTACTGCAGGTGAGCAGCACCCATTCCCTTGAGGGCCTGACGTGGTCTGTTGAAACACTGATTTTCTCCTGCACTCAGACTGGGACTTACATCACTGCCTGCCTCCCCGGGTTCTCGGGCCTTCAGGCTTGGACTTGGACTGCCCCAGCTTTCCTGGGTCCCTGACTTACAGATGACAGATTATGGACTCTCTCAGCCTCCACAACTGCATAAGCCAATATCTTATCATCTCAAATCTCTGTCTCTCTGTTGAGAGGGAGAAAGAGAAGTGTTGGTCTGTTTCTCTGGAGAATCCTAACACCCTTTTTCCATCTCGAAGTCTCAGTGGCCGCATTATAGTGTCAGATAGGAGACGTTTAGCCTTGACCCCCTTGCCAGCTATTGGATGTATAACATAACGCTGAGGAGACCTGGGTTTTGTGCTGGGCGCGTATGGAACAGCTTTTTCATGGCCTCAGGCTTGGCTCTACATCACGAGCAGCCGTCTGGCGGTGGGAGAGGATAAGTGGCTGGTTTATAAGGGTCCAGAAGCCCAGCCCCATTTCCACAATTGCTTCAGAAAGCATCCTCTGGTGGGACACTGTATAAGCTGAGTGAGTCCTTTGTTAACTTGGGAGTCTGCACAAAGGTTTAGGTCACATTTGGTGAAAAATGCAGATTATACCACTCAGTTTAACACCACCATAATTAAAACATTTTGCTAATAGTCATTTATAGATTAATTACAGTTGATCTTGAGTTAGAATAAATCCTGGACATTTGGGGGCCACCTGGGTGCACCATGTGATCGTATTTCTGTAAGTGCCAGTCAGGCTGTATATTTTCCCATGACCCCTCTGTCTAATCTTCGATTTTTGATTTTTTATTTTTGTGATCCCAGAAATGCATCTGTCCTCCACCACTGGGATAAATATACTAGCTTCTTTTCTATTTTTCAAAATAGTTTGTGCTTGTTGTTTATTTATTCTCTGAACAACCTGGGTTTATCAAAATGTCAGAAGTGTTTAATAGGTATGAATTCTCCCACTGCCGAGGTGGAAGAAATGTCACTTTATTTCTCTTGCTCAGGGTCTACTCTCTGAGCCCAGTAGTACTTACTTAGGAAAGGGGTCTCGCTCTCCCTTGCCCCTCCCTGGGTTGTGCCAGGCCCTCAGGGCCCACTCAACCTAGGAGGATGGGGAAAGAGGGCTCTGTCATTAATCCATCTGGTCACCACAGAAGATACTCCTTTCCTGAGTGTGCACAGACCTCCAGACAGCTGGTGGGCGCTGTGGCTGCACTCTCTCCTCACAGTGTGAAACAGTATGACAGCTGCTCCCAAGCTGAGGGGCTTGGTACTGGCCTTGACAACATCCCTGCAGCCATCCCCGGCTCAAGGCCCTGCCACCTCCTGGGCACTGTGTGTTCCCCTCAACTTAGAGACCTCAAAACAGAGAACCAACCACTCTCAGCCTGGCATCAGACCTCTCCCCAACTCCAGTCACTGCCTGGTCCCCCATCCCACCCCTCCCCCAGCCCCCTCCTGCCTGGGAACCAGGGCTCCCAAACAAAGGCTTGATTCCAAAACCCAAAATGTGTCCCTTGGGAGCCAGGAACACAGGAACACAAAGGCTGGCTGCCTCTGCTGCGAGGGGTAAGGGAAAAATTCCCTTCAGTCTTTGCTGATGAGTCCACAGCAGGGAAGAAAAAAAAAAAAAACCCCACAAACTTCCACAAAACAATAAACCACAAAAGAAGGCAAGACACCAGATACTTTCTCAATAATTCACTCTAAGTATGACATGTCTATACATACAATTATTCCTGTTTCTCCTACAGATTTGCCTACATAATGTTTCTTTTAGCTACTGCTACACTGCTCATGCTCCCTTCCCTCCTGAAATATATTTTGTCCCTAAAGCTGCTGAATTTATTTCTGGAATACCCATTTTATTCAGTAAGTGATTTTTTTTCCCTCTCACTGTTTTGATGTCAAAACCATATAATTGTCATAAAGACTTAGTTGTTATATGTCTCAAAGTCTAGTAGGATACTTAAATAAATTAAAAAACATTTTTGTTATTCTTGATTGCTCTTTATTTTGGACTAACTTCACATTACTTGTCAAGCTGTATAAATTGTCTTTGGGAAACTTAAGCTGCACTAAATTCACACACTAATTTAAGATGTGTTATCTTTACTGTATTCTCTTCTTAACAAGAAGCAAGGAGATTTTTTGCCTTTATTTTGTCTCCTTTTACTTTTCCTATTATGATGTTTCACATTTCTTTCAATAAGATAAAACAAATTTTTCTTCCAAGTTGAGTTAATACTCAAGAATTTATGTTTTTCAGTATGGAGATTCCTTAAAAGACTAGGAATAGATTTACCATATGACCCACTAATCCCACGCCTGGGCATTATCCAGAAGGAACCCTACTTCAAAAAGACATCTGCACCCCAATGTTCATAGCAGCACTATTTACAATAGCCTAGACACAGAAACAGCCTAAATATCCATCGACAGATGACTGGATAAAGATGTGGTATATTTATATGGAATACTATTCAGCCATAAAAATGACAACATAATGCCATTTACAGCAACATAGATGTCCCTAGAGAATGTCATTCTAAGTGAAGTAAGACAGAAAGAGAAAGAAAAATACCATATGAGATTGCTCATATGTGGAATATAAAAAAAGAAAAAGAAAAAAAAGACAAATGAACATAAATACAAAACAGAAACAGACTCATAGACATAGAATACAAACTTGTGGTTGCCAAGGGGAGGTAGGTGGGAAGGGACAGAATGGGAGCTCGAAATTTGTAGATACTGATAAGTTTATATAGAATAGATAAACAAGATTATACTGTATAGCACAGGGAAATATATGCAAGATTTTGTGGTAGCTCATGATGAAAAAGAATAAAACAATGAGTATATGTATGTTCATGTGTGACTGAAAAATTGTGCTCTGCGCTGGAAATTGACACAACATTGTAAACCGACTATAACTCAATAAAATAAAATAAAATAAAATAAAATAAAATAAAATAAAATAAAATAAATTTATGTTTTTGTTACTCTTATAGAATGGAATCTCTTCTACTACAAGACCACCACTCAGTGTGGTGGCTTTGTCTCATACTCCATAGCGTGTATGTTTTATAAGTATGTGATAACATCATGTCTCACAGATACTTTGGTCCTTCCTGTCCTGTGTAGATGGCTCTGTTTCTTGCCCTTCTCAGAACACTGTTGTCCACTCTTCAGTATCGTGCTGAAAGCAATGACGGCAGAGGGCACACCAGCTCTGATTCTGCTTTGATGAGATTTGTCATTTTATATAATATTGGCTCATAGTTTGGGTTTCTTTAAGAAATTTTAGTACAGAAACTCTTGTTAAAATATTCAGAATTTTCAAAAGGAATACATGTTGATTTGATTTGAATTATTTCTTGGTATCCATTGAGATGCTGAAGTCATTGTACAAGTTTTTCCTAATAGCATGATGATTTAAAACCTATCCCTTGGATGGCTATGCGGGTAATGCAGTAATATCTGGATTTGGCTCATAACTCAAAGCTGACAAACAAAGAAGCAAGCAAGCAAGTAAACACACAAACCAACCCAGCAGCACGGGAAGGCCTGAGCTTCTTTATGAAAGAAGCAGTTTACTTGGGAGTGTCCATCCCCAGGAAGCCACCTCCGGCGGTCCTTTGAAAGATGCTCAGCTGATACCCAGACTGCTTCCTGGCCCCTCCTGCTCACCTCTGCACTCAATTGTCCTGTAGATCGTAGTCAGGCCTCTGCCCGGTGCTGAGAATGCCCTGCTCTGATAGTCTTCAGCTGAGCTTTGCAATCATAGAGCACTCTTTTTGGTCATTCAGTCACAGGGATGAAAAATTTTAGTTACTGCCTCCTACTATGAACCATAGCAGTTTTATGTCATAAGATGACTTTCATATCCCACTCTAAACAGGGGTGGGCTTTCGTTGCTAGATGTACACTGACAATGAACAATGAAGAGCAGATTGTGGTTAAGTAGATACTGAGGGGAAATATTACAACCCTGAGTTACACAATCTTGGTTAAGAGTATTGTGTGATTACCTGTTATATTTTGGACTGTGCCCAATACACTCTGTATTGGTCAATGATGGAAACTTTTTCTTTACAAGCATTTTGTAAAAGAATTCTTTGAAAAAAAAAACCCATTATCAAGTCAACACACATTGAAAAAGAAGATTTAACCCATAGTAAGTGAAGGTGAGGGCGTGTGGCAATGTCTATCAAAGTCATAAAGGAAAATGTGCTTTTACCCAGTCATTCCACTGCTCGGTAGTTATTGCTCATATGCAATTAAATGTGTGTACAATATATACGGGCATAAACGTAGTGTATTTATCATTTAACATATCAAAAAAATCTAGAAATATCTTAAATATGTCTAAAAAATGGATTGATTAGATAAATGATGGCACATCTATTCAATGAAATCCCATACAGCTGCTAAAGAATGAGGCAGATCCATAGGTCTTGATATGAAAATATGACTAAGGGATATTAAGTGAAAAACACAAGGATGTGTATTATGCCCTTATTGGTGTTTTTAAAAAAATAGAATTAGCTTCTATATGTATAGAAAATTCTGAAAGAACACTATTTGACTGTTTTACCATGAGAAGAAATAATATTTATAATGAAAACTTACTGTTTTTACTTAAAGGTAGCATAATTCTATTGCAGAAATTTTAGAAGACGTTGAAGGAGAAAGTGAGAAAAATAAGAATTATCCAGATAAAAATAAGAATGACTTAAAAACAATTTGATATTTTCCTTTTTGATGTTTTTTCCATTCATGTTTATACTTTAAAAAAGATTAGTACCACATGCGCATATGGTTTTATCATCAACCTTTTCTCTACTGGTATCATATCATGAGCGTTTTTCCATATCATTAGTGAATGATGAAGATATTTTTCCTGAATTATCCATTCTTTTTCTCTCTATCATAATGCAAAGAAGTTTTCATTCGATCTGTCCCTGGATGTGTAGCCTGGTGCAGTGGACAGAGAACAGACTTTAGAACCTGAAGACCTACATTCAAGTCATGCTTCTGGTTAGTCGTGTGATCTTGGGCAAGTTGCATAACTGAATTGAACCACAGTTTCCTCTTCAGTAACATGAGTGATATAAAGGCCAGCCTTATCTAGATTATAATGATAGCAGAAAGGTCAGATGAGATCTCACAGGCAAGGTGCTCTTTGAACGGTATAGAATGGTAGGAATCTACCCGCTACCCTGTGGACCGTGAGGTGGCACCTGGATGTCCAGGCAGAGATCAGGCCGTGGGACAGACCAGTCTAATGGTGGGGGCTAGACCAGCTGGAGAGGATTTGCAGCCTGCTAGCTGAGGAGTGTTTTTAAATTTTTATCATTTATTGAGGGTAGCCTCCAAGCGCAGTCACTTTTCTAGCTCACAGAGAGGTGTTCTGGCTGTGAAGAACAAGCAGCGGGCCCCACCCCCGATCAGCTTCTGAGACAGGGCGTGATGTGTAGCGCCCAGTGCCTTGAAGCCAGGTGGCTTCTCAGAGAGGTCTAAAATTAGCAGAGCAGCTGCGCTTGGTGGGTGGCTCACTCGGCTGCGAATTGGGCCTTCCTGCCACGGACTCCGTCTGTAGGAGCAGGTCGGAGATCAAGCAGGAATCTGTTTCTTTGAAGGACTCCCCCAGGAGCCGCATGTCATGTCAGTGTGCTCTAAGGGGACGGAAAATGCCTGCTGTTGCCAGGGGAAAGGGAAAAACAGAGAGGGGTGTGCTAGAAAGGAGACTCACAAAAGGGTGATTTTTCAAGAAAGTGTCCTGTAGCAATGACAGCCGTAAAGGCAAGTGAGGAGGCAGTTTGCACTGGGGGAGTCAGAATTAGGTCTGAAACTGAAAACCTGCTGTGGGGCTCTGTGTTTTGTGCAGAAGAGTGCTATGCAAATGCTTCCTGCTTGTGGTTTTGACTCTCTGGAGTGGTTCAACCTGGCCCCCAGATCAGGGCTCTGCTGCCAATTCCACCAACTGGGGAGGATTTGAGGAGGGGAGCCCGGGTGTGTGTGTGTGTGTGTGTGTGTGTACATAAATAGATAGGTAGGTAGTTAGGTAGGTAGATAAAATCTCAAACCTCAAACAGATGAAAGGCTGGGGAGATTTAGAAGGGGAAGGTAGTAAATGACAGACTGTTCCAGCCTGGTTCCATCATGTAGGAGTCTCCCTGCCTTGAGTTTTGGTCTGCAGATCATCACACATGCAGAGAAAATTAAAAACGGTCGGGTACAGAACTCATCATCTAACTGAAAAGTGAATCAGTAACAAGCTGTAGGGAATTGAAAATCCAGGGGTATCAATTCCCGTAGCATTTATCTGGGGATGCTTTTTCTACAAATACCACCATAATCCCAGATAACCCCAAAGATATTTAGTGGCAAAATTAAAAAAAAATCTTGATGTGTCCCTTGGGTGAAGGTCCTTCAGTGGCACGAGGAGTCCCCATTCCCTGTCCTGAGAGGCGCCCTCAGCTCTCTCCATAACTGCTGGGTGTTGGTGAAATGCCAGGAGTGGCGGTGAGAGGGAGGAGGGGGCATATAAGGTCCGAAAAGGAGGACTTTGGGGCTGGGTCTCCTGGATTAGTATAGAGTTGGAGAAAAGAAACCGCCCAAGCACCTCTGTCAGTGTGGCCGTGTGCGCCCAGATGTGTGCTCTCCTAGGTCGTGCTGTGTCTGTGCTCTGAAATGCTTTTCTTGCTTGGAATATTCTCTGTTGTAATCTTAGATGTGTTTTCAAGGGATTCCTTGGATGAATTTAAAGGGAGCTTCCAAAGCCAGGAGAGCAAGAGAGCGAGTTCCCCTTGTGAGGGAGGGCAGACAGAGTCCCAGTGGCGAGGGAAACGGCGGGGGTGAGTCTTAGTGGTGGGGGCTTTGGAAGGAGGAAGTTGGAAGCAGCTGGGACTGATGATGCCATACAACACCCTCCTTCTTCTTTATTCTTCTTAATTTTTTGTTGACTATTCAACATTCAGCCCATTTACTTACTTACTTATGTATATATGTATGTATGTTTGTATGTATTTATGTATATATTTAAATATCACTTTTTTTAAATTTATTTTTGAGTTTTTTGGGGGGGAGTAATTAGGCTTATATATTTATTATTATTATTTTTTTGTTTAACAGAGGTACTGGGGATTGAACCCGTGACCTCATGTGTGCTAAGCATGGCACTCTACCACTGAGCTATGCCCTCCCCTGACTTTATTTTTTATAGCTGGCAAAGGCTTTTCTAATCCTCCTCCAGGGGTGAAGAGAAACCATTGGGCCAGTGCACTCTGGGTCTCTCCCCAACAGCTAATGAAGCAGGCCAGTGCACCCCCACCAACACACACACAGAGGCCTCAGGCCCCCGAGCCAGGTGTCTCCCCTGCTTCTCAGCTCCCCCTCCTCCAGCCCCCAACTGGGGGTCTTGGTGGCTTCTCTTTGCCTCCCTTCAGTCCCCTCCCCTTCTAGTCAGACTTCAGGGTGTGGTACACGTCCCGGGGCTGCTCACGTTTCACAGATACCCCTCGTCAGCTTGAGCCAATGTCAGGCTACTTGCCAGGCAAAGGAGAGGAATTTCTGAACGTGCAGCTGACTTCGTGGATCATCTAGAGGAGCTATTTATTGAGGGGGTAGTAGGCTCCAGAGAGAACACATCACCCACCTTTATCTGTGCTTATGTCTCATGCATTCAGATGTGGCAGCTAAACCACAACACCCAACACAACAGAAGACCAGAAAGCGGGCGTCTCAGTGTTTCTGCATGCATTACTTACAGGATTCCTTTGACCTTGACCAACAGAGAGCAAATCTGCCCTTATTTGAGGCTGCAGGAGTGGCAGAGAGGCAGGATGTCTCTTTCATGGCATTTCAGGCTCAGTTTATAAAGCTTCTTAAAGTGGTGACGCAGGATATTTTGGTAATAACTTGCCAAAGGAGCTATGAGAAGTGACTACAATGAAGGCTGATGATCTAGACTCAAGGATTCTGCTCCCTTCTTGTCCCTATTTGGTTGACCATTTGGAGAAGCTCTCAGGATCTCCCTTTGTTTCTCTGTAAGCATTACAAGAAGCCAACATTTATTGAATAGCCAGTTTTGTGCACGTTGCTGAACATGTCATATAGTTATATCTGTGAAATTTAACCCTTGAAACAATTCTGGGAGATAGGCGTCTGCGGTCCCATGTTACAGATGAAAACCCTTTAAGAGTCACTGCGAGGTGAAGTAACTTGACAGAAATCTGAGTGCTGATAAGTGGCGGATCTGGAATCCTAATCCAAGCTCATCTGGTGTCAAAGTCCATGTACTTTCTTTACTGCCACCCTACCTCCCAGTAAAGAACCAGACCCCTATTTTTATTGAGTAAAACCTCAAGAGGTTTGAAAGAATGAATAAGGAACTACATGAAAAAGCTTTGATAATTGTAAATCAAAGTATCTGTAGATCTTAGATTCCTAGGTATAATGGAAAGAAAATTGAAAGGGATCAGTTAAAACCTCACAAATTCAAAATGTCTTACTGAGGAATCCTCGGAATTAGAAACTGTGAGTAAAAGCATGGATCTCAGCCTTTTCATTTGGAGGTAAGAAGCTACTGAGGCCCAGTTTTACTGCAGATTCCAAACTGCTTAATGTGTATGTGCACATGGATAGACCAGCTTCCCAAACGGGAAGAGCTCCCAGTGATCAAAAAATGAAGGGTTTGTGATGACCGCAATCTTAAAGAAGGCTATTAGGAAAGGAAATCTAGACTTCTGATGGATTAAAACAGAATTATAAAGAATCTATGACTGCTTTACAAAGTGCATGTGTGATGGACGTAAGATAGCAACATTAATTTCCATTTTTCTGCAAGGGAAGGTTTATCACATTTAATTCAAATCAACCCAACAGTCCTCAGGATTTGGAGACCTAGATCATTCTTCAGATTTGAGCCAGGCCAGTGTACAACATGTACAGACTTTAGATGTCTTAAGAAAGTCATATCATTTCAGAGGAAAGGTGAACACCTCACTGAGGCTCTGAGGATAACCCATGACTTCAAATGTTTTGTAAAGAAAGTGAGACTCCTTTGAACTGTGACCCTCCTCCTAGCACCGCAGGATCAAATCAGCCTAGGTTCCCTGGATAGCTTGGCTTCAGTGCATTTGGTTCTGAACTGCTCTAAACAAAGACATAGTGTCCTTTCTCACCTAAAAAGGTATCTGAAACAAACCAATCAAAAAATGGGCAGATTGTCACTATATGCGGATGACATGATACTATATATGGAAAACCCTAAAATCTCCACACACAAACTATTAGAGCTGATAAATTAATTCAGCAAGGATTTGCCCATGGCCTGCCATTCCTTGCATTTCCTGAATTGCAATTTTCCTGGCTATTCCCAAATAAACCCACTTTTGCTGATAAAAAATAATAGTAATAATTAGTAAATTTCAAAAATTTAAAGATAAAAAATAATTTTAAAAAGGAAATAAAAAAATAAAAAGTTATCTAGTCTACCAGCAGAGTTCTCTGATGGTAGATGCCACCAAACTAGAGAAGATTCCTTGTCTTCTTTTCACAGTCTCTCTCTTTTTGGATAAGATGATTTTCCTATGTGACTACATTCTTCATGTTGGTAACTCCACTTGAAGAATATGTCAGAGCCCATTCAGGCACTTGGCCGAGATTCTGAGAGGTTGCAGGCTGTAAACAGAATGTGTAGTCTCTTTCTGGGGGAGAGAGAAGGAGTATTTACAGAATCTGAGGGCTGGGAGGGGCCTTGGAGAGAACGTGTGATAGGAAGCCTCTGAAATTGCTCCCACTGAGCCCTGCCTCCTGGAATCCATGCCCTTGTGTTCTCCCCTCCCCTGGGTATGGGGCTGGATTTAGTGAGTCAGTTCCACGGAACAGAATACAGCAAAAGCGATGGGATGTCACAAAGACTGGATTCCATCTTGCTGGCCCTACCTTGCTCATGCTAACAAAAGCTGGCCGCCGTGTTGTGAGCTGCCCTTGCAGCAAGAGACCGAGGGAGGCCTCCAGCCAACACCCAGTCAGGAACTGAGCTCTTATTCCAACTGAGACTCTTATTCCAGAATTCAGAAGGGAACTGAACCCTGCCACAACCTCTCGAGTGAGCTAGAAAGCAGATCCTCTCCACGTTGAACCCTGAGATGATCGCAGCCCCAGCTAACACCTTAACTGCAGCCTCAGAGAGACCCTAAGTCAGAGGACTTGGCTACACGGTGCCTGGATTCCTGACCCACAGAATCTGAGATAATAAAATTTGTGGTTTTAAGCCCCTAAGTTCTGGGTTGATTTGCTTCATCCAATCCATTCTCTATCCTCAGTGAGCTCTTGGAGACCTGAAGAGGTTTGGTGCTGTGACTCAGACCAGCCCAGAAGCCAGGCCCCTGAATTCCCAGGTGGGGCTCTCTCGGCAATTTACAGTGCCCTCCAGCAATTTGGCATTATGGAAATTTGCCTGGCGTGGCTTTTCTTTAACTCCCCTTTAAATGAGCCCACCCTTTTTCCTAATAGGATATCTCTGTTTCCAGCTGACGGGGAAGAAGACAGGGCAGAGTCTGAAAGCCTGATATTGAAGCCAATCTGTCCCTCCCATGGCCTCCAGGCAGGGCTCCCCACTCCCGGCCAACCCTATTCTAAGCGCTGGGCTTTCTCATCTACAGTTGGCCCTCTACATCCACTGATTCCACTTCCACGGATTCAACCAACCTCATGTCAAAAACATTTGGAGAAAAAATTCCAGAACGCTCCAAAAAGCAAAACTTGAATTTGCTGCATGCTGGAAGCTATCTACATATCATTTACATTTTACTTACAACTCTTTACATAAATTACATCGGATTAGGTATTACAAGTAATCTAGAGATGATTCAAAGTATACGAAGAGAGGATGTGCCTAGGGTATACGAAAATACTATACCATTTTAAACAAGGGACTTGAACACCTGTGGATTTTGGTATCCTGGGGGGTGAGGATCCTGGGACCAATCTCCTGTGGATACCAAGGGATGACTGTACTCTGAAAAAACCTGAAATTCCTTCATCCCTCTAGATAACAGGTGCTAGCATTTTACAGCCTCTCTCTCTCCTGCTGCAATTTAGAGCTATCTTCTCCTGTTAATTCTTAGTGAAATGAGCCCTCTCTTCCCATCCCATTTTCTTCAAGTCAGATTTACTTCGTGTACTGCTGTTAGCCCTGGGCCTTTGAAGGAGAGGCAACGAGGTGGCTCTGGGAGGGGCAGGACTGTCCCAGCAGCACAGCTTGTGTCTGGGTAGAGGCTGGAGAGGATGGGGTGGGGTGAGGATGGGGTGGGGTGAGCCTGGGTGAATCTGGGAGCAGAGGGTGTGGCTGGGCCAGGGGAGACTGGACCAAGGTAGAGGTGGAAATAGAGAGGCAGTCTTTGCTGGGGAAGAGGCCTGCTGTGTTGTGCACTGAGGGTAGGAGCAATGGTATAAGAGTCAAAACCAGACTGAGAGGCAGGAGGAGCTCACAGCGTGGGAAGCAGGACAGCTAAGAGCCAAAAAAAAAAAAAAAAAAAAAAAAAAGAGTGGGGGCATGGCCAGGCGCGGGATCAGGGCCTCAAACACAGGAGTCAGCATCGAGTAGACCCTTGACCATGCTCAGCACTGGGCCTTGACATGAAAACAGCTGGCTGCCCAGTTACAGCGGGAACCAACCCCGGGCATGGACATCCTTCATCTTCAGAAAACTCCCCACCTCCTATCCAGGGCCCTCACACTCAGAGGAAGGAGGAAGCAGCTCAGGGCTGTTTCATGCGCCACAAACTGGCTCCCCAGGGGCCCCTGGGGTGAGGGTGGGGTGCCAGGCAGTGGTGGTAGTGGGGTGGGGTGTGGTGGACAGTGTGTTTTCTAGAGTATCTGTGTCCAATAATGAAAGGAAAAGAGGGGGGAGGTCTCCTCAGTGGTGGCTGCTTTAAGATTTGGGAAGCAGTGGTTGGTGGGGCCAAGAGGACAGCTGCTTTTTAAGATTCCAGATGGATCCACAGAAATCTTCCTCGACTCCAGAGAGGTCGCCAAGCACAGGAGACTGTCTACCTCTTCCTGCCACCTGGTGGATGCTCCAGCTAATTTATAGACCATTTCTAAGCTTCTTGTTACTGAAATGAACTTTGAATGGAATGGAGCAGGGTCACAAAATGGCAGCCTGCCAGATCCTACTCTGGGATAAATTTTATTTGACCCAGCTCAGTATCAGGAAAAAAAAAAATAAATAGAGCCACTTAAAAGTCAGGCTACTTCACTCAAGTCCAGATTCGTGGCTTTGCTGGCCACATCGGGCCTCATTCCCCTATGGTGTCATGGCGCGGAGGCAGGCAGCCTCCTTCAGATGCAGCAAGCACTCTCCCCAAGCCCAGGCCTCGCTGGTCCTCACTCACACGACAAAGGCACAAACCCTTGAACCTCGTCTACCTGACTCTTTTACCTTATCTTCCTGGCCCCTGTACACATCTGAGATTTTACCCCATGAAACTGAGGGATCAACGTGGCCCTGAAGAAGATACAGGAATCATTATACAAAGATCCAGAGTCCTATACTTCAAATACATTTGCGATACCCAGGGAGGATCTTCACAATCTCCCTAATTACAGGTCTGTTCCATTTGATTCTTTCTTCTGTGTTATACTTGCAAGAGCTCTCATAATAGAAATTGTCTACAAGAGCCAACTGTACTTACATAATTAGCATAATGATGTTGGTCAAGATAAATTAGCTCTGCACAAGCATGGGATGAATAGAGGAACCAGTTCTCATTAACTGAAAGAGGTCATACGGTTTAGATCATATCCAGAGACGCTGGTTTGGTCAAAAGTAATCTGCTCTGATTAAAACAGAAATAAAGTAGCTGAATTATAACAACAGAGCGGCTGCTAAACTCACTGCTGATTTCATCAGGAGACAAGGGATTGGGGATGACTGACGATTCCTGAGTCGCATCCAGGAAGGGGCACAGTGAGGTCATTTTCCCATCTAGTGTCAAGTTATTAGCTATTCAAATGAATATTCCTAGTTAAGTTCAGTCGATAAATTGGATTATTTGCTTGTGCTCCACGTGTTTTTTAATGTGCACCTTATATGAGCATGCTTAACCAACACCCCACAAAACAAAGCCCCACACACAGCTGTTCAAAATACTCTAACTTAATTTGAAAATGTGCTTCTCAAAAAGATCATTGGGAACCAGTGACTTCCGGTTTCTAGTTTGACTTAATTGCAATTTGCTCTATAATATTGAACAGGTGATTTTTTTTCCCGGGTCCCCCCTTTCCCATGTCTCCCACACTCTGGGAAATCATGAACCCAGGGCTGGAGTTCTAGGTCTGTAACAAAGCTCTTTTTTATTTAGGCTGAGGTGCAGGGAGAGACCGTGAGGGTGTGCGGCCTGGAACGCCCTTTCAAGGTAGTGGGCCACCATAGTCACATTTGCCCTCAGAATACTCTCCTGGATGTCACAAGGGATTATGGTTTTTGGAGGATCACATGAGGAAAAGTAGTTAACTTTAAAAAGTAGACAGAATTTAAAAAACTGTACATATCAAAGTATAAAGAAAGAATATAGATCAAACTGTTTCCAACTAGAATGAGGAACTAATATAGAAACGAATATATGTATGTATGTGCATGCCTGGAACCCTGTGCTGTACACCAGAAATCAACACATTATAACTGACTGTACTTCAATTAAAAAATAAAATAAAGAATGCTACTTGGACAGTCGTCTATGCAATCTTATTAAAAGATTTCTGGAAATTAAAAATAAAAAAGAATGACAAACTAGGTCTAAAAAGGATTTAACTATGAAACCAGGAGTTCCTTCGTTATTCAAACACAGACCCCGTGGCAGGCTCTGTGGGTTGGCAACTGGTTCTAAGTCACGATGAAGGGGTACCAGCAAATGATTGTCCCTAAGGAAAGGAATCAAATCCATTTCCACTTGCTGTTCTGGTGCTCCGCATTAATTTAATCCAGTGACGTGTACGGAGCTACTGCAATGCAGAGGACTGTCTAATTAATAAATATTGATAACTGAACAATGCCCCACTCTCAATTTGAAGTTTCCCCTATTTAATGTCTTTCCTACCTGCCGCCACAGGGACTGAAATCTTAGTAAAGACGCATTTCAAGCAGTATGGGTGTGTGAAACGGGCAAGCATGCTGAAAACAAAACTTCTATATAATCTCATTATAATCTGTGTGGAGACCACCAAAACAACAATACAGTACCCTCTCGTTTTGCTGGCATGCAAAAATTTTCTCTCTACTCTCTCTCCAAACATCTGATTTTTTAAAATTTAGCTTTGTTTTTAATATGACATGAACTTGTTTTTTTCCTTCTCCTTCAGAACATATCAGGGGATACGTGCATCGTGGGGTGTGGAGATGTTAAAATCCTACTGTTTGTCCCTGCAATTTCTGTTGCTTTCTCCCATTCCAAGCGTGAATGTTTACCTCCAACTAAGCCAAAGCTGAAATGCTCAGTTCTTTATTGTTTTCTTTTAAGTAATTCATTCTTGGAGAAATGTGCAGTTTGAGGGGAAAAAAGAACTTAGAGTAAACAAGGGGAAGACTGTTTTTATGGACTTGTTAGTGCGGGACAACTGTGCTGGCGAGAGCAGGATGGAGATGCCGAGGGGACCCCCTGGACCACAACCCAGTGTCCATTAGCCTGCCTCGCCCCCACGAGCTGAGTGCAAACCCCTGTCCTCGCTGCAGCAAAAAGGGATGTTTCAATATGAAAACAAATAGATGTATGTGCACGTATGACTGAAGCATTGTGCCGTACACCAGAATGGACACAGCATTGTAAACTGACTGTACTTTAATGAAAATGCATATATACAAAAAATTGAGGGCAGGGGGAATGTTTCTTTTCTCTCTTCCTTCTTTCTTCCCTAAAGCCATCTTTTTCCTGACCAAGGACTCAGAGAGGGTGGGATAAATCTTCTCTCTTTTGGTTAGAAAAGCAAACACACCCTCTGCTCCTCCAGCTTCTTTCTGGCCCAGCACGGCCTCCCTTATCTGCTTTGCTCAAGCGCGGGATAAGCTGCTCTGCCTAACAACCCCGAGCATCAGAGTTCCACATCCCAGCCTCGGATACCCAGCCCCCACCCCCAGGCCTTGGCAGGGAACCCCTCCTTTAATGCATGGAAATTTGATTGTCGCTGAGGCCCCAGGATTTGCTCTTTATCACTCTGAGGCATTTTCTTTGAATGCAATCCAGTCTCTCAGATTCCCACATCCCAAGAAGCTGCTCTCTGTCCAATGGAACATTCTGTTGCTGTTCGCTGTGAAGCAGTCTTATTTTGTTCTTTTTATTAGGGAATGTTTTCATCAGGGGCCTGCGCGTTGAAAAGGCTCCTTGCTCAGAAAGAGGGTGGCTCTGTCTCTCCCCCTTTTGTGACCTCTGTCAGGAGTTCTTTGAGGCTGCAGACAAGACAGAATGGGGAGAAATGCTGAGAGCTGCACTGATAAAATTTTGAGATTTGCAAAGAAACTGCTAGCCAGGCTGCCTGGATATATTAAAATGTCATCTCTACATTTTGGACGTGACTGGCTTGTTTAGTTAATGCTAGCGGGGGAAATAGAGTTTGTTCTCAAGGGAGAGAAGCAGAAGGAGAAAACAGGCAGACGGACAGCTGACAGCGTTCCAGCCACTTTGTCACAGACAGCCAACTCCACCATTATTAAATCCCCAAATCACCAGCCAATTCCAGTCCCCTGGGAATGAAGCGGGGGCTCCAGCAGAGGTGGGAAGGGCCCCTCAACGTGGAGGCAGAAGGTTAGATTCTATTCTATTCGCTCAGGTTCTTGGGAAGGGAAGCAGGGCTCCTTAACATTGGTTAGCAGGTATGTGTCAGGCCCTGGGCGTGGTGCTTTTATGTGTGCTGTTTAATCCTCACGGCAATTCGCATAGTGGGTATTATTACCACTGCACATCTTTGGATTTATTTGATTTATTTTCATTTACATTCACATCCTTACTCAGTCAGGTCACTGCTCAGACATCACCTTTGACAAGCCTTTCCTGAGCCCCCAATACATAACCACAGTACCTGTCATTCTCTATCTTATTATATGGCCCCATAAAGCTGTTAACCTTTGGGTGAATTCCTCCCAGTTCCAATTTGTTAATTCTCTCTTCAACTACATTTAGTTTAGGATTTATCCTACTGAGTCAAAAAAAAAAAAAAGTCAATGGTTATATTTTCATAATTTCTAATTTTCTATCCATCTGTGTTTATTTCACTTCTGCCTGTTTCAATGCAGAATATATTGGTGGCATCTTTTTTTTTAAGGATATAATGCTTTCATTTATCTCTTTAAGGAGTCTAAATGTGTATATTTTCAAGTATTCTTCATACTTTTTTTTATTATTTGGGTTTTTTTTCTTTTTCTGGCAAAGCTCACCTTCCAACTACTGATTTTATTGGCTGTCTTTTTTGGTGTATGATTTCTTCCTGCATTTTAAAATTGGGTTTACAGGACCATTGATATGTTTGATGTCTTCCCCTGCCTTTCTTTTTCTCTATGCATTGCCCTTCTGGGGTTTGTGTTTGAGCCTGATTCTCAAGGCACTAAGCTATGCCCCAGGCAGGGGTGGGCAGCAGGTTTTCCGGCTCACTTCCCAGGCTAGGGAAGTCCTGTGCTGTGAGCAACACTCCGGTTCCCTTGCCTCCCATGGTGTGGTTTATCTGCAGAAGCCAAACTCACAGCTCTTACTAGCTACTCCCAGATCCAGAGCCTGGCAGGCCCTCAGATCAGCCTTGACTCACTTTGCATTTTGATTGTGTTCCAGGACCATGGACATATGGATCTCATTTTTGAATGTGGCTATGACTTTAAAAATTCTCTTTTATGTATCATCTAGTATCGCCATGTGTAGGCCCAAGGGGGCTTCAAAGCAGTCACTTGCAATGCCCCTGAATCTGGTACACAGGAATAGAATCTGGGGAAAATATTAACAGTGGGATAGAGCTGGGAGGTGAAATGGGCAATGATGTGCAGGCTGGAAGAGTAAAGAACTGGAAGAAGTGGTGAGTTCAAGCATCGCTGGCGAGGTGATATGAAGGAACACCAGTTATTAAAATGGAGAGAAAAAGCATACCACTTAGAGCTGGCTTAGATGGCCATGACTTCCCAGGTCCTCCCTCCCTCTCCTTCCTTCTCCTCAAACCCCTCTCTCTCTCCCCCTTTCATGTTGGTGATGCCCCCTAGGCTGACCAGCCATAGGCCCGTCCTGGCTGTATCATTGAAAGTCCTGCGTCCCAGGGAAGCCTCAGCCCTAAGCCATCGGGGTCGGTTGGCGACCTGAAGTCCCTTCCTTTCACCTCACGAGCCCTAATAGAAGCCCCTCTAACACCAAACTCAACTCTGCTAAGGGATGGGCTTGAGAGACAGTAACGGGAGGGGGAGACACAGGAGCAGGCAATGGGCTCTGCATGTTTTGCTTGGATGGAGGAAGCCACGGCCCAAGAAAGACCTTTCACTTTGAATTGCGTAGCAACGTAGACTAGAAAGGGCTCTTTGAAGTATGTGATTCTCAGAAATTACTTGCTTGGAGAAGCCCGAACAACCAGTGCAAATGGTGCTTATTGGGTTCTGAAATTACTTGCTTTTGCAAAGGAAGGTTGTATAAATGTTACTTGATTTGATTTCTCCGTAGTCTTCTTGAGTTCAATAAGCCATGCTGTCATTTTTTAAGTATGTAATATTAGATAATGTTCAGTTCCACTGACTCCATATTCATTATCAGTGATCAAAGTCATACGTCATTTCACTATATTCAGAGTACCTTTATCTTAGGAAAACAGTGGTCAGTCTTACAGCTGTCATCAGTGCAGCCAAAAATACGCTGCCAAGGCTGCCCTTGACTGTCGGTAGTCGTTGCTAACACAACACTAATTTTGTTTGAATGATGTGATGGGTAGCAACAACGTACCTTGACTCAGAGAATATATTAAGATGGATAAATTCAGTCACTCATGGTTGTTCTGTTTCTCTTCGAAAAATACTTTCCCATCCTCCCTTGCTGCTAGGAGTGAAATGTTACCAGCTGGGAACAATGAGACATAAAATAAAAGTTGGCTGGGAGTTTTCCAGGAAACATTTGCTTTTCTGATAAAAGAGACAGACTTGACAGAAAGCTTGCTGCCATTCCTTTCCCCCTTCTTCCTATCTGGAAAATTGATGTGATGCCTGGAACAGAGGTAGCCACATTGAGTCCATGAGGCAATAAGCATGATGTCTAGGAAGTTAGAGTGAGAAAGAGCGAGCCTGAGCCATTGATAACACAGTTGAGTTCTCAGACTACCCTGAGACCATTCCTAGGGACTTCTTGTTTAATAAAAACAAATGTCCTTATCCTTGGAGCCATTGTTGATAGTTATCTCTTTACTTGCAACTAAAAAAAAAAATGTTATACTGAAAAGCAAAGTAAATAATGCATAGCAATGGTATACAGCTATGGAAATGGGGACACATGTGGCCTGACTTGCCATGGTTTGGGGTGGATGTTTTCTCATTCCATAGCTTTTTATGCTAAATAGGAAAGGAAAGACACTCTTTTTGTTCCCCTCAGTCCTCAATGATTATCAAGTACAAAGAAAACACGCTACAATGCACTCTCACTACAGTGGCTATTAAGGGATGAGATACGTAAGTCTATAGGTCGATGATGCCACACTAAAATCCTTCTGTGCATCTCAGAAATTTACTCTCA
Organism: Camelus ferus; assembly: GCF_009834535.1. Lineage (NCBI taxonomy): Eukaryota > Metazoa > Chordata > Mammalia > Artiodactyla > Camelidae > Camelus > Camelus ferus. The sequence continues at coordinate 5,412,477 of NC_045716.1, forward strand.
TCTGTGCTATACTGTTTTGGGGCAACAGGAAATAGGCTGAGGACCAGATCTCCCATGACAATGCTTTTGCTGGGAGCCTGGATTAAGTGCACTGCAAGAGCAAGACAATTGCCTGTAGTGGGCTGGGAGCTATACCATGAACCTGCTCCCATCTATAGAACTAAGATAAGAATTCAGCCAGTACTCAAGTGGACCATGAGCCCAACCCAAAGCAGTCCAAACAGCCTCTCCGTTGGTGGGAGGATAGATCTTACCTTGGTCAATGATGAGTAAAGAGGTCAAAAATGAATTAGGTGAGGAAATGCTATAGAGCAAGGTAAAGGGAACATCACCGCAAAGACTCAGAGGAAGAACATGCCTCTGAAAATAGTTTACTGCAGGAACCACATTTGGGGAAATGTGTGGCATCCTTAACAGACAGAAAAAAGAAATGTAAGGAGGAAGAAAAAACACACTAATAGAAACCCAAAGAAACATATATGTTAAAAATGAACCATAAGACCTCTGAGTACCATTACTCTCTAAGAACCTACCATGGACCAGCACTGCACTGGGAGCTGTAGCTCAGAGGTGGCATAAACGTAGCTCCTGACCATCAGGGGCTCACAGTGCAGTGATCCCATCCCAACCAAATAACTTGTTCCAAATTGAATTGTAACAGTGAGCTATGGTATCATGAGATACTACTGTATTTAAAAGGAAACACTGATGTCTTCTGGACACAGTCATTCTATTTCGGAAAGAAATTTAATTACCATCTCCTAAGTAAGTAAATGCAGCAGGGGATGCACAGAGGAATGGAAACTGAGTGTTTTATTCAGCCCTGCTTGTTTCATGCAGGACATTCTAAGAAAATCCATCATTTTTTAGAAGATATATTTCTCCTTGCTTAACAAAGAAGTGATGGAAGATGCCCAGGAAGAGAGGTCAGGTAATGAGAACAGCAAAAACTCCTGCCTCCATCCAACCAGCACGCAGCCTTGGGTTGAGCCGTGAGCTCTTTAAGGACTCAGGTGGGTCTTTGCACCGGCACGAGGACTCGCCAGGGACGCTCACTCACTGCTTCTGATACTGACAAACGTCGATCCAATTCTGGCTGCCCCTCTACCTCCATCCTTCCCCTGCCCTATTCTGAAAACTGAAATTAAGCCAACACACCCAGAACTTCCTATCCTCTCTTCCTCGCCGTTGAGGAGATAGCAGTTCCCAGCAGAGGAGTGCAGGGGTAAGAGGACAACCACTTCTCAACCCATTAACTAAGCTCTTTCCCCAGGACCCTGCCTCCAGGGCCACACTGATAAACCCAAGGGTGAGAGCAGGCCACAAGCTGGGCCAGTTAGAGATTACCACCATGCCCTGGGCACAGTGGCCGGGAAAGGGACAGACAGCTGACCCAGTGGGGCCAACTGCAGCGTAGCTTTGGAATTTATGACCTAGGGACCAGAGAGCACAGTGCCCATTTCTTCTCTGTGGTGGAGACCAGCAGCTCTGAACTCATCAGGATGCTGCTGCCTGCCCTGTGGAGGAAGCTGGAATGAAAGCAATGATACCAGCACCCAGAGGTTCAGGACGCCAGATGCGTTCCCAGCTACTCCCGTGGCACAGCCACACTGAGACCTTCCTGAAGTCAGTCATGTTAGCCTTCCAGACACGTTTTCCTTTAAGTCTAAATGAGTTTAAACTGGGTTTTGACATTTACAACCAAACCAAACCAAACAAAACAAACCCACTGATTGTTATACCCTTTGTATGTTTTGGTTTTCCAAAAAAAATATTTTTTCCTGATTATAAAAATGAGACATAATTCAGTGTAATTTTTTTTAATTACTAGAATTCCACCATCCGGACATAAACACTGTCTTTTAATATTCTTGTAGGCATTTTTTTCCTTTGAAAATAAATAGATCATTTTACAAGAGTGCAATTTTATCACATACCATTTCACCTAAAAATATGTTTTTGTCATTTTGATAGAACAATACTTCTAAATCTCCATTTTAAAAATGGGTATGTAGTATTTTATTACATTAACCATCTTAATTAATGTACCCAGTCCCTTTCGTAGGACATGTAGGTTATTTCAAAAGCTTCATTGTTACAAAGAACACAACAGTGAACATCTTTGTATGCATGTTTTGGACCACTTGATTACCCATTTCTCACTTCTCAAATTCTAATAGTGTTATCTGTCTTTTGAGACTTAACAAGTTTCGGCACCTCTTCCCGTAGCCGGTCCTATCAGTTTCACATATGCCCTCGTGATTCATTCCGTATTCATTCACACTATCAACAAACATTTCCTGAGCGTACATTATGTGCCAGCCACAATACTAGATGTGGGAGAAAGAAATGTGGATAAACTTTGGCTTCTATCCCTAAGGAAGAAAGAGAAATTAGCATCTATTGAAATCTGACTCTGTGCCAAAAACTGTACAGAAGTCTGTATCTCATTTCTTCTTCGTTTACAAGCAAAACACCAACCTGATGCCGTGGTTCATATTATCTCTTTTCTGTAAGTGAGGAAAAGGAAGTTCAGAGAGGTTGAGTAGCTCATCCAAGATCATACAGTTAGTAAGTGCAAAGCTGGAACTTAAACCCAGTTCTGTCTGATTTCTTTCTGTCCCACATAGTTTAAGGAAAGAGGTATTGACAAAAGCAAGCTGTGAGGGCTTTGTAAAATCTGAACAGAAAGGATGTATTTAGGTCCACCAACCATGATGATCAGCAGAGGTAGACCTTAGACAAGTCTTGCAGGCAGCTTTTCAATAGCCTGGGTTAAAGGGTCAAAACCCAACCTTAAATGATTTGCCCAACCCCACACAGCTCCAGGGCGCCCTTTGTAAGCCAGAATATTTGCCAACTGGGAAGTCAGGGAGAGTAGGAGGCTGTTTCTAAACAGCCCCTGTTTAGAGAAGCTGAAACCAGCAGGTGTAATAAAGGTTCCTGGAAAGATCAGAACAGCAGTGAGAGAGCAGACAGTCATAGGAAAAAGGAGCTTGGAGAAAAGGGACAAACTGCCGGGAAGCCTTAGGGCTCAGGCTGGTGGGGGGTGACACCCTGAGTGGCCTCACTCTATGAACAGGTGATGTCCCAGCATCAGCTAACTCTAGGAAAAAGCATGCATTTCACTTGAGGCTGGGCATGGAGGCGCCTGGAGGCACCGCTCACCAGGCATGAGGCTGCAGTAGCTGATTTAGCCTGGATGGTCTGTGACTCAGAGTCTGCTGAGGGCTTTGGATTTGTCTGGACGGGATCCACAGAGCTGACCAGGCAGCACCCCATGGTGCAGAGCCAGGAAGAACTTCCCCAAATGGACAGGCCTCAGCTCTTTCTTTCTCTAAGAAAAGACCTGAAGTGCTGAGCATGTACATGTGAGGAGTTTGCCTCTGGAGCTGCCATCCCCACCCCTCCCTTCCTTGTACCAGTTCCAAGTGGGCTGCTTGTCCTGTGGCCAAATCCCCACCAGAGGGATCATGGCAGAGTGGTGAATTTCCACCCTATTTTAACCCCCTCTTTTCTTTTACAAACAAAATGGAACACGGATAGAGAAAGTAAAAAAAAAAAAAAAAAAAAATGGAAGCTGCTCCTGTCTGAGAGGGGATGCCAGGATTCCCTTCCTCGCCAAGAATGTTGTGTTGGGAATACAGTTTAAAAACCACTACCACCGCTGGCAGAGCCCTGAATTTGAAGTTAAAATGCCCAGGTTCTAATCCAGGCCCTGCCATGTCGAAAGTGTGGCTTTCAATATGTCATTTAACCTCTCCTGGACTCCAATGTTTTCATCTGTAAAACGAAGACAGTCATTCGTGCCCACTTCAGACATTGCTGTGAGCATCAGGTACAACCAGGTGGGTGGACAGAAGCCGCTGTAAAATGCCACATAAGAATGCCACATCCCTTTCCTGGGCTTCTCCACATGTGCAGAGCCCACGGCTCCTCCACATCCTTGGATCCTGGACAAAGCCACACCCCTTGGGACCCAGTGGGATCTTACTTTTATGGTTTCCAAAGAGGAACAGTCATTTCAAAGGTACATTTCTTGGGTTTTTCTCCCCTCCATGTTGTTATTCTTGGATTGCCCTTTTCACTTTTCTCTGACAAGCAGACCTACATCTGTGCCTCAGTCCCCGCACCAGGAGACCCAGACCTGCTGCCCTCAGGTGCTGTCACCTGAATCGGTGTCTTCCACAGCAGGTGCACCACATGTTTCAGCTGATTTAGGACTCTCTGGGAAATCCCTTTTAGTGGGGAGTGACAAGCCCATCCCCTCTCATCCTCTAAGTATGCCCCAGGTCCATACAAAGCTAAAACACCAATTCTTTCCTCTGAGTTGTGCCAGAGAAGCCGTTCAGTCGGGCGGTTCTCCTGGTGCTCAGTACTGGAGGTGGCAGCCCTACACGTGGTGAAAGACAGTCGAAGGTGGTGACAACACACCTGCTCCAGGCCCTCGCACCAGCAAAGCAAGAGATGGTGAGAATGAAGGCTGTGGTGGTAGCAGTGGTTTATTGGAGGGGAACATGTCAATTTCTCGAAGTCATGGGCTGACTTAAATCATGGGCTTGATTTGGAGGGTGGTTCAGTAAATTATGGCACCCATGCTGGTCCCAGCGGCCCCCACTGCTAGAGCTCTCCTTCTATTGTGTGACACTCAGGATGGGTGACCGGAGTTGTAGTTCCATGTTCCCAGATAATCACCAGCTGTATACCAAAGGCGTATGTGTGTTTGTTCTATAAAATTGGATAGACTTGTCTTCTGGGTAGGAGCGCAGCCCGTGATGTGAATTCTACTAGTAGAGTGGTTTCAGGTCTGTGGCACCAACAGTCACCCCTTAAGAGAGAGCAGGGGTGGTCCTCCTGGAGGGCCAGTGGTTTGGATGGCCCATTGTGCGCAGGATAGGAATCGGATTTCAAATGGGGGCAATCATTCTACCCTACATCCCATGGATGAACAGAGTTTAATTTAGCAGTTACTTACTCAAGAGGAGATTTACTTCCTCCTTTCGCACCTGTTTTGACATTTCCTCTACGTTCACAGACCACTTGACTTCAACAGAGCCACAGACTCTCAGGAAACTCATAGCCCATCTTTGCATTTTGTTCCTTCTTCTTAAAAAATCTTGACCCTTCGTTTTATTCAAATTTTTTTCTGTTTTTTTATTGAAGTACAGTGGCTGTACAATATTATGTAAGTTACAGGTATACAATATAGTGATTCACACTTTTTAGAGGTTACACTCCATTTACAGTTATTACAGAATATTGGCTAATTCCCCACGGTGTGTGATATATCCTCGTAGCTTATTTATATTATAATAGTAGCTTGTACCTCTTCATCCCCTGCCCCTATCTTGCCCCCTCCCCACTGGTAACCACTAGTTTGTTCTCCGTATCAGGGAGTTTGTTCCTTTTTTTGTTGTTGTTACATCCATTAGTGTGTTGTATGTTTCAGATTCCGTATGTAAGGATATCATACAGCATTTATCTGTCTCTGTCTGACTTACTTCGCCAAGCATTGCGTTTTCTCTTGAGGGACGCAGCCCAGTGAAGAGAACGAACACACGCGGTGAAAGGAGTGAGGCCCCGGCAGAGGATCCAGCCCTGAGACTCCTGGCAGCTAGAGCTGCCCTTCTCGCCAGAGGGGCACTCGAGGCTTCCACCGTTTGGCCTCTTCCCACCCTCAGCTCTGTTCCTCGATGTCCCTTTGCAACGGGGTAACCCCTCAGGGCCGGGTGTCAGGACCATGGTGTTCTCCCAGAGTACGATGGGGGAAGAGGCAATGAGGTTGAAAGAGACTTTTTTTGTCTCTTTCACACGCTCCACTCCCACAGCCCATCCTTGGGTCTTTCCCTGGTGCCAATGAGACATCACATACACTCCCGGCAGATGCTGCCCACCTCCCTCTTCACAGGCAAGGCTTCCTGTCCTTCAGCCTGCAGGGCGCACATGGGTGTGGTGACACCTGGTGTCATGGTTCCCAGTGGAGCATCGTAACCCCAAGGCTTACCAGCTTTCAAGCTGAAGACCAGCGAACTCATTGGTAAATGAGTGTTAAATGTGTTTTGTGCCTACACCCAACATTTATTTCTATCTGCCATAAAGGGGCTGGAGAGTGTATGGGATAATCGAAATCTTAATTGGTTAATTGGTTTTAAATTCCCTCCCCATCAGGCCTTTTACACAAGCTATTAATTCTCCATTTTCCTCCTTTCATTTTCTCTTTCCAACCTCTGTTTGGGGAGCCATTCAACCATGACAGGACACAAGGCCAGCGGCCGGGGAAGGGGGAAGATGGGAGCCTGGACCCTCTGCAGGCTGGACCATGGGCTCCCGAACTGATAGGATCCCATCTCACAGGGGCGAGTCGGCTCACCACCCTTCACTCTGCTTGTAACTCAGGGGCAGACCTGCTCCGTGAGGCCCCTCCCCTCCATGGAGCGCACCCGCCAGGGCAGAAGTGCAGACAGTGTGACTTTGCTCCTGGGGTGGGAGAGGAGGAAGGAGCTGACTGTTGCCAAGGGAAACAAGGAGTCCTGTGTGAGTCTAGGATGTTCTCAGCCTCAGAACTGGCCGGGTGAGCTCTCAGACATGCAAACCCCCACAGGTGCAGAATGGAAAACAGAAGTGGCCCTGGGTGAGGCTGGAGCAGCGGGTTACCCACTTTGCATATGCTCCTAGGAGGCTAAAGTTAGGTTCTGGGTCAGCCAGGTGGAGGGGCTACATGCAGCTATTCCCCACCACCGAGCTGGGGGCTTGCATGTGACTTGGCTGGGACAGAGTCTGGCTTTCAGGGTCCTGGATTAGGCTCCAGGTCACCACTGTGTTGGGGGAAAGTGGGGGAAAGAGCACAGCTGCTTCCTTCTCCCCCAGGTCTGACCATCACAGATTTAAAATCTGCCTGAAATGGATAGAAGGATTGTCAAGTCTGGCCTAACCATCCCGACGCCGTCAGGTCTACCTCCCTCTCCACTCCTCTCCAGACCTGAAACATCACCAGGTCCCACAAGAGAGGCCCCAGCCTGGCACTGCTCATGGACTCCACCAGACCCGTTTCCGCTAACCTGTCTCCTACCGCATTGCTTGCTTCTGACCTCTGACCCAGTGATGGGCCTTCCTTTCTGTGGTCTGGCCTCCTCCCCTTACACCCCACGCTCAGCTTCTCTGGCCTTCAATTTTGCTTCCTTCCTTCCTCAGCCATGGTTTGCATTTCTTTAGCTGTGAGACTCCTTGAGCCGTGCAATCCCTCAGCTGTGCAGGACTCAGGAGACAGGTGTCAACCAAAGAGTCTAGGGGGCGAGCAGGTCTGCCCGTTGCGTGTGCCAAACGCAGACGCCTGCGCCCCGCAGTCTCGTCAGTGGCGCCCAGCAACCCCAGCCTCCGCTCAGCTGTGGGATCTGAGCAGACCCCTTGAGTGCAGGCCAGGAAACAAGGGCCCTGTCTGCTGTACCCCAGGGCACCCACGCTGTGCTAAAGGCATGGTCCCCCTCTGTGCCTTTGGAAGACTGCACCTTAGACAGAGGATTCTTTTTTGTAAGGGCTAGAGGCAGGGAGGAGAGGGTGGTGGTTTTAGGCAGGATGTGAGGCTTCCAGTGAGCTGCTTTGCATCACAGGTTGTCAGGGATGGATGGAGGCCCGTCTGTCCACAGCGGTCTCCGCGGCCCTGTGTGAGCATGGCAGGGAGGGGAGCAGCCGGGGTGGAGACCGAGGAGAGCTGAGAACCGCTGCCTGTCCCTACCTCGGGCAGCCGGCCAGCCCCACCGAGTGAGCACACATCCCCTTTTTTGGTCCTGGAGATGAAGGGCTGTTTTCTCGTCAGGAGAAAGTTACACATTCTAATGCTTCCAAAACCAAGAGGCTGGCTGTGACTGGATTCAGGTCACCGGGACAGCAGGTGAGCGAGAGGAGAGGCTGAAAAGGACGGTGGGTGACGTTCAAGAAGCTGTCGCCTCTAATCCCACCTGGACTCTTTTTTAACGTGTTGTTCCCAGCTCGCCGACGGCGTGGCCACCACCCGGCAGGCCACTGTGCTCGGCCTGCCGGGTGGTGCCCCGGTGACAAAACAGCACAGAAGGCTCTAATCACAAGGAGTTAAATATCTGATGGGGGGGGGGGGGGAATGGGACCCAGGAACACCCAGCGGGATCTGCCCGAACAAGCATGAGAATTATGTGAGGATAGACAGGAGCCGGGCAGCCATCACAGCACAGAGACAAGCACAACCACGGGGCCCCGAGATCAGCCTTGGAGGTTGATCCAGATTCCTCCCATCTGTTTCCAGCTCTCAAATATTGTTTCCAGGGGTTTATCCTGAAAGAGATGTTGGCTCCTCTGGGAATCATTTGGGAGCACCGTCCATCTAGAGACCAGCTACAATCATCAGGGGCCAGGTCCCTACAAAGCAAAGTCGCTCCGTGTAGATGGTGGACCAGGACCTGACAGAGGAGGACCAGGAGTAAGACTGCCTCAGAAACAGTAAAGTGACCGAGCCCATCAAACCTCCATGCTTAACGCAAGCCAGTCACATGACTGACCTCACACCTGAGGGACTGTTTCACTCGCCTGTCTGTTTCTTCCGTGTGGGAGGAAACAGGTGCCAAGAAAGGTAAATTATAAAAGGAAACTCCTGCCTTGTCCTGATTACCTGGGAACAAACACAGAGAAGGCTTCCTTCCTATAAAAGTTAAAGCTGTAGAGAGCGGAGCCAGGGGTTCTAACCTGGGCACCACTGGCGTTACGGCCTGGAGGGTGCTTTGTTATGGGGGCTGTCCTGTGCACTGTAGGCTGAGAAGCAACATCTCTGGTCTCTGCTGACTAGGCTCCACCTCCAGGTGTTACCATCAAACCTGTGTCATGACACTGTCAAATGTCCCCTGGAGGCAAAGTCGTCTACAGATGAGGGGCTGGGGTCCCTGGCTGCACCAGGGACACACCCTGCCACTTGCTTTAGAAAGGTCTTAACTTCCAAAACGGAAACAGAATCACAGGAGGCTCAGTGGAGATCACTGGGGTTCAGTGCAGCTCAAATTTGAATGACATGTGGGGGCCTCCTCAAGAAAAAAATGTTTGAGGATTTTTCAGTGTGGATGCAAATTACTTTTATAAGATTGTTAGTTAAATATGTACAAACATGAAACTGGGCGTATGTCTGCAGGCTTATAACTTCTACAACTATAAAATCAAAACAACATCATGATTTTGATAACCAAATAGCAAACCAATAAATCTCAAGCTAGCAGCATTAATTTAAGGAGACAGATGGCGTGATTCTGCAGAGTAAACTGCCCCTCACTTTGTCCTGGGCACCTAATCACTTCCTGAGGTTGGGCATCGTCCCCTGACTCAGATCTCACAGAACGTGGTCTCTTCAAACTCCCGTGAAAACTCTGGTTGTGAGCCTTGCATGAGGTCACCTGGCAAACGCAGGCTGTACTCATCAAGGTCACCCGTGTTTTCATCTGGCTGGCCTGAGACAATTGGAACAGCACATCTGGGCCCCAATGTGGTCATCATCACAGAGCAGTGCTGGCGCTGTCAGCTCTAAGGTGGACACACAGAGGACCCGGATAATGCGTGTGTTCTGTAGATTGTCATCAAAGTGAAAGGAATTTCTTATTTAAAAAAAAAAAAGTTCCCATAGAGAACGCCCAAGAATACACTAGGAGACTCTCAAGAGGAGTTCTAATCGGGTCTGATCCCTTTTACAGATGAGGATTGAGGCCCAGGGAACAGCGCGGGGAAACGGTCCTTGAGGGTCAGGGCTGGCTGGCAAGGAGCCTCTGCTCTGGCGGCTAGCGCTCTCCCCTCTCCTCCGGCTGTCTTTCCAGCTCCACGTTCTAGGAATCTCATGGGAAACTATGCATAAGATTTGGCTTATTGTTTTAAATGTTCATGAAACTGAACTGAATACTTAAAGCTTATCTTTCAAAGGAACTAAACTGAATTAGGGAGTTTCTTTTTGCAAATCTTGATCTCTTTCGTGCACGCATGTGCACGTGCATGTGTGAAATATAACATACGTACATAAAAGTGCATTAAACGTTCACATCCAGTTTAGTGAGAACTGTAAAGTGAAAACCCATGAAACCACAGCAGGGTCAAGAAATAAAACATTTCCGGTGCCCAGAAGTCTCGAGTGCTCTTTGTGATCACAATCCTTCCCTTCCTCTAGAAGAAACCACCATCCTGACCTTTATTATGATTTCCTTGCTTTCCTTTATAGCTCTCCCCTCTCTCCAAGCATCCCGAAGCAGACTTAGTTTTGCCGGTTCATAAGCTTTTTCATCAGTGGACACTTATTCTACGGATTCCTGTCCTGCTTCTTTTGCTCAGCTTCTTTTGCTCAGCGTTAATGTGTGTGAAATTCATCCCTGCTGTTACCAGTGGCTCTAATGCTCCCTTATCCTTTCTTTGTCGGGCAGACATTTGGGTTGTTTCCAGCTTGGGGCTATTATGCACAACGCTTCTCTAAACATTCTTGTATATATCCCGGTCCACAGGACGCACACGCATCCACCTCCAGGGCGTTTTCCCACAGCGGCATTTCTTCAGTTGAAAACAGGGTGTGTGAATCTTCAACTTCAGTCAGCAATGGCAGCTATTTTCCAAAACCACTGCTTCCACTGAAACGCCCACTAGCAGCATTTCCCACTCTCTGTCCTCATTAGTCCTTGTTATTGTCAAACTTTAAAATTGTAACTGGTTGCGTGGGTGTATGGTGATATCTCATTACAGGTTTAACTTGCATTTCCCTGAATACTAAAAAAATAAAAAAATTAAATAAAGCATCTCTTGCCACAGTTATTGGCTACATGAATTTCTTCTCATGTGACATCCCTGTCCAAGCCTTTTGCCATCTTCCTGTTGTCAGACTTTAAATTTCTTTTTAAATACATTTTTCTTTTCATCAAAATTTCATTTGACAGAAACATGTGCCCATTTTCCAAGGTACTTCTGTTTACCCGAAGACTGTATACGGTTAAAGGCAAAAACCTAAGATCTGTAAGCTTGGAACTAATTGTTTTTCTACTCCAAATCATTAAAAAGGTTAACAGTAGAGGTCCACAGAAAGTCACCAATCCAGATCTTTTTTCTGTCTCCATTTCCCAAATCTAACATCATTTCATTGAACTTTGCTCCCTCTTGTTTCCCTGTATTTTCAGAGAACAAACATACCCATATATTTATCACAGTCCTTTGTTGTGATCAAGCACAGACAAGGCCATTCATTACCCTATTCTATATTTCCCAGTGCTGTGTGTTGTATGCACTGTTACGAGTCAGCTAAATGTCAACAATAAAGTGGTGTCTCGATTATATACACGACAGCGCAGCTGAGATAATATTAAGTAAAATACACGGCTCTAACAGTTACGCATATCTAAGAAAAGAAACAGACAGCTCGCTCAAGCCTGAGCTCTAGTTTTGCTCACCTTATCTCCTTTAGACATTTGGGGATGAGCTCATTGGCAAAGCGTGACGCCCATATAATCTACCATTAAATAAATTATTCAGTAATCTATGATGTCCTCGTAACGTGAGAATCCCCTGTTAAAAAAATAAATAGCCGCACTGCTTTCAGAGGCATGTGCCTACTATATACAGTCTTTTCAGAAACTGCTTTGCTAGTGAACCTAGTGGGGACTCCCTGGTAACCTACAGATTTGATGTTTGTTGCAGGGTTTCTACGCAAGCCGCTCATTCCATGCATGTATGTGGGTGTGAGATGCAAACACATACGCTCAGAGGACCAGCGGAGAGAGCCCAAGCAGGTGAGAGCTATTTGTTAAACTGGCTCATTCTCCCCTCAACACTTTGGACACTCAAGTAGGGCCAAAGTAACTACGGGTCACCTGCAGATTCAATGACATGCATTCCTGACTGTCTCCCGGCCAAGGGGTCTCTACTTTTTTCAAAGTAAACATTTCAGCTGTCTGCTAAAAACATCAGTTTCACTCACAGACCGATAAAAGCTTGAACACTGAGCTTCTGCTCTTACGTTTCGTCTTCCCCCAGGGGCAAGGATGATGGCCTGAAAGCTGGGGTGGGACCTGGGCCGCATGGAGTTGAGGACCAAGGAGGCAGCTTGCACATCAGAGCTGGGCAGGTGGCCTAAATGAATTCTCACTCCTGAAGGGCTGGAAAAGAAATAGTCAGGTGTCTATTTTTCATAGTTTAATTTTTTGATTAGAAAAAATATTTTATGAATATGGAAATATAATTGGTATGTCGACAAAGCAATCCCCTTTACAATAGGCCCATGAAGGCTAGCATAGCCCATTAACTACACTATTCATGCAGCAGGTGTCATGTTAACTTTTGAGTTGACAGTCACTGAAAACATTTCAACAAAGTGCATCAAGTCATGTCTCAAAAGTAGACACTGATAGAATTCTCAGCATAATAAAAACTGTGTGCACTGATGAGTGAAATGAGATTATGTGAATACTAGCAGAAATTCGGTGGAATATATGAATTTTTCCAACACTTTACTCAGCTGTTTAATAGTAAAGAAGCTTCTGAAAAACAGTACATGAGACAGAGAAAGACAAATACTGTATGATATCACTTACATGTGGAATCTAAAAAATACAACAAATTAGTGAATATAACAAAAAAGAGGCAGACTCACAGATATAGAGAACAAACTAGTGGTTACCAGTAGGGAGAGGGACGGGAGGAGGGGCAGTATAAGAACAGGGGATTAGGAGGTACAACCAACTGTGTATAAAATAAGCCACAAAGATGTATCATACAATATGGGGAATTAGCCAATATTCTATAATAACTATAAATGGAATATAACCTTTAAAAACTGTAAATCACTAGATTGTACACCTATAACTTATATAATATTGTACAGCAACTATACATCAATTAAAAAAAAGTAAAAAACAAAATATTGTATTACAAAATAAAACAATACAGGAAAGCTGCACAAATCAGTTTACAATTAAAAGCTGAAATATAAAAATAGATTTAAAAACCTTAAACCACCACCATGAGATTTCACTACACGCCTATCAGAATGGCTAAAAGAAAAAGCAGTGACAGTAGCAGTTGCTGGCAAGGATGCACAGGAACTGAATCACTCACACGTCGCTGGTGGGAAACCAGTTGGTGGTCTCCTGTAAAACTAAACGGGCAATTACCACGTGACCCAGCAACTGCCCTCTTGGGCAATTATCCCAGAGAATGAACACTTATATTTTATCTTTATACAAAAACCTATATATATGGTATTCTTTTTTTTTTCCTCTTTCAGGGGGGTAATTAAGTTTATTTATTTTTTTTAATGGGGATACTGGGGATTGAACCCAGGACCTTTGCATGCTAAGCATGAGCTCTACCACTGAGCTATATACCCTCCCCCTAAAACCTGTATATATGAATGTTCACAGCAGCCTTACATAATAGCCCCAAACTGAAACAACCCAGATGTCCCTCACTGGGTAAATGGTTAAATTAACCATGGTACCTCCATTCCTTGGAATACTACCCAGCAACCAAAAGGAACAACTTATGGAAACATGCAAAAACTAGGATGGGTCTCAAGAGAATTAGGCTGAGAGGAAAAAGCCAATCCCAAAAGGATACATAGGGTACAATTTCCTTTATACAACATTCTTGACATGACAAAATTACAGCAATAGAGAACAGGTTGCCAGGGGTTAGGGCTGGGGAGTCGAGAAGGGAGCAGGAAGAAGATGGGTAGAGTTATGATAAAAAAATTTTTTTTCACCTATTGAGACTTTAGGAAGACATTCTGGCTTACACGTGAGTCAACTTGAATCTCATGCTAACTAAAATAGCCGGTTTGTGGCCTATCAAACAGACATTGTACACCTGCTTTAATTATTAAAAGAAAGGGCACATTGACCAGAAATAAAGAACGTCCATGCTGAAGACTAAATGCTCCTCTTCCCGAGATGCCAGTGCTGGTACTCCTTTCATGGTAAGACTTCCGTCCCAAGTGCCACGGCCATACTGTACGTGCTGTATATGTACGTGCTGGTCTGGTTTTTTTTTAAAACCTTGAGAAGTACATTCCTGACTTGTTTAATGTTCTTGGTTCTGACAAGATATAAAACAGTGCTGGAAACCATGCTTCTCCGGAGCAGTTTCTCAGAGTCATCTGGGAAGCGGGCTCCTGGGCTAGTCCACAGTTTGGCTCAAATAAAACTCATTTCTATTCTTATTTTTGATGATTTTCATTCTTGATTATTTTTGACAGTTTCACAAAGGCAGCACAAGAGATGGTGACTGATACACAAAACTCCACATGTGGTAAAAGAGCATAGAGCTAAATACACACACACACACACACACACACACACACACACACACACACACGACAAGGGAAATATGAGTAAGATCTGAGGACTATACCAATGTTAATATCCTGAGTGTGCTATTATACCATAGTTTTGCCAAGATGCTACCATGGGGAATACTGGGTAAAGAGCTCGTGGTATCTCCCTGTGTCATTTCTCACCGCTGCACATGAATCGACAACTACCTCAAAATAAAGTGTTTGACTAAATTTTAAAAATTAAATGCAATCTGGTATTCTCATGTTAGACATCTGTTAACCTTGTTGTAGCGAGAAAGAATTCCACTGTGAAGCAACAGAAAGACCAGTGGGGAAGCCTGGAGAAAGTTCAAAGTGGAGGACCAAGGCAGAGGCTAAAGTTATCCCTGCGCCTGTGTGCTCGTGAAGGGGAGGTAATAGCAGAGGTTATTTTGGGGGTGCCAGGGCGCGGAGGGGGCTATTGGCAATGGGGACCCTCTGTGTGCTAGTGAGGAGACTTTTAGAAGCAAAAGAGGGGGACAGATGGCAGCTTCTATGGGGCCCAAATTCCAACCAGGAGTTTAACTGCCGGGGCTCAAACATCCACCATTGGACAGAGCTAGAATTACTCTAGCTGCTGGAACCCAATCTTCTGTGTGTGTGTGATGGATTCCAACCACAGAGAACAGTGGATTATCTTTGGGTGGCAGTGAATGGGGCCACAGCTGTATTAGTCACCGCAGCTTCAATTGTGCTTCAGTTTGGTTACCAAACTGCAACTCCATTGCTACCCGCCTGGGTGAGTGTATCCTCTGTGAACCATGTGAAAAGGAGCTCCGGTTGGATTGAAAACTTGTCCTGAGTTTGTAATTACAATACGACCTTACTTATTCAGGTCTCAATTAACTCAGCTTTAGGATAATCCGAGGTGAAGGAAAATAAAGAGTCGACAAAGAAAGAAAAGAAATGGGTGAGTTAAGGCAGGCATTGGAGTCTGTTGCCGTAGACCTTGGGGGGGGCTCAAGGGAACCTTAAGTCCTGGGCTTACTCTGGGCCCCACCCACCCCAGAGCCAGATGTGAGTGGAACGGACTACCAATAACCTACTAACTGGTTGGAGCAGGGTTAGGAGTCCGGGAGATTAGTGAGAAAAACAAAACAAACTTAGTACTTAGTGTTCTGTTCAAGATTATAAACTTCAATACTGATTCCTTAACAGCAACTCACAGCCTGTACCTTACTGGTTCCTTAATCCCATTTCAGACAGCAAGTAAGTTCTACAGCGTTTGTTTCTTAATAGCTCTAGTTCTGAGTATCTGTCATCTTGGTCCATTTGCTGGCCTTTGGGTGCCGATTGTTGTCCTGTGTTTAAAAGACACCCAATGCACTTGATTCAGGCATATTAATGAACCAGGCATTTTCAGCATGAACAGTGGGGTCTGTTTTTCCCATTCTCTTGATGGCCTACCAGAGTAAACTAGATGACTTGGGGTAAATAATGGAAAAAAGATGAACTTTGGGGTCAGACAGATCTGCACCTGCTAACTCTGTGACCTCATCAAGTTATTTAACTTCTCTGAATCTGTATGGCAGAATGGTTAAAAGTACAGCCTTAAGGATCAGACTACATGATTTGAATCCTAGCCACCACTACATACTGGCTGGGTGTCCTTGAATAAATTACTGAGCTTCTTTAAACCTCAGTTTCTTCACCTGTCAAATACATGCGGCAGCTAGTTTACCTCCTTTCTTAGTAATAAACTCTTAATTTTTAGCTGCACACATGGCCTCCTAAATAAAGACCATATTTCTCAAGCTCTCATGTAGCTAGGTGTGGCTCTGTAACTATGGTTTGAAATATCATGTGCAATTTCTGGGAGGTGTACTTAAAAGGAAGGGTGTGTGCTTTTCTTCCTTCATCTTGTTTCCTGGAATGCAGATGTGATCGCTGGAGCTGAGCAGTCATCTCAAAACATGAAAATAGGGGCCACACTCTAGGACTGGCAGAGTTGAAAGCTAAAAGAAGCTGCTGTCCCTGAACAATTTGAAGTTATTTTTAAATTTTAATGTGAGAGAATACAACTTGTGTATTTAAGCCATTGTTAACTTATATTTTTGGTCACATGATCCTAACTGCTATAACAGAGATCAAAATAGCTACCAAGGAACATGAGTGAAAAAGGATCTTCAAAAAAATCTTTCCTCCATAACAGCAATGAGAAAACTTGCAAAAATGATCAGAATCAACTTTTTTCAAAACTCTGAAAATTAACAAAAGGCTTTTTGGTTAGCCTATGTAGTCAATAAAAATATAGATTTTTTTTTTTTTTCCAAGAAAAACCACTGGATCTCAGTAAGAACAAACAAGTTTGTGGCATTTTAACATGATCCCTCTCCAGTTCCACTGTGGCCTTGAAAACCAAAAGCTTCCAATACTGGTGAGAACCAGAAACCTGCCAGCCACTGGAGGGGGCACGTTTAAAACCCAATTCTCAGAGAATTGTCATTATTTGACCTGTCTCATTATTTTTCTGAACGACTTCACTAGCAAGATTATCTTTATTTGACCTAACTTGGAGCTTACTCAGTGTAAAAAGCCTTTTACCCTGGTGTGTTTGTTGACAACAATTAGAGGGAATTATTTAAATTTACAGCTGCCTAAAGTGGTGGGTAACAGTTGGGGCAAACAATAAGCTAACCAAAAAGTTTAAAAGGAAAAACAGTGGAATGAAATGTTTTTGAGGACTTTAGGAAAACCTTGACACATTCTTGGGAATCTACAAGAATATGTATGCATATGTATAGCTGTGAGCATGTTCAGGGAAGACCTGAGAAAGCCCTAAATTCTCAGCTCTCGCTGACCTTGAGGCTCTGAAAAGGAGGAAGTAAAGGCTAGGACAGTTGTCAACTGCCTGGCTTAGTCTTGAAGGTGTGCTTCAACACTCACACAAAGTCCTCAGCAAAGACTGGGAGATACATTAGTTCTGGGCATTTAAAGAAATTTCTGTGTAATTACTAACTGACCACTAAGCTAATTAAGCAGAGACTTTAATGGCCAACCTAACAAAGAAAACAGACTTAGTTCGGAAAAGCCACTGAACAAACAAACAATGACAAACAGCAGCAGCAAAACAAACCTGGGAAAGGTGGAAAAATCTGATTTCCAGAGTTGTCACATTATATTATTTAAAATATCTAATGTTCAATAAAATATCATCAGACAAATAAATAAGCAAGAAAGTACAGCCCATACATGGGGGGAAAAGCAATCAATAGAAACTGTCCCTGAAGAAGTCCAGACATTGGACTTACTAGACAAAGACTTTAAATCAACCTATTTTAAATACATTCAAAGAACTGAAAGAAGTCATGTCTCAAGAACTAAAGGAAAATATAAGAATTATATATTACCAGATAGAGAATATTAATAAAGAGATAGAAATTCCATATACATATAAAGAACCAAATAGAAATTCTGATGTTGAAATGGAAAATTCACTAGAGGAGATCAAAAGAAGATATGAGCAGGCAGAAGAGAGAATTAGCAAACTTGAAGATCGGTCAATTGAAGTTATCCAGTCCCAGGAACAGAAAGAAAAAAGAATGAAGAAAAAAGGATAGAACCTCAAAGACTTGTGTGGGACTCCATCAGGTGTAAACATATGCAGAATTGGAGTTAGACACAAATATGGAAAAGATATACCATGTAAATAGTAGCCAAAGAAAGCTGGAGTAACTATACTGATATCAGATAAAACATTACACAAATTAATTATACTATGTTATATTAATACATGGCAAAATTTTTGCTAGAGAAAAGAAGAAAATGTTATAATAAAATGGTCAATCTATCAAAAAAGATAAAACAGTTACAAACATATATGTACCTATGAACAGAGTCCCAAAATACATAAAGCAAAAATGACAGAATTGAAAGAAGAAATAGATAATTCAGCAATAATAGTTGGAAACTTCAATACCTCACTTTCAATAATAAATATAAAAATTACACAGAAGATCAACAAAAAAAGAAGAGAATTTGGAAAATTCACAAATATCTAGAAATTACACAACATATCAAAAAGAGAGAGAAAAACAAAGGAAATTAGAATAAAGACTTATATGAATGTAAATGAAAACACAACACGCTAAATCTTACGGGACACAGCAAAAACATGCATAGAGGAAATTTATAACTGTAAGTGCTTATATTTAAAAAGAAGAAAGATCCCAAATTAATAATGTATAATCTCCTACCTTTAGAAATTAGGAAGGTGGAACTTTGAGTCTTTGAAAATATTAAAAAATTGACAAGCCTTTAGCTCCACTGACCGGGAAAAAAGAGAGAAAGCTCAAATTATTAAAATCAGGGATGACAGGGATTACACTTGACTTTACAGAAATAAAATAATAATAAGGGGATACTATGAACAGGTGGACAAATCCCTAGAAAGATGCTATCAAAACTGAGCACATGGCACATAGTAGATACTCCATAAATGTTCATTTCTTTCCTGTTTTCCCCTGGACGAGTGTGACAGAATCACCCCTGTTCATCGGTCTGTGTTCCCTCTCTCATGTGTACTTAATCCTCATTATTTGTGAGTTCTGCATTTGCAAATTCACCTCCTTAACTAAACTTTATTTGCAACCCCCAAATCAGTCCTCATGTTGTTCTCATTCTCATTTATGGACTTGTGCTGAGTGGTAGAAAAAAATTGGAGTTGTCTGACGCACATGTTCCCAGCTGAGGTAAAACAAGCCGTCTTGTTTCAGTTCTTGGGGTATAAACATTGTATCCTTTGGGGGGGGTTGTTTAGTGATTTTTTTCCCCATATTTGTGTGCTTTTTATTGGCAATCTCGCTGTTTAAATGACTTCCAACTGTAATGCTGAAGTGCTGTCCAGTGTTCCTAAGCACATGAAGGCTGTGATGTGCCTTATGGAGGAAATACATGTATTTTTAATAAGCTTCATTCAGACATGAGTTATAGTGGTACTGGCCATAAGTTCAATGTAAATGAGTCAACCATGTGTATTAAATAAGATGTCTTTAAATTGATACACACATAAAATAAAGTTATTATTGATCAGTTGATAAAAATGTTGTATCCAGAGGCTTATAGGAACCTAACCTTGTATTTCCCCTTGGAGCAATGATTCAATATTTTCTATTTGCAACGACTTTATAGACTATAACTACCATAAATAACAAGAATCACCTGTTCATGTACCCTACTGTAATAGGTTAAAACACATGGCTACAATATCTACAGCTCCTCCCATCAAGAGACTATTGCCCTATACTTTGAATCTGGGATGGCCTTGTTACTAGCCTTGACCAAAAGAACGTGGCAGGAGTGCTGCGCAGTTCTGGAGCCTGGGTTGGAGATCTTGCAGCTTTTGCCTTTGTCCTCATGGACCACTGTCCTGAGGCTATCGTGTAAAGAAGTCAGCTGAGTCTACTGAGGCTGAGAAGCCACGTGAGGAACCGAGGCCCCCAGCCAACAGCCAGGACCAAAGCTAGACACATGTGTGAGGACATCGAGGACTTTTCAGCCCTGCTGATCCACCCAAGTACAGCTGTATGAGGAAACTCAAGCAAAACCAGCAAAGAAGTTGTCCATCCCACCCACAGAATCACAAAAATAACAAAGCATTATCGGAAATAAGTTTGGGGTGGTTTTTGTTGTTTGTTTTTGTTTTTACAGGCGCCAACATCTGATACACCTGCCTGCTCAGAGTTCGGTGTGGCCCTGGGTCTCGGTTTTGCAAATTAAGTATGACAATGTCACCTCCAGGTGGGAGCGTTTGTTCTTCCTTGCTTTTTCTCTGCTGTGGCAATTAGGAAAATGTGTGTTGGTAAGGAAGCGCCTTAAAATCGAAATGGAATGCTGAGTCAGCATGTGAAGACAGTTGATCTGGATAATTGCTCAGACCTCAGAAGTGGTCTGCACCATAAATAAACTTCTGCTTGCATAAATCCTAAGGTGGAAGGGCTGTTTGTTACTATAGCATATCTAGCTTATCCTGACCAATTGGCATAGCAGGACTGGAGATTTAAACAGACTTTTGCCATGCAAGGTATTTTTCCCAACTATCCAAGAATTTCTAGACCCACTTAGAAAAAGGAATTTCAGCTGATAAGTCAGCGCAAAGCTGGCACTAATTACAGGTACTAATCAGTCTCTTTGAATCCATTCATTCCATATACAGATGGTGTCCCTACCGGTTAATTGCACA
Organism: Camelus ferus; assembly: GCF_009834535.1. Lineage (NCBI taxonomy): Eukaryota > Metazoa > Chordata > Mammalia > Artiodactyla > Camelidae > Camelus > Camelus ferus. The sequence goes on from NC_045716.1 coordinate 5,433,002, forward strand.
GAAGACGTTGGTGTGAATCTAATAGTCGTTTGGAGAACAAGGAAGTGATCCTGAACCAGGTCAGTAGGTACAGCGTGCAGAGGCGAACAGAAAACTGGGCAGCTGACCTTGCTGTCTTTGCTGAGCTGTGTCCCATTGTCATAGTCAAGTTCACCTTACAGCTCAACTAGCTCGCAACAATTTTCTCATGTGTCAAGTAAAATGAGAAGTAAAATGTGCCCTGAAATCTAAATGGCTGATAAAAACAATGGTCCTTAAAAATAGATGTATTGTCATTTAAGACCTAGTCACCTTCCCTGTCTTTGATATGTTAATATACCACACATGCATATACGTACATATTGGATAAATATTTGCATCTTTATTTTTAAAAAATACACACCAAAACCTCTAATTATCACTATAGGTGGGGCCCTGCATGGAGGCAGACACTAGTTAAGTTTGCAAATTGTAGCACTGTTGTGGTCTGAATGTTTGTGTGCCTCCGAAATTCATACGTGGAATCCTAAAGCCCAGTGTGCCGGTATTGGAAGGTGGAGCCTTTGGGAGGTGATGAGGATCAGGTCAGAGGCCTCATAATGGGATTAGCGCCCTTTTAATAAAAGAGGCCCCAGAGAGATAACCTAGCCCCTTGTGCCATGTGAGGACACAACGAGAAGTCTGACCTGGGGACAGCTCAGTGGTAGAGCGCATGCTTAGTAAGCTCAAGGCCCTGGGTTCAATCCCCAGTGCCTCCAATTAAAAAAAAAAAAAAGAAAGAAAGAAAGTCTGACCTGGAAGATGGTCCTCACCTGTCCGTGCCAGCACCCTGATCTCAGGCTTCCAGCCCTTAAATTTCTGTTGTTTACATGCTGCCCGGCCTCTGGCATTTCACTATAGCAGCTGAATGGACTGAGACAAGCACCTGGTGGACTTCTGTGCAAAACACCCTGAGCGTAGCAGGGTGGGGCTGCATTAACAAGCAAGAAGGATCCTCACTGCTGAGAAGCAGACGTGGGCTTGTATCTGCCCATCACACACAGAGGCAGAAGGTGGATTTGCATGACAGGACAGGGCCAAGGACACTAAATAGTGCTTAACAAACTCTGGAAACATGCGGACTACCAGTGAACGCTGTGAGTCCACGCTGCCGTCAGTATTGTTGGCCTCTTGGGTTTGCTGTCAGTCAGCATTAGACTTTACACCACCGGCAGGGCCAGGTATTTCTGAGTTCCCTGATAACTTGTTTCACCAAGTGGTAATGACTCACTGCCTCTTCTGAAGAACAGTAATAGCTCCTTCGTATGGCTACAGCCCTGGCCTCCGTACTAGTATAACTCATCTTCCAGAACTGCTCGGCCCACAGTTTCCACTGATTCTGGCCAGAGCCATTGTCCTTCCCCAGCTGCCCCCTCTCCTGCAGTTCTGGATGTTGTGAGCCAAAGTTTGGGACACCAGCAAGGATTCAGCTTGAGCCAAACCAGAGGAAATGGGCTTGAATTTGAGTTAAAAGAGGAATGATTTGAACAGACATAAAAGAAGAATTCTTGATAAACACTTATCTCTCGATTTGGAAACAGGTGCCCTGATGAGTTAGGCCAGCCACAGACCCCCCGCTTCTGTGATGAAATCCTCCGTATGTGACCTGCACGTGGCTAAGCACAGTTGAGCTGCCTCTGCTTCCCCTCATGCCCACCCAGTCCCATCCCACTGCTGCCACCCCACTTCCCTTAACTCCAAAAGCTCCAACCAGTAACGAGTGTCTGACTGAAGCTCTCACGGGGAACAAAGGAAGGTGCACGCATATCACATAGCCACATTCCATCCACTTTAGTATCTCTGCTCTTTCTCTGAAGCTCCTCTGCCAACATTTTTCTGCCTCTCCAGCCCCTGCTCACTCTACTCCCACCCCTCAGATCCCCTCTCAGAATCCCATGTCCTTGCATAGTCCCCTGAGAAAAACAGAACCCAACAGAATGACATTCTGCACAATAAGAGACCTGTCGGTCTCCAGTCTGGCCATCATGCCTCTGGAGGTGGAGGGTAAGGCTCAGGTCTCCCCACCATGAGAAGAGCCCCCAAGGCCTCCCCTGAGCTCAAGGCAGGAGGCTGGCCGTGTGGTCTTGGGCCGTCCCCTCAGGGCTGCGTGGTTCTGCGACTTACTTGGTGAGTCAAAGCAGCTGTGTTACCAAGAGCACACGCCCCTGCCAGGGGCCGGACACTTTCCCCGGAGACAGAAGTACTTGTGAAAGTCAAGAATAAAGGGGGAAAGGACAGGTGGAAGTGACGCAGCAGTGTTGCACAGAAGATACTTAGAGGACACGATTTCTCATTTGCTCTGGTTTCAGACTGGCTGTTTCGGGTCTTGGTCAAATCACTCAGTTTTTTGGAACCTCTGCTTCCTCTACTGTAAAAATGGAGACGCCCTTCCTACCTCATAGGGGTTATTGGGAGGCTAAAATGAAACCATGCATAGGAAAGGGTGTTGAGGGGGGGAAAAAAAGGCTTAGCAGTGAAGCAAACAAGCCACCTGCATTTCTTCCCAGCCTGAAGAGTGACTGCAGGATACAGTCAGACCAGCTTTTCCCATGCAAGTTGTTATGGCTCCTGACATGTTGCTACTTGTGCAGGGCTTACTCATTGTTTCAAAAGAAAGCTCCTTTTATTGTGAAATTGTGAAATCATTGCCCTTGCAAATCATTACAGCTTAAAAGAGTAAGAACCCTGATGCGAACGTCAGAATTCTCCCTAATAGAGTGCCAAAGAGAGGTTATTCCAAGGGACAGATGACCTTGAAGGAGCAAATGGGGTTGGGGCCAGCACTGGAGAGATTCTTGCTAGGAACACAGCTGGAACCAAGCCCAAGAAGGCCTGAGAAAGAAGCCAGAATGTCTCAAGAGGGACGGTGGGTGGGGCTGCAGGAAGAGAGGGGAGTACTAACAAGAGCCTTAGAGAGCACACCAAAGTATTCAAAGTGCTTGTGCATCTGTTATTTCACTGACTTCGCAAAAGGACCTTCCATTGTATGTATTACGATGACTCTCATGAAATTGCGGCACCAGCTCAGAGAGGTCAAGTGACTTTCACGACGTCACACAGTAAGGAGTCGAGCATGGCAGAGCAATGAGATGGGGTGATTTGGGAAGTGAAGACATTTGAAATTTTTCCCCCACAACTTCTCCAGGACTTTCCTTTTCCCTGTCATATGCTGATAAAGACAGACGCCAGTCTCAAGAAAGAAGCTATAAATGGCATTTGGAGGTCTAGCAGGGACAGAGTTTCAGTGAAAAGGCAAACAAACAACAATAACAAACAAACAAACCCGCCTTTTTATTTTATCCCTAACTCCTTGTTTATCGCTGAATCAAATCCAGTTTATGAGTCTTCCCAGCCCCACCTGTCCTCTGGCTTCAGCAGCTGCTCTTAACAACCCTGGGTGAATGTGGGGCTCTGTATGTTTTTTACGGATCTGATGCCAGGCCCAATGTGAACGAATGAAATGTGGAGCCCAGGGTCCAGCTTCCCAGTGACTGCCTGGAGGAGGCAGGTAGTGTGGTCAGAACTGTGGGGGAATTAACATGCCATGGAGAGAATTTGACCAGAGAAAGACGGGATCCAGGAGATAAAGTCCTTTTTCTTCCTCTCCTCCCCTGAAGTGTGGTGGATTCCCTTGGCCTGCCTAGAAGACATCCTGTGTGACCAAGCTGAAGGCTGCATCTTCTTGTGACACAGCAGCTGGCTTTTCATGCCCCACCTGGCCCGTCCTTCCTTCCTTCCTGGCCTCACCTCCCTTTCCCCTCACTTTTGCTGCAGGACCTCCAAATTAAGCGCCAACCCACAAACTCTCTAGGGAGTTAAGACAAGTACCCCCCTGACCCCCATCCCTGTTTCCTACCTGTGAGTCCATAGTCCCCACGAGGTCTCGACTGCAGGCCCAGGGCCCCGTCTCCGGGTGAAGCCTCTCTCCAGGAAGAGGACCAGCAGCATTTACAGGGCTGCCATTCTGGGCGGAGCCCTAAACCGGGTGCCTGGGATGAGCATAAAGGCAGCAGGAGGCAAATTTCCCAGGTGAGTTTTTCCTGGTAAAATGGTTTTCTCAGGCCCAAGGGGACCACCCACAAAGATACAGCCTTTGTTAATACAAAAGGGACAAGTCTAAGAAAAGAGCCAATTAGAATCTCTAAATCTAGGGAGCCATTTATATCCAGGAATGAGCCATGTCTGTCAAATGACATTAAGTCTCCCACTGCTTCATAGCAAACGAAGAAGAAAAATAACCTTCACACTTGTATGTGACAATCCATTGTGTACATTTAGAAAAAAAAAGCCCCAGGGTCACAACGCCCATGGAGTCGAGGCATTTTTTAAATCCCCCAGAAGAGGAAGGTTCTGGAAACGTCAGGTGCAGCTGTTATCATTGAGTTTGGGAAGCGAAAGACAGCCCTTTGGGATCAGCCGTGGTTTCCACTCTCCGCCCCCGTCCAGGAATCTGTCACACTTGGCATTTGGTAACTTTATCAGGCAGGGCCATGGAGAGGCCGTGTTTGAGGCCAGGGCACAGCTGTAACCTGAACATCCCACAGAGCGGCCCTGGCTTGTCCCCAGAGGGAAAGCTGCTGTCAGGGGAGCAGAGCCAGCTGGAGCCGGACGGAGGAGACATGGCCCAGGCCCCCTCTCATCGTGTGTGAGCGCCCCACGTCCTGCTGGAAAGGGGGTGCTGGCCTGGACACAGGCGGGAGAGCGCCCGGCCCCTCCCACCCGTCTTCCTCTGCCCCTGGAGTCTGTCTCCTCCTCTTCCTCTCTCTGGCGGTGCCTTTGCCTGGTCGCCCTGGCATCTCTCACACATGATGCAGGCTCCACACTGACCTCCTGACCTCCAGCTTCGCCTCCCTCTCATCCAGGTCCAACATCAATGCATCAGAATCGTGAGGGTGGAGGTGAGGGTGAGACAGGTGCAGGAGTTTAAAATGCAGCTTCTCAAGCCCCTCCCTGGCCTAGTGAATGACGTTATCCAGGCAGGGCCCAGGAGTTTGTATTTTTAACAAGTGTTCCAGGAGATTCTGCTGCAGGCTAAATCACCCTGTCCTTGGCTGCCAGTCTAATCTTATTTAAACACAGATTTGGTCATTGCACCTGCTTGGTTTAGGCACTGGGGTCGGGGATGGGAGGAGGTAAGTGTGTCTAGAAATGCCAGGTGAACTGGTGGGATCAGCCCACCTACAGTCTCCTTACCCGAGGGACCGAGGTGCTGCCCAGCCTGGGAAAGAACTCATCCTAAGAGAGGAGGCAAGACAACCTTGACTGTGAGGATTGCAGGCCTCAGAGAAGGTTGAGGAAAGGTTAGTGTTTGACACCAAATCGATGCCTAGCTAGGACCTACGGACTGGCACCTAAGGAGAGGGGGAGCTGGAAGCAAAAGCTGGAAATACCATTGCACTAAACTTTGTAACACACACACACACACACACACACACACACACACGCACGGCACAGTAGAACTTTTTCGAGGCCCCTTCAGAAGGGCATTTCTCCCACTTCACCCCAGGGTGATCCTAGCCCCGTGAGGACTCCCTGCGTGCTGGCTGGAGAATGCGGAGACGGCTTGAATGGGCAGCAATGCCCGCAAAGAGACGCCAGGCCTCCTGCTTTAAAATGAAGGTTCTTTCCCCTTCTCTCCTCAATGTCTAACCTCTACTTATTGAGTTTTTTTTTTAATTAAAGTATAGTTGATTTACAGTGTTGTGTTGATTTCTGGTGTACAGCAAAAATAATTATACATACATATATTCTTTTTCAGATTCTTTTCCATTATAGGTTATTGCAAGGTATGGAGTATAGTTCCCTGTGCTCTGCAGTAGGACCTTGCTGTCTTTCTAGTCTACATATAGCAGTACCTACCATTTTAAATTCATCATCCTCTTCCCCAGACAAGCACCCTGACTTCTAGTCATTCTAAACTTCCCCTCCACCCGCTGCGTGGAGTTAAGCTGCAACTTCTATGGTAGGTCAGACAAGTGGTGATTGAGGAAGCTAAACTCTTATCCGAAAAACTGAGAGCTGGGGGTTAATTTAAGGCAAGAGAGAAGCTACAAAAACCTGTGTAAATACTTAGCATTCACACATTAAAGTAACGAGGGCATCACACAGAATAAAGACAATAGATGTGATATTTTGCTCATTTTTTATTAGTTTCCATTAGAATTTGTAGAAAAATGTCAGGATCTTCTTTCCCTATATTTTCAAGGAAATCCTTGTGAATTAATTTTGCTTTACCTCCTATGCTATACACACTAAGGTACTGCCTTGTTTTGTTTCTTTATTTAAAAAACATTCTGATTTTTTAAAACTCAGAATTGCCAGCTGTTAGCTGTGGGACTGTTCATAGGTCCCCCAGCGGCCGTGTCACCTGGGGAATTGAGTAACTTGGATGTTTGGACCAAAAACACGCAGTTGTCCCCTTGCCAGGGTCACAGAGTCCTCTCTGCTTGAGATCTTTGGGCCAAAGCTCATGCGTCTCTTGGATCCCACCCACGCTCAAGGCCAAGGTCGATCTCCCCCTCTTTTTTTCCCCTCCACTCCTCCCTGGCCATCTGCTTTCTGTCTCTAACCTCCATGTGTTTGTTAGAACTCCTTCAGCTAACAGCTCTGGAATCAGAGGAAGAGCTGCAGGAAGCCTGGCGGCCCTGGGACCTCAGGGCAGGCAGCTGCGGCCTTGATGCTGCCCCGCCCCCTTTCTCTGGCTCCTCCACGTGGCAGAGGTTGCAGCTCAGTACCAAAGAGAGGAGGGCATCTGTCCTTCTAACTTCCACAGAAACACCAGGCCCCCAGGGGGGCACAGACCCCCTCCTGCACTCACCTCCGAAGGAAGAAGACAGATGCTATGATTGGTCACTGTGTTTACTCACCTCCTTACTCTCAGCCTCCTGTAACCCAGGCTCCATGGAGTAACGGTTGAAAAATGGAAATTGATCTTATCACTCCCCTACTTAGGATTCTCCAACCACTTCCCATTCCAATTAGAAGAGAATCCAAGTGGGGAGGGCATAGCTCAGCGGTAGAGCACGTGCTTAGCATGCATGAGGTGCTGGGTTCAGTCCCCAGTACCTCCATTTAAAAAAAAGAAAGAAGCCAACAAAATCAAATTAGAGGTATAATTTATGTATAATAGAATTCACTCTTTAAAAAAAAGAAGAGAATCCAAGAGTTTGGCCTAGAAGACCACAGGATCTGGCCTGGGTAACTTCTCCACCCGCATCTTCCACTCTCTCCCCTTCTCCAGTTCAGCTACATCTGGTACCTTCTTGCTCATCTCACACTCCTCCCTGCCCCGGGGCCCTGGTACTTGCTCTGTCGGCAGTGCTCTCCCCTGGAGCTCCCCGGCCCACTCCTTCCCTGCTAAGATGTCACAACCTCACGGAGACCTTCCCTAATCACCTGTTTAAACAGCCCTCCTGTCCCTCCATCACACTCAATCCCCTTACCTTGCTTGATTCTCATCACAGCACAAATCGCCATCTGCATCTCCTCCCACAATTATTTATCTACTTGTTTACGACCGTCTCCTCTGACCAGAACATCAGCTTTAGAGGTCAGGGACCTGTTCTCCTTGTAAATGGGTGTGACCCCAACCCAGCCCAGCACCTGGCACATAATTAGTGCTCAAAAAACGCTTACTCTGGACCAGAGAATCCAGACCTGGAGGTGAGGAGGCTTAGGAAGGCTGGGCCGTGGCAGTGACACACCTGCTCCCGGCACCTGGATGTGGGAGATCAGCAGACAGAGGGCTCCGACAGGTGAGCAGCGCTTCCTGGCGGAAGTGGGGGTGTTGGGTGTCCTCCTCTGCCATCTTTTCCAGTCTCCTTGTCCCCTTCCAGTTTCCATCTGATTCCCGTTCTCTGCTTTTCTCAGATCCCTTCTCATTCAAACCTGCTTCCTCAAGTTTTTCGTTAACGCCTATCCCATAGATTAGATGACACCAACGCTTTATTTACAGCGGAGAAAGCTGCTAGGTGTCAACCTGCCTTCTGATACACAGAGACAGTTTCCTTAGCTGGCGTCAAATTTGGAAGCATTTTCCTTTTTAGCTGTTCAGAAGCCTGGTACAGTTAGCAGTTAGATGAATTCGCCATTAAAAATCTTATAAAATGATACAACATAACTATATCGTTCCTTTGTTAAGCAGCTCTCAAACCATGTGAAATGGGAGGGTCAAAGGGAGATAAGCTGTCCCTGAGAAGCGTAACCAGCTTTCTTTTGCGTCTGAATTCATGTCTGTCCGCAGTATGATGAACTTCACAAAATCGCCCTTCCACGGGACCAGATTCTTAATTAAATGAGTGCCAGTGCAGTTCTCGGATAAATAAAATGAGCGTTTCCACATGAATTAGATATGCCAACTTGTTAATAGCCTCCCTGAGGTTTTGTTACAGAATCATCACTGTTTTTGTCATCGTTCAAGCATAACACATACCACATTCCAATCTGGAAATGAGAATGTTCTCCCGGCAGTCAGGTTCCCAAGTGAAGACTGGAGAGGCCATAAGACAGTTTTCCCCCTCATTCCTATTATAATCCATGACAATAACAATGCATGGTTAAAAAAAAATACCTCATATTGTTTTACTTGAATGAAACCCACTGAATTCAGATCAGTTGGAAGATGAAGCTGGTCTGAGCCTATTAAAATTAGAAAATTTACAACATTAAAAAAAATTACTAGGCAATAAACCTCCTAAAGGCAGAGAGCATATGGGACCTATCTTTGTATCCCTAGTATTTAGCTGGTTAATTTGGGCAGGGCCCTTGGCCTCTTCGCTAGCTACCTCAGTTTCCTCATCTGTAAAATGGCCATAATACTAGTACCCAACACTTCTTAGGCTTGTAGTGAGGGCTAAATGCTGGGAAAGCACTCAACCAATGACCTAGCAGGTAGTGAACACCTGAAAGATATTACCTGTTGTTGTTAGACTGGATGAGGAGGAAATGCAATTTGCTGCCTTTCAGCAATGCAGGAGGCCTCCTTCAAAGAATGGATGACTCATTTACAGTTCACAACACTCTTTAAGTGCCAACAATCATGGTGCTAAAATCCTTTAAAGAATTGATTTTTTTTTTAATTGAGGTACCATTGATTTACAACACTCTGTTAGTTTCAGGTGTACAGCAAAGTGATTCAGTTATACACACACACATACACACACACACATACACATATATATATATTTTTTTCCAATCCTTTTCCATTTTAGGTTATTACCAGGTATTGAACATAGTTTCCTGTGCTAGACAAGGAGCTGATTTCTTAATGAAACCTAACATTCCCCTTGCACTCTTGCTTGTCCTCAATTTTCTTAATAAATCTTGTCTTTTAAATAGCATAGAAGAAAGGGTCAGCCCAGCCTGACCGTGAACACTGACCCACGCTGTGAGTTAGCGGCATCTCAAAGAATGCAGCTGTGCTGTGTTTTAAATTCACAGAGCAACAAACAGAATTTTGCTACACATAACCCACATTTGCATTTGAGATAGAGCCTGGGTGTAGTCTCAGCTCAGCGTCGGTCTCCTTTCTCTCCTGGCCACCTCCCCTGCCTTAAACGCCCTTATTTAACATTATTTCCATCTTGGAACAGAGTCTTTGAATTCATTAAAGGGACCTGCAGTGTCCACTTCATTTTTCGTAACTTATTTCTTTAGAAAGTCCCCATAATTTTGACTGGAAGCTTAGCTAGGCATTGCATTATTTTGGCGACTCATTTCTTAGCTCCAAATAACTGCTAGCTATAGCAGGGTGAGAATTCAACAGAGCTTTCAGGGACTGAGCTAGACAGGACACACTCAGGGCGCCTCGAACATCCGTGGGGCCTAGAAGAAGAGACCGAGAGCAGCCCACAGTCCTCGTGCAGGAGACCTCCCCTCGCCCCTCCACTCCAGCCAGGCAACCTCTGCCCAGAAAGTGCCTCTATCTAATTGTTTCCTTAAGTTTCTCAGAGCAACACAAGGCTGGGAAGTCCAGTTCAAATGTAGACTTCCTGGCCTCCTCGGAACTCTGCACTAGAACGCGGTGCCCCAGGTAGACGGTCCTGGTGCCCCGTCTGCAGTCCAGCCCCCTTTCCTTCCAGCAGGTCCGGTGCCAGGAAAGCTCTCCCATGGGGCACGTGGACACCCAGCTCTGTGTCCAAGCCAACCCCCTGCAGGACTCTCCTTGGCCATTTCAGGGACTGGCAAAACAGTCTATCCAGGAAAGACAGGCCTGTAAAGGGGGCTGTGTGGCCCTGAGTACCTGGAGAATATTCTGGAAGGGAGGAAGTGGGCTTATTCCATGAGAGTGCTGCGCCAGGACCAGGACCCCCTCGCCTGGATCTAAAGGAGGAGCTTTCTTCTCAGTGAAGAGACAGTTCTGAACCCACAGTGGGTATTGGAGAAAGGCGTTCAGCCAAATACGAGTGGGTTGTTCCGAATACCATGGTGTATACCACGGTGCACGTCACAGAACTCCAGGTGAGGTCAAAGAGGCAGACGAGCTTGGGTGCGGTCTCAAATGAAGTCGGGGAACGTCGGTCCATCATGTTTTTCATGAGAATTTGTGATGACTTTTTTATTTTATGTCATCGTCAGTCGCCTCATGCATTTTCTTAGACATCTTTTCTCTTTCAGTTTTGTCTGGAAAACCACCCTGGCAAGACCTGTTCTGCGCCCATGTCACTTCTGCCTGGCCCTCCAGGAGGAGACAGCCCCTGAAAGGCCACCGCTCCTGCTCCTTGCCGCCACCACGTGGGCTCACGTGGGCTCGGAAGCGTCCGGGTGAGCTCTGCCCCATCCAAGGGCCAAGAAGGTTTCAAGAGTTTCAGAAGCAAGACGTTTTGTCTGAAACAGGCTGCTCTGGACTGTGTCTACATGACACAGGGTGCCTTCCAAGTCTGGCCCACAGTCGTCCCCTCTGTCACTTGCTTGGTGTTATGACAACTAACAAATCAGAGCAGGAGCACTCACTTTCTCTGTCTATTTTGAAAATGTGGTACTGGGATGGCCTCATGGTGACCTCCAAGGCTCTGTGGAGCTGTCCTGCAGGTGCTTGTCTTCCCCGTGGACCAGAGCCTGTCCTTTCTAATGTTCTTATTTATCACTGTAGAGTTTATTCTTTGGTTTAGGGTATGAAATGATGGTTGGCTTACAGAGAATTAAAGCAGAGAAGACAGGGAAGCAGATTTCTAAGGTCTTCAATGAAAAAGTGAAAGATCATTGGCCTGGATTTTGATGAAGTGGACAGAATTTGGATTGTGAATCACAACTGGTCTTGACCCCCGAGACCCCTCCTGCCCTTCTGCATGCACACACACTTAACTGAAGCCCTTGGCGCTCTGGGCTCCTGGGATGCCCAGGTGGGCGGGTGCGCATCCAGCAGGGGCTTGTGACTTGGGGCCAGGCTGTTAGCCTCCCTCAGCCTCGCCTTCCTCCTCTGTAAACAGGCAATGACACGGGCCCCTCTCAGGGAGAATGGGGCCACTTAAGAAGTGGGAATCACACACTTGGCACTTACGTGGTCAAAACAGATCTTGCAGAGTCAGCATCCTGGAGCCCAGCAGCTGCCTGGAGGACCAGGTGTGGTCCCATTCTGGTCCCAGGGCGGGGGGTCCTGCCCAGCCTGCGGGGTCCTCAGATGGCTGGTTCTACGTGGTTAGCAAACAAAACTAACTGCTGTTTCTGTAGCTACAGCTGAGAAGATTCTGGCAAGTTAAGCACCCTCCTAGGACCCAACAAGAACACATATTATCGCTTTCTTGAAGCACCCCTGAATAATGGAAAACAAATCAAACTTCAAAATACAATTTTTTAAAAGTGACAAACATTTTAGAAAAATAAAAGTTTCAGAGAGTTCTAGATGAATCTGGAACTCAGTTAGGACCCTCCCCAGGATCTGTCATCACACACAGAACCTGTCTGCCCTCACAGAGCTGAGAGAACGTTCCTCAACCCCCACCAGCAGTTTCTCTCCGGACCCGGCTCCATGTAACTGGGCAGCCAGTGTCTCGGGGACACAAAGTCGGAGGAAATTCTGAGCAAGGCCCCATATTTGCTGGGAAGAGAAAGAGACCACTTTCCATTTCCCACTTCTTGCTCAAAGGTGCAGAAAAACGGGCCTGTCCGGCCTCGTTACTGCTTTCTGTCCCTGCAGCCCTCCCGGCGCCAGCCCGCAGCCTTTCCACCTTGCGCATGTTCTGCGAGGATCCCTTCCTGGTGCTGCGCGTCCACCCACGGGGCGATGAGAGGGCAGACACCAGCAGGGAAGCTGCTGTTGACTCACTCTCACAAGTACTGTCCCTCGTATTATCTGGACAATTACAAAATGCTGCTCTTAATGCAACAAGGAAAAGCCCAACTTTGAGGACTGACTCTCTGTATAATTTATCTGCCAACTTTCTATGTTTATGATAGAAGGTGGTGGGTGGAGGGGTGGGGAGAATCAATCCCAGAAAAATGTGGTTACTTTAAGTTCTTCCAGGAGATAAAGAAATTTAGACATTTTCTAACTTTTGTTAAAGAACATTTTTTTCTTTGGCCCCTCTTATTCCATGAGGACTAAAAAGAATGAAAGAAACTGTGATGGATAGCCCAGAGGGCAGGAGTTCAGGAGGCTCAAGGACTTGGGGTGGGAGTGGAGGGGGTGGTTTAGGCTCAAATCAGAACCATTTAAGAAAAGCAAATGAAGTGGCTGCAGGGTGCAGGCTCTCCAAGAATGGCTTAGAAGATGAACACGCCAGGCCTTGCAGAATTTACCCAGTGCTGCACAACTGTTTGAGGCGTCCTAAAGGTCCAGGTTGATGCCAATAGAGAGCTTACCTTCTGAAAGAAGGGGCTCAGCATTCCAGTGAGGTCGGGAAAAAGAAAAAGGAAAAAGGAAACACCAGGCCTGGAGAGCTGAAGAGGCTGAGGGCAGGGGACAGACTGGGAGGAGCCGAGCCTGAAGCCACAGCAAGCCAGAGGGATGCCCAGAAAGGAAGGAGGGACTGCCGACTCCAGGCTTCTCACTGTGGGACAGTAGTGCCCAAGAGCTTTGGCCGACATCTCTCCAAGTGCGGCTAACCCACCGCGGCTCAGAAGCTCTTGGGGGTGCTTGTTAAAATGCAGATTCCTGGGCCATCTCCCGGAATTAGAACCTTTGAGAACGAGAAGGTGGAATCTGCATTTTATACAAATAGCCCGGGGGCATGTCATTCTGATGTCTCTCCAGCTCCCTCTCCCAGGACAGACAAGAAACTCTGGGTCCCCACAGGCCATGGAGAAACATCCCAGGTGTCGTGTGGCTGTGCCAAAGATGTGGGTTTGTGCCCTAAGGTGTACACTCCAGGTGTCCGGAAATCCTCAGGTGCCCGTTCCAGGTCCACTTCCTGGCTTCCCCTGACAGTGTTCCAGAAAGCTCCAGTGCCTCGCTCCTCGCCCTCACCCCCACCCCACCCCCAGTGCCTTGCTCCTCGCTTGTTTCTCACATGGAACAAGTACATTCTAACTGGGCAAATGGTGCATTGCCCAGATGTGGAAGAACGGTCAAGTCAGGAGTAGGGTGAGAGGGTAGTTTCCCACAAGAATCTGAGAACCTCCGGAGAAAATTGTAAACAACAGTACCCAGGAGATGAGGGAGAGGAAATGCTGGGGTGATGGAGGGGGGCTCCACTTCATTCCTGCAGGCTTGGGCCCTACCTGACAAGGTGTCTAGTCCGGCCCCCTCCACTTCTCTCCACCCTCCCCAGTCCCGGCCTGGTTCCGCTCTCCCGGCAGAGCCTCCCATTCCCCCGCAGCATCTGCACTAGAACCCCAAGGTCAGGTCCCAGCAGGCTGGTTAACTATCAAACCAAGAAAGCTGACCACAGGTCTGGCCTTGACCACTGACTACCCTGCGCTTCCTCATTTCACTCTGCAAGAGCTTCCCCTCCCCTCTCCCCCCTCCGCAGAAACTTCCTTACCCCTATTCCAGTAGATCTGTGGCCAAGCCTGTGACCTTGGAGCCTGCTCTTCGAGATGCGGATCCCCAAGGAGAAAGTTTCTGGAAAGCAAAGGAAAGGCCTTTGTCGGAACCCGAGCCCGGGTGAGGACGCAGCGGACCTCCCAGGTCGGGGCTGTGACGTGGGGTTCCTCTGTCACAGATAGGGGTCCTCTCCACCCTCTTCCCAGGACCCCTCTCCCCGAGGTCAGCGCACCTCCCCCAGCACCCGGCTCCCGACAGAGTGGGCGCCTGCGCCACCAAGTGGGCGCCTCGGGAACTGCACCCCTACGACCGCGGCGCCCTCCCGCGGCTCGCGCCGGACACCAAGACCATTAAGGACAATGCCTGGCGCCGAGTGGAGCGCGGGGTGAGATTGCTATCATTCCTGTGCCAGGAACGAATCCCCTTTTAGCAAAAGAAGAAACCGGCATGGTAGTAATCTCAACAATGCCGACGAAGACAGTAACATCTACTGTTTCGGCGGCGCTTGAAATTTCCCCCGGTGTCCTGCTCTGGGCCAGTGGACCGACCGCTTCACAGGCTGTGGCAGAAGCCAGAGGCCTGCGGGACTCTCACCAGTCTGTGTCTTGGGGTCCTGGGCTACACATGTCTCAGAAGCATTCATTCATTCACTGAGCTGCCCTTGTCCTTAAACCTCAGTCCCTGAAATCCAGGGGAAGCTGCCCAGGGAACTGCATCCCCTCCTTCAGCCAGGATAGCTCTCCCATGGGTCTCCGTGCCCTTCCCTTTCAGCCTCGGGAAAGCAAAGGGATATTTTCCCCTGGGGACTTCCCCCACCCGTGGGGTAGAGGAAGGCTCAGAGAGGGGAAGCCAGGCTTCAGAGAAGGGGAGGCTGTTGTGTTTTCATTCTTGCCCTGAGGATGCTGCTTCAAGCCTGGCAAGAACACCTGAATCCCCCGGGCTTGTCCTCCACCCACCAGCCCCGACACTGCCCTCTGGCTGATGTGGGGATAGGAAGGTGGTGCTTGGCGCAGAGCAGGACCCCTCCAGCCGACCAGGTCTGCCTCCCCACGCCTGAGGCTGCTTTAAACCTCTGGATACCTCCCTGCAGGGGTTTGGGAGCCTCCCTGAGCACCACCTGTAGAAAATCAGGTCATTGTGAAGACAAGTATGTATACCTGCATGTAAGTAGGCTTCCTCCCACCAGGTGTTTGCCTGGCTTTCTCCACCAGTTATTCGGGTGTGTCCACATGTCACCTCCTCAGAGGAATTCCCCTCACCACCCTCGGAAAACAGCCCCTGATTCACCCCCTCGTCTCTGGCATCATCCTAGGCAGAGGGGACAAGGGTAAAGGAGGGATCAAGTGACACTCAGAGCCGAGGGAGTGGCAGGAGATGAGGTGGCCATGCACCGGAACAGACGGGGGTGTCAGCCACAGTAAGGGCTGTGGCTTGTGTTCTGAGTCTGAAAAGGAGGGAGATGATCTGATTTACACTTTTAAGAGATCATTCTGGCTGCCACTACGGATGTGGGGAGAATGGTGACAACAGGAGGAGGGGGACCAGTTCAGAGGCCATCGGAAGCGACGACGTGGCTTAGACTGTGCTGGTAGCAATAGAGATGGGGCGAGGAGGTCAGATTTGGGATATGGATGGGAAGAGGGAATGGACAGGAATCCCTGATGGAGCTGGATGTGATATGTAAGGGAAAGCGACATGAAGTCTCCTTCTTAGGGTTCTGTCCCCAGCCACTGGAAGAATGACAATTCCTCACATGCATTTAGCCCGGAACTGTTCTGAACGCTTGACATATTTTAAAGCTGTTTAAATTTGACAACACTCCTATGGACTAGGTGTTATTATTGTCCCCATTTTACAGAAGAAGAAATTGAGGCACAGAGAGTTTAATCCATTTGCATAATTTCACATGGCTAGCAAATGGGAAAGCTGGGATTTGAACTCAGTGTTTATTACATGTCCTCCCTCTTTATAAAAAAGCAGATTAACTGTGCTAGAGAAGGCTGGGGGATGAATGCGGCTTGGGGGAGTGGTAGGGTGTGAATCCAGAGTTCTGGTTTGGACGTGTTCAGGGGAGATGCCTTTTAAACATCCAGGTTGTGTGTAGGACTCTGGTCCTAGGTGGCAGGGAGGGAGCATTTGGGGCTGGAGTAGTAACCATGGCAAGGAGAGAGGAGAGGATGGAAACTGATCTTTCAGAGCAGTCCATCATGGCTTTGGGGCATCTGGAAGGTGTTGAGGAAATTATTCTAGAGGCATGCTTGTTTCCATCTGGACAACCCATGAAAAGCCCCAATTTTGCTCCAGAAAAACTGCCTGTGCACACATGCAGTGTCTTCCACTCAGTTTCAGGGAGCTCATGGGCCCTCGGAGCCAACCTCGGGCCATTCTGCTGTTACTGTCAAGCCTCCCCTCACCACTGGCAACAACCAGATGTCACCACATCCCATCGGGTCTGACGGGACCTCTGACTAAGCCTCCAGAGGTCCCAGCACTCTGTCTGCGGGAGGTAGGAACCACACTGACAGAAAGGCAAGCTCTCTGGAGGGTAAGCATTGAGTCACTTTGGAATGCCTGCGCAGAGCGGAGCTCCTCACCCACCCCTCCACCCACAGGGGTCACAAATGTTTGCTTTGGGCATGGCCCATGTAGACGGGCCCACGCGGAGTCTTTTGCTCTTTCATTCATCTGTAGGTGATGTCATTAACCTGGTTACTCTCTAGGTTTAAAGACAAGACTACTCATCGTGGGCATTTGCTGCTGTCCCTGTGTGTGTGTGTTTGGGCTGCCTGGCAACCAGCCCGCTTCCTGCTTCGGAGGGAATCCCCGTGTGTGAGTCTCGGGGGAGGGAGGAGCCATCAGGTGCTCCCACTTCTCACCCCTGCAGAGCTTGCAGGCGCCCCATCCTGGCCCAGGCAACTGGGGCCTCTGACCTGGGATGGGTAAGGTGCAGGGACAGAAGAGAATTCCTCCGGGGCTGTGGCAGCTTGACCAGGAGACCATGTGTGAAGGCTGAGTTCCATGCCCACGAGCAGCAGGCCCAGCAGTGGCATCCTGACTGTAGCGTGGCCTCGGCTGGGTCTCCTGCCACGAGCCAGCCTTGCAATGTTTCCCCAGCGTGGTCCTCCAGTCTCCCCATGGATGACATCTGTGTGGGTCCCCACATCCATTCAGGAGGCTCCTTTCCTGCTGAAGCCAGTCAGCCAGTTCTGTGCCCATCACCGTGGACTCCCCCTGCCCTGGTTGTGCTGAGCAACCACCCGGCTCTGCCTTCAGTAACAGTGTTTGGGCTTTTTTTCCTTCCCGTCCCTGTAGTTAGGATTCCTGGTCTGTCAAAGCCTTCCTGGGTGACTCCTGCCAGATCCCCACTGATACCCAGTACAGAGGAGGGCTCCTCTCCCAGCAAAGTCTCTGCAAGCAGTGAGCAGCCAGCCCCTATCACAGAGGTTGTAACTACAACCGTCATGTGTCAGGGACAATCTTTTGATTTTCCTGGCTCTAAATGAGGTTTGACCAGTCATCAAATCTCCCCGTCTCATGTCTCTGAAACTTTTGTTCTGACTTCACAGGACCAATCAAGGCTGGATCTACCTCCCAAGGAAGATGGCAAGCCTCCAAGTTGGAGACAGGGCTGGGAGGCACCCAGCTTCTCTTGGGTGGGGCCCGGGCTATGGCTGGGTGATGGCTGGGCCCGGATAGAGATGTCACAGCTTTTCCAAAAGCAGTGGGTGCCTGCAGGGTCCTCTACACTAGGCTGGAACAAACCATCCTTTTCGAGAAGGAGGGAAAACCAGCAGCTCCTGACTCACGACTGTGTCCTCCTGCCGACAGTATGCAGCTAAGGGGTCCCATCAGGAGGGTCTGTGTGTGGGCTCACATCTCATGTCCCGGGCTGGGCAGAGCTTCACCAGTGCACACTACTCACAGCCCTGAGGGTTGTTGAAATCCTGAGCCACTTCCATCCTGGTTAGTACATAGCTGCTGCTCTGAGCTTCTACCCACAACCAGACTGCAACCTGCCCATCATCACCCTGGTCCTTCTGCAAAACCCCCCAGACCGCCCCACAATCCAGCAGCTGGAGGGTCCCACCTGGCACAGCCAGCACTTCCAGGTTCAGGTGGGTCAGGACCAGGGACTAAAAATTTTGGGTATCACTCTTGCCCACAAGGGTTCTCAGAGCCCAATCACTCCTGATTTGTTTCCTGTCACCATGCACACGGCTGCCCAGTCCCAGCACCAAACTAATGTCCAGCCTGAGCCCCTTACCTGCTTCAGGTCCCGCCTCCTCCAGAAAACTGTCCTGATTCCACAGTCCACAGACCTTGCCCTCCCACCCACATCACACTGTCTTCCTCCAGCCTCATATGGACCCTGCTTCACCAAGATGTCTCGCTTGAAGGTGGCTGAGTCTTAAACTCATCATTGCCCAGTTGATTGGATACAGATCCCCCTGCCTTTTTGCTACCTAGTAGCAGGTAAGTGATGTCAGGACCTCTGGGGACAAGGCCCAAGAGGGGAGTGTCCCAGGAAGGCCAGGTCATCTTTGGTTGGGCAGCCTGAGAAGGGAAATTCTTGAGTGAGGCCAAGCCAGGAGGACCCCAGGGCTAGGAGCCGTGAACAATGCTGAGCTGGTCAGCGGTCAGAGCAGGTACACACAGGTGGGGCTTAGGCAGAGGGAAGATCACAGTGTGGGTCACACCCAGAGCAGAGAGAGACAGAGCGGGGGGCGGGGGGTGGTAGGAGGTCAGCTTAGTCACTACCCCTACATGGGGGTGGGGCCTTCCCTCTGGGCCAAGACGGGCCTGGGGTGATAGGCTCCTGCTGGACCGGAGGGAGGCCAGGCAGCACCTACACAGGCCAGGGAGACGTCCAGCCACCCCCACTTGGCAAGGAGGCTGCAGTGAGGGCGGTCTTGCTGCGCCGTGGCACGTACCGGGGGGGTGAAATTTTGGAAACTCAAATCACATTTTCCCATAATGTGTCCTGATTGCTCAGAAACTGCCCTCCTCCACTGCCAGGGTTCAGTGGCTCCTGACATACTGACTTTTAATCTCTCTGTTCCCCGTCAATTAGCCAGTTTAACTTTCTACTGTGGCGCTGACGAAAGCCACTATTCGGCGCCAGACCCAGATCCTGCAGGAGGGATTCCATCACTGTGGAGATGGAATCCAGGCGCGGCACTCCCACTCAGCCACTGGGTGTTCCTCGGGGCTGACTCACAGCCCAGGGCGTGGCAGGAGGCCGTCCTTGTGCACCCCAAACCCTTCCTTCCCCACCCGGATGCAGACCATGACCTCTGCCGGCCAGCTGTTTACCCCTCGTACCCGCTGCGTGCTGCTAAAACCTGCCACCCTGGGAGCCCCCGGCCGAGCCCACAGGAGCCAACCTTTGGCCTCATTGGATCTCAGCCACCCCCGGACACCCAGAGAGGAGTGACTCAGGTTGCACACAGTGGCTCCAGATGACCTCAGGTGACTCACAGCAAACAGAATGAAGTTAACACCCAGTGTTTCACTTACCAATTCACCTTGTCATTTACCCGGCAGAGGCTGTCACCATTTCCCAGCAGGTTTACCCAGCTTGTGGGCAGGCCGGCTGCAGTCCCAGATTTGCCTGTCCTGACACCAAGAGTCTCCATCTGGCTGCGTATACGGTCAAGTCCCTGGGGGAGCACTGGCTGTCACTGAAGCCGCGGGCCTCCTGCGGGATCTCAATTTAATTGGGCATCTGTGTTTCGAGAGCTTTCCAGGTGATTCGAATGTGCAGCCAGGGTTGAAAGCCATGGCTCTCACATTAGATTCTTTTGGGGAGAAGGATACTAAACAGACATGCTATTTCCACCCCCGACATGGTCATGACACAGCACAGCCTGGCTCTAGCCCTCGGTCGCTGGGCCTCTGGAGTGAACTCAGCTGGGCTCATTTCTGACCTGCAATTATTTCTGTATCTAAGTCTTTCTCCTTGAGTTTTCATAACTTTTAGTTTCTGCTTCATTCTCTGGACTGTGAGTTGATTGTCTCATTCTGTAGAACACCACTGAAGGCAAATTATTACATTACAAAAAAATCTAGTTACTGGAAAGTAGGTTGAGAAGAAAATAAGAAAGGTCATCTTATTCTTGCAGCTACAGATCCTGCACCTAAGCTCTGCTTTGCTTCCCTTATGTGTGTGTGGGGTTTTTTACGTCAACACTTTGTTATAAATCTTTCGCTTGTTTGTTTTAGCCTTTTAAACTTTAGAGACTTCTGAACATACACAGAAGTAGACAGAATACTGTCATAAACCAGCACACACCTACCACCCCCTCAGCCCCAGCAATGGCCAAGCGGGTTGCACCCCCCACACCGTCAGCTTAGCCCATCTTCTATTATTTTGAAACAAATCCCAGATAGCATACGATTGCATTTCGAAACGTTCTAGTAAATCACTACAAAAGAATGCTTTTTACATTACAACCAGCAATTCCTAGTGTTTAAGTTTCTCACTTGTCTCAAAATTGTCATTAACGGAGTTTTCAAAAAAACAGTTTGACTCCGGGTTCAAATGAGGTTCACGTGTTCAATTTGGATGCTCTGACTTTTAAGCCTGTTTTAATCTATAAGTTACTCCTCCATCTTTTCTCCCCTTGCAATTCGTTTGTTGAAGACACTGGGTTGTTTATTCTGGAGACTTGTGCACAATCTCTGTCCCTGTTTTTCCTGTAAATTGGCACTCGATCTAGAGCTTAATCACATTCAGGTTTGTTTTGAGTGGTGGGAAATTCTTCCAGCAAGAGGCACATGACGTCTGGTTGTCTCCTTCTGTGATATTAGATGCTGCAGACGATCAATGCCTGAATCTTCTGAAATATCACTGTTTCAAAATAGTGATTTCAGGGTCTATCATTGTCTTCTTCGTAGAAGCATGCCAGCTTATAAAGGAAAGGGGAATGACAGAATCAGACAGACATCACTACCTGCCGTTTGACACCCAGAATAACTGCTTGATTTCCTCCTTTTGTTTACCATTTTCAAAGTAATGCGTGAATTACTTTCCTAGCATCCTCCAACAGGGAACAATGAGAGTTGTTTAGTTTTCAGTATTACTATGAATTCATGGATTTTTAACACAGCTGATGCGTTTCAATTCATTGCAGTTAATATTCTCATCGATGCTCAAGTGGCCCTGTTCTGACCAGTGGGAATCTCTTCCAGCTGGTTCCTGAACCCTTTGAACGTGACCTGAGAAGTCTGGCACATTTTAAACAAGCCTCATCTTGTCCATTTCCTGCCTAGACCTAGAATCGGCCATTTCTCCCAAAGCCCTGATGCCTTTCGGTGGGAAGTGGTGTTTGGAGATCTCACTTCAGATGTCCAGAATTTACATACTCTTTTATCTGACCACAGTGTCCCCAGATTTTAGTCTCTCTATCCTGGTCTTAAGAGTAGCTGCTGGCTTTAGTTCTGAGGCCACTAGCACTGAATCCACAAATGTTGGCTAGCATTAGGTGGGGAGAGACAAAGACAATCTTGAACATAGGCAGAAGTGGAGGGGGAGAGGGGAGGAAGCCTTCCGGAGCAATGTTTCTCGAACATTAATGTGCATACAAATCACCTGGTGATCTCGTTGAAAGGCAGAGTCTGATTTAGCAGGTCTGGGTGGCCTGAGAGGCTGCACATCTAACAAGCCCCCAAGGGATGCAGGGATGTTGGTCCACAGCCGCACTGAGTGGCCAGGATCTACGAGCAGTAAGTAGTAAGCAGGTTGTTGGCACTAAATGCTAAAGGATCTTGGGGGTGGGGGTGGGGGTGATGAGGGAGACTTCATAGAGGAGGTGGCACTTTTGGTGTGACTTTTTTAAAACCTCAGGAGCCACGGCAACAGAGTAGTGGCATCTTCACTTTTAAACTTAAATATATATATATATATATATTATTAAGAGATCAAAGGGAACAAATCATAAAGGTACAGCTTGATCCTGTTTTTGAGCTCTAATTCACACACTGTAGAATTCACACCTTTTAAGTGTACACTTCAGTACAGCCGCAGAGTTGTACAACTGTTGCCACTAATTCCAGAACATTTTCATTCCCCGCCTAAAGAAATCCCACATCCATTAGCAGTCACCCCCCACTTCCCTCTCCCCCAGCCCCTGGCAATCAGTAATCCATTTTCTATCTCTGTGGAATTGGCTCTTCTGGACTTCCTTATAAATAAAATCATACAATATGTCATCTTTTGTGGCTGTTTTCTTTCACTTAAGCATGTTTCCAAGGTCCATTCATGTCATAGCATGTATCAGGCCATCATTCCTTTTTATGGCTGAGTAATATTCCGTGGTATGAATAGATCACATTTTCTTTATCAGTCATCAACAGCTGAGGGACATCTGGGTTATAGCCGTCTCTCAGCTATTATGAATAATGCTGAATTCATTATAATGAAGAATGCTACTATGAACAATGCTGCCACTCACAGATACTTTTTGTGTGTGGCATATATTTTCAGGTTTTTGGGGCATGTACCTAGGAGTGGAATTGCTGGCTCTTAGTGGTAACTCCATGCTAAATTTTTTTTTTTTGAGGACCTGCACCATCTAACATCTGCAGTTTGATGAATAACATTTTACACAGAGCACACAATCATGTCACCACCACCCAGATCAAGAAATAGGATGTTATCAGCACTCTAGTGCCCTCCCCTGCACCTCTACCCTGTCTTCCCCCCCGGCCCCACCCTCGCCCTGCAGGTAACCACTAGTGTGACTTCTGTCACCACTGCTGGCTGGGACTTTAAGAGGTAGACCTGGAGGAACATTCCCTGTGGTGAGAGCAGCATTAGCGAAGACACAATGAACAAGGCAGGGCAATGTCAGCTTTACTTCCTTCTGTGTGGACAGGCATCCGGATTTTCCTGTGGTACCAATGCCTGTTGAGCAAACACTGTGTGAGACCCCCTTGGCAGCTGCTCAGGTCTTGCTCCCAAAACTCCATCCCCGATACAGCCTGAAACTGTCATGGCCCGCCAGCCCACTGTCTGGAATGTTACCACTTTGAGATGAATTTGGGTACTCTTGGAAAGTCACACACATCCCTGGGTGGGCCAGTCTGCCACACATCAGGGCACATTTGTTTATAGGACTACCTGGCTACCAACCCTGAGCTGAGGAGGGCAGCTGCGGGTCTGGGGGTGTGGACGGGGAGCGGAGAGGAGAAAGCTCCTGAGCGCGGTGGCCACAACCAGCAGGGCAGGCGGGGGGCGTGCTGCAGGGGCTCCGGGCTTGCTCCCTGCAGTCCCAGGCTCTGCAGAAACTGTCCCAAGTCAGGGTCTAGAAAGGGAAGTGGGAGGAAGCCAAAGACAAACTTTTGAAAGTTCTATATTGTATACGCACCAGGCAGGGATGGAAGCCAACCTCCCCTCCTGTTCCCCAGGGTCCTCCTGCTCCTGCTTGGCTCCCCTACTTCTTCTCTCCCCACGTGGTCATCCCTCTCCTCCGCTCTGCCCTTCCCCTGTTCCTTTTCTTCGACCTCAGAACAGGAAACAGTCTCGTTTGTTCTAGTATCTCTCTATTAGAGATTTACAAGGCTTAGGGGGCTGGCCTCCATCTAACTATTGTGATGGCACCCCTTATGCAAAAGGCATGGTCTTGCTCTATGTCTGGCTCACAGCAGGTGCTCACCAAAGGCTGGTTAAGTAAATAAAGGAGTGGCCTCACTTTTTTGTGAGTTCCAAATATTAGATGTTGGAGGAGCCTTTTGGAATGGACCCCTATGTGGGTGACCACTGGCTTTCCTGTAGGCACAAATGAGAGGTGTCAGGAGTCCTGGGCTCCCACAAGATTCCAAAGACAAAACCAGGAGGGGCCCCAGGGCCCAGACCTCCAATCCTATCTGATTTCCTTTCTTGCGTCTTTGCAGCTTTTCCTTCCTGGAGAGGTCAGTGGGCAGGGACCAGTGGGGTCACAGCGCCCTCTGCTGGTGTTTTCGTAGTCGGCTTTTTGCATACTTGGGTTCACAGAGACATACACCCTTGTTTTTAGTGGGCTTGGGCAAGCCTGGGAGTGAGGATTTTGAGTTTTATTACAGGCCCATTCTTCATGAATGTCAAGACTGAAGGTGGTACTTGGTGATAAAAATGGGTAAAAGGGTGGGCTCCCGGGCTTTAATAATTTAATTGAAAATAGATATTGTTTTGTTCTCACAACCTCCCCAGCCCAAGTGCCTAAGTGTCAGGTGGAAACAGCTTCTACTCCAGGCTCGGTGCCACATCTCTGATGCCCATAGGGTCTTTCACACGCTTTTAAGAGGCACAGGTATGGTTTTTCCTAAGTGAACTGAGAGGCTTTCCTCCAAGAAAGAGAAGTCCCACAGCAGGACTGGCTCCCGGACAGAGGCTGGCACTGAGCTTCTGCCAGTCATAGCGAAGTTTGGTCCCCCCTCTCCAGAGCCCGGCAGATACTAAAGAGCTCTCATCTCTAGGGGTAGCAGGCAACCCACGGGGGGACAGAACCCACGGCCAAACTAACCCAGACCACGGGCAGCCCCTGGCTCAGAGGGAGGTCCCCTATTTTGCACACACCTGAGGGCATGCAGAGAGCACAACTTCTGACTACAGTGAGCACTCGCGTCACCTGGGAGGTCTCATTAAAACGCGGGTCCTGGTTCTGTAGGGCTGGCACGCAGCCTGGGACTCTGCATTTCTAAGTTCCAGATACTGCTGACACTGCTGGCTCAGGGACCACACAGTGAGAAGCAAGAGGGTAGAGGAAGGAGATTCTGACATCGGGATGCTCAGGTTCAAATTTCAGCTCTGCCACTTACTTTGTGACCTTGGACAGATTACTTTCATTACCTTCTCTCTCTGAGCCGGCTCCTCCTGTATAAAACGGGGAGAAGGACCGTTTAAATGTCTGTTCAATGTCTATTCAGTGGGAAGGCAGGCAGAATGACTTCATAGGGTTGTTGTAAGAATAAGATAAAATAATGCAGAGGAAGCTCTGAGCGCAGAGCCTGCGGGGTCCGGGACAGAGTAGGTATCTTTACACTCACCTGTCCCTTTGGGGAGTGTCCATCAGTCCCCTGCTGTACCCTCAGCACCGCCCTAGCGCCTGGAATAGAGCAGTGGCCGAAACACCACCTCTGCTCTCAAGGAACCCACATTCCGGCAGGAGACAGACAACAAACAAGTGAAGTGTGTAAGCTGCCACTGGGTGCTCAGGGTGCTGGAGAGGAAGATACAGCAGAGTAAGGAACGCTGGGGCGGGGATACTGTTATCTGTGCTGGGTAACAGGGAACGTCTCACTGAGAGAGGTACTTTTGAGTGGACGGCCACGTGGAGAGCTGAGGAAATGGGAGGGGATATTTGCGAGTGCAAAGGCCCTGAGGTGAGAATGCACATGGCGGGTTTGAAGAGGGAGGAAAACAGCGGCGGGAGCCGGGCGAGGCAGCGGGAGGGCCGCGCGTGCGCAGTGGGCGGGCCGCGCGTGCGCAGTGGGCGTGCCGGCGGCAGGGCTGACCCGGAGGCACGGCCGGCCCTGAGCATGGATTCCGCTCCGAGAGGAACGGGAAGCCCGGGGGTGCTGAGCAGAAGAGCAACGTGATCTAACTAACTTTCTAAAAGGACAAGCTTGGCTTGCTGGGGAGAGACTGCAGGGACTCCTCCTCTACTCCAGGACGTTGTAATCGCTCAGTCCGGAGAAGAGGGTGGCAGACCACTGAGGGTCGGATGATACGCACTGAGCGAGTGTCACTCGTGGCTAGAGACATACAGCCATTTTCACTGGTTTTCTGTTGTCCTTTTAAATTGTCCTTTTAGTGAGATGAAGCCACCCCCTTCCTCCGGATGAACATTTGGACAATGCATGACTTCACCGGTCACTCCCAGGAAACCAGAAAGGTCCTAGGTGCTTTCCATCAGAAAGGACTTCAGGAAATCTCAGCTGACTTTGTCTCCATCCTTAAGGGTCCTTCCTGGGCCATCTTTCTCCTTAAAATAAGGGGAAAAAATTATGAAAATTGTTATACAAATAATGCATAGAAAAGTTAGAAATTATAGTTAAGTACAAAGAATGACATAAAAAATTGTCACAATCCTACTACTCAGAGAAAACCACTGTTATTCTTGTGTGTATCCTGTCTTTTCAGTTTGTGCATGCCTCCCTATGTGAGTGTGCACACACACACACATAAAAATTTTTACCAAAAACAGGACTATAATACTATTTCATAATTTGCTTTTTTTCATTTAACATTATATCATTCATAACTCTTGATGGTATCAAATATATTTCAACAACATACTATTCTTTTTTAAATTTTTATTGTTTGATTTATCATGTTGTATTAGTTTCTGGTGTACAGCATAGTGATTCAGTTATACACACATATATATGTTCTTTTTCATATTCTTTTTCATTACAGTTACTCCAAGCCATTGAATATAGTTGCCTCTGCTCTATAGTAGGACCTTACTGTTTATCTATTCTGTACATCATAGTTTGTATCAGCCAATCCCAAACTCCTAATTTATCCCACCCTCCTCCTTTCCCCCCTGGTAACCATAAGTTTGTTTTCTATGTCTATGAGTCTCTTTATGTTTTTTAAGTAAGTTCATTTGTGTCTTTTTTTTTTTTTTAGATTCCACATATAAGTGATATCATATGGTATTTGTCTTTGACTGATTTACCTCACTTGGAATGATGACATCCAGGTCCATCCATGTTCAACAACAAATAATAAAATTAATATTACTTTTAATGTCAGTGGAACACTCCATTTTATGGGTGTGCCATAATTTATTTAACCACTGGTGTCCGCTTATGTTGTTTCTGATTTTTCTATACATAAATGACTCTGTGTTGAGTACCCCGTAGCTAAATCCTGGCGGCCATCTGCAGTGTTTTCCTGTCTTTCAAAGCATCTGATACGTATCGCCAAATTGCCCTTCAGAAATACTGCATAAATTAGACTATTATTGGAGTTGCTCATCACCTCACAAATTCATTGCTCATAAAAAACAAGACAGAACAGAACAAAGCCCCCTCGGTCACCACGTTTAAAAGCTGGTATTGGTATCAGCCTGTCCAGTGGGCAGAACCTCCCGCATTCTCCTCCATCACCTGCTGAGGGCACGTCCTTCACCTTCTCGGTCCCCTGTGGTTGGACCCAGGGTCAGGCTCTCAGACTCACTGTGCAATCTCCAGAATTGAGACTTGGATTGTGTTTGGCTGTGTTTTGTCCTGATATAGAGAGAAGAACCAGAGCCACCTTGATCACAGGCACAGGAGGGTAAATCACCTTTGAAATACTGAAGGGGGTTCAGGGAGGGCTCTGTGGCCCCCTTAGCGAGGTGGATGGGTAGCCCATTGCCATGGAAATGGATACACTCAGACCTGTGGCATCTGGTAGGGATGGGGCTCCCCTCTGTCAGGTAGACGCCTGAGCCCATCCTCACCCACCTTCTGAGGCTGGCTGTAGCCTGTGACCTGGGAGAAGGGAGGCTGGGGGGGGGGGGCGCCGTGCCAGGGCCCAGGGCAGTGAGGGAAATGGATGACACAGCCCGGCCTCATCCCGGCCCTGCCCACCTAATTGCTGCCAAGTGACTCACCCTCCTGGTTCTCTGGTGACTGCTTGAGTTGGGGCTTGGGGCCACAGCACCTGTTCCCCGTGGGTGGGCTGGGTGAGCCCCTCACTCTGCGGGAATCAGGCACCAAAGTGACAGGAGGGGTGCTGTGTTACCAGTCCTCATACCACTCTCCTATTTTCCTGTTGATTGATTTCCTCATACACATCACTACACCCCTAAGAACCAGGGTCATTATCCCCATGTTCCAGATGGAAACACTGAGTCTCAGGGAGGTGAAGTGACTTACCTGCTGCCACAGCACTGATTCATGTCTCGACCCAGCTGACCTGAGGTCTGTCCTCCTTCTTCCTCATCTCGTTGCCTTTGGAAGTACTGGCAGCCCCCGAGAGTCACAGAGCACTGGCCCAGGAGTCAGGAAATCTGGGTTCAGGTCCTGGCTTTGCTGCAAATGGGCTGTGTGACTGAGGGCACCTCACTGTGCCTCTTTGGGCCTCAGAATCCTCATTATAAGTTGAAGAGATTAGACCAGATAATCTCCGAGGGTCTTCTAACTGCGGGGCCTAGTTCAGGCTTGTCTGGTGGTAAGTAACAGCCACTCTGCGGTCCAGGGGCCCAGGGGCTCTCACTGAGCCAAGGCAGGGGCCAGCAGGGCCGGGCCAGACACTGGCTCTTGCATCCCCCTCTCCGGAACTACACGGTCTCCGCTTCTCTCAGCATTTCCGTTTCATTCTTCTCTTCACAAAGTGGTTTCCTTTTTCCATAGATCAGCAATCTCTGCTTCTTTGGCCGATGGTGGCAGATGCCTCCCCATCTCCTGATTACAAATCCTCAATTCTGGGGGCTGAGTCTCACGAAATTCCAATCTCAAATTCCCTGGGAAAGGAGTCCGATTGGGCAGATGGCCTATCCACCTTGCTCTGATGAAGTGGGTCCTCCAGCACAAAGAAGTGATGCCCCAAGTCAGGGAAGTGCCCCCCAAGAGGCTCTGCACACAGGACAGGAATAGCGCATTTGGGAGGAGAGACAAGGTTAAGTACGATTTCCTTCCAGATGAGGTGACATTGAGACCCACTGAAAAGGCACACACTCACCAGCAAAGCTGGCCCATGTGCACTGTCAGCAGGAATGACAGGCTGCGGCTCCCCAAAGGTCCATCCCCAAGGACAGACATGACAGCCGTGTGACAGCCAGGCAAACCTGCCCCGTAACACACGGTGGTGTCCTTCTGTTGCCTCTGCATTGGATGACACGGAACCAGGGCACAGGGGAGCTTGGGAAGGGTTAAGGGACAGGGACTGCAGAAACCACTGCCCCCAGCCCTGGGGGCTTGATCAGCACGGCACAACCACTTGCACTCAGCTGATCCTGGCAGCTGTTTCCCTGACGACCTTGTTTTTGTGCTTCAAATTGGCACTGGTGTTATCTATTGCTGCCTGACAAACTGCCTCCAAATCTAGCAACTTGAATCAACAGGCATTTATTATTTCACAGTTCCTGCAGGTCAGGTGTGTAAGAGACATCTAACTGGGCTCTGGTTCAAGGTCATCTCACGAGGCTGCAGTCAAGATGTGGGCCAGGACTACCGTCATCTCTGGGCTCGGCTGGGGCTGGAAAACGACTCCTCACATCTTGGCAGGAGGCCTCCGTTCCTGGACACGCGGCCCTTCCCCTAGGACCACTTGGGTGTCCCACCACATGGCAGTGAGCTTTACCCAGGATAAGCATCCAAGAGACAGCAAGGCGGACGCCACATGCCTTTTATGATTTCGCCTCGGAAGTAAGACACCATCACTTCTGCCATATTCTGTTCTTCACTATGTCTAGCCCTCCCTCAAGGGGAGAGGAATTAGCTTCCTCTTGAAAGAGTTTCAAAGAATTTCTGGGCCTATTTTAAAACCACCCCAACACAGAACTGAGTGAGGCAGTGTTCCCAAGTGTTTGGAGGTTTGGTAGTCAAGAGATGGGGTCTGGGGGTCCCCTTTGGTAGGCAGACTATTGGCCCCCAAAGATACCCATGTTCTAATCCCCAGAGCCTGCTAACATGTTCCGTTACGTGGCAGAGGGGGAGCAAGACTGATCATCAGGTGACCTTAAGCCCAGGAGAGCGTCCTGGATTCCCAGGTGAGCCCAGTGTAATCCCAAGTGTCCTTGAAAGCAGAAGCAGGAGGCAGAAGAATCAGTGTTGCAGAGTGAGACAGACTTGACTGGCCACTGCTGGCTTTGGGGAGGGAAGGAGGCCACGAGGCCAGGAATGCAGGCAGCCTCTGGGATCTGAAAAAGGCAAGACTCTCCTCTGAGTCTCCAGAAGGAATGCAGACCTGCCAAGACCTTGACTTTAGCCCAGTGAGACCAATTTTGAACCAATTTTGTGTTGTCTTAAGCCATTAAATGTGTGGTAATCTGTTACAGCTGCAACAGGAAACTAACAGCGGGCTATACCCTCCCTTCTCCTTCTCCCACCCCTAATCCACCTCTGCTTTCGTCAGCGGCTAATGATGGTTGTGCTTATTTATACACGGTCCATATTTTTAATAGATGCGTCTACCATCTCTCCTTTAAAACTATAAGCTCCTTGAGGGCAAGGCCTGTGTTTTATTTTGCTTTTGGTTGTTCTTTAAACGTGTATCAGAAGCACCCAAGGCATCACTCATGATGATGTAGATGTTAACAACTTGATCGAGGGGAGGGTGTAGCTCAAGCAGTAGAGCGCATGCTTAGCATGCATGAGGTCCTAGGTTCAATCCCCAGTACCTCCTCTAAAAATAAAAAACCAAGTAAACCTAATTACCTGCCCCCACCAAAAAAAGTTAAAAATCAAAAAAGAAAATATATTAAAAAAAGAACTTGATCAACTATTTACAATAGCCAAGACATGGAAACAACCTAAATGTCCATCAACAGATGACTGGATAAAGAAGCTGTGGTATATTTATATAATGGAATACTGCTCAGCCATAAAAAAATAAAATAATGCTATTTGCAGCAACATGGATGGACCTGGAGGTCATCATTCTAAGTGAAGTAAGCCAGAAAGAGAAAGAAAAATACCATATGCTATCACTTATAGGTGGAATCTAAAAAGAAGACAAACGAACTTTTTACAAAACAGAAACAGACTCAGACATAGAAAACAAACTTACGGTTACTGGAGGGGGAAAGGGAGTGGGAAGGGATAAATTGGGAGTTCAAGATTTGCAAATACTAAAATATATATAATGTAAACAAGTTTCCACTATATAGCACAGGGAACAATATTCAATATCTTGCAGTAACTTATGTATGACTGAAGCATTGTGCTGCACACCAGAAGTTGACACAACACTGTAAACTGACTACACTTCAATAAAATATATATATATAAATTTTTAAAAAATAAGAATTTGATCATTTGCTGGACCATCTAAAAGCTGAAGCAGCCAACTTAGCAAAGAGATGAAACAAGAAAGAGCTGGTGAGAAAAAAATATGGAACCCCATTAATTCCTTCTTCACTGAACCACACCCACGGCGGGGAGGTTTGTTGAAATACGGTTTTCCCTGTATCTTTGCTCTTATTTCAAGCCAGCAGGCAAGCTTCGTCCTCCTCAGTCGAGAGATCTGGGGCCGGACAGAGTGGAGTGGTAGGCAGTTAATGGCTCATCCCCACCTTCAAAGTCCTCTGAAGGGCTAGGTCTTCTTTGAGGGGGGGTGGGGTAGGGGTGAGGAAACCTTCCAGAAGGCAAGGAGGATGGGTCCTTAGAATCCAAGAAAGGGATCCAGTTCATACAAGGAGCGGAGCCTCAAGTCCTGCTTGGGGACAAGACCCCAGAGGGAAGCAGTACTGGCTAGGCACTGGGCGCCCCGGACATGGGGACACACACACACACACACACACACACACACGCACATTCTGGGATCACACAGAATGGCATCTCATAT
The DNA here is from genome assembly GCF_009834535.1 of Camelus ferus. Taxonomy (NCBI): domain Eukaryota; kingdom Metazoa; phylum Chordata; class Mammalia; order Artiodactyla; family Camelidae; genus Camelus; species Camelus ferus. The sequence goes on from NC_045716.1 coordinate 5,464,420, forward strand.
CTTCAGGGCCAGTCCTTTTGACCTGGGACTTTTGCAGAACTGGGGGAAGTGTCAGGAGGCGATGGGGGAGAGGGGAGGGGAAAAACCCCAAGGATGACCCCAAGAATTTTCCACTAAACCATCAGGAAGCACGAGGAAGGGTTGGGGTCTGAAATACGCTGATTTTGATCCAAAAGAAGTGACACCGCACACTCAAGCTGGGGGCTGATATTCATAATGCTGACTCCCGTTTTGGCTTTAAAGGAAGATCTTCCTCTCCGGGTGGAGGGAGCCGGGGCAGGGTGGTATTCGTGAGGGCAGTGAGCCTTGCAGCTCTCGGCTGCGTCCAAGGCTCAAGGAGTCGGGGGAGGTGAACCTGAGCGGAGCTGCCCACAGTCCTGCCAGGGCTCTAGGTGGGAAGCACGTCCTCCGTCACACAGGAGTTGAAGCACAGATAAATCAGAAGGCAGATCCAGATGCCAAGGGTGAAAAGGGTGCCCAGGCCTGGTGCGGAATTGTCCTGTTGCATGGAGAGAAAGTCAGGAGCCTGAGGCAAGTTCAGCTCAGCAGCTACAGAGGCACCCTCCCCTCCATGAGGTCTGTGGGCAGCAGCCGCCAGGCTGGGCTGAGTGAGTCCTTCCTGTGCCACATCCTCCAAGACTGAGTGCGTGGGGCGGGGGGCTAGGGGGATGGCAGCACCTGCACAACCTGGGTGAGATTTGCCAGGAATGCACCCTGGGCACACTGCCTTTGGGAGGCCCGGGCACCCGACTGAGACAAGGCGCTTGCATGGATCTACCTACCCCTGATTGTAGTTGTTCTTTGGGGCACACAACAAACATTTCTCCTGTGGAGGACAGAAACAGCACAAGAAAGATCATTTTTCACTGGTCCAAGATGGCCAGCCTGCTGGGCACCTCATCGAAGTCTTGCTATAGGAAAGGACAGAACAGTACAGTTGCACTTGGAGGGCAGGCACATTTGGGGTTGGGTCCTACTTGGTTAGGGTTTAGGAATCTCCCCAGACCTAGAGGCCAAGCCCCCAGAGCAGACTCAAGACAAGGGCGGCACCGCGGGCTGGGAGAGGAGTGGAACCAGTCCCTTTACAGGGACTGAGAGGGCCCAGGGGAGGTCGGGGGAGAACAGGAGTCCGGGGTGTCGCATCAGTGCAGGGTGGGGGAGGGCTTCACTTACACAGCAAGTCTCACACTGGTGAAGGGAATCCACTGGGTCCTTTTTTGATTTTTGCAGCTGCCATCATCTTCTTTTGAAGACTGAGCGGTGCTCCCTCAGCTCCATCCCTTTTCTCGAGGCGGAGCTGTGGGTCTGTGTCCGTCTTTCCTATTAGCCTGAGTTCTTGCTGCTCCTTTCCTCTTCTAAGGGGACTGGGGAGTCAGGGAGGGGCAGAGTTGGGGAGATAATTTCCAACGTGAAAGGAGATAACCAGTAGCGTGGGTGACCGTGGAAGGCCTTGACTCCAAGCCATGGGACAAGAGAAACCAAGACAGCTCCTCGAAGAGCCTGGGGATCCTCTGAACCCCAAGGACATTTAAAAAAGTGAGGGAGGAGGTTCTTTAGGGGTTAGGAGAGATGGGTGCAGGTTACACTTACAGCTTGCTGTTCTGTATATTCATTAAAACATCCATCTTCTCATCCATATCCTTTTGCATTTCCTTCAAGAGAGAATTCAAAGCTAGAATCATCATCTTGAAGGGCTTCTGACACCCTTTCTCTTTGCCTCACTTTGCAAACCATTCAGAGACCACCTCAGCACCTTACTGCCTCAAGAATCCTCACTGGCCCTGGGTGAGGTGACTTCTAGGATGTACAGGGCACGTACCAGCTCTCCCTTTCCCTTCCCCCATTCCATGGTGAAGCTGAGGCATAGACAGAGTCATGAGGGGCTTGTCCAAACTCTCCATGTGGGTCACAGGCCAGGATCTGTTTTGCCTGATCTCACACTTGGATAGAACCATTATCTGCCTTGGGCCAATGTCTATAAAATCATGGAACCAAGAAAATAAATCTTTTGACCCCCAAAGACACTTCTGACTCCAGAGTTTCACTGTGCACCTAGATTCTGTGTATTTGGATTTGCTCCATCTTTTAATACTGGCGGAAATGGTCAACACAAAATAAAACTGACAGAAGTTCAAAAGGCATTTCACATTCATTATTCACTAAGAACTGAAAGAAGAATAAAATTTTCTTGGTGAAGTTTAAATCTATAAAATTTGACCTGAAGAAACTGAATAGAAGCAGTGGTCACAAAAGAAATCCTAAGATGGCAGATGTTACTGACATTATCTGTTATGTACAAAAACAGGGTTGGACTGAACATCACAGAATACAAGTGAAAAATAATCTGCTTCAAGGAAAACCATTTTGTTAAAATATGAAAGACGTGGGAAGAGTTTACTGATCTGAGGCAGAAAATTGATTAAGGAGTTACACTGTGAAATGGAAATGATTTTTAAAAAAATACCTTCTTGAAAAGCATTTTTAAATGTCACTATAAATTTGGAATAAAATATTGGTATTCATAAAGTCAAAATATCCTTGAAGTCAAAATGTTCCTGGGTCCGAAACATCAGAGTCAAAATATCCCATCTTTTAAAAAGTCTCACCATCACTTCAAACTCATGTCCCAAACTGACCTCCTCATTTTCTCTCCTAATTCAGCTGTTTCCCAACTATCCTTGTCACCACCACTTTCTTCTAACCGTCCGGATGAAGACTCTGCTGTCATCATGGATGCTTCGCCATGGACGATTCATGCTGAATCAGTCACCAAGAATGCCATTTTTCCAGCGATGCATCTTTCAGATTTACCCCTTTCCTTCTGTTCTTACACCTGGTCCAGCTTCCTTCACCTTGAGCGGGGATGCGGCTTCCGGTTTGACAGCCTGGCTCCAGACGGCCCCCACCGGCGCCCCCGCGCCCCCAGGCCACCGTGCACACAGCTGCCAGCTCAGCTTTCGGAAGCGCTGCTCCTAGCAGGTTCTTTGATTAAGACTCTCCAGAGGCCTCTTACTGCTTACACAACCAAGTCCCAACCTGTCTGCCTGTCTTTCAAAAGCCTTCATTATCCCCTGCCTTTGTGCTCGCTCCATTTTCCTGCTCAGGGTTTCCCCCAACGATCCCACTTTGACGACTGATTCTCCCCACTGACCACGATGTGCTTCGCCTTCAGCCGGCTCCCATGCTGGGTGCAAGCTACTTCCGCGCCCGAAATAGCTTCCTTTGTGTCTTGTGATATCCAGTCCTACCCACTAACAAAACGCTCACTGTGTTCACATTTTAATACAGAGATAATATATGCTCTTGGTAGAAAATTCGGACCATACAGAGGTATACGAAAGAAAAAAAGTTAATCTCATCACCTAGCAATGACTGATGTCAACCCTTTTGGTATATTTCTTTCCAGTCTTTTTTCCATATATTTACTTACCTATTTGTAGGGGGGAGTAGACTGACCTACCTATCTATCTATCTATCTATCTATCTATCTATCTATCTATCTATCTTTATTGAAGTGTAGTTGGTTTACAATGTTGTGTTAATTCCTAGTGTACAGCATAGTGATTCAGTTAATACATATATATTCCTTTTCATATTCTTTTTCATTACAGGCTATTACAAGGTAGTGACTATAGTTCCCTGTGCTGTACAGTATAAACTTGTTTTTCTATTTTATATATACCAGTCAGTATCTGCAAATCTTTTTTTTTACCTAGTTGAGATAAGCCTGTACGTATTATTTGTATCTTGTTTTTTAACTTCTCATTATAAGTATTCTTTCTAAACAGTCTCCTATAGTTCTTAATTTTCATTATATGTGTATATCATAATTTGCTCAGCTACCCCTCTACTGTTGAAAATTGTGGTTGTTTACGCATTTTTGCTATTATAGATAATCCTGTGATGAACATCTTTTTATATATACCCATGCTGGCATTTCTGAGCATTCTCATAGGTTAAATTCTGTCACTGAGTTTTGATATTTTTTGATACCTATTGTCCAAATCCTTTTCAGTTTTGCACAATGCCCTCCCACCAGCAGTACAAGAGCATTCCTAAAAACACACAAAAAAAAACACACACACACACACAAAAAAGAAAAAAGAAACAAAAAACCCCCACGTACAATGAATATTTTGTATCATAAGGAAAATGATGCTGTTAAGTCATTTTCAAGAAACAAGTTTCAAAAGCATAATATAAAATTGGATGGATTTATAATAAAATATATAGAGAGTAAAAACAAAACAAAACAAAAAAACAAATAAACAAGAGCAATCCTGCCTTGCTTTGTTTCGTTTTTTTTTTTTTTTTTTCCTGTCTTGCTTTGTAATTGCCACAAAGTCAAACTCAGCTTATTTGAGTGTGGCAGTTATCGCAGTATTATTGTCATTTGCATTTATTTGATTATTCATGAGGGAAAGCTTTTTAACATATTCATTGCTTTTTAGTTATATTCTTCCATGGATTGCTCATACATACCCTTTGCCCGTTTTCCTATTTGGTTCTTACTGATTTGTGTGCGCTTTATATGTTACTTATAAAAACCTTTTGTCTATGTCTATCATAGTTGTGAAAAATTGTTTCCCCAAAACTGCTGGTTACTTTTTAATTCTGTGTATGGTGCTTTTCTGTTATAATTTTTTAATTTTTATACTATTAAATGTATATTTCTTTTGTGATTTCTTCCACTGTATTTATATGTAGACCATCCAGTTAAATACATACAGTTTCTTATAGATTTTTATGTTTTGAATTCACTTTATAAACTGTTTCAGTTTACAGTGTTAAGAGAATTAAGTTTTTCCTCATACGGTCAAGCAGCGTTCTTAATATTAATAATCCCTCTCTTCTCACTGATAGTTTAGAAAATCAGCTTTATTATATTTTATATTTTAAGTTTTATAGAGCTGTGGTGCCCAACTTGGAGTATATAATTGAATCAGCTGGGGATCTTTAAAAATTACCACTGCCTGGACCTCATATTGAGAGGTTCTGACTGAATTGCTAAGGAGTGCAGGCAGGTGTAAAATGGAGGCAGGTCAAAGGCACAGTACAGGCGATTCCAACGTGCAGCCAACGTTCGTAACTACTGCTGAAGTGGTGAGGACCTGGTTCTCATCAGGGGAAATTACCTGAATCACTTACCTGAATTTTGAACAACTGTGCCCGCCTTGGGGGTTTTATTCAGTTCATTTGTGCCAGGGACTGGGTAAACAGATTTTAGAAATCCTCACAAGGGAGTCTCAGGGCATCCCTGGTAGAGAGGCTGTTACAGGGTCTTCTATGCTGGTTTCTTTCATTTGTCTGGTGATCCTTGGGCTACACTGCCTTGATTTGATTACTGTGACTTTATTATGAATGTTAGAATCTGGTAGGGGTAGTGTCCCCTTACAGCTCCAGAAAAATTTATAGATGAATACTTTTGCCTATTTATGCTTCTACATTGCTTGTTCTCAAACTTCTACCTGGGGGACATGAACAAAATCCAAAGGCGCAAGCCCCATCCAAACAGGACTTGGGCTCTGTTTCCTATATTAGTGCCCCAGGTGATTCTGAAACTCACCAAAGTCTGAGAACCACTATTCTAGAATCTAGAAGATCCTTTTAGTAATTATTGAGTTCAAAAATAATCGTATTGGGCTCTTGGTTAGATTTGCATTAAGCTTCCAATGCATCCTTCAAGGCTTACCTTGAGACTCACTTTCTTTAAAAGGACTTTTCTGGTTACCCCAGCCCTCATTCATTCCTCACTTCTCCAAACTCCTAATTCATTGACAGTCAGTCATCATTTAGCTTGGTACTTGCTATTTAATTCTTTCTTGCAGTAGAGTTTGGGTCTCTTACTAGCTTGTAAGTACTCACAGGGCAGGCTCTGGCATCTCCCTCCATGATTCCTAGTATGGTACTGGCCCATGGAGGGCACTCAAGAAATGCTTACCTTCATAATCTCCACGAATTCCTGGAGTTTATCAAAATCCTTGTCCATTACATCCTTTATCTAGTGAGGAAGAAAGGCACAGAACATACTATTGAATATGGAGCTGTCTCTGGGGCATTTTAAGCAAAGGACAGTAGCTGCTTCTCTGGAATGAGATGGATAAAGCTTAACGAATGGACTAACAATGGCCTGTTAAAGCCACTTTCTTCCCAAGAGTCTATGAAGGGACTTGGGTGCAGTGCCATCGAGTCACCACCAGCAGCAGCCTGGGCACAGCTTGGATCTGGCCACTGCAAATCTTCCACGTGGAGCTCAGACCACAGCTTCAATTACACCTTCTTGCTTGAGCATTTCCCTTGTTCACAAGTATGCTGTGGGTGGTTCCATCAAAGAAACAAGAAGAGGGCTCTTGCTCTGCTGCTTGCTCAGGGGAGGTGAATAAAGGGAGGTGAATAATTGGTCCCTGACTGCCCCCAAGTTCCAAGTTAGCCTCTCTCCCTCTGTCACTAAGGTTGTATCTCTCCACCCGTATTGATGAGACACTTTAGAGAGTCCTTATCACTCAAACATTGTGTTAAACATCAAACAAGTAAGAAATACATAACTTAAACACTCCAGAGGATTCGGGCTCAGGTAGTTTGATTGCTTTTTCCATGCAGTTCCTCATTTCCTTCGTTATTCACAGTTAGGCACTGCATTTTCCTTGAAGCTACCCTTTTTCTCCGTGTGATGGGAAATCCTATCCTGTTACCTGTTTTATCTCCTCCATTTTTTCCTTGAGCTCTTCCCTCACCTCCTGAGTTCATTCTGAGGAAATAAAATAGAGAAGGGGTAAAGAAATGTCTTCGATGGAAGGGAAAAGGTCCAAAGGAGAAAAGGAAAGACCCTGGGGCATTGCCAAAGAGGAGCAGAGATAGTTGTGAGGAAGGAGGAAGGAAAGGGGGCTGTTAAGAAAATAGAACAGTGAGACACCCAGCCATCCAGCATCCTCCAGATGTGATGTACTCTGAAACGGTCATAACTTCGCTCGGTGACGCGACTGCCAAAAATGAACAGCCTAAGTCTAATGGTGAGGAAGCCTCAGACAACCCAGATTCAGGGTCACTCTACAAAATGATCTTTCATCCTCAAAAATGTCCCAAAAGACAAGGCTGAAGAGCTGGTCCAGGTGAAAAAAGACTAAAGAGATACAGAAACTGGATGCAAAGTGTGATTCTGGACTGGCTCCCAGACCAAAAAGGTGTCTTTTCACTTGTTGTGAAAGACATTCATGAGGTAACTGGTGGAATTAAAATAAGGGCTGTAGATGAAAACTGTATCAATGTTAATTTCCTGATTTTGCTATTTCAGTAACTGTACGGTGGCTGTGTAAGAGAGTGTTCTTGTTTTTAGGACCTATACATTGAAATTTGAGAGAAACATATGCTCACAAGTGGTTGAGGAAATACATATATTATATATATGGGTGTGTGAATATGAGAGAAAGTGAAAACAATGATAAAATGCCAACATTCTGGGAATCTGGGTGAACTCATTGTACCACTTATTGAAAATTTTCTGTAAGTCTGAAATTATTTAAAAATATAGAGTTAAAAAAAAAAGAGCCAAAAGTAGGGGGGGATGTGCTCAGTGGTGGAGCATGTGCTTAGCATGCATGGGTTCAATCCAATAATAATCATATCAATAATCATATTAATAATAATAATAATAATAATAATAATAATAATAATAATAATAAATTAACTAAATTACCTCCCCCCAAAAAACAAAACAAAACAACCAGGAGGAATGAGTCACAAAAGCTGCCTCAGAATCGTAAATGCCAGCAGTTCATCCGCAGTAGAAGTTGTTCTGTCGGGCCCCCCCTCTTCCCTGTGCTGATCCAACCTCCTGCCTCCTGGGTCCACACACCTACCTTTAGCTCCTTTGTCCCTCCTGGTTTGGTAAATGGCCCTTCTTGTTTAACGCCTTTGTAGTCATATGTCTGTTGGTTGAAAGCAGAAACACAGACAATTGGAAACTGCAGGTGTGGGGTGGCTGAGACAGGAGACATCGCCCCGAGTTTTTGTTCCTCCCTTTGAGCCAGGGCAGAGGTGAGAGCTGGTGGCCTGGCCCCACCTGCGCAGAGGTGTCCTCCGTCCTTCTCTCTCGCCCAGCTCATCTCATCCTACCCCTTCCCGGCCCACTGGGCCTCAGCTCTGTCCCCGGCACAGCCAAGCTCACTCCCACCTTGGGGCCTGTGGACGCCGCTGCCTCCCCTCGCTGAGCCCTTCCTCAGCCTCGCGGTAGCAGCCGACTCGCCCTTCAGCCCTCAGCTCAAATGAAGGCCCTTCCTGACCACCCGGCCCACGGCAGCCACCCGGTCACGTCTCCCTGCTTTCATTCTCTGTGTCGTAGGTAACCCGACCGACATTTTCCCTGCTTATGTACGTGTGTATCTGATTCGAGTGTGCAGTTCTCTGAGAGCAGACAGCTTGCCTGTCCCTCAGTGTTTCCCCCAGCACCTGGGACAAGTCTTGGGCACCAGCAACAGCGAAAGCCCCCTGACTCCAAGACACCTCCCCACGGGTCTCAGGGCTGGCTGCCGGCATGGCCTCAAAAAAGCTTCTTACTTTGATTGTCTCTGGCTTCAATTCCAGGCAAACTGCCTTGTAGTTCTTGCTCTGTGGAGAGAGGGGGTTGGGATTCGGCCTGTCAGGCATCAGGATTGGGGAGAATAAAACAGCCAGCTCTTCACCTAACCTGGCCTGTCCACATGCACTCAAGCCCAGGCCCACCAGGCCCCCAGCACGCGAGCCCGGGCCGCTCCGTTCGGCCAGGGTCTGCTCTCACGAGTAGCACCTGCCCGGGAGCACTGCGAGGGAACTGAAGGAGGCCGTCTAAGTATTATTTCAGGAGCACCGGCTTTGAAAGTGGACAGACTTGAATTCTAGTCTCAGCTCTCCTCCTTACTGGCTGTGGTGACTTAGCCGAGTTATTTAGTCTCTCTGAGCCTCCATTTCTTCATCTGTAAATTGGGTGTGATAATTACATTTATCTAATGAGGTTCTCATGCACCTTAAACATGCAGGTCAGATGTGGGTCTGGCCCAGGTCACGGCTCCCAGAGGGGTCGGGGGTGGGTGGGGCGTTTCAGTGCTCCTTGTCCCAAAAGGGTCCTTCCCACTCCAGCACGAGGGGTTCATTCCCCACCCTCCTTCCAGGCTGAGAGGCCACGTCATGCTTCGAAGGAGAGAGAAAAGCCCGGGTTTGCTGGGGCATTCTCTCTCCCTCCCCACCCCCCACCTCCATTCAGTGGGGGCTCACGGGGCGCCCAGCAGCGTCTCCCCTTTACCGGGCTTGTTTTCTTCAGCTCTGCCTTCTTGGCCGACATGATGGAGGAGGCCAGAGTGTTCTTCGACTTCCCAACCTCCCCACAACGGGCCCCCGTGACCAGGCCACTGTCCTATGCAGGTTACAGGCCAAGGTGAGGGCAGGATGACCACCTCTCTGTGTGCGGAACAGCTGAGGTCACAATGCCCAGGACCTACACGCCAGCCCGGAGTGTCACCGCAGCTTGAGCCTGGGGTGCCTCAGCCACTGAGAAGAGGCCCTCAGGCCAGCTTCCAAAGCCAAGAAGTCTCCCTCCACCACGGCAGAGCGGGGCTCTCCTGAAAAGTTCACCCCAAAGGGCCATGGCTTGTATGGCCCAAGCGCAGGGCACACCCAGGAAAAGCAAAACTTGCCAGCTCCTCCCCAGCAGGACCTCCCCAACATCTCCCTCAACAACAAGCTTCTCCTGGGAGCCCACACACGTAGTCTTCTGACCCCGCCTCAGACTTGAAGCTGTTTTGAGTTGAGATGCCCTGAAGTCTCTCTGGTTCAAAGAGACCGTGTGTGCTAACCCCGGGGCCCTCTGTGCTGTGGGAGGGGCGCCAATCTCCAGTCTCGGCTGGCTGGTCTCCGGTGCTGGGGCCTGACTGCACAGGGCTTCCTCCCCAGGCTCCTCTCCCCCTTGTAAATGAGGAGTTGGAACATTAACATCCTTGGACCACTGAGCTCAGTCCTCCCCTCTCCCCTCCTCCACCCACTCCATTCTTTCCCCCTGGTTTTTCTATCATCCTAGAAGAGCGTTGCAGGCAAGAAGCAATATTCAGACAGTGCTGATGGTGAGAAGCCCAGGTGACGCACGGGGAAGGATACTGAGGCCATTCTGAGGGTAGCTGTGACTTGTGCTCAAGGAGTCAAAGAAGCGGGGCCTCCCCTGGGACCTAACATCATTCAGCACCTGGGTTAGCAAGCTTAATTTTTTCTTTGCTCTTAACCCTGGCATTCCATTCCCTTCTTCTCTCTCATTTCAACTACTACTTACTACAGAAAAGGCCAACCCGGAAGTTCCTTGAACAGACGGCACAGGAGCAAAGGAAAGGATGCAAGTTGCACGTGAAGTCTGCGCCTGCACCCGGACCTGACTTACACACTCACCCTCCCACTTCCTACACCTGTGCCTGCCCTTCCCGGAGGCCCCGAGCGCTGGAACTTCCTTGGAGCCACCTGCAGCATTTCTGATGCATTTCCTATTTTGCATTTATTCTGCAGCCCCCATCCTGATGACAGCCCTCAGTCTCACCCCATCACAACCAAAGGAGAATGTCTGTTACTGTTCGGTTGTGGAGGGAGGGAGGGGAGTGGTGGGGAGTTTCCCAGGCTCCTCTCCCCCTCGTAAATGAGGGGTTGGAATGCTAAGACCCTTGGACCACTGTGCTCAGTCCTCCCAGATCCACTGGCCACATCACAGGACCCCACAGGCTTGTGCAGGGAACTGCCGTGAAGGTGACTGCCTCCTTCCTCCACATTCACCAGCCCCGTGAGAATGGGCACCATCACCTCCTTGTTTTGGGTTGAGCTCCTCCTGGACCTGCAGCAAAGTATTCTGTTCTGGGCGGAGCAGTTGTTAAATGAGCCTCCTCTTAGCCAAGCCTGTCACGTGAGCCCCTGGCCTACAGAGCAGGAAACTGAGTGTAAAAGAAATCAAGGTCTCATTGTGAAACTGCTTTGTAAAGTAGAACATTATACACACATGCACATACACACATCATCATCATTTGGACAGAAATTTAACAACAGACCCACAGCTCCAGGCTTGTGCCTTGTACGTGTGCCCCCAGATACATCACTGTTGTCATCAGGATGTTCTGGAAGAGCTGGGAATATGTTTAATGAACCTAAATAAATGAGTCTGTTATTTTCTTCTCTAAAACTTTGCAACTGCACCAGGCCCTAGGTGGGAGCAGCGCTGCAATCTGGTTATTGCTGGTGTAACATCATTACAGGCAGTCGATGGGGCCGTTCTTACCTGGAGAACGCCAGGTATGCTCTCCCTAACCCGCCTTCACGGCGAAATCCACAGGCCCAGGACAAGAAGCATAAAGCCCTCCGATGTCCAGTGAAGTCTGGGGAAGGGAGATGCCCAGTGGAGAGACAGAGGCAGCCCTGTGTCTCTACTCTCCCAATTGATGGCATTTGGATTTCCTTTTCTTTACAAGGGTCCTGGTTTTTCAGTTTCATGAAGACAGTGCTGCATGGGGAGGCAGGGGAAGAGGGAGGGGGGATTGAAGATGGCCTTAGGCCTCTGCGTTTGGCATCTTGTGATTCCAAGGGTACAGACTTCCAGGATCTGACCTCCAATGCAGCCGGGCTCAGCCACAACTCACATCCAGGCCCAGAGAAGGTGAAGAGAACCGTGCTGAGGGGCCCAGTGTTCTAATGCCCTTTGATCAGGGTGGAACATTTCACAAAGGTGCCCAGAATCGTGACTGCCATGGTCTCCGGTCAACCTCGTGAGACATGGCTCACACACGTCATCTAGACGATTTGCTCCTGGAGCACCCTGCTGACCTGCTGCAGAGTCTGGTGCTGTCCTCCGCCAGGGGGCTGTCTGGTTCCTAGCCCTGGGGAACCTCTCACATGACCGCGTTGTCCCACATAACTGATTTATAGACACCTTACCTCTCCACTGTGCAGGGTTCAGGCATCAGTGACACATGGGTTACCAGGCAATTTCTGATCACTCCTATAAATAGTGTATCAGACCTTGGCTAGAATCATAGTCCCATTTTTTTCTATGGAACAATCACATCCAGTTTCTGTCATGGGAACTTCTAGTACCTCTATTTCAGGAACAAAACATGATATTCTGAACAGTTGATGGTAAATTTCCAGCTATGTCAATACAGCTAATGATAAGTGAAAAGTCAGAGCAAAAGCTTTGTTTGAGGATTGCAGGCTTTTTCGTCCCATGTGCTCACCACGACGGAGACGTACTTGCCACAACCTCCCAGGACAAAGGGAAACTGTCACTACTCCCGCAGCCAACTCTTACGGAGCAGCCTGCCGTGTGAGATAAAGCAGGAGCCACCAGCCATCAGAGGCTGCCCTGTTCCTGCCAAATACGGCTCCTGGGGCCCCTTACTTGGCTGGTGTCCCTTTATCCTCTTTGGATGGAGTCCAAATAGAGGATGGTACACTCCTGCCTCTTTTGGCTTCCTGGCTCTGAGGCTCTCTACAATTGCTATCCCAGGTCCCTAGCCTCCTGTCCACCTCTCACACCTCCAAATTCCCATTTATCACTGAAGCTGGTGCAGCAAAACTAGGGTAGTAGCCTGTCTGGGCTGCCCTTGCTGGGGGACTATGGTGTCCCTGGAGGGTCACAAATGGGAGGATTCCAGGGGAGGTATAGCTCAGTGGTAGAGCTCATGCTTAGCAGGTGTAAGGTCCTGGGTTCAGTCCCCAGTACCTCCATCAAAGAATAAAATAAATTGATTAAACCAACCAACCAACCAACAAACAAAAAAACACAAATGGGAGGATTCCATGGGTTAGTCCTGGGAGCAGCCTGCCTCACTCCCACTCACATTTCTTTGGCTACAACCAACCACAAGGCCACACCTGACCAGGAAGGATGCTGGGATGTAAGGCCAAGTTTCTCCCAAGAGTAAGAGGAAATAAGTTGAAGGAGCCCGTAGGCAATCTCCGCCATACCTTCCTAATGCATCTCATTTTTCCTATTTCACTTTAACAAGTCCTCACGTAAGAAAACTTGGTTTAGACTTCTGTTTTTGGTGTAAGAGGGAGGCAGCCAACTGAAAGGGAAGATCACACCAGATTCTCGAGCTGAGATAAATCTCCTAGCAAATGTGAACTGGCAGAGTTCGGGTTAGGGATCTACCTCTTTGTCACCTGAATGGCCAGTGGGTGAGATGTCGTGACAGAGACTGTGATAATGAGCCTGTCTGTCCAGGGCTTTGCAGCACAACAGTCCCAGTGTGTCCCAGTCTAGGTCTGTCTCGGTCTGCCCCAGGCCCAGTCTGCCCCAGTTCCATTCTGGAGAAGGGTATGCACACCTCCCTTCCCTCCTGCAGGCATCAGAATGTGGGTCTGGTCTGAAGCTTCCCTGGCTGTTGTAAGCCCTCCGAGCAGCACTGGGAGCTGACCTTTGCCAGCCTCTTCCCTGGGGCGTGCTGTCCTCTTGGCTAAGAACCCCATACCTACTTCAGATGAGCCTTTGTGTCTAGTCCCATGAAGCCCCTGAGCATGACCCCTGCCTGGGAACGCCTACTGCTGGGCCCCACCACCAGACATGGACAACAACCCAGACTGGACCAGAGTTTTCCGGAACCTGGAGACACTGGCCCCTGGTTGGCCCCCTGGGGTGGGTGGCGGACAGCCTGGCCAGTGCCTTTTTCACATCTGACTTTCTTCCTTCTCTTGGCCATTCTGCCCCTGGGACCATGAGTATCTCAGAGCTGAGTCCACATGAAGAATGGCCCGGAAGGAGTCCGTTTCCCTCAATAGGAGTTCTGGGGCCCGGCTGGGGAAAGCCTTTCTCCCCTGGAGCTGCGGGTGGTGATGAAAGCGAGGAAGCTGGTAGAGCCCAGGGTCAGGTGGCGAGGTCAAGGATCTGGAGCAGGCTGTTTACACCAGCCTCCAAACAGAGGAGCCAGACGCAGGTTCTGAGAACCATTGTGGAGGCGGTCAGGGTGAGGACAGCTCCTGGCACAGGCGGCCGGATCGGACCAGCCTGGAAGGTTCCCGCAGGTGGCTGAGTTGCAAGTGGGGGAAACCTTGGCGCGTTTAAAGACCGAGAAGTAGGCAGCTCCTACAGGTTTGCTTCTTCCTCCTTGTGACATGTCTGAGCTCTCAACAGGGCTGTGGATTTTTTTCCTCTGTTGGCAAAAGCCTTGTAGAAGGCTCATAAACAGGCTGCCTGGTTTTCTGGATCTTGAATTCAGTGGATTCCATGTTCATCTTGCATTTCATGCCGAAATACTTGGCTGTTCTGATTTAGTTCAGGTTTAACAAAGCCAAGAAAAAGATCCACTTGGATAGGCTGCTGGTGACACTGGGTTTCATTCAGCTCCCCGTCTCGCCGGGGGAAATTCTGCCCAAGTCTCCTGTTTGCAGGTGCAGGTGGGGCAGAGCCCTGGCTCTGAATCAGCCAGTCCCCTGATGTGGGGCTGAACGCTGTCCTGGAAGCTGGGAGCCCAGCCTGTCTCTCCAGCCCTCCCAACAATTAAACTAGCTACTGTGGATTCCTTTTGCAACCAAGAACCTGACTGATGGACAGAGACGGCTGCACGTTCCTGCTAATTGTAGATCTTTGGAAACTCACACATGTGCAGCAGTAACTCCTGGCTGGTGACCCACCAGCACGTTTCCTGGGGAAATGTGGGGGACTTCTGTGTGGTGATATCTCGAGGATTCTTAGAGTTGGTCATTTTAATTAGTGGCAATAAAAAGGGGGGATCTGATGCCTGTCTATTCAAGTCCTGCATGATTTTTTTTACAGTGAAGGCTTTCGCTTGGCTGGTTCTTTTGTAGCCAAACACCAGACAGATACTGTCTTTTGCTTGAGGACCCCTCAGTGATGGCCTTTTCCTCACAAGAGGTTGATGGCTCATCACCCAGGTGCTGGTTCTGCAAGGAGACCTTTCTCCAGTAGGCCTGCCCCCCTGCTCAGGGACTGAACCCACAAGCCTACCCTGGCCCATCCCGGCCTTCTCCCTTCAGGGCCACGGGCAGCACCCTGCTCCTCCCCCTGCTCCTCTCCACAGGGCTCTGCGTGGGGCGGGGGGAGGTCCCTGGGCCATGTGACAGACAAAGGCTTTGCGAAGAACCCTCTGGGCCCTGGGCTCCCACTTGAAGCTGAGGAAGGAGATGTCACTGACGTCGCTCCTCTGAGTGGCAAAAACTCGTGTGAAAATTGCTCCCTAAGGAAAGATGACTTGAATGGAATCGAACACTGAAGCAGGCCACTGTCATTTGCCGAGACCCCCTAAACACAGCATTAATTTATTTCTATCTAATTATTAAGACAAAGCAATCACCCTCTTGTGCCCCCAACCCTCTAAAAAATGTGACAACAATCATCCATGCAGAGAGCCGGGAATCCCGGGGCCTGCCTGGGTCTCAGCCCCACTGCCCACTGGCAGGGCCCCTTACCCAGGCTCAGGGCCTGGCTGGGTCTTAGCAAGGAGCTCTGGGTCACCATTCAGGGGACTCCACAGCAAGTCCCCTGTGCACTCAGCACGTGTTTACTGAGCCCTGACTATGTGCCAAGCACCCTGCTAGGCACCAGGAGCACAAAGACACTTGACATGGTCCCCGCCCTCAGGAACTCATCACTACTGGGGCTGACGGGCCATCAGGAGAATCGCACCTACAGTGTGGTTCCCAGGCTTAGGGTGCTGATGGAGCCCAGAGGAGGGGCACAGCCGGGTTCTTGGAGCTGGCTCTCTGCCATGGTCTTCTCGATCCCATTCCTGGCCTTGTGAGCGTCCCAGTACCCTTTACTTTAGAGAGTTTCTTCTCTAAACCCAGAGCAGGAGGCAGGGAGGGCCATGCTACCTACCATGTGCCAGGCTTTCCCAGCCAACACCTACCTGAGTCTCTGAAGATGACATGTTCCCTCCACCTGTCAGTGGGGCCATCCCCTCCATGCTGGGCCCTGGACGGTGAGTGTATACCTGTCTCCAGCATATCAAATGTGTCTTCTTTCAGCATAGGGTTGCTAGCCTGTCCCCGCAGGTGTACTGCATACCAAATCAGCCTTCTCTGTCTGCTCCATCTGGCCAAGTTCACCTTTACCTGGCCTTGTCACTGTACACAGCACTGCACTGGACTTAAACCTACACATCCTGTAACAGCACAGAGCTAGGAGGTGTCCTCTGAGGTGTGCGTGTGTCTGGCTGAAACTTCACCATGTGGCAGTGTGTGCAGGTAACACACGCCCATTCTCAGAGGTCCTGCGGGTTCCCGCCTCAGGAAATAGGGGGATATTCATAAACATAACAACTCTTGGGTTTGTGCATGAGGTTTTGAGCAACTCTCAGCTCTCAGCACCCAGAGAACTGAAAAAATGGAAGCCCCAGAGACCACACGAAGAGACTTTGCAGTGCTGACCTGGCGTCAATGATTCCTCTTGCCGACCTCTCAGTAACCTTACCTAACCCCCATCCGGCTGCTCCCTGCCAGACACTCGCCCCCTCCGCCCCAATTCTATGAGCCTTCTATTTTGCCTTCAATCCGGTTACCTGTGTGAGTCAGGGTTCTCCAGAGAAACAGAATCAATAGGATATGAATCTACCTACCTACCTATCATCTATCTGTTTAGAGATTTATTTTAAGGAATTGGCTCACTTTCTAGGAGCCTGAAAAGTCCCACAATCTGCCATCTGCAGCTGGAGACCCAAGAGAGCCGGTGGTGGGTGTTCCCATCAGAGTGCAGAACACAGACGTCCCAACCCTAAAACAGGCAGAGCAAGAATTACTTCTCACCCAGCCTTTTATTCTACCCAGGCTTTCAAACAGTCTGGATGGGGCCTAGCCACCCTCGGGACGGTGGTCAGCCTTCCTCAGTGAACCTGTTCAAATGTTTACCTCATCCAAAGCACCCTCACAGACACACCCGGAGTAATATTCAAGCAAATTCAGTTGACTCTTGAACACGGGTTGGAACTGCTCGGGTCCCCGGATCCGCGGATTTTTCTCGGTAGTAAACACTACAGTATTACAGGACCTGCAGTTGGTTACAACAGCAGACACAGAACCCCGGACACCAGGCTGACTGTAAGGTAATTTACTCGGATTTTTTACTGCACGAGGTTGGCACCCCTAACCCCCACGCTGTTCAAGGGCCACCTGTATCTGAGCACCCCGTTACCTGGTCAAGTTGACACGTAAGATGAAGCATCACATTACCTGTCTCTCCGGCCGTCCTGGCCCATCACTTCATCTGCTGGACCACAGCTCGTTTCCTTCCTTCAGTCCCGGCCTGTGTGATCTGACCTGCGGCTTGGCCTCAGGCCCCTTCCCTCGGGACCTTCCTTCCAGGGACGGCCCAGCAGGAGCCCCCACCCCCCACCCCGCTCTCAGGCCCCGCCCCCTCGGGCCCTGGCCCCGGCTGTTCTGATTGCAGACCCTCCGCCCTCCCCTCCCACCCACTGCTGTGGCTGCTGGTATCAGGGCAAAGTCTCCCGCGAAGACATTTCTCTTTCTGCTGGGCTGTAAGAACCGGCCCGTTCCTCTGCTCCCTCCTGCTGCTCTGCCCCCTGAGACCCATCTGGTAGGAGGGTGTTTGTCCGCAACACCCCCATCCCTCGTTCTTCCAGGAGGGACGAGAACACCCTGTTTTTCAGATTCCCTCGAGCAGCCCTTGGGCGCGGCTCAGTCTCAGACCTGGTCTGGAGGCTGCGAACCGCCGCTCGGGGCCCCCCACCCCCAGCCTCCGGGCTCCCGCCTCCCCCAGCCTGCTGCACCGCTCGGTTAGCGCCAGGCGGCTGTGCGGAGTAGCCGGCTGCGTGGCGTGGTTTCCGGGCGCAAGGGCGGGGCCGCTGGGCCTTGGCTAAGAAGGGGCTCCTGGTTCCCCTGGGGAGGGACTTGGGGCCTGTGGACCTGGATTGTCTGGTCCAGTGGTTTCCTGGTGACCCTGCCAGTCTCCCGTCCTTGCAGGTTGAACTAGAGTCAGGGGCTCCCCCACAGGGATACGGGGAATCACTGCAATAAATAGCTAGCGCCTTAACTGAGAATTTTGAACGTGTTTATTTCCCTGAATCCACACAACTACCCTAAGAGGTAGGCACTAGTGTTTCCCTCCTTTTACAGACAAGGAAGCTGTTTAACTCGAAAGGTAAATAATTTTTCTGAAGTCGCAGATGTAGGTGGGGGAGCCGGGAAATGAACCCAGGCAGCCTGGCTGCACGGCCAGCACGTTTAACCCCCTCCCCAGCCCACCTCGGCCCAGGGGCAAGGACCCACCGCCATCCTTACCTGGGGGGAGGACACGTGGACTGTCCCAGCCACTGTGGCCCATGTTGGCAGCTCCCACTTGACATTTGTAAAACGGGTTAAAAGAGATAAATGAGTAGCCTGGGGACCTGCCTGCCTGTAGGACGATATCGCACACAAGGCAGATGTGGGACTCCATCCCTCCCCGCTCTGATTCAGTAGCCCTGACATGAGGCCTTGAATGACAGCCTCGGGGGACACAGCCCTGCGGGGTGGGAGCCTGTGCTGCAACACCAGGCAGATGGGGCTGCGAACCCCAGGTCCCCCCCCTCCCCCCGCTAGTTACATGACCGTGGCAAGTTTCTTAGCCTTTCTGAGCTTGTTTCCTCATCCAGAAAATGGGATACTAGTAAAGTACCTACTTCACAGGGTTTTTGAACTTCATCTCTCAGAATTAAATAAGATAACCTATGTAAGGGGTGCGACACGTGCTCTTGGTGAAGTGTGGCTGCTCCAAAGACCTCACGTTCCCAGGGACAAAGCCTGACTCTCCTCCTCAGGGCAGCAGCACTGGGGATTCCTCTTTTTTATTTCTAGCCTCACCCCCAGCCCCAGGGCTCTGGACTGTGTTGGGGTGAAGATGGGGATAACAGGGGGTGGGGTGGGGGAGATTTAACTGATGTAGATATATACCCAGGCACATGTGGTGTGCACCCAACTAACGTTCTCCTCCCAGAGCACCCCACTTCATCCCTAAAATGAAATAAGATAATAAAAGGAAATCATTTGACACATTGTAAAATGACTATAACTCAATTTAAAAAATGTTAAAAAATAAAAGGAAATCAATAATGAATCTAGTAAGTTTTTGAACCTGCTAAGAGGATTGAAACAACAACCGAAGAAAATTATGTGAAACAGAACAGAAAAGTTCGCACGTACACACATACATTTATACAAAACAAAAAGAATTCAGTCATCTAAGAGATAATATGATCACAATGGGAGATAATGCACATAATAGGCTAATGAAAAAAATAGTCAAATTAGGTAAATAATATTAACTCAGGAAACATTTACTTTTCCCCCAAATTTTGTATTTAAAATTTACCATCTCAACCATTTTTAAAGGTGCAGTTCGGCGATGTTAAACGCATTCACAATGTTGTTCAGCCACCATCACCATCCACCTCTGTACCCATCTGTTACCAAACCGAACTGGGATCTGCTCGCCTCACCGGCAGCAAAGCCAATCTACCGACACCAGGTTGTGCTGAAGGCAAGTACAGTGTTCCTGCAGGGGGCCAAACGAGGAGACGAGGCACTCATGCTCAACAGACCCCAACTCCTCGATGACTTTCAGGGAAGAGTTTCTAAAGGTGACATTAGGGGTGAGGGGTGCAGGGTGCAGGGTGATTAGCTTGTGGACTTTCTTCTGATTGGTTGGTGGTGAGATATCACGGTGATGTTTCAGGAATCTTAATCATCAACCTTCTGGTTCCAACCAGTCTGGGGTCCACACGATTGTGCTCAGCATGTGATCATTATCCTCGTGGGCAGGGTGGGTGGGTGGGGTCATAGTTTGTGCAGAGCAACTCAAAGATATGCGTCAGATTGTTTATACTCTTTCAGGAGGAACTAGGGTCCTGTGACCCTGTTTCATGGGTGAACGATTGTTTCAGCTGTCAATACTTTTCTTGCTTGACTGCTTTCCCTTTGTTTCTGCATTCCTTCACTTCTCTAATTAGTAATTGCTTGAGTCTGCTCGTTGAAACTCAGGGAAGGTCTAGGAGACTAAAGCTTTTTTTTTTTTTTAAACAAACAAGAAAGAGACACGGAAGAGCTTTTATACCAGGGAAGGCCCTGCAGAGTTCCGCTCGGTTTCACATTCAACAACCGTCGCTCCCTCCTTCCCCGGCTCCTGGCAACCGCCATTCTACTCTCTGTCTCTGCGAATTTGGCTAAGTACCTCACAGAAGTGGAATCGTATGACATTTGCCCTTTGGTGACTGGCTTATTTTCCTCAGCATGATGTCCTCAAGTTTCATCCATGTTGCAGCGTGTGTCAGAATTTCCTTCCTTTTAAAGCTGAATAATATCCCATTGTATGTGTACACCACATTCTGTTTATCCATTCATCCTCAGTGGACACTTGGGATGCTACCATGTTTTAGCTATTATGAATGATGCTGCTATGAATATGAGTATACAAATTTCTCTTTGAGTCCCTGTTTCAGTTCTTTTGGGCATCTATCTAGAAGTGGAGTTTCTGGGTCATATGGCAATTCTGTTTAATTTTTTGAGGAACCTCCATACTGTTTTCCACAGTGGCTGCACCAATTTACATTTCCCCTAACAGTGCACAAGGGTCCCCTTATCTCCACATCCTCACCAGCACTTGTTATTTTCTGTTGTTTTGATAGTAGCCATCCTAATGGGTGTGAGGTGGTATCTCGCTGTAGTTTTATTTTGCATTTCCCTAATGGTTAGTGATGTTGAGCGTCTTTTCCTGTTCCTACTGGCCAAAACATTTACTTTAAAAGGAATAAAGTAGAAAAACAGTTTAAAGATCAGTTATTAAACAGAGGTGAGAAAATAAATGCAAAATACGAGCAGCAGTAGATTAGAGTCTAATGGTTGATTTACTTTCCCTCTCAGGCTCCAGTAAAAATGTTTCTTCGGGATGAAGGAAGCAAAGCTGTCTGCCCAGTACTGCGTTCTGGCCCCTAGGGGGCGCCCAAGAGCAAAGGACCTGGGATGGCTCTCCAAGGGATCCAAGCGTCCAAGGCAGGCCCCAGTGGCCTGTCTCCTGAGCCCCGCTGCCTCCCCCAGCGGGAGCTGTGTGGGAATTTAGAGAAGCTGGCTGTAGCAGAACCTTCTTCTAGAGCCGAGATGGCCCCACGAGGCACAACTGTCTTCAAGAGTTCACGTCCACATCTATAAAATTTACAACAGTAAACCATCCATTCATTCATCCAACTGCCCCTGTTTGCTGAGCACTGAGATCTACCTTTGCAACAGAGGATGGTCAAAATGGGTTAGGGTTCCAAGCTGAGTAAATGGTTCATAACAGTGAGCAGGAATAAACAGAAAGGTCTTCTCACCCCAAAACCCCAGTTTTTAGGGTGGGGAATGTGGCAAGGGTTGAGGAGGACAAACTTCCCTCCTCTTTGGGGAAAGGAAACAACATTCATCAAGTGTCTTCTATGAGCCTGGGTGCTAAGTGCTTTATATATATGACAGGATAACAGTTTTAGGTACTAATTAGTACTTTTCTTCTAATGCCTTGGGCAGGAGAAGGACCTCAGGGAGGAGCAGCTGTGTGGGTCCCAGACTCTGGGACCATCCTCAGTCACTGGGGTGGCTCAGCCCTGGTGGGGTTGGCAGACCTGAAATGACAGGATAATGGAGGTCTTAGTGGTGAGCAGTGCAGACAGGGCACACGGTAAAACCCAGCCTCTCTGTTCTTCCCCTACTGTGTGTATGTGTGTGCGTGTGTTGTGGGAATAGTCCTGACAATAGATAAGGCTGAATTTCTTCCTTACCTGGTAGAGTGAGGGCTCAGAGTCAAAAATAAGTTGATTTACATGTTTCCAAGGCATCGGAGTAACTGGAATTGTCATGCATTGCTGGTAAGAGTGGGAAATGTTATAGCCACTTTGGACGAGAGTTAGCAGTTTCTTATAAGCATACATTTACCACACCACCCCGCAGTCCCTCCCCTCGCCATTTGCCCCAAAGAAATAAGAACACAGTCCTTACAAAGACTTGTTCATGAATGTTCGTCGCAGCTTCATTTATACTGGCCTCAAACTGGAAAACAACACCAAATCCACCAGCAGAACAAATAAACAAATTGTAGTATTTTCCTACAATAGAATACCCTTCGACGATAAAAAGGAGTGACCTATGGATGCGTGTGACAAGATGGGTGACTCTTTCAGACATTTTACTGAGTGAAATTCCATTCAAACAAAATGCTAGAAAATGAATCTCTAGTGACAGAAAGCAGATCAGTGGTTGTCTGAAGCTGGGGTGCAGGGCGGGACTACTGCAAAAGGGCAGGGGGACCACTTTGGAGTATTGGAAATGTTCTAAACTTGATTGTGGTGGCGCTTCCACAGGCGCATACCTTCTGCAAAACCAGTCAGACTGTGTACTTAACGTGGGTGCATGTGATTGTGAGTACGCCTGAAGACTTTTGAGTTGACTCAGAGACAGATAAAGAGATGCCATGTTTTCTGTACACTGGGATTTGCATAGTGTATCAAAACCGCTACAAAGATTCATTCATTTAATCCTCACAATTCCATTGTAACATGGCAACTATTACCCTCATTTTGCAGATAAGGAAAACCACCCCCCAGGGTTTCCTCTTGACTGTCTCCTTTACTCTCCCACCACACCACACCCCACCACTTCTGACACCGAACATGCGGGGGTTCCCCCCCTTAAGGAGCAATTCTCTGGGGCACCAGCTGGCTGTCCTACAATTTTCCTCAGCTCTGACACTATCTGCCTGGAGACAGGATCAGATCCCACAGGTTAAGGGTTCAGTCCTACAAGGTTCTCCACTCCCCCCACCCCGCCTCCAGACACCAGGCCCAAGTCCAGGTTGTTAGCTGTGCTTCTGACCAACCTGCTATAGATTAGAGGCGCCCACCACCCCGCCTCAGGTTCAATGAATTCGCTAAAATGGCTCAGAGAAACATTTGACTCACTAGGTGACTGATTTACTACAAAAGGAGATGTGTAACTCAGGAGCAGCCAGATGGAAGAGAGCCCCCGGGCGAGGCCAGAGGAAAGGGCACAGAGCTTCCTTGCCCTCTCCGGGCACCCCACTCTCCCCAAATCTCCATGCGTTCACCAACCCAGAAGCTCCCTGAATCCCATATTTTGGGGATTTTTATGGTGGTTTCATGATGCAGGCATGAGCAATCATTAACTCTGAAGGATGAGGGGGATGGGACTGAAAATTCTAAGCTTCTCATCATGGCTTAGTCTTTTTGGAGGCCAACCCCCAACCAGGAGCTCACCAGAGCCACCATTAGGGAAAAAAAAAAAGACTCTCCTGTTGCTCAGGAAATCACAATGATTTTAGGAGCTCTGAGCCAGGAACCGGGGGCAGAGACCAATATATATTTTTTCTATTATCTCACAGAAATCAAGGCTTAGAGAAAACCACTCAGCTGTGCTTGGCCAGGGCATTGCGGCCACAATGCACATCTCTAACTAAGATCCCGCACAGTCGGTCGTTAGCAGCTCACTTTGCAGAAGAACCCCTGGCTGCTCTCAGGGGTGCTGAGAGCATGTCCGAGGAACAGAGCAAGTGTGGGAGACGTAGCTTCCACTCTGGGGGTGCAGACCTAGCTGGTCTGGGGGAAAACATATACAGAGACTGTGGGAGAGCTAAAGCTGTAGACCCGCACCTCTGGGTGGAACGTGTCTGGGTGGAAATGCATTCCTACTTCGGGGACAGGAGTTTCCATAAACTCCTTTGCTTCCTGCAGCTCATGCAAACCAAGTGTTTGCTCCTGGGTCACCCGGGAAGGCTGCTGCTGCCTCCTCTCTGTTCCTTTTACCCAGTGGGGTTTTCTCACACAACAGAGAGGGTGAGACGGGCATCCTGGGAGCAGGGTTGACCTCGCTCCCCTATCACTGCCCCTCCACGTCCAGGGGAGGGCTCCTCGTTCACGCATGTACTCAAGAGCTCCATGTACGAGGCAGGGTCCTAGGTAGGAGTGGGACTCCAAAGGGAAGAATAATGGTAAATCTCCCTAAAACAAACCACAGCGCTCGCTCTTCACGGAGGGGTGAGTGCTTCGTGACCCTGCGTGGTCCCAGCTTGCAGGGAGCTCACAGACCAGAGGGACAGAAGAGGACGCGTGAGGAATTCCCACCCAGAGGGCAGCCATCTGGCGAGGCTGCGCCTGACCCCACACACTCACTCTCCTGCCCACGGTTCTCTCCGCTCCCAGAGGGAAGCGCAGGGCGCCTAGCAGGGCGCTTAAATCAACAGAGGTGAGGACCCTGGGGGAATGGCCAGGGGGGAGGGTCCTGGCGGAGGTGGGGTTTCGGGGGCCAGGACTGTCAGGCTCGCCTCTGTCCCCGGAGAGTGGCCCTGAGCGGCCTGGCACACACGGGTTCTGCCACCGGGAAGAAGTCATCTGAGGCCATCCCCGCACAAGAGGTTATTGTGCAGGACATTGTTGTCGAAGCCTGAACAATTTTTTCCTCTTTCCCTTTGCCCTTCCAGTCAGAAGGGCTGTTTGCCCTTCCCTCCAGGAAGGGTGTGAAGGGGTGGAGAGCAACAGAAAAGAGTCTTCCAGGCTTTGACTTCCAAAAGCTTAACTCTTAGAGGAATAGAGAGAGCTCTGGGCATAAACAGGATGTTGGGAGGGAGGGAGGGAGGAAGAGACAGACAGAGAAAGAGAGAGAGAGAGAGAGAGCTGCTCTTGGTTCCTCCCCCAGAAAAAGTGCCTGGGTGCCTGGTCTGTGGAGACCAGATTAGGGAGCCGGAGCCTAGACCAGCATGGGGGAGTTCTGGCCTCACTCAGGCAGGACCAGCTGGGGGCGCATCACCTCCCACCTCGTGCTCTGCGGTGACCTGAGCTGGCATTGCTGCCCTGCTACAATTCTACCCTGTCGTCTTGAGCAAGCTCTTTCCCTTTTTGGAGCCACAACTTTCTCCTCCATAAAATGGGGATCATGATGGCCTCTGCCTGGCGATGTGGCTGTTGAGAGGGCGGGCAGGGAGGAGAGGGCAGGAGATCCTGGCCCACACATGCCAGCTCCTTGTCCCTCCTCTGTCCTCCCTCTCCTCTCCTTCCACGGTCTCAGTCTCTTGCTCCTCCGACCCTTGAGGACCCCAGGGGTCTCACCTAGCCTGCCCCCTCCCATTTGACTCCCTGCTCCCCCCACCACCTCCAGCCAGCCTGGCCTGGGTTCGCCCTTCCCGTCTCTGCTCATTAATTACCCATCCCTGTCACTTGTCTTCCTGTAACTTGCAGGAGCACAGGGATCTTTCCTGCTTTATTCAGGCTGCAGCCCCCGCACCTCACACAGCAGCTGGCATGCAGTAGGCACTGCATAAGTATTTGTTTAGTAAAATCTGTCAATCTGGGCAGGAAGGAGGAGGAGAGTGGAGATCAAGTAAGAAATAACCAGCAGGCCAGTCACAGCCTCTGCCGGGAGAGGGGAGACTTTCTACCAGCTGCCTTGTCCTGTCGCAGCCATGTGGGTCCCGGGGCTGGGGCTGTCCCTCTGTGTGACAGGTAAGGCCCCACTGGGACCCACAGGAGGGCACCAGGTTCAACGACTGTCCAGGGTGCTGGCCTCAGGGGAGGGTGCCTCTCCCTGCGGCGCCCAGATTTTGAGGTTGAAGGGGAGACAAGGTGGAAAGAAGTGACTGTCTTTGCATGACAGAAGCCTCCTCGCCTCCCTCCTGTCCAGAGCCACCTGCCCGGGGGCCGGAACCTGGGGTTGCTGTCCTGCTTAGAACCTCACTCATTCATTTCTTCATTATGCATCGATCAACACAGAGCTTAAGTGCTAGTAGGTGCCACTCAGCAGGGGTCCCTGACTTCACGGAGCCTAGCTGCAGTGGGGGTTAGAGACACTCGGCAAGAAGACGGTAAACAAGATCCTCACAGGTGACAAAAGCACTGTGGGAGATAATCAGGGTGGTGACAAGGGACAGTCACAGGGAGAAGCACGTGGGGGATTCTTTAGGTCAAGTAGGTGGGAAGGTTTCTCTGAGGAAGGGAGATGTGGGCTGAGCCTACGGGGTAAATGAAGGAACCTCAAAGAATAAAGTTGGTACAGAGCTGAGCCTAATGGATGAGTCGTGGGGGCGAGGGGATGGGGAATTCGGGGGTCTGGCGAGGCCTTCTATGACAGCAGGCCTGTGGACTGTGGGATGGAGCTGGCCCTGTAACCCGCGGGAGCGACAAGGTGAACATCTCAAAAAGGCCCTTCTGGCCGCTGAGTGGGGAGCATATTGTGACAGAAGCAGAGGAGACCATTGGGGCCAGTGCTGTCAGTCCCAGGGAGGGGATGGGGAGCATCCAGGGTACACGCTGGCTGTAGCACTGATGGGACTTGCTGAGACTGGGAAACCGGGAGGCACCCACCGTGGCTCCTGGGCGGGGACTGGAGGTGCTGGGGTGAGGGGTCCCCTGTGATGAGCCGGGAGGACTCGGACCGGCCGGTCGGCAGGGTGAGCCGGTGAGCCCGTGAGCTCGTGCGAAACGGACAGGCAGACACACACTCCGAGCTTGGGGTGGAGGCTGGACTCCCAGAGTTGTCGGCTCACGGTGTTTAAAGCCAGAAGATCAGCTGGGGCAGTAGGGTTTTTCCAGCTGTGGGTGGGGACCCATGTGATCCGAAAGTCAATCTAGTGGGCTACAGCCAGTGATTTTTAAACAATTAAACAGAAGAGGATTAAAAAAAAATTCAAAGTGAGTCATACATCATAAGAAAGAGTGATTTTTTTCTGTTCTCTTCCTCCCGCCCAGGGATCCTCCAGCTGTTCTCAGCGACAGGCAGCATCTTCTTGGCCTCTGGTGGGTGTCAGGAGTGGCGTTCTTTTCCGCAGGTGCCCTGTCAGTCCTTTCCCGTGTCTTCCCCTGCTATTCACATCCTTGCCCTCTGTGTGCCTGGTTCTTCTTTTTTCTTGCTTTTTTATTTTCCTCTCCAAGGGCGTCTGGTTTGAGGCTGGTTCCTTAAGGCCTAGGCCCCCCTCCCCCACCCCAAGATCTTGGCAGCACATCCGTCCTTCATCCCTCTCTCCCCCTCTGCCCACAGGCCCTGGGTGAAGCAGAGTAGTCCTCACCAGCCCTCATGTAATGGGCCCTCCACCACCAGGGGATGGAGTCAGGAAGGAAAGAAGCACACACTGAGATCTTGGGGTTCGGGGTGAAGTTTAATGTGTTCATTCATTGTTCTCTCATTCATTCGTTTTCATTACATCCAGCCCCTCTGACATGCTGGGCATGGGAAATAGATGGATGAATAAGGCTGGTTCTTTGTCCCAAGTTGCCTGGACCTGGTGATGAAGACAGACAAGCCAGAAGGTCCTTTTCTTTTCCCCGGGGGCTTTAAAAAAGAATTCTGATGCTGGTCCCAGCAAGAGACTCAGATCCTTGTTGTTGGGTGGCCTGGGCACCGGTGTATTTGAAAAGCTCCCCAGGTGGTTCTAATGTGCAGCCCTAGTTACGAGCCATGACACCTCCTACACCAGGGCAGAACCACGCTCTGAGGGCTGCGCCCTGGGAGCCCCGCCTGTGGTCCCTGGGCCCTGGCTTTCTCTCTCCCCACTGGGTGGCCTTGGCTAAGTCACTTAACTTTCAGTGACTTGGTCTTTTAATTTGCAAAACAAGCGTAGTAGTGTTTATCCTGGGGAGTCGTTGGACAGGATTCAATAAGCTAGCGGCACAGGGTGAGCGCTCAGTACACAGGTTCTATCATTATTAAGCACTAACTAAGGCGCGCTGCCTCTTACAGGAAGCCCACCCGGGATGGGGCAGAGGGAAGGGGGGATAAATGGGAAGAGTCGGGGATTGAGGGAACAGGTGGGGATGGCCAGCCTTTCAGGCCAAGAAAGCGGCTTGTGCAAAGGCCCAGAGCTGTGCGCACGTGGAGGGCCGGCGGTGCGGGGCGGCGTGGCAGAGGAGAGGCTGGGGAGGCTGCCGGTGCTGTGGCTGAGCGCCTGGGATTCGGGGGGAGCACGGGGGCAGCCATGTGGTGACCACCTCTCCCTCCCCAGCCCTGCAGCTGACCAGTGACAGCAAGACCTTCTGGAGGGTGGAGGAGGAGATGAGCTGGTACGAGGCCCTGGACTACTGCCGGCGGCACCACACAGACCTGGCCGACCTGCAGAGCACGAGCGGCTGGAGCAGCCTCGCGGCCCTCTACGCCCTCAGCAGCAGCACCGCGGCCTGGGTTGGGCTCTTCTTTGACGGGCATGTGGGTGGCCTGAGATGGTCCAGCGGCTCCACCTTCAGCGACCCAGAGTGGGGCTCCCTGCCGATCTTCGAGGACGGCCTCTGTGCCACTCTGTACTCGATAACCGATGTCCCCAGCCTGGGGGCCGCCTCGTGCACAGCTCCGAAGCCCTTCATCTGCTACTACGGTGCGTCCGCTCCTGCTCTGGGCCTGGTCCTCCTCCCAGTGGTGCTTCTCAAGAGCAGATGAGAAAGAGAGAGGGAGAGAGAGGAAGCATAGGTCTGGCTCAAGTCTTTCAGAGAATAACTGACTATTATCTTAACCCTTTTTGCTATATTCCTCTCTGCTGCCTTGTTTCTATCTATCTCCTCTGTCCCTCATTCCCAGGACCCTCAGAGAAATGGGTGTAAATCAGGGTAGACAAAAAGTAAAATCTGGAATGTTCCATCACATCTCCCGCTTCTGCTGATTAAGGATCTGGGGAAAGAGAAAAAAGAAAAGGACGGGAAAAAGGAAGGTCAGGATGGGGATCCATCTGAATCTACGCAGAAACCAGAGTCCGAGGTCTCTCTCCCCATAAAGCGCAGTGCGGCTTTGCGTCACGGGGTGAGGGGCGAACACTCACTCTCTGGGAGAACCCCTGCTTCGGGGAGGAAGGTGGGTGGGACCCTGCGCCTTCAGGCATCTCTGCAGAAAATCTATTTACTCAGTGCGCATAGTGCTGGCTGTGGGGGAACAGCACTTGATCCTTGCCCCTGTCTGGCCCCACCTCTGCCCAAGCAGTCCACGCCACTGAGCCTTGTCTTAAAGGTGCTGAGGTCACTTAGGGGATGGTAATAGACAGTACTTTCCCAGTAAAAAGTGCCAATTTATGCTTTTCTCTCAGTCAGCCAAGGCCCAGCCCAAATCTATACCACCCCACCCCCTCAACTAGGGATTTGGAGGACCAAGCTGTTGTGTCCACAGTTCTCTGCCACACTGTCTGTCACGGGGCCTTGCAATGTAGCCCAAGGTAGCTGAGGTTTGATCTTGGCATTCCCAGGCCAGTAGCGAGATTCCCATGGGCGGTGCGTGGGTGTGTGGGAGTGGGGATCCCCCTGAAGGAAGGGCTTTGTGTGCAGGGCTTTCTCTGACGCACCCTGGAGTCTTTGGACCCTGCCCAGACCTGTCCTCGCTGCATCCACTCCTCCTCATCTCTGCAAGTCCGCACACCAGCATGGCTCTTCTCGGAGTCTGCCTGGCCCCCTCTGGTCTCTTTTCTACGAGGGAACTCTTAGAATGTAAATCCCACCACTCTGCTTAAACACGTTCAGTCAGTTCTTAGCACTTAGCATCACATCCTTTTCGGAGCCAACCAGGCCCTGCTTGAGCTCTCTGGCCTGGTCTCCTGTGTCCCCAGCCACAATGACTGCTTTCTGCTCCTCAAACCCCGGGGCTGCGTTTCACCCTAGCACTGCCAGGGCTATTCCTTCCTACCTCTCAGCAAGCCTGGCTCCTTCTCACATTCTCTTCAAGAGCAAAGACCTTGCTTGTCTTATTCCTGCTCTTTCCCCAGGGCCTAGAATAGCGTCTGCCACACAACAGGTGCATACACTCTTTCTCTCTCTCTCTATGTATATGTTTATGGACTATATATGTAGGTGGAAACAAAGAAGCCTGTGTACCCTGGAGCCAGGCTTCTCCAGGCTTCAACTTGGCAGTTCCTGGTGACTGCAGACGACCCCGGGCAGCCCCTCTCCCGCCCCATAACACGTGGCCTGTTTCACAGATCCCACCGTCGAGTCCCGCACCTTCCTGGGGCCGGCTCTCAGCCTGACCACCTTTCCGAAACCAGGTACACGCCCAGGGCTTTGCCTTCCCAGGTCTGTCTGGACCAGCTGGCTCCCTGCACCCCTGGCTGGCTGTGGGGTCCCCTGGTTTTGCTGCCCCCAGCCTGCCACCCAAGCAGAGACTCAATGCCTTCGTTATTCAGCTGGCCCCCCCCGGGGGGGGCTCCACCCGGGCTGCAGCCCAGTCTTCTGATGCCCCCATTTTAGCAGCTTCGGGGGGAGGCGTGGGTAATGCATCTTCACAGGCCAGCCCCATCCGTCCGGTGAGGGGGATATTACTGCCTTTGTATGTTTAGAAAGAGTTTCTTCGTGTCTGGTGTAGAGAAATTTCAAAGGAAATGTACTGCCCAATCTGTAAAGTCGGTTCTCTGCCTGTAGGAAAACGCGGAGTTGTGAAGACAGCGCAGGCTCCCAAGGCGGGAGGACTTGCGTTTGAGTCTCATCCTGACGCTTAATAAGGCATGAGCTCGGGCAAGTCATCACGCCCCACCCTGCCCCGCCCCCGTCTCCCTTTTCTCCTCTGTAAAATGAGGTTAATCACACCCGCATCTCAGGATTAGAGCGAGGATTTTAAAAGATGATGTGTGCTACATGCAAAGCTCAGGGCTGGCGAGGACTAGGTGCTTTAAAAAGGGGCAGCTTTAAAGGATCAGTTTAGATAGGAAAATTAAGGAAATAGCAGGCAAATCTTGATGGGGCTTATGTGAGCAGACATGTGCCAGAGAGTCTGGGAGGCCCGATTTGAATCTGTGATTTCCAATTCTGCAAACAGAGGTGTTTCCTTTAACAGGAATCAGTCCCTCGGGTGGTGCCAAAGCACATCCTTTCCAAACTCCCTTTGTTCAGAATCACAGCTGCTTATGTGCTGCAGATGAGACAGGCTGTGAAGGCTGGGGTCTGGGTCTGCCTGGCTCCACTGGAGATCAGGGCCACAGAAGGTGAGCCTGGTCTGCCTTTCGTCTGGCAAGTGTGCCCTTCACCGGGCTCTCCTCTTCTCCCTGGCTGTCCCAATGCTGGGAGTATCACACACTTCCTCTATTCTGCCTCAGCCTTGGAGCCTCCTGAGAGCCGGTGCGCCAGGCACAGACCCTGGATATCACAAATGAGGCTGATTCTAAACCAGATTGTCCTATCTCCCTCATTACCTCCCCGCAAAGTTTAAGTCTACCATTTAATTGAGTGTTTGCGATTTGCATACACTGTGGAAAACCATTATATACACGGTTTCATTTACTCCTTCAACATTAAATAAATTTAGGTACCACTGTTATCCCCATTGTACAGATGGAGAAACTGAGACTTAGACTGGACTTGTAAGGCCACACAGCCAAGAGGACAGTTCTTAACCCCTGCTTTTCCTAATTAATATTCTTCCCCCTAGCTGCTGCTGGGATAGCTCATTCGTTCTCCCAGTCTGTTATTTAGTTTGCCTATAAAATTGATCAGACCTAATAGCTGAGGACCAGGGATGAGGGCCAGGGTCAAACCAGAGCTCCGTCCTGGGGGCGATGAGGACTAAGCAGGCGGAGATTCTGGACCTCAGACCTGCGGTCTCTGTGTTCTCTGCCCGCAGCTGAGGTCCGCATTGGTGGGCTGATCTTCAAGCGATTTGACCAAGAAAGGGACTGGCTGTCGGCCTTGAGGTTCTGCCGCACACACTACACAGACCTGGCCGACCTGCAGACGGTGACTGACAAGATGGGCAAGGAGGCCTTGAAATCCATCACGACTAAGGTTGAGGCCTGGATCGGCCTCTACATTGACAAGGCCTCCGGGTCTCTGAGATGGTCCAGCGACTTGGGACCCAACAGCATCCCCGCCTGGCTGCAGGTGCCCCAGTTCGGGGCAGGACTGTGTGCAGGGCTCCGCAGCTACTGGAGTTTCTCCCCCAGAGTTTCTGCGGTGATCTGCTCCTCCCTGAAACCCTTCATCTGCTTTGACGGTGCGTGATGGTCGCCCCTGCTGGCCCTCGGCCAACCAAGGCTAGGCCGGGGTGGGAGGTGGTTCTTCTTGACAGCAGGAGACACTGGGGAGAGACGTAAAGAAGTACTTCTAGACCCCGAGGGCAATGGAGTTCTGGAGCAGGCTTTATTGTAATTCTGGGGGGATCTTTAACGAATAGGACAGACCCACATCCAGCCACAGGGCTTTAGCAGTTATTACAATGGCAATTACTTACTGGGCAACGAGGAGGTTGCAAGTGTGGGCTTTGGAGTCAGACTTCATTACTTGATAGAAACAAGGTGGGCAGCATCCTCGTCCTCAGCTGGAAAATAAATTCAGCAAAATGGTACTGATGGCCCACTTGATAGGATGGCTTTGAAGAATGGGTGAGAATGAACATAAAGGACCTAACAGAGACCCCAGCACAGAGTAAGCACCCAACAGATACCACCTACTGTGTCTGTGGTTGTCACTGCACACACGTGGGACCCAGAGGCCTGCCTGGTTATTCTGGGTAATACGTGTAACGTGTTCCCCAGCACCAGGCTCCATCCTGCCTGTCCCTCCCTTCTCTCTTTTCTTCTCTTTCCTCCCTTCCTTCTTTCTTTCCGTCTGGTTTGTATCAGCTTTATTGAGATGTAATTCACATATCTTAAAATCCACTCCTTTGAAATGCCCAGTATAGTGGGATTGACTACACACCCAGGTGGTCCAGCCATCACTATCTAAAGATGTAGGGCACCTTTATCACCCCCAGTAAGAAGCTCCTCGCCCTTAGCAGTCATTCCCCATTCTCGCCCACCCTCAGCCCTGGCAACCACTAATCTACTTTCTGTCTCTGTGGATTCGCCTTTTCTTGGCTGTTTCTTTTTGTGCTTTGGGTTTGATGAGAATCATGATCCTTATGTGTAAAATAGGAACGCTGGTTCCTCCCGTGAAGAGCAGTTGTGAGGAATGAAGACTGTGAAAGGACCTATCCTGTGACAGGCGCCCTCCCGAGTTTGGCTCCTGTGAGGGGAGGCTGGTCCCTCAGTGCCTGGAGGGACTTCTCACAGGCCCCTTAGCTGTGGCAGGCCTGGGGGCTGTGTGTCCCAGCCTCGTCAGCCCTCCCCTCACTCACTTTTGGGGTTTTCTTGCAGACCCTGCCATCGGACACCGGGAGTCAGCTGAGCTCCCTCAGCTCTTCTACACGCCCTTTGCAGAAGCGGCCGCGGGGACGGCATCCAGGCCAAGTACACTGTATTCTGCTCTATATGGGTGCTCTGAGCCTGTTCTTGGCTGCATCCTGGGGTCTCCAGGGCCTGGGAAGTGGAGAGGGTGGATCCTCCCCAAAGGGCCAGGGAGGGGCCAGAAAAGAGGTGGTGACCAAGGGCCACTTATGGAGAGAGATTTCCCTGGGAACCTCTCCCTGCAACTCTGCTGGGCCAGCTGGGGTTTGGAGGCGAACTCAGTAACCATCAACCTCCCGCCTTGAACTGGGCCACTGAACTTGCAGATCTGAGGTTCAGTATCCAGAGGGTGAAGGGCACAGAGGTGCCTGTCAAACCCCTTCTGACCTGGGGCATTTCTGGAAGGAGAAATGAGGAATGAGCAGTTGGAACTACGTGTGGGGACATGGCAGGGAATGACAGTGACAGTGTCCCTGTGGCATGTTTAAATTCCTCAAACATTTTCACAGCTATTACTTCATTTTGCTTCCCAAGAGTTCTGAAGCTAACTAGGATGACTGAGGGCAAAATCACAGTTCTTCTGGCTTTTTAGATTCCTACAACAGACAAAGGTATCATTGCCTTTTCTGAGGACACAGAGAAGTTAGGGGACTTGCTCATAGTCTCAAGAGCTTTGTTAATTCCAGGGACACAAGGAAAGGCAGGTACTGTGAGCACACAAAGGAGGAGATTGTCCCAGCTCTTGTAATGATCTGAGGATTTCCTGGCGGAGGTGACTTTGAACAATGAGCAGGAGTCAGCTTGCAAAGGGGAGTGGGGGTGGAGTGGGGACTGCAGGTAGGAGTTGCAGGTGGGTCTGGGGCTCTTAGCGCTGAGTGAGGAGGCCCAGATCCTGCAGGAGTGGGGGCCCTGAGCTATTAAGCAGCGTTGGGGCCGGTGTCTGTGGTCAGATTTGGTTGAGAAGGTGGGTGAGCACCTGTCTTCTGCTTCCCATCAAGGTCTCACCTGGCTTGCTGGAGGCCCAGGCCGTACCTAACGGGCTCAGGAGGCCCTCTCTGCTCAGGCCTGTCTGCTATGGGTGTGCAGGGCCGGGCCTGGGAGAACCGCCCGGCAGCTTCCAGGACCCGGGAGCCGCGGCCGGACGCCGGGTGCCTCCCGCCGCTGGGCGCCCGGCGGTCCCGGGAGCCCCGCACTCCTCCCCTCGGCGCTCGACACACAGAGTGCTCGGCCCGGGTCCCCGGGACAGCGGCCCCCACGGAAGCTCTCTGTGTGCCGTAGGGCCCCGCGCCAGCCCCGCGGGCGCCTCGCACGGCCAGGCTTCGGCGGCGGGGCTCCCGCAGCGAGTCAGCACGGAGCCCGCCGAGCTCGACCCTGGCACCGGCGTCCCCCGCGCTTCTGCCTCCGCGGGCCCCGCGGCGCCCCAGCACCACGGGACGGCGGCCCCGAGCCCTCTGGCCAACCCCGCGTCCTCGGGGGTCAGCGCGGCCCCCAGGGGAGGGCCCTGGACCCCGCCGGTCACCGCCCAGGGCGCATCCTTCCGCCCCGCGGCCCGGGCCTCCCCGGGGACCCCCGCCCCGAGTCCAGCGCCCCTGGGGAGCCCCTCGGTCCCCCGGGAAGTGACTAGCATCCCTCTGGCCCCAACTTCGAGCCCTGCTCCAGGCCCCGCGCCCCCGGAGGACCCCGTTCCCAGGCGCGGGCCCGAGACGCCGCGGGAGGCCGCAGGGAGACCCTCGCTCGGCTTCCCCCGCGGAGCCTCAGCTCCCCCCGGGGGGACCCCGTCCAGCTGGGCCCGCGGCCCCGAGCCTCCGCGGACCGAAGAAAGCACCTCGGAGCCTCCCGGCTCAGGGAGCTCAGCTGCGCCCCACGAGTGGGCAACCCCGAGCCAGGCCTCGCGCCCGAAGGCAGCTGGGAGCCGG
Organism: Camelus ferus; assembly: GCF_009834535.1. Lineage (NCBI taxonomy): Eukaryota > Metazoa > Chordata > Mammalia > Artiodactyla > Camelidae > Camelus > Camelus ferus. Next base: position 5,499,427 of record NC_045716.1, read on the forward strand.
CCAGGGCCCGAGACAGGTGCCCGCACCCCGCCGGCCGCCGCGCGCCTGCGTTTGGAGACCCCGTCCGGGCGGGCCCAGCGCCGGGCCCTCTTTTGGCTGGAGAGGTCTGAGGGTCAAGGATTGAAACGTTGGCTCTTCTACTTACTGTGTGGCCTTAGGCAAATTTCCTAAGCGCTTGGAAGTTCATTTTTCTCATCTTTAAAGTGAAGAAAACGCCAATGTTATGAGGTATCTTTCAGTGCCTGGCACCTGGCAGACATTCATAAATGGTAGTTATTACTATTCTAATCTGAATTCAGTAGTGAGATGTTTAGAGATTCACTCAGTCTTCCATCTTTGTCCTTACCTTGTTCAATAGACTGGGCTGGCTTCATTTTCATTTTATTCATTATTAATGACCATGAATGATCACAAGGATTAATTATTGAGATTGTATTGTCTTACAGGGCAGGGGCTGTTTTACGTCTCTGTACCTTTCCCAGGACTAAAATAGTGTTTTGCACATTTGCAGATGATTTAATTCAACAATCATTTCCTGAGTAGCTGTTTTGAACAAGGCAGTGGATACCAAGATGAGCAGAACCCACTTCCTGTTTTTAAAAGAGCTTAGTACAATCAGGATGGTCTGATAAATGCTACCCCAGAAGTGTGAACCAAGAGCCTTGGCAGGAAAGTGACTCCTTCATTCTGCCTGGAAAGGTGGTGGTAGTTGGATGAAAGGTAACGGAGGATTTCGTCAGGCAGCAAAGACTAGAAGGTTCTTCCTGGCAGAGGGGACAGCATAGGCAGAGATAGGCAGATGTGAAAATGTGCGGGATAGGAAAGACAAGCTGTCTGATGTGACTGGAGTGTAGGTCACCTATCTGGGAAAGAAGTGGCAAGGGAGGAGAGGAAAGAGGTGGACTGAGGCCAAATTCTGAAGGACTGGATCCTGCAGTCGGTGCAGCTCTCAGAGGCTTCTAGTAAGTGAAATGCTCAGATCTGTCGTTAATGCAAGCAAGGTGGTTATAATGTCATGGGACAATGCCCGTGTCAGGATGCTAAAGGAAAAATGATGATTCAACGTTACACATGTGACAGTCACAACAACACTGAAAGGAAGCGTCAACCTATGCTTAGCCAAAAAGATGGGAAGGAAATTTGTGACAATGTTAATGGTTATATTTCGGTAACTAGAATATCAGTGTTTCTCTGCTGCCTTTCTGTATTTCTGGACTGTACAAATTTATTCATTTGACTAAAGAAATTTACAATGCTTTGGGTGGGGAGAGAAGGGGACACTTGGAGAGGAGACACAGGAAGTGCACGTGTGGCAAAGAGGCTTGCATAGTCTGGATGAGTGGAACCAAAGCCAGATCTGGAGCACTGGAGAGAGGAAGGACTTGAGAGAACAGATTTTACATCATTTGCAAGTGACATTAACTGAAGAAATATATATAAACACATTTTTAAAAATGCTCAGCTCTGTTCATTGAATCATACAAATGCAAATAAAAGCAAGATGCATTTAAAATTTTTATTTTTTTACTTACCAGTTTGGCAAAGATTTGGGGTGATAATGCCGGTAAGAATGAGAAAATCAGTGCTCTCAGACACTGAATAGCACGGTCAACTGGTGCTACCATCCTGGCAATGCGTGTCAGTTCTGAAATGTGCATACTCTTTCACACTGAAGTTCTGCCCTTGGAAATTTATTAAGGAAATAATAGTATAGGGTGCACACACACATATATACATATCCTCCACGCACAAGTTGTTTATTGCAGCATTGTTTATTACAGTGAAAGACTGGAGGCAATCTAATGTCCATTGAAAGCAGATTGATACGGTACATTCAATGAAATACAGCCTTTAAAGGGAATAGGGTAGATCTTTATGCATTCAAATTAAAAAATTCAAGTATGTGAAGGATATTCTCTAGCAAACTCTTAATAGTGGCTGTCCCTGGCTGGGTCAGGGATGGGCGTACTTTTGGCTTAAATATTTTACAATATACCACGAAAAATTATGGTTATTTCCTTATTTGAAAAAAAAAAAAGACATCTGCAAGGCACTGACAGGACTTTGGTGACTGAACATGAGAGCAAGGGAGAGGGAGTAGGGGAGCAGCTGGGGCTGTGTGGGGTCTGGCTGGAGAGCCCCAGGAGATGGGCGACCACATGGGGGGTGAGGAGGTTGCTGGGGGAGACTGAGCTTGGTTATGGAATGTGTACTTTGAGGTGCTATCCCTTGATGGAGGTGTGTGTGTGGGGGGTCCCTGGGTGCCATGGTGGGGGCTTTGTGTAGCTGGCAGACAACCTAAGGGCACTGGGCCTCTTGGGGTAGGAAAACATTCAGTCCTGATAGCCGGGACTTTGTGAGAGATGATGGTACAGCTGGGTGTATGCACCTCTGGCCGGGACTGAGCTTCCCACACTGGAAGCTCCCGCAGGTCGGTGGCTGCCCAGGCCTGTCTGCTGGCTCAGAGGCAGTCCGCAATCTCAGACCGCTGTGCTCCTGGCTGTATTTGCAGTAACTCCTTTATTTCCCCCTCCTGTAGCTGTGACCAGTGAAAGCAGTGACACCGATGGGAGAGAGACAGCTACTGCCACTCAGGCCCAGCACTGGAGCTCATCTGATCACCCAGATTCTAAAGAAAAAACGCCAGCGCCACAACCAGGTAACTGCTTCTGGTTACCAAGTTCCCACTCTGCACAGCCAAGCAGTTAAGTCTGGACAGCCAGTCCTCAGCACAGGGCACTCAAGCCCTTTTTATGAAAGTCAGCGTGGAATGTTGGGAAGGGAACAAGGATGCGGACTCTAGAGGTAGCTCTCCGACTCCTGGGAAAGCTCAGGGAGCAGATTTTCTCACTTCAGAATCTCCGATCTCATCTGCAAACGGAATATAGTGAAAACTACTCTGCCTACATCACAGGGTTGTCTCAAGTACCCCAGGAGATAATTCTGCAAAGCTACTTTATAAACTATAAAATGCTATACAAATACAAAGTTCCCCTGATTCCAGTGCTCATGGCCAAAGGCTGAGCTTGTTCACAGGCTTAGAGAACTTAGGTGTTTTCTGGGATAGAGCTGGCCTTTATAAATGTGGGCCCAGGGAGAGGTGACTATTTCTAGCATGGTGTGGAACCTCTACTCAACAGACTTATTAAAAGGAAGGCAGAAAATACAGAAGAAACAGAACTGCCCGAGGGTGGCCCAGAAGTGGGAGGAGAGCCAGCCGGTACTCCATGCATGAGACTCTTCTGTCTGCCATTAGCTGGTTGGGGCTGAGCATTTTTCTGGCCAGCAATTTCTTTCTTCTTTTTGAAATCCTAAATCACCATGTGATGATCGCACTGTGGTGTCCAATGGGCTCTCCTGACTGCTAAGAGATTGAAGTTTTCCAGTGACAGTGGGGTAATTTCCCCTGAATCAGGTAGCACTTTGTTTTTCAGGGCAACTCTTTGGCATCCTGAAAGCAGATTTTATCATCCCAATTCTGATGGACCCAGAAGACATGAAAGATCAATTTTTGAGTGAGGTGAGACTTCTGTCCACTTCTAATTTTGATCAGTCAAATGACTTGGTAATGCAGAGCATTACTGTCAAAGCCAATTTATGAGGATGAAAAGCTTTGGAAAATTAGCTCATCTGTTCCCACTGCCATCATTCTGGCCCATGGTGACAGGCTGGTTCATGTGCTCAGATCTTTTCTGACTCTTTCCAACATTTTTCCTGAGCTCTTAAAAAAAAAAAATCAATACAGCATAGTCAGAAGGACCTAAATTTGGGTCTTGGCTTCGCACTTATTAGCTATGTGACCTTGAGCAAGTCACTTAATCTTTCTGAGCCTCAGTTTCCTCATGAATCAGGAACAATATGGTTGGTATTATGATTAAATGAAATATTCCATAAAAAGTGCTTAGCAAATTATCTGGCACATAGTAACTCCTCAATAAATATTAGCTATTATTATTATCAAATTACTGTTCTGAATATACATTTGTTCCAGGCTCTCCCCCCTTTCTGTTCTTTTAAAGTATTATGAGATAGGAGACTGTGAAGAGGAAGCATTGTTCCTAAATATTGTGACAAAAACCTCAAGCTGATTTTCGAATATGTCCTAAAGACACATTTTTCATTGATATAAGATAATAATCATACGATGTCAGAGCCAGAGAGTTCTTCATGGGCCATCTAGCCAAAATCATGATTTTACAGACAAGGAAACGGGTTGGCATTGATCTGGTAGCTTACTGCAACTTACTTATAGGCCAAAGAAATAGCACCCAGGCAATTCATTCTAAAATCTCACAAACTGAAGTTCCTAGGAAGAAAGGTGGTGTGGGGGTGCACATGCCAGTGCACACGCGTGCCTGCCAGGTAGTGGGGAGGGGACTGGAGAGCTTTTGGTGCATTTTGCTATTGAAGGAAGAACAGGGGAAAATGATGCAATTTGGCATCTGATAAATTTTTTAGTAAACATTCCAGTAATAAGACTGCAGTGCTGAGTTACAGTATTAAGTCTACAAAAGTCAAGAACTTTTTTTTTTTGGCAGAGGAGTGGGTACCAAACCAGAAACCATTTACCCTTTGTTTTAAATTAAAGCCAATAATGGGAAAGTTGGGGGCAAGACGGGGAATTCCGTCTTCTGGTCACCTTTGTTGGGATATGTCTACCATATATTAATGGAGAGAATTTGTACCTCACGGATTTAAAGAATGGAACTGGCCGAGACAAGGTGTGTGTGTGGGAAGGTAGAGTATATATTATTAGTTTCAGGAGCACTTAAAATTCCAAATAGAAGGCAAAAATAAACAAACAAACAAACAAACAACCCACCTATTATAGTCAACTTATCCAGTTTCGTGGATGGGGACAGAGGAAACTTTACAACAGACACAGTGCTCAGAATGAGACACGGATGAGCGGCTGAAGGCAGAATCCCCTGAGAAAGTGTCAGCCTGGGCCCACGCCTTAGAGAGGTTCCATTTAACTGTTCAGTGGTGGACCGAAAGGGGCAGCCCTACTCTTATTTTTTCGAGATCCCAAGTGATTCTGATGAGCAGACAGGAATGATGACCCTGATTAAGTCATGTTCCATTTAACTGTTCAGTGGTGGACCGAAAGGGGCAGCCCTACTGTTATTTTTTCGAGATCCCAAGTGATTCTGATGAGCAGACAGGAATGATGACCCTGATTAAGTCATTTGTTTTCGTCTCCTTGGTCATTAAACAATTTTTTTTTTCTTTTTGGGCTGGACGTGTGGTGGGACCAGGGCGGCCTACCAAGCTGCTCTCCGTACTTTCCTACTGGTGAGGGTGCTAATGACAGAAGGCAGGCAGCTGGAGGGAGCCTAGAAAAATAAAGGGTGTGGCAGGACATGAAGAGTGTACAGGTGGACAGTTTAGGGCTAAGATGACTAGGAGGTCACAAACTAGCATCAACATTTTTTCTTTCTTTTTTGATGTTTCAGATCCAAGAAGCCTTGAAGCTTACACTGGGTCATGAGCAATTCAGATTGAAATGGGTCGGCTTTGAAGTGAACAAAAAATAGCACGAGTCTGCTGATCTGGGGTGCCCTCACACAGGATAGTATGTTCGTGCTAGCTCTTTGACCTACGTCTCAGTAGTTTTCACCTGCAATTTGGGAAACTGTAAGACAGTTTTTAATATTAAAGTATACCTTCAGAATAATGTTCCTGCGTAACATTTTGTTTCTGGTTTTCCTCCAAGTGTCCTAATCACCCAGATACATGCTACAAGTCAGACAGCCAATAGGTCAAATACAGTAGCAACTTTAGTCTGAAATGTTTAAAGTTAAAGTTTATTTGTATTCTTTGTAGGAATATCAATAAAAGACCTCAAACGTATCTATATCTGTACATGTACAAGAACCGTCAAAAATTATTCACAGAACAAAAATAAATCTTCTTTTAGAACAAACCCAGGTAATGAAATGCAGATATGGATCTCACATATGGAACAATCTAAGTGCTACTAGCACAAAAATATGGCTTTAAAAATAAAATAAAATCTTGGGTTTTGTTTTTCTAAGGTGTATTTCTCTTTCTTGAAATAAAAAATAAATTATTTAGAGCTATCATTGTAAAATAGTCATGTGTATTATTAACACACTCTTATTAAGGCCCTGGAGATGCAAAACAAAATCAAATTTAGAAGGTAAGTTCCTCACAGGTGGGACTCAGGTTAATGTGCTGCTGTCTGCTTGAGTTAATTTCAGTGTAACTAGGAAATGTCTAAGCACCAGTCACAATTTAACCTTCACTATTTATTTCAAATTTTCTGCAGAATAGTGGTCATTGAGTCAATTAGTATTTAACCTTTCGGTGAACTGGGAATTGAAATTTTTCCCTTGGGAGTTTAAAAATGACACAAGTACGATATTTATTTTTAAATATTTGTACCCTCACACAGATAATCAAGGCCCCTAACACACAGCTTCTGTGGAAATCTCTCTACAACAGATAAACTGGTTTAAGTCCTGAACTAAAACATTTCCTAGGGGAAGACAAGGGCACTGAAAGATGAGAAAGGAGCAGGAATTTAAAATGCATGCTGAACGATGGGCAAAAATGACCACTTTGCTTTCCTTGGTTGGCTCACCACCAAGCCTTGCTGGGCTGGTTACTCAAACACCTGAGGGCTAACTGATCAGGAATCAAAGCTACTTCCTTCTGGATCCTCTCAGATCAGAGATATTCAACTTTCTCTCTATGATTCCCCAAGGTACCAATAATGATATCAAGGGTTCTGGAGACAATGTCAAACCAAATCAATTTCAAGTTTAACTTATATGTACGTGTAACACATACAGTACATTTTAAAGAGGAAGGAACCACATCTAACAAAAGAAAGCATAAAAATCTAAAAAACTCAAGGAAATTTGGGAATCACTGCTCTATAAAATGGACTCACATTCTGAAAAAGAAAGTCCTAGGAATTGTGTGTTTTGTCGGGGTGTGCAACAGGATCGGTTTCCTGGAGCCTCTGGGCCGTGGAGAAGGCTGCTGTGTGTCAGCCGCCTTCTGGATCATGTAGCTTTCTTAGGTTCTTTCACTCCTCATAAGATATTTATTCTCTCATGCAAATTTCATCACTTTTGTCCTTCCTAAACTCAAGCACAGTCATAACTGGGTCATGACAGGAGAATGCTTCTAGAACTAATAACAGTCACTCAAATACCAAAAGAGATTCTATTTAAAATTCAACACACCAACATATCTTGCTTTTCAAAAAACTAGTAAAAGAGGTCATTTCGATTGACATATTGATGAAAAAAGAGTCTTGAAGCTCTTGGCCCGAAATTCTTGGCCTTCTGGTAGGGGGTAGGAAAGAAGCTATTTACTGTGGAAGTGAGCAGGAGATTTCACTACTAGACTTGAGAAAGGGAAAGGGATGCAGAGAAGGAAGCCCCCTTTGTCTCCCACTGTCTGTGGGAGAAGGTGCCCCCCAGTGGTGGCGCCGACAACACAGGGAGGGTGTGGCCTGGGCTGAGCTGGGCCCAGGAACAAGTCTAGTCTGGTGTCCACTCCATCAGGGTCACACGGGCCTTAGGTAATCCCAAAGAGGCTTCCTTCCCCAAGTTCAGTCCCACAACCAGCCTTCTCAGAAACTCCAAACTGGAGACAACTAAAACTAAATCCAGGTGGAAGGTGGAACTAATTGTAATCAAACTCACTTGATGGAAATGGTCTCGCTCTGGGGCTTCCGAAAAGGAATGGCTCTCAACCCAGTGCGCCTCGGAGGGTCGGCAGAACTACAGATACATAAACAAAGACCTGAAAAACTTTACTCAAGTTAATTCTCAAGGGCATACAGCAGTTGTAGACACAAAATTCTACTCTTTCTTTCACTGTCCAGTGAAAGGCAGAAGCAGACCAGAGAAAGCTAATTCTGACCAACTCAATACCAAGTGAAAAAGGCCCAATGTTCCAGCAGCACTGTCACCTCACTCTGCCACATTTCCCTGACCAACAGACTGCCCTGACTTCAGCAGGACCTCGGGGATAGTGCCTGGAACACAGCAAGTGCTCAAGGGTTTGTCACTGTCACCCAGTTAGAATCTCCCCCCGTCACAGCTTGCACTGCAGAGACTCAGGGTCTATGATGACCTGATGGAAATGTCACTCCTTTTGGCAGCTTCGGCTCAGGAAGCTTATTGCTCCAGTGATAATGACAGTGAAATAGCAAGCTCTTTTCCTAAATCCTACCAGCATTGTTCTTGTTCACGGCCACGTCTGGTTGCCAGCCAGACAAGCACTTTGCAAGCCCTTCACCTGAATTCCAAATTCCATTCAGCCCTGGTCTGTGCCGCACCCGTCTGTGCTGTGATGTGCTGGGTGTCAGGAGTGCAGGACGTGGCTGTCTTCTCTCACTCCTTTTTTGTCAACTATGCACCTCCTCCCAGCAAAACAGGGCTAGGTACTTACTAGGGCTGAAGAAAAGCCAATTAAGCAATACCGCCATAAAAATTATCATCTGTTGCTGCCTTCTTCCATACTTAAAAAAAAGTATCTTTCAGGATAAGATCTCTACAGATTGCAGCATTCTTTAAAGAAATCCTCAGAAGAGTATTTGGATAGGAATAAGCTCAAAGGATAATCTAAAATTTAACATCTGGCAACTACACTGAACTTGTAGCTTACTTCTAACTTTATTTACTCTCTTTATTCAAGACGACCTGGTAATAGAGGGCTGCACAATCTATCCAAACGTTTTGGGCATTTAATCTTCCAACAGAGGCAGCCCTCTAAGGTGCTCCCATGATGCTGGCAAGATATGCCTGTGTCCATCATAAACATATTTGATTTTTGGTGTCTCCCCAACCCTCCAATATAGTCTCTCAGCCCTCTGTCATCCATAGCCACCACCTGAGAGCTTCCAAACTTCAACGCAAGACGTCACCCATGTTACATACTTAAGGCCACTGAAACTGACCATTCTTTTACCAGGTTTCTGAAGGCTTTTACAAAGAATGAATTAAACATGGCTAGAGCTGAGAACAGCTGCAAACAAGAACAGATCTATGTTTACATACCCTCTTCTGCAACAAAGGGCACTCCTTCCTTCAGAATTGGTAATGTTTTTTTCCTACTAAAATAAGTGATTTTGGCCACCGTGCACCCTCAGCTTGGAGGGAAGAGATAAGAATCTGTAAAATAATCATCCAGGGTCAAGAAGCTCCCCAAAACACGTGGGCATGGAGCCTGCAGATCAGACAGCCACCAGGACAGCCCCTGTTTTAGATCTCTGGCTGGCAGAGGCGGGGGTGTTACAAAGGGAAATGTTTTCACAGGTTGTGGGGTGGGGACCACGGTGAGGCTGCTGAGACGCAAGGTCCAACACAGAGATCCTCCTGGTGCTGAAGAGGTCGGGATGCCAGCCTGGGGTGTGGGGACAAGGGACGCTCGGTTCTCTGTTGGGGCTTCACCCAAAAGGGGACATAATAAAAGTTCCTTGTCCTCTTATAAATATTCTGTTATGTGGAAACACTAGCTCCATGCATATGGCTTTCTCAGGTCTTTTTTTTTTTGTTGTTGTTTAACCCTCCTCTCCCCTTTTCCTTTTTAAAAAAATTCCTTTAAGTTTATAATTTAAAATAAACATCCTTAACTTATTGGAGAAATGTTGTTTCTCAATATGAACAATTGCTTAGATCTTGCTTAAAGAGATTCAAATCCCTTTTAACATTATATCTGACAGCAGAGAAGGCAGGAACTTTTCCTATTTGTGCAGTCGTATGTACATCTGTGTGGATATATATATGTATATATACTTGTATATGTAATGTCTGCTTAACTTGTAACATTCCATACTTCTGGAAATCAAGGTTGCATTCAAGATGACATTTCACACCTCTGGGAAAAAGGAAGCAAATTAGTTTCCATGAAGGTTTCTGTCCAACAATAAAGCCAAGGATGACAACTAGTGAAACTGGGTTATTATTGCCAAATCTGCAAAGAGCATGGGAATAAAAACTGGAATGTGCTGACCTTGCACTTCTAGTATTTTATTTTTTTATTAAGAGTAATCATGACTTTCAAGAGAGCAATGCTTCAGATGTGGATTTCTTTTCCAAATTTTACTGAGATTAGAGGAAGGAGCAATTTAAAAGTTAAAGACTGAGAAAAAAATTACCCTGCCCAGAGATTTGCTAGTACACTGGATAAAATCTTTATCCCAAACAAAAATGATGACTTACAAATAGAAAAAAAAAAATCAGTAGGAAATATTCAGAGATTTTGGCTATGGTATGGTTAGCCCTTTTCTGTATGGAAGAAAGGGTGTATATTTCAGATGGCTTATGGACAGCATATTTGAATAACCTCTCCAGGGGAGAGTAAACCCTGTTGGTGATGGCTGCTCCCACATGGGGAAGGAAAGGGCAGTGGGTGTGTGAAGATGAAGATGGTATACAGAGACACAAATATTTATAGTGTTGTAAACTCTAAAGAGGAAAAAGAACACCCTTTATTACAACTGGGGTTAAAAAAAAGCCCCCTATCTAAAATGGAAAACTCCCATCTGCTACAGACAGAAGGAAATGAACACGAACAGGAATTCCATTAGAAATGACTCCTCAAGTTCAGTTTTGATGCAACAGCTCTTATCTGTGTCCTCTGGAACAGTGTATCCCCAAATCAGATTAGCTGTCCACCCAGAACTAGTCTTGGTTGATCAATGGGATAAACTATTTTGTTTGGATCTTGGTATTCGCACCTTTTCCTAAAGGACAAGGGAACCAGAGTGGGGTTTTTAAACTGGCAGATGAATCCCTGAAAAATTCATTCCAGCCATGTCCTACTGTGGTCTGCGTGCTCGATCTGACAGACTCGTGGTCTCTACCTACTGAGCGCCGGGCTCGTCTCTCACTCACAGGCGCTTCCTACTCTGCCTCCTCTAAGAACTGCAGTGCTTTCAATGAGAGGACAACAATCATAAAAATAGCAATAGTTAAAAAGGTAATCTACATTATTAACTTCCTTTGGGTATATTACAGTGGTCTTTTCTGTACATGGCCCAGAACTAAGTATTCCCTATGTACACAGAGACACGGGGGGAAAGCGTCGACCTTGTAAGTCTCAGCCTTATGCCCTGAAAGACAAGGTTCCTTTCTCCATTCGAGAGCTTCTCGCCACCCTGCTGTTCTGAAGTAGCAACGTTCTGTAAACCTGGCGGGGCTGGGGAGAGGGCTGGGGGGAGGAGAGCGGGGACACTTCCTTCTGCCTCCTCCCGCAGTCTGTCTATTCACAAAGCCCGTCAGCAGCTGCTGTTTTTGAATTCACCATTCTCCGTGATGGAAAGCTTGGTGGGGTTGGTGGGGGAGATGCCATTGCGGACCTGCATGCTGTACCGCTCCTTCACTTGCGTCAGCGCGCTCATCAGTCTGGTGTTGGCCGAATCCAGCGACACGATCCGTTTTTCCTACAACACACCAATCATGGCTTTATTCTGGCTCCAGGCAGGCAACCACACCGTAACACTCTAGTGAGTGACTGTTCTAATGCTTTCTATCCAACAGCAGTACACGTGATGCTTCCCAGACAAATGGAACGTCTCTGCCTCTTTCTGCACCCTAGTCAGGCCAGCTTCCCGTGAGCTCAATGGGTCTGTGTTTATTTTCTCTCTTTTTTCCTTTCGGCATAGAAGTATTTGTTATTAATCATCCCTCGGGACCCTATGACATGGCGTAAAAATGACACCGTGTGTTACTTAAGGCTATGAAACAGAGGTGTCAAGCTGCCTTACTGTATTAAATACTTTGGGTCAAAACCAAAACATGGGAATTAGGTGGTAAAGAAAGAAGCACCAGAGGTTTCATTTCACAGAGGAGAAGTGCATGTGATCTATGGGTTCTTAGCCCCCAAAGAGGGCACATGGGTCACACTGGGGAAGAAGTCACATTGTGCTCAGAACTGAAACAATACATGGTGGCAGCTTATAGTCACCAACAAAGTGAGGATGCAACAGCAAGAGGGGAGAAGCAGCCAGAAGCTCAGACTGAGGAGTTATCTGAATGTGGGGAGGGAGATGTGGCCGAGGGGGGATGCCAAAAACAGAACACATGGAAACAAACAGAGAACACAAGCTCCTTGACTCATTCCAGCTCAGAGGTACTCCAGGGAAGCTACCCAGTGAAGAGACTGCTTTCATTTTACTTTTGAGTCTTGGGGGGGGGGGAAGCCTTAGAACCAATATTTTGGAACCATACTCATGAATATACAAAAAAAAAAAAAACAAAAAACAAAACTCCACAAAAAAAAGGGTGAAAAAAAGGGCAATCTAAGAGTAAAGCAGGTTCATCCAAATTAAAAAAGTAAAAAATCATCCCATCAAAATATTATCAGTCTCGCAAAGATTAGGAGAGAAACCCTAGTCTTAGCTTTAGCAGCTAGGGAAATCATTCTAGAACCTTTCCAACATGAAGGCGTCATTTTTCAGAAATCAAGTTAATGCTGAGAAGGACCCTCTTTACCTAGGTCTATGAAATTAAAAAGAAAGCAGCATACGAGGAACAACCCCCAAAACCAAAGGAGTTTTCCTGCCCTGGGAAAGCACGTTGGGGACAGTCGCGCTGAGGCTCGGAGGGGACAGACAGGGCTGAGGCTGGGACGCTGTCCCCCGCTATGAAAGCAGAGGCTCTCCAGCGCCCGGAGCAGCGCTGCTTTGCCCCGAGATGTGCTGCCCAAGGATGCAGAGGAGAGATCACTGCCCTGGGGGGAAATTTAGGTAAAAGCACACACACCACCAGCATCAAGTAACGCTTCTCTTTAATCTCCTGCTTTGGGGGTGGGGGTGGGTATCCACCGGGTAGCAGTGCTGGTGGTCACAGTTTCAAAAGTGGGGGAAAAAAACCAGCTCACACTTATTATTATCATTAAAAAAAAGTTCTTCTTTTCCCTGATGGAGAACTCGGGAGGTAAGACATAAAAAAATCAGCATTATTAACTAACCACTAATCTAGTATAAGATGCTTTTTACTTTGGGAAGGTAACTCATTTTAAGGATAGGTAAAACAGAAAGAAAGAAAGAACTACAAGGCTTTTAAAAGATAATAATTTAAAAAATCACAGCCAGTGGAGTTTACTGGGATAATGAGTATCGATCTTTTAAAAACCGGTAAGTAAGGGCTGGCCAGTGGTTACCAAGAAACAGGGGTAGGAACCAGATATGATCGTTCGTCCTATGGGTAGAAATAATCTCTAAACAGAAAGACTGGTAATATCTTGAAATGGTTAAAAAATATTTCAGCATTAGGATAAATTATAACGCCCCAGCTCTAAGGAATGCAGGATTTTCCAGGGTTGATCCCCAAAAAATTAGGCTTCCATGAAAAAATACTTGATTCTTAAAGGGTCAAAAAGGAGACTAAAAATGATCGCATTTATTTATTTCCTGCAAGAGTAAAAGCTGAAGCCGAGCAATCCTCATTCTAAACAGCTGAAAATTTTCAAGTGGAGAAACTCCCTTTGTTACTCCCCCTACTACCAACTTCTTAAAGTAAAATAAAAAGTGAAAAAGAGGGGGAAAAAAAAAATCAAACAGGGACTTTTGAAAGTCAAGTTCAGCTGGCAAAAGATGCCCTGACATTTAGACTCTGCCTGGATTGAAAGGCAAAGTAATCTAGTTCACGGGTGACAGGAAGGGCTTCGAGTGCGGGGAGCGCAGGAGCTGGAATGTGTAGGAGGCCAGTGCACTGGGCCAGGGCTGGGAACTGCTCAGCTAGAGAACGGACCGGGTTACTTGCCTGTTTGAATAATCTCATCTCCATTTATGACCTGTAATTTAACACAGCGGAGATATCACTTGCAACAGTAACTAGGCAGCTGCTTGCTTCTCCTAGGAAGAAGCCCTTCTCTGTTCTCCATCTGAGTCCCATGGAGAGACCCTGGGGGTGAAAGGTGGCACAGCCCCTGGCCTGACGTTTAAGAAACGGTCCCTTAGTACCACCACCAGGATCCCCAGGGTCGTGCTATAGGGTCCAGGACAGGGGCACCAGTGGAGCACTCATCCTTTTCCAGCTCCAGTGAGAAAGCGGCTGACCCGGGTGGGGCCTTGGAGCACGAACTGGCTCTAGGAGATGGAGAGACTGAATTCAGGGACAAGGCTTGTCTGCAGGGGCACAGGGTTGCTGAGAGACATGAAAACAGGTTCACTGAGCCTGGCCTTCAGTGTTCTGGGAAATGTTGGGCTCGACTCTAGTATAAGGAAAGCAACTGTATTCGTTTCAGAAATATTTTTTACTGTCAGCAGCACTACGGCAGATTTCAGGGACATAGCAGTCTGGGTTACCTCACTGGGAAGCTTTCGCCCCCAAACATGTCCTCAGTCTATTAAGTGACGCCAGAAGGGCTGCTCTGCTCCATCAAACACTTGAGACATGAGATTTATCCTTACAAAGGAAAGGATCTGATGTAAAAAGTCATTCATTACAAAGGATGCCAAAGGATGCTCATAGTCTTTTGCTAAAATACGATTTCAGTATATTGACAACAGCTGGAACTGGGAAACCTTCCTTTCAGGGAGATTATAATTTTTTAAAAAACTATGCTCAGTGATTTAAAACTGTTTATAACTTGTGATTTACACAGTTGAGGAGATTCTCCAAGTATTCTTTAGGGATCCATGGTGAGCTTCCCGTAGAAAATTTATTATACAGGCACACCTGGGAAATATGGCAGGTTCGGTTCCAGACCATCTCAATAGAGTGAATATTGCAATAAAATGGGTCACAATTTTTTTGGTTTCCCAGTGCATATAAAAGTCATAGTTACAGTATACCACAGTCTGTGTGCAATAGCATTATGTCAAAAAAAGAAAAAAAACCAACAGTGTACGTACCTTAATTAAAAAATACTTCATTGCTTAAAAATGCTACAATCTGACAGCGCAAGGGTATCACAAACCTTCAGTTTGTAAAAAAAAACACATGATCTGTTAAGCGCAATAAAATGAGGTATGCCTGTACAGTAAGGCTTGTGTTCGAATAGGTAATTGATGGTATTTGGCCAACCTTGGTGTGATGTGACCCAACAGCTGAGAGGAGTCCTTGTTGCGCAGTCAGTAGGAGCAGCTGGAAAGTGCCTGTCTACGCAAGGTGCCTCTGGTTCCACCAAAACAGTCCACAGAATCAAACCATTTGAAAACCACTGCCTTGAGGTATGGACCCAAACTATTATCTAGTTTAGCCAGACCACTCGTCTGACACTGACTGATGCTCTGAGGACAATATTTCTCCCATTCCTGAATGGTGACACCCTCCTGTTAACTGAGAAAAGGTCCTTACTTTCCAGCGCTTTTGAGCCCTGATCACTCTAATTCCCTTCCTTGCTTTCACTGTCTATGCCTATGACTCCTGCTTCATCATCCAGTCATCTTACCCTAGATGTCAAAATTGGGGGGGTGGATAGAAACCTTCAGAAGCTAACGATGAGGCTGTCCGGACAGGCAGCCGAGAAAGGGGAAGTAGCGTGTGCAGAGCCGCGACTACGATGCCCACGAGCCCGCTCCGCCTCAGACAGACATGGCATCAGACCAGCTGAGTATCAAAGCGGTCTGTTTGATCTCATTAGAACCAAAATCTCTTCTGGTGTGGTTACTAATATACCTCTCCCTGCTTTATGCTGTCATACCGAAAACCCCAGAGTGAAAACTTATCCACACTAGTTTTCCTAACTAAACTGCCCCCCTTACCCAGGCTGTTTCTCGGAAGCCTCTCAGGTGAATTTTTACAGTATGTCTAGCGAGATGGCTATGTCCCTGCCACCCTTTCCTCACCCACCTGGGGACACCCAGAAAGGTTTAAAAAAAGGACCAAGTGAGACAATCACAGCAGAACTTTCCTCTGACTCTCAGGGGGTCTAAATATCCAGAAACTGCCGAGTTCAAGGGTCCAAATGTCCCGGGAGCTGTGCTCACGAGAGACCGTCGCAGCTCACGCTGGCCTCCCGGGGCTCATGTGCGCGGCCCGTGACACGGTCCTCCCATAGCTCTGCCTTCAGCCTCACTCCCAATTCCTTTGAAAAATAAACCCCATCCCACAGTAGCCCTGCCGGGAAACCAGACTGGAGGCGTTAAGTGCTTGTGTAAAGAATCTGGGGGGGCTCCACCATAGACCGATACTGGCTGACGTGTACAGGAGAGAGCAGGATATAAAGTCCTGGCTCCTGTTTTTATTTCATGGCTTAGGGAAATGATATGGCATCTAAGGGTGAGAAACGCAAACTGGCTGGGTGGCCTCCAGGGAGGTGACACATTCCGGGGCCAGACCAGCCACGCCCCAGCTGCACCTGCCTTTGTTATTTGTTTCACTCTAAGAAATAGGAGGTGTTGCACTGATGAAATGAACAGGACTTAGAAACATTTCCTGCCTCCTGGATTTTGCTCCGATCACTGACATGTCCCTGTGAGGTGCTTGTGGCCATCATCATGCCATAAGTGTCACGGGTTTGAGCTCCAGTGAGCAGAGAGGCCCAGGCTCTGATTCTGTCAGCTGAAAGAGGCTCTCTAAGCACAGCGGCAACAAAGAGGGGCAGCCAAGCGAGTCCCGAGCATCATCATCAAACCCTGAACCAAAAGAACAACAAGAGAGGACCTTCTGCAACCCTGTCTGTCCCCGGCTGTTATACAGCTGCCCGGGGCTGGAGGCTGATGGCACAGTGACGTGACTGACAAGACCGTGAACATCATAGCCAAGCGATGGGCAGTGGAGGTCACAAGCCAGACACATGCAGTGTACTTCTCACAGGTACCTCTTGGAGAGTGCCCTCCTTTCCAGAAGGAAAGAAGTAAACCCATCATGCACTAGGCTGAGACTCGTCGAGCAACCGCACTAAGCGCGCTAGAGCTTGGCTGGGTTAACAGACTTGTCACCAGGGAAGGAAAGGAAAAGTCATAGAGGTCACACAGAAACTTTTAAACTTTAAAAGGTCGTGCCGAGAACTTTCCAATGACCCATTTTCCAGTGTGTGTCTTGGCATTTGCAAGGGGTGGGAAGTCAGGAAATAACAATTATAAATCAGTGTCTTCTAGTAGCTCAAGAACCTGCTTACCTGTGCATCAATTATTTTTTGCTTTGCATCAATGACTGCTTGCATCTCAGCATGGTCCTTCTTCAATTCCTCTTCCACAGCCATTAGCCTAGAATGGGGCAGGAAGGAGAGAGATCAATGTCTTCAAGGAGAGGGCTGGCCAGGGGAGAGGACGAGAAACCCACACTCACGACAGCTCAGAGCTGCCACGTCTCCCTCACCCCCGCTGCACCGTCTCTCCCACCTTGGGAGAAGACATCCAAAGTCGACTTCTCTCCTGTGATTGCATCCCACACATTTTCATCTCCTCCGGGACACTGTCCCCACGGTCATTCTCTCTCCCTCTTCTATCAAATCCCTCCCTCGGCACAACCTACTTCATCTTCAAACATCGAACCAACTAACAAAACCCAAACCCTCTCCTGACCTTGTTACCTCATAACAACTGACCTGTGTCTTCCCCTGAGCAGCTGTTTCCTCAGAGCATGCTCGATGCTTAGTAGGTCTACTTTCTTTCTCAACTACCACTCACATCTTAACGGCCTGATGTGTATTTAACTCCATGAGATGGCTCTCAGTAAGACTGCTAAATACCTCTGTGCTGCTAAAAACAACTTCTCCTGTCTTTAATGTACCCGACCTGCCTACAGCATTTAACAATACTGGAGCACAGCGCTCATGAGCATGGCCTCTGGGCCGGGACGACCTGGCTTCAAACCCCAGCTGCACCACTAAGTAGCCTTGGGCAAGAGACTTCACGAATTTGTTGCCCGTTTCTTTATTTGTAAAATGAGAATAATAATAATGCCTACCCTCAGAGGTTGGTATCGAACAAATTACTATTAACAGATTAAACAAATTTAATTTGTGAAGTGCTTCGAAAAGGGCCTGGCCCATGGTAAGTGCTACGTGAGTGTCTGGTAAAACTGCCCTCCCCTTCGTCTCCCCTTGGCATCCTTGGCCCTCCCCCTTGGTTCTCTGGCCCCAAAGACAGCCAGTGGAACTCCTTTCCACCTCTCTGGACTTGCTGTGAAAAACTAAGGTAATCTTGGACATTGAATACTTAAGATTTTTAAAATTCAATTTTCCTCTAAGACTTCTCAAGTGAGACACTGAGATTTTATTCTTTCTAATTATTACAATTAAAAGAAAGTACGCTTACCTCTTTCTTCAAAGGAAGTGCACCAAGGGCTCACATTTAGAAGGTTGTAAGAGAGAGAGCCAGTTACACGGCGTACACGGAGAGCTGAAAGCGGCTGCTGCTGCCCCGGCTCTGGGCCCCTGCCCAGCCCACGTCCTCCACGCGGCGGGCCCCTCACCTGCTGATGATGCTCTTCATCTGGCTGTCCTTCTCCTCCTGCTGCCGGCGCAGCCGCTCCTCGCTGTCCTCCAGCCGGGCCTTGTACTCCAGCAGCAGCTTCTGCATCTGCTGCTCCTGCACCAGCAGCCGGCGCTCATACTCCTCCAGCCGCCGGCTCGACACTCGCAGGCGCTCCTTCAGTTTAGTAATTTCCTGTTCGTACTACAGCGGAGGCGAAGAGGCGCCAAAGACAGGGAGAGAAAAGCTGGAGTTACCCTGGTTTTAGACATTAGCGGTTTATTTTTTATGAAAGAATCCCTAGGCATTGCAGCTGGATGCTGGAGGAGCTGCCATTCCAGGTGCTACCAATGTTCTTTCTTTAAAATGATCAATGGGCATAAACGGTAATTCTAAAATTACATTTTGAATCTTACCTTGGCATTCTAAATCTATGTATTTATGTATCATTCTCTACATTAAACTACCAGTTGCTGTAAGCCACATCTAATCTGTGATGGTATCAGATGGGAGCAGGAAAAAAAAAAGATCAAGCACTTAGAAGTCTGACAACTCACTGAAAATAAGCCAAAAGCCAGCTGTCTACGAGAGAAAAGATTCCTGCATCATCACAGGTACTGCAGGATCAGACACGGCTTAACTCATCAGACTGCCCTTCCCTCACTCCACCACAGCCAGCCCTTCAGAGAACGAGCATCATTCCTACTATGTTGAGCTGCTAAACCAATACAGAGAATTTTGTGGCAAAATAGGTGACTGCTTTCTCCCCAACTATAAAAGTGTAAAACAGTCAGGTCATGAGCTCTAAGCAGAAGGCCTACGTGTTCTCTGGGCTGATTACTACTACCTCTTGGCCTGTCTTCATGAAGTGGTTCATTTCTGTCCAATTTGGTACTGCTTGTTGGAATACACAGGTCCGCTTCTCACTAAAGCTTTATTTAATTCAACTGGTTACACGGCCCTTTCTTGCACTGACATTGCTATGGTTGGGTTTGAGTAACTGGAGTGTCAAGTTTCTAGGTGAGGTGAGAAGCATTATGCTTTCCTGTAGACGATCTAATTAAATTCATTAGTAATTCATAGTAAATCTGTATGGTGCTCTGTAAAATGCTATGTATTTTCACATAATGTCCCCATTAATTGACAATCAGACAATTAGCTTCTGCTTACCCAACATCATGGTCCTAAACTATGTCTATTAACCTAGAAGGTCAAAGATGGCAATTCTGATGACAGTTTGAAGAGGTAGAATGCATCAATAAGCATCGTTTAGGAGCACGATGACAAGTGAGCAGAAGCTAGTTGTCTGGCTGGTAATTAAATGAGATAATGCCATACAACATGTCGACGCTCTTATTTGATAATCTTTTTTCTCCTTGTCAGCTTTTCTTAACAAAACAAAACTGAAGCAATAGTTAGTTAATATTTTTTTTTGGTTTCTTCTTTTAGTTAATGTTTCTTAAAAGATCATCTATAGATTTAGTAGTTCTTTATCCAGAAAAGGCAAAAAGAAAAAAAAAAAGACAAAATTATTACAAAGATACAGAAAGGAAGTCTAATTCAAGGGTAATTTGGACCTTGGTTAGTTTATAAGAAACACTAAGTATTCACCTAAAACAACTAGAAATGAAGAGCAGAATATTCTCCCAATTAAGGCAACTGATATAAAAAAAATTAGAGCTAATGTCCCCTACCTCAGCTTGATGGACACTTCTGCGTATTTTCACACACACTGAATTATACGCAGAGGTGTATGTGATGGAGTTGAGTTGGGGACTGGGGGAGACCGTCTTCTTGGCTAAACAACCCTTTTGGGAGCCAATCACTATGTGTGTGGGGACAGTAAATTGACAAAGACAGACCAGGTTCTACCTTCTCAGCATGCTTGGCTTCATCCTGATTTTGCTCAGCTTCTTCCACATCCTCTTCATACTGCCCATTGTTCAGAACCCAGGCTGCTGTCCTCTCCACTGGGGACATCGTGGCAGAGTCCACAGGTGACTGAACCTGCATGAGAAATACTCATTAGCATCTCCCAAAAGAGCTCATCCACTAGTTATTTTTCACAAAGAGTGCTATTCTTGGAAGACCTAACTGTGACCCCTGTTTTCTGATAAATGCTCTCAGTACTAAATAATATTTTCTTACTCTCAGGGCTGGTGGGGAGGGAAGAGAATAACCATCTGTAAAAGAATAAAATACTCTGAAATACTGTGACTAGAAATCACATCAAAAACCTGCCTTTTTTCCCCCCCAGAGACGGAAAGCCAAGGCCTTAAAATTGTTAATTAGTCCAGCGGTTTCATTAGGTCATCACCTAATGAAATTACGATGGTGACAGAATGACAGAACAAAGGCACAACTTGATGGATGGTTGCTCAGGTGAGGAAACATCTGTTTAACCCAAGGACAATCAGGAACCCAAGAACTGAGTAATGCTGAATAACTCACAAGGTACCCATTTATGTTTTCAGAATGCCGAATTCTTAATTTTCACATCAGCTATTTAGGGGAAGAGGAAAAACAAAAAGTGATATTGGTCCTCTTGACAGAGCACTGACTTCTTGATGTTAAGTTAAGCTCACTCAGAAATCCGTATTGTACCAGAAAGTTTCTTGATGAACACAGGGTCAAAACAATGGATGCCGCCTCAGTCTAAGGGACACTTCTCTCCAGTTAGGACAGCTAGATAAACTGGCCTTTTCCAATACAGATACACAGAGTGATGAGAATTCTGGCCTTGAGTAGCAACTCTGCCACTTACATTGTCACTTAACCTCTTAAATACTCTTTTCCAAATCTACTGACCAGGGATGTGACCACCAGCACTATCACCACCGATCCTGACCATCTCACAGGGAGTCCTTAAGGACTGAGTAAGGTAGTGACTGCGGAAGTTCTTTGGAAACTACAGAGTACTATAGAGCTTAGATGTTATTACTATAACTTATGCTTAAAAAACTGGCACTGGATATTAGAGTTTATATTAGACTACTGAACATTAGTGCTTTCTCCATAAACAATGCTGGAAATATACAACAAATTTGTTTTCACTGGCCTTCCCGAGAGACAGACAGAACAAAGCGCTGTAGGTGAGTTAGCCTTCTTATAATTAAAATGAATTTCTATTTTGAGGACCAATACTCTATAATCCCATAAGTGGAAGGGAATTTTCTCTCACATGCAGAGCTACATACCTTAAGAGTCTTTATGCCATTCTGGAATAGAACCCACTTAAACTCTAAATATACAGATATTTTAAAATATAGGTATTTAAATGAGGGGTTTAGGTTTTCATTTGATATATGTACACCTGAGAGGCAAAATATTGTAGTTCTGAGTCTTAGAACATTAATAGAAAGTCAATATTTAAAGGAGACAAACTTTTAAAAATTTTAGAATCTTACCAGTTTACCACACAGGGCACAGGAAAGCCATTTTCCTGTGAAACCAGGATTTTCTATTCAACTGATGCTTGAGATCAAGTAGCTGCTAAAACAAACAACTTTACTATTTGGGATTTGTAACTCCAAGGAAGCTAATTCAATAGCTTTCTGCTTTATAGTTAAGATATTGCTTGAGTAAACTTTCCTTCCCTATGATTGGCTATGAGTAACTATTTATTGAGTGTCAATCCCTAAAAATATACTAAGGAGAGATCTTTGCCCCTAAAAACATATTTAGAACAACAACTCCGTACGTAACCTGGCTGTAACTGTTAAGTGAGAAGAGTTGGTTCTCTTCTTACTTAAAACAAGAGTTGGTTCATTTCACTGGTGATGGTGGTAGCTACCTTATCTTCAGAAGGACTAACAATGTTCAATGAATTATGAGAGAGTGTACAATGGGAACTGGGCATTCGAGTCTATTCCTATTTTATTGGTTGAATCTGTTTTTCAACCATTTCTTAATATATCCTAGCACTTTGCATGGCATATGGTAGGTGGTCAATATGTGCTGAAAAAAATTAAATTTATGTAACTATTCCTTGTATTCATGATAAAAACCTTTACATAATTACAAAGAGATGGAAAAGTAATTTTGAAGAAATCAGAAATAGTTATTGTGTTAGACTGGAAGAATACAGAGGTGATTTTTATTTTAAAATTTTCTTTCAAAATTATTTTTTATTATAATATGCTCTTCGTATGAAAGAACTACATACTACCTTTTACAGTTATTCTATTGGTCTTATGCGTGCTGGTCTTATTTCCCGGTGAGATTGTCAACCCTTGAAGTATGGCACCATATCATAGTTTTTTTCTAAATGGTAGTGACTATGTAATTGCATAATAGATGCCCAATAAAATATTCATTTATTAATACTTTGGATTCTCTTCAGAATTCAGTACCCAAGTATAGTTTACTACTAAGAGAAGGATACCCTGTGTTTTCCCTCTAATCCTTTGGAAGTACTTCAAAGGCTTTCCTCAGTGATCATTCAATCTCCTGTAAAAGCTGCATAGATAGCAAAGTTTATTCTCTCTAGTTTATAGTCAAAGAAATTGAGAAAAGAGGTTGGTAAGGGGTTCAGATCCCATCTTGCTTAGCTATAGCCTTAGGATGAGCATTTTATCCACCCACTTTCAACAGTGGATCATTAAAGAAAATGAAGGACGAAAAGACAAAATGAAAAGGAGAGGGATTCCTATTAGGAATATCTCCCTTTTGAGATAAAGCTTGTATAGGGTTTCTCTGGGAAAAATAAAGATTTAGGGCAAAAGGGCCTCAGACGGCAGGCCCACTGATCCTAGTCAGTCAGCCTGGCTGTGCTGAGAAAGATTGAGAACAGGTCGGTTCCCTGCTCCCTGCTGGTACTTACTAGATATAAACAAGACTTGTTGCTTTCAGCTTCTCCATAGCCTGAAATCGCCAGGTTCCCATAAATGAATAACACTTCTGCTACCAACACCAAAGAAAGGGCTGTCTAAATTAGAGAGTAAACTCTGAGAATCCTTGAAGAGGTTGCTTAGGAGAGGGTTCAACAAACCCAAATGTGAAAACCACAGCATCATTCTGACAGGCTTGTCAAACACCTATTTTAAAAGCCTCTTGAAATTTGAATTTCTAAAGTTAGGTAACATGCTATATCTATACAAAGTCAATTATATATACAGAGTACAAGATACACAAAGAAACAAAATGGAAAGGAAGATGATTAAAAAGAAATCCAAACAAAGGCTGAAAAGGGGCAAAAAATTTAAAGACAGTTTTCTAAAAAAAAAATTCCTTCCCTATAGATTGTTCCACCAGGATTTTATTTCCTTCCCACTCAGAAGATGGAGAAGACTGAAGCTAGTTACACTGCCGACAATGGCCGCTCCTTTGTGCTAAGATACAAGTGGAATTTGCATGGGACAAAGCCACCAATAATTACAGATGCCTACAGAACAATCCCCGCAAAGAAATCCTCCAGTGCTGGGGAGAGAAGAATTCCCCAGCACAAATTTGCAATTAAAATATGTAAAGGAATTTATGTAAAAAATGTGCTGATTACATAGAACATCAGAAGTTGCAAGGGAGTGAGATGAGAAAAGCGTGCAAGAAACAGAAAGAGAAGGAACTAAAAAAACAACGTAAGTTCAAAAGAATAAACCATCTGCATAGAAAAAGCCAGTGTAGAAAACAACAGAAATTTGAGGAATCAAAATACAGTGATTTATGGTTTAACTGATATGACAGTGGCAGTACCAGCAAAGGCATAAACAAAGGTGAAAGTTTAAAACTGTGCTGAGACATCTCACTGTGACCAGGCCCCACTTCACGCTGATAAAATATAGACATTCTCCCACACAATAATGCATGTGGCACAAAAATTTTAAACCGGTTATATGGAGACCCTATGTTCTTCCTACCCCCATGCATCCAGATAGCTTTTTTCCACCCACAGAAACACGTACTGAGTGCTTATGTGATAGGTACTCTATCTTCCTATAGCGCAAGTATCATAAATGACAGTTGGTTTCAGATGCCCACACAAAAGGCTATTCAATTTATAATGGTTAGAAATAATCAGTCTGAGTTGTAGACGCTGGGAACTGAGGACTACATGATGCAGGAGGACAAGGTAAGCATTCTTCTTTCTGTCCAGGGCTGGGTCTAACGCAACTTTTGAAAAGTAGGCAGAGGGCCCTTTCCCAGTCCTGCCCCTCTGCCAATCTGATTGTCTTCTCTACTCCTTATCTCATCCTCAGGGCCCTTGTGCTGCACTGAGCCCCCACGTGGATACTTGCTTCACATAGTATTCCATCTCTAAAATTACTTATCTTTCTTTTCTCCTCTCCGTAAACACTTTAATTCTCTGAAGGGAGTTGCTCTCAACCAGAAGCTAGCATAAAAGCAATGTGTGTACACTAATTCACGGTAAGATGTGAATGACGGATAGTCTCTTAACTTACAAATCAAATGTACAAATATATATATATAAAAGACACATACAAAAAAGCATTTTCATCTAAAGAAAAGGAAAAAATTATTTAATTGCTATATATACTAACATAATATAATCTTTTTTCCTTTTCTTTAAATGAAAATACTTATTAAATCAAATGAATTGGGGAAACTGGGAAATATAAACAGAATAAAAAGGAAAAATTTAAGACTTATTTCTTAGGAAAGAATGACTAGCTAAGAGGTTTTGCCCAGGAAATCAGATACCAGTATCAGCTTAAGTTTTTCACCCATTCCTCTACTTCTGTATTCAAGGATTCTGTAAATGTTCTTATTTTTTTTTTAAACAGTAATTATCAAAGTGGGGGCAAGGGCTCTGATCACAGCAGAGGGGAGGGAGAAGCAGCCAAATCAGGAAATGCCTACCTATAAAAATACAAATATATGAAGGAGATACACTGGTGTCTCATTGCAGCCTCCTCTGACCAGCGATCTTTGCTGACAAAAGGATTTGTCATAGTACTCTTTTAACCACAAAGCTCCCTAATACATATAAAGCATGATTAGGTTTCAAAAAAAATCAACAAATCTTTTTTAGGAGAAAAATCTTTTTTAGCTGAAAGTAAGAAACGTATATATGCATTCATAAGGTTATTAGTTTATTTCGAGAGCAAAGTATGCACTGGTGCCTCAAAATGTAACATGTAAGGAAGAAATGATTAAATTCTTGGGAAACTTTTCTATTTGTGAAGAAAAAAGTTTGATAATCTTCTATTGAGATGAGGTACGACACTGGCTGGGCTTGTCCATATAAATAGAAATGTAAGAGATTTATAAATGCTTAGAGGGTCCTTGTCAATCACCCGTGTTTCTATCTTTCTACCTCTCTCCTTTACTTTGCCTCTGTAGGGGTTCAGTTGTTTATTTTTCCAGCCATTTCCAGGAAAAGGCATATGGGATTTGCCATTTCCAGAGGGAGTTGGGGGATGGAGTAGAGTGCAGTTATATTAAACTCTTAGCTCAGAATGCAAAACTTTATTCTGAAAACTTAAGGAAAAAAAATTAAAGATTAATGTCCAGATTCCCAGAATATATCCTAGTTGATTTGGCCTGTCGATTTCATAGTTGAAGTGTCCAACTATTCACTCAACATCACAGATCTGCTCTCAGTGCAAACTGAGGTGGCAGCTCTGTTGCTGGAAGAGACGAAAGCCACCCCCCACCGCCCCTCGTGGCTGTTACAGTCTCCTGGGGGTAGTGAGTCAAGCGTATTCTGCTGCCTCCCCAAGCCAGAAACCTCCCCAAACTTTTCATTTCCTCTTTCCAGGAAAAGGTTGCAGAAAATATTTCAAAGCGGAATCCCCAAAAGCAACTGGACTTCCCAACGACTCATCTACGCAAAGAACCGAGGAAAGGGCCGGACCCTCCCGCGCCCAGCCCTACCTGCTGCGTCTGCTGCCTCTGGATCGCCCTCACTTTGGGAACAGGGCTCTCCCTGGAGGAAGAGGACTGCTGCCGGGACCGGCTCCCGTGCTGCACAGGCTCAACCAGCAGGGCTGCAGACGCCGCCGACATGCTCCCCGTGCTCCGTAAGGAAGCGCTGTGCGGCAGGGACGGCGGGGCTTTGGCTCGGGCGCCCAGCCCAGCCTGGTCCATTTTCCGGACCTGGGCCTGCCCGGTGCTGCTCTGCCGAGGCAGAGCAAGAGGTACGTGCCTGTCCGGCACGGTGTGCGGCCGGGAGAGGCCCTCACTCTGGGCGCTGCGCCTGCTGAAATCTTCCATGCTGCTGTTGCTGGGCCCGCTGAGCCTGAGGTCTTCACTGTTGCTTTGGCTTCTGGAACTGGCAGTGCTTAGGTTCTCCAGACTGGAGTCCACAGAGGCCTTTGGCACGGCTGGGATTGGGTTGCTGAGGTGATAGACAGGGTTCTGGAATGACAAGGGCTGGAGGCTGCCTGGCTGGTTCAAGGCCGGGTGCAGGGGCCTTCGCACTTGGGGTGCACTCTGGGGGGTGCTCTGGGCTTCCCGCAGCTGTTTGATGCTGGCCACCTGGGTTATGGACAGCTGGCTTCCGGTCAAGCGCACAGGCACATCAAGCATGACGGACGCGTGCTCCACCTGAGCGGCGTGCGTGTCCTGGAGGTCCATGAGGGAGATGCTCCGGCCGTTAGGGAGGCTACTTTCCTTTTCATCCTTTTCCGAGTAAGTCATGCTCTGTGAGGAGGCCTGCTGAACCAGCAGTAACGTTCTCCCTCTGAAATAGCTGTCTGTGTTGTCCTGGCTTGGAGATTTCAGTTTATGTAAATCACTGTGGAAGAAGAAAGGACCTTAATTACTCTTGAGGCAAATTTAACAAAGTTAAGACTCCTCATCTCAGGCATATGAACTCTTCTGAGGGCTCACAGGCCCCATGTGGATGCCTACATCGGTTCCTACACCGAGATGACATCATCACAATTCTTAGAATAAGATCCAACATTTTTAGTTTTCTCCAAAGGTAGAGAATAACACTGTGTCTATCGCTCCACCCTTGACTTTGATTTTTATGAGAATTCCCATCACTTCCTAGTTAGGTTTTAAACCTCCCAAGGTATTCCAATTCGTAGTTAACTGGTTCTGCCTAAACCTTCAGAGGAGAAGCTCTGAGCGCACCACCAAAGGGTCCCTACTAAAGGCACGTCTTGCCAATATGAAAACAAAGTCTAAGCATTGACATTGTATCCTGTCCAGCTGACACAGACAGCTCTGAAATGATTTCAGCTGAGGTTCTCCAGGTTCTTGAATGCTACCATACATGCAAACATCAACTTCACAGAGCCCTTAGCCCTCTATTAAGCAAGACAGTTTTTAAAAGAAAGTTTGTCGAATATATCATAACTCTACAATGTCATTCTAGACAATAAGTGTCCTAGATCTTGTGTTTTTATTACGACAAACAATTGGATTTATCTCAAGTCAGATGATTCTTTCCAACTGCTCGTGACTTTAAAGTTGAAAATTCAACAAGTGAGTTAAATAGATTTTCCCCAAATCTCTATAAACATTATCTCTCTCTGAGATAACGAGTTCAAATTCTCTCTAAAATTCATACCTGTCAGTAGGGTCTTCAAATATTTTCTGCAGCCCAGAGGAGAGGCTCCCACTGACATTTGGACTGGAGTTATGCTCGGTGAAGCGTCTCAGCTGCTGTTGTATTGGTGTGGGGTTAGTCAGAGATTTGGTAATGTCAGCGAGAACACGAGGGAGAGGTCCCAATTTTGCCACGGTCGCCTGTAGGAAGGAATTTTCACCCTAATTGGATAATAAGCATTGCGATATCCACCACAGATTGTTTTTGGGACAACGATGCCCATTGATGGAGAGGTGTAGGTTGGAGGGAAGGGTAGGTGTTTGCGTATGGGAGTGGCAGGTTCATAATGCATTGTTATGGAGCAGCAGAACCATGGCGTCGAGATGAATGGAGGAGGCGAAACAAGATGCAGCAGACATTGAGGAAAGAAAGGAAATAGAAATTAGGATTATGCAAATAAAAATTAAAAAGACATGCTTACACAACCAAACTATTGCCATTCCAACTAAAATAGGCATGCAAAGCAAACTAAATCTTTGGGAGGCTGGTAGATCAAGGTGGGGAGACGGGAGGGGAAGAACCAAACACCTTTTAACCAAAAAGGACTTTAAGACCAGAGGATTGGCTGGTGTGATGAAACTTCCAAAGAAAAGGGATTACGTGAGGAAAGAAATGCATGCCAACATACAAGAAGGTGTTGCATTCAGGGATCCAGAGCACTGCAGGGCACACAGTTGATATTACAATCCACTAGCCCATTTAATCTTGGGAACGCCGACCTAGTGCCAACTGAGTTTGCATTAGCAAGACAATTTTTTGTTTTAAAAAGCAGCAAAATCAGGTAAACTCTTTGAGCTATGTCTAGATGTACTCCTGGTTCCCAGGACCAAACAGAGATTAAAAAGGAGAAAATGTGCTTACACAGCAAAGCCTGTTAAAAAGACCCTGACCCTGAATAAACCAGGTTGATTTCACAAGATAACTGTATCTGTATCCCACTGATGCAGTTATTCAATGAAGAGTAACTTTTTATGACTTGCTTTATCCATCTCAATCATCTTTTTCTTTAGGGAATTCTCATTCTCATGGGGTCTTATGGGAACCCTCAACCATTAGGCAATTTTACATGGCTGCCCCATTGTTTTCTCAACAACCAGTAGACTCTTCTACCCTACTTAAATGAGTACAAACGCCATCAGGAGAATGTCTTTACTTGCTCGACTTTCTTGAGCCATGATTCACATTCAAGAAATTTACCTTCAGCATAGCTGCCAACTGAAAATCTAGCTAGCATTTCTACAAGTGAAGAAGGGGTCACTGAGAATAAGAAACAGTTTCTTACTTTACAAATGTTTTAAGCAGCAGTGGGCATACTACCATTTACATGTCCTCAGGAAACTGGTCTTTGTTAATAGGTTTACTCCCCACTCCACCCCCCATTTTGTTGGTGCAATATTTTTAAAGATAATAGGAAAATGGAGGAAAGCAAACAATCAAATTCTTATCACAGAAAAATAACTTTGCTTTGTGAAGTTATTCTAACATACCACCACAGATATTTATAATGTACCTGCAGCAAACAAAAACATTAATAAATAATTATTGGGATAAACCTAGCCAAAGTCTGTTAGACAGTTTTCCATAACAAATTCTATCCCTCTTTGCAAAATTCCAGAAGGAAGAAAATGATTGGCATGGTATACATTTAGTTACTAATACGACATACAATAAAATCCTTAGGTTGTAGTCAGAAAATAAATGATTAAAAATGATCATTGTTTTCTATATTCTTAATTCACATCTGCAAAGAAAAAGAGAACGTCAGGATTTTCAGATCCCATGTAAGTCTTTAGTACTAATAGTTATATAAAACCCTCTGACTTGCATGATAAAAACAAATCTCATGGGTAAGTTACTTAAACACAATCGTCTCAGTATTTTTCCAAGTCCACACTTTCATTAGAAGTTACTATATGAGGTTCATGTCATTCTACAATACATGAATAAGGCTGAAAACACCAGTATTTGATATTAGTTTCTAGGCAAATACACACACATACGTGTATCTGTCTACAGAAATGTATACCCCATTAATTTATGTAACTACTTCAAACTATGCTAATAATTTCATGGCTTTCTAGAATTTCCTGGTTTGTAGGGCACATATTTTACTCAGAAATAATAACTACTTCCTCCCAGACTTCTAGGGCAAAAGGCTGCTTTCAACTAGCACAAAGCATGAGTGTGATTGCTCCATAGACACTCTCCAGAATTCAGGCCCTTTAGGATTCTCTGCCTCCCATCTCCCATTGCCCTTCCAGCCTACTTTACCTTATCAAGTTGGGAAACCACTTCCCATAGTAAGGAATGCAAAACTGAAAGCTCTCGGCCCAGATCAATGTAGCCATCAAAGCCTGGGGTGTTTGAGATGGTGTCAGGATTAGAGATCTCCAGAAGAAAGCGCTTCATTCCACCCCACTCGTGTTCTAGAAAGTCATTCATGAAGGCCATGTATTCCTCTTTGTTACCAAATCTAAAGTAGAGGGAATGAAAATGAGAAAGAGCATATTCAGGAAAAGATGTGATCACTTTGAATTGAATTCACACTTTTTTGTGGGGGAGGGGATAGGTGACTAATTTGTTTATATCTGTGAGTGATAAATACTAAAATATACTTTCTTAATATTATGTTAATACTCAAAAACTTTGAATAGCTTTCTGTTCTCTCCAGGGGAAAGACAAAAGTCTTTTTTTCTGGTATTTAAAGTCAGTATAAACATTCGTCATCAGTATAAATCTTCAATATCACCAGCTTCTTCAAAGTCTCCCAAATATGTTACCTTCTTTTTCCTCTCCAAGACCTCGCTTGTGCTAGAGAAGAACGCCCTCTCCTCTGTGCCTGTCTAGGTTCTAGCTGCCTTCCGGGCCCAGCTCAAGTCCATAAAACATGTTCCCAAATAAACTAGAAACAACTTGGACAAGAATTAGCTCAAATATGGGTCAACATGCATATTTCAGGGGCACACAAAGTTAAAACAGTGCACTTCTAAAAAGCCACTGTTATATGCTAGAAAACAATGTCTCGTTAAAGTTCAAATTTTTTCCTTCAATACATTGCTACTAGAAACTTATCCTTAAGCT
Organism: Camelus ferus; assembly: GCF_009834535.1. NCBI lineage: Eukaryota > Metazoa > Chordata > Mammalia > Artiodactyla > Camelidae > Camelus > Camelus ferus. Next base: position 5,530,377 of record NC_045716.1, read on the forward strand.
TCAATATTGAGTAAATCTGGGATTGATTCTGCCAGTGTGAATTCCTTCTCAGTGATTTCTTAAAATTATTTTCTATAAATTATAAAAATTAAACAAATTTAAGAAAAAGTTGAAAACAATTCAAAGAAGAAAAAAGGGTGTGTACCCATTCCATCACCCAAATATATCTGCTGTTTCCATTTCAGTGCATTTCTTCCCCAACTGCTTTCACCTAACTTTGTTTTGAAAAATTTAAAGCTACAGAAAAATGGAAAGAATACAATGTACACCCAACCATTCACCTACATTAACCCATTGTTCACATGTTACCAAGTTTGTTTTCACTCTCTCTACATATACATGTACTTTTTTTTGATTGAACTGTTTTAAACCGAATTGTAGACATAAGCTTTAGGTACATTAGTACCTACTTCTCCAGAATAAGTAATAATGGTTATGTAAATCAATGCCATCATCACGCTAAAACTTTTAAAAGACATTATTAATAAATTATCTGATATATAATCGTATTTAAGTTTCACCAATTGTCCCCAAAATGATTTTTATAATTTTTTTTCCCAGTTCAAATCCAATTAAGATTCAAGTACTGGATTTAGTTTCATTTAATCTAGTATAGTCCCTCCTCCATCTTTCCATTTTTCACGACATTGACTTTTTCGAAGGGGCCAAGCCAACTGTCCTAGACAATGTAACCACAGAATTCTGTCTGACTGGCCTTCCCAACTTTCTTGTACTTAGGTTTTTGTGTTTTCATACTGCTGGGATAAAAGCATATGCACCACTTTGGTATCCTTTTCTGGGGTGGCGGGGGGAGCTAAAGTTTTTAGTAGCACTTTTCATTTAATATATCTTTATCATTTTCCATATTATTGGTACTTTGTTAACATAACTTGCAGCAGCTGCTGACAGTCCATTAAATGAAGAGGTTATTTAACCATTCCTCTATTAAGTGAAAATTCAAAGTGAGTCCAATTTTTTTTTGCTATTTTTAGTAACATCACAATGACAATCACATGACATAAATGATGTGGCCCCCACCACCTGAATTTTAGGTCTCATGTACTTTTTTAAACAATGTTTTTTAAAAAGTGGTGATGGTAGCTACACCTACTTGGCAAAGTTGGCCAGGTTCTGGATGACCTTGGCAATGAGCGTTAGAGTCCGAGACGTGCGGTCGTCAGGGTATTCCTGCATGAGGTTGAAGAGACTGGGCGACATGATGGCCGGGCACAGAAAGCGGAGGAACAGCGAGGCGCTGATGAGCCGCTCGCTGATGTCCTGCTTGCCACGGTTCAGGCACTGCTGCTTCCATGACGCAAACACTTCTTTCAACTCACGAGGGAAAACACTGGGGAAGGAAAAAAAGACCAAAACCTCTCAGTAGAAAAGAACCACAACCCAAGAAAGCACAGGTGATCCCACTCTGGCCCAAGAGAGCCAGGCTGGGAGGAGGGCCTAACAGAGCTCTGCCTGACTCATGGCTGAGAGGTGGTGGAAACTTCCGATGGAGACTGGAAATCCAAAGCTGCAAAACTCGGGATCAGTGTAAATTTAGTTTTGCAAAGTGGGAAAACGGCACAAGGCTCCTGACTAAACTGTGTAGTTTACCAGAGTGTATCATAGTCTCTCTAAAGAATGTTCATCAAAAATCTTCCAAAAGTTCACCGATTGCTGGGGTTGGCGTAATGATCAAAAACCGTCAACACACTTGTTGGACACTAGCAAACATGTTAAAAAGTCCTTAAAATTCTTCTGGTATTAGAGAAGAGAATGTGGTGCTAATATTCTGGGGAAATGTTACATTTATGTAGATAGTTCAGAGACACTTCTGCTTACAATGGAGGTTTAGATTTTAGAAAAACTGTATGAGGGAAACTTTCAATTTTTCCCCTAAGCCCTTCCTTTAGTTAGGAAATAACAGTGTGATCACTTTTACTTGGAGGCGTTTAAGTTCCATACGCAGGGGATGAAGCACTGACACCAGCTCACCAGTAAGAATTGATGATCTTGCAGAAAGCCAGCTCACAGCACATCTTCAGGTTGCTCTGATGGTCTGTCAGCTCACTGGATGAACATTTGCTGGGATCCACTTCACAGTTCTCATCTGACTCATACAAAGCTTTGATGAACTCTCCTATTTGGAGAGAGAAGATGATGAATAGTGCAGCTATAAATAGTGTTTTCCTGAATAGAATAAAAGAATTTAGGATTTTTGTACTAAAACTGTATAGTGGGGAATTCTTTCTGATGCCTGACATGGAGGGCACAAAAGATTCTTCACGGAGGGTTCCTGCTCTGGAAGCCAAGAGTTATTTACCACCTCCCAGAGAGCATGTTTATTTTCCTTATCCCGAAAGTGGGAAAACAGTCCTCACTAACATCACCATCATCGTGGTATTTATAAAAATCATAATGATACTACTTTAAACAATGCTACAACGTTAAATCTTTTATCTGAAACCACCAATATATTTAATTAGTAGGATTCATCATTTATTATAAGGCCTCTCTACCAGGATGAATAATGCTTTTACTATTTTAGAAGAATAAATAACCAAGTGAGGGTCTCCAGGCCTACCTCTTGAAATGGGGTAGTCATTCAACATAGCACACAGGAGAATATCCCTTTATATAAGCTGTGTATGTTCTTCCAAATACATTTAGCTTAGAAGCCCCGTTCATAGATCCTATCCTCTGTAGAGATAGGCCTGATATTTCCTGGAAGAACAAATCCTTACCTCATCTGTTTTTTTCTTTTTACCTGATTATGGTAGATTTTAAACCTTTCAAAACTGAGAAAATTCTTTTCACTTTTGAAACTATAACCTATGTCCAATAGTGTGGAAAGTACCACACTGAAAGGCGAAGTCTTATAGACCTGCACCTAGAAGCTCTTTAGCCGACCACCAATTACTGAGACAGATTCCATGCTCCCTTCATGTCTGCTCGCTTTCTTGCCTTTGAAAAAGAGACCAGGGCCAAAGAGGGTGAGCACTCAATATGCTGTTTAAATATGAGTTTATGCCTGGAATGTCCTGTGGTGTGTCTTCTGTGTAAATCATTAACTCATTACTATCTAGCATCCAAATTTCATGTGTAGAAATAAGCCAGTAGGTATGGACATATTATTGCTAAAAGGAAATTTGCCTCTGTCACCAAGGATGGAAATCAGGCCTTTTCAGGGACTTCTTTTTTACAAGTCACAGAAAATGGTGTTTCCTGTGTGTTACAGGACATCAGCATGCAATTTGATTTCAATTAGAAAGGTAAAAGGGGTTAACAGGTAGAAGATTTAATTTGAGTCTAATTGAGGCAGAATCTGTGCTATAAAGAGTAATGCCTTTAATCAGGATAAATGAAGACTGGCTAAAAAGCAGGTAGGTATTATCTAATTTTTAACTCAGTTTTCTCTTGAGAATTCTTCAGGCAACCTGGAAATAACATCTATTTTTTTGCCCAAAGTGTATGAAATACAACAAAACTTTTATTACTGAGTGCTCAGCTGTACTTATTAATTTAAATTAATTTTTTTGTTTACTGAGACTTCACTGTGAAGCCTTTTTATTTAAATCTCACCGTGAAACCCTTCTCAATTACCATGTTAGAGGCTCCTGCCATAGCAAGTACAGTATCCTGTGAAAATAGAGGAGTCCTTCTCCGGGAACTGAAAATGTTGCCATTCTTCAGGGTTACTATTGGAAAATCACTTATTACTATTTTCAGCCATTTAATGTAAGTCTGAATTTACACTGGCGCTAAGACACATGCTGTAAGCTGTTTTCAAAACAGAATTTCTGCCACAAAAATAAAATACAGGAGAAAAATCCTGGTAGGATGTTAAGGCTACCTAGAAATACGGGGAGTTAGATGGGAAGGAGACAGCAGAATCTCTGTCCTGAAGATGCTTACCAATGAATTTGGCTGCGCTCTGTGTGAAGCAGCAGCCATTTCCACCACCCTGGCCCTGGCTCTTGGGTTACAAATATGACAATAGAGATCTTTGTGGGGTAACTTAAATTTCTTCCCCTGCTCACTGAATTAATTTTCATGTCTCATTGAGCCAATCAGCTATTTAATTATTAACTGTCCTATCAAAGGACTTGTCTCTCCCTTTCATTTCAGAAATGATTTCATCTGGAAATCCTGTCTGGCACGCAGAGTGGTAGAATATGAATATTTGATTTTTAAGAGGCAGATGGTCAACAAATATTTACCCTTTTACCTCCCCAGGATAGACTGCTGTTTGGGAAGCTTCAACAGTGCTTTTCATAAGGCAGTACAAATCATTAAAGCAAACCATGAGATATAATTTATGATCTGACTGTAATGAGCTCTTTCTGTGAGACTATGATTTGGTGCCTTGCCTAATGTCAATGAAAATCCATTCTCACCATGCTTCTTATAAATTCCCATTAGATCGTAAACTAAAGCACATGACTTAGAGAAAAGAAAACAAAAACACAAAGATAGAAAGCAGGAAGAGAAAAAATTTATTTCTCCAGGGTAGGAATTAATTGCTACTTCAGTGAGTCTAGGTCGCATAAACACAGTGGTCCTGTTTCTTGAGAAGTCATTCACTTTCACCCTTTCAGCCCAGCCCCTGTCCTCCTGAGCGTGGTCCTCGTCATCACTAATCATCTGCAAGTTGCCGACTGAATAGCCATTTTTATTTTTCAATCTTTACCCTCCTCAATCTCTGCCTCCATTGATACTTCTTTTTCTCTTGGTGTCAAAGACTCAGGACCTTCTGGGATTTCTTTCTTTTTTTGTATGTGTGTATGCACGCTGCCTCTGATCACTTCTCTGATTTCTCTTCTTCCTTAGACACCAGAAACCAGGTGTACTGGAAGATCTGTCTTGGGCCCTATTCTCTGCCTCCTCCTGTAATCTTGTTGCTTCACTGATTCCCTCCACACGGGTAACTTAGTTCTAAATTTCCAACAGCCAGCTGGACAGATGTCTTGGGATTTCCTACCAAGAAGCCCTAGGATTTCCTACTTGAACTTCAAGTTGAATATATGTGAAGTGGAAATGTCATTTCTCCTTCTTTCAAGTCTACCTCTCCTATGTTCTCTATTTCTATTAAGAATCTTACCATTTACCTTGTCCCTCAAAAGGCCCCCAGTTCACTGTAATATCTGATCTCCCCTACCACCCCCTGCCCCTTCCCACAAACTGAAAAGTTGCCATATCCAATCAGTTCAACCTCTTTAATACTTCTCAGATCTACCTTTTCTCTGACTCTTGGCGATCGCCTCACTCAGAGTCTTGTTGTTTCTTGCCTTCCTTACTGCATTGGCTTCTTAACTGGTCTCTGCTTTCAGCTGCTTTCTTCACCAACCCATTTAAATCACTGTTATTGACTGTATTGAAAACACCCTGCTCAAAACTTCCAGTGGCTCACCTGAACTCCTCGGCCAGGCAGTCAGGCTCTCTACTAAGTGGTTCTAATTGTTTTTCTAATCTTTTTTGTTGTTGACTTGTCTTTTCACGTCATTTTCCAGCTAAGTGGTTTTATTCCCAACCTGCCTGGTTCTCTGGCGTCTCTGCACTTTTTGTACAGGAGCTTCTCTCCCCTACGCTAATCCCTGCTGCTTCCCTAGTCCAGTCTCTGTTTTTATATGATCTTGCTACTCTTCAAACTACATACACTTCGTAAATGTACTTCGCAAGAGAAATTTTATAATTCCATCAGCTAGGATCAGTTTTTAAAATTATTTGCAAAGGCATAGGATTCCCTTCCTTTTTGGTTATAGGGACACCCTTAGCTTTCTTATCTCTCTATGCTGTAGGTGCCAGAGGGGCAAAGGTTTATCCATTCATTTGACATATCTTACTGTGTACTCTTGACGGTCACACGTGACTGCTGAGCACTTTAAATGTGGCTCGTGCAAACTGAAGCTGTAATGTAAAATACACTCAGTTTTAAAGAGTATGAAAAAAGTAAAATACTTCATTAATCATTTTTATATTGATAAACTGCTAAATAATATCTGGATACACTGGGTTAAATACAATGTTATTAAAATTAATTTTCACCTGTTTCTCTTTACACTTTTTATACTGTGACTACCAGAAAATTTAAATTACTCACATTTGGCTCACATTATGTTTCTTTAGGCTAGCGCTGCTTTACATTCTGTGTGAAGTACTGGGGATATGGAGAGAAAGAACACGATGCTGTTCTTCAAAGAACTCATGTCTGCTTTACCGTAATGTACATCAAAGTCCCCAGCACGGTGCCTTATGCTAGTGGTTAACTCCTGAGTTTCATGACCAAGGCTGGAACTGCAAATGAGTGGCCGAGTCAACAAGAACGACTGATAGGAGAAAAATTAGTTATTGTGACAAATTCTGTAGGCCTTAAAGGCAGAAACTGGGAGTTGTGGAAATTGGCAAGAGTCTCTTCATTTTTCATGCATGATAACAAAGGCTAACACTTTTAAGACTCAGGTATATACTTATATCATGATATAAATGCCTGGCACTTTGGGAGAAACAAGTCTCCTAGTAGTGGCATCTTGTTACTGATGTTACTAACATAACTGGGCACCTCAGCATCTCAGGAACTCGAGGGCCTGGGGGCAGCTGCACATGCTGATGGCCTTTCTCCTTCCGTACATACTGTAAGACACCAATCTGTTGTTCCTCCACTGGTGACAACTGCAGGGACTTCTGACACCTGAAATGCCACCTTTAACACTTTAATCAGCTAGCACTAACTATAACATCGCAGAGTTTGAGTTCAATTTGGCTGTTTCATGAGGGTGAAATAAACATCGAAAGGGAAAAGAAAGAAAACAGGTGTTTTTCTTCTCCATACCTAGTGCATCATGAAGATACTGCTGTCCCACCAACTTGAGGTACTCCTCAATGGACTTGGTGGCAATGGTGTTCTCTCTGAAGATCAAGACATCATGCTCTCCACAGCGATCCACCTCAGACATCACCAAGTCGGTCAGAAAATCCTGGTAGAATAATGTTCAGTCAGGCAGAAAGCAACTGAATAAATAATATACATTACAAGAGACTGATGAAATATTAGACATCTTGGGAACACGCCTTTAAAACTAAAGCTACTAGATTCATTTGAAAGAAAAAAGTTAGGGTAAAATCTAAGGTGTCACCACCTAAGTTTGAAACTAAAAAAAAAAAATTAAAATTCCTTCAGAGGTTTTTCATGCGCTTTTGATAAAGACCATGATGCAGAATGTGGCTGACCAGCCTCTGTATTTTCTGTTCTATCTGCCTTCCCAGCCTCATCTGGTGCCATTCTCTCTGCTTTGTGCTCCAGTCTCAAGAACCCATTTTTCAGCCCTTGAATACATCAAGCCCTTTCTACCACAAAACATTGTCTATTCACAGGGCTTTTTACAAACGCTGTTCTCCGTTCTGCTTCACGCCCACCCTCGCTCTGCCCCCACCATCATGGACTTCATTCCTCAGATCCTTTGGATTTTAGTTTGCGTATCGCTTCCTCAGTGAAGCCTTCTCTGACCAGCACGGCCCTCAACTCCATGAGTCAAGTCTCCTTAATCCTCATTCTCACAGCACCATATATCTTTTTTACAACTGCACTTTTCACTGTAATCACACATTTATTTCTGTAATTATTTGATTAACATGTTTTCCCCAGAAGACTGTAAACCCCATGAGACCAAAGACAGCATCTATTTTTATTCAACTCTTTATTTCCAGCATTTAAGAGTTTCTGACACATATTAAGTGTCTCATATATAATAGTTACAAATTGGTCCTCAGTATCAACAGGAAATTTCTTGACCTAACATTCGAACTTATTCAATGTTTACTGTTGTTCAATTTGTAACGGGATAACATCATGTATTTTGAATGTTATCTGTTCATTAGGTACTTCAAAAGTCTCCAAAACCAAATACAAAGGGAATGTGCAGATTTACTTTCACTTTAGAATTTAGCATTTTAAACATTAATGGGATTTATTTGGGGGTAGCTCAGTGTACAAGACTTATAGACTTAGGAATCACCATTAAAACTCTTATGCTAAGGGACAGGAAGAAATCTGGGAGTGATGGCAACATGCTGTATCTTTTTTTTTAATTTATTTTTTATTTTTATTTTGGGGGGAGGTAATTAGGTTTTTTTTTTTTTTAAATGGAGGTACTAGGGATTAAACCCAGGACCTCGTGCATGCTAAGCACACACTCTACCTCTGAGCTATACCTTCTCCTCAACATTCTGTATCTTGATTGCTGTGGTTTCCATAGGTGCATAGTCTGTCAAAACTCACTCAATTTTTCACTTCAAATGGGTAGTTTATGGCATATAAATTGTACCTCAATAAATCTGCTAAAAAATCCTACATATATCCTAGAACCTGAGCAAATGAAGAACAGAAAGAACATATCCATACAATTTCAAGGATGAGACTCAAATTTCAAAGACACCTTTGTTAACACCACAAAGCTCAAAATTATAAGCAGAAAATTCAACCATAAAAATGATCATCAATAGGAAAGCATTTAGATAAGGTGTTAAATACTGAATATATTGATATATTCTGATTTGTATCAAGAAATCTTAAAAACATTTATCTTTATTATTTGGTTCTAAAAAAATTATTCTAGCTGTGAACTCCTCTAGATCTAAAACACAATTTTACCATGACCAATTTGCATACAAGATAATGGAAACTTAGCCTTGTTAAGTGACTATGCCTCACAGAGGCGATAATCACTACAGTTCAGGCTGATCAAAGACTCTATTGATTGTTCAGTGTTCTTCATAGAATTAGCATACTTCTCTTTTCCATCTCCCTGAATTTTTACTTCTTTCCAGGTTGGATTGAAACTAAGGCTATCGTAAGACAGCTAACAAATAATACCCCCTGAGTATTTTAATTCCAAATTTAGATGTTACTCTCATGAAGACTCCTGTGAATTACCAGCATGCTTCTGGAATACTTCTTTCTGTGACTATGGGTTACAGTCATCAGTCAATCTTAACTTAAAATATTGGAGTAGAATCATCATACAACACACTTCAGAACTAAATATAAACAATCTTGAACACACTGTGGGCTTATCACACCAAATCCACCATTTATTTTGTCAGACAATAAAAGGGCGAGCTGTGGTATCTATATTCCATTGCAAGTGGACTTTAAATGAATACTTGTTCGTTTCTCCATTTTACTTCTTTACTTCTATAATCCCCAGCTTTTCTGGATCTAAGAACCACTAATAGGTTTCCTTCCTAATTTTTTTTTTTTGAACCAATATAGCAAAGCACATTTCTCTAATGTGAATCACCGCAGTAAATACGTGTTTGCTTCTTCATAAAAGGTAGGGAAGAGAGCTGGGGTAACGCAATCCTCCTTTCCCACTTACCTTTGCTCTGCCAGTACTCTGAAGAATGTGCACTAAGGCACAGGCCAACTCCTCTTTATTTCTCACGCTAATTACTGGTTCAAGAACAGAACACAACATGGTGTAGTTGCTGGTGACAAATTCTGCAAATTCTTTGTATTGCTCCATAGGCAGAATGGTGATAGTTTGGAAACGTGATTTAATCCGAATAGAAGGTCCTCCTGTCTTTCCTTTGTTGGGTGTAGGCGTGCTTACTGGATACCACTTTTCCACAAACTGGCGACCAGTCACACTGGCAGTGGGGATGTTGACGAGCCCTACATAATTATTCTTGTCTTTTTTTTTCTTTTTTTCCACATCTTTATAAATGTGAACTGTGATGCTATGAAGATGTGGAAGGCTGTAGAACTCAAAATGTTCGCCCCAGAAAATATTGTCTGCTTTGGTCTTGCTGGTTGTACGAGCGAAGAGGGTGTCGTCAAGGCACAGTTCACAGAAGTACTTCTTTTTAGGGGCGAGGTCCTTGGCTTCAATGATCCATAAACGGAGGACATTCTCAGCTCGTCTGCAGTTGTCCTACAAAGAAGCAGCAAAGTTGTGTGTGAGAGCTCAAATCCCAGAAGGAGAACATTCTCCTCTTAAAGTAGGTGACGTTATGTACTTCGCTGAGGGCAATCAATAAGTAATGAAGGGGATTTCTATCTCATTTTCAAGACAACAGCAAGCTCTCAGAGAGCCACATACACCCTCATTTTACTTGAGTTAAAAAAAATCATCCTGTAAGTTCTCGTGGCAACTGAATTAGCTCTCTGCAAATAAAATAAAGTAAGTAAGTAAGAAACTTCGTGTTCTAGTCCCATTTCTATCATGTACTTGGTAAAATCACTTGTCTGAGTCTTCTTATCTACACTGGCAAAATCATGATAATATCTGCAATAGGATTATTTTGAGCATAAAATGATATAACATGTACACGTGCTTTACAAGTTCTATCAAATTTAAGGTATTATTACTGTATCTACCTTCTATCAACTTACTGCTTATAGAGTTATACAGTTTTTAGACATTCAAAGTCACCATTACCTTATTTGGTTGAACTGTCCTGCGAAGGTTTTCCATCCACTTATCTCTCTCTGAAGCAGAGTTGCAGCTGAAGCATTTACTTCCACTTAAGTAGGTAACCTTCAACATAAACATCAGAGATAAGGACAAGGAAACATGGCGCTTGAGGGCTCTATCTTCCGAGTTGTATCATTTAAGAGTTAGGGATATGCTAGGAATCCAAATTATACGACCTGGAAATCAAAATGACATTTGCTGGTTTTGTGTGATCTGTATCTACAACCACATTCACTTTCTGCCTTTATTATCTGGATAGCATCTATATTCATCTCCAGGTATGAAGACCAAGGCCATCGAGAATTCAGCTCAGGAACCTAAAACTGGCCTACAGTTTAGAAGGAACAAAACTAAAGACCTTTAATTAAATTTAAACCTGTAAAAATTACCTGCAAATAAATATGCTAAATTCTAAGTGACTTACTAAAAAATAACTAGAAAGGGGAGAGAGTCTCTAAAACAGTTTACCAAATTTCTCGGGACTGCCTTCAGTATAATATTACAGAAGGGAACTACATGAAATTGAAAAGGAGTTACCAGTATTGAATCACTCTGCAACCCATTTCTCCTCTACTAGGCAACCAATCTGTTGACGTGCAGTCATTCATTAGGTTAGCCTGACAATTATTACCACTGTCCTTTAAAAATGAAACACGTTTTCTCTATGCCTAGCACCTAACATTGCGCTTGGCATACAATCTGTCGAACCGAGTTCCACAAATACGGCAAAGTTCAAGGGACTTTTATAAAAAGATCACCAATAAATGACTTGCCCAAATTGCTAAAGGGTGCCCACATATTAACTCAATCTCAGGTTATAACCTAGTAAATTAGATCAGATGTTACGTTCTCCCTAATATGGTAGCTACTAACCACACATGGCTAGCGAGCACCTGAAATACAGCTAGTCCAGACTGAGATGTGCTGTAAGTGTAAAATACACATCAGACTTTAAAGCCTTAGTTTAAAAAATGTAAAAATTTTCATTGATAATTTTATTTTATTTACACATTGAAGTCTAACATTTGGGTTTAATAAAATTTAAAATTACCCATGTGGCTTGCCCTGTGGATAGTGCAGGTCCCCAACAACAGGTATCAAACGTCTTTCAACTTCTACAACATCTAACACAGGACTCATCACTAGCAAATTTGTAAGTTCATGCTAACTGATTAAATCATAACCCTAACAAGCACACGGATGGTTTTGAAATTAACTTTGCAAATGGCCAATTGTGTACATTTAGTTTGGGAGGCGAAAACGACCTTATAAAAGGTGATAGTCACAGTTCTCTGGTGAAGGGCTACTTGTTCATTCAAGAAATCAGGCACCTGCAACATGCCAGGGACTGGGCTGGGTGCAGGGATTACAAAAAGAATTAACACATGGTCCCAGATCTCGAACTGCCCATGTTTTAGTTAGAAAAAATATGGTTTTGGTCAACTTCCTCAAAGAATCATTAAAATTGGGGGCTTAGGCTTTGGGGAGAAAAATAATGTCTTAGGTGATATCTTTATCAATACTAAAAAATTAAAATACTAACTTAATAAATTAGTCTTGTGACCTCTGCTGAGAATGCACTAAGAACTCACTTATTTTGAAAGCAGAAGTAGGCCAAAAGGAATGAGAAGCCGTCATTAATAACATCGATCACCGACATAATTAGGTTAGCAGATTTCCAATTTCCTTCCCGCAAGTAGGCAATTTTCAGCAACTGAAAACCAGTTAAGATGATTGGATCATCAACACCATAGTAATGGAACCACAAGAAGACTGGACAGAAAACCTCTTTGCTGTCTCATTGCTCTTACTTCTTCCTACATTTTTACCTCAAAGCAGAAGTCTTGGCCAAGGATGCTGCTGTGCAGTGGCTTCACGGACACAGGCTCCCCTCTGCCTAGGTCCAGGCATTCCACCGCACTGCACGGGCTCAGCAAGGACTCATGGGAGCGGGACTCTTTTAGTTTAGGCAGCCCACGAGACCTAAGAGTACAAAAAGATATTTATGATGGTGTAACCATTAGCCAACGAAGAAATAAAGGTCAAATGCAGTGGAGACTCACAGCAAAGGTAAAAACGCCTAAGGGAGAACTAAACAAGGAGCAAATTCACAGTTAATCTGTAATAATAATAATAATAGTAGTAGTAATAATAATAATACCATATTCCTGTGGCACATATAAACCATATATATTTGTATGTGCATGCACACACACACACACTTTTTCTTTTTTCAAACAAAACACAAAAATTTACTATAATTTTATTAGTCTCAAGGGCGCTCAATGCCCCATCACAGACATTGTTTTTATCCTCATTCCTGTACTGGAGATGGAGAAATATATACTATCCAAGGTTATCTTGGGTTCTTTTTTATGCAAAGGTGTTATTCCTTTTTTTTTACCCATGCTATAGCTTTGTCCTCTGCTATCACTGACAAAACAGTAGTGGCGGAATCTTCATTCTGTTTCTTTCTGCTTTGGCAGAATGAACACACACACACACACCCCAAAGCCAAATTTTTCAGCACAAGACCCTGCTTTTCAAAAGGTCTGATTTCCACCTCAATATGGAATTCTTTTCTGGCAAGATTTTGGTTCTATCTATGCTTTACTGTACAAATGTGAATAAAGAAAAAAATGCCTTGAAGAAACTTCCCACCCTCAAAAGAAACGTTCAAACGCTCCTCTAGAAGTACAGATCTTTGTCAGCCTTTCAGGCATCCTGGCTGGTTCTGTCCCCGAGTTGTTTAAAAAAAAAAAAAAAAAATGCTGCGAAGCACTTTTGTTACTGCAGAAGCCAGTACTCCACTGCCTTCCCCTTGGAGGAATAAACGAAGCCAAACAACAGGAGACACAATATTCTTGAATCTAGAACTGGCTAGCCATGCAGTTTTACTCAATAATTATAGTATTTATTGACTGAAATGCCCGGCGTTAAATACACATGTTTCAAGCAGAAGTACCTAGTAATAGGGATAAAAAGAAATGCCTTGTGTAAAGACATTTGTTTTTGTAAAACACATGAAATAAGCAGCCTCATTGACTTGCTTGAAATAACCATGTTAACACTCGAAATACCTAGTGCCACAGTAGCTTTCAGTTAAATTATAAAGTAATGAGAGATGGGGAACCAGCACTGAAGGCTGCTCTTTCCCTTCTGTTTCCATTCTAACACTGTTTAATCAAATCCATACAGTTAGGAACATCTTTAGCAACAGGATTTTAGTTCATTCTTCTTTTCCACACACATCAAAAAACAGTCACCATTTAATGTTTGGAGTGAAAAAGTGTGTTCTAATATTCAGCAGTCTTTTTAAGGCAAAAAACATCAGTAATTATATTTACTATTGATAACACAAAGTATGCACAAAAGCTGCCTAGTGTTTTATACGTAAAAACAAAACAATGTAATGGCTCCGCATTTACTTCCTTTCGTTCTATTGGTTAAGACAATGACATGTTAGATACTGTCAACACAGCGCACCAATTATAAGTAACTAAATGCAAAAACAATTTTACTTTAAGGTAATTACCAACCTTTCCCAATATACTTCATAGGAAGCCTGGCTTAGGCAACAGGATATTGCCAGCTTTCTTAAAACACATACGAAACAACAATTCCAGCCCATTTTCCCAGGAGGAGTTGCTTGGAGGGGAAAACCCTCTCCTGCTCTGAGAGTGAGTCTCTCAACAGAAAAGATGAGGCATATTTAAAATAGAAGGAGGCTGACTTTTGTTTCTTAAATTCTCTAGGAAGATATTCGAAAACATAAATTAATTGTATTTCAAACCAAATAAATGTCTACCTACATGAAGCAACCGTACAGCCATCGTGCAGTGCAACCCCAAATCATAGCGGCGCCACATGTCACGGTAGAGCAAGTCACTTTCTGAACTACATCTCAGGAAACAACTCTCTGTTTAGAAGACGAGAACCAAGAGAAGATGGTTTCCCCTGCTGCCTTCGGTTCCTGATAGCATCTTTGGCTAAATGTTTTCCAGGTGTAATTTCAAGTCTTCAGTAGCAGAACAGACACACATACAACAGAACATGAAGCCATCTCCCAAACAGGCTGCAGGACAGGATAATATTCCTTCTTCTCTTCCTCAGGCTGCATCCAGCCGCTCAGGTAACACAAACAAGGTTCCTGGGCTCTAGGCTGGGCCTGTTGCCATGGTGCTACACCTAGAAGGAGATTAGAGCTGAGGGCAGCAGGGAGAAGCTGCGGCTGGAAGGACTCAAGGAGCATGCTCTGCCAACGTGACATCTTAAGACAGAGAGGAAGGAACGGCAAGGCCCCATCCATTTCAAGAACAGTTTTGGAGTCAAAAGCTGTAGGGAAAAAACAGAGGCAACTCTGGGGTGGAGAAGAATCTCCTAACTCTGACAGAGAACAAAGCTGAGAAGTTTCAGCTGTTTCCTAGCTGATCCCCAGCCCCTTCTAAAAGGTATTCGCCACGTCCCACCGTGCAAGTTCAATCTTTCTCTCCTGTCTGCTCTATTTCCTTTGCACTGCTTACCTTCGTTTAATGTTTCTAGGTATTATTTTACATTAACTTATCTGAGTCACACATTTTTTTTTCTTTTAGAGAGAGTTGGATCAAATTCTTTATTCACTCTACTTCCAATGCTGAACAAATTTCATTTTGATACTCGGGTTTAACTTTCAAATACAGCCATTGACAGATATTACAACACAGCCATCTGGAATTCGAATTCAAAACTTTTCCTGGTTACTGAATTTCAATTATTAATGTATAGCTCAGAATCCCATATTGTACAGCATTTACGTATGTTTGTGTGTTTACCCACCTACACCCAGGAATTGAACACTGAAGTTGCTAATATGACTAACATGGCTGATGAATAAGTAAGCAAGGCCTTCCTGTACTGGGAAGAAAGGATCTCTGAGAAGACAGGTAATTCCCAGAGAAGCAGGATTACGGTAAACAGGAAGATCAAGCAGCCTGGGATTGGTGTGCGGGTGGCAGGGAGGGGAGGCACTATCTGTGCAAATGCTTCTATATAGCATCACGAGTAACCCCAAGTCCCCTCTGAATCCTGTTTACCGCCTGTACCTTCCTATGAGTTGATTTTTCTTAGATCTGCTAACTAGAGTTTTAGCAGCTCCATATGGCACTACAGCTTACTTCTCTAACGGAAAGCAGAATGCGGATTTATTGAGAGAATAATATGAGCTTAAAACAGCTTCTCCCAGTCCAATCTGACAATGGCCTTCATCGAGGACCCTGGCCTCGAAACTCGACATTGCGAATCCCTTGACTACTGGTCAAGGTTCTCTTCCTGACCGCTGCAGTCCTACTCCCCAACCCCCAGCATCACAAACACCATGTAATAATTCAGAGCTCAAGTATGACTACTTCTTGGTTTAACTGGGGAGAAGAAGCAATCTTACCTCTAATTAGGGAACACCGTAGCCTTTACATTTTTGCTTTCAGGTCAGCAGACAATCTTCAATTCTGTGTAAACTCCAAGCAAACTAGCAATGTGATTGGTAAGGGTTAAAAAATCTAATTGCTTTGCTGATGAAGATTACCTGCTGCTTCTGACCTATTTAAGAGATAAACTACAGGCAGGAGGGGCTTTCTATTCTCACTACAGTGAATGAATATTATATTGCTTTAACCCACATCCTTATGTGAAATCAGTCTTAAAAGACAAAAGTGAAGGGCTGGGGGATGGGAGCCAACACACACCATTGGATACACTGATGAAGAAAAAAAAGGAGTCAAAGAACTCTGATTAGAGCAACGTTAAGTAAAACACAGCTGCATTTTTCCCAGCTCAACCATCCAATTTTTCAAAAAGCATATTTCCCCCAAAGCGCCAATAGTGCTTGGATGTGCTAGCTTGCTCAATCTGCCACAGGTTTACAGATTCAGTTCCAAACTTGGGAAACTTTTAATTAAAAATGCTTATTGCCACACAAAATCCTGTACTCCACTGCAGGTGAATTTCTGCTTGGTGTGGCAGTTACACGATTCCAGACTGCTTCGCTGAATTCTTGAAAAGACAGCTCAGTCATAAACTCGGTACAGCGATACATGCTTGTATTCACCAGTATGTGTTCCTAACGCACTTCACCTTGTTTGAAAATTTCCCAGGTAGTAACTAACAAAATTCGGTATCCTAATACCCTACCAACAAATTTACACAGGGTCTAATCAGTTTTTTAAAAGCTGCATCTGAGCTTTCACTTTGAGAAAAATGCAGCTTGTGCCCCAGATTTTATAGTTTTTCAACCTGCTATCTGTGAATTCAACTGATGTTTTCTGTTTGAAAGAGCAGATCCTTTCCTATACTATAAAGGTTTCCCTACCTGGATTTTTCTTTTTAAAGGAAAAAAAGAAAAGAAAGAAATTAAAGCTCATTCACAAGAGTTGTACTTGAGTGCTAAAAAACAGCCCTCCCCGGGGACCGTGATGGCACTCGCTGCTCTGATTCACCCGCTGCAGTTACAGCTGTCCCCACTGCTGATGTCACTCACTGGTTTTTGTGTCAGATTAAAAAACAAACAAACAAAAAACACCACACAGCCACTCACACAAAACGCTATTTATGGAAACGTAACATGTACGGCTGATCTTCCTTCTCCCTGCTCTCAGCTGCTAGACAGGATGGGCTAATGAGCCCAGCTACCCAATGGTAAAGAAGGATGTTTGTCAGCCTGAGTTTTTACTTAAAATGAATAAACTCATGGTAAGGAAACTTATCATCACAATCAAAAATGACATTCAGCCTATTCTGGTACATATACATGTGTGCAGACAATGAAGGTGGACACAGAATGAGGACAAGATTATAAATATTAAAACATGTTCTGAAGAGCAGAAAACTCAACTAACCTCCAGTATGACAGACACTAGGAAACAATCTCCTTACAGAAACTGTACCATATCGTAATACACCTCTTTTGTCCTTAAATTGCAAATTGAATAAAATCTACTAATGTCTATGAAACAAACTGAATATAAACATACTCAATTAAAAAACCATGAACTAAATCAAATGACACTCATAAATCAACTCAATCAACATACTAGTTTAAGAGTGAGTGGAAAGACTAGTAACTTTTCGTTCTCTTTGCCTTAGATTTTTAGTCTCATCGTTACCATAAAATTAAGTATAGGTGAAAGGAGGATAAATAAGGAAGAAACTGACCAAGTTCAATGACATTTACTTCTTAATCATTCCTAAATTCATGACTGTTTGCTTTCTCATTAGCTCTCATTTGGTTGAACAAGTGAATCTTTGTATGAATCCATCTATCCACTCAATGGTTACTTGGTGTGCATTACGCATCAGGCAGTGCACTAGAGGTGGATGCCAGGAACAAATGGTGAAGAAGGAAGGCAAGGTCCTTGGCTCACACACAGTTTATATAGTTCACAAGCAGTTATAATACAGTGTGGTAAGACCTATGAAAAAGGATACAAAAGAGGCTCTGTGAACACTTAGAAGAGCTCTGGATATTCAGATGGGGATTCAAAAAGGCTTTTTTTTTGGTAGGAAAAAGTAATGTGATGTGGCCGTAAGGACAGAGTAGAATTAGCTACATGCAGATGTGAAGGTACTGAGAGTTCTAGGGGGAATGACCAGCACGTGGGAAGGCCAGTAGGGAGAATATACAAACCTAGGGTGTTTGAGGAACTCAAAAGAACTCCAAACTCAAAAAGCGTGGCTCTGGTGCAGCTGTGGATGTGTGTTGGGGCTGCGAGAAAAGGGCGAGGGAACAATGAGGACTGAGGGGGTACCATGATTGGACCTGGTGTAACGTGAGTGTTTTGGTGTGACCACAAGACCATGGATGGACAGAGAAAGGCTGTGGGTGGTGGATCAGATGTGCATCTCTGCAAGAGTGCTTTGGCTAAGCAGTGGGAAAAGGAGTACACAGAGGGGAGAGAAAAAAATGAGAGACTCATAGAGACTGGTTCATAAATTGTGACAGGAATCCGAGTAAAGGTCACAAACCAGAGCAGCAGAAATGCAGAAGTGGATGGACCTGGGTGGAGATTAGGGGGTAAGCAGGCCTTAACGACTACAATACTGGGGGCATCAGGGAGAGGGCAGAGTCAAGGACCAGCCTCTGGCTACGAAGACGGTGTCCTTCACAGACGTGACAGGCGATGCTGGTTGAGGAGAGGGTGGAAATAAAATCAAGTTTAGTACAAGTTTGAGGTTCCTGTGGGAGTAGATCTTTGCCACAGATTGAATGTTTGCATCCACTCCAAATTTACATTGAAATGCTAACCTCCAACGTGACTGTATTAGATGTGACCTTTGAGAGGTGATAACTGTCTTTATTAAATAGATCCCAAAGAGATCCATCGCCCATTCGCCCATCTGAGGACACAGAGAAAAGTCAGTCTTTGGACCCAGGAAGCAGGTCCTTACTAGAGACCAAATCTGCCAGAACCCTGATCGTGGACTTCTTAGACCCCAGAACTGTGAGAAATACGTTTCTGTAGGTTGTAAAGCACCTAGTCTATGATGTTTTTATTACAGCAGCCTCAATACACCAAGACAATGTGAATCCTGAAAGACAACACGCAGACTGATAAATGGTCCTCAGAAAACAACCTGAGAAGTGCTAACATTTAAATCTACAAAGCTGATAGAGAGGCTGAAGAATTTAAAAGACAGAAGGAGAACTGGGAGACTCAAGTATCATAAAGCCCAGGGAAGAGAGCTCTTAAGAAGGATGGACTGTCCATTACTGCAGAAGATAGAGTGTTAAAATATTAATAGTAGCCATGGGGTATATGAACTGGGAGATAATTGGAGACTTTGACAAGAGCAGTTTCAGCGAAATGATGAGGACAAAAATGAGACTGCAGAGGGTTGAGAAAATGAATGGGAAGTGAGACAGTGGAGTCCGGTGGTGAATGAGTGGCAACTGGGAAATAGAGGGAGGCATGAGGTTGAAATAGGGTTAAAGGAGGCTTTCTCTAATCACATTTTCCCCTTCAAATAGTAAAGTAGTAAGTGTTCTTGGTAATAAATTCCAAGAGCTCAGAAGAATAGAAGGTGAAAAGTATAAACGAGGGTACCTCCCTCAAGCTTCTATGGAAAACACCATTAACAACTGTGACGCACTCCCAGAAATTTTTTGCACATAGACAACCAAATATGATACATATACATATACATATGTGTGTGTGTATGCATGTTTACACACACAAATGGGATTCTACTATACTTTTTTTCCTTAAAAGTGTATTTTGGAATTCTGTCCACACTGGAACATATAGATGTAGCTTGCCTCTTTTTAATGACCACAAAATATTCCCTTACATAGGCCTACAGAATTTTAACCAGTCCTTGATTACCACCTAAGTTTTTAATTTTTCTTTTCTTTTCTTTTCTGGGGGATTACCACCCAGGTTCAAAAAATATCTTAGTACATATACCTTAAGTACATGTGCATGTATTCATGGTTTAAATTTCCAGATGTAAAACTGCTAGACCAAAGAGCACATATATTTAAAGTTTCGATATTGCTAATCTACCCTCCATAATAGATGGCAGCAATTTAAATTCCTACCAGCAGTGCATGTTTCTATACACTACTGCCAAAATGAGACATGCTGAACTTCAAACACCTTTGCCAGTGTAACTGGTGGTAAGTGGTATTTCATTTTTGCTTTAGTATGAATTTCTTTACTTAGGAGGTTGAGGACATTTTAACATGTCTATTGGCAATCTCAGTTCCCTCTTCTGTGAATTACGAACTGCTATTTCATATTCTTAAACCATTTTTCTATTTGTTGAACTTAACTGATATGTAAATATGACTTGTAAATTAGTACTTTTTCTGTCATCTTTGTAACTACTTCCCCCAGTTTATGCTTAGGAGGGGTTCCTCCATTCCAAGATCGTAAGAACTCTAGCTATATTTTCTTTTAGTTTTTACCCAATCCACTTGGATTTAGAGGGAAGGGAAAAGGAAAGTATAGTCGGGAATATCTTCATATTTTACCAAATTGTGGAAATATAATGACCATAAATTGACTCATTAATTATTACTGTATAGTAATCAACTCTTATTAAGAGTTGTTGTTTTGAGTGTGTGAGTGTATGTATATTTTTCCCTTTGATTCTTCCTTTTTTCTCAGTCATTTTCTCAGCAGGTTAGAATTCCTATCAACACACGCAACAAAGAGTATATTGGAAAATGCACTCAACTTGGAGTCAAAAGCCCTATGTATTCATGTCAGCTCCAGTCACTCACTAGCCATGTGACGTGGAACCTCTTCTTCCTGAACCTTAGTTATCTAATTTGTAAAATGTGGATAATGACTGCTCTTCCTATCTCTCAGTTAGTCTGAGAATCAAATGTAATCATCTATGATTTTATAAATATCTCATAAACTGCAGTACTATACAAATGGGACTATCATTACAAACACAGTTTTTTCACAGTGACATGACATGCATTAGTTCATTTTATGTAAATTATTCATCTGGCTGAGGTTAGGATAGCTATTCTTGAATATATTCTTTGCTGGAAGAATATGAAGACAGAAGGAATAAATGTAAGGAAATAATATTCTTCTATTAAGATAAAACTTTCTAATGAATTTAACATGCTACTGTGATACAATTAGAAACTTCAACTGGGCTTGAATTCACAAAACTAAGGGATCTTTAATTGGCCCATACCAGTAAACACTGGTAAGAGAAACTCTATAATCTACAGCTAGGCTGTATTGATTTAATTAATGGCCTGGAAGCCAATAATTTCTGAGAAGTTGTCATTCTATCCAAGTACACCATACTGGAGAGTCTTCTTCTTACTATCTAGAATTTGTTGGGACACTCCCCTGTTGTCTCAGGCCAAGAAATTAAGTTCCTTAATAGGACAGGCATTGTGGTAGGGATGGGGATACAAAGACTGTCCACTTGAGGAGCTTCCAATCTGCTGCAGTAAGCAGAAACGTGAAAAGATAAATTCAACAGAAAGTAGTCAGTCCTACAGTGAGGTGTATACAGTTGGCCATGGGTGGGTGTGTGGGGTAGGTGCTTAGTCTAGGATGATGTATAGGAAGAACAAGGAAAAGAAGTCAGGGAGCATACGACTCCTGACTTGGGTACTGTTGCATGAGTATGAATTAGAAGTAAGCCTGACAAAGGACAGGGTGTGAGAATAGGCAACGGTATTTGGGATAGAGAGGGCAGCAAGACGAAAGCAGAGAAATATGAAGCAGTATAGTGTAAGTAAATGATGAGCTTTTAGAAGGAGTGGTAGGAGCCAGTGCTGAGAGTTAGTTCCATTTTGTACGATTGTAGATTTCAATAAAATTATTATATACATATGTAATGAGATATTAAAATTGAAGTTTCAATTGAGATTCTAAGATAAAACATGTTGCATACCAAAGTGAAGTACTAGACAAACTGTAGACTTTACAAAGGAAGTGTTTTGGAACCAATTCCATTAACTTGAACCTCTCAGAACAAGACTACAAAAAGTGGTGAGAATATGGAGAAGGAATTTTATCAGAGAGAATTTCTGGAGAAAGCTGTAAGGCTCATCACCCGACCCCACCCCACCACATGTATACATGAGGGATATGGGGAGGGAATGCACACAGCATGGGGTTTGATTTTATCTGGGAAATCTGGACGAGGAGAAATGAGGAACTGTTGGTAGCACAGCCCAAGTTGATGTTTCTGGATTAGGCTGCACTCCTGGAGGTTTGTCAGGGCAAAGGATGTGTGAGTATTTCCTTGTGGCCCAGAGGACTGGAAGGGTGAAGAGGCCAGAACAGCAAGAATTCCTACTTAGAAACAGTAGGAGGAGCTGCAAATGAACATTTAGAATAGAAATGTACTCACCAAACTCAATAAAACCATAGATGAGAACTCTTCAAAGAGGAGACATTTCTGAAGAATTCCTCAAAGTATCCCATTATGGAGGAGTCAGCTTTCGGCATCTGCCAGGCTCAGAGAGTATTATGGAAGGCTAAGAGAGAACTAAAACTTTCTTACTCTCTTTCCCCTCCTTTCTGTCTCCTCTTGCCCTAAATCTGGAGGGCACCTAAAACCACGGGTAGTTCAGCTGGACGGGAAGAGTAGATGAGGAGAGAAGGAGGTGGTTTACAACAGTTCCTTCTCCAAAAGCAAGGAGACTCTCTGCAATTGGCTTGGCTGGGGTAAGTTTGCAGTTTTGATTACTATCTTGAACTGAACACCACAAGGCTCTGAGTCAAGACCTTTTATTTAGAGTAACCACAGATTAACTACATGGATCACAGACCTAAATATAAAGGCTAAAAATCATAAAAATTCTAGAAGAAAACATAGGTGAAAATCTCTTGGGATGCAAAAAAACCCCTAAAAATTGCCGGTGGACATGTAGATTGGTACAGGCACTCTGGAAAATAGGCGGTTTTTCTAAACCTAAACAAGTACTTATCATACAACCCACCAACTGCACTTGTGTATTTACCCCAGAAAAGTTGAAACTTACACTTGCACAACTGTTCACAGCAGCTTTATTCCTTAACAGCCCAAAACTAGATACAAATGCTTTTCAGTGGGTGAATGGTTTGACAAACTCCAGTATATCCATACAATGGAATATTACTCAGCCACAATAAGGAACAAACTATTGACAGATACAGCAACTTGCATGGATTTCAAGGGCATCCTATTTAGTAGGAAAAAAGCCTATCTTAAATGGTTACATACTATATGATTCCACTTATGTAACATTCTTGAAGTAACAAAACTAAAGAGATGGAAAAGAAAAAGTGGTTGATAGGATACAGGGGTGGGTGTGGGGAGGTGGGGATGACTATAAAGGGGTAGCAGAGGGAGTTTGTTTCTGGTAATAGAATAATTCTGTAGCTTGACTTTGGTGGTGGTCACACAAATCTATACATAGGATTAAACTGCACAGAACTATAAACACACAAATGAATGCATATAAAAACTGGCCCAAACTGAATGAAGTCTGTAGTCTAGTTAACAGCACCTGTACCAATGTCAATTACCTGGCTTTGATATTACACTACAGCTGTAAGGTATCCCTACTGTGGGAAGTGCCTGAAGACTCTATGCACTATTTTTACAACTTATGGGTATACAAATTCAAAATAAAGAGCTAAAAAACTAGGTCTAGGCGGGTGGGGGAATAGCTCAGTGGTAAAGTGCATGCTTAGCACACACAAGGTCCTGCTCTCAATCCCTCAGTACCTCCATTAAAAAAATGTTTTTTAATTAAAAAAAAACCCTAGTTCTAATTAGGAGAAACTCAAGAAGCTGAGTATATTATTCCAAAATAACCCCTATAAATGAATACCACACTTATTATTAGGTATCTCCTGACAAAGGACAAGCAGACTACTTTAAAACCATGCTTTGTCAGTGAGCCTCAGAATCAAAGACATTATTGCAAAGGTTTTCACTTGAGGGATGTTTGAAGGAGGTGAGTACATTCTATTCCACATGCTTATCTTTACCTCAAGGTGTTGGTAAATTTAAGTAGCACTTCCAGAACAAATTTGGCAACCAGCCAGGCATTCAGAATCCTGGAATGCCTGACTGTGTGGTATGACCATAGTTTTTCAGCATTTCCTAGTTTTTCAAACTTTTCAAAGCGCATTTCAACAAAAGGCAGAAACATCAGAGTCTTCTGTCCCAGCACCCTTCCACATGACATGGCTTTAATGTGAAGATGCTGCCAGTATTGATCCTACAAAATCAGTTTACTGGCTTTTATCTGGTTAGATGGCTTTGGAACAATGATGACTTTGTGACATCCTATCGATTTTGCCTCTAGAATGTCCCTTCTGTCTTATCTCTGACTCTTCATTCCCACTACCACTACCCTCTTTAGAGCCTTTATTATGTCTTATCCTAGCTTTTTGCCAACTGGTCTCCGAAATTTAGTCTCTGTAAATCAAGTCATTTGGAATTTCACTGCTGGATTAATTTATACATAGCACAATTCTGATTATGTAATTTCCTTGCTCAAAAATGTTTAAAGGCTCCCCATTATTGCTTATATGATAAAACCCAAACTCCTCAGTCTGACATTCAAGGACCATTCTGTGTATGAAATATTGGGTTGAAAATAATCTCCACTCAGAATTTTGAAAACATTGCTCCATTGACTTTTGACTTTCAGTATTTCTATTGAGAATTCCAATTCAATCCTTCCACACCTCCTTTGTATGTAATCTATTTTTTCCTATCTAGAGGCTCTGAAGTTTTTTTTAAAGCCTTGGTGGTGTGCTCTTTCATGATAAGAATTGACATGTGTACAAGTTTTGTTTTTCATTCACTGTATTGGGAATTTGATGGCTTTTCTGATCTGGATATTTATATTTCCTTGTTTTGGGAAACTTTCTTGCATTATTTCTTTGACAATTTCTTCTCAAAATTTTCTAAGTTTTCTTTTACTAGATTCTTCTGGATTGATTTTCTCATTTTCTGTTCCACTTCCTGGAAGAGTGACTTGACTTTAGCTTTTATATTTTAATTTCTAAGCTCTCTTTCTTGTGTCATTGAAGTTTCTTACAGCATCCTGCTATTGTTTCATAGATGCACAATCTTATCTTTTGAAAATATTTATTATGCTTTGAAGTTGTTTTTGGCCTTATGCATTATCTTTCTTTCTTCTGGGTTCTTCTTTCTCTCTCTCCTATTTATTTGTTTTTTCCTCTGTATTTCAGGTTAGAGAATTTCCTCAAATATCTGGTGATTCTTGGCCATCTGTTTATATTTAAGATTAAAGCACTGGGGGGAGGGTATAGCTCAGTGGTAGAGTGCAGTGCTTAGTATGCATGAGGTCCTGGGTTCAATCCTGGGTACAATCCTGGGTACCTCCAACAAAAAACAAACAAACAAACAAACCTAATTACCCCTCTCATTTAAAAAAAAAAAGATTAAAGTACTAAAGAACTCAGTGGAAGCTTTGTGTACTAGAATAGAACTTCCAGATTAATGAGTTTCATTTCAGAGTACTTCCTGGCCAGCTGTTTTTTTTTTTTTAAATCATTTAACATCTTAATTGAGATATAATTAACATACCATAAAATCTACTCATTTAAAGTGTAACATTTTCATTATATTCAGAGTTGTGCAACTGTCACCACAATCTGAGCTTAAAACATTTCATCACTTCAAAAAGAAAGAAACCTCATGTCCATTAACAGTCATTTTATTCATCACTCCCCCTACCCTGTATCTCCAGTCTCTGGCAACCATTAATCTACTGTCATACTGTAAATAGATTTGCCTCTTCTGGACATTTCACATAAATGGAATCATACAATATATGGTCTTTTATAACTGGCTTCTTTCTCTTAGCATGAAGTTTTTAAGGTTTATCCATGCTTTAGCACGTATCAGTACTTCATTCTTTTTATGACTGAATAATACTGCATTCTATGGATATGCCATGCTTTGTATATCCACTCAGCAGCTGATGGACATCTGGGTCATTACCACTTTGGGGCTATTATAAATAATGTTGCTATGAACATTCATGTACATGTTTTTGTGGAGACATACATTTTCATTTCTCTTGGATCTACCTAGGAGTGGAATTACCAGCTGAAATTGTAATGGGGGTACACAAATGTTGGTATCTGTAGGTCTTTTCATCTGGGTTGGTTCAATTTTTCAAATTTGCTCTGTGATAAATGTAAGCCTGGCTACTGGCCTTCTAGAGCTGGGGGGGAGTTGGACTTTTCCAAAGTTCTGGTGGGTGATTGGATAAACCAATCTCCTTCTTATGTTAGAGGCTGCTAGCTGTCTTTCTAATGCCCATCCTTTTCTCTTTCCTTAATAACAGACTCTTGTATTATTGGGGGCAACAACGTATTCAGGTATAACATTTCCTAGTCTTGCAGATAAAGGTGACAATAAGACATAAAAAGAAGTCATTGGATGGTGTTTCAGGGAAATTGCTTTAAAGGGAGTAATGTGGCTGGAAGACAGGTGTCCTTTTATGGGCCCCTGTTTTCCGGTGCCTGAAACATGGATGCTATGGCTGGAGCTTCAGTAACTGGCTTGTGTTTATAAAGAGATTCTGGAAGATCTTAAGACAGCAGAGGAAAAAGCCCACAAAGAGGCTGAACTCTTAGTCCTAGACTGCCCACCCTCAGAGTTCTCATACGTGAGGAATATATAACTCTACCTTGTTTAAGCCGTTGCTGTTTTGAGTATGTGTTAATCAGCAACTGATCTGAATCGTAAGTGACAGACTTCTTTTCAGAATTTCCTTCTGCAGGCAACTACGTCTGATCTTCCTCTAATTTTAAGTAATATATTATCCAGATTTCTCCTAGTTTCAACAAACTAGAAAATGGAGTTCATATTTCTGTTTCTTATACTGTGTCATTTTTAAGACAAAAAAACACAGAGTTTTTTATCTATCAACTTAAAAACTGGAACTTTACCTTTCCAATCATGGCCTACCTCATGCTTTACATATCGTGAAATATCCAGTATTTCTTTTCAAGCCCTGTAATTTCCTACTCTCTGCTTCTGCCTTCTATTTCCATTGTGAGGAATGCTCTCTCCATGTATCTGTTTCCAAGTTCAAATGGTACCTGTTTTTTAAGGTTCACTTCACAGGCCACTGCCCTCGAAAGTCTTTTCTGATCCATCCAACAAGAAGTAATCTCACCTCATCTATACGCCCCCTTCCTAGACATTTACTTCTTTTAGAGGACTCTTTGAGGTTGGGGGCGGTGTCTTACTTTTCTATATTCCCTGGTAGTACATGGCTTTCTAGTCTGTACATAACTGTCACAATTAGATATGCTACTGTGTATCAAGAAATTTGTTTTTTAGAAACATTAATTATTTGGCAAGTTTTCATTCCTTATGCCTATGCCCCACAATTTTACAAAGGAAATTCTGAATTTAAGGATCATTATAAATTGATCCCCAAAGCAACACTGGTACCAAATTCCTTCAGGGCCTTAGAGCAGAGTTTGTGATTTGCAGATCATCGGCTAGACAAACCTGGAGCCATCAGGGTCTTTTTGACCAATTAAGTCTGCATGTTAAAATACCCTATGGTCTTTTGCACAGAGAAGCTTACTGATTATTTGTAGTAAACTTTCTTTAGAGGAAATTAAGTCATTTAAAACTATTTTTCTGCCATCTTAAAGCAGTAACTCAGACCTCACGGGAATAATTTTATCTTTTTAAAAATGTAATGAGGGCAGATAAGGTTTGTGGTTATAAAAGCCTTGAAGAATTCAAAATATCATGATCACTACTTCATTATCCTCCTGATATCCCAGATACACTGTTCCCTCCTCTTGAAGAGCAGAGAGAGAAATTTGCACAGTGTCATAATGAGAAATTTAATAAGAAAGAGATCCCTGGCTTCTTGAGTTTAGCATTCTGGTCAAATTTGGCCAGGTAAGCCACAAAGAAAAAGACTGACAAGTTGGACCAAATGAAAATCTAAAACTTTTATATAATTTAGAGGTATGATTCTGAAACACAAGAAACAGATTGGAAGAAAAATTTAACAGTGTGCGTAACAGTGGCTTACAATCCCTAGTGACAATAAAGCACTGTCCTAAACCATAAGAAAAAGACAAACAGCTCAGAAGAACAATAGGCGAAGATAAATAAGCAAGTCACAGGAGACAACATGTGAAAAGATGGTCAACTTACTAGGCATTACGGAAATACAAATTAAAACAAAGAAATGGCTCCCGCTTGTCTTTATTTTGAGAGGCAACATAGCATAAAGGTTAAGAACGCAGACTCCAGCTTTCAAGGGTGGTGACTGAGTCTGTGGAGAGCCCCCAGGAGCTGAAGCTGTCACATTCCCTCCACTTTAACTTCCTACTGCAAACAATAAAGTCTGTTCATACTGGGTATTTTTTTGTTTTTTTTTTTTAAAGTGTGTAGACCCCAGAGCTAAGAGTTCTTGGATTTGAACCACAGTACTGCCACTTTCTAAGCTGTGTGACCCTGTACAATTTATTGATTTCTGTTTCAGTTTTCTCATCTTCAAAATGAGGTCATGACTATAACTAGGGTTCTTGTAATGATTGAATGAGTTAGTTTATGTAAAGTGCTTAGAACAGCATATGACATATAGTATATATACTGCAGACGTATTATTACTATTCATCCATCATACTGACAAAATGTAAATGGTTGTTCAAAGGATAAAAGTAACCTTAATCTGTTGGTGGGAAAGGAAATTAGTACAGCTTTTTTGAAGGACAATTTGATAATGTGCATACTCTAAACCTAGTAGTTCTATCTCAGAAATCTAACCCAATCACATAAGGACAGAAAGGTACATATCAAAAATGGTCATTACATCCCTATTTTGTGCCAGAAAAAGGGAAACAATTAAATATATGTCAACAGAGAAGTGAAGTACATATGTTACAAAACAATGTAGCATACTAAGAAAGCAGCTGTTAAAAAGAATGATGTAGATTTATACTGACATATAAAGTTGTCCAAAATATTCACACTAAAAAGCTAAGTCACAAAGTTACACGATATGATCTCCCTCACATGAAAACAGGAAAAACAAACATATATGTGCATTTATGTATGGATTTTTAAAATGGTTTGAAAATATAAGAACTGTTAATGAGGTTATTTATATGGGGAGAAAAGGAAGGGAAAGAGGCATTTTAGTTTTTTAAGCTGTATTTATGTATTGGAACTTTTTCTTTTAAACAACAAAGATACAAGCATATTTTACTGTACAACTTAAAAACTGAAAAAGGGGGCTGTTTACTAGGTTTGTCTAGAGTTTCTATTGATTTGATATAAGAATAGGAATGTTTTTCTACTTAGATTTAGATATCATATACCATTTTGGAAGAAAGGGCCTGATTGTGGCAACTGATGGATTTCACACAAGACCAGGGGGTTTTGGAAAATCACACCTGCAAGGGTACCAATTTAAAGAACTCAGTTGATTAATATCTTGTACTTTAGTTCTATTTATCTGTGTCTGCAGATGATCTGAAGGTAAGAGAGCCCATTTAAAAAAACAAAAATAAAAAACTGATACATTCAAACTTCTATTTAGTACATCCCTATATAAGAATAAAGTTTTTGAAACATTTCTTTATAGGAAACTATCATTCAAATGGATTTGAAAAATAGAAAGGGTTGTCTAATGCTTGAGATTCACTAGCACTTTTTTTTTTATTATGCTGTATTTGAGACAGAAAGATACTACTATTGACTGAAGTAAAACACCATAGAAGGCACATATAATGAATTTAAGTCATTGGAAAGGCTACAGAAGCACTGACTGTATAAAAGTAACAGCAGACTCTAGCAGAATATCATCTTTTGGTAATTCAATCCAAGAATCCCTTTAGGCTACCTAAAGCAAAACAGAATAGGAGAGAGCACTTTGAAATTAAGAAGGTGATATTTAGTGCAAGTTTAAAAAATAAAATACATCTACAAAAAATATCTCCTTGTCTCTCAGATTCATACATGAGGCTGCAGAGTTTAAGAAACAGGGTGTTGAATTGGGTGTTTTAGTTGCTGCGCCATATCCTTGTTCTTAAAAACCAGTACTTTGAAAAAATTTGTCATTCTACTTTGCTGAGACTTATTAAAATACTTTGAATTCTTACAATGATGAAAGTTGCAGAATAATAGAAATCCAAGGAAAAATATGAGAAAAAAGGTCTTCTTTAAATGATTACCTTAAAACAAAGAGATATAAAGGATATCTAACGATAACAATTACATTGCAAATTGACAGATTGCAGCTTTCACAGAACATCTCTAATGTGGTTCAGGGCTCTCAGAAGACCTTCTCATCAACTCAGTATGGGGGACCAGTTATTTCATGTATAAAATAAGGAGAGTAATTATCTGCCTGGCAAATCTATAATCTGCCATGATAGAGATTATAGTTCTATATTTCTGTTTCTTATGTAGGTAACTGAAAATAATGGACTGATTACCAAAAGAAAAAAAAAACCGAGTATAAATAAGAGTATCATTATGAATGACAGACATGAATTTAAATCCAAACTCTACTACTTAGCTGTGTGACCTTGGGCAAGTTTCTCAATCTCTTTTGCTTTAGTTCCTCATCTGTAAAATGAGGATAATAATGGTATTGAGGGTTGTATTAAATCAGAGACTATATTAAAAATGCTTGGCACAGAGTAAGCACTCAATAAATACTGGTGATGGTGGTGATGTGTTAAGACCCAACAAGTACCATGTCCTAAACTTTGGGCATCACGGAGACATGAAGTGTTAAAGATATGTTCCAGCACACGCAGTCATCTTAGAACGTTGTTCTCCTTAGCGAGGTATCCATCTGAAGTTTGCTCAAGCCAGGAGTCCTAATTATTGAAATCCATGCTTGCTTTTCATACATGTCTTCTAGATGTGACTGCAAATTAATGAGACTGATTCCATATACTATACCCAAAGAACAACGTAGCAGTGAAGGCCATGGACTCTAGAGCCAAACTGCCCAAGTTCAAATACCATTTTTGCTGTTTACTAAGCAGTACAACCTTGAGCAAGATTACTTAACTTCTCTGTTTCTCAGATTCTTCATCTATAAAATGATAATAATAATGTTTATCTTAATAAAGAGCAAGATCCTACTGTACAGCACAGTGAACTATATTCAATACCTTGTATAACCTATAATGGAAAAGAATATGAAAAGGAATATATATATGTATAATTGAATCACTATGCTGTACACTAGAAATTAATACAACATTGTAAATCAACTATACTTCAATAAAAAACTATTAAAAATAATATTAATCTTATGGGGTTATTATAAAAAATTAAGGAATATAAAGCACTTAGTACAATGCTCAAAAAATGTTATCTGTCGTCAGCATCATCTTATAGTCATCCTGCAAAAGAAAGATATGCCTCTAATCACCAGAACTTGATTCTACAGAAATAGCACAACTGATTCTGAAATAAGTTCTTAGGTATCCATACACTTTCCAATATTGTAAGATTTTAAAACTGGTTGGGTATTTGAGCCACCGTTGGCTATCTGAGCTCCTCAATAGGAGCAAGACCAAAAAGTAAATTCTGTGTCAGATCTTTTCAACAGTCATTCATGCAAAGTAAGAGAAGACCAACATGCTTTATCAAAATCCACTGTAAAACTGCTTTCTTTGTCTTTAGCAAGTTAAGTCCTACCTGTCATCTGTATTGCGAAGTGAGGGAAGTCGAAAGCTCGTGTTTCTGTCAAGCTTTGACTGGCTTTTGGTCCTCTTGATGGAGCCTTTCAGTCGCTTGCTGAAGAACCCCTAGAATGAAAAGGCAGAAGGTGATGGGGAAAAGGGAACCTCGCTGTCTCCTAACTCATCTGCACGCCTTTGCAAAAGATATTCAGTCTTATAATGAAGACTAGAAACAGAACTCAGCTTTTAATATTTTTAATTTGTAAAAAATAGTTGCTTGAAATCATTTGATAATGTGATAATTCTTTTCTTCTATGCTAATTGGGAAAATTAAACTTTTTCATAGCCCTTAATTCCTTATTTCTTAAATATTCTCTATACTAGCTATGGTAAAGGAACTTCTAACTTCTAAGGTAATATGTTGGTGGTCTCAAAAGTGGTAATATTTGGTCTGTGTCACCTTGGATATGGTATTTGTGAAGCTAACTTTTAAGTGTAGCTGAGGGATGTATCATTTATGAACCAACGAAGCAGCGAGACTTCAGAAGAACAAAGTGCCTTACAGTTTTTGGCCCCTGCTTGCCGTCTGCCACTTCTACCAAACTATCTAGAATGCCTTGAACATCTTCCTAGTCTTAGCACCTGGCAAATAGTGGGCATTCAAGAAAGTTCGTTGAATGAAAGAAAAAATTGCAGAGAATGAATGACAGTGATCACCACTTTCAAGAAACAATTCTACTGCTGGCAGATGAAAGGACTTCTTACAGAAGCATTATCAAAATGTCTTAAAAAAAAGGTTTTAAGAGTATTTTGCTGCGTGGAAGTAACTCTTTCTAATCATCTTGTGATGAATATTAGCTTATAGAGGCTCTGTAAATAAATATTTCTACAAGGAAAAAACTATTTTATTTTTTGCAGTATCAGCACATTGAATCTGTTATATGCTTTTAGTTACCACTAAAGGCCACTGTTTTGGGGTGAAGACTGTATTTAAGATAAGCTAGGTTATGCTTGCCTAATCACCCCACAATCTTAATGGCATAAGACATACCATGTCTATGAGCGGGTCGAATAACGGAGATGGGGACCTGGCTCTACACTGTCCTCGCTCAGGGACTGAGACTAAGGAGGCTCCACCTCTGTGCTCCTGCAGTTGCTGCAGCAGGATAAAGGAAGTGTGACACATTACGTACCTGCTCTTAAAGCTTCCATGTCACTTGTGGTCTCCTTTTATTGGACAAAAAGGTCACATGACCACACTTAACTCCAATGGGGAAAGAATGTACAACCCTATCATGTATCCAGAAAGAGAGCTGGAAATACTTGGTCAGCAGCAGCGTGGACCCCAGTGCTTTTCCACCCCAACCAGTTTGTAAACACACAAGAGAAAAATGGAAACCAACTTATCTGAATCAGAAATAGAACTATTTAGCTGGCGAAAGAAAAATGCTCATGTTATGTCTTGCTTTTGTAGCCCAAAGAACGAGGGTAAAGACTTCTAGAGAATATCACACAGACATCATTCCCCAGGCTGTTTCATGTCCTCTAGGCTGTTTTTTTTTTTTTATTATAGGTGTATTGAGATTGATTGCAAGGGAAAAAAAAACAAGGCTATTTTTTAAAGTACAATATTTCTCAGAGACAGGCATTTGCCTGGTCTTCTGTACAATCTTAGCATCATTAGGGAAAGTCACTGTTATTTGTTCTCTAAGACAAAAGCTTTATTTACTACTTGCCATAATTCAGTCAAGATGAGTCACCACATTTGCTCATAAATGTAGTCAGCAAACCAGACCTAAATTTATAGAATTCTATTAGGATCACTTATAGTTGGCTCAGAAACCACTGGCCTTAAGCTGAGATTCAGCCCAAGGACCTGACCAAATACCATATCTAAATACAAGTCTAACAAAAACACAGTTAAGCAGGTAACTGAGAATATACTACTAGACAGTCACTCATTAGTACTTTACCTTTCTGTGGCACTTTATTACATCATGCTTCATATTTTAATCCATTTGTTTATTAAATATTTATTTTATGTGTATATGTTACAAATCACCATACGGTGTTGTAAGGGAATCACAGATAAAACAAATACCAATTCTGCCCTCAAAAAGCCTGTCGTTTAATATAGGATTAGAAATTAAGTACAAATAAATATGACACGACATGCCTTAGGCAGGCACATGTGCCTGGCATATTTAATCACAAAATAAAACTGTCATATTCCTTTGAATCTAGGACACCCGTGACTGCAAGTCACACCACTATTTTATGTGTAAACTAAGAAAAAAGCTGCCAATTAAACTATAATACAGTGCCTTGCCGCTTAGAATTTTAATTTTGTATTAAAGAGCTTGGTTTTTAAAAGACTTATTTAGGGAAC
Organism: Camelus ferus; assembly: GCF_009834535.1. Lineage (NCBI taxonomy): Eukaryota > Metazoa > Chordata > Mammalia > Artiodactyla > Camelidae > Camelus > Camelus ferus. Next base: position 5,564,399 of record NC_045716.1, read on the forward strand.
TCTTGTCTTATATCACATAGTGTATACACAAAAAGAATATACAAAATAAATCGGTTAAAGTATTCCCAACGCTGCTTCATTCTTCTGAACTACTTTCTGACTCTGAGTAGTTGTTGTTCAAATTTCCCCACAGAATACCATGATATATTCTTTCTTTCAAGAATGTTGATGACAAATAGCATAGTGTAAAAGAGTAATCTACAGAGATTACTGGGATTGCTGGGGTCTTCCTAGTTTACCATGGCTGCTTCCAAACCTTTATTCCATAAAATAATGGTTTGGAGTAAAGCATGTTGTTTGAGGTTCATACCATCTAGATTTAACATCCTTTATCATTCTTTGCTTTTCTCATGCATTAATCTCTTGTTCACTTTCCTTTTTCCATGAAGGACTTTAGCCTCTCACTTGCAATATTTCTGTCTCTTAACTCCTAAACACCATGCCAGTAAATAACCAGGTAGCGATCCGTCTGATATCCTGGCTTCACAATTCCTTAACCCCAATAACCCTTAACCACCTCTCCAGTCACCCACTCCTATACCCGCACACTAGATATTATCATTATTCAGATCTGCCGCCTCAGGCATCTTAGGCAGTAATTCTCTTCTTCCTGACTTTTCTTTCTGACCCAGTATCTCTTTCTCCAAATACATCTGCTCTTTAACTTCACAGAAACCTCCAGTCTCTTGACCACCCCATTTTCTCCCTGGCCCTGTTTTTCTCTCTAGTCAACCTAGATTCCTGGACTAATCATCTGAAGCTATTCAATTACCAGTAACTTCCATTCTCTTAATGATCATCTATCCAAAATCAAAACCAGATCAATGTTTAAAATCTGCTCCCATGATCAGGCTGCTCAGGAAGACCACAGAGCTCATTAGGCTGATGCCCCTAAATATTCACTGTCTCCAAGCTTGGCTTGGTTTCTGCTGTGCCTCTGCCTGGACCAGCCAGGCACTGAGGCTTCCAGCAACATTATCCACTCTGGGAAACCTCAGAGTGTATGGCACGCCCTCTTGCCCACCTGGTCCCTTCTGAGCAATTCCTTACATACAGGTCAGTATGCTTTGTATCATGTACAGCCCTGGCTATAGCTGAGTGGACCAGGAGTGAGCAACTGACCTAAACGTACCTAACAGAGTGGTCCTGGTAAGAGTTCTGCCTATAGGATATGGTATCATCTGGTAGCTACTAACTGCTCTTACCTGACCCCTGGCCATTCCCTGCTTTGTGCTTTACACGCCAGCAACTATAAAAGCCTACAATTCTCTCCATTCACCAAGCATCTTTGCTATTGCTCATCCTCCCTCCTTTTCCCCTGGCTAAGTCATCCTTTCAGACTCAGCTCAGGCATGATCTCTTTCGAAGATGCCTTTTTTGGCACGTCTTGACCCTGCTCTAGATTAGCTGGCCCTCCTCTGTGCTTTCAAGTATCTATATATAAATAGAGCCAGGCTTACATCTAGCACACTGCATGCCCACTGATGTGTCAACAGCCTTCCCTTCTAAACTGTGAAATCCTTCAGCCAGGGACTAAACACTTTGCATTCCCAGGGCAGATCTGATATCTGGCATTTAGTAGGGGCTCAACATATGTTTGTAGAACTGAAACAATAAAGGCAGTGAAATGAATAAAAGCCATCATGGTGTTTTTGCTACAAGTGCCACTATGGAAAGAACAGGCAACTCTGAATCAGGAAGTGTGGCTTCAAGTCCTGGCTCCAATTTCCCCCGGTTGAATGACCTTGAACAAGTCACAACTTCTAAGTTTCAGATTTCTTATTCATAAAATGAGGACTGAAAAATTCCTAAGGCCAGGGGGAGGGTATAGCTCTATGGCAGAGTGCATGCTTAGCACACACAAGATCCTGGGTTCAATTCCCAGCACCTTTAAAAAATAATAATAAAATACCTCCCTCTCCCCCTCCAAAAAAAAAAAAAAAAAAAAAAAACCAAACAAAAAAAACAAACCAAAATTTAAAAAATTAAATTAAAAAATTCCTGAGGCCACCCCCAAAGAATAACTGAATGCAAAAGTACTTTTAAAATAATGGAAAACAGGAACCTATGAGTATTAACTGAACAGAAACCTAGGATGAGAGACTATGAACAGGCTCAGTGAAATCATAATTTTTCCTCTTAGAAATCACCACAACAAAGGAAGGGAAATAAACTCCACAACAGCAGGGATTTGGGGCTGTTCAGTTATGTATGCCATTGCCTGTAAGTGATACTTGGTACATCACAAATGTTCAAAAAACATTTGTTGACTGAATAAAGTTTACTGAAGTCTTCCTGGGTATCAAGCACTAGCCAGGTGCTTTCCAATATGTAACACAATTTAATCCATGCAACAACTCCAAGAAGCCGGTATTTAGTAATGGGCTTTAGTTAACACAGTTAGAAGAGGAGTTAGGATTTAAACCCAGTGTATTGCTAGTACTTAAAAAGCTTCATTTGTTCACATATTTACTGAGTACCTATTATTTGCCAGACACTTTAGGCTCTTGAGATATGTCAGTGAACAAAACAAACAAAAATCTTTGCCTTCATTAAGCTTATATATCGGTGGAAGGAGACAGACAATCAACAAAGAACAAAATTAATTAGCAAAAGACAAGCACTACAGAAAAACAGAGCTGTGTAAAGAGGGTTGGGAATATAAAGTGGTCATGGTAAGCCTTATGGAGGAAGATCACACTGAGTAAAGACTTGAACGGGTGAGTCAGCGTGCAGATATCAGAAGGGAAAAGCATGGCAGGCAACAGGACAAGGCTTGGCAAAGACTTTAAGGTAAAAGCACACCTAGCATGATCAAGAAAGAGCCAAGAAGTCAGTGTGGCAGGAATGGAGAAAGCAGTAAGAAGGGTGGTGGGAAACAAGGTCAGAGAGGCAGCAAGGTGGGGCTGGTCCTGGTAGTGGGGTAGGTGCTAAAGCGTGCAAGTCCTGTAGGCCACTGTAAGGGTGTCACCTTTTACTGTGACTTCTAAGGAAATCAATAATGAGACAAGACCATTCAAATCAGTCATAAATAAATAAGCACATGCTTTTCTGAGAGAAATACTTTAAACTATGAACATTTAACAGGATTTTGAGCAAGAATGCACAATATATGAAGTTCATTTTCTTCAACAGTAGATCACACAGCAATAGCCGAGATACAGGGAAGGTATCTGACTCTTCCCAAGTCACACAGCTGCTAAGTGAGAGAGGAAAACTCCACACTCAGCCAGCCTGACCCTGGAACTCTTGCTTTTTAATCACTATACTGTATCAATTCTCCAATTCTCTTCAAATACTGTAGGCACTATAATATAATGCATTTTCCCCACGTGTACTACTTAATTTCTACACATATCTTACTGTAGAATTATATACCACAAAGAGGCAGAAATACAATATGATAATTCAAAACTGAAAGAAAAAAGAAAACAAGCAAAACCCCCACTAATGTGACATTTGACTTAGAAAAATTTGTTAAGATTCCTATCTATATAATTAAACTAAAGTACAATTGAAATCCTATTGAAATTACTTTTATATGTAACTGATTCAGTGGTCACTGAGAGAAAAATATCCAAATATAAAATTTACAAATAGATGGATGCCAATAGGAAAATGTTTCTTTCTTTCTTTCACATAAAGTTATATCTATGTCTTATGTTAATTTGAAGAGCAAATGATGTTCCCATAGGTGTACTCTAAAAATCCTACAGCATAAATGGAAACAAAGGAGAAGACAACAAATAAACTTGATTTCATCTCTCTGACGCCAATCTAGTCTGAAAGAACATCAATAAAACCCTCCCAAAAATCCTACCTCATCCAGTTCTCCTCTGAAATGCTCTTGCTACCATCTACAATTCTTAAAAAGAGTAAAAAGCTTCTTATTTTAAACAACTACACTGTCATAGCAATGATACAACTAAAATGACTTAACTTGAAGTAGTTGGTACTCACTATGTTCTGTCAAAATGAGGCTTAAAACCGGCAGCTGCCAGTGGAAGGAAAAGTGAAATGGTGTGTTTCTCTGGAGCTTGGTAAATGCTAAGAGAATGGTAAAAGTTGTCCGCTGCCTGCAAATTGGAGTAACCCCCAAAGACAGAATCTGGCTATCAGGGCATGATTGGTAACTGAAATAAAACTGCTGCTACGCAACCACTCTCAGAAGCCTCAGTGGTGGGAATCAGACACGCTGACTTGCCGGCGTCCTGGTGCTGCTGCCAGTCCCTTAAGACACGGAGAAGAGGGAGAAAAGTGTCATCACCTCCCACACAAAAACACAGTGATGTGCAACAGAACCCTGCCTTAATCCTGTCTGAGACTTTTCTTTACCAGCGACCACACAAGGGATTAAGCAATTCATGGTGATTAAGTAAATTTAATAGCAGTTCCTTAAAAATGTTGCATGACTTACACTAAGAAATGTCAACTAGAAAGGACTCAGGTGAGAACTGTTTTCGTTCCTACTTTTTAAGTTTTGGTTTAATTAGTACATTAATCTCTGTGTATTTTGCATATTTCATCAGTTCATATTATTATGAATTTTAATTACATGAGAAGAATGGCCATATCATACATAAATTATTCCCTTCCTCGATCTCGTAACGTAGCTTAAGAACTTGTAGATGTTCGATAAACGTTGACTAAAATCTGATTGCAGAAAATAAACAAGGAAAAGGGAAAAGGAAGGGTGACTGAAAATGTTAAACTCTACTTTTCAGTGATCATGTTTTATTTAGTTTTATCTTCCAGTTATTGCACATCCAAACAGAAAGGAAAGCTAGGTAGTAAGAACAGTAACAGAACAACAGTTACAAAATGCTTTATAGTTAACAAGCAGTTTCAATGTGGGTAATCTCTCTCCTTGTGGGGGTTTTTGATTTTGGGTTTTTGTTTTTGCTTTTATTTTTGTTTTGTTTGTTTGTAAATTTAAACATCACAGGGAAAAAGAAAAGATTCTGTCATTAAGTTACAATTGTTTTTCTAGCCCAGAGCTGATGAATCAGAATCTTTGATCTGGATTTTTGACAAGCATTTAATGATTCTCTTTTATTAAATAAAGTTAGATTTTTATTATGAAACTCTTAAACATACAAAAACATAGAAATTAATATTGTAAATCATACTCCTTAATCAGATCTAACCAATGCTAATGTATTAATGTTATTAGACTATATTAAAATATAAAAATAAAACATGTATATTACATTATATGATATAACATATTATAATTGTTATATATAATAATAATATAACACTGATACACTAGGGGAGCAAGCAGAAGATATTTAGCATACCTTCTCTATGCCTAATAATATTCTTTGTCTTAAAGGTTCATTTTCATTTAACAGACCACTGTTACCTCAGATTTATTTTGATTATTATCTTCCTGTTAAATTTTTTCAAACCTTTTATTTTCAACTTTTATAAATTATGTCTTAAATTTATCTTTTCTATTAAAAAATTAGGTTCATTGAGGTACAATTTATACAAGGCAAAATTCACTATTTTTAGTTGTACAGCTTGATGAGTTTTGACAAACGTATACCACCACAACTGAGATATAGAACATTTCTATCACCCCACCCCAAATTTCTTCATGCCCTTTTATAGTCAACCCTTTCCTCCACCCTCAGCCTCTTGAAATCACTAATCTGATTTGTTGCTACAGTTTCATCTTTTCTACAATGTTATACAAATAGAATTATGCAGTAAGGAGTCTTCTTTCAGTTAGCATACTGGTTTTGAAATTTATCTATGTTGGTGCATGTATCAGTAGTCGGTTCCTTTTTATTCTACTGTATGGACATACCAAAATTGTTTACATTTGCCAATGGACGGACATTTGGGATGTTTCCAGTTTGGGTCTATAAAGATTAAAACTGCTTAAAAAATGTGTGAATAAGTCTTTAATTTTGACATGAATTAAAAGCCTACTTGGAAATTCACAAAGGAATAGCAGGAAAGAAATGACAACTTCAATAAGAATGGCAACTAACAACAAGATGTTAATGAGGTGGGGGGCGGGGATCTTGAGAAGAGAAGGAATGTTTTTTTCCTTTATATTTGAAATAATTTTAGATTTACAGAAAATTTGGGAAAATAGTACAGAAAGTTTTCATTTGCCCAGCTTCGCCTAATGTTAACATCTTACATAACCACAGTATAATTATGAAAACCAGGAAATTTAAATAGGTACCACACTGACTGAAATTATAGACTTAATTCCAATTTCACCAGTTTTTTCCACTGTATTAGTTTTCTATTGCCACTGTAACAAATTACCACAAACATGGTGGCTTAAACAGTACAAATTTATTACCTTATAGCTCTGTAGGTCAGAAGTCCAACACAGGTCTCATCTGGCTAAAATCAAGGTGTCAGCAGGGCTGCATTCCTTTCTGAAAGCTCTGGGAGAATCTGTTCTTTGCTTTTTCCAGCTTCTAAAGGCCACTAACGTTCCTTGGTTTGTGGCCCCCTTCCTCCATCTTCAAAGCCAGCAATGTTGCCTCTCTCTGAAAGGTTCTCAATTTCTAAGGCCTCATGTGATTAGAATGAACCCACCTGGGTAATCTAGGGTACTCTCCCCACCTCAAAGACTTCAGCCTTAATCACATCCACAGCAGTCTCTTTAGCCATGTAAGACAACATAGTCACAGATTCTGTTTATTAGGATGTGGACATCTCTGGGGGGAACCATTACTCTACCTTTCACACATAGTTCATGTAATGACTTTCTTAGGATTTAGGTCTTTTTCTAATATTGTGCAATTATAAACAATGCTGCAAAAAATACTTTGTATTTTCATACTGATGGAAGTGTATTTTCAGGGTAGACTGCTAAAAGCGGGACTGCTGGGTGGGAAGATAAGTGTGTGTATAGCTTTGCCAAAATCCCCTCTAGAAAGGTTGGACCAGTTTGCACTCCCATCAGCAATGTAGGAGAGTGTCTTTCCCATAACCTCACCAACTGAATTTCTATATACTATACTTTTTGCTAAAAGGTGAAATAGTATCTCCATGTTGTTTTAATTTGCATTTCTCTGATTCTAAGTTTGAACATTGTTTTAAAAATTGTTCAGAACAATTATTATTGTTTTTTAGAACTACCTATTCATATCTTCTTTCACTATTTCTATTGGGGTTTTGGTCATTTGTCCCTCATCTTAAAATAATTCTTTATATGTTGTGAATTTTTTCTCCCAGTCAGCTGGTTTTAACTCTATGTTTTTAGCCATGCACTTTAAAAAAAAAAGAACATTTTTGCCTCTGGCTTTTCAGCAATCATTACAGAAAGGTTTTTTTGTTTTGTTTTGTTTTTTCCTATATCAAGGTTAGACAGGATTTCATCTATGTTTTCTCCTAGTAGCTGTATGGTTTATTTATTTATTTGTTTATTTTTAACACTTAGATCCCTAATCCATTTGGAGTTTACTCTTGTGTAAGATGTGAAATACACCTTACATCTAATTTTATCTTTTTTCCCAAATGGCCACTCACTTGTTCCTACACTGTTTATTTTGAATACTAACTCCTCAGAAAACCATTCTTGATTTCTCTAATAGGAGTTAGTCTCTTGCTTCTGGACCTAAGATCTTTTGTTTATAATACTGTTTTCCTCTGTTTTGACCAATTAGTTCTATTCTTATTTTATACTCCCTACTGAGTCTTGACTCCTGAAGGCAAACATTATCAAGCTCATCTTTTTATTTCTTCAATGCTTAGTACACAGTGGGCTACTTAATATGCACCTGCAGAATGCTGGACCTGAATCATTACAAAAATCCCAATTCACTCAAAGTAGAGAAGTATCTAACACATCTGAGGGGGAAGAAAAAAACACCCTCAACATTATTAAAATAAAACCACAACTGGCGTTCAAAGAGGGCAGGTTTAGTATCTGAAATGCTCACTTCTGCAAACCACCTCAGTTCCTGCTAATGAGGTGGCTGTTGATTTTCTTATAACCAGAAGAGACTGTGGATCTTACTCAGAGTATGAATATTAAGGAAGATGGCTTTCAGGGATAAAATAATGAGAAATGAAGAGTCAAAACTAAGAAAGAGAACATTCCCCCTAAGTGAGGTCTGTTAGTCTGTTGGACAGTCTCCCAGAGGTTATCACGGAAGCCTGAAAAGCATCAGATAATATAATGTGAAAGACGTTTTCTCACTGTCAGGGGAGATGGACTAGATGAATTAAATTGAAGTTTTTCTCTCCCAATTCTAGGACTCTAAGAATAAGAGCATCACAGATGAGGGGGAGCTTTGGAGTCTATTAGTTGTTCAAAAAAATAAAATCCTTCCTGCCTCTGGTGAAACAAAATGCACCTAAACTCACATTATGGAAATGGTGGTGAGCAAAAGGTACAAAGTAAAACAATATAATAATTACTCTTTACTAATGCCTATCAGGGTAGATGCTTTTTTTTTTTTTAAAGTATAGAATAAAGTGGGGGGGAGGGAGGGAGAAACACACATGGAAGAGATGTGACTCGGCATATTTATGTAACTTCTAGAGGCTATTTCCTAATGTATTGCATCTACTCTGCAAGCATTTTTTTCCATTATGAATTTAGGCCCCAAAATATTAACAAGTTGGTCCTTACTATATAGTACTTCTTAACCTGCATGGGGTTCTTAAAATATTTCTGTAGTATCTCATTACCATAAAAAGGCACCACAGGCCTTAGAGGAGGTCAAACTAATCTGCTCTTGGTCACACAAGGGAGACACTAGCTAACCATACATTGAAAAAGATGGTTTTTACCACTCCTTTCCTGTTCTAAGGTCCAAAATCTTAAATGATAAAAACATGAAATCTTTGTACTGATACTCTGGCAGAATTAAAAAGGCAGGAAACACTGGCCCTAGATCAGAAGGTCGGAAGAGTACAAAGACTTTTTCAAATGCAGGTACCTGATCTCAATGAAGAAGTGCTCCTGAGTGACAAGGATGGTCCCGCTGACTGAGTAGGAGAGAAGCCCAGGTGGCTAAGGACAGAGCATCAGGTTATGGCCTCACTTCTGCTGGATGTATTATCTTTGTTTTGTTTTGTTTTTTGTTTTTTTTTTTCATTTAACTTTTAAATAGCTGAGAGCAGACCACATTCCTAAATATCCAATTATTCCTTGAGTGAGAAGCAAACTAACCCAGTCCCCATGAGTCACTCTTTCTACCGTTTAATCTCACAGGGCTTCCAGTGAAGGAAAGTGATTTGCTTCTTCTCACTATATTCCACCCTTAATTCTATTTTACTTAACAGATTAATATAGAATCTTAAAAAAAATCCAGTATACAATGCTGATTAACTTAAAGCCATCAACTAATGAAGGTGCTATGGCATGAAAGGTTAATGTCTTTGCAACATGCACACCTTGGGCGATCACGAAAGTCACCCATATATTGAGATTTCATAAACAGATTAGGCAAAAGAAAAGGTCAGTGCTGGAACTCTAAGATGAATAAGACATAGTTTTGATCTAGAAGAATGGTTTCTAAATTATCTTGACCGTGTATCAAGTGAGTAGAATATGGCTGGTGTGCATTCATAAAATATAAGAATGTCCCAATGTATGACTTTAAAGCAGTCAATAACACAAAACGTTAAAAACAGTGAAATTAAAAAAAATCAAAACATTATTTTCTTTCTGCAATGCAAATGGATTGTGCTGTGTACCCTCTGAGGTATGTACATCCCATTCTGGAAACCACCAACTGGAATGTCACAGACCAGACATGGTAAGCAACTATACACAGAATGGCCCTACAATACAATGGTATCAGTATTATGATGGATAAATGCACAGTCCTATGGAAGGACAGAGAAGGTCAAGGCTAACGTTGCCTACATGAGGTAGGGAGAGCTGGAGCTGGGTTATGAAGGATGACGACATTTTTACACAGTATAGAAGGTGGCCTTACTAGGTAGAAATGTGCAAAGATACTGGAGAAAACTTGTTTGGGGAACTTTAGTTTGGTAAAGACGGAGCACTAAGATGGAGCACTCTCTAAGTTTGGAGGCTCTGAGAACTGGGGTTGGGGATGGGGATACTGAGTATAAAAAACTGAGACTGGAAGGGCAGCCAAAAGCTAGACAACAAAAGGCTCTTTGTGCCAAGTTAACTTTGGTTTGGTCATTCTGTAAAACGTGAGTTAAACAGAAAAACCTTTAGCAGGTGACTGATGCTTTTTGAAGGAAAAGCTAGCTAGCTATGTCTGAAGACGTTCAAATGAGGGCAAGGAGGAAGGGAGAGAAGGAGGAGAGGGGAAAGAACCCATTGTGTGAGCCAAATAAAACGTACAAAATTTGATCATGCCCATGGCCGTGGGACCATAGAGAGTTACTAAAAAGCTTTAAGCAAGGGAGAGTCAAGGTTAGTGATTAGGTTTAAATTTTAAAGAGACTGCTCTGGCAGCTGTGTGAAAGCTGAACTGGGTGAAGGAGGACTTGGAGGCCAGGAGATGAGTTAAAGTCTCCACTGTGTTAGATGGGACTAGCTATATATTTTGAGGGGCTCAGTGCAAAATACTAGTGCCCTTGTTAAAAAACCAGCAAAATGGTAGCATTAAAGGCACTAAAACAGTAATCGTTTCCCTTCCTTCAGCAGTTTCTCTCCCCATCTGCCATGGTATTTTTAATTTGTTGTTTAATGTCATGTTCCTTTGGGCACCAAGGCAAGTGCAGACCTTCACAGGTGCCTAGGATCAGGGTCCACAACTTGGTGTGGGGGTGTGTGTGTGTGACCCACTAGCTGCCAAGTTGCTGTTCCGCAGCCACCAAACACACGTGGTGTGCCCTGGCCCCGGGCAGGGAAGTCGAGCCAAGCTTCTTCTCTTCCCGCAGCTGCCATTCCAACTCACTAGGTACCTGGAATTGGGGGTGAGCAAGGTTTGTTTCAGCTGAGTTGTGGTCCCTGGCCACCTGGCAGACACCAGTGAAGGGCACAGGCAGGGGCAGGGACGGCCCCACCATGAGCAGGCCCCGTATTCCCTATTATGTTTGTGCACAGGCCTGCTAGGGTCAGAGAGTGACCGCTGTGGCTGGGTCAGGCAGAGAGAGAGGGGGTAGCTGGGGTTCCTGGGGGTGGGAAAAGTGGGGAATGTAGAATCCATCCCAAAGAGGCAATGGGAGATAGTACCGTGCCTTGTTTCCAAGTCCTTGCACATGTTCCATTGTCCCACCAGACTTCACTTACAAAATACAAACCCAAAGATGAGTCATTAAGAATTTTGAGATGGTTATTAAACTCCATGCAAAGGGCTTTTCTGAGTGTAGGCCCTGTGCACTAAAGAAATTTGTAGTACTACAGAGTCAAAAATTCAGGGGGAAAACAGTTTTGGGGAAATCATAAGTGGGTACAGTTAGGGGCAAACTGAATTTAAATTACTATCGGGCACCGTAACTAAGCATTAGCAGAATACTAACAGAAGACGCTTAGAAGAAGATTGTTCAAACAATATCACCTTCTATTTCCTAATTTGTAGATTATTCATTATCCATTATCCTGATATAAAAGAGTAATAAAAAATCCTTCTAGATAAATTATCAGCTGGATGAAAGTATCTGTCCTGCTGTTAATCAGGAAGCATTGTGAGACTGGAGATGAGCCCCTGGAAGCGTCACTAAGTGTGCTCTCCGAGGCACTCATCCCTCTTCTGCCCTGACTCCACTTTCAGTTTCATTAATAGTGAAGCTTAATGGGCATTTCAGTCTTTTTAAGCTTTAACCACATTAAGAAAGTCAGAAATTGAAGTTTCTATGCCACATAAGGGTAATAATAGTGTATTTTAAACAATGAGAACATAAAAGCCTTAAAACTGAAGGTGGATTTGCAGCACATGGACAGACTTGGAGAGCATTATGCTAAGTGAAATGTGTCAGACAGAGAAAGCTAAATAATGTATGATATCACCTATATGTGGCTGATATGATGTACATATATGTGGAATCTAAAAATACAGCAATCTAGTGAACATAAGAAAAAAGAAGTAGACTCACAGATACAGAGAATAAACTAATAGTTACCAGTGAGGAGCAGGGAGGGACAGTAAAGGGGTGAAGAAGTGGGAAGTCAACACTGTTGGGTGTAAGACAGGCTCAAGGATGTATTGTGCAACATGGGAATATAGTCACTATTTTGTAATAACTATAAATGGAAAGTAACCATTGAAAGTTGTATAAAAATTAAAAATTAAAAAAACCCTGACAGCAGTATCTATTGCTGTAACCACACAAACAAACTTATTTTACTTACTTATATTACCTACTTTGATGCCAAAAAAACTTATTTTTGACATGAGCCACATATATAATAAATTTAGAACATTAACATTCCAAAATTTTTAGCTGGTGCCTTCTTAAAAATAGACAATATAATATAAAATACATAATAGTTTAGTATAAACTATGTAAGCACATTTTCCTGAAAGAAGAGAACCATGGTAAATAGTTGGGGAGCATGTGACAATGATCCTAAAAGAAAGGAGACGAAAATAGAGAGAATCTTTAAAGGCTGTTCTATTTGTCTTGATGTATATTTCACTCTCCCGCTAACCCTGGGTTTTCTATCACTTAACTTGCCTCTGCATAGAGAAATAGAAATAAAAAGTTAAGCAAAAAATAGCTTTGCTCAACAATCAGGATAATCCAGGTCCTTCTTTCATAAGTAATAAAGTTGTTTTGCTGACATGATCTGAATAAATCTGAACTCCCAATACAGCAAAAAAAAAAAAAAAAAAAAAAAAAAAAATCCTTCTAATATGAAGATCTCAGAACTAGAAAAAGCTACAAGAGTATGCCATGAAAATGGAAATGAAAAGAAAGCTGGAGCAGCAATACTTAGACAAAATAGAGATTAAAAGAGATTGTAACAAGAACAAAGAAGGACATTACATGATGATAAAGGAATCAATCTAACAATAAGGTGTAACAATTGTAAACACATGTGTACCTAACACAGCAGCAGATATTAACATAAGAGGAGCAAATATATAAAGCAAATATTAACATAAGAGGAGAAATTGACAGTAAGGCCAAAATGCACTAATAGCAGGGGACTTTAGTATCCCACTTACACCAATGGACAAATTATCCAGACAGAAAATCAGTAAGGAAACACTGGCCTTGAATGATACATTAGATGAGATGGATTAATAGATATATTTCACAACATTTCCTCAATGCACATTCTTTTCGGGTACACATGGGCATTCTTGACCATGGAACAAGTCTAAATCATATCAAGCATCTTTCTGACCATTAACAGTTTAAAACTAGAAATCAACCACTAGAAAAAAACTCCCAAAACAACATGCTAGTAAATAACCAATGGGTCACTGGAGAAATCATAAGAGATTTAAAACTACCTGGAGAAAAATGATAAATAAACACAATGATCCAAAATCTAATGGACGCAGCAAAAGTTGTTCTAAGAGGGAAGTTTATAGTGATACAAGCCTCCCTCAGGTAACAAAAAAAATCTCAAATAAACAGCTTAACCTTACACTGAAAGGAACTAAAACATGAACAAGCAAAATCCAAAGTTAGTAGAAGGAAGGAAATAATAAAAATCAGAGCAGAAATAAATGAAATAGACTAAAAAGACATTAAAAAAAAAGTGAAACTACAAGCTGGCTCTTTGAAAAGACAAGACAAATTGATAGACTTTTAACCAGATTCATCAAGAAAAAAAGAGAGAGGGCTCAAATTAATAAAATCAGAAGTGAAAAAGGAGAAGTTACAACTGACAGCATAAAAATACAAAGGATCATAAGAGACTACTACAAATGACTGACTGTGTGCCAATAAAATGGATGACCTAGATGAAAAGGGCCAATTTCTAGAAATGTACAATCTTTCAAGACTGAACCAGGAAGAAAAAGAAAATACAAACAGACCTACTACCAGTAACAAAATTGAATCAGTAATTAAAAAACAAACAAACCAACCAAAACTCTCAACAAACAAAATTCCAGGATTTAATGGCTTCACAGGTGAATTCTATCAAACATTTAGAGAAGAGCTAACACCTATCCTTCTGAAATTATTTAAAAAAACTGAAGAGGAAGGAACACTTCCAAACCCATTCCATGAGGCCAGCATCACCCTGATACCAAAACAAAACAGATATTACACAAAAAAAAGAAAATTATAGGCCAATATCCCTGATGAACATAGATGCAAAAATCATCAACAAAATATTAGCAAATGGAATCCAACAATATATTAAAAAAGTATACACCATGATCAAGTGGGATTTGTCCCAGGGATGCAAGAATTTTTCAATATCTGCAAATCAATCAATGTGATAAACCACATTAACAAATTGAAGATGAAAAAACTTTTGACAAAATTCTACACCCATTTATGATAAAAATTCTCCAGAAAGTGGGCATAGATGGAACATACTTCAAAATAATAAAGGCCATATATGACAAGCCCATAGTTAATACCATCATCAATGGTGAAAAGCTGAAATCATTTCCTCTAAGATCAGGAACAAGACAAGGGTGCCGACTCTCGCCACTTTTATTCAACATAGTATTGGTAGTTCTAGCCACAGCAATCAGACAAGAAAAAGAAATAAAAGAAATCCAAAATGGAAAGGAAGAAGTAAAACTGTCACTTGTTTGCAGATGATATGATATGATACATAGAAAATCCTAAAGATGTCACCAGAAAACTATTAGAGCTCATCAAAGGAATTCAGTAAAGCTGCAGAATACAAAATACACAGAAATCCGTTGCATTTACATACACTAACAACAAACTATCAGACAGAAAAATGAAGGAAATAATCCCATTTATAATCACATCAAAAATAAAATACCTAAGAATAAACCTATCTAAGAAGGTAAAAAGATCTGTACTTGGAAAACTATAAGACACTCATGAAAGAAATTGAAGACAACACAAACAGACGGAAAGATATACTGTGTTCTTGGATTAGAAGAAACAATATAGTTAAATTAGCCATAATACCCAAGGTAATCTACAGATTCAGTGTGATCCCTATCAAAATACTAATGGTATTTTTCACAGAATTAGAACAAATAATTTAAAAATTAGTATGGAAACATAAAGGACTCCAAATAGTCAGAACAATCTTGAGAAAGAAGAACAAAGCTAGAGGAATCACACTCCCTGATTTCAAACAATACTACAAAGCTACAGTAATCCCAGCACGGAACTGGGCCAAAAACAGACACACAGACCAATGGAATAGAATAGAAAGAACCATGTACTTATGGTCAGAAATAAACCCATGCACTTATGGTCAATTAATCTATAACAAAGGAGAACAGACAGTTTTTTCAATAAGTGGTGCTGGGAAAACCAGACATCTACATATAAAAGAATGAAATTAGAGCATTCTCTAATACCATACACAAAAATAAACTCAAGATAGATTAAAGACCTAAATGTAAGACTGTATGCTACAAAAACTCCTAGAGGAAAACACAGGCAGAATACTCGTTGACATAAATCAGCGATATTTTTTTGGATCCATCTCCTAAAGTAAAGGAAATAAAAGCAAAAATAAACAAATGAGACCTAATTAAACCTAAAAGCTTTTGCATGGCAAAAGAAACCATTGACAAAACAAAGAGACAACCTACTGAATGGGAGAAGATATTTGCAAATGATATGACCAATAAGGGATTAATATCCAGCACATACAAACAGCTCATACAACTCAACATCAAAAAACCAAATAATCCAATTAAAAAATGGGCGGAAGAACTGAATAGACATTTTTCCAAAGAAGAGATGCAGATGGCCAAGAGGCACAGGGAAAGATGCTAAATATCACTAATTATCAGGGAAATACAAATCACAACCACAATGAGATACCACCTCACACCTGTCAGAATGGCGATCATCAAAAAGAACACGAACAACAAATGTTGGTGAGGATGTGGAGAAAAGGAAACCCTCCTGCACTGCTGGTGGAAATGTAAATTGGTGCAGCCACTGTAGAAAACAGTATGGAGGTTTCTCAAAAAACCAAAAATATAACTACCATATTTATTACTCAGCAATTCCACTCCTGGGTATACATCTGAAAAAAACAAAAACACCAATTCAAAAAGACACATGATTCCCAATGTTCAAAGCAGCATTATTTACAATTGCCAGGATATGGAAGCAACCTAAGTGTCTATCAACAGATGAATGGATAAAGAAGATGTGGTGTGTATACACACATACAATGGAATACTACTCATCCATTAAAACATTTTTTTGCCATTTCCAGCAACATGGATGGACTTGGAGGGCATTATGCTAAGTAAAATAATTCAGGGGAAGACAAAATACTGTATAATATCACCCATATGTGGAATCTGAAAAACACAACAAACTACTGGATATAACAAAAAAGCAGCAGGCTCACAGATAATAGAGAACAAAGCAGTAGTTACCAGTGGCGGGGAAGGGGCAATACAGGGATGGGGGAGTGGGAGGTACAAACTGTTGGGTATAGCATAAGCTCAAGGATGTACTGCACAACGATATAGCTAGTATTTTGCAATAACTGTAAATGGAAAGTAACCTTTAAAAATTGTATAAAAATTTTTAAAAAACACTAAATTGAAAAGATATGTGCACACCAATGTTCACTGTGGCAGCACTGTTTTTAACAGCCAAGACACGGAAGTAACTTCAGTATTATCTATTGACAGATGAATGGATGAAGACGTGGTATGTGCATGTATATGTATGTATGTTTGTGTGTAACACACACACACAAGAATATAACTTAGCCATTAAAAAAATGAAATCTTGCCATTTGTGGCAATATGGACGGATCTAGAGGGTATTATGCTAAGCGAAATTAAGTCAGACAGAGAATGACAAATACACCATGATCTCACTTATATAGGGAACCTAAAAAGAAAACAAACAAATAAAACAAAATGAAAAGAGACTCACAGATACAGAAAATAAAGAAGTGGATGCCAGAGAAGAGGGAACAAAACAGGTGAAGGGGATTAAGAGGTACAAACCTCCAGTTATAAAATAAATAAGTCATGGGGATGTAATATACAGCATAAGGAATATGGTGAATAATACTGTAATAACTTTTTATGGGGACAGATGGTTACCAGAGTTATGGGGATCATTTCATTATGTATGTAAATGTCAAAACACTACAGCAGTACACCTGAAAAGAACATAACATTGTACCTCAACTAGACTTCAATAAAAAATAAATAATAAACTGAAATTTACAGATGTTTAATATAAAACAAAGCATTTAAAGATCCAATGAAATGGTACTGGCATTGGTTATAAAATTAAACGGTCTGATGGTAGGAGGACACCTTAGGGGTATTATGGTTTACCAGCAATGCTTGTACCTTGCTGAGTATAGGTATAGCTGAGAAGTACAAAAATACTTTTCTGTTACAGCTAGCCCTAGCCAAATCGAGAAGCTGGCAAGGTTTCCTTTATGTATCTCTAGCTTCATAACTTTGAAGGGAGAAAGCATCGGATATCAATTACACTTAGTGGCCAATTTTATGCTCCCCTAAGTGGATGCTAGCCCTTTAAAACGTTTATCTCTAAGTGTGAGATGAAAGGTGTTAAGCCTCGACTCCCCCGTTAAAGCAGAAGAAAAATTTCTTGACTTGGAGAAGATGGCCATATAGTACAACACCTATAAGAATGAACTATAATTGGGTTCATCCTGTCCTCTCTCTCAAACAGCCCTCTTCTCCCGGGCGGGATAAGTTGGAATCTCCACCAGTGAGCACTGCTGCAAACCTATTTCTTAGGAATGACCATAGACTGAAGAGGGTTTCCATCATGCTCTGATTCTTTCAAGTTTAGGGTCTTGGCAATATTCCCTGCTGTGTCTGCTCCCTTTTCCTCCAGATGTCTGCTTTCTATCCCCCTCAAGGAGTCATATCTAACCTTATTCCTTTTTTCTCTTCTCTAAATTTTATATTTTCTGGGGTATTTCTCATTAAAAGACTTAAAAATTATACCCATTCTGACTACAAAATGATTTAAAGGTAGAATTAATATTTAATATCCTCAGAATATAATTTTTGTTTTCTGACATTCCTATGTTTATTATACCATTTTACCTCTGGTAGTAATATTTTGATAGACACATAGTATGAATACATTCATATATTACATATTCATACATATATGAATATAAATGTACTCTTTATTAAAAGAAGTATCACTGCAGGGTGATCCTATTATGGATTTTAACTCCATGCAGATGATCAGGAGAGAGAAGGGAGAAAGATGAATAAAGAATCTTTAAGCAGCAGAGGAAACTTTAAGTGTCCTGGAATACAACAGCAACAAGAATACAGAGACTGAAATGATATCGTAACTTGGGTGCTATGAATTCAAATGGATTATTTCACCGCTAAGACTGAGATTCCTAGGCCGGTCAGTTGTCACTGTGCCACAATAAAGTCGGTATCTTGTAAAATTAGACTGGTCATTTGAACTGACTGTGAAGGGCAACTGATGCACCACACAGCAACCTGTCTGTGAGCAACCGCAGGCCACTGAGAAACCATTCCTTGCTAGGTTTTTTTTTTTTGTCAGCCTTGAAGGCACAAAAGGTGCTGATGTCCATAAGGAAAACATTGACCAAAATGGGTTCCGAATATTTTAACCAATTATTTAGACAAATAGTTCTCAACCCTGGTTGCATGTTAGAATCACTTGAAAAGGTTTTAAAAATGCAGAAGACTGGGTTCTAGTCCAGAGACTTTGATTTAACCGGTCTAGGTAGCCCAGGAAGTAGTGGGGTTTTTCTTGTTTTTTGGTTTTTTTTGAAGTTCCTTAGATGATTTTTATGGATAGCCAAGTTGAAAACCACTGGTTTGGACAATGAATGTTTTCTGGTCTTTCTCTTTCTTAAGCGGGTATGAAGCTTTCTGTCTCTTTGTTTAACTTGGAAAAAACAAAGATCTTTTTGAGGATTTTGTTCAAAACAGAGACCAATACCAACTGAACCTGATACCGCAATACTTCAGAATGGGTGTAACATTTCTTTTTTTTTTTTTAACAGGAATTTAACTTAGTCTACATTTATTCTTCTAAAGCTTTACTTTCTTTTAAAAACAACGCAGAGATTTCATCTTTTGACAGTCTTTAGTATCTGGTATATAAGACTGGAAATGCTCAGGTGTCATTGTGACAAGAACACAAGGAGGGTTACACAGGAATAGTTCAGCTATGCTTTCTGGTTGTCTTGGCATATATTTTAGTGCCTGAATTCTTTCAGAGCCAAGCCCGAAGCTAATACAAATGAAGCAGCTGCGACTGCATTGTGTTACATTCATATGGAAGGGCAACTCAGACCACTGTGTTATGGAAATGAGGACACGGAGCGGAGCACCTGGCCGGGAACACAAGCGGCTTTCTTTTAGCCAAAGCTAAATGGATAGCATCGTCTAAGGAGAAGTGATACAAAAATCATAAATATCCATAGTCACTTTATAAATAGAATATTAAAGAAAGAAACCTGTTCCAAAAACTCAGGCAAGGTGAAACAAATATATACAATTACAAAATGTTAGCACATTCACTTTCTGAATTACATTTAAGCACCTGGATAACTTTTCATTAGTTTACTCATTTCTTCCCGATCACTCTTGTAATACCATTTAAATGCAGTTTTAACAACATATAATATACAATGGCTATTTAATGGAAAACACAAATATGACAAAGGCAGAAAGTCTAGAAGGATGTTGAAGAAAAAAATGAAAAATAGGAGCTTCAAAAGAGGCCAAAATGTTGAAATGGCTAAAATTGTTCTTGAAGAACCTAGCATTCAAAACCCAGATCTGCAAAAGCATCATGAGCTTACACATATTTATGACATCTAGGGGACTCAAAGAAATATCCACGGAGATAAATCATTAAATAAAGAATCCCATCCAGTTTCACTTCCTATAAGTAGAAATCACATACACTATATACGTAAAACACCATAGCCCTGAATTTCAAATATAAATTAAGATCTATGTTGAAGAAAGAAATCTGTTTTGACAGGTATTCCTCGTTTACTCCAAATGATCTCTTAGTGATTACTCAGTGGTTCTGTGATCCATTTAACTAGAGGTATCTGTAATACCAAGAGAGCAGGTGTGAGTTATACTCACTTGATTCTGGCTCTTAGATAATTCATGTATATTTTATCCATTCAACAATTATTTGTTCAGTGTTTCCTATGTGCAAGGTACTTGTGCTGCCACTGGGGCAGCTACAAAGATAAGTAGGATAGATATTTATATCTAATGAGGGACACAGACCTACAAACAAACCACAATTGGAATTAAAATAAAGAAATACTGAATGTGAAGGAAGAACAGAAAACGTACCCTTCAGATCTCTGCTTTTCTTATGGCTACGACTAGATAAAAATACAAATACACTAAAACATTGCTAAAAGCCAAGACCCTGCCTTAATCCATAGGTTCAATGGTCATATAAGTTCCCTCTTTTATTTCTTATGTTCTTATTTTTAAACTTATTGACTCTGCTGTCTAATACCTGCATAAAGACGGCTTAGACTAAGTAAGGAAAATACATGAATATAATGCTTACTCATTATCCATTTTAAGTTTTAAAAAATATAAATTTGGGTGAATGAGGAAGATACGTAACAGCTGAAAGGTTTTAGGCTTCCCTGCTTTGGGCTCACTGCTACAGTTATTCCTTGGGTCCTTTCTGCCTTATCTAGCAGCAGTCAGCAGGATTTAAGCAGCTCTTACCCACTGGCTTCTAGGGATCTCCTAAGGTGAACCAGTCCTCTACAATTACCAGCAGTGTTAGCTGATAGCCAGCGGTGGGTGCTGGACTGGCCATCTACGGAACGACAGTCAGTGAAAGCAAGAAGAGTCATCTGGGATAGAGTCAACTAATTTAGCAGTACTTCACAGTATTTATATATAACTTGGTTTAGCTATTGAGCCAAGACAAGTATTTCAGTTAAACCAATTTCTAATGCTTTAGTGGCTAGCAAAATTTAGTTAAGCTTGATAACAAACCCACTCACAGTTTTGCCCCAACCTACCTCTCAACCCACTCTCTTGCCATTTTTGCCTGCACCCTTTTCAATTTTTGCCTCACTGAACCCTTTCTATGTTCCCTAGAAGCATGAGTCACCTTATAAAGTATGTCTTCCCAAAATGCAACTCCCTCAGCCTGGAATACTCTCCTTTCTCTGTCAACTACTTTCATTCAGCCTTTGAAACTCAGCTGAAATACTGGCTCCTTGACAAAGCCTTGGCTTACACAGTGCATTGTTAAAAACCTGTGTCACCATGATCATCTACCTCCTTAGGAATCTGGTCATTTTTCTGTCTCCTGCTATTAGACTATAAGTTCTCTGGGATGGAAATTCTGTTGTATTCATTTCTGTTTCCTCAGTACCAAGTAGAGTGCCAAGAAAGTATCAATACTTTCATCAATATCAACTGGTGAATCACCAATACTTTGCCCAAAGTATGCATTCAATAAGTGTGTCACTGTCAATGATTTCCATCAGAGCTTGTTAAAATCTATATCATCAGCCCTCAGTAAGCCTGAACCCAGAGCTAGGAAGAATAGGGCCCTTTTGGAGAGTCCACGATTAGCTATCTTTTGAGTCTTCCTGATGGGTAAGCTGTTTACCATAGTAAAGGCACTTGAATCCTAGAACCACAAGTGCTTCTGCCTAAATCTCATTTCTGCCCCTTTATAACATTAATTCGGAAATGATCTTTGAGATACTACGTAAGTAACTGATTTATCTCAAAGTTTCGTTCTTTTTTGTACTGCTTTCCCATATTCAGAAAGTCCTTTGTGATGTTTATTACAAAAATATTTTGTGTTGATCTAAAAACTAGACATACTTCTTCCTGCATTACATTTAAGTGATGTAAGTCACATTAGGTATTGGTATTATATGGAAATTTAAAAAATACAATGTGCTTCCATAGACATCCCAAGTACTTCAGTGCCTCATTTAGCCAGCATATTTGTTTCTCTTAAAAGAATATAAATTATTTATCCAGCATTATCAAGGAGTGAGGTATTTCACAAACAAGATTTTTCTGGATAACAAGTGTTATAAAGCCTCACATATTTTTAAGATTTTTAAATATTCTCAACGGATCTATATCACACAACATTACACAGTTCCACTTTGTAAAAAGTCCAATACAAACAATATAATTTCACTTTTCCTTGATGATTCAGGATTATTATTATCAATGTCAATTACCGCACTATGTATCACTCATCCTGTAATACAATGGTACCCTTAAGGACTATTGATAAGTATAAGGCTATCTGCCTTTCCCCTAAGTGGATCCAGATTGTTTTTATGACTCTTTGTTTTTCCTTTTCTCTGCCTCTTGCCTCTACTCACTGCCATTTTTTTTTTAATTGCCATCAGTGTGTTCTGACGGTTATTCTTCCAAACAATTGTCTAGGTGAAGGCTTATGAATAGCTAAATTCTCCTTGAGAGCTAAATGCATGGGCTTTGTGACTGTAATTTGCTAGTCAGAGGCCCCTTCGTTCCCTCAATATTTCTAAATCCACATGGTGGCTGAATTTGTCAAAAGAATAACAAATGAATAAATAGTCTGTAAGAAATGCTAGTCTTATGTACATGCATCATTGGTTTATTACTTTTACTCACATAATTAGTCTTATTATTAAGGTAAACCTTAAATTAGCTATCAATTTATTGTTTAAATATAAATGAAAATTGAAAATTGATATTGCTAAGTAATTCAAGTTTTAAATATCCAGCCATGAACTTCAGATTCAATATAGGAAGTACTTCAATGTTACCACATTGCAGAGGTATATTCTTCTTCAGCTAGTGATGTTAAAAAAAAAAACAAAACCCAACAACTTAAGAATTCACCATTCTATTTTAGATGATGGTAGAAAACTTCAAATTCTAAATCAAACCTTTTCACCAAACTCTGTATATAGATGGTTAGCTTCACTATATTTGACTTGTTTCATGAGGAAAACAAGAAGGGGAAGGGAGAGAAAAAAATGCTTTTTTCATTCATGAAAATAAATTTTAAATAATTATGTCTAGAGAACAAAGAAATTTAGTAAAAGGCATGAAGACTCATATTTTAAAATTCCTGTCACAATTTGGTTAGACTATTAATCCAGCACTTGTTTGTGATCTTTAAAAATGAGAAAATTTGTAAAAATTTCAAAGGTGTCACAGTAAAAGATACCTACAAACTCTACAAGGCACTGAGATATAAAAAGGGGAAATCTTGGTTCTCAGGATTAATGCAAAATAAAACATTCACTTTGATTAACTTACAAGTGAAAGCCAGCTTATACAACTCAAAATACCAGTTCTACTTAAAAGGTCATCCTAACTTAAAAAAATAGTATTGGAATAAATAAATAAAGAATATAACATATTAACTTGGCTGAAATAAAAGAAAAAAAAACTTTCTCTCCCCCTATAGAAAAGGCTATTTCTACTTTATACTGATTTCTGCTATATCTACAATAATGATCAACTTCACGGATGTAATTCTTTTCAAGTTTAAAAACAATGAATTTTAGGGCGGGGGAGGGTACAGCTCAGTGGTACATTACATGCTTAGCATGCATGAGGTCCTCGGTTCAACCCTCAGTACCTCCATAAATAATAAATTTTTAAAAACAATTTTAATAAAAAATATGATTAGAAAGTAACTATACTTTTTAATCAATAAACAAAGAAAATGGATGAATTAAAATCTGGGTTATTCCAAGTCATGCCAAAAAGGTCCAAACTGGGGCTGCAACTGGTGGTCAGCTGACCTAATCACTTCCAGCCTTTCCATCTCAGCATTTTTTTATATTTAATACCGCTTCTCAGTACTGCCTAGTCAGTTTAAGGGGTATTTTTAACTGGGATATTTCTTCAAGGGTATTTCTTAAGCACTTTCATGGTCATCTAAAAGATGGCTTAGGCAAAGCACAAGCCAGGTTTCAGGCTTAGATCTCCTAACTGTCTAATTCTCTGCTAATTTGCTGTGCAACTTTATGAGTCTCATCCTTCTCTGCTTAAGCTTCACTACTAAAAAAAGTTACACCCCATCCTTTAAGAAAAAAAAAATACTATCAGCATCTTTATAAAACTGTGATAGGTTTTACCTAGTAACATGATAAAAGGACATCTTACAAAGATTTGCACTCTATAGTTCAGAGAGATTTGAATTTAATGTGTTTAGATACATATTTTGGAAATACTCCATATGTAAAAATAATATTCCCTAAAACCTAAAAAAACCTTATTATTGAAAACAGTGGACTTTAACCATAGTTAATCTATGTAAGTTGATAACTCTGTCCTTTAACCTCAGTATTGCAAAGAAATTCTTGAGAAGAAAAATGTTTTGATTTCTTAGCAACTGCATCTAACTCTAAGAAGAAAGGAGAAAAGTAAAATAATCATTTAGAGAAGGGAAACTACTTACTGGTACTTTGAAGGGTGAGGTATTTGCAGTGTCCATAGAATTGGGTTTCTCTGATGTACTGGTCCCTGAGATACTCCGTCTGCGGGGGGACCTTTCTGCTGGCACCTCTGGTAAAGAAGAAAGAAACATAATTAAAAACTCTAATTAAGGATCTTTCACTAACCTGTAAAATTATTTTTTTCCCACACAAAAAATCCTTTTGCTTTAAAGATGCATTACATTCTATATTCACATAATCTGTCTCTTTATTTCTAAAGAGATACTATCAAGGTACTGGGGAGACTTGGTCACCGTCAGGAATCTCCTTTAGCTTAAATCTTTATCTATGCACGTAAAAAAGTAATTTCCTCTGAGTTATGTTTAATATCCCTAAGCTCTTAATATTTGTATCTCACAGTGTATGAATCTACTTCTCTATGTCAGCAATATAGGAGTTGATAGAATCCAATGAAATTTTTTTATACTCTTGTGAACAAAATAGAGTCTAGTGTTGCACATGATTTGATGGTGTCTGCACAAAGGTCAAAGTTCAGTTCTGTGCAGATAAGATGATTCACCAGCCTGCAACCAAAGGTCTGTGAGAAAACTAAAAGCTGCTGCTGGGATAAAATAACATATATGCCTATGCAGATATAAAAATAGATCAGCTTCTCCTTGCTCTGGCAATATGACCTCACTAAGATCTTACTCTGGAATCCTAAATCTGTTCAAACTGACCTAACAAGCTTCAGATTTCTCAGATGATGTGGTATTCTCCAATTTAATCACTATATACTATATTAAGGTTACATTTAAAATTTTTTTCATAGAGTGATACATATATATATATATGCATATATATGCACATCCACACACACACACAGATGATAGATATATACATATTATACCTTTATCACAACTGCTTCCCATCTCCACTTCAACTGACAGACATATAGGAATCCAGCTTCTCAGATAACATTAGACAATCTCAACATGGACAAGGAAAAAAAAAATACATCCTAAAAAAAGTATTCTGTGTTATCTTCCAGATCTTAAAAAATAAGGAGTAAATCGTGACTCCGGAGACTGACATTTTGATTCCTGCTGTTCTCCCTTTAAAAGACAGATGCAGTTTAAACTTCCATTTCTGGCCTCCTGGCCCCTGGGATCCGTGCTACTTCCACTTAAGAGCAAGCGTTTTTTCTCTCGCTCCCTCCCTGTGTCTTGCTCTCCCCCTCCCTCTCTACAGCTTGCAGAGAGAGCAAGCGAGAAAGAAACATACAGGACTGCAGCTATTCAATCAATCGTTCCGACTGCACATCCTCATTAGTTACTTTCAGGCTATTAGCAGACGCCCAACTGCTGCCTCCCCTCAGTTACAGCAAATTTCACTGTATTACACTAAAGCTGCAGCAAGAAAAAAACATTTACTGAAATTTATATTCAGCTAGTGCCAAAAGGACACCATTTTACACGGACCCAGTAATGCACAGAAATCAATCCCTCCCAGGAAAATCCAGCTGGAAGTGCTTACCCTATTACTATCTTTGCAGCTGGACACTAATTTTCTTCCCATGACTAAACATTTCTTCACTGTGACATCCTGACTGGTAAGACATAAGCCAAATGACAATATGCCTAATGACTGAGAGGCTGAAAACACAGCGTCTTATACGCCTGCAGTACAGGAAAGTTCCATGCTATCACTGTGTTTTAAAATTAAGATCAATAACTGTAAGTCTCTCAACTTCTCTCTAACCATCACCATCAGTGGTTAAATGAGCCTTAATGCACAAAGCCACTTTCAGAATTAGGCACACATGAATTCTAATGCATATTTCTAAAAAAAAAAAAAAAAAAAAAGAGGCAGTATAATTAGCTAAAAATCATGGAAATGGCACAAAGCACTGAATTTAAACACATCAGTTTTGTCAAAGCACACTGAACAACAAGACCTTCAGACTTCAGGAATATGACTTTAAAGGGCGATTATTCAAGTCAGGCAACTCCATGGGGGGTAGGCAGGTGGGGACAGAAGCTAGTGAAAGGAGAGGAAAATCTCATCTTTCCTCTCATAATTACTGATCGCTAGAAGATATATGAGATTGAGTATTACAATATAATATATTTTAATCTCTGAATAAGTGATGGAGAAACCAAATTGGGAGGAAAAATAAGTTCCATTAGCAAGGATAAAATGACCTAGTAAACAGTTTTTCTTAATTTGCAATGTTCTGGCTAAGGGGAAAAAAAAGAAACTTATTTCTTCACTGTCTTCTAAACATCTAATTTTAGTTTTTAGGCATATGAATTCATTAAGTAAATATATTTCAATGCTTTTAGCTATTTAAAATTATTTTGGCTAAAATGAGCAACCACATTTCAAACTCTAACAAATATGTTCTTTGTTGTACTTCTAAAGAAAAAAATTCTTTAGATCCTCTTTCTTTACCATGAAAACAAAATCATAACTCTGATGTAGCTTAAAAAATGTCATTGGGTTCAAAAAGAGGACATTAAGTTATTCTTGAAGGTTGAACAATTGCCATTAAAGAGGGAAAAGTAAGGAAACAACGTATGCTAAATCAACCAGTGGGGTAAGGGAAGGAAGTCTACACTTCTTGACTTTCTCAGACCCCACAACAATGCAACTTATCTGCTAATGCAGAAAAGGCCTTTGAACGTTAAGCGTCTTTAGTTCTCAGAAGATTCATAACTATTTCAAAGCTGAGAAGAATATACACCCCAAGAACCAATGTCCACTTAGAAACAGGGGAGCAGCAACAGCAAGAGCAGAATTAACACCTTGCTACAACAGTCACAGGCTGACCTGCCTTTAAACTAGTCCAGCTACCTTTAACTTTCAATCTCCAAGCAGAGGGAAAGTTGCTACTATGCTCTTACAGCTACATTTCTGCTGATTTGGAAGGAAAATCTGTATCAGTTCCAGTAGGCCAAAATCAGACAGCTCTCTGCCCTACCCCACTCATGCTACACACTACTGTATTATTTTCACCTGCTATAAAAATTAATATTCTTTCATAGTCACAATATTTAATTACAGTCATTTAAAAATATGCTAACTCTCTGAGACAAGAGGCATACAATACTGTTTCGGAAGACAGAGGATTGAAATTGTTTTGTTCACTTTCTCATCCTCTAAAAATACTAATTTTCATCTTCAGATTGAAAGACAAACAACAGTTTTAAAAAAACGCAGTTAAGTTTTAAATTTATCTCTTCATGTCCTTTTCCACTGGGTATGAACTAAGATGAGGTGATGACTTATAATAATGAGAGAACCTCCAATACTGCTCCACATAGGATGATGCACTGAACACAGAGAATATTTGGGTGCTTTTCTTAGCAGCTCTACCGACTATCTGTGTGATTATGTGTAAGCCATTTCAACCTTTCCTGCTCTGGTCTTTATTACTAAGCTGGGTTATTCAGACCAACCAGAGATGAAGACAAGATGAATGAGTTTATATGCTTTAATACAAAATTAGCTTTTTGGAAGAATGGGGCTCTCTAAATCCAAAGTATATTATTATAATGTAATTTCCTTAACATATACATTTTCCTCTGTGTCAATGTGCTTTCTTTGAAAAGAGTGGCAAAGAAATTGACACCTGGATGATTCCAGGGACAGAGGCACTTTTGGTGGAAGCTGTGCCTATTCAATGAACAGAACTCATGTGTTCATGCCCTATAGTTTACTTATAGGAAAGCCAACGTAAAAAAAGATAGTTCAGGGAATGAAAAAGAGTAGGACAGGGTAAGGGAGATAAAGATGTACAGTAATTTTACTACAATAACTATAGGCAGATGCATAGAGGAGGTAGGTGAGAGCCAATACTTAAGTGAAGAGGTCAGCCTTGCAGATTTATCAGGGAGGAACACTGCAGGCAGAGGAGGCCAATACAAAGCCTCTGGGTTAAATGCAGCTGGGAGACCAATGGGACAGGTGTCAGTAAGTGGGGACAAGCAACAGCAAAAGTCTAAGAGGAATTAGGGCATGCGTGCTCAAATCATGCAGGCCTTGGAGGCCTACACATCGGAGCTTTTTACTCTGAAAGAAAAACCAGCTGGTGATATGCACTTCAGCAAAACACAGAAATCCCGTAGAAATGCCACAGAGATACACTTACTGACACTTCCTTAATTATTTTCTTTTTTAGGATTTTGAATAATGGATGTGACTGAAATAATTCTAGAATATTATTATGTTTGGAAAGACAGTAAGGGAAATATTTATCATATTAACTGAGGATTAGGTTCTAAAAGCCTCTGCAAATAAGTTAGATGAGAAAGGTATCAGTTATGTAATGCCATTATGGACGAATATCTATAATCGTCAACTATATTTACTTTTTGTTTAGTCACATGTAACCAAATTTCATATACCACCACGTTATCTATGTGTATACTTAACATAAACAGCAGAGCTTATCGTGTCATGAATTCTGACATGTCTATCTCTCACTTTTAGAATGAGTTACCATAGTTTGTTTCTTTTTAGTAGAGGAAATGATTAAAAAAACTTTTCTTAGGACAAAAAAGTGTACTACAAAATTATTTAAGCACCTCTTTTATGAATAATTTGTCTAGGACAGAAATATTTTTCTATTTTTATGATACTTGGAGCTACTATTGAATGTGTGTTATGTGCTAACCATTGGGTCTAGTTATCTATCTTACTTAATTCTTGGGGCAGCCCCTGAGGTAGAACCAATTACTCTGTTAGATGAAAGTGGAGGCAAAATTTTAAAAAGAGAATAACCTTATCAGTGTAACAGTAATTTCAGAAAATTCAAAGCGAACAATAAACAAAAAGAAGAAAGATGTTTATAAAGTTTTAATCTGGTGGACAAGGATGTAAGGAACCAAAATACCCTTCTCACAGCAAAATTCTCTAGTTATGACAGACCAGAAAAACATGACATGTTCATAGATGCAGTCAGTTTGGCACATACAGTATGTCTAAACACTTCACACCAATAGCAACCCAAGCCAACTCCTAGTAACGCTGTACAGAGAATTATAAAGCATGAACTAATGTGAATGCTCTGCCAGTTATAATTATTCACAGGCCCCTTTAATATTTTTGATACTATATTTAGGAAAACAAGTGTTCCTATATTATTATTATTATTATTATTATTATTATTATTATTATTATTAAAAGGGAATTCTTTAATTCATTTCAATAACTTTTCTAAAAATCAGTAACATTTCAACAAAGCATAATAGAAAATTGAATACACACCAAACTCTGTTCACCCATTCAAGTAACTGAAATTTCAGTGTGTACAGTGCTGCTGTGAATGAATTCACTTCACTGTCATCTATTTTCCCCTATATTGTGTAAATCATGACAACAATAAATAGGATATATGTCCATGGCTCAAGTTATTAATGAATGAGTTAGGCAAATAACTTATCTTCCCATGCTGTGAATTCTAAATTAGGAGAACTGTTCTTCCACAGGAGGCATAGAAGACATTTAAGGAACAGAATAGGAAGGAAAGACTAGTATTAGGAAATGGGTTGTGTACCTCTTCAGTAACGAGGGGCTTTAATAAAAAATGGCAAATGTGAAAGAAAAAAGGGTTTCACAAAACTTAGTACTTTTTGTTGGAGGATTCCTAAAGGTAATGGGAGCCAAAGATGCAGGCAGAGAACAATTTTATAAAGGAAAAGTGACAACAGCAAAGAGAAGAAGATCACATCCTGCCTCTCTGTAGCTGCTAACAGCACAGCACCTGGGTGTCGCACAGATGTCGTCCACCTGATCTGCAGTGGGACGTTTTCTGTTGCGTCCCACTTTTACTGCTGCAAAGCCAGTGCACTGACAGTCACTGACAGTCAACTGCTCCAAAGTATAGCTCCCCAGAGCCACTTTAATTCATCTGATTTGTATCACTCAGACTGCACTACTTCACTCAAACAAGCAGGCCTTTCAAGTTTGCATGCCCGTGACACTTATTTCGATACGTACAAATTGGTGCTAAGTACAGAAATGTGGTGAATTCTCAGAAAGCAGAGCCATCTAGTCTCCCCCATCTTTTCTTTACTTCAACAAACTTATTCTCTATTATTATTATTATTATTTAAAAAATTCTTCTTGTTACTATAATAGGAAAACAGATTTCTGTCTGGTCAAGCAATCTGAACACCCACAAGTATTCCGTTTCTTCAGCTTAGGGTTTCACGTGATGATACTGGATAAGATGACAGAGAACAGTTTTAATGCAAACAGTAGCTAGCCAGAAAGGCTGAAAAAACAGCTCAGGGATATTAACATGGTATCTTAAGTTTCAAATGCAAAGCGTATCTCTGGTTCTTAGTGATAACAACAGGGATCTTAACAGTAATAATAAAAACTTACCAAGGATAACTGTGACATCAAACTATCACTGATTATTCCTTATTCCATGCTAAGTGTTTACGCTAATCTTCTCTGTGATTCTCACCGTGATTCTCTGGAATTGGCATTATCACCCCCATTTTACAGATGAGGAAACGGGGAGAAGTCCTCTCAGCCCTCTGCCCCTGCCTGCACGCTGGTAACGGGCAGAAGCAGGATCAGAACCCACGTGGTCTGGATCTAGCGCCTGTACCTCTAGTCACCACGCATGCTATCTGTTCTCTGTGTGTTTCGCATAATGGGCTGTCTCGGAGAAAAAATAAGATAAACAATCATGGAAACTCCAATTGTCTTACTTCTTCCTAAAAGTAACTCAAAGAACTTTAACAATATGCACACAATTCTTCACATATTTAAAGAATTAAATCATACTCTTTGGGGATAATTTACTGCAAACAAAATCCCATCAAAGAAAACTCTCAATCCTGGAATGCTGATGCTAATAAGGATACCCCAGTCAAGGAACAAAGAGGGGTGAGGCAATGGGGTAAAGACGGAGAGAGGTTCCTTTCATGTAATGGTGAAAGAATGTGAACAGAATAGGAGTCACACTATAAAGAATACCTACTACTGATTCCTTGAATAGAAAAATGACAAAAAACCTTTTCAAAAAAATAACCTGCCCTTAGGGAGTGGGATGAAAAGGTAGAGCACAGAGGACTTTCAGGGCAGCGAAAATACTCTGTATGATACTGTAAAAAATTACACATTTGTCCAAACCCACAGAATGTACAACATCAAGAATGAATCCGAATGTAAACTGTGGACTTGCGGGGATTATGATGTATCAGTGTAGATTCATCAACTGTAAAAAATGTATCACTCTGGTGGGGGATGATGATGCGGGAGGCTGTGCATTAGTGGGGGCAGGGTATATGTATGGGAAATCTCTGTAACTTCCTCTTAATTTTGCTGTGAATCTAAAACTGCTCTTAAAAAGTGTTAAAAGAACCTGCCTTTCTATCCTCATAAAGTAATCTTCAGTACCACTTAGGCCAAACACAGATAGAAAGCATTAAGATTTTAGGTTTTACAAAGAACAAACTCTAAATAACTAGAAAGCATTGTTCAGCATAAAATGACTGTTTTGAATATTTCAATCTAGTTATTTACAAGGTTTTTTAAATCTCATAGCTTCATTTTGGTGAATAATATTTTGTCTTCAACTCTGGGAGACAATACATCTTCTAATTTACACAGATGTTCTAAGAGCTTACTTTTTCTATAGCTGACTTAATATGTTCTCATTACTGGCATGTTTCATATATAATTCTGGGTATAATTAGATTATTCATACCATGATTTCAGTATTCATCTCTAAATCTTTTTTAAAAAAATCTGATCCTTGATTATGCCCCAGGGTTTTTAAAACTAGTTTGGGTTTTACTCCAAAACAAACATTAATAAAAAGCATTGTAAGTATTGAAAACATACAAATATTTAAGCCTCTAATATGAAGATGAGAACTTGGTCATTTACTGAGATATGCATGTGGCACTGTATAAAAAACAAAAACCCTTTACACTGGACACCACTTACTAGTGAAAGTAACAGAAAAGGCAGGAGTCTATGATGTTCATCTGTACCACTTCAGCTACTGGACACTATTAAGTCTTCACAATGACTGTTGGCTTCTTTCTGTTCTCTTTATTTACACTACCATGTATCACTCTAGCCCAGGACTTTTTATTTTTCTCCTGTAAATTATGGCAGGGCCGTCCTAACTGATCTCACTGATGCCTGGTTTCTCTCTGCTTAAAGCTATCCTGCTCACCATTACCAGATTAATCTCCCTAAAACACTACTTTCTTGATGTAATTATCTTCCCAGAGATCTTAAAGACAGACAATCAGGCATTGAACAAAAATCACCTAGCCCCCACCTTACACAGTCACTCTTTTCTGCCAACACTCTCCAACAAATTGCCTTAGTCAGATGATCTTTGATCTTAAAACAGGCCATCTTCATTCCCTTGCGCCTGTCTTTGCTAATGGTTTTCATGTATCTGCCAAATCTTAGGTTACCATCAATACCAATTTCAATTCATCTACTTCCATAAAATTAGGCCTAATTATTCACATTTCTTTGACTTCTAAGTAATACATTTGTATAAATTCATATGACTTGATTATATGCTCTCTAGTTTTGGGTACCAGATTATAGTCCTGCCCATTACACTGTTCTAAAACTCAGGTCGTGTGCTGCAAGATTTGAATAATGGGGATCCTGTCTAGATTTTCAAATAAAACAAATTTCAATAAATATAATTCTCTCAATTTTAAGTATTTCTCCCACAATGCTTCCATAAACCATTTGCACCCATTCTTGCTTGTCTCACAGAGTACTGAAACAGAATAAAAGATAATTGGTAACAACTAAATTCTAACTAAACAACTAAGAAAAAGTTGAGCACAGTCTGGCCACTTTTTGTCTCCTTCAATAAACACGTGTGATCATACATTTTTTTTATATGTTAAGATGGTAAAATATCAGCAATTTCAGATGGTTTAATGTAATTCATAATAAAATCATTAATAAATTTTCTAGCTATTTCTAATTCACAAATGGCATTAAAGTGTACCATCTAGTCAAGTGTAAGAATCACTCTTATTTTATGTATACTAACTTGAATCTTCCACCATAATTGAGATTTTGATAAAGAAGCTTCATGGGAGATCAAGTTTTTCCTTCTATGCACCATTCTATTTAAAAATTCACAAAATTTCAGGTTTTATTAAGAAGCACACTTAAACATAATCAGGTTTAAGTCTTGATGGTTTCTTATTCATTTCCATTTTCTTTAGATAACTGTTCAGCTTGATTTCCTTTAGTTTTTTATTTGCATATAAGGAAAATTTTTGAAAGAACTTCTCTTTTTTTCTTCTTTTCTTTTCTAAGGCTACCCCCTAGACAAAGAAGGTAAGACTTAAAAACCCTAAGGTAACCATGACCATCTGTGGGACTCAATATGGATTCAATTGCAAAGCTTAGGTTTTAGTATGGTTCTTAGCATTTTTTAAAAAAAATTTTAGATACCAGAATGTCCATTTATTCATTTGCAATGAAAATGCCTTATCATTGATTGTAAATATTAATCCAAGTGTGATTCAGCGTTCATTCTTTTTCAGAAGTCAAGTTATATAAGAAATCAAACCATAATTGGTGGTAGACTTTAAACTACTGATTCAATTCCTTTAATGGTTATAGGTAGCAGGCCTACTTACTTTTTAAATTCCTACTACAGTCAATTGTAATAAATTATATCTTTCCTTAAAATGTCCATTTTCTGTAAGTTTCAAATATATTAGCATAAAGTTGTTCATGATAGTCTATTTTTTAGGTCTCTGATTTTCTATAATTGTGTCCTTTCCCCCACTTTTAACATTGTTTATTTATGCTTTCTCTTTTGTCTTGATCAAATCTTGACAGTGTTATCTGTTTTCATTGGACTTCTTAAAAAACAGCTCTTAGCTTTTGACTCTATTACGTTTAATCTCTGTCCTCCACTTCATTATCATCTGCTGTTATCTTCATTCTTTCTTTCCCTATTTAGGTCTATTTTTTCTTTTTTCTAACCTATTGGGTTTAATGCTTCATTGATTCACTTAATTTTATCCTTTTCAATATAAAAGATTAGGGCTATAACTTTCCATTAGTAACTATTTTAGCAATATCTTACAAGTTTTGATATGTGCTATTTTCAGGATGTT
This sequence comes from Camelus ferus, assembly GCF_009834535.1. Classification (NCBI taxonomy): domain Eukaryota; kingdom Metazoa; phylum Chordata; class Mammalia; order Artiodactyla; family Camelidae; genus Camelus; species Camelus ferus. The sequence continues at coordinate 5,598,995 of NC_045716.1, forward strand.
CAGGTCTAAGTATTTTATAATTTTCATTATTATTTCTTCATTGAATAAAGAGTTATAATAAATAACCTTAAAAGTTTCCAAAAGTAAAGGTTTTTAAAAGTAAAATTTTTGGTACTAATTTCTGACTTAGTTCATCTATGATCAAGAGAATATGTTTGTATGCTCTAAAGACTTGGATTTGTTGAGATTTGTTTATGTCCCAATCTATTATCTGTTTGCATAAAGATTCCACACATACTTGAGAAGACTCCATAACTGCGGGATGCGTGAATCTCTGATTCCTGTATGAGTTCCTCCCTTCTCCCTCTCAAAAGGTCAGTTCTGTGCCCTTAATCCCACCCTCACTCTCAGACCTATAAAGGATTTTATTCTCTTAGTTATCCTCCTCTCTCGTAAGTTCAATATTTTGCTCTCTCCTCTATCTAAAAATATGCACAAGTCTCCCCAATTTTAAAAAAGGTAACTTCCTTTCTATTATTAGTCACAGATTTCTCCAGGCAAGAGAGGTACCCGTGACTGTTTCACAGTCTGCTGTCTTTCTCAATCCTGTAATATCTGACTACTCCGCCCTCAACTCTAATGAATGAAATAGCATTGATATAGCTTCACAGTTTATCAAGAATCTTCTAATTATCAAATCCAGTAGTCTTTTTTGACTTCTCTTGGGATTTTGTAACCAGTGACACTACTGACCACATTGTTAACCTTTTCTGCCTTATCACTTGCTATGACACACCATCCTGGCTTTCCTCCCCATTAGGATTGCCCAGTGTCTCCTCTTCCTCTCTAGCCCATCCCCACCCCCACCTCTGCGGCTCTTCAAGATTCAGTCCCTGCTCTCTGCTTATTCTTGACAGTCCCTCAACAGAGGTCACCATAACTGCTCAGAGCTTCAACTATCTTCTCTAATGGCTCCCAGGTGTTGCTCTCTACCTGTGACTTCATTTCCAAACATCAAAACTATATTTCTACCCAGAGGTGTACTAGTCACCTCAAAGTCAATATATCTAAACAGAACTCACCTTTTCCCTCAAAAACTGGGCACCCTTCCCCAACTTCTCTATTTCTGTTAATAGTACCACCATCCTCCCAACTTCAAAAACAGTCTTTGACTCATGTTGTTCCCCATTCCTCCTATCAGTCACCAGATCTTTTGTAATCTGTCCATCTTTTCATCGCAGTTACTCATCTGAGCTGTGCAAATGTTCATCTGCAACTAGAGTGCACTGGGTGCTGAAAAGACAACCCCTGCTGCAAAGACAGTTACAATCTAGATTAAATAAATAAGCAAACAACTAACTACAATATACAGGGTTAAGTGTTAAAACAGAGGCATTTATTTCATATCTGGACCACTTAATAGCTTTCAAACAGATTTAACTACTTCTAATCTCTTCCCCCTCATATGACAGTTTCAGATATATCTTCCTAAAGAACTACTTTGACCATATCTTTTTCTAGCTCAAGAATCTTTAATTCTACCCCAACTGCTTTCAGGATAAAAAAAACTGTCACTAATTAGCCTGCCCTGAAAGGCCCTAAACAGTGAGCCATCAAATATCATTCAAGTATCATCTCTCATTACTTCTTTACGTGAACTTCCCATTCTGTTCAAATCCGTTTACTCACTGGGCATGAACATAAATTAATATTCCTTGTAACACTCCCTTCACGCAAAAAATTTCACCATTTCCATGAAAATATATTCTTTCTTTTAAGATTGAGATTAAATGCTATCTCTGTAAGGCAATCATCAGTGTTCCTAATCAAAAATGGTATCTCCCTTCTTCAAATCCCCAAAGCGGTTTTTGCCTGGATAATTCAACTCACAATCAGGTATTGCCATATTTTATTTTCTCCATGGTTGTCTTGAATTATCATTAAATCTTTCTCACTTAGTTGTGCGTAATTCATGTTTAATCCCCAAACTCTGTGCTTCTCACAAGCGGCTTTATCTTATAATCCTTTGTATCCAGCCATAGCACCTAGCATGGTATCTTGTTCATGAGCAAGATAGGAAACACGGCTAGGGTTTTGGAAAGTTCAGTTTGGATGAAGGGACATTGCCAATAGAAGAAACAGCACACACAAAGGTAAGAAAGGGCAATGTTTGTCCAAGATCCAGAAAGTTAATCAGTTTGGCGAAATGTAGGGTCCTCCTCACCCTCAACCTGCTACCATGGAAAGGAACACTGGACTGTCAGGTGGAAGGGCCAGAATAAGTTCCAGAGTAAGGTGTTTTAATTTTATCTGATAGGTGATGAAGGAACCATGGAAGTTTTTAAATAGAATGATGAAGGGGGCACAGTTTTATGAAGTTTCATGAAACAAGCAGTGCACTAATTAATAGGAAGGCCTGGACATCAGGTAAGTGGCTACTATGCAGAGATGAAGTAGTGAAGCACAAACAGCACTGAGGGCTTTTCTTTCGTCTCCTCTCCTAGAGGGAAATCTGCCATGAAACTCCTTAGGCCAAGAAAGCACAGTTGCACAGGTTCTCTGATTCAATGTCCCTTTCAGTTCCACTTGTCCTAGATTCACCATAAAGCAGATTCTTTTCTATTAGCGTCATCACTGGAGAAAGCACATTCTCATTAACGGTAACTACATTAGCAAACGACTCACTGCAAGGGCTCTGCTTAATCGCCAAGCTATTCCAAGCTATATCAATGAGAGTTTTGCTTCTAGTTCCTCTAGAACAGTTTAGTAAAAATCCCGTCTATCCACAGATGGAGGTGTTTGCTGCCTGTGGTCAGGACTGGGCTTCAATCCCCCAAGTATGACCTGCTGACAAGCAGGGCTCGGCCCTGCCACAGCAGAGCCTGGGATACACAGCCATCTACACACTCAGCAACTAACTTCTCGTTTTAGTGCTTGAGTAGAATCATGACTCTGACTTACTTGTGTTTTATCTATTACATATGCTCAGGTTACCTTCCATTACGTGGATAATTTGTAGGAATTTGCGTTTTTCTTCTAAGCATGCTCTAACATCCTTTGTCTGTATTACCCCCATCAATGCCTAAACAGCAATGGGAGTGGGGTGGGAAGGGGCACAAAAGATAGTACTTTTTATTTGCTCATCTCTATTTATTTGATCAAATTCTTTTTAGGCATAGTAAGGTAATGGTCCAAAAAGGAAATACATTAATCTTGAAGACAGATAATTAGAATTCATAAAAATATCATGCAAGAGCAAGGGGACGATGTTTAGTGATGACCACTTTCCCTTCCCACAATGCAGTGGGGTCTAAGTGGTTGGTTTTACTCAGGGATATTTGTATTTGCTTTTCTTCGCTGATGTTTCTGTGTGGGGGGGGAGGGGAATGTGAAGCAAGTAGATTAAGAGCAGCTTCAGAGAAATGAGGAGCTAAGAGGTACATGTGTTTTCTTAAAGTCACCCAAATGCCCAAGGTAAGTGAGGCCACAATAAACAAATTAAGAATAGGATTAATATTTAAATAGATATACCTGAGTCTTTATAGAATCAGAAAAAATTTGATTAGGATGACTCTTCAGATCAAAAGTGCATAAAAAAATCATTTATAGAATGCTAAGATTAAAAACATAATTCAACTAAATAAAACGAAACAGAAACTTATGCTAAATATAATAAAGAAGGTAAAATAAGATAGAGATATCTTTTGGAATGGCAGAAGACTTTTCATAGGTCACAGAGAATATTCATGAGGCATAAATTAGGACACCATAAATTGTGCCCATTTATAATAAAGGTATACTTATATTTAGGGAAATACATTATGATAAATCACATTGATAAAAAAGATAAATTTGAAAACAATTATTAATCTAACAAAGTAGTATTCACACACAGGATTTTTATAAGCATCAAGTTCTATTATATTTAAGATACAACTGGATTTATAACCTAACTTTCCTAGGAATTTATTATATCAGTAATCCCACGATCAATCACTGCTTTACTAAGACATTTATTAGCAAGCACCCACAAATGGGGAGTTAAAGTCATAGCTGGTCCCTGTGTCCTATATTGTATTCTTGGTCGAAATCTTTCATATGAACATTGCAAATATTTCAAGCATTGCATAAAAGCTACTTCTCAATCTGTATGCTGGCTTTTCTTGCACACAAAGCCTACTCACAATGTCACACAGCAAGCCTCATCACCACTGGATTGAAAAGTATAGTAAAACAATAATATATTTTGGCTAGGAGAAGTTCTCTAAATACCATGAACAGCTGACCAGATGACACGGTAAGCCCTGCACACGGAACTGGCACTCTTTGTTAAAGCCAAGCAAACTGTCTCTTATTTCTCATAGCCACTGTTGGTGGCACTATGTCTACAGACATAAACAAAACTTGAAAAGCAAATGGCTTAAACATATTCCGTTAATTCCTCTTCCCCCTTTTTAAAAATACAAAAGTGGATTTTAGAAAATTCGGGGTTTTACTCCCCAAAGTAAGAGAAGTTCAGACAACAAAGGGTTAAAAGAACAAGCGGAGCCCTACCGTACCCAGAAATGACAGAAGGCTCTTCTCCTCTTCCGTGCTACTATCCAACCACTCGGCCACATCACCGGGGGAAAGGAGACTCATTCTCCAGCCAGAAAACTTTTCCATACAGAGCACAATTACTGAATGATGGAGCGGGAAAAGAAAGACACAGAGATTCAATTCTTGGGGGGGGGGGGTCTAACACTTAAACTGCTGGCTAGGCTGTAACGATGAAAGAGAAAATGTGATCCTCCCTCCACTCTGAATTCTGTCTCTGTGACATCAATCTAATACAACGGGGTGGGGAGAGGGGAGGAAGCAGAGAGGGTTAAAAGAGGGTGATAGAAAAGAAGGGAAGAGAGATTTGTCCTTCAGTCTCTTGGTGTTAAGCTTTAGCCTGAAAGAGAAAGCCAGGATAAAAGTGAATAATGATTTGTGTTCAATGTCAGGAGAAAGCAAAGGAAAATAAAGAATAAAGATACTCAACGAAAAGAAACAGGTTCCTACACTGAAGCAGCTTCGATAACCACTCAGCACAATAGCTAATCAGTTAAGTAAATCATATCATCAAACAAAAACAAAGGCAAAAGAACAAATTCAGCATTTTGTTTTGTTCTGAGAAGAAAGGTTTTCAAATTTCCTTTCAGTCAGCCCAAGAAAAATGCAGCCCCCCTAACCCCTTCCTGCTTTAGCTGTTTCAACAGCATCCCAGCCCCCTTTAACGAAGATTTCCTGCGAGCAAAGGCAGGTTGATAAATCTGTGAATAGGAAGCTCTCGTCCCTCCTTTCTTCTGCTCCTCCTCCATTCCTCCCCCCACCTCGCATGGCGACTGCATTGATCGACAATAATGGAATCTGTAACTGACTGCCAACAGCAGCATTAAGGATATTACAAGTCCACTTCATAAGAATTCGAGCCGGTGGTCGGAACTTGGGGGCAACTCTGGGCTTGTTGTCAATAGCTTTGTCTTTCTTGGCGAGAAAGAAAAGGGTGTGTGTGTGTGAGTGTGTGTGTACGCGCGCGCGCGTGTGCGTAAAGGAAAGAAGGCTGAAATCTGAAAGAAGTAAGAGAAGTGAGCTTGTTGGGCTGAAGATTCAAAGATCCATCAATGTAGCAAATGACTGTCCTTCAACTGCTGTCACACTTATAATGTCATTGTGAAGGAGTCAGATCCAGATGGATTTTTTTTTTAACATGATTTACATTACATATTTACATGGGTTTGATTTAGGGTTATTTCACAGGCTTATATCTTATTAATAGGCAGAGATAAAAAAATCAAGCAGAAGAGGTATTTTCACAGACCCATAAATCACTAACATTCCTGTTCTCTGGAGATTGACTGGGTTTGTTACTGTGAGGGGAAAAAAAAGCACTCTTAAAAAGACAGGGCTTTCCTCTGCCTTAGCAAAACATTAGCTCTGTTTCTAATAATCTACGCTTTCTCTGTATTCTAGCAATCTGCCTTCAGAGAGAATTCTCACTGCTTAGAGTTACTATCTCAATATATCCTGAATCCATGCCCTTCTCTCCATGTGTTTCATTATTCTTCATTTGGACCCTTAGTAACTTTGTAAGTTCCCTAAGGACACAGCTTTGTAACCCTGGGGCTGGAGCAGTGCCTGGCACTTACGAGTTCACTTAATATTTACTGAAGTTTTGGTTGGCTGCTCTAAAAGTTTTAACAGCTTCCACATTGGCAGGAGATCTCAGGCTGAATATTTTAGGATCTCTTTTTAAAATTAGTCATTTTGACAGACAGTGACTTAAAAGTAGTTGTAGTAACAGTACCAACTGATTGAGAAGACTTAAAAAAGAAAAGTATTACAAATTCATTCTTTTTTTTTTTTTAACAGCAGCCTTATCAAGATAATAAATACACTGACCAAGATGCAGCAGTGAAGCAGCCTGCAGCCTTGTAATTGGATGTCCAGTTAAGGAAAAACTTGTGTCCCCTTTCTCAAACCCATTTCCCAGCTCCAACATCAGAAGAGTTAGAACCAGAAAAGGAAGGGATACCTATGGATAGAAGGAGTGAAAAAATCAACTGGGCATCTTCCACTCAAAGTTGGGGTGGTGGGAGGGAATTAATTTGAGTATCAGATAGAATTTTAAATTGAAGTAGAGTAAATGGACTGTTTAATTACTGAAAGTAACCAAAAAACTATCTGCTTTGCATTGTATCATTAGAGCTCAGCCTTCCAGCAGTTTTAGCACAGATGGGGGCCAGGACTGGAAGAAACAAGCACCCCCTCCTCCTCTTGGCTTACATGCAGAGGCAGACTTGGGGGTTGAGGGGCCTGAAGCTTGTACAGTTTGGGGGCTATCTTTAGGAAAAATAACACAAAATTACAAACACAAATCTCTCTTTTCTTGTGTTCTCTATTTTATTAAGGTCTTATATGCTGAAAAGATCTTGAGGTTTGGGGCAGCAGAAGCTGCCACAGACAGGAGAACGTAATTCAACAACAACAACAACTCAGTTAAAGGTTTATCAAAGTCCTACAGCCACTTAGAACAGTCTCATTCACAGTTCACCTAAAGACATCACCATTTGGCTACGGTGTAGAAACTATGGTGATAAGTCACTGCCTTGCCTTCCTTAAATGTGTCCTTATGTTTCAGCAGTGATGTATTTAGTGAGAATGAAAAGAGATTCTCAGATTTTTTTGAAGATAATTAATAAATAATACAAGTTTAAATCTCTTGGAAAACTCATTAATGATGTTTACTAAAAAAAATGAGACAGAGTAAGAGGACAAGCACAGCGTCCGTCTGCTGGATGACAAACACACAGTCTAAGGATTCTAAAGAATATTAAAAAGGACAAGTTTATATTATCAACGACCTGTTGGCTTTGGTCTTCCTGGCTTTGTATCTGTGACTTGGGAGAAATAAATAAACATTTTAATATAGTATTGTGATAGATTAAAAGATAAAAACCAAATAATCATATCAAGAGATGCTGAAAAGGCAACTAAAAACACCCAGTACCCCTTCTGAAAGTAATCTTAGAATATCTGGGACAGACTGAAACTTCCTTAACTTAATAAAGGATACAGAAACCAGTGGTAATATTATGCACAATTAAAAACATTTTATCAAGGTTAGGATCAGCATAAAGCTATCCATTATCAGCATTATTTTTTAACAGGATGGAGGCTCACCAGGGCCTATTACATGTTACTGGTAAGAGGTTCTAGCAATGTGGTAAGACAAGCAATAAGGGCATACATATCAGGAAAAAAGAAACGAGTGATAAATATTTGCAGAAAATAAGATGTATTCCTAAGTGGGGATGGCAAAAGGGGATAAGATAATCAATTGAAAAACAATAAAAGGATTTAGTAAGAAGGTTAGAGTAAAGATAAATAAACAGAAATTGAGAGTTTCCTTATGTATCAGCAATTGCCAATTAGAAAAATTAAAGGGAGAAAAGGTCCCATTCCAAAAAAAAAAAAAAAAAAAAAAAAAAGAAAAGAAGAAACTATAAACTAGGGATAAGCTCAATAAGGAAAATTGAGGACATTTGCAAAAAAAATGTGAAACTTTACATATGACAGATGGGGTGCTCTTAGGTCCATGGGGGGAAAGAAAGATTATTCAATAAATATGGCAGGAAAAAGTTATCAACATTAAAAAAAAGTATAAACATGTAAAAACCAGCTCTTGGTGGAGTAAGGATTTAAATGTCAAGAATAAAAATTTAAAACTCCTAATAAAAAATATCTTGAGATCTTGGGGTAGGAAATAATTTTGTAAATAAGAAATAAGAAATATTGACTATAAAATATAAGATTGATGGGTTTGTACAAAATTATGAACTTTTGTCCATCCAACGACCTTAAACACAGAAAGTGAAAAGACTAGTTACAAATTGAGAATATACTCACAATACACACAACTGTTTAAAGGTTACTACCAAGATACATAAAAAGAATGCCTAAATATTAATGGAAAGACCATAACAACTCAACAAAAAATGAGCAAGAGAGGAAAATAATTTCACAAAAGCATTAACATATAAAGCCAGACTTATGAAAGATTGTTCAATATCACTGGTAATCAGGTTATATTAATCACTTATTTTCATTATGGAGATTAAAAATTCTGACAATATCTAGTATTAGGCAGAATGTGGATCTCTCTGGAGTTCATGTACATTACTGGTAGGAAAACAGTCTGGCATTATTTGCTGAAGTTGAACATTTATTCTCCCTAATACCCTGAAATTCCACTCCTAGGTGGAAAGAGGAACTCCTAGCAAAGAGGAACTCCTGCAAATAGATAAAAGAAGATACATAGAAGAAAGTTCGTGACAGCACTGATATCAACAGCAAAGTTCTGTTAACAAACCAAATATCCCTCAATGAGAGATGGAATCTCAGTACCAAACCCAACCTAAAGTTGTCTGGTACATTCGAACAATTTAAAAATCATACAGTAGTCAAATGAATGAGCTGCAGCAGCAACATGGAAAGATATTAGTCATATAATACTTAAGTGAAAAAAGTAAGTCCCAAAAGAATATATAAAACTTGCTCTTTGTATATAGTTAAAAACAACTAAAACTTAGAAATGTGTATGAAAGTTAATTTTCCAACAAATAATCTTTACACTCAGTGGAATTCCAGTTGAAATGTCAACACACATTTTTCTTTTTGGGCTGGAGGTGGGGAACAACTTGAACTCATTTGGAGCCAAACACATTCGGAAAGGAAGAACTAATTAGAAGGAGTTTGCTATAGCGGTAAGAGAAACACCTTAAAATCTAACGCCATTAAAACATTGTGATATTGATGTAATAAGAACAGAACAATAGATCTGTGGAACATAAAAAAAATCCAGGCAGACAGATAGGCATTTAGCTGATAATAAAGGGCACTTTTCAAATCAGTGTGGAAAAAGCAGGCTATTCAATAAAAGGTATTGAGATAATTGGCTACACAGCTGAAAAAGTCTCATTTCAAAAAACCAAAAATAAATTCCAAATAAAGACCTAATCTTAAATTGAGAAAGGTCTTTCTAAGCATGGCACAAAAGCCAGAAATTACAATGGAAAAGAGAGACAGATTGAAAAACACAAAAATTAAAAGCTTCAAATAGCAAAAAATGAAAAGAACCCCCAAAACAACAAAAAAAACCCCAAACACCCTGAACAAATGTGCAAGGTTATTTAACAGTGTCTACCAAAATACGAAATGCAAACTATCTTTGATCCTATTTCTAGGAACCACTCCTACAGAGATATCAGCACAAGCAACTGAACACAGACATATGTAAAAAGATATTTAACACAAAGTTGTTAACGGCAAAAACTAAAAACATTAAATATTTATAAGGAGGGAAATAGATAAATCTACAATAAAATAATATGCATGCAACCTTTAAGGATCTAGAGGTGTAGATACAATAAAATGAAAAGATGTCTTTAATATATTATTTCACTTTTATTTGAAATATTAAAATAATGTACAATGTAAGTGTAGACTTTAATGAATTATATAATACCACAAAAGCAAGATTTAGAACACTGCAAGCAATTCACGTCCCCAAATACTCCATCTCATCCCAATTTCCCCTACCCAATAGAAAACCACAACCCTGACTTCTTTGCTAAACATTCTTTGCTTCTGTTTACAATTTTAGCGCCCAAATGTGTGTCCTTCAATATACAGTTTTATTTTCTCCTTTCCTGAATTTTATGTAAATAATGTAATACAACATACATTTTTGAGTGTGGTCTCTTTTACTCAAGATTGTCTTTCTAAGATTCATTAATGTTGTGTGTCACTGTAGTTTATTTTCATTGCTGTATTCCACTGCGTAACTATCTTACTTTTTGAAAAATCATTTTACTGATTTTTTTCCTAGGTTGTATATATTTGGGGGCTATTATGGATATCTGATTATTCTTGTGCATGTATCATCATGTACATAAACATGTATTTCTTTTGGGTTAGCATTATCTTCAATTTTTCTAAATAATGCCAAATCATTTTCTAAAGAAACTGTATGCAATTTTCACACACACTAGCAATGTTAGAGTTCCCATTGCTCTTATAGCCTTGATAAATTTGGTTTCTTCAGATTTTAAGTTTCAGCCAAATTGTGTGGTAGGATCTTGTAGTTTTAATTTGGGTTTCCTTGATTAGTAATCAGGATGAGCACCTCTTCAAATGGTTATGATCATTTGATTATTTTCTTTTGTAAAGAGCTTATTCAAGTCTTTTGCCCACTTTTCTACTGAGCTTTGTTAATTTGTAGGAGTACATTTTCTTTGTTAGTTTATATAGCTTGCCTTTTTGCTCTCTGAGCAGTATATTTTGATAAACAGAAGTCCTTAACACAGTAAAATTTATCACTTTTTTCTTCTTTACAGTTAGTGCTTTTTCTGTCTGATTTAAAATTTATTTCTATCCTAAAGCTATAAAGATGTTATGATATATTTCAGGGTTATCATTTTTGTCTTATATATTTCAGTCTACAATTTACATGGAACTGATTTTGTGTAAGATGTGAAGAAGGAATCCACTTCTATTTTTAAAATTTGAACAAACAGTTGGGCCAGTACCATTTATTGGAAAGACCATAATTTCCCCACCACTCTGCAGTGTCAATTTTATCATAAATTAAATGTACATATGTGCACATCTGTTTCAGGACTCTTTGCTCCACTGGTCTGTTTCTAAAACCAATACCACTTTGTCTCACTTACTGTAGCTTTATAAAATGTCTCGATAGCTGATACAGCAAGTCCACCCAACTAATATTTCTTTAGAGCTGCTGGTTACACCGGGGCCTTTGTACAGCCGTATAAATTTTATACTCCATTTGTAAAATTCCTCTAAAAAACCCTCATGAGATTTTTACTGGGATTGCACTTTAAAAAAACCCAAAACATCTTATGCTCATGTGTCATTCACACACATACACAAACTCAACAGTCTGGAAGGATAAATACTGTTAATTTTAGTTACAGGTCCAGAAAATAATAGAATTCCTGGAGTGCAGGGGATGGAAGGGCTTTTATATCTGGACCTATGTATTTGTCAGAAGTACCAGTTCTTACTGTTATTTTTTAAATTAAGCTTTTATTTAAAATAGACACACAATAAATTCAATTATTATAATAGATTAGAAAACTGTATATAATCAGAGTGGCACAGAATTGAAACTTTATTCAATTAATTTCTTTGGCCTTCAGATGGGGTTCATTTGACCTAAGGAAAAATAAGACTTAACTTATGATGTCTCACGAAGAAGAGCCTAAGACTCTCAGTCTTAGAGCCAAAAGCCTACATACTTCTATTTCACTCAGATTCTGCCTACTGCTGCGTTCTCTTTTTTCTCCTCTTGATGGATAGGGGAAATAGTCGGTGACTATGTTTTCATGTATGTTTTGTATTTCTGTTTCTCACGCTGGACAAACTCAGTGTCTAAGTGTTCCTCCAGATCTTATTTTCTAACCTTTCCATCACTGAAAACATGCCGAAAGTTTTTAAATATGGCACAAGAAAGAGAACACAATACTCTAGTAAGGATAACAAACTAGAACAGAAAATTACATCTCTTAAGTGTTATGCTTAAAAACATAATCTAATAAACAAAGCAAAATACATAAAAATTCAAGGAAGAAGAGTGGCACAGGTTGCCAGGAACTATGAGGCATTAAATGACAGGCATTTGGAAAGGTCTGTAACTGGAAGGCAGGATTGAAATGGGCAGGAAACTGTCATGATGGTGAGATTATACAACATCTTTACAGGCCCAGGGACTCCCTTAGAGTTCAGATCATTCTTCAACAGCAACATAATTTAAGAATGGATAGGTCTGTAACTTTTTAATTTAGTAATTTTGTAAAATTCAGGACTGTCATTTATCAGTTGATGATAAATATGAAGTCAGCATGCTCATGCTCATCAACAGTTAATCTGGCATCAGAATCTGTTCACCAATGTTTGCACAATTAAACATTTTACTGTGTTTTCCATTATTTTATTAAAAATGGGTAGCAGACTGAAAATGAAAATGCTGATATCACAGAAAAAAGCACAGGCCTCATAAAACTAATATTAACTGAACTGAAATGAAGATGAGATTGTTAATCTGCCGGAATTTCGAGTATCATTAACTTCAATGGGATAGTCCACATTCGACTTGAAAGAGGGCGGGGTGGAAAGCACAATTAAGAATCATGCACGGAGGCTTGGTGTCTGTGATGTGGGTGTGGATGGTACCCGCATCTTTGTTTAGTCCTCTACCTTTGGGTGTAAGTGAGGCCCGGGATGTGTTAATATGAGGGGATAGTCACTCCCTTGATTAGGCTGTATTATATGGCAAAGATGATGGTACAGTCACTCTCAGGACTGTGTCACATTTTACACTGGATTCCACCATAGCAGACTAGAGTAAGATTCTCTCACTGGCTTTGAAGAAGTAAGCTGCTGTGTTCTGAGAGTGCCACAGGAATGGGACCCAAAGCTGGTCTCCAGCAGCTAAGAACGACTCCCTGCCAACAGCCAGCAAGGAAATAGGGACCTCAGTCCCACAACTACAAGAGGACTCTGAGCACCAGGTAAGAATGCTGCCCATCTAGTACTTTGGTTTTGACCTTGTGATATTCTGAGCAAACAACCAGCTACACTCTGCCTGTACTTAGGATCTACAGAAACTCGGAAATAACAAATGGGTGCTGTTGTGAGTCACTAAGTGTGTGGTCATTTGTTCTAACAGCAATAGAAAATGAATGTAGTATGCTAACAGGAAAACACTGAGTTTGAGTAAAACAGGTGAAATATGAAGGATCCACTGGAGAAGACTGCTATAAATAAATCCAGAAATAGAACTAAACACATTCATTTAATGATTAAGAATGGCAGGACAGGATAGAGGGGAAATTTATCTGAGAAGAGAAGAAATGTATGTTCAAGAATATGTCATCTTTGTATTTTTAGAAAGAAAAAGAAGGAAATTAACATTTATTAAGTATCTTCCATCTTTGTGTTGGATACTTCCACATTTCACAGTGATGACAAGGCTGTTTTAAAATGTTTTATTTTTCTTCCATACAAGTAATCACATATCCTTTAAAAGCATAGAAGTATGTTTTTAAGGCAAAAGTGTGTTAAAATCAAAAGTACAGAAAACTCTTATTATTTGTATCATGAAGTAATTAATAACTATATATAAAAATTAATGTGTTTGGTATGAGTACATATATATCTTTATATACACTACAGTGACATATATAAATTGTTACTACTATAAAATACTGAAGACATATGAAAATCAGTGTTTTACGTGGTACACTGAAAGCTTATGAAAAGCCTAGAAGTTCTATTATTCACATACTGAAATTTTGTTTCGAAGATGTACATACAAACCCGGTCTATCAGAGGCTTTCCCCATCTAACCCTTTAAATGACCTCAAATGTTAAGTCCTTGACTGTACACATAGAGTAGCCAGCCTTAAATGTGAGATTAAACCTGGGGTCGTTCTTTACCTCCTCCATAAGCAAAACAGACTTTCAAAGAATATCACACCATCATCCTGGAAGTTTGCTTACAGTTTTTTGTTTTTGTTTTGTGGGTTTTTTTTTTTTTAAAGCAAAGTAGAGAAATTATAGAAATATCTTTTCTCAAACTCTTTACTAAAGGATAACATACATTCAGAATATATCGTACAGGTCAATCAAGTTTTTCAAAAGGAACTCATCCCAGTAACTAGCATCTGAATTAAACAAAACAAAACAGAACAACAACAACAACAACAACAAAGCAGCCTCCCCTGTACGCCCTTCCCAAGTCATTCCCCCATAAGGATAATCACTATCCTGACTTCTATCACCTCAGATGAATCTGAACTCTGTATAAATGGAATCAAACTGTGTTTATTCTTTTGAGACTAACTTTTCATGCTCAATATACATTTGTGAGATTTACCCATCCTGTTGCTTGAAGGAGTCATTTGTCTTTTTCAATGCTGTATAGAATTCGATTGTGTAAGCAAACCACAATTTACACATTCTAGTGCTAATGAACATTTGGGTGGTTTCTAATTTTTAGCTGTTATGAATATTTCTGTACAGGTCTTTTGGGACCCAATGTATGCATTTCTTTTGGGTACGTATAAGGAGCAGAAGTGCTGGGTCATAGAGCAGACTTCTTCAAAGCAGTTGTACAAATGTATACTCTCATCGGTAGTGTGAGAAAACTGCTTTTGCTCCAGATCCGTGGTGGGGAGGGAATCTCTGAAATAAAGTGGTGTCATCAAGGATTGACCTAAACAGTTCTACTGAGGCACAGGGGACAAACAGATATACTACCTCTAGACTTCTGCTTCTTATATTACAATAAATTCCCCTTGAAAAGTACATTCTGGTTCTGTTAATAAAAACGCTTCCAAAGGAGGCGGTTTTCATTTTTTGTAATGACAGCAATAACTCTGAGGATATCTTCCTTACACCATGTTTTTGGTTTTGCTAGTAAAAATGGTCAATAGTGGCTCCAACTGAAATTAAAAAAAAGGTTACTTATTTGGAAAATTTACCTTTAAAAACTGATCATTAATCAAGTATTTACTGAGTGTTGTATTTTTAAGGGAAGGAAATGAATAAAACTAAAATTACTAAAAATATATTTCATAGTTTTAGTGATTGTCACTGCAAATATTTACAAGTAAAATAATGGTACTCGTAAAATAGAGTGACATTTATTGCTTCAGGAAACTACCATGATGTTTCACTTAGCTTCAAGTGGAGATAAAATATTTTAAGAAAAATCTCAAGATGTATGTAAGCTAAGTGTATGGAAGATAAAGATCTTACTTCATTAAAAATCTCCTTAAATTTCAGCTGTTTAATAGAGACTCACAAAAATCAGACTAAATAGTTACTGTGGTGCAATTCCTCTACTAAATGGAGAAATTAAATTATCTATTGCCCTTTCTTTGAGTGATTAGTTTCCTATACTTTGAGAAAATGCTAATAAATATAACTATACAGCACCAACTCATAGAAATGAGCTTTACATAATGAGCTCTTAGTACACAAAGATGATGACCCTTCCTATTAGCAGACACATCGCATCTTGTTCTGTCCTTTGACTGAGCAAACCTAGTTCTCTCTATGTGTTCACACAGCCTAGATTTTTTTTTTTTTTTGGCTCTTCTTACACTCCCTTTGACACACCATTCCTTCTTTAAAAAAAAAAACAAAAACAAATTATTTCATCTACTTAGTTGACACTTTATAGAGTCTAGGTGTTCCTAGAAAAAGAATCATTGAAGTAGGGACCCAAACATCTTACCTTCTCCATCTGACCCACGAGACCAGAAATCAATCAACTACACACAACCCATTTGAAGTATAAGTTAGCAAAAAAGTTACCAACTAGAATATTAAACAGTGAGAGACTATCCAGTTTTTCTAGTCTTCATAAACTAAAGGTAGTATCTATGGGTAGTTAACTACACAACAGTGCTGCTAAGTTTTTCAAAGGTATTCTATTGTCTATGGAATAAAATGTATTACATCAGAGTAAGCGACCTGTCCAACAGGTTGGCTAACCTAGGTGACACTTGATTCTGAATGACACCTGCTTGATCCTGGAAGCTAAAGTTGCTTACCTTTGAAAGTGTGACATAAAAAACAGCAAGCAGAATTAGGTAATTTTTCTTCTTCAAAGAACAGAACTCTATGAACCTAAACTAACTTTTCAAATTGCTGTTTCAGCAATTATTTACTTATAAAATACTGCAAACCTAAGAATGACAGAAATGTGGAGTTGTAGAGAGTCAAATTATTGGTTAAGAATGCCTTACTGGCTCCCTTCCCATGTCTGTAAGTTCAGAGTGTTCCTAATTCAGCAGAACAGTAACGTCTGAGTAGTAGGGGTAAGAAAGGTCCCAGAGAAGATAAAGACCTTCCTCTGAATTTTAATGATGATTCAGTAAGTCGCTCCTACTTGTCAAGTGTGTACAAAGAAAGTATTCTCAGTGGCAATGCTTAAAGCTTCCAAACACAAGCTGACATCATACCTATAATTAAATGTGGAATTTTGATAGACTGAATCCCCATCAGCACAAAAAAAAAAAAAAAGGAAAGAAAGAAAGAAAAGG
Organism: Camelus ferus; assembly: GCF_009834535.1. NCBI lineage: Eukaryota > Metazoa > Chordata > Mammalia > Artiodactyla > Camelidae > Camelus > Camelus ferus. Next base: position 5,615,596 of record NC_045716.1, read on the forward strand.
AAAATAATAAAAAGAAGACAGCTTCGAGAGGATTCATATTGCTGAGTAATAAGGCACATTCTTGAATCACTGTTCACTAGGAAACAAAAGGACATAAACAGTTTTTCCCTCTCCCTACTCAAGAATTTGATATTTCGGAAAGTTTATGCACGTCAAGTGTAAGAATCTGGTGAAACTTATTTCACCACAGTCACCTGCTTCTTCACTAAAACTGATACACAGGGAACTGAAAACAAGAACCACCACGAACAACCACTAGAGAGCGTGAAAGAACAGAAAGAACAAAACCAGTCTGTAACACTGTCCCTCTTGAGAGGCTGCTGAAGGTCATGGCTGGAGCAGGAGGTAAAACACAGCCATGTCTGCGTTCCCAGAGCTTTGAGTGGCTAATCAGGTAACTTTTATGAGTAAAGAATTAAGGGAAAAATCATGAGTAGTGAAATTGTGCCTGCCTTCAAAAAAACAACTGTCAAAAGAAAATTATTTCACGTACACATGAGAGTTTCTTTCCTCATGCCATTCATTTCACTCTGCCCACTCCCTCTCATTTAGTTTGTCTTTACTCACAAAATGGGCACCTTATTACCACAGTGCTTTGCTCTAACACACAAAGTATAAATCTGGTGAACCTGACATTTGTATTCAGGAGAGAAGGAATATGTGTTTCCTTCTAATATTTTTCTCTCTCTAATGTGTAGTAGTGATTTCTGATGATAAGGATGGTTAATAAAGTAGTTTCTTTCAAGTTAGGTGAGTAAAATAGCAGCAATAGATTAATGTCCTAATTGTTTCCAGTATGGGGAGACGAATGCACTCAGGCCAAAGGTCCACCCTAACACCTGTCATACACACACATAACATAATATACGCACACACGTCATGGCAGTCCTTCCACATACTCCAGGCAGGAGAGAAGGAGTGAGGAAAATCTCAGCCCCGCGTAACACAACATGAACACTGTTAAGTTGTAGAGAGCATTACGTCCTCATTCTCACAGCCACCAGTCCTCTTGTAGACAGTGTGCTTTAACAATGGATTCGGCAGTAAGACAAACAGTCTCTTGTTTCCTACTGGGTGGAGGATGCACTTTGTAATTTGGTTTCCGATAGCTGAGAGCAGTAATGAAACTATTCCTTACAACTTACTGCTCCTCCTTCACAGACTTGTGAATCACAACTGCATTTCCACAGACCCAGCTGAAAACTGGAATGAACAGGTCAAGCTTTAACACAAAAAGACTACATCCCTTCACTGTGCTTAGGGCCACATCAGGCTCACTTGTTCCCAGGAGTTGTGAAGAGCCATGACAGATCCTTTTGACAGTGGCTATCTTTACTATTTAGTTCACTAGAATAGTGTGGCCTCTCTTAACCCCACAATGGTCCCCAGAAAAATGGAAAGGGCAGTAACCTTTTCAGGGACTAAATGAAAATGTATGAAGACAGATGTGCACTGTCTGTTGTGACTCTCAAGATCCTCCACTTAAGTTACCCTCTAACACATAATTCATGAAGTTAAGTAACAGAGGACCCTTACAAATCGAGAGAAACAGAGCTGGACCCTGGATAAGGAAGCAATTGGTCCAAATAGTTGGGTAACTTTAAAATGTTATCTTACATTAAAAAAAATAAATTTAGAGAAGGCAGTGAATACGGGATGATTTTTTGCTTCCAGTAAATACATCCAAGTTACAAAAAAAAAAAAAGGCTTTACTAATAAATTATATAGAAAACTGCTGGGTCCTAAAGTCTTTAAAAGATATTAATACCAATTTGAAAGAGTTTTAATTTTACATAGAGATATTCAGGACATGCCACAGCTATGTAATTGCTTATATAAAAGCAGCATCCAACCTATAGTCCATTTCCTTAACTGAAAGCTTTTCTTCTTCTGACAAATATTTTGTCATACACCATGATCAAAAGCATGGTATCAATATTGATTTGATGACATCCATCCCCTAGTATCTCCTCCTCATAAGATTTCAATCTAGGTAGGTTTATGATGCATTTGGTTTTTAGGCAATAACTCAAACGGTACCTGATACCAGCAGATATGGTACAAAGCCTAAATGTAGCTGGTACCATGAAAAAACCAGTCAACTGAAAATGAGGAGACTTGGATTTTCATTTCAGTTCTGTTCTAACACTGTGATTTTGAACAAGCACAACATGCCTTAGACCTCAATGTTCTCAGTGAAAATGGAGAGTGTGGACTGTAGCAGATGCTCTCCTAAAGTCTCTTTGAGATTGAACTTTCAAGGAGCTAATCAGTTAAAGTTGCTAAACTGTCATCTTCTGGCAGAGGATGTTAAAAGCATGCCTTGGGCAAAAAGAACAAGCAAAGTTCTCACCTGAACTCTTAGTGTTGTCTCCATAGAGACATCCAACCTGCTGAACTTGCCGAATGACACAGATTTATTACTAGCTACTGCAATTCAAGCAAGGCTGTTACAGTATTAATGATGGTCAAGATATTTTGTCTCCCTCAGAAAGAAACGGACTGCATCCATGCCCATGTATCTTAATGTTTCATAAAGCATCTAGAGAAGATCCAGAATAAGAATCCACTTCATATTATTAAAAGAACAGTAAACATTGCAGTGTTAGTATTTTGCTGTGATCATTACACTTGTAATTTATCTGAGTTTCTCAGAAGGCTATTCTTGAGCTGGATTTTGTGCTGGTTGCTGACAGCCTCCACACAGTATTCCTGTGAACTCAAAGTAATGAAAACCAACTATTTTTTTTTAAGCCAATAATCACAAAAGTAAACAGTCTTTGCATCTGTGTAATTTAAAAAAAAAACCCACACATTCCCTTTAAATATATACAAACTTTAATTTCTGTCTGAGACAGACTCTAGGAACTCTTACCTGGGGTCTGCATTCTGTTAAGTTTCTGGGTGTTGCTAACATGATCTTTCCGGCACGCCAGTCAGAAACTCAAAACACTTTCTATACGGTACTGGTCCGAGCTCGTTCTCTCGCGCGCTCTCTCTCTGTTTTTTTTTTTTGCTCTCGCTCTATGCCTCAGACAGTTTGGAATGCAGAAAAGCCAGAGCCAACGCCAGTCAAACTGAATCCTTTTTTCCCCCCAGTTCTTTTGCGAGAGCACTGAACAATAGCCATCCTTCCCACTCACAGCGCAGCGCTCAGCCATCCAGCTCAGGAGAAGCAATGTTAGTTACCAAACGAGGTAATTCATTTCCCCTGTCCCAGGAGTAGATGTATATATATACATTTGTGTGTTTTAAGAAGTGATTTATTTTTTTTAAGCAATCTATTTCAAAATCTCTCCTATTTTAGGGACAGAAAAATAAAGCAAACTTCAGAGATTCTTATTTTGAACATCCTTACGCTGAATTAAAATATAAACTTTTCAAAGTACAAAAACCAGGGAAATATCTTACAGCTGATAGAGACAGAAGTCTGCTAACACACATTACTATCTTAAACTCACTCAGTACATCACCTTATCACAACAGAAATATTTTAAATTCAGAAAATTTTTATTTCTCTAAAACCTTTCATCCAAGTCTCAAGCTAGCATTTCACTTTAAAAATAAAGAATAATCAAAAATTAACTTTATAAACAGAATGGCTCATAACTAGTCAGCTAGATGTGGTAATACTATAGATGACAGCACTGTCCTTAGTCATCATTTCGGTTTGTTTTAAAATCTGACATATTTCTAGGGTTTGTTGTTTCTACATTCCAAAAAAGGAAGGCAGGTAAATGATGTAATCGTCACCATTGGTATGATTACCTAACACATTATGCAGCTGCTTTGTTGCTGAGGTTAGCAGGTCAGGATTGATCAATTAAAAAATTCACAGTTTTGGGGGGAGGGTATAGCTTAGTGGTAGAGTGCATGCCTAGCATGCACAAGGTCCTGGGTTCAATCTCCAGTACCTCTGTTCAAAAAAATAAACAAATAAATAAACCTCAAATTACTTCCCCCATTAAAAATTTTTTCTTTTAAAACATTGAAGAAAATTCACAGTTTAAATCACTGATAGATTCCACCTGCCACTTCAGACAGTGGAACAGGATAGACTTGAGAAGAGCACAGTATCGATCTGTCATTTACCACTTAACAAACAGCTGACGGGAATACATATATTCTATGCATTTATATAAATGTGTTATATGTAATATACCTCTCACATACTAGCTAGATACACAGATATACATACGTGTGTGTATCTGTATGTCTATGTGAATGTAAGTATCTTTGGCACGCCTTTTTCCTCCTCTTTTTCTCGCCAAGTTTCAATGGTTTACACTTAAAGATTCCTTTCATTCCATCATAACCTGGTTTTTGTTATCTAATTTCATCTTCCTTCAAGGATCATAATATTTTAACAATGCATTTTCTTCTACCTTTACTTTGGGCTTCCTATTTCTACTTCAGATGAACTGCTCCTCAACTCTGTTGCTACTCAAATAAAAATCATGGTGGGTGGGGAGAGAGGCATAAGCAAAAATTTATACAAAAAAGAACAAACTCAGGGCCTAACTATGAAGACTTACAGACCAGATTCTCACCCTGCCTTGAACACCAACAACCCCTACCCTCTGCTCACCCAGGTGAATACACAGCTTTATCACTATTAGTGTCATTTATAATCAACCTTAAAATAGTGCAAAGCATACTGAAATAATTTGGACTTACTATTTCTCAGAATAATTCTAAGAATAGGTCATGATTTCCATAATTCTATCCAAGAGTTACAGTGTAAGAATCTCAGCAGTGAGTCTAAGTTATCAGGGAGAGAGAGCTCAGCTCAATAAAAGGAAGTTAGGGCCACTGCAAGTGGCTTTCCAAAAAGCCTGCCTGCTTTAAGAGACAGTGACTCCCTAAGTCTTCCCACACAGGATGACAGTCCATTTGATGAATAACTGTAGTGCAGCAGTTCTCCAACTACGCCACTTAACAACCCTGGTGTTCTGATGATAAAACAGAGTAACAGTAATCCTTCCCAAAATAACAGAAAAAAATTCATGTATACGATTTTCTCAAGTGTGAGTTTTTCTTCTTAAATATATTTTAAAATGTTAGAATCTATTACTGTTAATTAACCTTAAAGATGCCTCGAATGGCTCCAAATTCAGATCAGTAATGACATTTTCAGATATCTGAAAGTGAATTATAACAATAATTTATTGTGTTCTGCAAAAAATACTTTTACTTCCTGGAGTTCTGATACTTGAGTAAATATGAGAGCCACTGTTGAGGAAACAATTTTTCTTAAATCCCAGTATGATGTTATTCCATTATTCAGCATTCTTCCAAGGATATTATACATCATATTTTATTAATTTCTATACTAAATCTTTTTTCAAAAGCTTGTATTACTATTTGTATCCCCCTACTTTATGCTTTCTAGCCTTGGTGTTGCTACTTCTCTATCTAGAAGTTCCGTCCTTGCATGGTCTGCCTGCCATTCTCTAATGTACCCTTCAAAACCCAGATTTAAAATTACTTTCTTAGTGCGGTTTACCCTGTTTCCTACCCAGAGTTGATCATATTCTCCTCTGAACTTTTTAACTCTCCACTATTTTTTCCTTTATAGCCTTCATCATTACCTAACATTATATTATGTTTATTGTTTATTTTTTTTCCCCACCAAAACATGACATAGATGGGGGCAGGACTTTGTCTTGTTTTCAGCTTATGGCTAGATCCTAGAACAATGCTTGGCATTAGTAGGTACTTAATACATGATGGATGGATGGATGGATGGGTGGATGGATGGATATAGGTGGATGGGTGGGTGGATGGGTGGATGAAAGAATATATTACATTTATCAAACTTTTTGTAAGTACTTAGACTAAGGAGTGCTTTAGAATAACTTGAGGACAGGGACCATAGTGTATCTACTTTCTGATGCCAGAGCCTACCACTGTGTACGTCATGTAGTAAAAACAAAAATATAAAGGAATTCGTCTCAGGTTTGTACAGTCTCAAGGAACTATTCGAAGTCAATCAAATAATATACCAAGGGAAAATGGTCATTTCATCATTTTACCCAAGTAGGACCTCCCTGTAACAGGTGAAATCCTGATCCCTAGGAGTTGCTTCTTGGAGTAATTTTTTAACATCTATGAACCCACAGCCATGTGTTGTGCTGTCATGGCCGGGGCAATGCAGCTTCTGGGGTAGAGACTGAAGAGACTGATACAACCTTAATCTACAGCAGCAGGGAGGAGTTCTCTCAGGAGCTGGAGAGGCATGAGTAAGTGGCTCACCCTCTGGCCAGGAGCTCAAGTTTAAAGCTACTGAAACCCACATCTATACAGAAAATCCCTCATTGGTTAGAAGAGCCTCATAGAGTCTGAAGGAGTTTCGAGCTGATATATCGGCTCACACAACTAGAATGCTCAGCTCAGCACCCAGGATGTTCGTTCTGACTACATGAGGGCACGTGAGTCATTTTATTTCTGCAAATGGTCACTATGCTGTCAATATCTAGTTTCACATTTCTCCTCTGTATGGAGTGCTGGATGGCATTTCCTTGACTAATCCATTTAGTCATGGTCCAGCACTGTGCTGTTTAAATGGTTCTCTTAGGTTGAACTACCTGAAAATGTAAGTCAAAAATAGTCAAATATCAGTAACAATCAAAGAATATAAAAAATATTCAAACACTGAATGAAGGATTGGAGTAGATAATTTTAAAGGTCTCTAATAGTTCTGGGATTCCGTGTTATAATCCAAACATAAATAAGAGCATCAATCAAATTCAAAGTTTGGTTACCACCTTGTCGAACTATGGTCTTATTTTAACCTAACACAGAACTCTGTTCTTGTCCTTCTTGGAACTTATATAGTGTCTGCCACATAATAAGTGCTTAATAAATATTTGCTGAATAAACAAATAGCTTGAAAATGGGTACAAGTGGACTGCTGAAGGCTGCAGCTCTGCGAGTTTCCAAATTCAGTATCAACAAATACTGGTTTTGTTTCTAAAAGGCTAGGATACTTTTTCCTAGTTATGAATCAATCAAAGAGGGTATTTTGAGAATTTTGAAGAATATAGATAGCATATTTTCTCCCTACCCCTTACAGAAGTAATTATAGATTTCTGACTTTGGTACTGGTATAGAAGTCTATGTGACAGCCATGAAGAAACCCTAAGATCACAGATGCATGATTTTCTAAGAATCAAAGGGCACAAAAAATAAGCTAGCTGCATGTAATTAAAAGTTACTTGCATATCCATTTTATTTCTTACCGAACAAATTAACAAATGAGCAAAAAGACAAAAACCCCTCTTAATACACATCTTCTCCTCTTCCAAGCAGACACACGTATCAATAGCCGTCAAACCGAGGTGTCCACCAGTCTGTACGTGCGCTCGCTCTTTTGACCAGCGGATGATCAGAAACACAGCTTCTTCTAACTATAAACACAGTTTCTTTCAATGTCTCCCCATAAACCAGAGTGACATTCTGATACTGTGGTCTTCCCACAGCATTCTTTTTAGAGTTCATGTTAGAAAAGGAAATCACTGTTTGTTACTGGAATGACAAACACCAAAGTCACCCACTTATTCAGAAAGGTCTGAAATTCTAATTTTTATTTCATTTTATTTGTGTATAATGGGATAAGACACACTTCTCTTCTGATAAAAAGGCATTATAAAAACCAGAGGATCTGTTAGTCATAGGGTTAGCAAAGTACTCGCATATGCCAAACAAGTGACAATTTTGATAGCCACATGATGTTTTTACAACTTCTGGCCAGGCATGAGGACTTTACCTGGCTTTTTCCAGCTAAGGGAATTTGGTAGACTGCATCTGCTCACCTGAAATGGCCGAGAGGAAGCACTACAGAGAGCAGGCAAAATCACACCAGTCACCTTTCTCAATACTCAGGCTCTCGTAGGAATAAGACCATACTTCAAAGAAGAAGAAGCAAAACCTTTGTGGAAAAATCTAGGCAAATGTTTTTCTAGTTTTATTTCAGAGTATGAGTGATATAGGAACAAAAGCAACCCTTCTATTTCGGTGAAAAAAATTCATTAATAAATAGCAAAAAGCAACTAAAAACATTCTGGGATAAGGCTGGATATTAACGGATATCTCAATGTGCTCACAGAGCCAAGGACATGCCTGTGACATTGACTCTATAAACGAGAGCTTAAATTGTACTTTACTAAAGCCTTCAAAAACTCATTTTCTTCAGCAGCTTTAAACACACACACACACACACACACACACACACACACACACAATCAAGGCTTCTTGATTTCCTGTTAAGCTAATCTGCTGTCATAACTGAAGTATTACTAGTCCACCTTTCCCATATAATGCAGATTTCAGTAAAAAAAAAAAAAAAGTCATTAGGCATTTGTTTTGTCTTAATTTTAAAGAATATTTGCAAGTGTGGGCTACTGTTTCCACAAATCCACTTAGAAAAAGCAAAGTACTGTACAGAACAGTCACCTCTGGCATACCACTGATACAACAACGTACGTATGTACTATATACAGCTCAAAACACTACTGCATACTGTAGGTAAAGTCCACGTCACTCAGTTTCCATGAGTCTCTCACAACTAACTGAAGCAAGCTAAAACCCAGCAGAACTCCAAGAAGAGATAAGTCAAGAAGCAAAGAGGACATCAAAATGGACAACAGACATGAAAAGATGCTCAACATCACTAGCCATCAGGGAAACGCAAATCAAACTCACAATGAGACACGTCTCATACCGTCAGAATGGTTATCATTCAAAAGACAAGGGACAACAGGTGCTAGTGAAGGTGTGGTGAAAAGGGAAACCTGTACGCTGTTAGTGGGAATATAAATTGGTCTAATATTATGGAAAACAATATGGAGGTTCCTCAAAAAATTAAAAAAAAATCTGCCATACAATCCAGCAATTCCACTACTGGGCACATACTCAAAGGAAATGAAAACAGTATTTTGAAGAGATATATACACTCCAATGTTTACTGCAGGATTATTCATGGAAGCCAAGAGATGAAAACAACCTAAATGCCCATCAATAGATGAATGGTTAAAAAAAAGATACGGTTTATATACACAGTGGAATATTATTCAGCTATGAGAAAGGAAGATACCCTGTCATTTGTAACAACATGTATGGACCTTGAACACATCATGCTAAATGAGGTAAGTCAAAGACAAGGGCTGTATGACATCACTTATATGTGAAATCTAAAAAAGTCACACTCAAAAAAACCAAAAACAATAAAACCCCCAGAGAATAAAATGGTGGTTACCAGGGAATGAGTCTGGGGGAACAATTGATATTGTTTAAGGGTACAAATTTGCAACAAATAGTAAATAAGACAGTGATTTAATGTACAGTATAATAAACACAGACAACAAAACTGTATTACAATTATCTAACATATAAATATCACAATCATATTATAATATATAAAAAATCAAAGTAATGCACTGTACATCTTAAATTTATACAATGTTATATGACAAATATATTCAATTTCTAAAAAGACAGTTCTGATTATTTTTAATAAAAAAATTCACTCCCCAAAGGAAAATTTAATTCTTAAGCAAGGGAAAAATTAATCTGTGGTACTTCTATCCATCACTACTGAACCATTAGGATGGTAATAATAATAAAAATTAGACCCTTTTATTCAATTATATTCTAGGCTCCAAGAGGGCAGTCCTGTCCCACTTTATGATACTAGTCTTACTGCATTTTCACTTCCAATATTACATTTCGAAATACAATTATTTCCCCCATATTTCCTGAGGAGGGTTTTTGTTTTTTTTTTAAGTTTCTACGTAATGGCATGAAGATTTTCCTTTTTTCTTTTTTTTTTAAGTTAAAATGAATAATCTGCTAATCTGTTAAAGCCAAGGGTAAAACATTGTGGACGTGAAAAACAACTCCATAAATAATCATTTCTAGTTTTAGAAAATATCAGTAAATATGAAAAACAACTTTCAAGAGGTTAAAACTTTCTTGTAAGTTTCTTCACATATGGTAATAAAAAAATTTTTATAGTTACCAAATAAAGTTCTACATCATAAGAAATAAATTAGATACTCTCCCAGAAAAGGCAAAAGGCACAGAGTCAATTCCAAACCAGCAATCCCACAAAGAAAACATGATGTGGTGCAGCAACACACATACTGCATTCAAGGACTGATTTATCATCTGCTTTGAAAACAAGCCAAATTTTCCTGTCCATCACAAGGGTAATGCATTTTCCCTCAGCAATAAAACATGGTATCTAAATTCATTATGCTGAAGCTAAAGACAAAAAATAATCACTACCAATGAAAAACTTGAAAATCCTCTATGAGAGATTTGTTTCAGTGACAGTAGTATGTAATTCCGGTTTAAAAAAAAATTTGCTTTTCAACATATTCAAGAATTATGATTATGTGTCTGTACTATTCTTTAACCTACCTTCAGAAGTGGTTACTATTAACGGATAAATCTGCCCCAGGATATAATAAACTTAGAATATTGCTTGGGTTTTTGAATTAATCTAAAACTAAATAATGTATTTAACATGCTAACAATGTCACATTGATAGGAGACAGAAATAAGTGAAAGACAGCTATATTATCAGGGAAGTATCATATTTAAGTGATATTTTATGGGTGACAAAAATTGAGAAGTAAAAGAGAGATTAATCAGTCTGCTAAGGAAAGAGCTACTGGTGACTAAGGGCAGAGTCCCAGCCCCGCTACGGGGTCTCTCCAGATGCCACCCAGAGAATGAAGGGCAGGGACGTCTGCGTGTGGGAACTGGGGCTATCCCTTTCCCACTCAGGTCAGGAAATAAATACAATGGTTTCTCTCTCATTGGCAAGAGAAAGGCCACAACACTGATTTTAAGGATACTGTTTTGTGCTCAGAGAATTTCTACACTTGAACTTGTAACGTGATTATTACAGGTTCTGCTTTACCCTGTACCCGTCTGTGGTTGCATTAAAATGACCTCTCACAAAACATTCAAAATTTCCTAAAATTCGTACGATACGAACTTTAAGTTCCATATCATACCCATGCAAACATGAAATTAAAAAGAATGTAAATTGGGAAATGCTGAATATTGTGCGTCCTTGTTCAGTGTTTAATTGGACTCAGTATTTACTGAGTGTGATTAAGTGCTGAATGGCTTTGTGGTAGAGACGTCCTCTAAATGATGCATGAAGCTGCATCTTCAGTAAACAGAATTTCATTCATCACAGTTTTTCCTAAGACTGCCAATAGCAACAAAACTCCTACATATTCTGTTTTTATATTTTCGAACTGATGACTACACATCATTTTCCACTAAATAACCGTAAAGCAGACATCTCTGCTGATGAATGTGTTTTTGTAGCAGCACACGGAGGTAAACACTGACAACGTCATAGGACCCAGGAGTACTAAACCCTGCCTCTCATGCTCGCCACTCTAGGGTGGTATGAGCAGGGGAAAGCACAGAGGTAAGGGGACTAACTCTGGGGCCAGATCACCAGCTTCAAATACCAGCTGTGGCTCTTACTACCTGCAAAGTCTTGGAAAAGCATTACCTCAGTTTCATTAAATATTAAAAAACAAACAGGGATAATAATAGTACCAAGAACATAAAGTAAATATTTGCAAAGTGCTTAGAACAATCCCAGGCACAAACCACTATGCAAGCATTTGTTGGGTAAAATAAAATAAAAACAGTACTCTGTGTACTTGGGGTGGGGGTGGGGCTTTAAAAAGTGGGGGGATGAGAAATAAGAACAATTTTTATCATTCATCCCTGATTTGACATGGTATTCTTTCCCTCAAAACGCTTACCGTTTTGTGATAAATATCTTTACGGATTTCTTCATTTACCAGGACTCACAAGCTATCACTTCGGATTCTCTGAAATCAGTTTCTTTTCCTTCCACTTATAGAAATGTTTAATTCTTTTACCAGGGAACACTTTTAATATGTTCATTATGTGGTACATCCCCCTGCAACTATAATCATGGGGAAAAGTCTGCAACTTTGTCAAAACGTATTCCTCTTACCAAGAGCACTGTTCAGTCCTTTGTTCCATACAGAGAACAGCAGAAACAAGACACTACATACTCTATACTGTAACAGTAGATGCCTCGATAAGATAATGCTGACACCTTAAATTATTTAAGGAGAGGTACAAACGAAATGCTTTGTGAAATAATTCTCAGTAGGTATGTGGGACAGTAACTTGCAGAATCTTAGGTATATATTCCAAGCAAAAACATTAAAACAAAATAACACATCACTTATGTCCCTCATATTATGAGCTAGTGTCAGCGCAATCTTCTGGACTTTCCCAGTCAAACAATTTTGAGAAAAGACTGTGCAGGTCTTACTAGCTACCTGATTATAATGCTGTCATAAAGTGGAACATAAATAAACTAATGCCTTCACTCTAGTTGTCAACAACATTTACACCTCGCCCCCCACAAATGACTCTGATGACTTAAGGCAATTTAGTCAACAATATTATCAACCAAGATTTATTGAATGTATAATAAAAGCTGACCTAAATATTGCCGGAGATAGAATCTCCTGTCTTGTTGGTAGCAAGAAGTATGTCCAAAGTGGTTCAAGGAAACGATGTTAAATTTCATCAAATTAATTTTTTGGTATGTACTTCACTTCTGATTACATATTTATTACTTGTGACTTTTTTAATGAAAGGAATTGTTCTCACAAAAAAAGTCTGGCATCTTGAATGTTTTGTCATAATCTATTAATGTATAATTTGTACTAAAAGTCTGAAATTACAGTACCCTACTTAAAAACTAGCTGAGTTTTAAATGTGTCCATATATCAACTGTTTGGAACTCAAGATTTCTTTTCTTACAGAAAATACAGCAAAACTGGCAGAGAGGAAGAAACTAACATTTAATGTGCTAGCACTCTCTCGGGAAACTTAATTTTAGTATCTAATTTTTCACAACCCTGCTGTAGTATCATACTGACTTTACACATTCAAAAGGTTGTTCCCTTAAATTACACATTACTTTATTAAATAATATACGTTCTTTGGGGGGGAGAGCCAACCATACTTAAAATCAAATAGGCTAATAAAAATAGCAGCCCCATAACCCACCCCACCAAACACATCCCTCGTTTTAATTTTTAGCCTTTTCTTTTGGTATTGATCTCAGCATGTCTAAATAAACCTAGTGGTGTAAGAACATTATTAAGAAATGTTGAGATTACACTAAGAAGGCCCTAAAAGCCTTCCATCCTCCTCCCCCAGTTTGGACCGGATTGTCAGCTACACAGCTGCCATCCTGAGACTACCCCCTTCACCAATATTCCGGGGATTGCCTTTGTCATCTTGTCCCTTTTGATTTACCCTGACAGTAACCTGACAGCTACTTCAGCTTGGAGTCTAATTTCAGTTTAGAAGTTACGTTCACTTGGAACTTGAAGGGCACTGCTCTCTGGTCTTAGCTTCTACCAGTTTTCAAAGAAGTCAGATGCTACTCTTTTTCGAATCCTACATGCTGTATTTTTGTTTCTGTTTTAAATCCCTGAAAACTTTTAGAAGGCTCTCCTCATCACAGATGTTCTGAAATTTCCGGAACATGTGCTTCGAAATAGGTCTTTATTTATTCACTATGCTGAGCACTTAACAGACTCATTTAACCTGGAAACTCATAACCTTTAGTTCTGGGAACTTTTCCTTCAAGTCTTCACCAAATGTCTCTTAAATTGTGAGATTTTTCTCTGATCATCTCATATGGAGTAATGTTCCCCGGACCCTTTCTCACCCATAGCACTCCCTTGCTCCATTACCCGATCTCACTTTTTCTCCATTGCGTTCATCACTACATGGCATAATGTGGAGCTGTTTCTTTTTGTCAGTCTGCTCCTACCAGAATGTAAGCTCCATGAAGACATGGGCTTTGGTCTGCACTGCTGACTATTCTGAATGCTTTGTTCGCACAGGCCAGAACACTGTGTGGCACATAACAGGAACAATTTTTAAGTGTATATGATGAATAAAAAGATAACTCCATAAGGAAAGGTAATTTGCTAAGTCAGTCACTCTGTAAGGCTTTGAAGCAGGAAAAAAATCTAGTTGGGAAGAGGAAGAGAAGAGAGACAAGCTCCCACAGCTGCCTGTCAGTATTTTAAGTCATTTTTAAACCAGAAATAGCTGATCAGTAATTGCGATTTGTACAAAATGATGGGGAAGCACCACAAAAAAAGTGGATTTTAAGTCACACATATTTGGGCTTAAATTCGGTTCTGCCACTCCTCTGGCATCAGTATTCTTATCTACAAAACAAGGATAACACAGCACCTCTTTCGCTGTTTCATCTTCGTTATGTCTACCTGGTCACACTTCTTGCTTCTTCACATTTGTAACTATTCTTTACTTTTATTCCAAAAATATAAAGAGAGAAAACTGAGGGGGCAATCAGTGATACCAAGAAATAGGAAGAAACAGAATCTTCTGTGTTTCCATATAAATTTTTTAATTATTTGTTCTAGTTCTGTGAAAAATGCCACTGGTAATTTGACAGGATTGCACTGAATCTGGAGATTACCTTGGGTAGTGTGGCCATTTTAACAATATTGGTTCTTCCAACTCAAGAACACAGTATATCTTCCCACCTGTTTCTTTCATCAGCGCCTTATGGTTTTCAGAGTACAGGTTATTTGCCTCCTTAGGGAGATTTATTCCCAGGTATTTTATTCTTTTTGATGTGATGGTAAATGAGATCATTTCCTTAATTTCTCTTTCTGATATTTCGCTGTTAGTGTATAGAAATGCAACAGATTTCTGAATATGTGAATCAGAGACTCACACTTAAAATTAACCATTTCATGGAACCGTATCTAAAAAAACATGACAGGAGGTGAGATAAAGCTTACACAGCACACTAATTATCCAAGAATTTATCAGAAAAAAGTAAATAACCAAGTGTATTCATTTCCCAGGGATGCTAGACCAAATTATTACGAACTGAGGGGCTTAAGAACAACAGAAGATTATCTCTCACGGCTTTCTGGAGACCACATGTTCAAAAGTCAAGGTGTAGGCAAAGCTGCACTTCTTCCAAAGTCCAAAGGGGAGAATCCTTCCTTGCTTCTTCCAGCTTCTGGTAGCTTCGGGCACTTTTATGGCTCGTGTCTACATAACTCCAATCCTTGCTTTTGCTCCACAAAGCTTTCTCCTCTGCGCCTGTGTCTTCCTCTCTTCTCTCTCTTATAAGGACACTTGTCATTGTATTTAGAACCCCTCCAGATAATCCAGGATGGTCTCATCTAGAGATCCTTCATTCAATTACTTCTGCAAAGACCCTTGTCCCACATGAAGTCACATCCACAGGTTCTGAAGATTAGGCCGTGGACATATCTTTCTGAAGACCACCCTCAATTCACTACGCCGGTATACACTTTGTTCTTCCTGCTGGATTTTGTACTGGATACTCCCGTTGGACTTTCTGTGCTGTTTTTGTAGCTACAAGAATCTGTCAGGTTGTCTATCTTCCTGCCTGTTATGTCTTCAGATTCAAAAACAAATTATGATGCTATTAATTACAGTCTCCATGGTATTTTAATAGTTCTCTGACATCTAGTTTCTAATTTAAGAAGACTTACTAGCCTCAAGAATCCACCTTCTAATGCAAACCGATACTAGAATAATAGCGTGCTTTTGCAAAACTATTAAGAGGTCTCAATGACGGCAACCTGGATATATACAAATACTTAAATTTTAAAAAGAGTTTGGCAATTTTTAAGTTTCATTCAAAATAGAGAAGAAATGTTCGTTAGAAGGACATTATTCAGTTCGCCTGGACATTATCATTACATCAAACTGGTCCTGCAGTAAGGGTCTTACAATATTTATAAGATGGCGTGGCGACAGTACTGCAATGGACTAAATGCTGGTGTCCCTCCAAAATTCATGTGTTGAATTCCTAACTCCCATGAGGTGGTATTAGGGGGTGGGGCCTTTAGGATGTCATTAGGTGATGAGGGTGGAGCTCTCATGAATAGGATTGGTGCCCTTGTAAAAGGGACCCCAGAGAGCTCCCATGCCCTCTCCCCACCATGTGAGGATAGAAGAAGTTGGCAGTCTGTAACCCAGAAGAGGACCCTTAGCAGACATCAAATCTGCTTGCTGTTTAAACCAACCGGTCCACGGCACTCTATTCCAGCAGCGAGAAGTGACTAAGATAAGCACTACACTGAAATGTATTACTTAGGCATAAATACAACAGAGCAGTAAAATTCATTGCTAAGCCTCAGGAAAGCTTATGAAAATTTGAGTATCATTCTAATTTACTAACCGAAGAAACACATTTAGTTATAAAAGCTCATCTTTACCAATAACCCTATGCTACATCACTGAGGTCAAACATTATTAGAAGAGGCTAAATTTTCTCCTCCTATTTTGCATGCGGTTTCTTTTTTTGGGAGGCTCACCTATCACTGTGGAACATTCTAGATTTTAGTGGCTATTCCCACAGCTATTTGTATCTGTTATGCACACTGCTAATGATATTCTGCTTTTAAATATATTTTCCTTTCTTATTTTCAGTCACTCCCAATGTATTATTTCACTGGCCCTCCTCCCTAGCTCCTCTAGTTCCTAACACATACATCTGAATACTTCCCTGCAATTCCTACTTTTAAACCTTAATCACAAAAGCTTCATTTAAATATGTTGTTGTCTCTTTGATGGCACTACCCTGATTAAAGTCAGAGAGAAAAAAACCCAAAGGCCTTTAAGTTGAAGAAATGAACTGAGATAAAGTAATAATTTTTATTACAGTCCTTTCTAATTCAGTCTCTTTTACTTCCCTCTTATCCTATGAATTCATCTTCTTTTCACTCTTTTCTACCTTGGATTTTTCCTATTATTCTCTACTCTCTAGAGTTAGAAAGACCATGCCAAGGACAGGCAAACCAAACATTATTTTGTAAGCAGAAGGAAAAAAATGAGATGGATGGGAATTTCCTGCTGTGATATACTAAGTATCAATCAAAATGGGAAAAAAAATTTTAATGCACAAATTTCTGAAGACAACAGAAAAGAAACAGGCTGCACATTTCAGAGAGAAGCAAGTCGTCAGAACAACTCAGCAAACACAGCAGCTTCATGAGAAGCTTGGGCGCTTCCTTTCTTGAGTAACGTCACTAGAGAAATGAGATGGCAGGTGAGTGCCTACAAGGTCCTTAACACAACAGCCTCCTCCCTGGAGGCAGCTCCATCCAGTCTGTTTTGGACACAAACTCAACTAGATTTTCCACCAGCCTGGTTTATAAATCCTCCTGTTTGAAATATAAACTAAAAAGGCTTTGGTAAATAGCTTAGCCAATTCTGCTGCCCCACCTCCCCTGCCCCTCCAAAAGGGAGGGGGGAGAAAGAGAGAGAGAGGCCGCGCACACACAACTGATGTAAGCAATGTTTAGCAATGTTTACACAATTTTGCCCAACTTATCTGAATCATATATTTTTCCTTTTGGAAAAGGTTCTTTGGCAGCCAAGAACCTAGATCAAGTCTCAAAAATAAATCTTAAGATGTATTATAAACAACTCCACCCCCATCTTTCTACCTCAAGTTACATAACAGGATGGTGAATTATGACTGTACTTTAGAAGAAAGGAATTTGCCAAACTGTGCAAGTGAAAATGGAAACAACATGAGTAAAGTCATGAGATACAGAGACAGGATGCTTCCTAAGACGTCACACCTCACATTTTTTTTTACTGGGTTGATTTAAACCTGTCCAAGCAAAATGAGAAACATAACACTTACTCTATTATCTCACTGGTTCCATGGTTTCATAAGAGTCTGAGAGAACTGAAGGTTGTCTCAAATCAAAATTTATGTTGTTGGTCTTGCATTCTTCTTTCAAATCATAATAAAAATCTCATCAGATAAGGAAGTTGACCCTGAGAGTTAATGATGAGAATCTGAATCCAGTTAAGGCAACTTCAAAGCCTTTGCCATTTCCACTGCCCCACGGCTGCCTCTGATAAAGGCAGGCCTTCCAGAGAGAATGGAGAGTTTCGGTCACCAACATGCAGTTCCTTTCCTGCAGCAGTAAACTCCTTATCTGTGAAACAATTGCCAAATCTGCTCTTGTGATTATGATATACTAATTAATCTCTTAACCTAAACGCCAAATGATGCTATCAACCTGAAATGCAGCAAAAACAAATGAAAATAAAAAAAAATAAAATAAAAGATCACTTTCTTTCATTAAAAGAACTTATTTTCCCTTACCTTTCTGTATAGGAACAAGAAAATAGTTACTAAAAGCTATTTACTACTAACAAAATCTTAGAAGTAAAGCACAGATGCCAC
Organism: Camelus ferus; assembly: GCF_009834535.1. Classification (NCBI taxonomy): domain Eukaryota; kingdom Metazoa; phylum Chordata; class Mammalia; order Artiodactyla; family Camelidae; genus Camelus; species Camelus ferus. The sequence continues at coordinate 5,633,912 of NC_045716.1, forward strand.
GCTCACTGACACAGCTGTGGTTACTGAATCAGGCAGCAGCCGTCTGAGACTTCAGATCTGACATTTGCAACCAGGCACACTGGATGCTGTGACCTGGTAACTTGGACAGTGGCACATAGCAACTAGGCACTTATCAGAACCAACACTGGTAACTGTAATAACAGTTTACAGTCTTTGTGGCCACACAATGATATTAATTCTCTAATTTTGTTCCTAAAATATTTCTCTGAAGTGGATGTGGTTTTCCCTGCAGGGGCAAAAAAAAAAAAAACCTTCCCACATCTAAGATTATTCTTCACTTGGAAGTGCCCCACCTGAAAAAGTCAAGCAAGGGCTTCTCTACTGTGTCCCACATCAATCACGTGCTCAACAATCAAGTCACTCAAGTCACTCGCTCAACCTGCACGTGACAACCTGCTAGTTGCTGTGGCAAAAACGACGTCAGGACAGCAGTTCTGGCCACTAAGAGGTTCCAGTCTGGTAAAGACGACACATACCAACAACTTGATAAAAGCTAAGGACTTGCATTCAGTATGAGAGGTAAAAAAAAAAAAAAAAAAAGCTGTTTATCAAAGATAAATGTTTCGAAATCTGATTAGTGAAATGAAGGAAACAATTGCCAAAGGTGATATCTGACTGGGCCTCAGGACAAACAGGATTATCATACACGGAGGGTGAGGGGTGGAGTGAGAGAACAGAGCCAGACAATCCAGGTAGATGGCCTGACATGTCAAAGCCCACGTATGAGGATGCCCGGGGGAATGAGAGTCCCTGCGGTGGGTAAAGAAAGATGACATCAGAGAGCCAAGTGTGGGTCAGAAGACGAGGCCCGTCAATGTCACTGCACATCTGGATTTTAGCTATAGATAACGGAGATCCAGTCAAAGTGTTTAAACAAGTAAAGTAATGTGACTTTGTTTGTTTTCCTTGCTCAAGTCAGTTTATTAAATACTAAAAACCAGAGGTACTGGAGAGAGGCTCACAAGACAAGTCCTGCTACCCTGCATCTCAGTCTCTGATACAATATTTGTATCCTCACCAGTGAAATAATGATAATGAAGCTTCCTAATCAAAGAATGGATGTGACTTTTAAGGCAATAATGCCAAACAAGCAGTGAAAAGAGTAACAGAGAAGGAAGAAAATAGAGACAAGAAGAGACTGATGGGTAGCTACAATGATATTTAGGCAAAAACAACTGAGTCACATCATGTTAGGAGGATTAGAAGGACGGTGGTCTTATCAACAGAAGCAGCAGTCACATGAGGGTGGGGGGGGGGGAGGAGATGAAGAAAGGAACTACCCAAAGATAACAGCTTTAGTTTCGACCACTCTGGTAGAGGTGTTCAGTTGACCAGTTGGGAATTCAGGTCTGGAGCTGAGAAACTAAAGCCAGAAACAAAGACTTAAAAGTTGGTGGCATCAAGGTGATATTTGGAAACATGAAAATAGGTGAGGTCATCTACAGAGAAAGGACGAAGCAAGCGAAAAAGGGTAAGGGTTAGACCTTCAGACACCTGCACACCTGCGCTTACAGAGAGGGAAACAGAGGAGGCACAGCGCGGGAGAAGGACAACAGATAGCGGGACAGTCAACCAGGTTAGGAACAGGGAGCTCCAAAGAGGGGAGGGAAGTCACTACCACTAACTCGGAACAGAGTTAGAGGGTGAAGAGGACGGCAGTTCTCGAACTTATCACATCTCTGATGGAGGAAATTTCAGTGACAGATTAAGTCAGACTTCGGGCTACAGAAACACTTTATTAGGTAGTGAGCGCAAATAAAGTGCTTTTTGGAAAAGGCTGAAGAAGAAATTAGATAGCCCTAGAGCACCGTCACTTTTACAGTCAGTTCTAGAGCCAGCTAATAGAGTAAAACCTTAAAATGTGTCTGTTACTGGAGAAGGATGTTAAGTGAATGTGTGAAAGAGGGCATAACTGGGAATGACTCAAGTGTGCTGGTTTAGTTTTAACTTATCTAGCTAGCTTCTAAAATAGAGTACATTTTATGGACTGAACACTTACAATACTAAAGTGGGAGGAAGCTGGTTCTCATCATAAAGCCATTTGTCAATGTTGCTTATCACCTCGAGTCTCAGAGGATGTCACCACTGGTACTGATCAAGCATGGAAACTGGCTTTAGTCACAGTCTGATTATTCATTTACTTAGGTTTCTACGTCCTCATTGTTAATTCAATCCCAAATTCACGTCCTGTTGTTTCAGTTCTATTCACTGTGCCGCCTTGTGGACGTCTTCACGACAGCCTTCTGACTGCTCCAGTCTGAACTGGCTGTCCTCACTCTGCGGCTGGTACCTGGCTGTGGAACTGCTGAGGGCTCCCCCTGTCTCTCCTCTGTGTTGGATCTCCTGTAATACAGCCCACATCCTGCTCACTCTTGGTGAAGAATACATTCCATTAGCTTCAGGAGAAATGATGTGTAGGAGGTGATTTGTTTAACCTTGCATGCCTGAAAATGTCTTTATTTTATCTTCATGTGCGATCAGTGGCTTATAGACAAGTATAGAATTCTACACTGAATTTCTTCATTAGTCTGAGGGCATTCCTTATTGTTTTCTAGCTTCTGATATTGCTGATAGGAAGCCATTCTGATATCTGATCTTCAGTTTGCAACCCGTTTTTCCTTTCTTTGGCAGTTTGTAAAACAGCCCCTTTGTCACCAGACACAAACTGAAAATTTCCCCAAAATGTGCCCTGTCATAGGTGCTTAGTAACCCTTTAAGCTGGAATCTCTTAGTAACCCCTTTAGTTGTGGGACATTTTCTTAAATTACTTTGCTAGTGATTTCCTCTCGTTTTTCTTTTTCTGGAACTCACTGTTTTGACTTCCTAGACTGACACTCTATTTTTTTTCCTCTACTTTCTAGGGTATTTCCTCATTTTCATCTTCTAACCCTTCTTTTTTTTCTTTTCTTTTCTTTTTTTTAATTGAAGTACCATCAGTTACAATGTGTCAATTTCTGGTGTGCAGCACAATGTCCCAGTCATGAATATACATACATATATTCGTTTTCATATTCCTTTTCATTAAAGGTTATTACAAGCTATTGAATATAGTTCCCTGTGCTGTACAGAAGAAACTTTTTTAAAAATCCATCTTCTAAACCTTCTGTTGAGTTTTGTTTCTGTTACCATTTTTTAAAATATACAGCAGCACTTTGCCTTTGTAGAGCATTCAGTTCTTGTCTCATGTATGTAATGTTTTCTCTCTCTGAGGATAATGATTTTTTTTAAAATTTTCTACTTCCAGCCTATCTCTGTTCCTCCAAAGTTCTTTTGCCTTTAGTTTTATTTGTCTTTGGCTTTCTCTTTCATGCTGGAGGCTCTCCCTCGGTGTCTGCTAGTCTTGGGAATGTCAGCATCCTTAGGTCTCCCCTTGGCTAGTTAACACCCCGATGGCACTCTTCTGGTCTCTTGCCTGAAGGATAAAGACCAGTGAGGGAGACAGGCGGAGGAGTCTCATTATTCCGTGTGCAGGTGTTTATTCTAGTCCCTTGTATTTGGTAAAGTCCCCTGTGCTCTCAATTTTGCCTGGTGTGCCCCAGTCCAGAGACCCTGTGAGTTTTTTTCCCCCAGAGGATTAACCTGCAGTCTTGTATCAGGGTAGAGGTGGGGATGGGAAGAGCAACTGTCCAGTGGTCTGCAGACTAGGAGAAGACCGAGGGACCTCCCACCTGTGTTCCTGATGCCATCGATTCCCGAGCTATTTGAAGATTCTGCAGCAAAAATCATGTTGGTTCTTGGCTTTCTTCATTGCCGGATTAAGATTTGGCTTTCTTAGGTCAGCGAGGTCATTCACCATACTCCATCTAGTTTCCAGCCTTCAACTTACTATTATGTATGATTATTTTTTGTGGTTGCTTTCTTCTTTGTCACTCTCCTTATCCTTATCCTTGAAGGACCATGTCTTTAAAAGAATATCCCATTACTATACTTATAATGGGGTTTCTGGAAGGAACACAATTACATGCTTATGTTCAGCCCACTGAGTTCCTCCCCAGAAGTCCTAGTGAATCTAAAAACCATTCCTGACTGTTTTTGCCACTCATTATCATTCTCACCCAATTCTCCAACCACCATAGTGGTTTACTAAGATTACTATTGCCTTAGGACTGGTCAGGAGAGGCCCCTCACCTGGGCATCACATTTTAGAGGACTCTACTTGGGTTTGGGGGGACACCAACCCTGACAGAGCTTGAATGTACCAGCCTGGCTGTCCACATGTATGTCTGTGGGGCCTCTTGTGACATGGGACAAAATCTGAAAATTCTAGCCTGACCTTCCAGATTGTTATAAAAGTATATAGTAAACTTGAAGGAGAGAACGAATTTTATTTAAGTTTAAAAAAAAAGTTTAAAAGTTTGTTAGATTAACCTAAATATTAACACATAAGATACAGCTTTCTAAACTTAGCAAGTAGCTGGTCCACAGCTAAATACTGACCTCCTTCATTTCTTCTTCCCAGGTCTTCTGGATTTACAGCAACCCTGACAATAGCCTATACAAATGACTTAACTGAATCAGAAAAGGAATCCTTTATTTAAGACACTTTACTGCCACCTGCTGGACATATTATGAAATAATGACAAATCAACAATGACAATTAACTGACATGGACCCCTTAGTTGCTGGGCAACACATAATTTGCACAACCAGATGGGAAGCACTGCCTTGGACTCACCTTTCACAAAACTGAATTAATCTCTATCGGACCAGGATGAGGATGGGGAGGAAGATAAAACAGCAAATCAAGAATCTAAAGGTTCACTCATAATTTAGCAGAAATTGTGCTTTGGCACCTTGACTTAGAACTGAAAATTGATTTCCTCTTTAAAAAAAAAAGTTTTAACTGCTAATCTAAATCTAGCTCCTAAGAGTGAAATAAAGATGGCTTTAGTGCCATACCAGGACCAGCCTCACCCGCTAGCAGCCGGCAGCCCCAGAACGGCATTGTTTATTTATTTAATGCCATTTGCAGCCTCTTCAATAAATGGTGCTGGGAAGTCAGGACAGCTATATGCAAAAGATTCAAACTGGGGTACTTTTTCACACCACATACAAAATAAACTCAGAATAGATTAAAGATTTAAAAGTAAGACCCAAAACCATAAAACTCTTAGAAGAAACACAGGCACCATGCTCTTTGACATTTTTCTTAGTAGTATTTTTTGGCTCTGTCTCCTTAGGCAAAGGAAACAAAAGCAAAAATAAAGAAATGGGACTACATCAAGCTAAAAAGTTTAAATACAGTGAACAATATATATCACATATACTTTTATACATAAAAATTTAATAGCCAATCTAAATGCTGAATGCTACCACACACAGTCATTATTTATCAACATTTTAAAATCTATTATCTGAAAAATGGAATATGTTTCTTGTAATATGAGATCTTCATTACTTTCATTTCCCCTTCTTTCAATATTATCATTACTACCCTGTAGTTTTATAGACGATTCTAGCATCTTGAAAATACTTCATAAATTATCTAGAAACTCCTAATAGTAAATGCCTTGGGAATAAAAAGTGAGTCCTCATTAGTTTATACATAAAGTTAGAATTCAGGCTAATTTAACAGAGAAGGTCAGAGTTAAAGCTAAGACTTGAATAATCAATATCCTCTAATAATTCTGATTAAAAGAATTCTCCTTTCCAATAATTTTATGAATGCCCTAGAGAGTATATTTTGCTTTCTAATATTCATTTTCTTCAAAATTTCCTCAAATTTTTATCAGTTGGGCCAATAAACTTAGGAAGACAGGTGCAAAGTTGGCTCTTCCTCAAGGTTTTTCCAATTTGATTTCTTCTTTTGGTGGTGTTATTTAAAATTTTTTTGTTTGACTTCTTTATTTACATAAACATGAAATTTCTGCATAGCTAACTTTGACTCTAAAAGACTTCTGATACATTCTTCCCTAAGGCTTGCTAACTTGTGTCAAAGGCATGCTATGTGAAATTGCAATCTTAAGGACATTTAACAATTGGTTCTAGGTTTTGAGGACTCCATGACAATGAAACAAATTTACTTATCACAGCCAGTTTTTTAAAAATCCAGAGATTCTTAAGTAAGACCATGAGGTAATTTTAAGATTTTGTCATAATATGAAAAAACAGAGGCCTGAAGATGCAGCTTTGGGTTAGTTACCAGAAATTTGGTTTTGAATCTGCCAGTTCAATGTGAACCCTTTAAGAATTGAGAAAGTGTGGACTTAAGAATGTTCGCACTTCCTAACTAAACCAGCTTTATGATCATGTTTCTGATGCCACCTGCAAACAAGTATTCTTGCTCACTTGAGGCTCCAACTTTGCTTTGCCCACTTGGACACGAGAGCATGAACTCTACTGGAATGTCAAAGAAATGCAACCACCAGGTTGGACAGGGTTCTCCACCCACCTTTGTGCTGTCCCCCGCAGACAACACGCTGCAGTAGAGACATGTTTTCTCCCATAAACCTGTGTGTCACAAAAATGCTGTCCACTGTTCAGCTTTCGCCCTATTTAACAGTATTCTTGAAAGGTATCTGATGGTTTTTTTTTTAAATGTTGAATTCATGTAGGTTATATTTACACTGAAAATGAAATTTTAGTAGTTCTAGTTCATGTGGCCAGTGAACACACGTCCCTGTATTGTTTACATGCAAAGACCCTATGATCTGAAGAAGTAATTTCCTTTTCATAATTCAGCAAATCATGCTTTTTTGTACGTTAAATTTGAAAAATCTATTTTTGATGAATAAATTAAAATCTGGATAGTGTCACCAGAGGAAAATAGCTTTTTCCAGGTTCTTCTAAATCTGGAAATGGGTGCTTTAGACGTGATGTTCATGTGCCTTAGGAAAGCATCCCATTTTCAGTGGAAAAGAATTTGCTGTATCAAAATCTGTGTCAAACGCCAGGGTAAAAATACATTTTAGTATCCTGGGTAATCTGTAAACTGCTGAATGCAAAAGAGCCTGAGAACTAGTGAGTGAGAAGTACACACTCTGCTTACCCACTCCAGCCCTTCTGCCTCCCTAAACACACTTTATTCCCCTAAGCTCTTGACATTTATGAGGTTTCTTGTCACTGTGAACTTGCTCATGTTAAACAAAAGACAGGCCTTCCCACCTTTTAACTTGCAAGTGTCTTCACCAGTTTGAAATCACTGATGTACAGTAAAGCTGGCGCCACTAACAGAAGCTCTTCACAAATCCTTCACATTCACAGGGCTCCTTTCTGTGCTGACTTCTCTGAGGTAGAATAAAAGGTGTGTGTTTTTCATGAGTGGGTGTTTCTCCAGAGCTGACTGCCTCAGCCCTGAAATCAAAATCTATGCCCTGGTTTTACATCTGCAGAAACTGATCCGACCTCCGTTGGGTTCCTCTGCTGGAGAGGAACAAAGAACACAGACCTTGCAAAGGGAGAGAACCGAGCAAAACAGAAGGGCTTCCCCACACACACTCGGCTTGCTTATTTGGAAACCAAATTCTGGATTTTCATCCTTCTCTGGTCCGTCCCTTGCCAGGGCTTCCTCATCTTCCTAACCTCCAAATGTTTCAGGGCTCCGTCTTGAACTTTCCTCTTCTACCTAAACACATTTCGTGGCTGATTTCATTCAATCTCATGGCTTCAAACATCCTCTGTCTGCTAAAGGCCTGCAATCTGTACTGTCGGTCTGCACCTCTCCATTTCCACACTCACATATTTCCACTTGTGTATCTAATAAGATCCTCAAACTTAACATGTGCAAACTGAGTTCCCGGTCAGCCCTACTGTCAAACTTGCTTCCTCTCCCAGTCTTCCTTCCTTTAAAAAATAACAACTTCCTTCTTCCAGCTGTTCTAGCCAAAATTCTTCACTCTTCTGTTTCTCATTTTCCACGTTGAATCCAGCAAGCAAATTGGCTTATTGGCTCTACCTTCCAATATACCCAGAAGGTGATCACTTCTTAGCCCTTCCACCACTACATTATGGCCCAAGTTCTATCATCTCTTGTCTAAATTATTGCAATAATATCCTAATTGGTTTCTCAACTCCCATCCTTGCATCCCTACTCTCAAGATAGAAGTCAGTGGCTCCCCATCTCATAGAGCAAAACCCAAAGTTCCTGCGATGATCTGTACGACCTTTATGGTCTGCTGGCCAGAGTTCAGTGACGTCATCTCCATCTACTCTCCCCCTCATTCTTCCCACTCCAGCCTCACTGGCCTCTATGCTGTTCCTACTTTACACGAGCTGTTCCCGAGTGGAACCCCTCCCTCACAGGCATCCACGTGTCTTATTCCCACACTTTTATCAGGTCTTTAGTCACATGTCACTTAACAGTGAAGCATCCCTTGGTCACCTCAGCTAACATACTTCGACACTTCCTACCCCTGCTCCCTACTTTATTTTTGTCTTTGCACTTATCACCATCTAGCAGAGTATGTATTTTAGTTATTACTCTTGCTTATTGTCTGTCACTACTCAACAGAATGTGAACTCCACCAAGGGGGTGGTTTTGGTCTAGTTTTTTTCATTGCTACACATCAAGTGCCTAAAACAGTGTCTGGCACATAATTATCACTCAATAATTACTTGCTGCATAAATGAATGTTTTTTAAAAAGTTAAAAATCAATAAAAGCCACACAATATACAACAATAATACTGTGTAATATGAACAGTCATCAATAATCTATCTTCCGAACTACATAAGAATCTTCTAAAGGCAGAAATCTCATCTTCTATTTCTTTTCATTCTTACGGACTGGCATAAAATGTTACATATATAGCAATTACCCAATTAAATATCTGACAGCAGGAATTTTGCCTGAAGACAAATCACTGGGAAATGAAAACAGAACAGAATAATTATCTAGTTCAACATCAGATTGGCAATGTAAGAAAAAACGGCTCTAAAAGTAGTCTTTCCCCTTTAATATTTATAAGTGACAGCTTTCAGTGCTAATGCAGGACACCCACTCCAAATATGCCTGAGGGCTGCCATGAGCCAAGGTGGCTGCCAGACGTGTTGTCAAGGACAGAGGTGGAGGGCTGACTCTGGACTACACAGCGCGGCCACCTCATCTCAGTTTGTCTTTGGAACCTGTACCTGGACTGTTGGAGATGTTTCACAATTTACTACCTATAGCTTTCTTCCGGAAAACCGTAATAATTATTCAGACTATAATTACACTTCCTCAAAATCAGCTGACTTGTGTGGGTCAAAGTGTGATTAATCAAAGGTTCCTAGAGAAGTGGCAAAGACAGTCATCAACATAACACTACAAATAATGACGGCAAAGGAGCTGAAACAAGGAGACTCTGAGCCAGTCCAAGTCACATAGAACTTGTAAGCGAAATACAAACAGGCTATAAAATGGCTACACCCAGACAGGCTTGCAGTATAATTTTAGTCACACCTAAACTGGTTTCAACACATGCTAAAGAAGTACAGTAGAAATAGGATGAGAGAAAAATTTGATTTTTCCCAGTATGACTCGTTAGAGAAAAGTGTTTGCTAACCTGACTAATTTCTAGAAAAGCAACCAATGTCACAGGATAAAAAGAGAACTAAAGGATTCAAATTGTGGCTAAGACTCTGAGTTCCATTTAGAAAATGAAAAAAAAAAAAAATGAAGAAAAAGGCAAAAACAAAAAACCAAAACCCTGATTTTCAAAAATACAACAAGATCACAGAAGTATCCATATTAGCCAACACAGAGACAATAAATGATTCTGTTTTATCTATCGACTAAGTGTCTATGACTAAATGTCTAAGTCCGCTAAACAAATAATACCACAACGGAAAACACCAAAGCAACTCCTACTTTTCAAATTCTTTTTTTTTTTTTTTTTTACTGAATCTTAATTATATTCCCTTAAAACTACCTGACTGGCCTAATTATCTAAACAACCATTGATAAGCATGCAAAATACCAAATAAGGTCATTTGGTAGGTAGGAAACAGGGAAAGAGCTGCTTTCATACTGACATTAATTTCTTTAGTGCATAACAACTCAAGTGGGGTCCTTCTGATGTCTCCCTTCCGTCACCCACTCCTGAGTATAACTTACATGGGCCATATAAAACTAGCTCAGCTAAACTAGCCTGATCTGACATTACATTATACAAGACAACATCAGTAGCTGTGTGAACAGGGCACAAACCACTGAATACTAAGTTCCCATCTCAAACTGGCTCCCGGGTGAATCTCAGTGCTTCAGCAAGACACCTAACGCTCTTTCAAAATTTAAAGCCAAGCAGTAAATTCAGAAATAGCGCATCAACCAACTTACCGAGGACTGCAGGGTAACCTTACCAGTGCTCAGATAAATTTTATCTCTGTAAAATAACTTTGCTGCCATTTGGTTATAAAGAATAAAACTCACCACTGACCTCTAACTCTTGGTACACATACATATTTTAAAGCACTAACTTAGCAGTAAATGCAGGATGTTTTGTTTTATTGTAACACTCAATAACAAGTCCATAAATTACCGGATAAAAACCAGCAATTCCTTTCCTTTCATAAATTAGCTTACCCAGTTTAGCGGCGCCCTCTGGTGGGTACTCAGGAAACTGACCCTCGGAAGGGACACTGACAGTTCTCCTCAGGCATCGTCCTTTGGTGGAATCCGTCTGCTGCTCCTGTCCGCCCTCCACGGGTATCTAGTTAACCAAAAAGGAGATGAAACTCAATAGCACCATTACTACCTTCTGACTGAATAACGTTTTCAGTTAATGAAGATAGGAGCTTTTAACCATCAGAGCCAAACAGAAGAAATGTAGAAACAAAGGATATACAATGGTTAAAAGTATTAGCAATCCCTTTTCAGGAGGCCTTTCTTTAAAAAGAAAACTGAAAGGACAGGAAAGGTGAGTATGTAAATTAGCTTACATGACGTATGTGCCAATCACATCCAGGTGTTTACCTACTTAGGGAGCTCGGAAAACAAAACAAAACACCCACACAAATAAGATTCTTCTACATCAGAAACTGGTTCATAAACCCCAGTCCTGCCCAATGTTCAATAAGGTAAGTGGAAATAAAAGCTGACCACAAAGAGTTTGCTCCACAATTCTCTTAAAGGAAGGTTTGTTAGATAAAAGTAGTAAAATCACCCAAATTTTCTTCGATTTTAGAATTAAGCACTTAGACATAGTTAATAAAATATAGTTTCAGTCAAAATTTGTATAGATATTGACATAAAATGGCATATTTTCTTCCAAAAGTGAGATTAGTTTTTGAAATCCTAAAAATATTTTTTTCTGGCACAAGTTTTTTCTCTTTGTATATGTGGAACGAGAACTGTGAACGATACAAAATATCTCTAATGCTGCTATTTTACAGCTTATGGACTGGTTATCATTGTAGAGAAGTGCAACTGAGAGACATCGCCCACCAGGATCACACCCTGCCCTTCCCTTGAATAATAACCAATTACTCTAATCCAGGTTTCAGCTGCAAAGAGAAAAAAACCAAGAACCAGTTAGAAACAACTAAGCCCAAGATGGCAGAGGATCTGACCCCCCATAGACCATGAGCCTCATTATACACTAATTGTAATACATTAGCATACTAAATGACACACCCACCAGCACCATGACAGTTGGTGGTTGCCATGGCAACAACCAGAAAAGCCCATACAAGGACTGGAAAGGAGAGCTGCATCAGTTCCAGGCCCAAACCATCCCCCTGTTCTCTGATAATGCATGAATATTCCTCCCACTCTTTCCAATTCCCTTCCTTTTACCTTCATCCTCCTACATAAATGGTGTCTCTACCCGAATTGGGTGGAGAAGTTGATTTATGAACTAGGGTCCTGCTCCTCCATTCTTTGGCCATTGAATAAAGCTTGTGCTAAATACGTGTAAAACAAAACAAAACAAAACTTCAATTAAAAAAAAAAAAAAGTGCTGTTCCAGCCTCAGCATCAGTTCGTTGTTGGCTGTGAAAATCAGAGCAGAAAAAGAACCTCCCTGGCAGAGACTAGGGGTCTCTGCTTGGGCTAGGACCCCAACGCAGGTCCAGACAACTAACTTGGTAACAATTAATCATGTTAGTCTCTAACTTCTTATGGCTCCAATATAGAAATTTTAACAAATTTCAATAATGACAAGCATTAAGTTCTTACCAGGTGCAAGGCAAAGGAATTTAACAATGTGTGAAATTATCAGGGAGCCATTATTATTATCCCCTTTGTACAGATGAGGAGTAATTTATTTCTCCATATGATTATAATAGGCACATATCACATCAACTGATCCAGCAAAACTGGGGTGGACACGGACCTAAGTGTATATGCTTTCTGCTTTGTCTCAGTAATCCAACTCTTATGTCTAGGGTCAAGGGGATGATAGCAAGGAAAACTCCGTGTTAGGGAGACTCTGAAGAAAAATTCTAATGTCTTCATGGACTGGAAATTTCACATTCTTTATAGGACTAAAAAGTCCCCATTTCCTCATCCCCATAGCTATGGTTATTGCTTGAACATTGAGAAAAAATGGCAGAATTAAGAAAAGTAAAATTCTAAAAAAAGGGGGGGGGGAGGGTGGATACCAGATAACAGCATCAGTAAAGACACGAACCTCCCCAAAGCTCTCTGTAACACAAAACTTCACAGAGGGTAACCTAAGTCGTCCACCCTCTTCAGGATGGAAATGATCTCTACTTAAATAATTAAAAGAGTAACACCAAGAGGTGAAATAACTCCCTCCCAGTAAGAAAGGTAAAAATGAATCCTCCGCCTGCATTAGGAAAGACTGGGGGTAAATCTGAGGGAAGAAACAGTTTGGATCTTTGAACAAACAGATGAACCTAAATAAACCTAACTATTTTTGTAATAGTTCTTACTTAAAAAAAAAAAAAAAGCCTATTGCCTGAAATAATAAAGGCCTAAGCCACATAGAAAACAGACAGGAGTTATTTTTGATATTTTAGGAAGTTATGGCACGTGATCTTTTCTGTAGAAATTTACAAAGGCCACATCCAGGAAAAACAGTAAGAAATGGCTTCTATATCATATACTTTGCCTCTACCGTATCTAAGAAAATAAATAAATAAAATATATCAAATTCTTATTTGGGCCTAAACTTCACTCACAATTATATTCTCAAAGTTCTAATGTAGATGCTTCATTTCCCACTGTTGAAACTTAAAATATGATTAAAGGTTTTATTCAAAGTATCACACTTAAAGTTCAGGGCCCTTTATACCTGACTCAGAATTTAAGGTGTTTAATAGTGTTTACTTTTATTCTAAACTTGCGTTTCTTTTTTTTTTAATTAATTTATTTTTTATTTTTTTAACATTTTTATTGATTTATAATTATTTTACAATGTTGTGTCAAATTCCAGTGTTAAGCATAATTTTTCAGTTATACATGAACATATATATTCATTGTCACATTTCTTTCTCTGTGAGCTACCATAAGATCTTGTATATATTTCCCTGTGCATACAGTATAATCTTGTTTATCTATTCTACAATTTTGAAATCCCAGTCTATCCCTTCACACCCTCTGCCCTCTTGGCAACCACTAGTTTGTATTCTATGTGTATGAGTCTATTTCTGTTTTGTATTTTTGCTTTGTTTGTTTTTTCTTTTTTTTTTTTAGATTCCACATTTGAGCGATCTCATATGGTATTTTTCTTTCTCTTTCTGGCTTACTTCACTTAGAATGACATTCTCCAGGAAAATCCATGTTGCTGCAAATGGCGTTATGTTGTCAGTTTTTATGGCTGAGTATTCCATTGTATAAATATACCACATCTTCTTTATCTAGTCATCTGTTGATGGACATTTAGGCTGTTTCCATGTCTTGGCTATTGTAAATAGTGCTGCTATGAACATTGGGGTGCAGGTGTCATTCTGAAGAAGGGTTCCTTCTGGATATATGCCCAGGAGCGGGATTCCTGGGTCATATGGTAAGTCTATTCCTAGTCTTTAGAGGAATCTCCATACTGTTTTCCACAGTGGCTGCACCAAACTGCATTCCCACCAGCAGTGTAGGAGCGTTCCCCTTCCTCCACAGCCTCTCCAACATGTCATTTGTGAATTTTTGAATGATGGCCATTCTGACTGGTGTGAGGTGATAGCTCATTGTAGTTTTGATTTGCATTTCTCTGATAATTAGTGATATTGAGCATTTTTCATGTGCCTATTGATCATTTGTATGCCTTCCTTGGAGAATTGCTTGTTTAGGTCTTTTGCCCATTTTTGGACTGGGTTGTTTGGTTGTTTCTTATTAAGTCATATGAGCTGCTTATATATTCTGGAGATCAAGCCTTTGTCAGTTTCATCTGCAAAAATTTTCTCCCATTCCATAGGTTGTCTTTTTGTTTTACTTATGGTTTCCTAAATTTGCGTTTCTTAAGAATCATTTGCTTTTACGACACCATCAGTTGCTTCTTACATAAATTATTCTTTTAAAGATATTGATGTACTTCTTGAAAGTTAGAGGGATAATATTTCAAGTATCTTCAAGTGAACTAAGCTGGAGTTTACAAATTTCACTATACAACTGAAGAAAATCAGTTTCAGAAAAGTCAATTTGAGAAAAGCAATTTTGTCCATTCTGATGGCCCTAATTTAGCTTACTAGTTCACATTTACTTGTTTATACTGAATTATTCTTTAAAAACTATACATTGTCCAAGTTCTGCAGCATGAGAGAAAAAATTTTTTTCTTTCTGTTTTAACCTCTTTCGCCTTGTGCTATGCCTCTGCTGGGTCCTCTTTCCTCAGGGGGAATGGCGGCCGTCACGATCTTTGGCTGCCCACTGTCCAATGCCTGAAAATAGCTGCTAGATACCCTTTTTTTTTTGGTCCAGCCTTACACTGTTTGCAACAGGAAGGCTAGTCTTGTACCAGTTACTCCATCATAGCTGGTGCCAAAAGCCTCTTATGGTCTTTTACCCAAACTACTAACATGGCCTCTTCACTGGTGACATTCTTTCCCTTAAATCTATCCTTTACATAGTTACCAGCGCATTTCCAAATTGCAGTTATGATCGTATCATCCTGAGGCTTACAGCCCTTCAGCTGCTCTCCTTTGCAGTGGTTTTCAAAGCAGTGATGGTACGTTTGTGCGTGGAAGTCTGTGACAAGGGGGTATCTCTCTGCTCCAACCAGAGCATCATCTGGAGTCTGCCTGTTGTACAGGACCTCTGCGCAAGCCTTCTACAAAGGAAGAAGCCTACTAAAAGTGTTTTACAACTACTCTCTTACACAGTAAATGCAAGATCCCTATTGGTATGTTATACCAGGATTTCCCCGAATCAGGCCACTGATGAGCATCCAGCTTCAGACTTCATATTCTAGGAACACCAAATTGCTTGCATTTCCCTAATATATCCCCTATGTTGTAGCTCAGTGCCTTTGCTTAATGTGTTCTCTCAGCCTGAAACATTTTCCCTCACTTTCTTTTCTATTCTATACCTGCCAGGTAAACTCTTACTCATCCTCAGGCTTAGGACAGGCGCTTCCTCTTCCAGGAATCCTCCCTTCTATCAGTCCCCTAAGGGGAAGTGAAGTGCACCTCCCTGAGGTTCCTCCAATAACAGAGCTTTCTCTGTCACTATACTTACACGGAATTATAATTATTTATTTGTGCAACTAATTCCATGTAACTCAACAGCTTATCTCTCAGCAGTCAACCCCCAAACCTTAGAATAGTTCTAACTCACAAATGAATAAATGAATATTTGATAGGTAGAGATGGGGGCCATTCTGGGCAAAGGAAAAAACACAACATCAGCCCAGAGGTTGGTAAGCACACAGGCTTTTGGTTGTTGTTGTTGTTGTTCTTACTTTATTTGGAACAAGGAGTAGGCCAGTTTAGCCAGAGCAGTGGGGTAGAACACCCAGACATATTATAACCACATGGGGGGCTTTAATACCAGGCCATGCATAATTCAGGAAGCACTGGGAAACCATTCAAGTGTTCAGATCAGAGAACTAGTAGTCTCTTAATTGGTCTGTCTCCTTCCTATCTTTCCCTCTTCCAATACATCCTACAGATTAATATTCATCACACATAACATTGATCCCCTTCCTTTCTTAAGCTTCCTTTGGTAACTGCCCATTGCCAACAGCATCTTAATGACACAGATTATAGTCCTTCAGAATAAATGGAATTCTTTCTTTTATTCTATCCAGTTTACTTGTGCTATTTATCAAATACCGTTTTTAAATGGTTTGTCTTATTCCCACAACTAAATGTGGTATTGGGCAGAGAGGAAAGAATTGTGTCTTATTCTTTGTAACTCCTAACACAGTGAATTCACATACGGGGGTATGTCATGTATCTGCTGAATAACATGAACGTGGTTCTGAATGAAATATGCCATGGGTAGTTTACCTCAGGATAAATAACAGTTGATTTTAGCTGTTCGCACAAAGCCTAACTGCTATTTTCATCAACATATCTGAGTGTAAAAACTGCTTTCCAAAAGCAAGAAAAATATTTTGAAATTGTATTGTTACATTGCTGCCTATACACTAGCAACTAGCTTTTAAAATTCCAAATACAAAAAGTAGTATGAATGAAGAAAAAGGGACCCCTAAATGGCTTGTTATTGCTAAAAGGAAGAACTCACAAATTCAGCTTTCCTTTGTATTTTTATACTGGCTGCACCTCAGAAGGGTTCCTGATTGCCTTCGCTACCATTTCCCTCAACTCCTTCATCTCTGGTTTACTTGGGTTTATCTCTCGCAAGCAAAGTGGAATTCAAATGGCCTCCTACGCCCTCTTTGAACCGGGCTGGTGCCAAGCCAGCCAGGGCCTCTCCTGGCATCCGGGCAGGGAAGCATATTTCCTAACGCAGAAGCAAAGTCTGTTTGGCACAATTTGCATGAAGCAATTTACTGACTCAATGAGTCACTTCTCAAGGTGATACTCCTGGCAGACTTCTCTTTCCAGCACTCTGCCCAGACCTACCCTTCTGCTACATTTCCCAGATTGGTAATCGGTGTATTTAACCCTCTTCCCGTGTACAGCCCCCAAGCAGACTTTTTCCCATTTCTGACAGGAAACATGCAGAGTTAAGAGAGAGCATTAAAAGATCCCACACACTGAATACATGAGTGATACCAGACTAATATAATCCTCCCACATTCCAACAGTGCCTGGCTAAGGATTCAGTGTAAATCCTTATAGAACCCTCCTAATTGATCTTATTAACACAGCAATAAACACCCCCGTGATTAGTTGATTAAGGTTTAAAACAGCTTTTTTAAGATAATTTTAGCAGGAAATTCCTTGAACTCCTTGTTTCAAGGAATTCTAAATTGTTCAGCACAAAACTCCAAGGGTAGGAGTTATATTCTTCGTGACAGTGTGGGTGGAAGGTAGAAGAGTGACAGCATATTCTGGTATTTCCACCCCCCACCCCAAAAAAAAAGATTTCTAATCTTTTTCTATCATGAAATTAACAGAATATGAAATAAAATTCAAGTAGCAGGTAGAGCCATGTCTTAACATTTTCTTACCCTAGAGACTTAATCTGAGTTTTTTCCAACTTAATAGTGATAGAACATCCCTGCCTCAGGGCATTAAACTGTGTTTGTAAACTCACCGTCCCTCCGTCATCCCTTAGCTGTTCCACTGCAGTAATGTGACTCTTCTATTTCCTTTCAATCCCTTTGACTCAATTTTCCACATGATCAACAAAGTTACTTTTCTAAGAAGCAAATGTGATGATGTCATAGCCCTATTAAATACCTATCCATGGTCCAAATCATTTCCAGAATAAAGTCCAAATTCCTTAGCATGGCCTTCAAAGCGATTATTCAGCCCTTGCCAGCTATCACTTTTCCTCTTGCAAATTATATTCCAAGGATTCTGACCATTTTGCAGCTTACCAAAGAGATACAAATTGTTTCCTGACTTTGTACCTTTATACATACATGGAATAGCCTTCCCGTCTTTTCCTTTTCTGGCCATCTCCACTTTAAACCATGACGCACCCCAAGCAGTATCTTAACCTTTCTTTTGTGGTAATATTATAATCTTTAAAAAAATGTATTGAGGTGAAATTCACATAATATAAAATGAACCACTGCTAAGTGAGTAATTCAGAGACAGTACCTTCATGATGCTGCGTAACTGCCACCTCTGCATCTAGTTCCAAATGGTTATAACTTTTAATTTACCTCAGTGTGTCCCCAACAAAACTGCATCTTTGTAACCAGAATACTGCACATATAACAGATGCTCAACAAATAAAGATGGAATTACATATTCCAGTGGAATAGCATCGTATGGATTATCTTTCCCCATATTTATTATCCAGTTTTAGAAAAAATATGTAATTAAGCCTCTTGTTGTGGGAAGACATCACACAAAAAAGAAAAAATAGAAGGTTCGTTTCCTCTCAAACTTACATTAAGGAAATTCAGGAATCAAAGTTTATAATTTGGCTTTTTCAAAATTTATTCGACAAATATTTATTGAGAATTTACTCATATGTCTGCAACTGTTCTAAGCGCTGAGGGATACAGCACTGAAAAATAGACAAAAATCCCTACCCTAAAAGCTTATAAAGGAGAAAAGAGACAATAAACACAAAAAATTAATTATATAGCATTTTTGAAGGTGGTAAATGCTATGGGGTGAGGGGGATAGAGCCGGGTAATTAGATCAGGAGTTCTAAATGAAGATAGAGGGAGAGGATGCAATTTTAAATAATTTGGTGAGTGTAGGCCTTATTGAGCAGATGATATGCAAGCAAAGAGCTGAAGAAGGTCAGAAAGTGAGTCATGTAAATATCAGAGGGAAAAGTCAAGGCTAAGTAAGGTCTTGAGGCAGGAACATGCTTGATGTGCTTAATAGCTGAAACAGTGAGTGGGAAGGGGTTGGGGGGGGTGGGGGCTTGGAAGGATGGGACTGTCAGTAACGGAGATGGTTTCGGAGGCAGAATTAGCAGCTCAGTGTGGAGCATGTTGGAAATGACTATTACATATCTAAGCAGAGGTGCATAATGGGCAGATGGATATATGACTCTAGAGAAGGGAGATGTGTAGGCTTCAGATATAAAATCAGGATCATCAGCATTAGACAGTATTTGAAGTCATAAGATTGGATGAGATTCCTAACGAAGTGAGGTCCACAGACTGAACTCTGTACCACTCCCTGTTGGCATGTGGAGAGTAGAAGAGAAATCTGCAGAGATGACTCAGAAGGAAATGCCAGGGAGGCAGGAGGAAAACTAAGAGAGCGCAGAGTCATGGAAGTCAAGTGAAGAAAGTGGTTCTAGAAGAAGGAATGAGTGACTGGTTGCATTAAATGTCACTAACAGATTAAGTAAGATGAGATGTGAGAACTGACCACTGAATTTACCAGTGTGAGGTCACCAATGAGCTTAACAAGAGCAATTTTCACAAAGTGATGGAGGTCAGAGTGTGACTGAACTAGGTTTAAGAGAAATGAGAGGAGCCCTTAAAAGTCCCTGCCTCCCTCCCTCAGTCCCCCACGCTCTCTCTGGACCCCAGTCACACCAGCTGTCTCCAGGTCCTTCAGCATCCCTCGCTTCTGCCTTCTCCTGAGCCGGGGAAAGCTCTAAGCCTAGACTGTTCCTTCTTCCTCCACTTCATCTTCTTAATGCCCGTCCACCCTCCATGTCAATCATTAGAAAACCCTTTGTGCTTCCACCCCAGACTAGTTCACCCCTGGGAAAAGGACAGGAAAAGGAGTCACTCTATGGTGGCTTAGACAGGCATAGAAAGGAGAAAGGGCACAAGATCCAAGTCATAGTCTTCTTGTCTTGACATGATCTATGTGTGTGAATAGCCACCAGGAGTAAACTCAAAACTCAGCTAGACTTTAATGGGTATTATTTCCAATAGACCTTTGGATTGAAGAGCAAGTGGATTGTCCACTTCAAAGTTGATGTGCTTATGTGGGCACAGAGCTGTATATAGAAGACAGAATTTTAAAAATCAAAATATATAAACACTGAAGTACTGGGGAAAAAAAAGAGAGAATAACAGAAGAATTAGAGACAGTGAGTTTAGAAGTTCTGAGAATTTTTGCTGGTAAGGGAAACAAAGGGGTGGTAACTGGAGGTACAAGTGAAGGTTAACACAGGCTTACTTTTTTCTTTAAGATGGGAAAAATAACAGCATGCTGATGGGAATGATCTGGCAGAGAGCAGAGCTGAAGATGTAAGAGAGGTAAGAGAGAGGTAAGAGAGAACTGAAAAGGCAAGAAGTAACAAAATGGGCGTAAGGGGAGGGGCTGATAATCAGACTGTGGGCAGTTCAACCACAGTTAAAGGAGGGAAATCAGGGTTTAAGGAAATAGTTGTTGGTGGACAGACAGACAAGGTAATAGAGTTCTCTTCTGAGTGCCTGAATTTTCTCAGTGAAGCACAAAGCAAAGTAATTAGCTATAATTGAAGGTAATAGAGAAGGAATTAGAATAGAAAAGGAAGTGTGAAAAAAAAATCTTAGAAATCATTTTGGATTGTGCTATTCAAAGTGTGGTCCACAGATCTGTGCTGTCCTGCAAACTGTTAATGGTCCACGATACACAACAACACAGAAACTGAGAAGTGTACCTGGTGTGACCAGTGGATTCACCTCATTGTACAGCACACTCTCCATGAACAGGTACAATTTTTGTAATTTTGTTCCTTCTTTTCTTATGTTATGACTATTTATTGAACTGTAATTTCATTTCTGTTAAACCTAATAAAAATTTGGACTTACATTTTTATCTTTTTAAAACTTTATTTTTCTTAACAATTCATATTACTGAATTCTACTATGCATGATGAGGTAGGGAAAATACTGGCCCTTCACCACACACAGACTGAGCAGCACTAGTCCAGGAGGGCTGGACAGTGATCAGACTGGGAAATGTTCTGTGAAGGCCAAGCAACCCTCACATGAGGTTTGCTGCCATTAGTTTAAACACCATCAGCATGGTGGAGTGGTTTTCTCCAAACACACTATGCTGCTCGGAAGCTGGGCAGGACAGATGAGGAGCAGGATTTAACTGACCTATGACACTGCCAAGTGAGTACAATGATGCAAAAAAAGGACAGGGAAATGGTGTGCAAAGATTAAAATGTCTGGTCACAGTATTCAAGCTGGGAGAGAGGGAATAGAGGATATCAGAGACATGAGGGGCAGAAAGGTGACAGGGACAATGGACCATAAGTCCCAAAAGTACTGAAAAGTTGTTGGGAAAAGGGGATGAGCCAGAAAGAGAGCAGGTGATGGTCAGACAGTAAGATGCACGCAGAGAATATGAAGAAGTCATAGCAATGAGGCAGAGTGGAGGAAAAGATTCTTGGAGGTGAGGAGTACAAGGAACTGAGAGCCAGTGTGCTGAAGCAATCATCTCTGTAGATATTGGACCATCTCAAATTGAGGCTAGGGTACTGCTGCAGATAATGATAATGAGCCAGGAATGAAAATCAACAAAAAATGAGGAGGAATGACTGGGATTGGATGACTACAACATGGGATGCAGGAAAATGAAGAATAGACAGGAGGCGCTATGAGAGGAGAAGGGTACCTCTTTCAGGCAGCATGGTGCGAGGGCTGTGGGAGAAACACAGGACTTCATGGAGGACAGTGACCTCAAGGAAGCTAGACCAAGAAGTTAAGGACTTCCTTCAGAGAAGAGGCAAAGAAATAGCTGATCTGGCTGATGACGGACCATGAGTCGCAGAGGGCACAGTGAAAGGGCTGTAAGACTGGGAAAGGATGAGCAGAAGGCAGGGACACAGAAGGGGATACTCAGAGCCACAGTGGAGTGGAAGATGAGGGGCTCCCCAGAAGTCTAGGGCTCCTCATGATGGCTGGTATAAAACAGGATAAAGTACATAAAAATTGTTTTAGAAAATTATTCATCATGGATAGTTATTTTACGGGACTAAAGTTGTTTTATGGGGCCCAAGCCTGAATTACTCAATTGATCAGTAACATTTAATCCACAGATTACATCTTGCTTCTAGAGAAGCCGTGCTTTTGACTTTATGCTATCCATCTTTGGGCTATTTAATTTCTTACATTACTAAATTGAATAAAATGTAGGTAAGGGCAAAAAGATGGCGTATGATTTGTTCATATCACTCCTGATTAACATAGTTCTGATAAAATACTGCTGACAGAGTAGATTGGTTTAAGTGCACATTTTGAATTATCTGTTTATGCAAACTGGATAGTTAGAAATCTTCTATACTAACATTCACTCCACCAATTTTTATTATGTATCTACTTAATATAAACAAAGCAACATGTACTATACTGCTCCAGAATGGGCTGGCTTTGATTAAATTATTTTAATACAATAAAATTTAATTATATTAAAATACCGGAAAAGGGTCATGGGTAGTGAGACGGTAACAAAAGCAAGAGACATTTTTCAAATGGCTGGAGAAAAAAAAAATAAGCCAGGTCATAGAGGGCACATTCACCAGGCCCTTCCAAATAAAAACTGCCTCTGAAAACAAAAGAAGAAACTGAAACGGCTTTATTGTTATGACCTTGCCTTTACGATATTAAAAATGTTGAGTAAAAGAAGAGGTGGAAGAGAAAAGGGACAGCAAGGGGGAGAAGAGAGGAAGAGAAAAGGAAGGTAGGGATCACAGGCGAGAATTAAGAAAAGTCGTTTCTGTGCCCTGCTGCCTCTGAACTCACTTTTCCTGAGGGATGACTTACAAAACTGACACCCTACCTGAAGCTCTCCAGTTATTTACATATATTCTGGCAATATATCTTTCTCCTGCACTGAATGAGATCTCTTCTTCTCCTTCCCTCCCATTATCCGTCTTCTTTGTCAAGAAGGATACTTCTTCTCATACTCATTTTTTTGTGTTTGTGGAGGTTGGAAGTGGGGTGGTTTTATGGTCCTACCAAGTCAACCAGCTGATAAGTCACCAATAAGCAAATGAATTACTTGGATATGGAAGGATTTGTACCCTGTAATAGTTTGAGGAGTAAAACAGCAATAGTATATGATGAGCTCAAGAGTTTTTTTTTAACTTCGAGGGACAGAGAGTCTGTGTTCTCTAGATGTCATCCCAGAACTAGATGTCTGTGCTCATTCCATTCTATCTGCTAGTCCAGATCTACTCTCTGCCCTTCGCTCCCTTGCTGGGTCTCAGGAAGCAAATCTCTAGAGAACACATCAAAAGCAATCTTTTCCTTTGGCTTCAACTTAGGTCTGGCCAGCAGGTAACACTGGCAAGGAATCAGAAAGCAGGAAAAGAGAGCTGCTCTGTTCGTCCTGTGTTGTGTCTCCTTGCTGGCCATTTGAGGTTTGACAGAGGCTGTGTTCTTTTATAGCCACAGCAACTGCCACGTGGCCCTCTCATGCAACACAGTTCTCCGGGTTCCAGGAACACTGCTCCCTTCCCTTGCCCTGAAGGTCTAGGGTGACAAGTTGCTGGCTCATCACCCTCCGGTGGGTCCCCTATGCATCCCATGCTTCTGGAAACAGTCCCTTCATTAAATCTCTTTCAATTAATCTACTGACTGTGCCATTTGTTACTTGCTAGGAGCTAGACCAATATAATTTCCAATAGTCCCCCTGGACCACTTTCGGGGACAGGCCTACACAATCCAAGCCATTCTCACTCTAAATTACTCAACTCAGTGTCTCTGTCACTGCTGCTCAGTGAAAATCCAGCCCTGTCTTATGGGAGTCACTCCTTCATGGCAATCACATATCATTATGACATTATCAGCCCTTTAGACCTACTTAACAGTGTAACATTCATAAAGCCTCCATTTTCATAAATGCAATTTATCAAAATGCAAGTAAAAACTAGATTATTTAGGAATTTGGTCAGAAAAGGGAAGTAGCTCTTCTCAGAAGTGTCCCCCTCACCTCCTTCTCCTTATTGAGCAGCACCAGCTGGCTGTCCGTGAGGATGCAGTACTTCCGCTCCCATGTTGTCGTCTCAGTGTAGGGTGACTGACCACAAGACAGACGGTGGGTGGGTGGCCCTTTCACATCTGTGTGACGAACACAATAAACAAAAAAGACAAATCATTACCATCCTTGGGAAACTAGTATTTCCAATGTAAGGGTCTTCAAAATCAAATTAAAGAGCTCTAAACATAAGTCTAAATGGCAAACTGAAAACTTAAATTCCTCTGAAGAAAATAAAAAGTTATATACAGAAGGAAAAATTTGCCCGAGAATCTGCAGAAAAGAGGGCTGAAACACTCTCGGAAGAATTGTTAGCACAAACTTGACAGAGTAATCACCACTGTATGTGCACCAAAATAACGGAAGGTCTCTTCAGAGCAAAACCAGTATCACTCAAAATAAAGAGATGGGGGTGACTCAGAGACAAGAACAAAAGATAGACAGTCTTCAGGAAGAAGATGATGTTGAATGTACGTTTGGAAAGTACTACTGATCCAGAACTGAAAGAGTGAAGTTATTGGTAGCCTACACCTTCAAAATGGCTTTATTTCTAATCGGTCATAAGATTAGAAATGGCTAGCATTATATTACCACTAGAGGCCAGTAAGATCTTAAAAACACAGAAGGCAATTTCCTCAAGGGAAGATCTAAATATATTACCATCATGTCTCTTAAAGGCGGAGGTACACAATATCAAATTTCAATGTTTCACCTCTTCTAAACATCTCATTTCCTATGTTACTTTAATATTTTTCAAACTGAGGTATAATTGATATGTAACATATTAGTTTGAAGTATACACCATAATGATTCAGTATTTGTATACACTGCAAAATAATGACTACAATAAGTCTAGTTACCATCCATCACCATAAAATATTACAAATGGGTTTTTTTTGTCTGATAAGAACTTTTTAAGATTTACTCTTTTGGCAACTTTCAAATATGCATGACAACATTATTGACTATAGTCATCACGTTGTACTTGACATTCCCACAATTTACTTATAACTTGGGGGTTTGTACCTCTTGATCCCGTTCACCCATCTCACCCAGACCCTCAACCCCTCTTCCTCTTGGCAATCACTGTTCTATTCCTGCATCTACGAGTTTTATTTGTTCATTTGTTTCAGTTTTTAGATTCCACATTTAAGTGAGATCATACGGTGTTTGTCTTTCTCTGTCTGACTTACTTCATTTAGCATAATACCCTCAATGTCCATCCATGCCCTCATAAATGACAAGATTTCATTTTTTTTAATGGCTGAGTAGTATTCTATACATCCACTGATGGACACTTAGTGTTTCCACATCTTGGCTACTGTAAATAATGATGCAATAAACACAGGGGTTCATATATATTTTCCAATTAGAGGTTTCATGTTCTTTGGATAAATATCCAGAAATGACATTGCTGGATTGTATGATAATACTATTTTTAATTTTTTGAGGAAATTCCATACTGTTTTCCATAGGGGCTGCATCAATTTACTCTCCTACCAACAGTGCACAAGTGTTCCTTTTTCCTCACAGCCTCACCAACACTGGTTATTTCTTGTCTTTTTGATGACAGCCATTATAA
This sequence comes from Camelus ferus, assembly GCF_009834535.1. Taxonomy (NCBI): domain Eukaryota; kingdom Metazoa; phylum Chordata; class Mammalia; order Artiodactyla; family Camelidae; genus Camelus; species Camelus ferus. Next base: position 5,659,361 of record NC_045716.1, read on the forward strand.
CAGGTGTGAGTGATATCCCAGTGTGGTTTTGATTTGCATTTCCCTGATGATTAGGGAAGTTGAACACCTTTACATATGGATCTGCTGTCCATCTGTATGTTTTCTTTGGAAAAATGTCTATTCAGATCCTTTGCCCATTTTTTAATCATAGTGCTTGTGTTTTGTGCTGAGTTGTATGAGTTCTTCACATATTTTGGATGTTAACTCCTTATCAGATGTATGACTTACTCCCGTTCAGTAGGCCGCCATTTCATTTTGTTGATGGTTCCCTTGCTGTGCAGAAGGTTTTTAGTTTGATAAAGTCCTGCTTGTTTATTTTTGCTTTTGTTGCCTTTGCTTTTGGAGTCACATCTCAAAAAAAACCACTTAAAATTTTTTATATGAACTATACACTCATTTGGGCTGTTGTAAAATTTGGAACATAACCCCCCTAACTAATCTTCAGGGAAATGCAAATCAAAAGCAAAATGAGCTATCACCTTACATCTATCAGAATGGCTATGATCAAAAAGTTTACAAGTAACAGATGCTGGCAAGGATGTGGAGATAAGAGAACCCTTGTACACTGTTTGTGAGAATACAAATTGGTGCAGCCACTATGGAAAATAGTATGGAGGTTTCTCAAAAAAACTAAAAACAGAACTACCATATGACCCAGCAATTCCACTCGTGGGTATATATTCGAAAAAAACTGAAAACACTAATTCAAAATGACACATGCACCCTAATGTTCAGAGCAGCAATATTTACAAAACTTGGAACATATCTTGACCACTAGTACACATCGTACACATTAGGTCCATTGAATGAGGCTTTTATGACAGTTCAATATATATTAAAAGTTCTTTAGCTATGAAGGACTAATTCATCTCAGGAATATACTGCAAGGAACATTTAAAATACATTACTTATTACTATTTAATTATTATGCTAGAGAAACACCTCAATCTGAAGAAACCCACAAGGGCAAGAGAGTTGTAAATTATAAATAAGCACATATTATCTATTAGGTGAGAGTCTTCATTACTTTCTACAGACTTTTAGTCTTTTTATTACAGGATGATAAGTATTCCTGGTATTGCCTGATTTCAAGGAAATTCACATAATCTAGCTGTTTTATACTGCAGTTATTCAAATATGCATAACTACAGCCGGAGACCTATAGAAAGTAAGCAAGTCAGTAATTAGGGCACTACATGTACAGCTCTCTTCTTACATTCCCTACGTGTCCGATGTTACCTTCAGTGCTCCTTCCGGCTTAACTTCCTGTCCTCTCTAAAAGTCTATCTAAATCTATCTATCCTGTTGCTCTGCATTTTGGAGGAGCTTATCAATTGCCCTCCAAAATAACCCAAAATCCAAGAACCAATAATGTTACTAGGGCTTGGCGAGACATGTTACTAATTCTTAGATGTTCACTGTTGTTCCTGTTCCCCCTTATTTTTCTGCTTTTATCTCCTCTGAACTACACACACCAGGACACGCTGCATCAACAGCTTCTCCATTCCACACCAATGCTCTCTTCCCCACCCTCCACTCTCCCTTCTACTGCAAGCATTTAAATTAAAGTTTCCTTTATACTTCAAAATTTCCTAAAATTACCGCAAAAAGCTTTAAGGAAATTGACTCTTTTAATACTTTGACACGGATAAGAGATTCTTGCCAAAACTTAAAAGCCATGTCAGAGCTGATTTTCTTCACACGATTTGGACAAACAAAAGGATTAGATTTTTAACCACAATGTAGGCCTATCTTTAGAGTCAAATACCAAGCCTACTTCGACAGAGAGGGATGCACCTACTTTGTGTGAAAATGTGAGGTTTTGTGGCCTAGACAAGTTTTCATTCAAATGACTAACCTTCTTATGTAAGTTGACCGTGGGTGACCTAAACTGCCCTCTGTAATTTAATCTGAATAGCAATGTTATGATCCACACTGAGCAAGGAGGCATTGATAGACTTAGAATATAGGAAACTGTATTACAGCATAACCCAGGTTTCCTGACAAAATATAAATCTGCATCAGCACTGAATTTAAGAAAACCTAACTTATCTTCCCTGTGTCCCCCTGAGTACTTCTCTTACAGTCTTCCTTCATGTTCTCCCTTTCTCCAGTCAGAGCTTTGTCCCTGGTTTCTTCACGACATTGTGAAACAAGACAGTGTTTCATAAAGCATGGTGGGACCTCGAATTACTCCTCCCCAGTGCTAAAAGCAGAATGAAATAGTGAACAATGCTTCCATATTTTAATTTTTTTTGTCTAAAGTATGATGTTGATTACCCATGTTGTTAATTTTATAGTTTCACATTTTTTCTATAATCTAATGTCTACTTTATGATCATTTTATAAGAATCTATATAGAGGAAGAAAATACAAAAGAAGTGAGGATAAGTGATTTCTTTCTCTTTTTTTTGGTTCCTTTTAGCATTTCTGGATCAAGGTTTAAAGGGCATTTTTAAGTAACAATATAGAACTAGATTTTTTTTTTGAAGCCTAGAAATTTTATTTATTCATACTATCATATCCTCATTTCCATGGCTAAATAAATGTTTAACAGTATACTCGTAAAGCCTGTATACTGAGACTGTATTAATGGGAAAACTCAGTTAATGGGAAAACTCAGGTATTGCTTTATTTCACTTTATTAATTCTACCTACCCCTCCCTCCCGCCCACCCTCTGTCTCTCTTGTTCCAGCGGCATACTTCTAATTTCTGACTTCCAAGTGTATTTAGTATCTAAAATTCACCAAAGAAAAGGATAACTACCTTAGAATTACCAGTAAGAATCTTAATAGCAAAACTAGAAAGAAATTTTAGATTTGTACTGTTCCATTCCTTTAAGGATACTAAGGACACTGAACACTGGCCTTATTACAAAAAAGTGAATAATTTTAGAAACATTAAAAAGAATCAGAGGTCACTCAATGAATCCCAATGGAAAGCACTTCTTTGGATATTATCATGTATACCAGCAATTCTCCAAATTTTTTGATCTCATGATCCCTTTAGACTTTTAAAATTGAGGACTTCAAAGAGCTTTTGTTTATGTGGGTTATATTTATCAATATTTACCATGTTAGAAATTAAAACAGAAATGTTTAAAGTATTTATTTATTAAGAATTACAGATCTATTGCATGTTAATATAAATAACACATTTTTGATGAAATATAACCATTTTGCAAAATAAAACAAAAAAATAAGTGAGAGGAGTGACACTGCTTGAAGTTTCACAAATCTCTGTAACATCTGGCTGAACAGAAAGCAGCTGGTTTCTTATACCTGCTTCAACGTTCTACCTCTTGCTTTATGCTGTCTCGGTTGAAGTAGAAGTAGAAAATCTAGACTCACACAGGTACACAGCTGGAAAAGGGGAGGATATTTTAATAGCATTTTCAGATAACTGTGGATCATCTTTTCTAATACTATACCAAAAACTGACAAGCAGTTGCTTCTTAAAAGTGAGTAAAATGTGGAATCTGACACTACTCCAATACTTTTCATCCTCTGTTACATTAAAAACCACTGATCTACCCTGCCCTTTGATTGGATCTTTCTACCCATATGCATGAGTTTGGGACACTATGCACTGATCATTTAGAAAAAAATGGTTCACTTAGTTTTGCAGATCTTCCAATGACACTTTTCATTATATAGTATCAAGAAATCACATTCATTAATCTGCAGAAAAGTCTTGATCTCACACTAATCTAATACTGGGAAGCTGTCAAGCTCCAGGTGGCAGATTCAAGTTTTCCAAAATACTGATCTTCATTTTCCGTCTTAAATTTTATCATTGTCAGTAAATACTGTTGCTTTTTTCACCTTAAGAGACAGGTTTATGTCTTTCTTTTTCTAGAAAATGTCTGACAAATAACCAAGACTGAATAACTATAATTTGCTTTTCAGTTGTTCTTTCAAGTAAAAATGATGCTTCATGAAAAACAAATGGTAAGTTTGGCTTGCAGCTCAATTTGCACAAACGCTTTCCACGGTGATAATCACCATACTTCGGTATGCAGGTTACCCGTACCCCCATGTCGTCGCACTGAATGCTAAAAAAGACATAAACACTCGGGTTGAGATTTAATAAAGTTAAAGATTTTCACTGAGTTCTCAAGGATGTCCTTATGTCAGACTGGCTCTTCTCCCTAACACACGCGGCCGAGAAGACCGTGGTCACTGCTGGTGCTTTGGTGTCGCAGCCTTGCTCCTGCTGCTGCACCAGTAGATCTACTCACAACTGCTTTTGTATCAGCAGTGCAAATGTCAACACAGCTTTAAAAAAAAAGGCAAATTTTATTATAAAAACAGTTACCTAGCAGATCAGGAGATTTTTGGGTTCTGAGGTTCCACAGACCACAGTTTAAAGACCACTGCTTAGACAATAGGAAGGCAGTGAGGATTCTAAGAAAATCCGGCAATAGCTTATAAAACGAAGTGGGGAAAAGACCAGAGGTCTTGTACAATGGATGGGAGACTAATGCAATGGCTTGGGCATGGGATGATTAGGGTCATGGAGTGGTGACAGTGGAAACAGAAAGAAAGGGACTATGTGAGCTGGACTTTGAAATAGAAATCCACAGCACTGGTAACTCCGCAGTTGTTTTGGGGTGAAGAATAGCACAAAAGAGATGAGAGAATAAAAAGAGCTATTAATATAAATATAGATTAATAAATCCTCACAAAACAGGTTACATAACTTTAATTCTGCTCTCGTTTTAGCAAGTCCAAAACAAAAGTTTTTCCAAAAAAAAAAGAAAGGAAACTCAAAAGAGAAGCCTTTAAATCTGAATTAAGTTTGGAGGGCTGAATGCAAGCCACTACTACCAAATCATTTCAAAACAGCATTCAAAATATCAGTTTATTTAGTCTACCTGCAAATCTAATAGTCAAATTCCAGGCCTCTTCAAATGCTAATATAAATTTAGTAACTATTTGGCAAGGAAACAACAACAACTAAAAAACTTCTCTTCTGTGTGTAACCCTTCCTTGTAACCAGAGAAGGGAGTAAAATGGCCTGTCACACCAGTTGACAAAGAAGACGCACTAAAATGATACAACAGAACTGGAAATTCCATTAGGCTTATCTATAAATATCCGCAAAGTAACTTTTCTCTTAGAGGGTAAACATCTTGTCTCTTCCAGACTTAGAGAGCATCTCAAAAGACTTACAGTAGGAGAGCAAATAAAAGAATCTGACTGGAAGCAGAAATAGGGATAAAGGAAAGAGGAAAAGAACAAGTCTACGACCCAAATACGGAGACTGTAAAATAAAAAGTTGCTGTGGGAAATTTTATTTTTGTATCACACAGCTCCTTAGAAGTTCATCGGAGTTGCTTCTGAATTACATTGTTGACTAGGCACTTTTTTAAAATAACAACATTATAAATTAAATGCAATTGGTAAAATTCTAAAACTATTTTACTGTTATCCAAAATAAGCTTTACAGAGGATTCTACACAGAGAATCTTTCAGCTAACACAACCCTAATGTTTCATTTAGTCTCAATAGCCTTTCGTCAATTCTTAGCGCCAACCTAAAAAAACAAAAATAAACACAGTTTTGGGAAATCTATATAACAGGGAAGATTTTAATACATTAAAAGTGAAATACATTTCTAAAAAGCAGTTGTAAGCTGCAGGGGTCTGAACTGCTGTAGAAAGACCAGTATTTTCATCTGTGTGTTTATTCCCATGCCAGAGCTAACCTGGCCTAGAACAAACACATTTTTCCCAATATTCAAATTTCAATCATCAGACTTGTTTTGGTTCTGAATTTGGTCAGAACTCAGAGTACAAGCATTATTTTTTAAGTCTCAAAATTGGAGTGACCACTTACTTATTGAAGTAAAAACACATCTAAACAACTTTAAAACAGAGCTATTTGCTACAACTAGCTAAGAACATGTCAATTTCCCTAAATAGACAAAGGGATATTTTTCTCTTCACCAAAATGTTCTAGACAGTTTTCACAGAAGTTCAAGTTTAAAAATCACTTATATTAATAGGCCAACCAACATGCTGTATTTTTAAAAGGAAGTTCTTTATTTTTCTGATAAATTATAAAATCCTTGCCTTGCCATAAAGCTTTTAAAATGTGGTGTATGCTTGGCTATCTTCTATAAGCAATTTCTGCTACAACAGAAGAAATGTTAGAGATGCCACATGGAGATGATTTTTAATAATGCCGCTAACTGCAGCACACTGCTCAGCAAGCAGCAGCCCACTAGATATTAGCGCTATAGGACAAAATTATTCTATAAATGAGTTAATACTGTCTGCTGAAGACCTAGTACAGCTGCCAGCCATTACTGCCATCAGTATACTCTGTCTTCCTCTTCCACTCTTAAAGTACAGAAAGGAAAGACAAAACCAATCAGGACACTAAAATGAAGTTTAGTTTTGTTTATTTTTATCCCCCATTACCTTTCCACCCTCCATATTCTGTCAAAATGTCAGAATATACCTTGTTTCCAGAAGAAACAAAAATTTTCTTTGATTGATAACCTTCCAAACACTAAAATTATTGCCTGTGAACTCTGCTTTGTCCTGACATACGTGGACCTGTGGGCTGGTAAATTACATTACAGTGCATACCATCAATGGCCCCAGTAAATTTAAATATGGTCACACTCACCTTCATGAATAATGAGGGTACTTACGATTCAATGTGTTTAGGATATAAAATCACTAGGTCAGAAATGTTTGCCTTTATGGAATTGTCAGTCTTACCATAAATTCACTAGGAGACCATAACTATTAGTTGAAATGAATTTATATTGTGTCTTTCACCCTTAGCTAACCATTTTCGTTTTCTTCTCAACTCTGGAGGTTTAATTTCCATGCAACTTGATCACTTGTGACTATCACAAGTGTAAATCCCCTATGTTCAGTATCACCCTCTTTAAGAGAGGGTAGGTAGGAGGTAATATGTGACACTTCTTTCTGATGAATAATTTCCTTTAGCCTAAGGTTTGCAAACAGGCCCCTGCCTTCCTCCCCCTCAGTCGCAGCAGCACCAGGACCTGAGCATGGGCCTTCTAGCTCTGCTCTATCACACTTACCTGATAACAATGTAAGAAGTTCCCAGAAGGCATGACTTATTTAACGTTAATTTATCAATGGTTCCCTGATAAAGGTAACACTTTTTCTTTGCAGAAGAACTAATTTTAGTTTGCTACTATTAGGTAAGAATTTTAAGAAGATTGTCCAGGATGGGAAGCAATTCGTATCATGGGTCCACCGTGCTTCTCCCTTCCCCATCACTAGTACACAGTTTGCACTGCCCCTGTCATGCATGCCAGGAAACAGCAGGCTGAGCAGATCATTCAGCTTTCTTTCACCTCTTAGATATGCATTAGAAGACATAATCCCATAACTGCCACACTGGGCCAAGCACTACTTAAGCAACTATATGCCTTGGGGAATGAAATGGAAAGTTATGAATGATGCCACATTGACAAATGGCATCCAATCATATGAACATCTGTATTTCATACTTTTACCTAAACAGAAAAATACAAAATACTCAAAATAAAATAATTCATTTGTATACTCATCCTTAGAAGGAAAAAAATGATCTATATGCAATTTTTTCTTAGTTAAGTACTATGCAAATTTAAGAAAAGTGTGAGAAAATATTAATCAGGCCCTTTAAAACATAACCATGGTGCTGTATACATGATCAAAACTCAAGATCCTTTTTGTACCTCATGTTCCTGTTACTGGCAGAAAAATGAACTATACTAAGAATTAATCTCAAACACCATTCAATACTTTATTCTTTCTGTCATATTTAGGACTTCTTCTTATATTAATGTACCCCCACGCCTGCCTCTTTTTGAATTGAATCTCATCACTTTCCTTTAGGGGCAGCTGCTGTGGGGAAAGAATTAGAGCTTTTAAAGGAATGTGATTCTTCGTGGAGAAAGGAAAAAAAAAGAGTAAACAGTTTACCACTACTGAGAAATCAGTTTCTGGGGTTTTCACAATTGGTTATACAGTCAATCCTGTGTCATTATCTCACTATCTAGGGAGCAGAAGGCAGACTGCATTAAAAATAAAACACCAAGAATTTGGCAGCATTAAAAAAATTTAACTGCTCTAGCTCTCTCCACAGTATCAAATGGAATAGAATGCAGAGCTAAATATGCATCTATTTTGAATGGTGACCTGTTTGAATTATAAATCACTGAACTCACAATGAAAACTATCATGGAGATAATACACACAGGCTTCTCTAAAGAGTCCTATCAGTCACTCAGTAGTAAGTCGACACCCAGTTCCATCAGCGAGGTCCTGATACGAGTCAGCTGACTTACATGAGAAGTGAAAAACCTTTCTTTTTATTAAAAACCACTGACCTCAAATGTGTACGAGGGAACAACCAACTACAATATGAGACTATAAAGCAGTAAAATGAAGCATTTAGCATTTTCTCAATACAGTCAACACAAATAGAACAGATATCTTTCTTATCCAAATTTAATCCATTTCCTAAAATGTGTTGGGTGGCAAATTTTCACGGTAACAGAGACTATATTCTGATTTCAAGTGGAAAAAGAATAATTCAGTTCAAGAATATCTAAAACTCCCAATTAATTTCCCTAAATAATAAATATTCTTAAACTCCTATATACACAATCCACCAAAAAATTCTAAATGAAAAATAAACATACAAAATCACTTAATATTTAATAAACTTGTTAGTGAATATGTTTGTGCATATATGCAATTATCAGACACATGATCACAGAACACAGTCCCATTGGGAAAACAACTAATTCAAGGACAATAGTCTACTCCACTCCATATTCTCTCACTCAGATTAATGTACAACTTCATGTTTTTGGCCAGAACACACATGCAGTTTCTTTTAATGATAATTCAATGCGGATAGTCAACTTTAGGTTAAAAATTTCCAAGTCATCACAGCAAATGTTTAGATGGTGACAGTTCAGATACCAAGGGATACATTCACAATTCCTCAATTCATAGATTAATAAAATGAGGCTGAGGGGGAGGGATAGCTCAGTGGTAGAGTGCCTGCTTAGCATGTATGAGGTCCTGGGTTCAATCCCCAGTACCTCCATTAAATAAATAAATAAAACTAATTACCTTCCCCACAAAAAAATTTTTTTTAATAAAAATAAAATGAGGCTGAAAGATAAAAAAAAATCACTTGTTCAAAGTGACACATCTAGCACAGTTATCTTAGAATTTAGTCTGATATACAATCTAGGATCTTTTTTCTAGTACATCATAAAGCTTCTCCTTGTCTTTCTGTTTCATTTGGTTTTGTTTTTAATTCAGTAATGATTTATGCACTGTGTATTAAGCACTATTCTCAAGCTGAGGATCTAACAGTGAACAAGACAGGTCACTGAACTCACACAATTTAAATTTAGCTGAAGGGTCAGATACTGCACCATTAGCACACGATTAAACAATTACGACAAACACTATACAGAAGCAGTACAGGGTGCTGTGAGAGCATGTAACGAGAGCTATGGACTTAGTCTGGGACATCATTGCAGCTGGGAGCATGGTTAGTGGTGTGTAAGTGTGGAGGGTAAGTATCAGCATTTCGGGCAAATGAAATCGCAGCCCAAAAGCCCTTGAGGAATAAATTGGTTCTGCTCCTCCAACAACAATCTGAAAAGGAGGCCTCTATGACTGACGCAGGGAGCAAGGAGGTAAATGCAGAGTTACAGGGGCTGGGGAAACAGCCCCAGGCCAAGATCATGCAGAGACCTATAAACCAAGTTAAAGATGCTGAACTTGATCCTAGGAAGAAAAGGAAGCCCCTGAAAGGTTTTAATAGAACCACTCATTTGCATTTGTGTAAAGAGGTGAATGGGGGTTTCATTTACTGAGATTAAGAATTCTGGAAGAAGACCCGGTTTAAGGATGAAGCTAATTAATTTAGTTTCAGCCACTTCCAGCACCCCCCCCGCCCCCAGAAAAAAATCAGTCAAAAGTTAGATCTGTCTGTCTAGGTCCAAGACTTCTAACCCTGGCCTACAGAAGAACCTGGAATTGCTTCAAGTGGTCCACAAATGCCTTATTCAAACTTCATTTTAAGAAATATATGGCAACTACTAGGATAAAACGACAGACTGAACATATATAATTTCACCCCTTCTCACCTTACACCAGAGAATCCTGAAAAAGTTCATGGATAGGCCACCACTAGGTATCTCTCAAAGGAGTAGGGGTGGGAAAGAATGGTCTGAAATAAGTACTGGGTAAACTGATTTAAAAATCAGCCAGAGTCCCAAGACTCTCTCTCTCTCTCCAATTTATTTTATTGGTAACTATTCCTTCCCAACTCAGGTAGAAGAACAGAGGTTTACTTGCTTGGAAGAGTAAAATAAACGGTGGACTAAAGGATGACTGTAAAAGCTGAGAAGAGCATCCTGAAAACATATAAGGAATGCTAAGAAGTATTTCTCCCAAAGTCTTCTTTACTCCCTCATCTGACTCTCATAACTGGCAGATAGACTTCTGCTTCCCAGACAGGCAATTAGAAGAGCTCTTTTTGGGTATCAGATCAGCCCAAGAGGATACTAACCAAAGATGTCCTTCCCACAAACAGGCCACCCAGATCACCTTACAAGAAAGCCCTCAGTGGACAAGGCCCAACCTCACACTCAGATTTTCTAGGCAATTTTCTTGTCTCCCATTCTCAATATAGAGTAGAAAAATAAGAACTACCAGAGATCAGAGAAAGCCTCTAGCATTAGATTAAATAGAGGTCAAAACAAACAGAAATAGACAACTTGAAGGGGGACACCAATGATACAGGAGAAAAAAACCAAATAACCATCACTATTCTCAAAGAGATATGAGAAGAAATGGCATCCATGAAACAAAAACAGGATGCTTTTCATAAAAAGCAACATTCATAGAACTAAAAAGAGCTTTTATAAATTAAAAACATGATGGCAAAACTCAATAGTACAAGTAAAAGATAAAGTTCAGAAAATAACCCAGAAAGTAGAAAAAGACAGAAATGGAAAAGAAAAAAAAATAATGAATACTGATTAAAAATATCTATATATCTATATATATATATAAAATTATGGTGAAGAAATTGGGATGATTGTGTATACCAGCTAAATCTTCATCTACCGTAATAGAATATCAATAAAAAGCTCTAAAATTGATGAAAACAAAACAAACAATAAAATAGGGATGATCAAGCAACTATTCCCTTAGAGGTTTTTTGTGAGGTCCAAATGAGATAATACACACCAAGTGATTAACAAAGAACCTCACCATCCCAAGCACACAACAGAAGTTTATTTGTTAGTATCATCATTAACCACTTGGGCATTAAAAAGGTGGAGGAAATCGCCATATCGTCCCATTGTCAACAAATCTGACTCCTATGAAATACAAATTTAGCTGTGCAGTCAGAGGACTAGATTCAAATCTGCGATTTACTGTTTCCAAGAGTTGGGGCAAATGATTTAACCTGAGACTCCACTTTCTCAATTATAAGAGAATAAAATCACAGTTGTGTATCTGTGTGTATGTTTAGAGGAAATTTTAAAAATAGATTAAAAGTGGAAGATAGTTCCAAACAAAAAGTGTTCAAAATTATTTAAGTCTATCTATATTTTCATGTGTCACATGTGTATGTGTGAATGCATGAGTTATTTTAAACTGTGAAGGCAAGTAGTAGAAAAATACTCTTAAGGAGGGGAAAGTGGATGCCTGGATAGACCAGTAACTAGCTGAAGCAGCGGGTAGGGAAGCTAAATGCTCTTTTTCATTTCAATCCTTGTAGTACACACTTGTAACTATGGACATCTACTACTTTGACTTTAAAAGTATATAGCTAGGTCCCACAAGATTAGAAAATGGTTAAAGGGAGGCTCCAGACTTAAACTGATCAATACCAAATGAAGTTTAAAGAACTTCAGTACATCCATAACTCAGCTTCTCTACCATGGTATGGAGTGTGGGTGACACAGAATGCTTAACTTTTTCTATTATTAGAGAACCACCTGCTACTAAGGGAACCACCTATTTTTAACTAGTTCAAGTCTATTGAAGACCCTAGGAATCAGAAAGCAATGCTGGCTACAGGGCTTCTTTTTTTTTTTTTTAATATAAATATCTAGGTAGCATTTGGAACACTGGGCTGAAACTTACACTTCTCATATGACTCTAAGGTTTTAACTTTCCCCAGAAGATAGGTAATACAGCACCTCAATATACAGAAAGGTGATACTAACTCATGGTTCCCTGGCGCATACCTCTGCTAGGATTCTTATACAGCTGCTTGACATAACTCAACCCTGATTTTCGGCACATATGAACTGTTTACAAAGATCTTTGAGAAGAAACTACCAAAGCACAGAAATTTGGCCGTGAGGCTCAGAGTCATGGCAGGACCCATGTCACCAAATTAGGTTATTTGATTAATGAGTTAACGCACTAGAAAAAGCTGAGCACAGTTTCTCAATTTCTGGCACATAGGGAAGTATTCAATAAATATTAGCTCCCATTATTACCACTGTTACGGAGAGGCACACTGGTCAAGTGGTTAAGGGCACAGACTCAGAAAGACTAAAGGAATCCCCATTGCTTACCAGCTGTGAGACTCTAGTCAAGATACTTAACCTCTCAGACTCTCAGTATCCTTGCCTTTAAAATGGGAACAATACGGTTTCCACCGCATAGTGATGTGATAAGGATTAAATAAGAAATGCCCAGCATTTAGACAGTGCCTAACATACTGCAAGCCTTCAATAAATGTTAGCTCTTACTGTTCTTTTTACTTCACACACATCTGAAATAATGGATTCGTTTCTTATTCCAATCTAAACTACTGATGCTAAAAATACAGAAATAAGATGAAAAAAACCTGATTTAAAACTGCGAATTATCTTCAAGATTATATGGTGTATATAAACAAATTTTTCCATGGAAATATTCTGGGGAACAAAAACAAAAACAAAAAAACTACACAGGTTTGCTCTAACAGAAGAAACTTCCATCTGTTACCATTGGACAGGTTCTGGTAGACCACTGTGCCATGAAACTACACATCACTCCTAATGCAAACTTTACAAAGGAAGAGCCAATAAACCTATAGCGATTTGGCCACAGAAATAATTAGAAGCAGAAGTGAATATAAGGGAAAAAACATATTATTTTTTTAAGACTGATTTGGTCAACTTAATGTACATCATTTAAGTCAGCCTACCAATTATTTCCCAGATTTAAAAAGAGAGACTGAAGAAAAAAGAATACAATCTTTCGAATGGCACTGTTTTAATCTAGCCAGTTAGTTCAAATACTCTCAGCTCTATAAGCCTCTTACCACTGTACAGCTGATGGCTAAACTTGAGAAGAGCAATCAATCCTCATCTGTTTCTCTACATGTTTCAATTAGTACAGAAACGTGCATTTACTATTCAAAAGCAATCACAAGAATGTAAAACAATCAGAAAGCCAGTGGATGATTTTTTTTTTCTTTTTTAGAAAAGCTGAATCCAAACTCAAACGACTAAGGAATGGATAGTAAGGCTGTCACTGGTTCTTAAAATTAAAGCCTGAGAAAAAACTAACTAACTAGCTGGCTAACTAACTAACGCTCTCTCTCTCCCTTTAGGTGCTTTTTCAAAACTATCTGAACTCTGTAGGTCCACAAACAAGAGATCCATTGTGGAGATCTGTAAATTGTATGACATCATTGAAACACAAGCACCAATTGGTATCACAGTTTGTGTTTCCAAGGATACCAGGAACTTTAAATACCCTGCAGTTATACAAAGCCCAGGAGCACGACCTTCATAACAATACCAGGAGCCTGCCCACTTTCTTTTTAGTCACTGTTTCCAGCAGAGAAAGGACACTGATTTTGCCTCAATAATTCCTCCAAATAATATTCTCAAGAACATTCCTCAATCATCCAATTATTCATTTTTATATTCTCAACATAATGACAGGAAAAAAGAGGATTAAGAATTTATATAACCCTATTAATTGAGAGATTCTCAAAAGGCCAGCCTAGAATACCTTTCATGAAACTACATTACAGGTTTTTAAAATGCGACACACATAAACACTTCTGATTAATCCCTACGGTCCTCTGTGTTTCGGAGTACCCGTTTAGTAACTCAGAAAAATAATTTCTTCCTTGCGTGCCTTTCCTGCAAAAGTTATTTCTTCTTGCTTAACATTAGCCTTGAACTCAAATATGAATTTAGTATATAAATTTGTTTATCCTAGCTAAACTACTGCAACAGAGAAACATAGGCTAAGTGCAAGGTGATTATAATTAACTATATTATTGTTAAAACTCAAACAAGTTTATAACACTTTATAAAGGACTCTTTTCAGGACTATATTGTTATTAAAGGTCTTTAGCTAAGCTTTTCCCTAATCTGTCTATCCCAAGTTAGTTAGATAGTCTTTACAATCAACTTTATTTGTGAAATGTTTTCCCATTAATTCCGTGAGCCACTGAGATTTTTGAACAGTTCCAGTTATTTTTCTGTTTAGGAGATAAATATTTTAAGCAAGTCTTTCTCAAAATGCAGGCTGGAAACTAACAAGGGAAACAGGGAGAACGTGCAGAGACTTCAGTTGGAGAGTTCCCAAGAGCTGTTCAATGACTGACGGCAGCAGCAGGGAGCTTGGAGCTACGCGACCATGACCGAAGAGCCACACCTTGTGACTTCTCTCTATTATTCTACCTCGCGTTTGGACCTTACAATGCCAACATTAAAGGGCAAAGAAAGAGACTTTCTATTTAACCATTTTTATATGTTTTTTAAAAAGTAACATCACTGATTTATAAACTCCTTTGGGTGAAAATTATAGTAGATGCCTATTTATATTAATTCGAGTTATTAAGTATTGAGTTTATTTTAGGGAGCTTATACACAGCTTAGTACTTTTGAAGATATTTAGTACATTGTTTGAATCCTTAGAAACGTCAGAATCTTAGTGAAGAAAAATATTATTACACAAGTGATTTATTTAACCATTCTTAAAAACTTTTTTCAAAAAAGGTAATGTGAAAAGATGATGTGTGTAAAGGGTCATTTAAAAGACCCTCAAAATACAGGAGACAGATATAAAATCTAGAGACTTTTTTTAACTTTAGAAAGCCATTGTGGGCATTATACAAGTTCCTTAGAGCCTCCAAAAGTAACAAATATTGCCATGTCATCAGTGTCTACATGACAATGTGGAAGGATGGGGAAGAAAACTATTAAATTTAGTGGGGCACTGGTACAATTCTGAAGCAAAAGAAAGTTTAAAATACATTTCTCAAGGGCAATAATTACAACAAAGAACCAGATCATGTGCCTCCCAACTGCAAAGCTGAATTTTGCAAAGGTGTACATCTGTATCAAGACAACTTTTAGTGGGGAGGGTATAGCTCAGTGGTACAGTGTGTGCCTCGCATGCATGAGGTCCTGGGTTCAATCCCCAACACCTCCCTCAAAAAGTATTAATAAATAAATAAACCTAATTACCTCCCCCAACCAAAACAAAACCTAAAAAAAAAAAAAAAAAAAAAAAAGACAACTTTTACATGCAGGTGCATTTCTTTATCCAACAGACCATGATCATAAGATGTGATTAAATATATTTTGCTTGTAATAATCACAACTTTGTCAAAACAGGCATCTACTAAAAGTAATTCTTTAAGTGGAAACACCTCATTGTAAAAGTGCCTAATTTCATTGATTAAAAACCAGGTTCACTGTTAATAACAGTGCTTTCAAAGTGTCAAATCTAGTCAAGAGTTTGAGCCAAGGAGCTATGAAGCTACTCAATAACTCCTGTAATTTCGTATTTTCCATTATACCCAAGTAGGAAGCAAGGAGGTATGGGGAAAAAACGGCTGGGAGCCTGATATACCAGGGCAAAGGAGGAAGCAGTATCAACTGAAGCACAAGACAAAGAAAGAAATGGCAGGATATTACTTCTAGAGGTTAGGCAGGCTGAATCCTTCTCTAGCACTGCAGACCAAGGACCAAACTGTATGTTTTCATAACTATACCAAGAACAATCACATGAAGATGATCTGGATCAAGAGGGTGAAGCATATGAACTACTCAATTCTAGTGGTTTACTATTTCTTAAACTCTTGGTCCTACAATAAATGAGGTAAAGAGGATGGCACACGTATTAATGTATTGATGACACAGGACCGAGTGCAATGGTACATGTGATGGACAACTGAAATACTGTGCCAAATTTAATCACCTATAATCTATTGATAATATATTGTTTGCATAGTCTCATGTCCTTTATCAGTCTTTGAAAATGATTTTTAATGTAGTATTGTACCATACATATGTACTAAAATTTGTTGAATGAATTCCCTGATGAAAATATAGGTTAATTCCAATCTTTCAGTTTTATAAATAATTCTGCAACAAGTATCACATCCAAAGTTTGTATATATCTGATTGTTTCTTAGAATAAATCATAAGAAATGTAATCACTGAATCAAAGGTTTACAGTTTTTAGGACTCTTAAACACATTTTGCCAAAAAATCCTTCAGAAAAGTGTATATAGAAATTTATATTCTCTGATGCAGAAGATGAAAACATCCATTTTGACACATCTTGAGGAAAATGCATGTTACCTAAATCTATCAATTCTAAAGGTTAAAAAAAGGTATTACCTTAACCATTTACTGACTATTGCCATAAGCAAACCATTGTGCTAGACATTAAGGAGAAAAGTAAAGTCCACTATGATACAACACGTAATCAGGTATTAGCAAGACAATGTGGTGCACACAAAGAAGAACAAGAATTAAGTGCTGCAGGTAGACATAAGAAGGAATGATTACTAAACAGTTCCAGGTATGCAGAGATGGAACAAAAGATACTATACCCTTATCAGTGGGTAAGAACAGAGAGGACAACTTAACTGCAACTTCCTGTTAAATGAGGGTATGTATGACTATTAGGAAACAGGTCTAAAGTATACTAGATGCACTTTTTATGTTATCATTGGTTAGCAAATTGCAAGAGTTAGCTAACGTAAAGAATTTTTTTAAAGTTGTACTTGCATACCTTTGAAAGTATATTTTAAAATCACCCATATAAATAATGCAAACCCACTGACCAATCTTTTGATGTGGAGCCAAGCCTTCTTTTAGTATGTGAGTCTACTGATTCATAGTTCCACCTGGTATTTTTGCACAAACCACAGTCCTTTATATACCAACTATGATTTCCAGTTATTTTTTTCTTTTCTTTATTTAATGAAAACTTAAAGACACTGATGAAATAATTGGAATACAGAGTCCGTCCACACTTTTTCACCAGTTCCGTATAGTTGATTCATCAGATTAAGAGTAATTATTTGCAAACAACTTCCCTTTATGGAGCCTTTCCAAAATATTAAATTTAACTTAATGGAAACAACTATTTATATTTCACCAGTTTACAAAACATTAAAATTTAATGTAATTATAATAACAAAAGTAAACTGGCAGGTTTAGGGACAAACATCACTGATTCTTGGTAAGCTTCCAACTTCACTGAAACGTACGTAAGTGAGTGTGCAAGTTGGAGAGCAGCTCTCCAGCCCCAAGTGTTCAGTGCATTCTGAGCAAGAGTCACAAGGTTCACAGAAGGAATGAGGAGCTTTGCGGAATTAATCATATCAGTTAATCCACCACGTCTTTTATAAAATACTCCAGATATTTTAGTGAAGCTACTTATTTAGGCCATAAAAAGACTTCGACTTAAGGATATAAAATAATGCAAAATAATCTTATTTGTAGGTTAATTTGTTTTTTCTTTTTTGGAAGACTCTTTTAGAGGTTTTGTGTGGATCATTAATCAATTTTAAAGTCTGACAGCAAAAGTCATAGTGTTAAACAAAATGAAAATTAATATTTAAAATACTGAAATAATAATTCTAATCAACTTAACTGAGAATAAGATTAAAGCACAAAGATCCTAAAATCTTAAAATCTACTATTACATTTCTCCCTTCCCCAAAACTAAAACAGAAATCTCCCTGTTTAATCCAGTTTCTAAAGAACAATTGTCTCTTATATGTCTTTCTTTAGGTTACTATCATACCATCTTCCATATTCATGTTTAAATTTCTACCAAGCAAAAAATGTTTTTTGTGTCACTGACAAAAGTTGATTTAAACAGAGCAGAAGTCTTAATGAGAACTCTAAAAATGTTAACAAAAGTTAAGACTATAGAGGAAGATAAAACTAGAAACATATGTACAAGATAAAACACACCAATCTTTCTGGGGTTTCCGAGTGTGCTAAAACAAGTTTTACAAATTTATTTTTAAAATAACAAAGTTGACATCTAGTGTGAAGGCAAAACAAAGCTCACATTTCAGGCAATTTGTAAGATCACTAAGTCTAAAATAGAAGACTGTCTTCAGTAACTCAAATCACTAAAGCTGTTTGTGGCTGTACTCTAAAGTCTAAAAAGCAATATAATTGTTATAAAACAAACTATCTGTGATATCAAAACACATGTAGTTTACCTGCCTGCGAAGACAGACATTTCTTTTTATAACAGCTTCACTGAAATATAATTCATATGGAATAAAGTCCACCCACTTCAAGTATACAACTCAATGGTTTGTAGTATATTCGCAGATCTGTGCCACTCCCTTGTCCACTGATTTTAGAACATTGTCATCACCCCAAAGAGACGTTTCATCATGCTGTAACTATTTATACTCAATCTCACCCCTTCCCTTCCAGTTCTAAGAAACCACTAACCTACTTTCTGCCTCTCTAAGTCTGCATATTTCATATGACTGGAATCATACAACATGTGCAATTTCATGTTGCATAACATTTTAAAGATTCATCTATGTTGTAGCATATACTAGTACACCAATGTATGGATATACAAATTAGATTATCCATTCATCGGTTAATACACATTTGAGTTATTTCCACCCTTTGGGTCTTATGAATAATGCTGCTATAAACATTCATGTACACGTTTTTACATGAACATATGTTTTCATGTATCGGGTAGTTATCTAGAAGTACAACTGTTCAGTCATATAGTTATTCTCTGTTTAATTGTTTGAAGAACTGCCAGGCCATTTTCCAAAGCAGCTGACCGTTTTACATTCCTACCAACAGTGTATGAGGGTTCCAATTTCTCTACATCCTCACCAATACTAGTTATTATCTGAGCTTTTAATTCTTTTAGACGGCAACACATAAGCTCTACTCTCTTAGCAAACTCCAATTATACAATACGGTATTATCAGGCATAGTCACCAGGTTATACTTAGTTCCTTAGGCCATATTCATATTACAAGTTTGTACACTTTTACCAAACTTTCCCTATTTCACCCAACCCCAAACTCTGGCAGCCATAATACTACTGTTTCTATGAGCTCAACATTTTTTTAAATTAGATTGCACATATAAGTAATACCATTCAGTATTGTCTTTCTCTGTCTTGTTTATTTCACTTAGCATTATGCCAAGTTCATTTATACTGTTGCAAATAACAGTATGTCCTTTTATTTTAAGGCTGAAAAAAGAATCCATTATACATGAGAGAGAGGGAATTTATCTATTCATCCTCAGATGCGGTTGTTTCCATACCTTTGCTATTGTGAATAATGCTGCAGTGAACGTGACAGTACCTGAGAAAACGATTTTGTTTCATCTGGTTATGCACCCAGAAGTGGGATTGTTGGATCATATGGCAGTTCTAACTTTAATTTCTCGAGAAACCACCATACTGTCTTCCATAGTGGCTGTACCCGTTTACATTTCCCATCAACAGTGTAAAAGGGTTCCCTTTTATCCACCTCATCAGCAGCACTGGTTATCCTATGCCTTTTTCATATGAACCACTGTAGCAGATGCGAGCCAGTATCTATCTTGGGGTTTTCATTGCATTTCCCTGATTATTAGTGATGTTGAGCTTTTTTTCATATACTTGTTGGCCATTTGTAGTGTCTTCTTCAGGAAAACACCTATTAAAATTATTTGCTCAGTTTTTAATTGGGTTATTTAATTTTTTGCTATATAGTTATATGATGAGTTCTATGCACATGTTGAAAATTAATCCCTTACTGGATATGTGGTTTGCCGCTATCTTCTCCCATTCCATAGACTGCCTTTTCATTTTGTTGATGATTTCCTATGCTGGGTAGAAGATTTTTATTTTGTTTTAGTCCTACTTGTTTAATTTTGGATTTGTCGCCTTTGCTTTTGGTGTCAAATCCAAAAGAAATCATTGCCAAGACCAATGTCAAGAAGTTTACCCTCTGCATTTTCTACTACGAGTTTTATATTTTCAGGCCTTATATTCAAGTCTTACCAATTTTGTGTTGATTTTTATATATGGTATAACAAAGGTCAGTTTCATTCTTTTACATGTAGATATTCAGTTTTCCCAACACCACTTATTAAAGAGGTTATTGTTTCCCCATTATATGCTCCTGGCTCCTCTGTTGAAAATTAAATGACCATATACACACGGGTTTATTTCTGGGTTCTTTGTTCTGTTCTATTCATTTATGTCTCTGTTTTTATTACAACATCATATTGTTTTGATTACTATAGCTTTCTGGCATAGTTTGAAATGAGAAAATGTGATGTCTCCAGCTTTGCTGTTCTTTCTCAAGATTGCTTTGGCTATTGGAGGTCTTTTGTGAATACATATGAATTTTAGGATTTTTTTCCATCTGTGAAAAATGCCATTGGAATTTTGATAGGGATTGTATTGACTCTGTAGGTCACTTTGGGTGGTACAAACATTTTAACAATATTAATTCTTCCAATCCATGAACACAAAATATCTTTCAATTTATTTTTGTCTTCAATTTCTATCATCAATGTCCTATTTTTCAGTGTACAGTTCTTTCAACACCTTGGTCAAATTTATTCCTAAGTATTTTGTTCTTATTGATGCTATTATAAATGAGACTGTTTTCTTAATATCTCTTTCCAATGGTTCACTGCTGGTGTATAGAAATGCAACTTATTTTTTGTATACAGACATACCTCAGATATATATCTTGAGTTTGGTTCTAGACTGCCACAATAAAGTGAACGTCAAAGTAAAATGAGTCACACAAATTTTTTGGCTTCCCAAAACCCCCATATAAAAGTTATGTTTACACTATACTGTAGTCTATTAAGTTTGCAATACCATTATGTCTTTAAAAACGTATATACCATAATTTTTAAATAATGCTATTGGGGAAATGGCACAATAGATTTGCTTGACACAGGCTGCCACGAACCTTCAATTTGTTTAAAAAAAAAACTATCTACAAAGTAAAATAAAGCTAAACATAATAAAATGAAGGTGTGCATGTATTTATTTGTATCCTGGAACTTTACTGATTTGTTTACTAGTTCTAACAGTTTTCTGAAGTAGTTTTCAAAATTTTCTATATCTAAGACCACATCATCTACAAAAAAGACAATTTTTACTTCTTCCTTTCCACTGTGGAGGTCTTTTGTTTCTTTTTCTTGCCTAATTGCTCTCAGTAGGATTTCCAGTGCTATGCTGAATAACAGTGATAAAAGTGAGCAACCTTGTCTTGGTGTAAATCTCAGAAGAAAAGCATTCAGCTTTTCATCATTGTGTGTGCTAGCTATGGGTTTGTCATGTATGCCCTTTATTATGTGGAGGTACATTTCTCCCATACCTAAGTTGTTGAGAGTTTTTATCATGAAAGAAGACTGATTCAAAGTATTGATTCTGTCAAATGCTTTCTCTGCATCTACTGAGATGATCATGTTTTTTATCCTATATTTTGTTAATGTTTATTTGTTTGTATACATTTATTGATTTGTACATCTTAAACCACCCTTGCATGCCAGGAATAAATCCCACCTGATCACAGTAATGTGCTGTTGAATTTTGTTCACTAATATTTGGTTGAAGATTTTCACATTTATGTTCATCAGGGATACTGGCCTGTAATTTTCTCTTCTTGTGGTGTCCCTGTCTGGTTTTGATATCTGGATAATGCTAGCCTTGTTAAATCATTTTGGAAATGTTGCCTCCTCTTTATTTCTCGGAAGAGTATGAGAAGAATTGGTATTACTTCTTCTTTAAGGGTTGGGTAGAATTCACCAGTGAAGTCATCTGGTCCTGGACTTCTCTTTGGAGGTTTTTGATTACTGATTCAATCTCCTTACTAGTAACTGATCTGTTCAGATATTCTATTTTTTCTGATTCAGTTTTGGTAGGTTGTCTGTTTCAATGAATTTATCTATTTCTTCTAGGTTATCTGATTTGTTGGCATATAACTTTTCATGGTACCATCTTCTGATCCTTTGTATTTCTATAGTATCATTTGTAATGTCTCCTCTTTCACTCCTGATTTTATGTATGAGTATTCTCTTTTTTCCCTTAGTCTAGCTAACAATGGTTTGTCAATTTTGTTTAACTTTTCAAAGAAGCAGCTCTCAATTTTATTGAACTTTTCTATTGTTTTCTAGTATTTAAATGATTTATTTCCACTCTGATAAGTTATTTTCATCCTTCTTTTTCTAGCTCCCTGAGGTATTACTAAATTAGGTTATTTATTTAAGATCTTTCTTTTTTCTTAATATATGCATTTATCACTATAAACTTCCCTCTTAGAATTGCTTTTCTGCAACCCATTAAGGTTTTTTTGCATTTAGAATATATTACCCAGGATTTGGGTGTCTGCTTTTTTTTCCTCAGATTAGGGAAGTTTTCAATTTTTTTTTCTTAAAATAATGTTTCTGTCCCATTCTCTCACTAATCTCCTTCTCGGACTCCTCTATATGCATATATTGGTCCACTTGATGGTATCCCATAAGTCCCTTAAGTTATCTTCAATCTTTTTCATTCTTTTTTCCACAGCCCCATCTTCAAGTTTGCTAATCCTTTCTCCTGCTTGATTTACTCTCATAATGAACTCCTCTACTGAATTTATCAGTTCATTTATTTTATTCTTTAGCTCTATGGTTTCTGTTTGTCACTTTTAAAATACTTTCTATTCTTTGCTGAAATTCTTGCTTTGTTCATGCACTGCTATCCTGATGTCAGTGAGCATCTTTACCATTAATTTGAACTCTTTATTGGGTAAATCACTTATTCTCCATTTCAGTAAGATAAGATTCAGGAAATATATCTTCTAGTTTTGTTTGGAACATACTCTCATTTCTCCATTTTCCCTGACTCTCTGTGTTGGTTTCTGCACATTAAATAAACAGCCACATCTCAATTTTACTATACTGATCTTGTGTAAGAGATAAACCTCATCAGTCAAACCAATCTGAGCTCCTGGTTGCCTATCAAACCTTTGTGACTGTCCAAATCACCTTCTTTGTTCTTAGTGGCTCCCAGTAACAGAGGGTGTGCTAAGACCCATCAGTATTCCCAAGGCGTAAGAACTGTCCCGCACAGACTCCCAGGGATTACTAACTATCTGACCCTTTGGCTCCCCAAAGCAGGCTAATTGGAAACCTTTCAGGTGGCAACTGGGAGAGTCAAGATAATCAATAAACAATCTAACTCCAATTAGGGAAGAAACTAGGAGCTGAGTATTTTTGCTTACTCACTCTGTGGTAAGCGAGAGGTCATAGTTGCTGAGAGTGCTTGTACACCCAAACAGAACCACCACTATGTTTTGTGTGGTCCTGGGGTACTCGTGAATGCCAAGCCTGTTCCCAGAGCAAGGTGATTTAGAAGCCAGTCCCTTGAATGGCAGCCATAACAGGTGGGGTACTAGATGTGTGGACAACCTCCTCCCAGGGAGATGCTGGCAACTTGATTTAACTGTTGGAGTCAGCCAGGTGGCGATAGCAAGGGATGTTCCCACCAGGTCTATCAGGACCCCTGCAATATCTCAATTATCACATGCAGGCCAATTAGATGCTGAAACTTCAGGGAACAACTAGGAAGGAATGCAGTCAAATCCCTTCCAGGCAGAAATGGTATTTTTGCCTGACTTTCTGGCTGAGCTGCCACCACCTCACCGCCCCCTGCCCTGCCCCAAGGTGGGGAATGATAGCTGCAGGAAGAGCTTGTATGTCTATTTAAAAGCTGAGGTTTTGGGGGGTTTTTTTTGTTTTGTTTTGTTTTGTTTTGTTTTTTGCTTTTGCTTAATATGGTCCTGTGGGACTCATGAATGCCACATCCAATTGGTTATCAGATCTAAATTATATAATAGCAGGTAGCAGCCATACAAATGGGGGCACTTAGACAGGGGGACATGCTCCTTCCAGGTAGAAACTGGAGACTTTTTTTTTTAGTAAGAGCAAGCCAGTAGGAGACTGCAGGGGAAGTTCCTACTGGCTCTTCCGGGCTCCCAGGAGAATCATAGCCAGCACCTAGATGCATGCTAATTAGAAGTTGGACCCTCAGGCATTAGCTTATAAAGTATGCAGTCAAATCCCTTCCAGGGAAAGACTGGGAAATGGGCATGTTTTTGCCTGTTCCCTTTGCACTAAGCCTCAGGGGAATAGTTGCAATGCATGCTCACACAACCATTAGTAACTACTTCTTTGCTACACTCCTGTGGAACTTGTGAAGCCCTGTTGGCTTTCAGAGCTAAGTGATTTGGAGGCCCATCCCTCAGGTAGCAGCTTTAAAAGTTGGGTTACTAGATATGTGATCCAAACCCTTTACTCCTCAGGGAAAGGCTGGGAGTTGAGGATTCCTTCACAACTATATGGTACTGTATCTGGGGTGGGATGCATGGCAAGAATCTGTCTCAGCCTTTCCTACCTGTTTTGATGTAAGTTTTTTCTTGGTTGCCCAATCTAAAGGAGTCACTTAGCAAGTTTCTGGATCCTTGTGCCGCTGTGTATTCAGCATGTCCAAGTCAGGAGAGAAATTCAGAAGTCTCTATGTCACTTGGTGATGTCTCTCTCATTGTGGTTTTGATCTGCATTTCTCTGATGCTTAATGATGTCAAGCATCTTCTTTTTCTCTGCAGAAGACATCTGTTCATATGCTTATTACCACTAGCATATCTTCCTTGGAGAAATGTCTATTCCTTTGACCATTTTAAAAATTGGATTGTCTTTATTTTTGAAATATAAGAATTCTCTATAAATTCTGGATAAGAATCCCAAATCAGATATTTGGTTTTCAGATATTTTCTCCCATTGTGTGGGATTTTCGATGGTATCCTTTAATGCACCAAAGTTTTGATTTTGATTAAGTTCAAATTATCTACTTTTTCTTTTGTCGCTCATACTTTTAGTGTCATTTCTCAGGATCCTTTGCTAAACCAAGATCATGAAGCTATACCTCCATAGTAAATCTTCTAAGATTACTACAGTTTTAGCTTTTATGTCTAGGTCTTTGATCCATTTTGAGTAAATTATGTATCTGGTATGAGGTAAGGGATCAATTTTTGTATATGCTATCAAGCTGTCCCAGAACCATCTGTTCAAAATACTATCCCCCGCAACCTCCACCCCTCACTGAACAGTCTTAGCACCCTTGTCAAAACACAGTTGACCTTAAACATGTGATTTTATTTCTGGACTTCAATTCTATTCCATTGATATATGTCTATCCGTGAACCAGTAACACACTATCTTGTAATAATCTGTAAAATCGGGCAGTATGAGGCTTCCTACTTTGTTACTTTTCAAGATTGTTGTGCATATTCTGGTTCTTGGAATTCCACTAGAGATTTTAGATTCCGCTTATTAATTCTATAAAGAAACCAGATGGGATTATGACAGAAATTGCACTGAATCTGCAAATCAGTTTAAAGAGTATTGCCATCTTAACAATATTAAGTCTTTCAACTCATGAACATGAGGTTTTTTCCATTAATTAAGATCTTTCTTAGTTTCTTACAGTGTTTTAAAGTTTTTCAGAGTAAAAGTTCTGCACCTCTTTTGTCAAATTTATTCCTAAGTATTTTGTTCTCTTTTGATGCTATTATGGATGAAACTGTTTTCTTAATTTCATTTTTGAATTACTCATTGTAAGTATATGGAAATGTCACTGATTTTTGTCTATTTATCTCCATCTTACAACCTTGCTGAACTCATTTATTTAACAAAATTTGAGTGGCTTTCTTACGCCATTAAACTTGAACATATCATTTTCAAATAGAGGTTTTACGTCTTCCTTCCCAATCTAGATGCTTTTTATTTCATTCTGTTGTCTAGATGCCCTGGCTAGGACTTCTAGTAAAATGTTAAGTTAAGATGAAGTCAAAATGGAGTAGGACTCATATCCTTATAAGGAGAGGGAGATTTGAGGACCCAGAAGAGACACACAAAGAAAAAGGCCATGATGATGGAGAAAGAGGCTGTAGTAGTGAACCTAAAAGCCAAGGAATGCCAACAATCATCTGAAGCTGGGAGAGAGGCCTGGAACAAATTCACCCTCAGAGCCTTCACAAGGAATCAACACTGACACCTAGATTTCAGACTCCTGGTCTCCTGAACTGTGAAAGCCAGCTGTGTTTTAAGCTACCCAGTTTATGGTAATTTGTTACAGCAGCCCTAGGAAATTAACATAGGCACTATTATGGCAATCCCAGCAAGAGGGATGGTAGATTGGGACCAAGTGTACGGTAGAAGAAATAAAGGAAGGTCATACTAGAGAACTATTTAACTGTTAAGAAAGACAAAGCTTGGTAATGAACTGGATTTAGTGACAGAAAGGGAAAACAAGGTATTACAGAAGAACCCCCAGTTTCTGGATTATCAAACTAGACGGCAGATTATGATTTCACAACATTTCTTGGTATTTGATCCTTTTTCTAAATATTATTATAAATTATTTGCCTTTAAGTTCTATCTACAAATTCCTCTTGAGCATTCTAGGCCAATGCCTGAGTTCTAATCTTAATAATTAATAGACTATTTCATTCCTCTTTCCAGGTAGCATTTCAGAGATCTGCAACTGAAGCAAAAAGACTAAAAGGAACTGACTGCCAGTCCCAAAACATCACAGGGGAAAGGTCCCCTTAAAAGTAAAATAGAACTTATCTTTAATTTTCTAATCTTCATGTAACTATAAAAATTAAAATATAGAGTTCACTTTTTATTTAAGTATCGATGTTCATATTGCCATCTGGCTGGAATAAAATATTCCTATCCAAATATTCTCCTCCAAGTATAAGTGAACAGAAAAATTCCAGGGTGACTATACCATTTGAATAGTCACAACCTATACCTAGATTACTCCAATTTTACATTTTAAAATGCAACAGTTAATAGGTGTAGAATACAATTTTTCTCTTAATCTTATTTTCAAATCTTAAATTTCTTTCAATTCTTCAGAATTACTTTTCAAATGAAAATTGTTCAGGATGAATCTCAAAGTGAATTATAAGGCACAAAAAGCCTCCTAAGACAATTCTTTAGGTAACATAAGTTTTCAATTACTTTATTCTCTTGAATAACATAACTTTTTACCTTTATTTAAAAAATTATAAATTAGCACTAATTCTGGACTGCAATGAGAAATCAATCTGGCAAATTTGATACTTTGTCCAACCTGACCATTTGACTCTTTGAACTTTATAATAACATTTAGCCCATTCTCGCTAGTTTAAAATAGTCAAACTCTTCTGTAAGATTTCATTTCATATACTGCCTCTACTTGCAATCACCTTTGAAAAGATTATACCATTAATGTTAATGTAAGAATAAAGTAAATAGTTATATTTTTACTTTCCCTAATAGACTTTAAGCATGTGAGAAAAAACTGTCTTACCTTTTTCCATGCATATAGTAGCCACTTAATCAGTAATTACTGAACTGAATTCATTAAAATACAATTCTATTGTGGCAGGAGAAGAGGTTAAATGTTCTTTTAAGGTAATTTTTAGCCCATATTTTACTGTCATAATAATTAATCAACCAATCATTCCTTGTCCCAACTTTCATACTTTTTCATTTCTTTGAAAAGAGTCAGTGGGGGAGGGTATAGCTCAGTGGTAGACTGCATGCCTAGTATACACAAGGTCCTGGGTTCAATCCCCAGTACCTCCTTCAGAAATAAATAAATAAATAAACCTAATTACCTCCCCCAACCAAAAAAAAAAAAAAATTTCTTTTTAAAGAAGAGTCA
Source organism: Camelus ferus (assembly GCF_009834535.1). Classification (NCBI taxonomy): domain Eukaryota; kingdom Metazoa; phylum Chordata; class Mammalia; order Artiodactyla; family Camelidae; genus Camelus; species Camelus ferus. The sequence goes on from NC_045716.1 coordinate 5,687,407, forward strand.
AAGCTATATTATAATTAAAACTAAGTATAAAAATGAAGAATTACTGTTCAGTCATTATCATAATTTATATATATATATCAATTTATATATATGTATATATATATAATATAATGTTGTAGCAAGAATCTGTGTTTTTAAATGATGAAGAAAACACAAAAGAAAATGTTCTAACAGAAGTATCATCACCCACACATTATACATATATAGTAACTTTGGATTACTAGTTATGCTGATTAAAAACTGTATACATATTTAATGAGCAAGTGAATGTCAATGTAGAGATGAATAAAGTTATATGCTTATATAGCACCTTTCTCCCACAGATCTCAAAGCATTTTCCAAAAAATGTTTTACCCTCTTCCATGAAGTGAGCAGATGGCAAGATTCTTCTAGCTTTAGATTGCAAGATTTAGACACAAAAAGGTTAAGCAGTTTCCCAAAGAGTCCAAGTGAGTCAGAAACAAAACAGAAATAGAACCCCAAACTCATGATTCTTAATCTCACACTAAAGCTACCAGACCTCACTTAACCCTTGCCTGTTCTGATCTTAGGATTTTTACAAAATAACAATAATAATAGCCCCTACTAGTGTAACCCACCACAACAATTGCCACAGCCTGGGAATTGTTCTTCATTTCCTACAGGCAAGGGGATCCCAGCCTCTTTGCACCCATGGACTGGAGACTCCCTTCCCCTTCTTAGAGGCACAGATGGCCTGTTCTGGGGGAGCGCATTCCACTGCCCCAGTCAGCACTATCAGGGACAAGTAGGAGGCTCATGTAAACCAAACAGAACAAAATAGTGCTGCAAAGGGTCTGAAAATTAAATTGTTGGAACCATACCCCTCAATGGCAGACCTGTAACTATAGGCTAGATCTAAATAGGGTAACTGCCTGCTAAAATAAAGGATTTAAATAGGGCCCAGAGTTTCCTAACATAGCAGCCAGAATGTTCAAGATTCAATTAAAAAAAAAAATCCATCGTACCAAGGAACAGGAGTATCGGAAGCTGAATGTGAGAAGAAAATCAACTGAGATGAATCACATGTTGAAATTATCTGAGAAGAAATTTAAAGCAGCTATCAGAAAACTGTTGCTCTGCAAACAATTAGAAATTCTCTTGGAATAAATTAAGAAAATAGAAAATCTCAGCAAAGAAATCAAAGTTATTTAAAAAAAACACATAGACATTACAGAACTAAAAAATATAAAAACAGAAATAAAAATCTCACTAGAACAGCTCAATAGTAGAGTGGAGATGACAGAAGACAGAATCAGCAAGCCTGAAGACAGATCAACAGAACTTACTGAATATAAAAAACAGTAAGTAGATGGGAAAAAATAATTTATAAAGAACAAACTCCCGTAGGACAACATCAAGAGATCCAAAATTCGTACCATTAGAGTCCCAGGAGAGGAGAATAGCATAGGGATAAAAGAGTATTTGAAGAAACAATGGCTGAAGACCTCCCAAAGGGTAGGCAAAGACATAAACCTACAGATTCAAGAGGCTAAATGAATCCAAATAGGATAAATCCAAAAAAAACAAGGACAAGAAACATAATTAAACATCTGAAAACAGAAGACAAAGAATAAATCTTGAAAACAGTCAGAGAAAAATGACTTATTCTCTAGAGGGGAACACTAATTAAAATTTATTTACACACATAAAATGCTTCTCCCCATACATAAAGTGAACTATTAGTCTATTACTATTTTCTCCACAATGTACTTATTATCAAATAACACATGTGAAAGGATCTGAAAACTACAAAGAATCCAAAAAATATACAGGACTTCTGTTGCAATATAGCTCAGAGATCTTTTGGTATCTGTACTAGAGAGCACTCTGTTCTTTAACACAGTTACTCAGCACTCTATTTTATAGCAAGTATAGACATGATTTACATCAAGAATACTCCTTTAGGATAGGTAAGTTCTAAATATATGTCACTACAGAAGGAAGCATGCTTATCAAACTTAAATATTCAGGTTTACTCATAAATTCATTCTGTTTTTAAATCTTATTTATAAATTGTAAACTACTTATTCTTTCCCCAGAATTCCTCCTTGTGTTTTATGTCCTGCACTTCAATTTTAAAACTATATTGTGAAATTAGAATAATGTGGCAACAGAATATAAAAGAATAGCTTAGTTTTCCAATATATTGAAATAAGTATAAATTTTAAAATGCGCCTTGAAAGAACTAATAAATTCTTCTAATAATTTTGTAAAAAAAAAAAAAAAGGTAATAATTGTTCAGAGAACGTAAAATTTGAAAAGAATGTCATAATTTGCAATCATACAATTTTCTTCAGAAAAAAATAAAACAAAATTCACATTTAGCTCTTTGTCTTCTTTAATAATTAGTGTGTAGTTGCAAATTTTGTTTAAAAGATTTAAGTTTATTTTCATAAATTCACATTTCATGTTGTGTCAAGATAAATTCTCAATCATCCTCTATCTCCCCCTCCATACACACACATATACATTATTTAGTATGAAATTTTGGCAACTGCTTTAAATAATTTATTTTAAATGATATTTTTCCAACACCATTTACTCTTGAATAAAAGATCCCTTTATACTAATATCTTAAATAGTCTTTAACACTGAAAAAGAAAAATAGCTAAAACTAACAAAAATGGCTCAATTAATAGTGTTTAAATGAATATTCCTCATTAGTCAAAAAAGATGTAATGAACACTGGGCTTCAGAAGAGATGGTATTCACAAGAAAGTTTTAAGTTCCTTTTGGCTGAACTAAAGGATACATTTAAAATTCCACAGAAAACAGAAATAGGAAAGCATTATTCAAAGGACTACGGTATCAATCCAGGGTCTAATAGCAAATTCTGAGGCATAACTGTCAATCCAGTAAATTGGTATAAAGGCTAAAGAGGATTAATAAACCAGCTATAATTATAATTTCTACTAGCAACCAACCCCTCTCCACTGTGGACAACAGGTATTCATAACACATTGTTTGAAAGGCCATACCCTAAAGTTAAATCACAGGAAAAAAAAGCAACTTAACCACTGATATTAAAATAAAATAATCAAATAGAAAAACTTGAGTTAAATACACACTCAACCAGGCACCAAACTATTAAGAAATATGTATTAAAATTTTTAAATTAAAAAAAGTGAATGTCATTCATCTCTTTTTAATAAACTAGGAAGAGATCTTTATTATCTTATTTTAAGGGCACAACACCTCCATCCAGCTCAAGGACCAGTAATACTACAAGAAGGCTTATTTTTTAAAAATCCTTGGTTTGGGATGCCTTCAAGAGGAAGGAGGTAAATAAAACATAAATGCTTGAGTATCAGTGCCTAGTCTTCACTTAATAGAATAATCGTACAATCTTAAAGCATGTTTCTTACTCTGAGATTCTGGCAAGGACCACTATGAAATGGATGAGTTCCACTAGGTAGAGTTTTGAGCAGTCCCTTATATAGAGAGTGAAGTCTAAACACTTTGAATAAAAAAACGTTCATTATAATTTGCTTAAAATACCATCACCACTACTTAGGAATGTTAATCATGTTTTTCTCAAAGAAAGCTTAAAGAATGGAGTCACAAAGTACTCATGACAGCTATCATTATTTTACCTATACTGTCAGTAGTTTGTTGTATATTATCCTGACAACTGTTTAAAATCTTCATTAGTTACAATGTATCAATAATATATAAAATGCTGTAATAAACATATACCAGGCATGGACTCTGTCTCTCTTTTAAAAAAAAAAAAAAAAAAAAAAAGCTTGGAGCTGAGAATAAACCCACAAATGCTGACAAGAACTCGTATGTTCTAACCAGATACCCACTTTTCTCCAGAACAACAAACCACACACATAACATTCAAAATACCCTTTATTTTCACTACAGTTATGGTTATATACTATGCTGTTATAATTGAATTGGTATCCCTGAAGCTTCAATCTATTTTGACATTTTGGTGACAATATCTAAAAACATGGACACAACACAAGATTTCTGCTTTGTAAAGGCAAATGAATAAATCATCATCAAATCCAGAAATTACGAACTAAGCGAAAAAAAAACTAAGGCTATCTCAAAGAGAAAATTCACATGAGAATGACAGGAAAAATGCCTGTGGTTTACTGACTAAAGCTCAGTCACTAAGAACCTGTATACTCATGTGGATACGGTTTCATAATCATAGATTCACAGTCATTACTCATCTTACTCTTTTCTTTGCTTCCTCACAAAGATATATCGGCCTTGAGCGATATATCTTGCAAATTGACTTGCAAACTGCCTCAGGCAGATAAAAATATGACAATCATCCTGGCAATGGAGACAAATGAACTGATTGTTCACTACAATCAAGCCACCAGTAGGAAACTCTAGATTACACTAAACTAAAAACATAAGTTATGTTTTCATCACAGGTGTAGGAAATTGCTAATTACTGAAAGTATTCAATTAAAACTCAAATCTTATAAATACCTTATACAGATATTCATTGAATGATATAGATACAAAACACGAGCAAAATACCAAAACTGTTACATATTTAGATAACAGATGGAAAACTAAATGCAACCTAAGGTCTCAAAACTCCAAATCATTAATTCAGACACCAAGTCTATAATCATAGAAATTGAGTGGCTCTGCTAATAGACTCTGGTTAGGCTGGAGTAAGATTGCCAGATGTGCCAAGGTGGTAGTTCTAACACTCTCATTACCCTCACACTACATCCTCCACCTGCATGATTTCATCTTCTACTGTGACTGATGCCTATGTGCTGATGACTCCCAAATGTTTATCTTCATATGGAAACTGATATCTACTCTTGAACTCCTGTCCCATTATTCTAAAATGCTCACTGGGTAGCTGGTCCCAGGTTCTTGACAACCTCTCAAACATCATATGCTCATAGAGGGCCACAAAATGGAGAGGTAAGAACAGAGGCTTAGAGTCAAGAGACCTGGACCCATCACTTACTAGCTGGGTGTAGTCTAAGGAAAGTAAATGGACCTTTCTGGCCTCTATTTCCTTACATTTTAAAATGAGAATAATCGCCTCACAGATTATTCAGAGGATTAAGCCAGATAAATGAATATAAAGTACCCAGAGAATGAAAAATTGAGCTTATAAGAAAATCCTAAACACATGTTCACTGCCTTTTCCTATGAATTGTTCTGCTTCTTTATTCTCAAACTTTAAATTGTCACCATTTTCTGAATCTAATTTATTCCTATTTGCTTTCTATATTACTCTTCAAATTCTGTCAGTCTACCTCAGGGAAGTCTCTACCTTTATTCATTATCAACATTTCTTTGATTTAGGCTTTTATCATATCTTACGTAAACTCGAGCACAATTTATCTCTCCATCATCAGTCCACTCCCCATACTAATATAAAATTATCTTCCTAAAAAACAAAGGTTATCTCCTACTTTAAAATCTGTATTAAAACTTCAGCTTGGTACTCAACACAGACCCCTTCAAACGCTGACCCACAACTTTCCTTTCCAGTCACATCTATTCATCTACCAATTCTCTATATTTTTTACTTTTGAACTTCTCACAATTCCCTAAATGTTCTCCTGGTCTTCACACTGTTCCCTTTGTCTAGAAGACCCCTAATGCCTTTCCTTAACTTGGGAGACTTTTATTAATCCAAATCTAATTCAAATGATATCTTGTCAGGAACTGTTTACCTGTTTACATATCTGCCTCCTCACTATGACGTAAACTAGTGTGGAGTGTGAAGAATGGTCTATGTTCATTTCTGTATCGTCTTCAGTGGCTAGTGATGAAGAAAAAATGAAGGCAATCAGTAAGGAAAGATCTGGATCCAGTTACATTAAGAAATCAGAGCCCATTATAAAAAGTCACAGGTTAATTTTGCTTCAAGGTAAATGCCAGAGATGCCTAGAGTTTGCTGCAAATCACAACATAAAAGTTTCAACCAGTGAAATAAACTATTAATCACAATATTTAAAACCAAATCCTTCTTATTTTCTCTCTCTCTCTCTTTTTTTTGCTTTGCTTTGCTTATTAAGACTTTACTGGAAAATCATGAGCAACGGAAAACCAAGGAATTAACTAATCTTTATAGGCTTAAGGACCAAAAACTGACCCATTGCAACATACACCAAATATATATATTTTATAATATATAATATATATATAATATTTAAAATATATAATTTGGATGATAAGGCAAGTTTTAGAATGGCTATTGGGATTTCTACTGGTTTTTTAACCTAGGTCCAAAATTAGAATCTCTGATTTTGGAAACTGAGATTAACAACAAATTCTAACGCTGAGAGGCAGGTACAAGTTTATGGTATTATACCCCTAAGTGGACCATCAGATTACATACCTATGAAGAGAAAATGTCTATTCTAGGTTAGAGGTGGCCCGGTACTCAAGATTATTAGGCATAGCCTAGAAAAACTGCCATATTATTGATGGCACCATTAACTACCATGGTTCAGAATGGGCTGGAACCTTTGCACCTAATAATACCTCAATAAAGAATATCTTCTGGTTATCTGAGGGTTTGGTAATTGCACAAAGATAACTTTAGGTAAATGAACGGCTAGGACATTTTATTCCGTAGGATACTGGCTCTCTCCTATAAATTTATCGATTTGCTTACTGACTTGGTGAATTTAAATTACTTTGTTTTAGATGAGAAAATGAAAACAGTCAGTTAAATTTGTTAAGGAAAAGTCTGCATATAAAGCACATTTTTTTTCCATTTTATTAAGCACACTGCTCAGAAATTACATAACCACATGGAAAGAGTGAAATCTGATCATTTAAGCATGAGACAAAAAGGACAAGAAAATTTTACTTTCAAGAGAAGTTTCGTTGGAACTTTTGATACAAATTCAATGAGGGAAATAAATTAAAATATTCAGGTAAGTTCTTTTAAATGATTATACCTATAATTAGCTAAATTTATATTAATTGGATTTACTTAAATACGAGGTAAAAATAAACACAAATTTTGTTAATGCTGGAGGTTATTTTACTTAGTACTGAAAATATACTGAAAATCCAAGTGAAAATAATTAAAAAACAGAAAGCACCATAATAAAACAAGATGTGGAAAAAGTTATCGATAACAGTGACTGCAAAATCTTAAATCGTCTTTTTGAAAAAAAATCACTGACTAGTCAAGCCACCATGAATGAATTCACTAGACATCATCTCCAAAGTTACTATATTATTCTAAAATTCAGAAAAGGATTAAGTTTTAATTAATATATCTTATTAAATGGACTAAAAAGTAATACATAGTTCTGATCTCAAAATCACTCAATAATAAGATCCAAAACCATTACTATGTAATCTCAAAGGCAAGAACATAGTTACAGATGACTTATCAAAAAAAAAAAAAGTGCTAGCATACCTCGGCAAAAAATACGTCAAACTAATTATCCAACCCATACAGGTTATCCTAGACATTCAAACTAACAGTAAATGAATGATAAAAAAAAATACATCTCAATAGATGCCAAGAAGGCATTTAATATAACTCAGTATTCAACTTTGATTGATACTCTAAAATATCAAAGTTCTTAAAGTAAGAAAAAAGCATATTTAAATCTAGAGTGAAGTCATATTTTCTGCAATAATACTGGCTATTAACTCTAAATATTTTAATAATAATAGGAATTACCAGTGGTTGTTGCTAAGAATTTATCAACTGTGGCTCCTGAAATACCACCAGCAGCCCCACCCCCACCCCCCTTTGATTTATAACATTTCTAGGCCGTAAATAGCCCCACCCTGGTTAATTTTAAGCTATCATTGCACTGTCACTAAATGGGAATTGGGAATAGATGCACAAAACTGGCTTCTGCACACTGGCTCCAGCACACCACTGGGTATTAACTTCCGTTGAGCTCTTACTATCTGACAAGTGCGTGCTCTAGACTTTACCTGTCCCCTTTCATTTAATCCTCTCAACAGCCTACAAAGTAGATATTATTTCACCTTACAAATGAGGAAACTGAGGCTCAGAGAGATAAAGTAATTTGCCCAAGGTCACACTACCAATGAGTGATCCAGTCAGGATTTTAAAGTATCTTTAGTCATTTTAATTATCATACTTTACTCACGACCTACTGTCGTCCATTCATCTACTTATTCGTACTGCAATAAATATCAGTAAAATCATAATTCAACCCCTAATGAAAATAATGTCAGTAACTTATATCACTCCTTCCCTTCATGTCTCCTTAGTTCGCCCCAGGAAAGGTAAATCTTAAGGTTGGTATTAATCATTCTCTATAAAGCCAGGTTTAAATCCCAAATATCTAAAGATTCTTGACAACTACATTACACTGCTTTTTAATAATTTTTCAATATAGATAGTATCCTTATTTTAAATATGAGGAAGGTAAAGCTCAGAAAGGTCAAACATAACTCACCAAGAATTACATAGCAAACAGGTGACACAATAAAGAGTTTGAAAATAGGGCTTTATGTCTCCAAAGACTGATCCTCTTTTCTGCTTTATTAAACTAAATTAAAACATTCTGCTTCAAAAATAAGGTGATTTTAAGTATCAGATAAATAATTAGTAGTAAACTGGAGCTCAGTACAAAGATGAATGCACTTTCTTATCATCTTTAAAATTAACTGTAAAATATGTAATAAAAACAGAGCACAATCCTAACTACAATAAAATATTTGAAGGTTAATTTTTTTTATTAAAAAAAATTGCAGAATTCCAATGGAAAAATTAAGTAAGTCATGAATAAGTCGAAGGAAGTATGTATACACACACACACACAAACACACACACAGTGCTCTTGGTTGGGAAAATCACATATCGTAAAAAATTGCAATAGTCCTTCTATGAATTAAACAATTAGCAAATAGGAAGTATTCTCAGAATTTGAAAACACATTTAGAAAACATTACTTAGACAAAACTGATTTATAAATATATAATTAAAATTGGAATATTTATTAAGTCTACTTCAAAAAGATTCCAGGGTATATCCTTGTAACATACAGCTTTATTTTTAAAGCTACCATTGATTGAGCTCTTACTATAGATAAGATAAAGCACTTATTACATACTATCTGATTTAATCCTTATAACAACTCCATGATGTCTGTATTACTAGTTCTATTTTGTTGTAAAGAAAATGGAGAATCAGATAGCTTACATACAAATTTTACACAGTGATTTATTTTTACTATTATAATTGGAGAAAAGGCTACTTCATTTTGCAGGAAAAAAACATTTATTGTTTTTAGAAACAGAAAAATTTGTGAGATAAGAGAAATTTCAGGGGACATTTTAAACACACATAGAAACATTCAGAATATTTTAAACATACAGTAAAATCATGTAGAAAGAAACAATCTGTTTGGTTCTGTACCTCATATACAACTAAATCAATCCCAGATAAATGTAATTAAGCAGTTCTAAAAGAAAAACTTTTTTAAATTAAATAAGAATTTATTCGTACTAATTGTTAAAATAAATTTTCTAAATAGTCAAGAAATGAAGTCAGGTTTGAACGGCTCTTTTAAACTGTTTCAAATTTTATTTGAAAACAAGAATATCTGGGATAAGTGTATATGATTTTAAAACTTACGAGGTAGAATAACTGAAAATAAATAAATGAAATATTGCTACATATACTCAGATTCCACTTGATAGTTAAGGAGAAAGTCTACTTGCAAAATAATAAATTGTTACAAATATGAACTATCAATGGGAAAATGTGCCACTTCACTAATAATAAAATATAATAGTAATATTATATACCCATTAAACTAATAATTATGAAAAACTTTTATTAACTCAACACCTAATAAGAACTAGGCATCTTCCTTCACTTACTATTTATAAACATAACCCCACAAGGTAGTTATTATCCCATACTTTACTGACGAGAAAATGGAGATTCAGAAATGTTGTATGAAACTTTCTCAGTCATACAACTAGACAACAGCATGGGTAAAAACTTGAACTCATTTATCCAACACCAAAGATCTTTTCCTTTCCCACACCCTGTGCTATGAGTACAACACAAAACTACAACCAAACAATGCTTGAGTCCAAATTTGGTAAGGTCCTGGGGGAAAACTGCACTCAGAAATTGCTACAGGCATTATTAATGTGTTTTATCTTTCTCATAGAAATCCTTACAATACATAATGAGCTATGAGAGTCACATTCCAAGGTATAACCCTTCCTAATATGCTCCAAAGAAACAAGCCAAACTTGGGGAGAAGTTCCCCTAAAAGGAGAAACTGTAATGGAAAAAAACTGTATACAACTGAAATGTCCAATAGAGCCTACTTCAATATTTCAATAGAATAGATTACCAGAGTATCCAACATCCTTGTGATTTTTATTAATGGTCAGTAGATGGGAATGTATATGAAACAATCTTAAATGAAAAAAGGAAGACAACTTATACTGCTTATAACCATTTCAAAAATATACATATACAATGAGAAAAGGTATAAATTTAAAGTGATATAGTCTGCTTTTTAGAAGGCCACTTGACCTCATAACAAATTTTTTTAAAGCTTGAGCATATATGTGACTATGTCGTATGACATTTTAAAATTTATGCTAATATACTGCATTAATGACCTCATAATTGTTGATACATTTGTTCTCTAGGGTTATGGGCTGAACTGTGCCCCCTAAAGTTCATATATTAAAGCCCTATGCCCCAATGTGACTGTGGGCCTTTAAGGAGGTAATTAAGGATAAATGAGGTCATAAGGGTAGGGCGCTAATCCATAGGACTGGTGTCTTTAGAAGAAGAGAAAGAGACACTGCATCACCTGCACACAGAGGAAAGTCTAAGTGAGAATACAAGAGGACAGCCCATCTACAAGCTGAGGCAGCCTCAGGAGAAAGCAACTGCACCGCACCATGGTCTCAGACTGCCAGCCTCCAAATCTGTGAGACAATAAGTTTGTTTTTTCAAGCCACCTAGTCTGTGGTATTTTGTTATGGAAGCCCTAGCAGACTAATACACCCAGAATACATTCATTTAAAAATAAAAGAATTATACTGTTATGTTGAATAATTTCAAATACAATAGAATTATCTATAAATAGCCTAAATTATTAAAGTCTGCCTAAATTATTAAAGTCTGCTGCCTAAATTTTTTAAAACGTATTAATTTTAAAGTTGCTTAACAAGAGAAAACATAAATATCGTAAGTGACAAAACACTGAATCAACAACTGCAGGACAGCTTAGATGCAACAATGAGTGACAAAATGCTAGCTGGGTAGGGGTTATACATACAGAAATGCAGTGATTCGTAGGAGAAATGGCAGGAAGGGAAAATATTTCTCAGTATTTTATAGAGAGGTCTCTTTTGTTAATTTATTATGATGTAAAGCAAACACAAAGCCCAATTATAGAGAAGATCTGAGGGATTATGAAAGTTCTATTAATAACAAGACCTTACCACTATTTTTTTATATGTACATCTTGTGAACTGAGTACTCTGGGTTTTTTTCTAATTTAGTTACTGATTCCCTAGAGTAAGTGAGGAAGCTGCTAGTTACCTAATAAAATAATGTGCTATGTTCCCAGCACCAAGGGCGGTGTCTGTCGAGTTACTGTATAAGGTCCTTCACAATAAGATTTTTTAATAATAAGTCCATTAAATTTGAATGGGGATGTTAAAAGAAAATTATCTAGAAGAAAAAATAAAGCCTCCTAATTCCCAAGTTGGGGGATCTTTTAAAACGTAACTAACATGGAGAGAGGATATTCTTATTACTATGACATTATAAAGACAACGTATTAACTGTAACAAGAAAAGAGAAGTACATAAAGTATATTTTATTTCTTTCCCTACTTTCTTTTTAAGCTTTCGTTCCCATCTCTACCTACTGACAGAGAAAGAAAAATAATTTAGGAATAAAATGGCCTCCCAGTAATTTCTCCAAGTGTTATACACATTGGACATATGTAGTTTACATCCTATGTACACTTACATTTCATAGTTTCTTCTAAGTTTCACATAGCTAGTAAATGACAGTTATGCCGACTCTATGATATTTTATTGATTTGATATGTCATACTCTGTTCAGTAAATCCTCTTTGATTGGGAGTTTCAATTATTTCCACTATTGCAAGCATGTTGACTCCATGCTTAGACATGGACCCAAAGCAGCTGGAATTACTTTTAGCTCTAAGAAGCACAAGTTTTATTTTTCATGTTGTCATTTGACCTACATGTTGTATCAGGTGAAGAAATATGTATCATACAAGAGGAGGATTAAACATAGTATAGTAGTGAAGCCTCTGAGCTTTTCCTCTTTAATTCGTTAGTGATCCTGAGTATGGTATATTTAATCGCTTTAAGCATGAGATTAATTGTAGTCAACTGTGATATAAAGAATTATTACTTGTTTATGCTCAGAACATGCACATGCTCAGAACAAGTTCAGACTCACAGAATTTAAGATTAGAACATTACAATTTATTTGCATTTGGTAATTATAACAAATTCAACAGCCAGGCATTCTCTTTCTCTTTCCTATTTTTTTAAAACTATATCCACCTAAGTTCACTTTCTTAATAGAACAATATCAAATATATAATGAACAATCACTAAGTGCCAAATGCTATTTTAAATGCTTTAAACGTATACTACATTATTTAATGCTCCTCACATATTCCAGTTTATACTGAACAAGAAAAGTAACAAACACCAGTGGGTTTCAAAATTTTAAATATGTTGATTTTCTTAACTATATCAATATTTTAATAATTCCACACCTTGCCACAACACTATAATAGCAACTCTGATAAGAACACATTCTATTCACACAGCATTTGTGAATAAATGCTACATAAACTATAATTTACAAAGCATTTTCAGATTTCATTTATCATCTTGTAAGAAAGAAATTACTATTCCACAAACGCATAAAGAGAAATTCAGAGATTAAATTTCACAAATGAGAACTGGCCCAGATGGAAGCAGAATTCAGGTCTCCTAAGCCAACTGTATTCTTTCCCCTGTGGGGAATGAGAAATAAAGAAAGGTTCACAACTACAGAAAGTGAGAAAAGCACTTATATTGACTCTAGGCTGGATAGAAGCCCCAGCCCAAAGAGAACAGGAAATCTCTTCACAAGAACTAGCTCCAATCTTTGTATTAAACAGCGCATTTCTGTCTTAAGAGCTTGACTCTCCACTAGTGAAGCACTTAGGAGACATCATAGTAACTATTTAATAAAAACTTCTGGTCTGACTGGTAGGAACACTGTTCTTTACCTCCTGGACCTGAAATCCCTTACAATAACACCTTGAACTCTGTATACGCTTCCACTTGCAGAATTATTACATGATTAGAATGTATAAGACATTATGAAGTAATAAATACAGAATATTTTATATCATCTTAAGTAGACCATAAATGTGTAAAAAGAAGGGACATATCCTCAGAATACCTCACATGTAAGCGGGCTGCCAATATGTTGGCATATTTGCTAAAAACTGAAAGTTAGTTATAGAAGTCCAAAAATGTTTGTAAATACAAATATCAAAAGGAAAAAACTCCTACAGCCTTCTTTATCAAATATATATGTTAACCACTAAGAGGCGTTGATTCTAAGAATTTCTTTTAAACTCTTAATTTCCTCTGATGCTCCTTTACTTTGATCATCCTATGATCACCTGGCAAGGAAACAGACATACTAGTATCCAAGGAAATGCAACAACCTAGCCTTTCAAAAATTTTAAGAGAATGTTAACAGAGGCACATCAAGAAGTACTTCACTCTTGGCAATTATCTATAAGCCAAGAAGAAAATCTATCTACTTAATAGTTTAATTAAAACTCATCAATCATAGGAAAATCTGAGGGAGGATAAGGTTTAGAAGTACTGAATTTTTGGCATAAATACAGTTGGAAAATTACTCAATTTTTCACTGATATTATTTTTAAAGGAATTTAATTATGCTCCAATAAGAAAATTTATTCAACAATTTCGACACTTTTAGGAAGAGTTTACACTTCTGCAGATGCGGTCAATCTCACAATAAAGATAAGAGCTTATCCAAAAATGTCCTCTACTCGATAAAGATATTATCAGTGTTAAGTTTCAGTATTAAGGTTTTCAATAACAAAAAGCAAACAAATGTACGTACTAACTCATAATTGAAACAGTTCATCAGATAAGGTCAATCATTCCCAAGGCAATCAGATAAAAATGTAAGAGTTCTTTTTGTGGCTCAAAATGCTACCATCAATATAAAACACTTAAAAATTTAAACAAGTCCTAAATGAGCTTTTTTAATATTGATGATTCTGTTGTTTGAAATGAATCAAACACAAATTTCTATTTTGTCATCTGAACAAATATTCAAGATTTGCATCTTCGGCTTCCATATTCAAATTGTCTGTTTTTATGACACAAGCGAATCAAAATACCAACTTATTAAAAGCTATCAATACAATTCAGCTCTAAATAGTTCTCTCTAATAATATTTATCAATTTTTATGAAGAGATAATAGTAGAAATTCTTTTAATTCTCAACTTTGTCAGGAGAAAATTATTTGACTACTTCTCCCTCTAAATTGCATTTAATGTGCAAAAGTAGATCAATGGGTGTTGAAAAGGATAAAAAACAAAATACTTTAACAGCCTCCAAAACAGAGTTCAAGAGTATAACATAATAAAAATATTCCGTCCAAATCAATTTTTTACTATTAATTACTATCATTAAGTTTCTAAAGTAGTGTTCTTACTTTTTAAAAATTATACTAATTCAGTAAATTTATTTTATAATGAGCAAATAGAATGGCTTAGTTTATTATAAAGCACAGATAATTAAAAGTCCCATAGTAATTAAATCTGAGCCATCCCTCTTTCCCCTTATTCGTCATAATATACCTTCTCTTACTGGCTCATTGGTTGATTCTCCTTTTAGACTCAGCATCCTAGAGAAGCCACTGGAAAGAGTAGAGAAAATGCCACGGATGAAATATCCCTGCTGCTCAGACTCCACTGACTCGGCTGAAGTTGGCCATCGTCTAACAAATCTGATACTGCAGCGCGGTTCTGGCTCTGAAATAGATCTGCTGAATGGAACCCGAAGTGACCGGGTGTTGACCAGGTTCTGCTTCTCTGTTGATGTCCCAAGGACCTTGTCAGCAGAGGAAGAAGCATTATTCCCATCCATCTTTGGCAGGACCTCTTTCTGTGGTTCATCCAAGTCTCCTTTATCACTTTGCAATTGCTCCCTTTTGCCCCCTTTCCACCTAAAACTGGGATGTGTTTGCCACCGATAAGCACCCAGTGGCTTTCCTAGATTGGAAACAGCCTGTTCATTTTTCTTCCTCTTGCTTTTTACTGGACCACGCCATGGATAACTCTTTAAGCTTGTTCCTGTCTCTGAATGTGCATAAGCAGGTTCTGACAAAGATCTTCGATAGCTTGGAGGATAAGGTGATGTTTGTCTCTTGAAGATGCTCATCTTCCACGACTCCATTTTTTAACAGCTTCACGAAACTTTAAATTTCCTCTGCTCTGCAGTCTTCGCAGTTGAACCACACTTGTCCGTGCAGTCCAAAACATTCAACTGCTTAAGCAGCTTTCTTTGTGTGGCTTTGAACCACAGCAGATGTTGCTGCTTAAGAGCTGGTGTCATGTTATTACCCCATTTTCCCAGATCTCCGAAATTTCAGCAAGCACCCAAAAACCTCCTGTCTGAAGCAAATTATCTTCAGAGTGCAGCAAAAGAAGATCATCTTCCTTCCTGCAATAGGTTACATTTCTCTATTAAGTTTTCAGGAAATGGTTTTTTTAAAAAATGAGAAGTGAAATAAAAGCAGCAAAAAACCCACAGACACCTTTATGGACCAATAGCAGTTAAACATTCACCATGTGAATGGTAGTGGGTTAAAAACAGATTGTGAAAGTATTCAAGCTGACACTTTGCACTTTCCGGAAGAAGGAAAAAAAGAACCTTGTCTAAAAGCCTGCTCTTTAAGTGACAGTTCTTCAGAATAGTTTTAAAGTCTGCATTTCAAGAAAATCATTGCTATTTATGCCACAATGTCTCTCAAAGTTAATACTGGTTTTCAACCAATAGGTAAAGTCATATACCATTTTGTTCCAGTAGGCACTGCAAAGAGGAGGAAAAAGGGACAAAGGAATGCCAAAATGGAAAGCCATTTTTAATGTAAATATACTAGGGAGAATTTTAAAAGCATAAGTAAATAGAGAAGAGAACAGGGACAGAGGATATTTGCTATGAACTGTAGCAAAGGAAAAGGAAAGCCTTGAGGCAACATCTTGTGGGAACTGCAACACAGGAACGTACATATTTAAATAATTTCTAGAAGGGAAAAGTTTGCTTTGTAAATCTAACTGGGAAAAGTTGTCTGGAAAAATATTCCCTATCTATTTAACCAAAGAAATTCCTTTATTCCTCTTTGTGCTATTTCCAATTAAAAAAAAAAAAAAGCTGACTATTTAAAATTTTGTGAAAGCAAGTAACGTATATTGAATCAAGATTATGAATGCCACGTTTCTGGCTGGTTAGTTTTTTTTTTCCAACTGTCTGCTCATAAACTCCTGAAAATAGGGGTTTCGAATGGAAAGCCTGACAGATTTTAGAACACCAAAAAAAGAGATATAAAATGGCAATCAAATCACTTTGCAAGTTGTATTAAAAAAAATGATTTCATGTGGAAAATTTAAAAACCATCCATTTATTTATAGAATATGTACAATGAAAACAGTTCTCATACTAAGTGTATTTCTTTTTACTGCCAAACAGTAAAGTTAATAACATACCTATTCTTTGAAACATATTAAAATGTTCTAGTTATTTCCATTATCATAGAGCAAAAATCTCATTTTCATTTGTTTATACAGTCTCTAAATTTATACATTGCTATATTAAAGAAATGTTGAAGTAATTCGCTTTCCCAAAAGTATACTGTATCAAATTAGTGTATTACAATCATAAAATTTTCCCTTGTTTTAAAAAACTTAGAAATGTGAATATATGCATAAAGAGCAAAATGATAAACATTTTAAGTTCTAATCTCTATTAGTGGCACATCACACAATCCACAAAAACTAATGTGTGATGGACAATAAACCTAAATGTAAACTATGAAGCTTATAAAAGAAATCATAAGGGAATACTTTTATGAATTGAGGGTAGGAAAAGATTTCTTACAATACAAAAGTTAATAACCAGGACAGTAAAACATTAACATGAATTCATAAAAATCAAAACCCTCTGTTCAATAGAAGACATACGAAGAAAATCAATAAGCAAGCTACAAAATAGAAAATATTCACAAACATCTCACAATTCGTACCACAATATATAAAGAACTCTTACAACTTACTAATAAAATGAAAACCCAATTTTAAAAACAGGCAGAGAGTTGAACAAACCCTTTACAAAGAAAGCTATATGAATGGTCAATAAGCATACAGACAAGGTACTCACTCTCATTAGTATTCAGAGAAATGCAAATTAAAGCCATTAATAAGATATCACTCACATTCACTAAAACAGTGAATATTTAAAGGGCTAATAATGGCAGGTGTTGGTGAGGATGTGGAGCAACCAGAAATCTCATAATTGGTAATGGAAGCATGAATGGTACAATTACTGTGAAACAAATTTGACAATTTTTTTTTCTACAAAGATAAACATACATCTACACAAAGCACATCAGTTCCACTCACAAGCATTTATTCAAGAGAAATGAAAATATACAAACTTGTTCTTGAGTGTTCACAGCAGCTTTATTTATAATACTCATAAACTGAAAATAACTCAAATGTCCATCACAGTAGAATGGATAAACAAATTGTGATATTTTCATACAATGTTATACAACTCAGCCATAAAAAGAATAAACTACTAATACACAAAACAATGTGAATGAATACCACATATATTATGTCAACAAAAGGAACTAGACACAAAAGAGCACATACTCTATGATTCCATTTCTACAGAGTTCTAAAACAGGCTAAACTAATTTATAATGGGGAAAAAAAATCAGAAAAGCAGTCGTCAGTGGTGGAGGGCACTATTAACAAGAAAGAGGCACCAGGAAGCTTCCTGGGGTAATGGGAACTTTCTAAGCCCTGACATAGATATGAGTATGGGTGTATTTGCTAAAACTCATCCAACTGTTCCCTTTAGATTAATGCATTTTTCCATAATTAAATTTTACCTTAAAAAACTGTAAGCAATACTGAACTCTTAACTAGTAGGTTTCCTTAATGAGTGTTATGGGTTAGCAATTCTGAAACCATTTTCTGTGTATTTTAGACTTGAGGAAAGGAGTAAATACATTGAACAAAAAGAGGAAAGGAAGGGAAGGAAGGGAAAGAAGGCAGGAAAGGAAGGAGGGGAAGGAAGGGAAGGATAGGAAGGAAGGAAGGAAAACAGGCATTCAGGCAGGCAGTCATATATACATACATACATACACGCCAATATTGGAACAAACTAACATTGTGCACCTCCTGATATGATGAACTGTGAAGGAACAGCTTATGAGTCATTTCTGGAAAAAAAATATATATATAACCTAAATCTAATCATAAGCAGCATCAGATAACCTTGAATTAAAAAGATCTACAAAATAACTGTATTCTTTGCTTCAAAAATGTCAAGATCAAGAAAATCAGAGAAAGTCTATAAAACTGTTGTGACTCAAAGGAGACTAAGGAGAAACAACAGTTACGCATAATTTTGGATTTGATCCTAAAGCGAGGAAAAAAGCTACAAAGAACATTATTGGGACAACTGACAAAATCTGAATAAGAATTATGGATTAGATAATAGAATCATATCAATGTTAAATTTCCTGATTTTGAGTATGAAAGAGAATGTTCATATTCTGAGGAAACTCACGCTAAAGTATTTTAGTGATTTAGAGGCATGTTTCCAACTTACTCTCAAATGACTCAAGGGAAAAACTATGCATGTAAAGGTAGATAAAATATGATAAAGCAAATGGGGCAAAATATACACAATTATTGAACCCAGGTAAAGGGCATATGGGAGTTGCACTCTTGAAAATTTTCTATAGGTTTCAAATTACATCAAAATAGGATATTACACAAGTACATTTTTTTTTAATTTCACAACTACTTCCTTTTGGGTCTGTAACACAGATATTTTTATTGTTATTCTGTAATGATCCCTATTTCCAAGTATCTTTTGAGTAATACATATAACAAAATATCTAGTTTTACAGGTTTTGTAAGAGGGAAGTTAATCAAGATCACCCTATTAAAATACCTTAATGAAAAATTTAGACCGTAATTTTGAGAAAAGTTGTACCATAGGAGTAGAACATGAACCACAATGAGAAACTGAGACTCAATGTTAAATGAGAAAATACTTTTACACACTAAATAAGAAAAGTAAAAATAACTATTGCAGTTTCTAAACTCATCAACTCAATTCTTTTGAGGAACTACTACAATTCTTACCATAAACTTCCCTATTTAAGGAATATGGAAGTGGAAAATATTAAATAACACAGAAAAATATTCAAGCGAAATCAAAAAGCAAAAGAATTACATACTAAGGAAGTGACAGCCTCCAAGAAGGAATAATCAAAGAAATGAAGAAGATTCATCTCTCTCACAGCTAGCTAAAGTTGGATTTGACAAATGCTTCAAATTATCTTCCATCATTATGAAAATCTAATATCATTTATGCTAGTTATTTCTCCAAGCTTTATCTTTCATCTAAATTTAAGAATAAATTGACACTCTTCATTTTCTGAATTTTTTCAATTATATAACGAATTTATGATTTTTAAGAAAATATTCACAGGATTTATAATTTCTTAAAATTAGAAACAATGACACTAGTACCACTGAACTTCCACATTCATTATGAATTCTAATATAAAAATTGGCTGTTGACTAAACTGTCATAACAGGAACATTTCTTCCACCTCAAGTATCAACTGATTAATTTATTTGTAATTTTCTTAATAATAATTTGTCATACTAGTACTTAAAGCACAGCTTTAAGAACCACTCTGGTTGCTAAGTCAAAAGAAACATCTGAATATAAGTACTTACATATTATTTAAACAGCATTGGAGTTTAAATAACATGCAAGTACTTATATTCACATAGAGCCATATTTCAAATTGCTATTTAGTACCTACCTCATTTTCAAATTGCTATTGAGTATCAGGTACTGTATTAGGACCAGAGGAACCAAAAAAGGACAGACACTGTCCCTCCCTTTTTAGAACTGCTAGTTGACCAGGAAAGGCTGACAAGAGGAAGGGGAGTCTACAAAATGCTAGGTGTGAGGTAAGGAAATTTTTACTATGTCTAAGGCAAATGGAATAGAACAAATTTCTTTTGAGATTCTCTTGATCTTAAGATTCCACTGTTATACTCAATTTTGCTATACTGTGTGAACAAAAAATACTACAAACCTTATCAGTAAACAAAGAATGCTGAAGCCACCAAGTCATCAGCTGCTACCGCCACCCCCACACAGTGAAGACAAGCAGGCAGCCTGGCCTCTGCAGCCCGAGGGGACTCAGAATGTGAAAGGACAGGATACTGGCCCTCGAGAGCTAGGAGCTAGGCAAAGGAATGATTTCAATGAGCCCAAAAGTTTGCTCCCTCCCATACATAGAAAAATGCTAAATTCTTTAACTTGAGATGTCTGGTTGTCTTCAATTAATGAGTAATCTTTTAATGTTCTGACTACCTGGTCTTTGTTGTGAAACTCCTATGCATCCTGGCTCCTCCCCTACCTCTTCAGAGCAGTCCCTCAGAGCGATCTGAGAGGCTGTCATCCTGGGATCAAAGGGGTTCAAGTCCTCAGAAATGTCCACCAAATTAAACATAAATCTCAACTTTTAGTATATGCATTTATTTCAGTCAACAAATGTAACATGCATTTTAAAAATCATCACACTATACAAAACTGCACAATAAAACTACAAGGCTTATGAGGAAGATGGGGTTGGGAAGTAATGTTCAGAACAATGACACATAAAAAGAGATAAGAAGCTAATAAAAACTACAGACCATTTTAAACATCTTAAATGGTTAATAAACACCTAAATGCTGAAATAAATACAGCACATTATTTTGAAAAAACCCTGAAGTTTGCTTGTGGAAGTGGGCATTATAGGGGCTGCAGCTTTTGTGTTTTTTGAAGTGATGGAGGGAGGGTATCTGAAATCTGAAAGACAGCTGTAACACCTCAGTGGATGGATATGTGGCTCACACATGTATGGGGATCTGAGGTAGCCGGTAGTTTGTCAAGATGTCTGCCAACATCTTGAGTATTTCCTACAGCATCATGGTTTACTGGGGTATAGTCTTCTGTAGTCAGCTAATGTTTCTCAAACAAATGGCACATAAGCAAACACAAAATTCATGTAATGCTCAGATTGTTCCCTACTATCAACTGCATGGTACAAATCTTCATTTTCAAAACAAGCATGATATAAAATAAAATTTTTAAAAATTTAAATCTTAAATATATAATAAAAATAATAAAATAAGATAATCTTTAAAATACCAAAAACCTAAACGACACCAAGCATGATAGCAGAGCTGGCTGTATTTTGTCTCTTCCATATAACTGGTATGGTAAAAACCAGGTAAAAATCAACACAGACCTTACCATAGGAAGGCACAATAAAAAGCAGAGGGGAAACGGCTGTTAACATCAGTGAATTCTGCTCTTTAGTTCAAATTTTTCATTTTTTCTTTTCTTCCTCCTCTCTATATCAGAACAATAAGAACCAGAGGATCAAAGTCGCGATGTGGGCACAGAGGATGGAGCATAAAAAGATAATGCAATAGATCTGCTTCCAGACCAGTGCTTCTCACATTGTAATGTGTGGATGAATCGCCAGGAGACTGAATTAAAATGTAGATTTTGCTTTAGTATACATGCATGAGAGTTTGAGATTCTACATTTCTAACAAGCCCCAAGGTGATACCTGTGCTACAGATTCATGGGCCAAATTGTGAACAGCAAGATGTAGGTAGACTTTTAAATTAAATAAAAGGAATAAAAGAGTTCTCAAGGCCCCCATGAGATTCAGTCAAGTTCAACAAAATAAGAAACTGTATTGGATTTGAGGATAAAGTGAGAACACTTGCCTGAAATATTCTGAGAACATATATATCACATAAGAGACTCAGCTCATGGTAGTTTGCTAACTGAGAATCAAAGACGTAGTAATCCTAGCCAAACCTCTTCCTTGGAGACAAGGCTACTAATAAATAAAGCACAATTGAAAATCCAACAATCTTCTGCATTTTGTGAATTGTAGTATTTTTTTTAATGGAAGGAAGCAAGGGAGGGAGATGCAAATGACCATCATGAGGAGAGTGACCAAATAAGTCACAGTACGTAACTACGTAAAAACAAACATTTATTTATTGTGCTGCAAAGACATACATTTTTTTAAGAGTGATCACCTGCGGGAAGTACAAGTAAGAAATCACCTTAGATCTTTATAGTTTTATTTTTTTAACTGTGAGTATATACCATGTTCATAAAAATAAAAAAACTCAGAAATTTATGTGGTAAGAGCTCTAACAGATAAGGTAAAAAAAAAAAGGGTATATTTTAAAAAGTAGATTCTGATCCCACTTTTATTCAAGATTATCATTAATATGTCAGTATGTACATGGTGGAACATGCATGGTGCTAAAATCTGTTGCTATTTCTTTTAAATATTTTCTTTTTTAACAATAATAAAATGTTATTTTTGTTACTACAAGAAATTTGAATTTTTATATTATTAATTTCTATAATATATGAAATTTTACAGGTGTGTATTTTTATTACTTTTTAATGCACAAAGTTTAAAAAATAAATATATTTTTAAATCTACTCACAGCAAAAATAAAAACCTTAACACTAACCCACGGATTCAGAATTAAAGAGAACTGAACAAGTTATCACAGATTAACTTAACCAACTCTTTCACATAATCAAACAAGGCCAGAGAGAACTTGTCCATGATTAGTTAATACCCCAAAAAACAAAAAAAAAACAAAAACAAACAAACAAAACGTGTATCCTTGTGCATCCTAATTCCCAGTTCAGGATTCCATAACCTCTTAAAATTAGCATTTTCCAAATTATGATCCACAGAACACAGATGAGAAATTTAAGCTTACAGAAGCTTATAGAGCGTGTGACATTAAGTCCAGATATTTTAGTGTTACTTAGTTTAAATGTTAAAAGTCTCTTTTAAAGGTTAAAATAGGATATCAGTTTCTCATTAAATTGGCTTTTTAGATTTATTTCAAATAAGGGAAGCAGGCAGAGATGAAAAGGCAAAACTTGAGCTTTCTCAGTTTACAAATATTAGTCTTCCACCACTTCCTATCTTAAGACACACCTTTTCTAAACTGAAATTCTATCCTAGAAATCCCACGTGCCCTTTTGTAATAGAAGACATGACATATGCTACAATTAACAAAGAGTTCTGTTACTGCAACAAGAGAGTGCAAACCTCTTAGATCGACTCAAGAAAAGCTTTAAAAATAGGATTAACTTTTATAAACCAGAAGAAATCTTTCAAAAATACAAAGTCCTTGTTTATACAAAGCTAAGTAATTAATAACAAAACATCCCCTTCCCATCTCCTATCACTGGAGCACATCTGCTTCCCGATGAAACACTTCCTGTAGCAAAAACTACCGCCCTTCTAAGTAGTAGAACTCAAAGACACACCTGACACGCACACAACCGCTTCTCATTTAAGAGACAAAGATATGTCTAGAAGGGCTAAATAAAGATTATTTTTACCAGACAAGTGTTGGAATCGATCATATTTTTTAACTGAAAAACATTAAAAATAAAAACAGATGACTCCTAATGCCATTATTAAAATCTTTTTTAAAAAAATAAAAAATAAAAAATTGTAGTTTTTCCTCTAACCTCACTGATCACACCTCCTCTGTCTCCTTTGACATTCAGTCTTCTCTATCTAGATGCTGGGAGTTCTTCAAACTGGGTCCAAGACATCCCCTCCATATTCTCACCATGCACATCAACTTTACCACATCAACTTACTCCTGCAGTTCAGATCTTGTCTCCTTTGAGCAACACACTCATATATTCAATTTGACATTTTGTGGCCTCTCAAATTCAAAATGTATAAAACTCAACCCATGATCTTTCCTTTAAAATTTGGTCGCATTCCAATGTTGCTTTTCCTAAAAAAAAGTACCAAATCCACTCAGTTGTACAAGCCCCAAACCTTAGTTCTCTCCTTCTCTTACCATTTACTATCGAATCCATGAGTCTTACAGATTTTCCCTCTTAAGTATTATTTAATCTCTCTACTTCTCACCATTTCCTCTAAATCAACCGTACTATCATTTCTCACCTTGACTGTAAGTCTCCTAAATTCATCTAAGTACATCTACTCCTGCTCCCTGCAAACCATTACTCTCACTGTAGTCAGAATATTCTTTTCAGAATACAAATTTACCGCATACTACTTAAAACCTTTCAATTGCTTCCCACTACTCTTATGAAAACAACACAAAACAAAAGTCCTCAACACAGCCTGGTCCCCATCTACCCTGCCCCTGCGGCCTCCCCTGAATCCTTTCAGTCCTTCATACAAGCCACTCACCGTCCCCACCCAGCACAGGGCTCTTGCCCACACTGCTCTCTCTACCTGGAAAGACCCCCATCCCCTCATCAACTGCCTACTCATGCTTTAGATTTCAGTTCAAGTGTTACTACTTCCTGAGGGAGGCCTTTCCTGACCTCCCTGACTAGCTCAAGTCCCCTTTTTGTAGCCCTTTACAGCCCCATGCATCTCCCTACTACATTTATAGTTCTATTTGGACATTTCCTTGAGAGATTATTAGTGCCTGTTTTACCCATGAAACTGTAACTTCCATGCCTGTTTCATTCTCTATAGTGTCCTCACTGAGTAACATATGGTAGGCACTCAATAAATATTTGTTGAATTAATTAATAAAAATCCAAGAAACATCTAAAATAAAAATATCTAACTTCAGACTAGTAGTAAGAAGAGTCAATATCACCTTTTTGATTTTAACATTATCTCTGATACCAGGAAGATCACGTTAAAATACATACGATGGGGAAGCGGAGCAAAAGAGAGAAGACATCAAATACACTCCAGGGATTTGTTTTCCCTGAACCAAGTGGCTATTTGCTTCTTCAAGGATATGGATAGAGAGGGCTATAACAGAGGAAATTAAAAGAATTATGTGAAACGGGAAAAGGGAAGAAATATTGCTTTAATTGGCTTTTCCAGGTTTTCTTAAAAATCATTTTTAACATTGACATCACTGGAGAAAATCTTAAAGAAGCATAAAGAGATAACTACAAACACTCAACAAGTTTCATATGTTCTTTAATGAACATATTCTTGGAAAATGAACAACATTCTGATAACCCCAAAATAAACACTGGTATTGTACATCTGATAAATAACCAAGCAGCTTGGACTAAGGGAGACATAGGTAAACACCACGATTGAGGATGCCAAAGGAAGGAATTTGTAATATTTTATTATTATAAAGTACTTGCAGTGCCTGTGAAACAATACAGTATCATTGGAAATAACTTGGATTAGTTGTAATATATACTGCAAATTCTAGGGCAACCAAAGTTGAAAAAAAACTAAGAAAAAAATAGAATCACATAAAATGCTCAATTAAAATCATGAAAGGCAAAAAAGGAGTGGAAGACAAATAGAGAAACAAAGAACATGGGCAACAAATAGAAAACAGTAACAAATATAACAGATTAATCTAACTATATCAATAATCACTTTAAATATCAATGGTCTAAATATACCAACTAAAAGACAGAGATTGTCAGTTGGGATCAAAACACAAGGCCCAACTATATGTTGTCTGTAAGAAACCTGCTTTAAATATAAAGACACATATATATTAAGAGTAAAGGGATTGCAAAAGATGTTCCATGCTAACACATATATAACATGCTAATCAAAGGAAAGCTGAAGTAGCTATATCCATTGCAGACACAGCAGAATTCAGAGCAAGGAAAACAATCAGGGATAGATAAAGACTTACATGATGATAGAGTCAATTCCCCAAGAGAACATAAGAATCCTTATATGTATCTAACAGCAGAGTATCAAACTACATGAGGTAAAAACTGCAAAGAGAAATAGATGAATCTTCTACTATAGTTGGAGATTTCAACCACCCCAATAAGAAAGATGGACAGATCCAGCAGGCAGAAAATCAGTAAGGACATGGTCGAACTCAACAGCACCATCCATCAACTGGATATGATTAACAGCTATAGATTGCTTCATCCAACAACAGTGCTTCATCCAACTCATGTGCAACATTCACAAATATGGACCATGTTCTGGGGCAAAAAACACACTTTAACAAATGTGAGACTATGAATCATACAATGTATGCACTCAGACCCACGTGGAATAAACTAGAAATCAGTAACAAAGATTGCTGGAAAATTACAAAATATGTAGAGATTAAACAAAACTTGAAGAAATTTCAAGAGAAACTTCTTAAAAATTTTGAATATTTAGTCCAAATGAAAATAAAACTTATCAAAATATGTGGGATGTAATTAAAAAAAAGTACCTAGAGAGAAATTGAATACATATATTAATAAAGAAGAAAGATCTAAAATCGATACTCTAAGCTTCCACCTAGGATACCAGAAAAAGAAGAGGAAATTAAATCCATATTGATTATGTCTAAATACAACTCTTACTGCAACAATGAAACTCAAATACTTCAAAATTATGATAGGTAAAGGCTCAGATAGCAGTCTAAGTCAGACACCACAGTCAACATGACTCAAAATTTTTTTTTAAAAATGATACAGACAGTATATGAGGTAAGAGAGACTACCTATCAAAGAGGTCTAGTCTAGTTCCAGGAAGAAAGGTAACCTAGAGCTAGGCCAATCCTAGCAACTAGGGAGAGCCTCCACCAAGCTCTGTTCTGTTCTGGCAGAAATTGGAAAACCTTCAGAAGTATTCGGTCCCTAGAAATATAGGATTGTCAGATTACCCCTATTCATTGGGCTGAAATTTCTAAATCTCAAAAGGCCTTTAACAAGCAGTACTGACATTAATCAACTAAAAGACACCTCCCATATTTTTGCATTTGTGTTTGAAAGTACAGCCACATCATTAACAAATAAGGAATTAGTCATGGCAACCATATACACAGTAAATTCTACTGAGATAAAGTCTGTGTAATAGAAAGAAGCCCAAGTTCCTCTTCATCAGACTCTGCCTTTATCCTCAGTGAATCAACCACCTTCTAGAACAAGACCAAAGGAACTGATATTCTGGATCAAAATAATGAACATTCCATCAGAAATGAGGAGCCTGGTTAGATGGTCACTTTCCAATTCTGATTCACTTTCTCACTTGGTTCATACTAGGAATTTTTATAAAATTCTGTACAATTCATAAAAGCCAACACAATTTGATGCTCTACATGAGATTATTCTTCAGACTTCTCTTTACATAGGTCTGTATTATTATTATAATTCTCCTAAGAATTACATCCAAAAATTTACCACATCACTCTTAAGTGGCATAGTTCACAACTAAGTCAATGTTCTAATATTATTTATTGCTATAAATATAAACGTAATTCCTACACTTCATTATCTCAATTTCGTAATAGCTTTTTAAATTATAATCCCATAGTAATGTCAATTCTTTTTCCAGTCATCTAAAAATCGACCCTTTCCCACTGTTTTATTCCTGTTCTTTCATGATATCTTTCGTACCAAAAAACAAAACAAAAGCTCAAGCTTAAGTGGTCGAGTGCCTCCTTAGCATGCATGGGGTCCTGGATTCAATCCCCAGTACCACCATTAAATAAATAAGTAAATAAACCTAATTACCTCCCCCTGCAAAACAAAACAAACAAAAAAACAAACTCACAAAAAAACAAAAACAAAAAAACTCAAGCTATATCACTCAAACTGTATCTACCTACAAGCGTGATGGGCCAACACCTGTTAATGGTAGACACACAGACTTCAAGTATGTGAGTAATAATGTTAAGTGTCTTCATTTCTCCTAGTCGTCCTTTCCCTCAGACTATGAGCAACCAACAGTGATATGCAGTTTTTCATCTGCCTTGCTTGGGATTATTCACTATACTGCTGCCTCTCACATATATCCTAGTACCAGTTCCTATATGTGCTAGTTGGTGTGAGCATTTAGTAGCCCCTAGACTTCACATAAAAGAACCACACAGACAGCATTCTGAACATGCTATTTTTATATTTGGTTAGTTATTTAAATTTGTTGTATAGTTCACTCTATCATTTGTTAGGTGAGTTCTTTTGTAATTTATTCATTGAACAAATACTTGCTGAATGCCTACTCCCTTGTGATGAACTGAACTAGTTGAACATTTACTCTGCCAGTTTTGGGTGACTTCTAAAATTTTACAGGGACTTTTAGACATCCTTTTCCAAACTGTAGATCATCTCAACATGTGCTAGGATCCTAAAAATCCACAAGATAAAACTTCAGAAACTATAAACCGTATTTCCTCATATTTTAGTTCATTATGAATATTAGGTGAGAAAGATTTAAAAATACTGTTCAGGTCAAAATATTCATTCAATTATTTCAAGAGACATTTTTAAGGCACTAATTGTATTCTCAGAGTTGTGCTAAGGATTGGCATAAGTAACAATGCATTCCATATTCCCTCAATGACCTTACAGTCTAGTAAGGAGAAACAGACATGGACACTAATAACTGCCCAGAAAGGCTGGTTAGTCCCAAAATATTCAGTACATATGAATATAATGAGGACAAATGGAAACCTAGTCTACTCTGTGGAAAATGAGGAGATGAGAGAGTACACGAAGGACGTTCTAACAAAAAAAGCAAGTCAGTTTTCCCTGGTTTTAAAGAACAAGGGGTTTTTCAGGCCAAGAGGATAGTGTTTGAGGGCAGAAGAAAGGCACTCTCAGCAAAGAGAACAGCACAGGCAAAGGTTTAAATACATAAAAAAGCATGATCCATTTCAGGTACAGATTAGCATCCAGAGTATAAGAAGAGGGGTAATGGGAGACAAGACTACTGTACAAGCTACTAAAAAAGTTTATGTGATCTAGTAATGTGATTGTGTTTATACTGTTTTAGAAATGCATTTCTGGCAATGGTCAGAAAGTTAGATGGCAATGGATATAGGTCAACGGAGGGAGACCAGCTAGGTTATTAGTGAAAGTAAAATAATGAGAACCTGAGCTGAGACCATAGAGTTAATGACCCCATTGCTGGTTCCAAGCAGCAAAAAGTCTACCAAAGATTTCAGGTATCAAACAAGTAACCAGATGGTGAGGAAGCACCTGGATGAGACATCACTCCAGAAGAGTAAGCCTGGCACTGGAAGTAGTTCTTGGGGGCTTCTGATACCCAAAAGAGATCCTGAGAAACTGAGCTATGTTGTTCAAAGGCAAGGGGGCTAAAGAGATTAAAAAGTCAGAGACCAGGGACACACAGGGTTGAAAACCCAGGTTCCTAATCCCCTTCTCTTTAGCCCACTTTGGACTGGGACTCCAAAGGGTCACCCTAGGACTAAAGTGAATGACAAGTAAAGCAGATTTGTGAGGAGCCTGGCTTTTAGTATTTTAGGTTAGCTCATCAAGAATCTCAAAAATTGAAATTGGATATGATTATTCCAGTTTGTTAGAACCCTCAGTGTATGGCAGGAGATAAAAATCTTATTGAGAGAAAGTAACATTATTCCAAGCCTCAAATTATTTCTAGAAATAAATTTTCCAATAGATCCACTATTCTTTAGCTAAACTTTAAGCCTAAATGTGTTTGAGAATTCAGAAGACTTCACACTTTAGAAAGGTAATATGGTACATATGCCATGTATTGTTGCATCATCAGAGTATAGGGCATCACCCTGTTATCAATCTGATGTAAAATGAACAAACGTTCACACTAAGTTGGATAAAACTAAATAGCTTTGTGTCACTTCACAGCATGTTTGGCCAATAAATGAGTTATGAAAACACTTAGTTGCAGAGCTTTCTGGGTTTTAGGAAAGTAAATAAAGGACTATAATGCTATATAATGCTCAGCACATAATCAAAGATAATAATGCACATGATAAGGCCAGAAATCATGAGCACAAACAAGTAAAACCAACAGGCAATAAAAACACACACATTTAACACAGACAACAGAAGTAAGTATTTGAGTTGCAAGTCTATATAATTACATGGTTACAATACATTGGACAATAAAATCCAAGCTTTGAGATTTAGCAAAACATTACAAATTATAAAAATGTCAGAGTAGATAAGAAAGAGAACTGAACAAAAGTCCTAGAACTCAGAAAAACCATTAGATACTCCTAAAGAGAAAATTAGATCAGACAAAACTATCCAGAATAAAGTGTGGAAAGACAAAAACAGAAAATGTAAAAATATAGAAAGTATTCAGGAGTGGAAATATAGGAGTAAAGAGACCTAGAAGCTACAGCGAGAAAGTTTAACAGGTGATACTTCAGCCTCCCAAAGAAAAGAAGAATGAATAAGGAGGTGTTATTTGAAAGGTAATGACCGAGGATTTTCCATATTTGATGAAAGATACCGATCCACAGCTTTAATAAGCCTGAGAATTTCAAACGGAAATAAATTTTTTAAAATCCAGGAAATGGAGATGAGGTAGGAAAAATAACTTTAAACTTTAAAATAAATAAGTCCTCTTATTACTGCCGTCAGAGTGATTCATGTAGATATTTGCATTCATTAAAGAAAAACAGGATGCTATAGAAAAAAAAGCAGTTATATTACAAGAAAAAGCTGCAGGGAATTCAAAATAGCCAAAACAAAACAAAAAGATAAAAACAAAGCTCAAATACCACTTGAAAAACAAAGTTGGGAAAATATCTTGCAAGGATTAAAAAAGAGGAGCAGAAAAATGAGGGGGAACAAAGATATATAGTTCAATCCATAAGGTATAATATTTGATTAATAAGAGTGCAAGAAAGAATGGGAAAATGGATGGGAGGATATTGTTATATAAGAGAAAGAGAGAAAGAGAAGTTCCCAGAACTGAGGTACAAGTCTTTAGATTAAAAGAATCCACCAACTGTTGACTGAAAAAAGGCTTAACTGTTGCACATCATCACAATATTTCAGAATATTGGGAATAAATGGATGAGCTTAAAACTTTAAAGAAGGGGGGATAAAAATGTCACCTGCAAAGCAATTTAAAAAATGAGAAAGCACTGGACTTCTCAGGATTCATACCAAACACCTTTAAGATATTTAAGTGTTATTAGACCAGAATGACATGCAAGGACTCAGAAATTTCTAACTCAGTGCACCATTTTTTAGGAAGCTACCTGACGATAATGTCTCAGCAAAATGAGAAGTAATTCAAGAAAGAGGAAGACATAGGATCCAGGATATAGCGAATCTAATCCAGAGAAGCAATTAGGGCAAGTCCCAAAACTAAGTCACAAAGCAAATTGAGGGTACCAACAAGATAGGAAGTGGTATACACAAAGCTCCAGGATGATTACCTCTAGGGAAAACAAAATGTGTGTGCAGGTGGGGGAATTTAATATAAAAGTATATAAAAACACTTGATACAACAACATATGGGAGGGGGGGTGGGGTGAGGATACAAGAACAGAAATCAATGCAAGAAGATAGACAGTTCAAAATTTAAGGAAAAAAGAGTAAGATGTACCAGAAAAGAAATATAATCAAAGCATAGTCTCATGTTAAAAAAAAAAGAACCAAACATTCTTTTTTTTCTGATATGAGTAAAAAGTATACTACAGCTATTTGGGGGCTGCTATAGTGAAAGTGGGTGGTATAAGAGTCCTAATGTTTTGTCAGACAAAGAGGTAAATATATAATATCTAAAATCAAGAAATAGAAAAAGAGACAACCTAAAGAAAACCGTTTAAAGAATTTAAAAGTAGTTGCCCTGGAAGTGGGAAGGCAGAGATAGCAGGGATTGGTGTTTTTCATTACGAGCATTCTGCTATGCTATTAACCACATATACACATTAGTCTGATAAAACTTTCTTTTTTAGCAATAAAAGAATCATCTGAAATCCCACCACTCAATGAACATTTAGTTTATTCCCTTGTGGTATTGATTTTTATGTATATATGTGTTAGGTATGTGTATATTTCCTTATAATCAAGAGTATAATATTCTTATTTTATAACACATTTCCAATCATCATTAAAATGCTTTGAGATCATTAATTTTTATTGTCTGCATTCTGTTACATTGAATAGATTACCACAGTTTACCCAGTCATTCCTTTAATGATGATTTTTCATTGGTTTGCTTTGTCTTTGCTTTTAAAAGTAACCTTGTAACAAACAACTTTGTATAGATCTTTGTCTGAATCTTACTTCTCTGGGGTAGATTCTCAAAAACAGAACCAAGGTTCAAGGACTTTTACCAGAGTGGGACTAGGATGGGATCTTAAACTGAAAAAGGAGATAATGGTGACCTGCAAAGAACATGGATGGGCTTTGTAGCCAGACAGCTTTCCATGTGCAGTAGTATTAGCTCCATTTCCTTATCAGCTGTGTAAATTTGCTTGGGCTTATCACTTAACCTGTTTCCTTATCTCTAAAATGAAAATAATACTTCTCTCAGTTTTGGGGACATCGAGATAGCATACCAAGTGTCAAGTGTCACACATACATCTTGTCAGTAACTCTTAGCTGAGAGTTTGACCAAGTAGAAAGGGGAAGGTTGAATATTCAAGACAGAAACGTAATGGTGCAGCAAGGTCTAGTAGGGAATGGGAGGGGGAGGGAATATCAGAGATAAACTATAGGTTAGCAATTTGGTTTCTAAAATGAGATCTTTATTTAAGAATAAAACAGAACGCTACTTCTCTTTCCTCTCTGGCTTTCTTTATTCCTATCTTGCCTGAAACTTTCATCTAAGCTGGCTTGTTTGGGTATATGAGAGCATAAGGGACAGAGTACATACAGCAAGGAAAATATATTGATGAGAAATTTATGTTTAAGGGATGGGCAAAGGACTAGAACTAAGGAACAAGGCTGGGAAGGAGCAGTAGGAAAAATAAAATTAGGACAGCAATGTGAAAGAAACCAGGGAAGAAAGAATTTCAAGGACAACGTCCGGTCAATAGTGCCAAACAGAAGTCAATAATGTTGAGAATTTAGAAGCTGCCATTAGATTTAGCAAGTAGGACTTCTGTGATTTCAGTAAAATATTAAATAGAGATGTGAAATTCTAACAGGCTAAGAAGGAACTCTATTTCTGGCCTTTAAATCATTCAGGAAAGACGCCACTTTATAAAAAGTTCTAATATCTGGTATGGCCTGTTAATTCACAAAAGCATCTATTTTTCCATAAGCATGAAGCAATTTTTAACAGTATCTGAGTGACAGAAAAGACTCTAAATAACTGGCTTTACTAACTGCTTGACTATATATAAAACTATATATTAGTAATTCTAATATTTCTTGTCCTTTTTTTTATCATGGATCGATGTTACACCCTAATTATGCTCAGGGAAGAATCTGGAAGCCTTCCATGTTCCCCCAATTATGAAATACAATTATATTTCATTTGCTGGAAGAAACTACACTGAAATTAAAATGGCAAATGACCGGTCTTTAACCTTGTAAGCATTTTATAAAATAGTTGGAAAAACCCAAGAAACAATTTCCTAAATGGCTTTTATCTTTCTGTATAGAATACAGGATGGATTTACTCAAATCTCAAAGTCAAGAAAGTCAAGATTTGTCAAAACTCAGTGTCATGCTTTATAATTTGTGGGAAATTTCAATATTTGGCTTAAAAGTCATTTCTTTCTTTCAATTCTTTACCTCCATTAAGACCAACAAGTAGCTTTCTTTTGGAGACCATTTTAAAAATGCAAAAAATCTTTCTGTTTATATCACCCCCTTAGGAGGGCCTGCATGTATATGCCTGAGGGAAAAAACAGTGAAATTATCAGAGGTGAAGAGAGGGAAAGTGTTAGTAGAAGGCTGTACTTGCTTAACGCGTGTCAGCCTCCTGGTGGTTGAGGGCTAGAATGTTTGCCTCCAAAAAATTACAGAAGTATCTATAACAGAACTTGCAGACTTTCACATATTCAGTGGTGTATGTAGCTGTAGTTCCTTCACCTTCACTACTATAAAACATACTTCATTGTATGAATTTACTATCATATATTTAACTAATCTACTAGTAATGGACATGTGAGTTATCTCCTAGTTTTTGCTGTTTTGAACTTTCTTACACATGTCTCTTGGTACACATACTCAAGAATTTCTCTAGGGTAAATGTGTGGAAGTGGAATTGCTGGGTCACAGGCCACGTATTTTAACTTTACCAGGTAAAGCCAAAGTATTTTTCAAAGTGCTTGTACCAATTTATAGTCCTTTGAGATGTACTAAGTAAGAATTCCTAATTGCTCTGTATCTCCTTCAGTACTAATTCTAAATATTTACTAATCTGATGGTGTGTGATGGCATTTCCTTGTATTTTAAGTTGAATTTTCCTGATTAGTTACTAGCAATATGTATTTCCTCTTTTGTGGGTTGCCACTTGGAAGTCGTTTACTCATTTTTTATGTGGTGGCTTATCTTTCTTTTATTAACTTACAGCAGTCCTTTATTAGATGTTAATCCTTTGTTTTACACATTGCAAATATATTCTCTCACTTTATGCTTTGACTTTTCCCTCTCTTTATAATGCTATAGTTATTTTTAGCATGGTTCTGGTGAGTGTGAAAGGCCCCGAAATTTGCAAAGCAGTAGATTTTTAGAAATACATAACATTGGCCACTATTTACTTTTTTTTAATCAATGAAAACAAGCACCACAAAGAAAAGGCTTTTGAGAATTAAAGATTCTACTTTCTTAAATTGAAAGCCTGTAATATTTCACATCCTTCTTTCATTTTTTGTTCATTTACTATGGTTATATTGATATCCTTATAATATTTACGAGATCTAGAATTCTCTTAAGTCTTTAATCTCAGGTTAGTGAATTTATATCTTTAATACGTTATAGAATCTCAAGGTTTACATTGAGTCCCTTGAATAGTATGGACAATCTATATTAACAGTATGGGAAAATATGAATATATAAATATGAATATTACATATGTGAATAGTATAAATTATAGGAAAACTGTCAGTAATCTATTTTTTTATGGTCACAACAACAGCCTTGGGATAATGAATCCAATATATTTAATTCAGAGCCCACCATAATTAGTTTATTTTTTTTTCCTGGATATATAAGTGTCGTACATTCAAGAGTTCTAGCTAGAAAATAATGTGTAGTTTGATGAGTAATTTTGTTTAGTCTTGATGTTATAAAAAATGATTCACCTTTGGCAGCAGCTTTTTGAGAGGGAAAACAGCAAGTATGCTAACAGATAATAATACATACCATGTATTGAATAGTTAACGTCTTACATTAGCTATCTTTTTTAATTCTCACAGCAGTCTATGAGGTGGATATTATTCCCATTCTATAGATGGAGAAAATGAGGCCAATTCTCAAAGCCACACAATTAAGTACCAGAGCCACAGTTATTGATCAGTAGAGCAATATTTAGCAAGAGACAGAGCAGTAATTCAAACAGAAGCCTAGTAACTCCTTAACCCTTGTAATAACCAAAATTGAGTATTACCGCAAAGATCACTTACAATCAGCTGTTCAAATGCAATTAAATAGCAAATATTTAATGAACATTTACTATAGGGAAAGTAGTAATGTTGACTGCTGGCAAATTAGAAGTGATTTATTTGGACTGTGGGGGTAGAATATAACCTTTAAGAAAAAGATGAAATCTAGCTGGTCCCACCCACAACTGTCTATTTGACTGACCTCTGAGCAAGTCACTTAATTTCTCTTAGCCTTACTTAAATAAAAAAGGGACCACAGAGGACCTATATTGTGTATGTATATCTGTGCTGAGGGAAATGGAAGCAGGGGTAGAGTTAGGTCTCAGAGTTCATGAATAAAGCTAAGATTGAGTGGAGTCAAAAATTACCCTTGAAAGATCTTCAAGCACTCACAGAATCACAAGTACCATCTCCCACAGTGCCCCAAACAACAATTATTTTTGTTTTTTTATCATTTGAGGATGGCAGGTAGAGCAATAGAAAAATAGTTGGCAAGCATTTGGTGGGCATGTTAAATTAAAAATACTTACATTTAAACCTTAAAACATTCTTTGTGTCAAGTCTCTATAGTTAGATTTGCTTAAGGCTCACATATCTATGAGGCAATATAAGTTGTTAGCTACAAGGAAATAAAGATTAGGTCCCTCTCAGAGCGGACATTTAAATCGAGGCAAAGAAGTGATATATTAAGCACCTGTGTTAGTGCTGACTGGGGTTGGGGGAAGGGGAGAGAAAAAGGATGAAAGAAAAAATTTAAAGAAATTAAAGAAAGGTTAAAGAATTTCCAAATAGAATTAAGTTTTATTAAACATAATGTCATAAAACCATGTCCTTCGTTTTTCAGCACAGTGCTGCTTAATTTTTGTTTTTTCAATACACGGGACTCAAAATTATAAACAACAGTAACTTATTTTACTGTTGTAAGACTTTTCCAACAAATAAACTTCCAGTCAGAAAGGACAGAAAAGCAGGCCTGTGGTATTTACTGTGGACTTCCATATTTGCTTAATAACATGACCCATGCTTATCCTATGAGCCATATTTAAAGAACACCACACAGCTGGCAGGTGGGGTTAGATAATCAGTCAATGTTTGTGAAGTAGAATCAATAAAGGTAAATTGCCACATGAATCCACAGTGATTTATGTCATGGCAGAATAATTTGAAATTGTTAGGATGGGTCCCCTCAAATGTGATCCAGGCTTAATTTTTTTTTTCTCATTGTTTCTTGTTTAGCTGCAGAAATGCAATCCTAAGGGCCTTTATTCCTTTAAAAAATAATTTCCCTGATTCTCAAGTTGTGACTCAGTCTGGCTGTGTCTATCTGCCTCCTGCCAAGGATCAGCTTCTCTGTGGGAACTGGAAATGTGCACATACCCAAGAAGTGATGCAAGATCTGAACTTTCCCCAAGGGCAGTGCCAGCATCCTAGGACTTCAGACTTCTGCACTCCTTCCCTCTCTAAACCAGTCTGTTGGAGATGGAATGCAAAGGAAATAGCTGTGCAGCCTCAGACGGGGAAGTCCTAAAAATTATACACTCATACGCTACTTAGTCACACATTCAAGGCAGAAGACTGTACGCCTCTAAATTCCTTACCATTTGCATCTCCTGTAGATTGGAGGTTAAATTCAAACTTGTCCATTTATTGATGGGTTGCTTAAACTAGCTCAACATTATCTATCATCTGTCTCTGAATTACTGACTTTATTATTTAAAGAAAATATTAAATCCACTTCAATACAGATGTGTCATGTATAACAGCTGTCCTACATATAGCCCAAGACTGACCCAGAAGAAACATAAAAACTTGAAAAGCAATCTATAAACAGTTTTAACTTTAAAATAAACTAGGCATATTTAAAATTTCTTCATTCATGCTTCTATTGCATTTTCTATCTAATGCATTTTACTTTTTATTTTAGTTTGTTTTATGTGTTTCTGACTTATTCACCAGAGTTTAATCTCCTCACATTCAAGCTCCTTGGTGTTCTGCAAGGTGCCTAGCAAAGGAGTCATCAGTAAGTTGTCATCAGATACACTGAAATAAACTGATGGAGTATGATGGGATACCAAGTCTTCACAGTTGAAGGGACAAGGAGAAGAAAAAGATGTAAGTACAGCACAAAGTAACTTTAAAACTCTTGGGGCACTAGTTTTCAATTCCCTTTTCTATCATAACACCTTCCTCTTTTGCCAAAATTTGTTTTAACCAGTGATGCTAG
This sequence comes from Camelus ferus, assembly GCF_009834535.1. Taxonomy (NCBI): domain Eukaryota; kingdom Metazoa; phylum Chordata; class Mammalia; order Artiodactyla; family Camelidae; genus Camelus; species Camelus ferus. Next base: position 5,725,328 of record NC_045716.1, read on the forward strand.
CAAGTTAAAGTGGTTTGAGGTTTTTTTCCTCCCAGTCTGTGTTACAAAGTTAAGAAATACATGCATGTGTTCATCTGACTTTCTATCAAGAATTATTTTTATAATTTGATCCACATAAGAGACTAAGAAACTGTCTTCTTTTCATTCCAGAAAATAAAGCTCTCCTCCATCAGTATGCGTTGATTAGGCCCTTAGTTTGCTGCAATTTATACATTTTTTTATTTCATTCATTAAACAGATTTTTACCAAGTGTCTACCAAGTGCCACAAACTCTCCTCAGTCCCCAGTTCTTAAAGACTGTTTTCACACTTTCTTAAATAAAGTAAATGAATTAATAAAATAACTGATAGACTGAAGGCCCCTTTGGAGTGAAATGAGAGCAGAAAGGATGGACTACCTGAGTCAACTGCGTACGAGCTTGGGTACGAGAAGGAAAGCTTTGCAGAGAAGGTAATATTTCAACTGAGATTAGGTAGGAATTTGTACTTAGTGAGAGCTAAGCTATAAACAGAAGAAAAGGAAATTTTATTTTGAATAATTTCTATTGAAATCAGTATTACTCAAAGCTTAGTTCTCAGACCTCCGGTGGTCCACAAACTGCTATGAGGCTGTGTCAACATGAATACAAAAATAGAGAATAAGTATTTAGAAACCTTTATAGAAGTCTGACAGAGTAATTTCATATCTGTTGAATCTAATAAAAAAATTACAGCTTGTCTTTTATCTGATTTCTCTAGTTACTCATTTTTCTTGTATTTTGCTAAAGTATTGGTTCACAACACATTTAAAAATGTTTTAAAAACAGATAGTTTGAGTGATGCTACTATTAAATGCATCTAATTCTGACTATAACTCTCAAATTGTTCCCTCTTTTAAGCTTCTTTCTGGATTTAGAGGGAGCTCTAGATGGAACACTTATCCCCTGACTTCAGGAAGAACCTCATGTATCAATGAGATGGTGATCTATTTTAATTAAGAACCATGCTAACAATTCAGCTATGCTGACCGAACTCCTTAAGCATCTTAGGAGGGTGAGGAGCAGCTGGTATCACATTCTTTGGCACATGTTATCAAAAGCAGAAGCAACTAGATGGTGATAGAATACTGTTATATTTCATTTTTCTAATACTTGAAGCCATTAATCCTCATCACTCTTTTGTGAGGCCAGCCTTGCATCTTCTTGGAATCACCTTTATTAAAAACACACAAGTACATATAGAAATAAGACATGTTTGGTTCAGATATAAATTCAAATAAAGACAGGTCTTCACTATTTAGAAACGCATGTTCTGAAATGGAAAACTCACAGTGAGTGCTTTTTCCTGCTATAAAAAGGGCTTTTCTTTCCCCAGACCACGAAACTAAAACAAAGTTTAATATGCATAGAATCATGTACTGAAGAAACAAAACCTCAAGTCAGAATCTTTCACCAGAATCATGAGATCATACACTCTTTGTTCTTCACTCAGCAAACAGGTCATTCTAGCTGATGATGGATTCTTCCCTGTCAATCTTATTGGTAGCTGCTTTATTTTTAGATTTCAATGAATCAGGACACTCATTTATAAAATATCAAAAGGTTTGGGAGTATACAGATACTAAGGTTGAACTTAACGAAGCGTAAAAACACACACAAATATTTAAGATACTACTATGTGGGGGCTTCACACATTCTGTTACCTCTTTTCCTCTAAGTATTCAGATTACCCTTCTGGTTTTGCAGAATTCTCAATAAGTACTTTCAGTTCTTTTGGTGCCTATTTTTGAGATACTAGAATATACAGACATACACATAGGAAAGCCAAATATTAGTCTAAGGTGAGATGAAAAAGAAAAGAAACATGGGTTAGACTCACTTCTTTGCTATCCTCCATGAAAGAAGAGGAAATACAGTCTGTAGCAAGGCTTCTCAAATTCAATTTAGACCTGATAATTTTGTGCGCGTGTGTGTGTGTGTTCGGTGGTGCGTGTTGTGAGGGAAAACTATCCTGAGAATGGAAGGGTGTTTAGCAGCATCCTTGGCATCTACCCAGTAGATACCAGAAGCAACCCTCACTCCCCTAGTCAGGACAATCAAAAATGTTTCCAGACACTGTCCTCAGTTGAGAACTACTAATTGAAAGATTGGTAGTATAAAATAATAGTTTCAAACTTTTTTTTCCCGACACACACCATCAGTAAAAAAATTCTGAGCATGCATCTCTATCTAGTTATATTTATTCATAAATGACATACACAGACTAATTTTATTAATGTTACATACATCATAAAACATAAATTTAAACAGAGTGAGATTTTAAGAGATCAACAGAATTGCTAATACTTTTATAACCTAAACTCTAGAGGATTATCTTGTGTACTCCTCAGATGTACACACCACACTTTTGAGACAACTGGTATAGATTACACTCATATATTTATCTCTTTTTTGGCTCAGTTACAGATTTATACTGAGACTATGAGACCCTTGGGTTATGACATATTCATGTCATTTATAAATTGAATATAACTCTCATGTACCATGTAACAGTTATTATGACCTTTGCTGAAAAGTAAAAGAATTCTAAAGTTCCCCCAAAAAATGCATTAATTAAATTCTTACTATCGTTAAGAAGTATGATCTTGAGACCAATGACTCAGGATGAATTCTCTGGTTGACTATGGTCTTTCCTTCTGCTACTTGTACATACTACCTCCTTTTGGTACTTGTACATACTATTAGCTCAAAAAATAATAGACAGTATTCCTAACAGTTCCAACAAAGTTCCACAACCCTTATTTTCAAACTGACTCCACTACTGGACCAGGAATTAGTTATTACATCCTTATGTGACAATTTTTATTAAAAATATGTGAGGTATACATAGCAGGGAACATAGGAACTACAATTGTAACTATTACTAAAAGCCCTTTATTTATGCCATAATGATGTAGCCACAGTGGTTTTGAAGACTATTATGAATCGTGTACTTATAGTGACTCAGGGTTGATAATGATGCCCTGATATCTGCGTAATGGCTCCAGCTTTCACAAAGGTAACATAAATCAACATTTGAAGTGGACGACAATAATTGCTATGGTTACTTGCTTTTATCTTGGATGCTTCTAATAACCATATGGGTCTTTCTTTTATAACTGATGCCAGCGAATACTGCTCCATATTAAGCAAACATAGTGGTCCCATCTACGAATCACTGAGTCAAAACAGAAGAAACATCTGAGAAATAAGGGGGTATAAAATTAAGGAGTTAGGTACTTTCAGTGACTCCAACAGTTCTTCACCCTAAGATAATGCAATTTAGTTCACATTTAGGCTAATACACAGATGTCTGTAAATATTGAGTATAATTTACCTTCTAAATAGTAATACTCCAAAAATAAATGTTTGTTGAATTAAACATAGATTCAGAATGTAAGTTTAAGGATTTTACTATTTCTAGGTTTTACTTAAACATGCTCCATGACAGGAAATATTTTAAATAATCTGTGAAGTAAAATTACTTTAGTGGTAGACTTTTTGGTGACATAATTAATACTGTGCTAAAAATGAAACTATAGTCATCCATTTCCTGCCATGACCAAGTAACTGATATTGAACTTGCCCTCCCTGCTGTAAACAACCAGAAGACCAGACAAAATATATGAAACAAGCTTTTTCAGATATTAGAAAACAGGAAGTACTGAACTGTGATCCCTAGGAAAAGGAAAACGTATCACATGAGCCATGTGACAATCCTGAATTTTAAGCCGGAGGCATCTTCTAAATATTGGCACAGGGAAAGGGAAGACAGGCAGAACACAAATGGTCTCACTGAATTTGAGGAAAAGAAATGGGAACTCAGGGAGATTAAAGCTGATGGAATCTGCAGGATAAAGTATTAGAGAAAAGGAAATTACACAGAAAGATAAAAATCCAGAAATCTGCATGGGGATCCCTTTGAGTGACTGGTTGCATAATTAAGCTGTATGGGTGGAGGATTAAACTTCAGGACTACTGATAAAGAAAACTGTTAAGGAGCTATGAACTGGAAAATCCTCACAACTCAGGCCTACAAGATATCTGAGATCCCTCAAGCCAGAGAAGAAGACATCTTGTTTAATACCCCAAGCATCTGTAGATATCCCCAAAGGTTACACATTGGTGGTAGGACTAAATTAGCCAAGAAAAAAGTCTACTGTAGACTCATTCTAACACAGCTTTATGTCAAGCCTCAAAACTAAGAAGCTGATTCTCAATAAATGTAACCTCAATCATAACTAGAGGAAGACAACAAAAAACAAAAATCAACAATGTAAAGTTCACACTGCCCAAAATCCAATCAAAAGTTACTACCCATGTTAAGAAGTAGGAAAATGTGAAACATAACCAGTTGGAAAATTAATAGTTGCAATACCAGAAATGAAAGATACGACTTAACAGACAAAGACTATAAAACAGCTATTAAAATTCATTTTAGGATTTAAAGGAAGACAAGATAATAGGGCAAGAAATGGAAGATATTTTTAAAAGGACCAAATGTAATTTATGAAACTGAAAAACACAATACCTGAGATGAAAAATTTACTTGATGGATAGAAGAGCAGATTACAGTCCACAAAAGAAAATATCACTACACATGAAGAGAGAGAAATTCAAAATATACCAGTTGGAAAACAGAGGTGGGGGAGGAGGTTGAAAATAGCATCAGTAGACAGTGGGATCATATCAAGCAATTCATGAAGGAGAGGATAAAAAGAAAGGGGATGGAAATAAAATTGAAGAACTAAGTCTGAAATTTGTAAAAATTTGAACAAAAAATCCTTAAAACCAACAACAAATCCCCAGCAAGATAAAACCAGGGAAGCCACACCAATACAATGGCCCTTGAAAAATGCAGGGGAATAGGGGCACCAACCCCAGTGCTTTATAGTTGGCCTTCCATATCCTAGTGCCTCAGTTTAAATTCACCCCGAGGACCTTAGTATGTATTGACAGAAAAAAATCCACGTATAGGTGAACCCGCGTATTTAAAATCTGCGTTATTCATGGGTCAACTGTAATTAAACTGCTGAAAACTCATTATGAAGAGAAAAATAATAAAGTCGGCCAGTGGGTTGGGGGACATAATACGAAAAGGAGCAAGTATGAGAATAACTTGATTATACTCATCAGAAAAAAATTAAGCTTCAAGATGACAGAAAACTTTTATGAACAGGAAAAAGACCTGTCATATTAAATTCCATATTGAGTCAAAAAAAGAGAGAGAGAGAGATTATTTGGGGTAAATGGAGCTAAGTGAATTCACTGCCACTAGAACTTACTTAAGTTTAAAACAAGCAGAGGAAAATAAACAAATTAATTAATTAATTAATTTTAAAAACTGAAAATAGAAAAACAATAGAGAAAAATCAACAAAACCAGAAGCTAGTTCTTTGAAAGGATCCCTAAAATTTCTAAATCTCTACCCAGGCTAAGCAAAAATAAGACAGAAGATACAAATTACCAATATTAGGTGGAAAAGAGGAGAAGCCATAACTACGGATCACATGGACATAAGGATAATAAATGACTATTATAAACAACCCTTTGCCCACAAAATTTATAACTTAAATAAAAATTTTCTTGAAAGACATAACTTACCAAAACTCATACAAAAATAAACCTTAATAAACTTATGTCTACTAAAGAAATTGAATAAATAATAATCTACCGAAAACAAAGAACTAGGTCCAGATGCGGGTCAACAGTGGATTCTATCAAAAATATAAAGAGCAAGCAATGGTAATTCTCCATAACCTCACCTCTTCCAGAAAATAGAAGCAGAGAAACCACCTTCTAACTCATTCTATGAAGCCAGAATTATTTTAATACCAAAATCAGATAGAAACATTACAAGAAAAAAAACTTAAACTAAAGAACAATCTCTCTTATAAACATTGACATTAAAATCCTCAACAAAATATTAGCAAATCAAATCCAACAATGTATAAAAAAGAATTATACACCACAACCAAGGAGACCAATCATGCAAAACTAGTTCAATATTTTAATATCAATTAATGCAATCCTCTATATGAACAGCACAGAGAAAAATCATAAAATCATGTGACAGCAAAAAAGACTTGAAAAAAATCCATGTAATATTGTAAATTAACTATACTTCAATAAAAAAAGGGAAAAAATCTAACACTCATTTATGAATTTAAAAAAAGGCAAACCTTCAGTAAATTTCCTCAACCTCATAAAGAACATCTAAAAAGGACTTATAGCTAACATATTAAGTACTAAGAGACTAGACACTTTGTCCCTAAGACGGGAAATAAGGCAAGGATGTAGTCTCTCACCATTCCTATTCAACAGCCTACTAAAAGTCTTTAACTAGTACACTAAGACAAGAAAAGAAATAAAAGTCATCAACATTGGAAAGGAAGAAATAAAATTGCCTTTATTTGTAGGTGACATGAATATCTGTGGACAAAAACACAAGGAATCTACAAAAAAAAAAAAAAAAAAATCTCCTGGAATCACTAAGCAGCTCTAGCAAGGTCACTGGATACAAACAAAGGTCAACTGCTTCCCTATACAGGAACAAAGAACAATAGGAATTAACAATCTTTTAAAAATATCATTTATAATAGCATCTCCTCTACCCCAAAAAAGCAAAAGAAATAGTTAGGCATAAATCTAACAAAATATGTACAGAATCTATATGCAAAAACTACAAAATACTGGTGAGAGAAATCAAAGGAGATCTAAATAGGGAGCCATTCCATGTTCATGTACTGGAAGACTCATTACTGAAAAAAAGTCAATTCTCCAAATGTGATCTATATATTAAACACAATCCCAAACAAATTCCTAGCAAGTTATCTTGTGGATACCAACAAACTGTTTCTAAAGTTTTACAAAAAGGAAAAAAAGACTAAGAAAAACCAACATAATACTGAAAAAGAACAAAGATGAAGGGTCACACTGCCAGATCGTAAAACTTACTATAAAGCTGCAAAAATCAGGACAGCATGGTATTGACAGAAGGATAGACAAGTAGAAAAATGGAACAGAATGGAGAGCCTGAAAACAGACCCAACACATATATAGTTAGCTGATTTTTAGCAAATGCAAAAAGACAATTCAATGCAGAAACGACAGTCTTTCAACAAATGGTGCTAGAATATCAGATGTCTATATGTATAACAATGAACCCAGAAACAGATCTAACATCTTTCACAAAAATTAACTAAAAATGGACCAAATCTAAACGTAAAATGCAAAACTATAAAACCCCTAGAAGAAAACATAGGAAAAATTCTACATGATCTGGGGTTTGATATTTGGTTTTTAGATACTGCAACAAAAGCACACAATCCATGAGAGAAAAAGTTGATAAATAGGACTTCATTAAAATTAAAAACTTCTGCTTTGCAAAAGATATTGCTAAAAAAAAAAAGACAAGCCATTTTTCTCCCAAGAAAATATCTGTAAAACACATATGTGATAAAGGACTTGTCTTTAAAATATACAAAGAACATTTAAAATCAAACAGTGATGAAACAAACAACCCAACTAAAAAACGGGCAAAACATCTGGACACCTCATGAAATAAAATATACAGATAGCAAAAATGCATATGAAAAGATGATCAAAATCATCTGTCACTGAAGAAATTCAAATTAAAAGAACAATAAAATACCATGACCCACCTATTTGAATAGCTAAAATCAAAAAAACTGACAATACCAATTGTTGGTGAGAATGTAGAGCAACAAGAACTCTCATTCATTGCTGGTAAAAATGCAAAATGGTACAGATCCTGTCATATACACTTTGGCAATTTCTTGTGACACTAAATGCAGCCTTAGTCATATGATCCAGCAATCTTGCCCCCAGGTATTTATACAACTGTTTGAAAATTTACATTCACACAAAAACCTACACAGATGTTTACAGCAGCTTTATGTATAATCACTAAAAACAAGAAGCAACCGAAATGTCCTTCAATAGGTAGTGGTTATTCAATAAGCTATTCAACGAAAGAAAAGGCATGAGCTATCAAGCTACACAAAGACACAAATCTTAAACGCATATTATTAAGTGAGCAAAGCCAGTTTGAGGATCCTACATAATATATGATTTCAACTGTATGGCATTCTGGAAAAAGCAAAACTGTAGAGATGGCAAACAGATCAATAGTTGCCAGGGTGGAAGGGGAAGGGATGCTGAACAGGTGAAGCACAGGGAATGTTTTTAGGCAGTAGAACTCTTCTGCAAGATACTGCAGTGGTGGCTCCACGATATTTATGTATTTGACAAAACCCATAGAACATTATAGCATAAAAGAGTGTATCTTAAAGGATACAAATTAAAAATAAATCATTTAGGAAGTTAGGGGATCCCAGGATTGAATGCAGAATGTGATAAAACAATCTACCTCTCATACAAATGTGTGAAACCACCTCACCGAAGGTGGTGAGGGGAACAAGAGCTACAAGTAACTCTGGCAATTAGCAGAGTCTGTAAGACTGAAAATAAAAGAAATTATATATAAGCACTCTAGGTGGTGAAGTTGTTTCCCACAGAGCTCTGGATTAACAATTCAGAAAGCCCTATACATGTATACTGAAACTGAACAATTAAGTAAATGGGTGTCCGACTGTGGGTGCCAGGTTTCTCATTGTTACACTGGGAATTTACAGAAAAGCCATGGAAGGTAGGTAGCATGATCCATGTGGTAATAGATAAGAGTTGGAGACATCAATATGAACTTATGTTTCAGCTTATATATAGACAACTACATTTAAAAATATTTATTGATATGTGTATATTACATGGGTCAGTATACACACATATATCTCCTTGCTCTGTCAATTTAGAGGGCCTACAAGCAACAGTACCCCTATAAACAAGAACACCTAGTGCCCAGATCTTGAATCTTAATGCCATTCTCCAACAAAAAGAACCAGGGCTCTTTGGAGAAACAGCTGATTCTAGGACTGGGGTAGAAAACATATAAATAGACCAGAAAGTAAGGAAAGTTTTCAACAAAAGCACAATGATGGGATATGTCAAAAGGACAATGAGCCAGCTGAAAAACCTCCCGATGGCCTAGAATAATGTGAACAACAAGAAATATAAAGTAGTATTGGACTGTAGCCTAAAGTATGACAGTATGACATAAATAAATAAGAGAGGGGGGACAAGGAGGAATAGACAAATCTTCTGTGCAGAACAATTTCAAACAATTTATGTAGATACTCCAACTTCAAGAAGATGGAACATAACTCAACACTCCTGACATGTGTAGACCAATGGACTTTCTTCCAAAAAAATACAGTATGAAAAATAGAGGGAAAGAGTGACTTTATAGTGGAGAAACTCAACAAATACTACCTCAGCCAGGTGATCAAAGTCAACACTAACAGTATTAAATCATGTTAAACATAAAATCTGAAACAGTGAAACTACTAGATGAAACATAAAAAAGCTTTCTGACATTGGTCTGGGCGATGATTTTGGGGATGTGACAACAAAAGCAAAAATAGACAAATGGGACTGCACCAAACTAAAAAGCTTTTACACAGCAAAGAAACAATGAAGTGAAAAGGCAACCTACAAATGGGAGGAAATATCTGCAAACCACATATTTGATAAAGAGTTAACATCCAAAACACATAAAGAACTCCAACAACTCAATAGCAAAAAAATCAAAAAACCTGATATAAAAAATGGGCAAAGGCCCTGAATAAACACTTTTCAAATGCCAAACAAAAGGCCAATATATGAATATATGAAAAGGCACTCAATATCACTAGTCATCAGGGAAATACGTATCAAAACCACAATGAGGTATCACTCCACATCTGTCAGAACAGCTATTATCAAAAAAAGATAGAGAGAGAGAATGTTGGCAAGCATGTGGAGAAAAGGGAACTCTTGTGCACTGTTGGTGAGAAATGTAAATTGATCAGCCATATGGAAAATAGGATAGAAGTTCCTCAAAAAATTAAAAATAGAACTACCATATGATCCAGCAATCCCACTTCTGGGTATATATCCAAAAGAAATAAACCTTAATCTTGAAGAGATATCTGCATTCTCATGTTCACTACAGTATTATTCACAATAGCTAAGACATGGAAACAACCTAAATGTCAATGGATAAAGGGATAAAGAAAATGCGAAAGACATGTATGTACACACACACAGACAAAGCAATACTACTGAGCCTTTAAAAAGGAGGAAATCTTGCCTTTCCCAACAACATGAATGAGCCTGAAGGACATTACACTAATTAAATAAGCCAGACACAGAAACACAAATACAGCATGATCTCTCCTATACATGGAATCTAAAATTGTCAAATCATAGAAACACAGAGTAGAATAGAGGTTGCCAGGGATTGGGGATGGTAGAAATGGGGAGATACTGGTTGAGTACAAAATTTCAGTTATGCAAGATGAATTAGTTCAAGAGATCAAATGTACATTAAAGTGACTATCATAAATAATCCTATTTTGTATGCTTGAAATTTTCAAAGAGGGTAGATCTTAAGTGTTCTCAACACACACACACAAAGGTAACTGTGGGAGGTGATGGATACATTAATTAGCTTGACTGTGGTGATCATTTCACAATGCATAAGTATACATCAAAACATGAAATTATACACCTTAAATATACACAATTTTTGTCAATTATACCTCAATAAAGCTTTTTTAAAAAAAGCATTATGTTGATAGTATGTACCCTTGAGATAATGGAATGAAAACAACATTGTACCATCGTCTCTCCAAAAAAACAAAACTCCTAACCCAAGTCTAATCACAAGAAATTGATACATGATTCCAACTGAGGTACCTGATCTTTACTCCATAAAACGGTCAGGGTCATCAAAAACAAGAAAAACCTGAAAACCATCACAGCCAAGAAGCCCCTAAGAGGAAAGTAACAGCTAACCACAACGTGGTATCCTGGGTAGGATCCTAGATGAAAAAAGCACATTAGGTAAAAACTAAGGAAATATGAATAAAGTATGAACCATAATTAGTAATAATGTATCAATATTGGTTCATTTAATTGTGGCAAATGTGCATTAGTAAGGTAAGATGTTAATAACAGGGGGAAATAGGTGTAGGGCATATGGAAATGCCTCAGTATCTTTGTAATTCTCGTATAAACCTAAAATTATTCTATCATCAGAAGTTTAATCATTACATCAGTAAACTATGCATATTGACTGTCCCTCTTGACAAGCACACACAGGCTCTCTTTTCTTCTGGAACAGACAATGAATTATGAAAGAAAAATAATGCAGTGCACAAAATAACAGATAAGATCAGGATGCCATTTACAGATTTCTACCTCCTCCTAGTCGTCAAGGTATTGCTGGCATTTTCAACCTGTAGGGAATTGGGGTGGGAGGATAAAACATAGCAGGCCTAATTTGAACAGGTGGAGGGAAGAGAGGTCAGGGAATTGGGTAGATGTTATTAAAGCATACAAACTTGCAACTAGAAGATGACTAAGAACTGGAGATCTAATGCACAGCATAGAGATTACAGTCAACAGTACTGAAATACAGACTTCAAAATTGCTAAGAAACTGGATCTTAAATGTTCTCACCACAACAAAAAAGAAATGATAATTATGTGATGTGACAGAGGATGTTAACTAAAGCTACAGTGGTAATCATACTGCAATATACAAATGTATCAAATCAACACATTGTACACCTTAAACTTACACATTATATGTCAATTATAGCTCATTTTAAAAAATCAGTAACACAAAAAGCTGATTTCTTGAAAAGATCAGTAAGTCCCTGTTCAGGATTATTTTAGTATTTTCCTGCTTAAAAACCATAGATACTTCTAGTTGCAAAACAAACTAAAAATTGTGGTTAGGGTAGTAATGATGTGTTCTTTTCCTCTTTTTCCAATATCATGTTTTTGGGACCAGATAATTTTGCAAGAGTAGGAAAGGGAAGGACTTAGAAAATTAATAATGTGCTGTCTTTCTTGTTAGGAGTTAATGCTACTTGGCTCAACTCAGATTTTATGTTTTATGAAAGAAGCTACATATCATTAAGATAACTCAGAACATTTCAGTAAAATACATGAATTTTATGTGACTGGTTATGAGCATACAGAAAAACTTTTTAATCTGGCACCTTATCCATCTCAAAGCTACAAATAATAGTAGAATAGTAGAATTTTATTGTAGATAGAGCATCCAGATTAATAAATATTTCATAATCAGTCTCTGAACAATTTAAGTGAATGAATACTCATTCTAGAGGTGCTCTGAAACCCTCTCTCCCCTTGTAATTTATAACAATAGGCAATTTTGCAAATGCTGAATATACGATAGCATATTTGGCTCTTTTTTACCCCAGAAAATTGTGGTTATTTTCTGTGTCATATGAATAAGAGATTGTTATTTATTATCTACATTAGCTACTTTGCTGGACTGGTTTTGTCTGCAATGATGTGGTCACCAGCTGAAGCTGGTATGAATAAGAGTGGTAAGAACAGATCATTAGTTGCAGGAAGGGGGTTGTCTGAACACAATCCCACTTAAGATGTAGTAGCCAATATTATCATTTCTACATTCTGGCTGTCCTGTTGAGAGCGGAAAAATACCATAGTAGGTAGCTGTCATTTTGATAAAAGCTGAGTTAGCCTCTTCCCCGACTCCAACGTGGTCTGAATCAGTAGCTCTCAAATTCCAATCTTAGAGCTCCTTTCTTCCTCCCTCCCTCACTTCCCTTTTCTCTGCATTCTCTTCCAACTCTTTCTGTCTTCCTCAAGTTAAAAGGACAGTACTAGCTAATTTTTATCCAGAAAGGAAAAAGAGTATTATAGAGAGAGTAAAGTCTTCAGAATTAGACTGACCTGAGTGTGAATTCTGCCTTTATCAAAGAAAAGTCACTTTGTTTTTAAGGTCTCAGTCAGTGAGTGGTATGCTAGAACCCGCTCACACTGTTGGAAAGACAATTATGCCCATCTCCTCCCAAATCTCTTTCACTGACTTCGTTCAAAGTCAGTTGATAGCTTGAAATCAGCCATAACTGGAGCATTTTCCCCACAGAAATCAGCAAATGCTACAAATCAGGCTTTTTTTAACCTGAGGAGCCAATGTCGAACATTCAGCAACACATCACTGGCTTAGTTTCCACATTCCTCAGTCAGGGCTATAATGCAAACAACACTAATTTGTTGTAAAAATTTCAAATAACGTAAGTAAAACACCTAGCAAAATGCCAGACACATATAAGACACTTAGTGTGTGGCAGACAGCAAGTGTTATGGTATTACAAAAAAGAGTCTGGCCATATGAAAGCAGAGCATAAAAAAAAAAACTCTGTGAGCCAAGAAATCAATAATAAAAAAATAATAATAAAAATTTAAAAAAAGTATAATAAAACAGTTGAACTTTATTTCAGTACTTTATTTCAGGTTGTGGGATCCTTCAGAATTTATAAACGGAAAAAAACCCACAATACTCCATACAATACCCCTCAATTAATGAGAACAATTATTTTTTGCATCTACTCCATTTTTCCAGGTTCCCCTTTAGTTATAGTCTCCTCTGTTCAAGTTATCAGCCACCACTATACATCACGCAAATGCAAACTTTTTGAGTAGTGACTTGTACACATTCAGAAAGCCACAAGACCTATGAGGAAGCACCATAAATGCAAAGTCATAAATATAGGTAATTTAGTAACTGTAGTTAAGCACATAAAGAACTCAGGTTCACCATTAGATGAATAATGTATATAGTAACTATTATTATTATTATAAATGTGATATTCTCCTAAGCCAAGAAGGGGGAAAAAGGGCATTATTGTGATCAAAAATCTTAGACTGTAATCCCTACTTCTTGTCTGTGTTTCTGAAGCTTTCACAGTTCGTTCTACTGAAGACTTTAGAAATTTGAGCGATATCCCTTGCCTATAGTTTATGAACAATAAACTGACTTGCAATACTTCATTTAAAAAGATCACTTGGAGGCCTCTGAAGTGTCTCAGAGTAAAAACTATTGATGAAACTGTCTAGAAAGACATTGTTTTTCCTCCCTTCATTAAATAATTATTTGAATGGTTATTTTACTTTAGCTCTATAAATAAATGCCAGGTCTTCATTTCAGATTACCACTGCATTACAAACACCACATAAATGAAATAAATTATTTATATAATTTTTTATTTTGTTTCAAGTGGTTAGTATCCACATTTCCTACGCAGTCCTATACATTCTCTGATGCTGACTTATTCCTTGCATTGAAGTTAAATTTTTTATGGTAATCTAATGTCTATATGTTTGCACTGATGTTAAGAAGCTCTCAGATTCCTTTATCACTGACACAAGTCTCAAGATCACTAATGCTCCTAAAGCCAAAAATCAATTCAATAAGCAACACTCAACATAACATGTGAAAACTAAAATCATACAAGAGATAGATAAAACCCTTCAATGAGATTCAAGTTTTAGCTATGAATAGTTTGAAACTTTATGGAAATGCTGAAATGTTTTAGACTGGAAATGTTTTTCTAGTCTAAAACATAAAGGTAGTATGTGGCAGTATCCATTACCAACCACAAAAGTACTCATAGAATCCCTTTTAATCAGGACCTGTGGTCTCTTAAACTAGTTATTTATACAATAGTTGTAGGTCTGTTTCCCTGCCTACCTCTCTGGAACCTTCTAACCCCACTCCTCCACACTTGGCATTATTTGGTTTCCTTAGTTTTTCTAAAACACTATCCTTCCTCAGTCCAGCGGGCCTTTCCAATGCTGTCCCTTTAGGCTGGAATGTTCTCCCAGTGCCCTCTTCACTTTAAATCCCAGCTCAAATATCACTTCCTCAGAGAAATCTTCCCTTATCTCCCAAAGTCAGGTTCCTTTCCTTGACACCATTTAATAGTTTATATATACATTCATTGTCTGTGTAACTAAATTTTAGGTTCCATGAAACCAGGGACCTCGTCTATTACTGTTCACCATTACAACCTTAGGATACAATTCAACTTAAGTCTCAAAATACTGAATCAACATTAGATGTAATTCAAGATCACAATATAATTACTGAATCCCAAATAACACTGATCGGGATACAATATTATCAAAACTTAAGAAGATCATATTGAAGCCTGTTGGTACCACTGAATGTATTAGCTTCCAAAGACATAACTCAGGGATTGTATTTTTTTCCAAAAGCAGGGAGACTCTGAGTAATTCTCAGGCAGTATCACACTCCACATTCATGACACTGTTCTCTCACCTACTCATGTTACCCACTGTTCCATTTTTAAAAAGTGAAGGAACTATTCAGATGAAGGAGATTCTGGAGATAGCAAAATTTAGATCTGTTTTCCATATAAAGGTCTACACTGGTAGAATCCTCCAAATAGATCTTTAAAATGGCAACTAATACATATGGTTTAATATATAATTACCATCTCTGACAACTTGGTACTGGCTGTCTAAAGCACAGACTAAGAAAGATCCTGAGGCTGAGTCTAAGCTCAGAGAAAAGAGAAGTGGGATGGGTTACTAATGAAATGTCAGCCAGGCGTGCCACAGCCCAGGAGAGCAGTGGCATCCACGTCATGTATTTGCCCATCCTGGTTAAATGGCATGGATCTGTCTTATTCATCAGAGAATTAAGTATTTTGTGAATCACATTAAAAAGTGTTCATCTGAACGGGTAACTGGACTAAATGCCAGAATGGGGAAACAGCACAGGAAAAAGGACACTGTACTGAAGGGCTGCAACTACCTAAATGACCACCTAGACAAAACAAAAGGAAAAGAGGCCTCAACTACATAACCAGTTCTGACGGGTTTCTTAAATTTGGACATCTTCGATATCAAATGTTTCCACTTTTAAAATACCACCTCACTTTCAATGCCAGGTGGAAATGGAAAGTTTTGACACAAGTTTTTAAAACATTTGAACCAAGTGGGAAAAAATGATAAAATATAAAGTGCTATATACGTCATTACTACTGCTGTCTGAAAAAGTGAAGGTTCAGAAATGACATCACTTACCGTCTCACCATCTTTAAAATGGAAGAAAAGTGCTAACTGATCATAAATTACCTTCTAATAAGGATCAGAGTATAGTAATGGTCTAGCAAAATAAACTGCATGAATTAAATAATTTCGTTAGCATTAAATAATTACTCTATGGTTATTACTATTTGTCATTTATTTCAAAAGAATGTCAATGTTTAAAATAAATATAGATAAATACAACATAAAATATGATTAAAAATAAAATATAAAATAAATGTTTGGTGAAAAGGGGTGACACACGCGCATAGAATATTTCTGGATGGCTACAATGGCATTAACGGTTAGCTCTGGGAAAGAGGCCTGAGAAGCTGGGGGGGTCTGGGGTAGGAAGTAGACTTCCCCTTTCATCATAGAACCCTGTAATTGTTACGATGTTTTCCATACTCATAGGACTTTTCCCCTTAAAAAGTTAATTAAAATTTTCAAAGTTAAATGAATAGGATTAAATGGGAAATTAATCATTCCCATAACTTAACTAAAAAGGTAAAAAATGTTAAAATCATGGAAGTGAAAGGGACCTAAGAGCATTCTCTCCGTTTTATTAGTGAGAAAACTGAAACAATTCAGAAAATTTTGTTCTCCCGAAGTTAGCAGTCAAGTCAGTTGTATTAGCTCTAAAATCTAGAACCTCCCTATCCTCAATAAGGCGCCAAGTTCTATACCACTCTCTCTATCTCATCTTAGCTGTAAAAGTGCCCAAAGCTCCAGAGAACAGTCAGACTTTCCTAAGAGCTTCCTGTGACTGACTCTAGGAAAGCAATACACAGCAATCAGGATTTGACAATAATCTGTACTGATTTGAAAACAGGCAACTCAAGCTGAAATCTGGCAAGGATGATTATTTTTTAAAGCAAGCTCAGGAAGGAGCTGAATTTAGCTCATGAAGGAACTAGCTGCTGCCTGCAATTGTCCTTGGAAAGTAAATGCCAAAGTCAACGGGTTCATGCGTGAACATTTTACGCTGCTTAAATCCAGAGGCAGAAACAGGAAAACTAATTAGCCTCTCATTTATTAACTGTTTAGGCCTTCTTGACTAACCTAATTATAATTCATATCCAATACAACCAAATCATTTAGGGAATTTGGTCTTAGAAACAGTTTAACTTCATCTAGCCTACAAAATTCCTAGCTTAGGTGTCACCCTGGTAAAAGAAGTCCCCATTAACTCTTCTTCCCCCAGTGATACACTTACTTGAAAGTGTATGTTAGGGTATCGTTCAGATTATATGAATTAGAAAAGCACACATTTTGTCTCAGCAAAAATTGATAAAAAGCTTTCAGCCTTTTCCAATTTAATAAAGTAGAAACTGTATTATCAGGAAAACATTAATCTTAGATAGCAAATAAAAAAGGAAATACGACAAATACTAGAAGAAAGAAATCCTGAAACCAATTCCCAAATGATTAGGACATAGAAAGATACAGATAGGTAAGGGAGATAGATGTTCTAGTAATAGAAAAGATGACTAGGAGGAGATACTATATGACCTGA
Organism: Camelus ferus; assembly: GCF_009834535.1. Classification (NCBI taxonomy): domain Eukaryota; kingdom Metazoa; phylum Chordata; class Mammalia; order Artiodactyla; family Camelidae; genus Camelus; species Camelus ferus. The sequence goes on from NC_045716.1 coordinate 5,742,879, forward strand.
ATTAAGCATTTACAGAGAGGTCTAACAATATTGCTGCCACTTCCCAGGAGGAGAAAAAGATTGTATGCTAACGCTTTTTTCATATCATACTCATTTATTAGGAGACAAAGATTTTTCTCAAAACTTCTTAGAATAAGTAACAGGCCAAAGGAAACGGCCGCATCAATTAAGTAAAACTTGTCCTAACGTCACTGCCTCTCTTAAAAAGTAACTTCCATAAGGATAGGAACTATGGTCACATATACAGGAGTAACTGGAAAGAGGCGTAGAGTTAAAAAGTCTTTCAGCTTTTTATTTTCTTTTTTTAAATGTTAGACTTGATTACAATACAAAATATTTTTTTTTAAAAGCTTGTTTGTCATAACTGATATCTTGGAACGCTTTACCCAATAATTAAAATTCCTCCCCTGGAATGTGGCAGAATAAAGACTCAGTGACAATATGTCAGCTTTTCCTCTGAGTTTTAATGAAATGATTTCAAGAGACCTAAATTTTCAAAAACGGATTTCCTCAATTACAGGATTTTAATTGCTATTTAGTCAAAAGGTACTCAAAAAGGAAAGAAGCGGTGGTTAAAGGTAAGGCTACTCCAATCTCAGTCAATCTCTGGGAATACCATTGTGCTCCAAAGTCCATGGAAAGAGAACGGACCCCTTCCACACTTGTTGGACTATTCAGGACCTCAGGGACTCCTTTAATTGTGTATTCAAAACTATGGACCATTTGCCCAAATTGTGTGATTTTGGGGGAGTATCCAAACCGCGGATTAGGACCTTCTGCCCTAGAAAAGAATGGCAGGTTTATACACTTTCAGCCAAGGCAAATGCTATATTCAGGTGTATGCTACACTGTGATGTTGGCATTTTATATTTCATTTATTCCATGTATCCTATGGTTAAGATCATTATTTCCAGAAACAGGAATACTAAAAATGAGTCACAAATGCCTTATGAGAGACACAATGGACTGTCAGAACAATTTTCCCATTGACCATATCTCCAGGGCAGTGGTTCAAAATAGGGACTGTGTGCCCCTAGAAGGTACTTTGGGCATTTGTGAGGGTATTTTTGGTTACCATAGTAACTAGAGGTTGCTACTGAGGGAAGTTTCGAGTTCTCTCCTCCCTGCCATCCTGGGAAAGGAGGATGAAGAAAAGAATATGAATGTTAGACACCTCATCTTGGAATGCATGGATATTCCCATGCAGTGAAGAATGTCCTACCAGACATTCACGTAGACAAAAATTTAGTTCACAATTAGCTAAGCCTAAAGCTTAAATCTGTTCTACAAATAAATACTAGGTACTCCCACACAATTTTAATATACACTGAATTTCTAGGAATGCAATTACCAAATAAATAAAGATTATATTTTGCTTTGTTTGGAACTTTACTAAGATTGTTCACCTTTTTCGAAAATCATGTCACCAATGGCAACACTACTTGTGCTACTGTAACTGCCAGTGAAGCACATCTTTATCAATCCGCATTTTAAAGTGCCACAATCATGATGATTCCATAGACAGGGATAAGCATCTGACTACCTCACAATGTCTTCTAGTGTAGTCATGCTTAGGCATTTACACATTGAAATACATACGATTTTATTCTGAATTACTTTCCTTATTCTCTCTCATTTATACTACTTAAGGTATTATAATTACTTTTAACTAATGTGAGGTAACTTATACAGGTATGCTATTCTAAATATATTTAATCTATATGTACACACACATATATTCATATTTATTAATTTCGTTTCCGGATAAGATAAAAAGAACATCACAAACTATTTACTATATAACAAGTGGACAGTGAGTGTGACAGAGTTGAGAATCACTGATCTAGGAATAACAATTAAATTTAAATGGAAAACTGTCAATCTTCTTTGTAAACCGAATATTGTTAAATGATGGTTTACAGGATCAATTTTCAGGGTATTTCTGTCCACCTCATTATGCTAGAGGCCAGGTTTATCACCAGCTTCTCTAAGACCACCACCATTTCCACAAGTGACCCAGGTCATAGTCAGAAGTAGCCTTTCCTCTCACCTGAACCCCTGACACACTATTACCTGGGCCAATTTGTAGGTATACTTGATTTTGTGAAATTGCATGGAGGGAGAAAAAGATTTAAAAAGGACTAGCAAATTCTTTAAAAACACATCTCTTCCATGTACCAATTTTTAATTGACAACTTCTTTAAATAGGGCATAGTCAATAATAGTTTCAAATTTAGCCAGGCCTTGACCAGGTTCAAAGTTGGGAAAAGACTGTCATGAATGAATGGAAGAAGAAAAGAACAGAAGGAGGGGAAAGAGAGGGGAAGGGAAAAGAAAAAGAATCTTGCTCAGGTTGGTAAGGCTATCCAAGAACAGATAAACTTTATACACCCATAAACTTCTTAATGATTAAAAAATCTTAGGCATAACAAATCCTTTTAAAAAGCCTTGAACGATAGAACCAAGTACAAGCATAAATTTTGGACATGGTTATTCCCATAAGAGATGGTGAAAAGAGAAAGCAATTAATACTTGGGACGGTTACTGCTCCTGGCACTTCAGTCTCAGATCTCCTTCCAGGCCAAAACTTCGTAAAATACCTCCAAATGGGCCATCTGATTAAAATAGCTTATGTTTTGATTAAATTAGCTTGAATTAAGTACTAGGTAAAGAATTTTTGCCACAGAAACTATTCATAACCTATTGTCTCTACTAGGATCTGATCTACACCAACCAGTTCACTCCAATTCCATAGGTACAATATTATCTGAATGGACAAAGTACAATCTACCACATTTTCAAATAGTCAATGCTTGTTTCCCTCGGAACTCCTAACTGCTCAGACTTTCAAGCCCGAATTGCCCAGACCAATACTTTAGGCAAGCTACCCAAGTATCAGTAATTATTTTTACTCTTCTGTAGAGAAAACTGCTCAGACAGTGTAAGAGTTTGCAGGTTTTATTAATGTTTCCTTACCCTTTACTCTGGCCAGAAAGAAACCAGTTACTAGTTAAACTGCCTGAGCTCCATGGTGTTGATGCTTCTCAAAACAAAACCAGGACCAATGTGGCAGTAAGAATGAGCAGGAACAATGCGCTGATACATCAGATTACTTTAAAAGCTATGTTTTTGTTCCTTATCTTTTCAACTCATATGTTCAGGATTAGAAATTGCTTTTGGATGGCCTAGAGATAGAACATGTGGATAAAAATACTCCATACTCTCAGGAACAACTGGTGCAGAGTGGTGTATAAATTTACTGTCAGATAAGTAAATATTAAATATTAACTTATTAAAGACATAAAGACAAGCAAATTTATGTTGAACAAGAGCATCTGCCAAGAAATTTAGCCAAAGTGAATTCACTGCTTCCATTCAGACTGGCTGAGACAAAGTGTTGTAAAAAAATATAAGAGAAGTGGTCAAGGAAGAAATGGAATGATGAACAAATCAATTCAACAAAACTAAAAAAAGAACTGACAATTTTAAACAGAAGAACATCCAGGCTGGTATGTATGTGCACATGGGCCTGCGGGCATGAGCATGTGTGTATAAGTATGTGTGTGTTTAATTGTAAACAGATGCTGGTGCATGAATGATCAACATTTGAAACCTGAAGATCTGAAAAAAGGCTAAAGATAGATCCAAATTCCTGAATAAATAAGACATATGAAAAGAGCATGAAATACAAATGAGTAGCATGTCTTTCAGAGGATAAAGCAAACAATCAGCTTAAAAAGTGAACACGGAAGGGCCAACTCTAAGAAAAAGAGCCACCAAAGAACTCCCCTTGTAAAGTGTGCTGTAAAACAGGAGAGAAAATTTTAAATAGTTGCACATGTGAATGAATATTAAAAATATTTTAATCCTCCTAAGAAGTGTGTTTCTAATTAGATATTCCTTTTTTGATTATTTATTTTAGTGCAGTGGAGGAATTAACTATGACTTAGCTCTTCCCACAATAGCAGCTGTTAGATTTAACTAAGCAGCTTCCTCTTTTATGCTCCTACCAAAACACGTGTATACTACATCTTAACATACTTCTGGGGAAAGACCAAAGAATTTCTGTCTCTCCGTCTAGCTACTTCCTGATGCAATTACTGGATCTTTTTCTATGTTAAAATAGAGAGAGGAAATCCTTTAATCTACTCCATAAATGTTTAATTCTCTGGCCAATATTTTATTCCTTATAAAATGCAGGTCAAGAATCCACTGTTAAATGTCTTGGAATTTTTCTTAGCAACCAAGTAACAGAGAATATTGTGTATTTTTTCAACTTACCTATTTAGAAATGAGGAAAAATTTAAACCAAACGAGAAAAGACAAATCTAAAATCAGAGTGAGGAGGATGGGAAGGACAAAGTCACACACGAAGTATTTTAAGAGTGGAAAATAAATGTATTCATAATCGCTTAGCCAAACTGCTAATCTATTTTAAAACTTCCATTCTTCCATGACGTGCATTTCTTTAAAATATAAAGTGGAATGTTAAGAAGGAGGCACTCTGGGAAGTATAAACATGCTAGTAATTTTTACATGTTGCTTTTTGGAAAGGCCCACCCACCTAACTCCATCCCCTTAAAACTGGATTGTCCCAGAATTAAATGACATAGCCTTCATTTTAAAGGCTGAAAGTAGAACATTAACTGTTCCCTACACTTGGGATTCAACATATGGTTGCAGACGCTAAAAGGCAAATTCAATAATAAATAGAATGGTAAGAAAAAGGTACAAATTTGAGAATTGTGGAGAGAAATCTTAAAAGGTGTGTCATAACCAGGACCAATAGGACTTCTGCATAACTCTTGTCTTACACTCCCTCTAAGAGTAAAAGATAAAGATCATTGCTTGGACCTACTCAATAGTTAGCATCCTCATTAAATACCCAAAAAGGGAGGCAATTAGTGTCAACTGTAATGATGAAAAAGAACACCTTTCAAAATGAACTTATCCAAGAATGAACCTACTGAAAAGTCTTATCTAAAAGACATATAAAAATAAATGAACACTTCACCAAAATAAAGTCTTCTAATAGGAACTGTCACCAAAGATTCCTCTGTGTTTTTCTAAATTGTGAATACAACTTGTCAATCATAGAGGGGGGGAAAAGTAACCATTACAGTTAAGTGAAACTTGGAGATATTCAAATATAAATAGATTTGGGCTTTTTCCCTTGAGTACACACTGGCTACCAAAAAAAAAAAAAAAAGAGGAGATAGTCATAAAGATGTCAAAAAATTGACAAGTGGCACATTTCAAAGGGCAGGTGGACAACTGTGTATATCAACATTAGAAATAATTTTAAAGATTCTGTCCTCCATTGCTCTAATACTGCTCTAATAAAAGATGAAAACTAAGGACAGTTTCACTGATCTTTCCTCACTGTATTGGAAATCTTAAACATTAAATGAAAAATAGCTTTGTAGTTAAAAGAACAAATTTATAGAGCCACAATTAACTTCAACATTATCATACATGTTCAAATAAATATTAAAAGACTTTGGTTTCCATATACAAGCTGGGTAACAAACTCTACAACTTCACAGAGTAAGAAGCAGTATTAAGAATGACTATCAAAGAGTGCATTCTGTGTGACCCACTACCCGCTTCTCATGTGATGGTACAGACACCCCCTACTGACTGCTGTGAGGCTGAACATAAGCTGTAGACAAAAATCTCAGAAACACAGAGCCTGGTGTGCATTTTAAGTAGTTTCCAAAGCTAGCAGTGCTACTGTTGGGACCTTCGCTCCAGATTAAAGGCAGAACACACCACAATCCCCAATTTTAAAGAGAGACATGAACATGGGAGTAGAAAATAACATACTCAAAACAGAGGTGCCTCTCATAGATTATTGGTGAAAACTTCTGATTACAAATTGGTCCTTTATAAAGTACTTTAAAGGAAATTACCTCTAGAAATTAAGCTAAAGGTATGAAAAGAGGAAGAGATTTCTGGCAATGAGATTTCTGATAAATCTCCTCCTCAGGGGATACTGCTATATCTACATGTTATAAATATGTAGTATTTTGCCAGTAATAAGACAGTCTAGTTTCTGGTGTGTAGTTTTCCCTTTTTGATTTATCACACAATCTAAAATAAGACTAACTTTAGCTATTTGTGTGCTATCTCTGATTTCAACTTTAATAAATGTGTTAAAACTGTAGAGAGTATTTAAGTTTAAAAGTGCACAGGATCTTATAAAGACTAGAACATATGCAGGTGGGAGCTTAAGGAATTTTCTGCCCATTCTGCAGAAGCAGGATGCCATCTGCTCGTGCCATGAATCAAGCTCACCCTCAGCAGTTTCCAAAGTTGACAGGAAAATCTGGTTGTTTAGTTAACACTGAAAACACACTCTGAATCCAAGATGAACTGTTATTTTTTTAAAATACTCTTAGACATAGTTAAAAACTTGTTTTCCCCTTTAAAAGCAGCTGTCTGTCTATATCTTTTTTTCCCATACAACTACTTTTGAAAGAATTAAATTTTCAAAACTGCTGACAATTTCAAAATAGTACTCTCATATAACTGAAAATCTATTATTTTGATTTTTGAAAAACAAGCTCATCTTTTATACTGGAAATTCTTTCTCTCTTGCATAGTTCAGATATCAACAAATAAGAAAAAAGCATAGTCAAATCATTTACATGGCTATGTTTCTCAACAGTTAACTGGAAACTATGAAACTTCATTCTTTCATTCTCTTGTTTCTTTATCTGCCTCTCTAATTTAAACTTCAAGTCTTCTGGGCAGGGCTAAAGTCCACTGTCATTCTGTCACTGTGTTTAAATAGCATAAAACAGTAATAACCAGTGGCTTATGCACATTGTAACTTAGTGTGCACACAACTAAAAGCCTTAAGAAACACTAAAGATGGAAAATCTCTTGCCAGATATTGGAGGAGAAAAAGTATTGCTGGATGTATCAATTAGGAAAGGTTTTTTTTTTTTTATTGTTTTGAGTAACAATTGGAAATGCATTCCTCAGAACAGAAATTAGAAAGAATTATAATAAAACTGTAAAAAAAAAATCCATGTAAATGACTAAAACTTTAAACTAAAAAGTAACCTCCATTCACTGATTTTTTTCTTATTTGTTTCCTTTTTGAATTAACATATTAATAATGAGATATCAACCGTTGTCTTTTAAAACTATACAGAACTTTTAGCCACGTCTTACTCATACTAGGCACCTACTGATTTTAGTTCCATGAGGATATCTGACATTTCATTAAAATTTTTCCCCTTAAAACTGTTGCTATTTGGATAACATGCCTTGAATTTTTTAGGCGTATTAATTTAAAAATCCATTAAGTGATCACACTGGTACTGTCACAGAGCTATTATTTTCACTTCGCAACTCTGACACTGGTTACAAGCACATGACCCACTAAAAAAGATCCCTCCTATCTCCTTTGTTTTTAGCACCTTTAGGAAACAAGGTCTTGTTTTACTTTTAGGAAGCTGAAAACAGATGAATTTGACTTTGCTGAGTTCAGAGAACACTTTATGGGAAACAGGGTTTGTTGACATCTGCAATAGAGATAAAGTGGGTCTGGGGAACTGTGAGTACGCATGTGTGTGCACATGCATAAAGAAGGGGGAAAGATCATGAAAACAATTCCACCACATCACTCATTTATAACTAAGGCCTTTAAAGAGCATCCAGTAAGCATTAGGTTGATGTTTGCTGTGGTCCAACACTTGTGAGCAAGGCAACCTTGGACAAGAGACATTAACTCTCTTCTGGACCTCAGCTTATTCATCAGTAAAATTAGCATAGGGGGAGGTCTAGTTTAGTTTATAAAGTTCCTTTCAATTCTAAAAACCAAACATTCATTGAGTAACAGTTATTAGGAACACAAAAGATGAATAAAATACAGTTCTGGCCCTATGTTTGAAAAACTCAATCACCATGTTCACTGTTTCTGATAATTTTATACACACACATACATATGAAATGTTTGAAGAACAAAAAGATGGGTGTAATAAAAAAAGATGGACAGTGACAAGTGTTGACAAGGATTTGGAAAAACTAGAATCTTCATTCATTGCTGATGGGAATGTAAAATGGTACATTTTGGCATTTCTTCAAAAAGTTAAATATAGAGTCACCATATGACCCAGAAATTTAACTCCTAGGCACATACCTAAGAAAACTGAAAACATGCCAACAACAAGCTTGTTCACAAACGTTCATATCAGTATTATTCATAATAGTCAAAGAGTGAAAACAGCCCACATGTTCATCAACCAATGAATGTGGTATAGTCACACAGCGGCATATTGCACTGTCATAAAATGGAATGAGAACTGATACATGCTGCAATATGCATGAACCTTAAAAACATTAAACCAGGTAAAGGAAGCCAGTCACAAAAGGCCACATTATATGATTCTATACATATGAAAAGTACAGAATAGGCAATTCCATAATGACAGAAACTAAATTAGTGGTTGCCAAGGCCTATGGGAGGGGAAAACGGGTGGTGACTATTAATGATGCATAAGGGGTTTCTCTTGAGGGTGATGAATGTTCTGGAATTAGATAGCAGTGATGGTTGCATAAGTTATTGTGCAATATACTAAAACACCTAACTGTATACACCTAACTATGTTTTAAAACGATGAATTTCACAGTATGTAAATTGTATCTTAACTTTTTTAATTACTTGAGGGGAAAAAAAGAAAATGTGTTTAAGACCTTTGTGAGACAAAAGAGATAGGAAAAGAAAATGGCAGGACAGACACTGAGGTAACCCTCAGCTAGTGGAACAGACAGGAAAAAAGAGGCCAAAGAAACAATCAGGGAATGTGGAGTTTATGATGTCCAACAGAACACCGCCATCCTGGCAACTGATTCTGAGTGATGAAGATGCTTAATACAGTGAGTCCGGCCAGTTTAAGTTTTTTCTCTACAAAAGAAGCCTGGTTACTGTTCTCTCCTCCTTCTCTAGTTGTGGCTAATCCTGCACACTACTGAAAGCAATCAAGCTATCTTCTTTCAAAATGCTCCATAAGTCAGGTTTTTCACTGTCTTTTCTTCATTAGACAAGATTAGTAAATGTTTACTCAATAAATTTAATATAAGTGGGATCCCTTTATTACCAACCTGATCCTGATCTCATTTCATAAGTTTAGTTATTAAAAGGAAATCTATTCTCTTGACTCTCTTACATAGTAATAATTTTATTACTTTGTTTTTATAAAACTATTATGCTTTTTCCCTCTGTACAAGTTCTACTGTAGTTTTCAAAACCACAGCACAATTTTCCCAGAAATAACTGGAAATTTTAAAGTTCTGATCATTTTGATTTTTGCTTTGGCCACACTCATCCAAAGTGGCAGAGGAGAGATTTTCATACTTTGCAATAACTGTCTAACAAGTAAATGCACTTTAGAAAAGAACAGGTGGATGTGTAAATCAGCTTGTTTTGAAACACTTTCCTTGCCTCACTTTGCTTTGTTAATTTTATTTTCTAGGGCATCTGAAAACTACTAGGCTGTAAGCAGACTGTCTGGTCAGCCAAGACAAAGTCTTGGCACTACTTTGAAATAAGATATGCCAGGTCTACCCTCCTGTATTACGTGACTGGCCTAGTTAGAGGATATATATACACACACGATAGTCAAGACAGACATCATCAATATGGATGCTGCGGTGTCATTATCTCATGAGCAATGTTTCTGGTAGCAATGATGTGCATGTTAAATTAAAAAGACTAAAATATGAAAGATAAAGAATTCTAAAGTAAAACCTAAAATACCCAGCATAATACCAACTTACACACTTTAGTTTGAAATACCAAACTGTACAGGTTTAAATTTTTACTCCTTTAAAACTATATTTTGTTTCCCAAGAATAATTTCTGAATTAAGTTTTCTGTTATTTATATTCCAGACTTATATTTATGTATTCTGAGTTATATTTTACCTTATTCCAGTATGATTTCAGTATGATTAAGACTTTTTAAAGACCATATTTTGCCAATATGGAGTTCGCAAAGTATCATCCAGTACTCTAAACATAAGCCTTAGAATCTATGAGTCATCAAGAAACATTTTTTATTACAGTACTTTTTAGGGTTTGCATGTTGTCCCATGTCCTAGGACCTCAGGAATATCAGGATGAAACTGATACCTATAAAGAGAAGTATCAAGTAAATTTTAAGGGAGAAATCCACTTATACATATTTTTATAAGAACAACTTGGGGGTATGAATTATAAGGGAAGAAAGCATGAGGGAACAAAGTCATAGGTACTACTAATATTTTGAGAAAGCTGCCATGATACTAGTGGTTCTTCTGTATACAATAAGAATTGCCACAATTTACGCAGTACCCACCATGTGCTAGATGTAAATGCTACATATAAATTGCTTCATTGAATCCTTAAAAAGAATATTATTTTCCCCATTTTGCAAATGAGGTAAATTAGATTTGGTCAACTACTCTGTACAAGGAAACACACAACCTCTGAGGCAGAGCAGCATTTGGAATCCAAGTTGGTCCAATTCCAAAACTCATTCCTTCACTATACTATAAGGGCTCACCCTTTGTTCTTATAAAGCAAAACTGCAAACTTAAATGCCAACAGGAAGTTTGCGATTAAAATAAAATGCACGCAGTAAGTTAAACAAACAGAGAATAAGGTGATTTTGCAACCAAGCATACACCTGCCTAACTAACCCATCCTCTTGACATATACTGGACAAGTATAAGAAAGCAGCCAAAAAAAATTTTTTTCCACTGGGCACTAATTTTCTGGACACATGTAAAAAAAATTACCATTTGGAAATCAGCAAAAAATGAAAAGCAATCTTAATAAGAGAAGTGGTTAGTAGTTTTCATATGAGATGTATAGGGCCTAAACTAGTCATCACTGAACTAAATAAAACACTAACTCTTTAAATGGTAACTCCTTTACTTTGAATCTTACATACAAATTTTGTAGCAATAATAAACCTTAGAGAAGAGCATCATTTAATATTGGCAGTCCCTTACTTTGATATATAGCATTCACAAAGATGCATCTGAAGGCTGAATCAGCAAGTCTAAAAATAGATGGAAAAAATTAAAATAAAAAGACATATATGCTATAATGGTGGTTATGTTCTCAGAGTACTAAAAGATCTAATCAAATCTCTTAAGTAAGGCTTTGAGAGCACTACCTATTACCTGAATACCACCCTTATTACCCCAACCCGCTACCCAGGGAGCAGCAAATAACCCTCAGAGGCACCTCAACAATCTGTGGCCCTGGGAGTTAGAATCAGGTATTTCTCCTTCGTACAGGCCTACAGCCCTTTCACTGACCAAGCCTCACTCCCCACAAAAGCAAAAACTGGGTGGTAAAATGGCAGAGGGATGACAGAAAGGGACGAGTAGGACATCAGGGAACTCTGGGTAGATGGGCACTACTGTAAGCAAACAAATTCTAGGCTATGGCTATGCGGTGACCCAGAGAAGCACCTAGCAATGTAGAATTTCTGGGAGGCGCCCTCCACCAGGCAGGACACAATGAACTGAAAATATTTAGACTATTGCCAGTGCGGTCTCCCTAAGCTAAAAAACAGTGAATAATCTGAGGCAAGCAGCGCCACAATGCAACAGTTCAAAATCATCAATACTCAGGAAACAGAATAGGTAAGATTTCCATCCCCCACACAGAAAGGAGTTCAGGAAGTCTACATAATGCTCAAAAATAGGATTTTTATGAAAGTCAAGGCCCACCAAATATGTACTATCATTTTATATACAAAAAGAAGGCTACCCATAATGTCAAATATTATAAGAAAAGATGATATACATGAGTAGGCATTTAGGCTAAACAGAATTGCAGACTTATAGATGAAATGCTACATTGGTCTAGGCATTCATGAAATGACCCTGCCAAGAATTAAACAGAATCACATTTTCCAACCTGTCCTAACATTATATTTTATTTTATTTTAACTAGTGTCATCCATCTATATATCAATAACACTGGCCTTTTACATTGTGTTTTTAAGAACAGTATTTATTAGAAAGTCTAACAATGTTTGATGCCTTTAGTTCATTTTCTCTCTTCTCTACCTCCTCTACAGGACCCATTAAATACCAACCATCCAAAAATCCACAACTTCTAAAAAGAATTGCTAAATGGCTCTTAAAAAAGTCTAATAATTTAGCTGACACTAATAACTTAGCCACTCTAATTTCACGCATATTTCTTTCCAAAAAAAAAAGTATGCATCTGAGCTCAGCTGACATTCTGACAACAAAAAATATACATCTCCCCTAATCTGATCCACAATTTACTGTTATAACTACTAAAGTTCCACATTAACATTCATATCATATTCTAAATTTATTGTTTACAAGGAATCCACTAAATCAACACATAACTCATATTCATTCTAGAACTATCTGACATAAAAAGATGGGGAAGAGGTAGAAATCACACAATTAATGCTTGCTTAGAGATGATTTTTATAATGTACACGATAAAAAATTAAATTCAGATAAAGGAGAGAAAATTCTCAAAACAAACAATTTAAATCACTACTATTGCTAAATCAAGAGCTTCATTTCTTTGCATTTACATATGTGCTTTCAACAGCAAATAGTGAATAATTTAGTGGTTCAATTCCAGTATTTAATCTGCCACAAATGAAATCATTTTTAAATCTTCAGTAAGAAATTTGAGGACTGCAAGTTTCTATTATAAGGAGTAATTACCAGCTCCCAGCTGTGAAGTAAATATTACCTAAACAGAACTTATTAAAATATGTTTGCAATTAAATACCTAGTAATCATTAAACAAGGCAGTAATATAAGGTTTATAGGTGGGAAAACCAATGAAGCACAATCTTACAACAGGTTTCTGGAAACTATGAATTCAACCAGCAGATTACTAATTACCAGGAAAAAGAAGGGATCTTGGTTCTAAGGATCTCTGTGACAACTGAGATGCAGATGTAATAGCACCAAACTCAGCCATTCCCTGCACGGAACAGAGGTACAGTATTCTCAACAAAGCCCTGTAGAGCACACCACAGTCTGATGAAAGATAGTCATCAGTGGTAACCAGACATTCATGGGGGCTTTAAGTAGAACTGGGAGAGGGAGTGCAACATATTCCACATAAAAGGAAAAAAAAAAAATCAGGCTGGCAAGATGACAGCAATCAGCAAGATCTGTCTCCTGTGTTCTAAAAGATGTAGGAGGCCGCTTTAGAACTGACTAAAAAAATCTCCTGGAAGACATTAACAGATTTTTTTTTTAAAGGTAACATGTAAATTATAACAATAGGATGTCACCACATTTCTAATCCTTTTTTTTTTTTTCTGGGTTATAATGTACTGAGCTATGTTCTTCAAGGCAGGGGAAGACTTCCTAAAAATGTCTTAAATTTTAAAAATAAAGGGCAAGTTTACCAAGGAAAAAATGCATAAATTATAATTATGAAATCTTGACAGAAGACAAAGAATGCAACCCGATAAAATTACTCAGAATTGAGTAGTCTACATCGGAACGGCATCTATGTCCTGAAATACTCCAGTGCCCTCTGGGCCAAGAGAAGAATACAGAATCAAGGTCCTGTTTCCTAGTATTGTATCTCAGTTATCTGTCTAAACTCTTGTTTATACTTTACAGAACTAGATTTTAGTGTTGAAAAAGACTGAATCAATGACAGAACCAAAGTGAATGACTCCATTTCTTTCAACAGTATAACCAAATCAGTCACCTAGACTCAAAATCTAAGAGTTCCTTTTTTTTTCTTTTATGCCTTATAATTAATCGATTACTAAAAACTAAGTCTTCTCTCAAAATGTTTATCTAATTAGCATAGCCTCAAAATATCTCCCTCAAATACTGATTAATTAAATTATGTGGCAGGTTTCAAATATGTCCACAAATTCTTTGATACTTTTCCTTCCAGGGGATGGAGCTTACTTCTCCTCCTCTTGAATGTGGGCTGGCCTTAGTGACTTGCTTCTACTGAGTAGACTATGAAAGAGAAAAACAGCACTGCAGTGGAGAGACCGGCATATATCACCTTACCAAGTGATCAAAGTTAACATCACCAGTGTTAAGTCAAGCTGATATCATGTATCTCTTGATAAGACACAGTGAGAAGGTTCTTCACAACTGTGGTGTTCTTCCCCAAAATGCGTTAAGTCCAGTCTAATCATGAGAAGACATCAGCCAAACCCAAATCGAAGTACATTCTACAAAATATCTAACGAATACTAAAAGTGTCAAGATCATGGAAAACAGGGAAAGCCTCAGAAAGCATCACAGACTGGGAGAGACTAAGGAGATATGACAATTAAATGCAACATCATATCCTGGACTGGATCTTGGAACAGAAAAAGAGTATCAGTGGAAAAACTGGTGAAATCTGAATAAAGTCTGTAGTTCAGTCAATGGCATTGCATCAATGTTAATTTCCTCATTTTTATCTAAGGTTATATAAGATGTTAACATTAGGGGAAGCTAAGAAAAATATATTTGGTAACTGAGTACACTATTTCTGTAGCACTTATGTAAATCTAAAATTATTTCAAAATATTTTTTTCCAATTTCATGACCACATTTTCTCTTACTTTTTAGAGAGCCAGCACCATAGCTCATAAATAAGCCTTACCACTATTACTGAGATTTTCCAGATTCCCATGTCTTTAAGATCTGCCCTCTCCAATTTATCTGATATATATCAAAGGGCCAGTCTTAATTTATATCATCTCCCTATTCAAAAACTACAGCTTCAAAACTATAAATAACTCCTCAGTGCCTTAATATTATTTATCACTGAACTTATCACGAAAAGGCATCTGCAAAACATCTACATACTGCTTACCTAACCTTCTACCACTACTAGAGATAATTTGTTTTATCTTTAATCATATACCAATGACAATTTTTTAAATGCAGTAAGAAAAACCTTGGTCATTAAGATCAACAATGGAGATTTTTTTTAAAGTATGGATTTTGCTTTTAGAGAACTTATATTCTTGTTTGGCATATGAAGGTTATTTATTTGGTATTTTTATCTTATTTCCTATCACTTTGCCAAATTTTTTTTAGTCATTTTCATAGGTTTTAGTCAATTAATTCCTCTATTTTTTAAGTATCTGATCATATTTTTATAATAAAACAACCTTATATTTCCCATCATTTATATTTACCTCTAAGCTAATTGAAAATGTTGATTAAAAGCTCAATAATTACAAATGATGATATTATAAAATGTTGCAGTAAACACATTAACTGACCCAGAAGAGGATAATTGGTCACAGAATTACCAAATCTTATCAACACACCTTAAGAAGCCTACCTGGAAAGCTTACTCTTCCCTTTTCAGGGGGGCTCTTTCAGTCCATATTAATGGACAAATAGTTTTCCAGCTACCTATTTATTTTAGTTATATACAACAAGTTATTTTATGGATATCAACAAACTGGTTCTAAAGTTTATATGGAAAGGCAAAAGGCCCAGAATCGCCAACACAATACTGAAGGATGAGAACAAAGCTGGAGGACTGATGCTACCCGTGCTGCAAGTATCATGACATTGTAGTATTGGCAAAAAAAAAAAAGACAAATAGATCAATGGATAGAATAGAGAGCCTAGAAATAGACCCACATAAGTATAGTCAGTTGATCTCTGATAAAGGAGCAAAGGCAAGACAATAGAGAAAAGAAAATCTCTTCAAGAAACAGTGCTGGAACAACTGAACAGACACACATGAAAAATGTGAATCTAGACACAGACCTTACATCTTTCACAAAAATTAACTCAAAATGGATCACAGATCTAATGGTAAAATGCAAAACTATAAAACTCCTAAACAATAACAGAAGAAATCTAAATGACCTTGGATATGGTGATGCCTTTTTAGATTAAACACTAAAGACACAATCTCCATAAAAAAAATAATTGATAAGCTGGATTTCATTAAAATTTAAAACTTCTGCTTTGCTAAAGACAATAGCTTTAGAATTAGAAGACAAGCCACAGACCAGGAGAAAATGAATAAAACATGGGCCAAAGACCTTAAAAGACACCTCACCAAAGAAGATAAACATATGATAAAATGCCCCACATCATACATCACCAGGGAAATGCACATTAAAACATGGATAGATACCGGTAACTACACCCCTCTTAAATGGCCAAAATCTGGAACACTAACAATACCAAATGCTGGCAAGGACGTGGAACAACAGGAACTCTCAGTCATTGCTGGTGAGAATGTAGAATAGTACAGACACTTCAGAAGACACTTTGATGCTTTCTTATAAAACTCAACATCCAATTATCATATGAGCCAGCAACTGTACATCTTAAGCATTTACCCCCAAAAGTTGAAAACTCATGTCCACACAAAAACCTGCATGTGGATGTTCACAGCAGCATAATTCATAACTGCCAAAACTTAGAACCAACCAAGATGTCCTTCAGTGGGTGAATGGATAAGTAAATTGTGGTACATTTGGACAATGGAATATTATTCAACACTAAAAAGAAATGAGTCATCAAGCCATGAAAAGACATGGAAGAACCTTAAATGCATACTATTAAGTGCAAGAAGGCAATCGGAAAAGACCACATACTATATAACTTCAACTATATGACACTCTGGAAAAGGCAGAACTATGGAGACTATAAAAAGATTTGTATTGTGGTAAGGGAGGGAATAGGCAGAGCACAGATTCTGGACAGTGAAAATACTCTGTATGATATTATAATGATGGACTTACATCACTATACATTTCTCCACCAAGAGTAAAACCTAAGGTAGACTATGGCCTTTGATTATGATATGTCAGTATAGGTTCATTCTTGGTAAAAATGTCCCATTCTGGTGAGAGATGTTGACAATGGGGAAGGCTATGTATGTGGTGGGGCAGGGAGTATATAGGAAATCTCTGTACCTCCCTCTCAATTTTGCTGTTAACCTAACACTGCTCTTTTTAAAAAAGCCTTAAAATTTTTGGAATTGTATTTATAAATACAACATATATTCTTATCTTGTATTTGATTCTTTATAACTGTTTCAGTTGGTTACTTTGCTTCCCTTTCCTTCTTTTCATTTAACCTTATGAGCCAATTAAACCCAAGTATCCGTCTTACCTTTGAAAGTCATGTGACCTCCCCTTAAATTTATCCTTTGTCTCAGAGCTACAGATGTGGGAAGAGCACTGATGAGAATCAAGAAAACTGGGGTATGAACCTGACTCTGCTTATAACCCCACTTCTCCAAGTTTCAGATTCTTCATCCCTAAAGCAAAGTTTAGAGACTAAATAACCTGGTTCTCTCTAGCCCTTTTTATAATTCTCAGTTAGTAACAGGTACAAGTAAAATAAATGTGAAGGGATTCCGGGAAGATGATGATGAAGGTTGCATACTTTTGAATTTCCCTAAACCCCCCCATAAAAACATAACAACTAGGATACCTAAACTAGTAATTCACAGACAACATTTATAACAAAACTACATTAAGTGAAATACCCAAGAACCTCAAAAATATAAGCAAACAAGGAAATAACACCAACAGCCACAAGACATGTGTAACCAAAGATTCTTTATCAGCAGAAAATGACTTTAAAGTATATTGGCACAAACTTATAAATATGCAAAAACCCAGGGAATATAATTTCCTTGAGCCCTTCTGGAAAACACACTATAAAATGGCACTGTCCAGTAAAAATTTCTGCAATGATAGAAATGTTCTTTCTATCCTATTCAATATAGTAGCCACTGGCCACAGGTGACCAATAAGCACTTGAAAATATGGCTAGTGTAACTAAGGAACTTCATTTTAAATTTTATTTTAATTAATTTAAACAGCTAGGTTGCTAGTTTTTGATTGTGCAGCTAAAGAATGAACATCAGACAACTGAAATGGCTGGCTTGCTATAAAGGCAGGCAAAGTATTTCAGAAAATAGTTTGGCAGACTTTTTTAAAGGTTAGTTATAGAATTATAGTATTACCCAGCAATTCCACTCCTAAGTATCTGCACAAGAGAAATGAAAACATATGCCTAAACAAAGACTTATATACAAAAGATTATAGCATCATTATTCTTTTTTCTTTCCTGATTTCTTTTTTATTCCAGTTTTGAGATATAATTGGCGTATAATATTATATTAGCTCAAGGTGTACAATATAACGATTTGATATGTGTATACGTTGCTAAATGATTACCACAGCAAGTTTAGTTGACATCAATCACCTCACAGTTATTTTTTTTCTCGTGATGAGAACTTTTAAAATCTACTCTCTCAGCAACTTTCAAATATACAACTGTATTTTACAACAACTGTAACAATACAACAGCATTGTTAACTATAGTCACTATGCTGGATATTATATCCGCAGAACTCATGGACCTTACAAGTGAAGTTTTTACATTTGACCACCTTCACCCATTTACCCCACTCTCCCATCCCCCTGCCTGTGGCAACCACCAATATATTCTATATTCAGTTTTTTTTAGATTCCACATAAAAGTGAGGTCATACAGTATATGTCTCTCTCTGGCTTACTTCACTTGGTATAATGCCCTCAGAGTCCATCCATGTTGTCACTAATGGCAGGATTTCCTTCTCTTTTATGGCTAAAAAATATTCCATTGTATAAAAATATACCACATTATGTTCTTTCCATGTCTTAACTACTGTGAGTAATACGGTGAGGAACATGGGAGTACACATATCTCTTTGAGATAAAATTCTGGAGTTTTTTTGGGATATATACCCAAAATTAGATTTGCTGGATCATATGTTAGTTCAATTTTTAATTTCTGAGGAACCTCCAAACTGTTTTCCATAGTGACTGCAACAATTTACATTCCCACCAACAGTGCACAAGGGTTCCCTATTCTCTACATCCTCACCAGCACCTTTTCGTGTACCTGTTGGCCATTTATATGTCTCCTTTGGAAATTTTCTATTTGGTTCCTCTGCCCATTTTCTAATCGGATTGCTTAGGGTTTTTTTGCTATTGAGTTGTATGATGCAGCATTGTTATTAATAGTCAAAAAAATACATCAATTGGTGAATGATCAAACAAAATGTGATATATCCATATAATGAAATACTACATTCAATAACAAAAAAGAACTTATAACTGATGTATGCCACATGGATGAACTCAAAAAAATACTCAATGCTAAGAAGTAACACACATAATAACAATTTTTTATGATTCCATTTACATGAAATGTCAAAAAAACACCAATCTATATAGACAGAAATAGATTAGTGGTTACCTAGGTCTAGGGGCAGAAATGGGAATCAATTATAAATGGGCACAATTAACATGTTAGAAATGTCTTAAAATCAGATTGTTATAATAATTGCGTAACTATAAATATCTATTCATTGAGTTGTTTACTTAAAACCAGTGTGTTTCGTATTATATACATTACACCTCAATAAAGCTGTTTAAAAAAGTCTTGCAGGAGGGAGGGTATAAATCAAGTGGCAGAGGACATGTTTAGCATACATGAGGTCTTGGGTTCAATCCCCAGTACTTCCTCTAAAAATAAATAAATAAATAAATCTAATTACCTCTACCCATCCCCACCAAAAAAAAAAAATCTAAATCAGATCAAGCCCATGGATCTAACCACAAATATACAGGAAATGCAAGCACAAGATGACGTGTTAATGACATGAAACGGATGCAATCAGCAAAACTCAGACTGTAGGAAACTTTAAAAAAACAAAATCAAATCAATCCTATTTCTTCAACAACACATTGCAAAAGGGGGGTCAAGGAAAGAGAGAAATACAGGAAGAACCTATAAATTAAAATATAAATACATCAACGATTGAAATGTAGGAACTTACCTGGATCAAATTCAAATGAACTAAACATAATATGAAATTATAAGACCAGGAAAATACAAATACTGTATGGATATTAGATGATTTTTAAGAAATGATTAATTTGGAGGGATATGATAACAACATTAAGAGAATTCTTATTTTTTATAAATATATACTGAAATATTTATGGATGAAAAAAAACATAAGGGCTTTGCTTCAAAATAATCTGAAGTGTGTGAGTGAGAAGTGAGCTGTTACAAATGAAACAAGACTGGCCATGAGTTGATCACTGTTGAAGCTGACTGATGGTTACATGGGACGCATGACACAATTTTCTCCACTTTGGTGTATGCTTGAAATTTTCTATCAAAAAAAATTAAATTTGTGAATGAGAGAGAGAGATCAGTTTCTATGCCTGCAGAACAAATTATCTCTAAAATTAGAGGCTTCAAAAGATAAATAATCATTTATTAGTCAGGCATTTGAGAAGAGCTCTGCCAGTTAATTCTCACTTGGGGTCTCCCATGTGGTTACAGTCAGATATCAGATAAGGCTACATTCGACTGAAGGTTTGACTGGATATGGAAGATCAAAGTGTTACTCACCTGACTGGCAATGTGGTGCTACTCACTGATCTGTGTACAGCTGTGTACAGTTCTTTTAATCTCTGACACCAAATATATGATGTCTTTTCCAACATCAATTCTCTAATTCCCCAACACCAAGTGTCCAACAATTCACTTCAACTCTGACACTAACTACTCAGAGTTAGCTCAGAGCTCACAGGCTAAAAGCTCAGTCTTATAAGACTGCTAGGTGCTAATCACAAATCTACAGGAGACCACCCACACTTCTGACCAACTGGCTCTAAACTGGGGGTTCCCACAATCCCTTCTTGAGGTTCAATGATTTGCTAGAACTCCTGGAACTTAGGAAAACATTTTACCAACATTTTCTGGTTTATTATAAAGGATACAACTCAGGAACATCCAAGTGGAAGAGATGCATGGGTAAAGTATGGAGGGGCGAAGAGAGGGAGTGCCTGTGGAGCTTCCATGTTCCTCCCAGGCATGCCACCCTCCCAGAACTTCCAAGCGTGTACCAATTGGGAGTTCACCCAAATCTCACTGTTCAAAAGCTCCTAAAGAGCTCAGTATCTAGCCTCTTCCTTCCCTGGAAGTCAGCTGATGGGGTGAAAGTTCCCACCTTTTAATCACATGGTCTTTCTGGTGATCAGCCCCATCCGAGGCCAACATTCAGCGTGGAAGGGGACTATACTCGGGAGTGAATTCCAAGAGGCTTGGATCATTAGAGACCATTCTGGAGGCTGCCTACCACACTATACAATTGATTCTCATTATTTGTAGTAGGTATTTTCTATAAAGTCACTGCAAACACTGAATTAGTGATTACGGAACCATTGCTCCTAGGGGAAATACTAGGTTAAGTTCCTGTGCACCTCTGCTCACATCTGCATCAACTGACCAATATATAATCTTGTTTTATGTGTGTTTCTGTTTAAAATATCTTAATATATATTGTCAACTCACTAACATTGAACTCACAGCCAAGAACACTGTAACTCATGCCTGAATGAAGTGAATCTAACATACATACTTTCTTCATAAAGCATATCACAGCTTTCTTGAGCTTAGGAACATCAGATAGCAGTTAAGGACTATGCTTGGGTGCCATTTTAAACAGCAAAATCACCAACAAAAAGCATAAAAATAAGATAAAAACATGGAATTAATTGGATAGCAAAAAGGGCACAAGTTTATAGTAAAAGAGTTAAAACAAAAAGGCAGAGCATCACATTATCTGATCTCAGCTGGGAACCTGCACATCTAGAGACTCAAATTTGCTGCTCTGCAAATGGCCATGAAAGCAAGAGAGTATTGACTTTAAATTACAAATAAAATTGAACAGGCAGGCAAATTCTCAAATACCAAATCCATAAATAATGAGGAGCAGTTATATATGCAAAGCATTGGGGGAAAATGTTAAAAATATTAATTTTTAATGGCTTCAAGTTACACATCCATTTGGGGAGTTTCAGTCATCATGTGCGTCTACACTAAATAGTTAAGTCCTTAAGGAGACTAGTCTAAAATGTAATACCTTACAATGTTTAAGAGTAGATAGAGCCAACTGAATGAACTCCTTTTTAACATGAGAAATTTCAGCAAATTTTACTGATACCCTTGAAATTTTAGAAGCAACTAGCTTCTTTTTATTAATATTCATTTCGCTTTGTATTTTTAACCCCAGGCAAGCATCTTGTCTGATACAGATGTTTGTTTTCTTTTCCACTGGGAAATATCTTTAAAGAAAAAAAATCTACCAAATTTTCCTAATAATCATTTTAGGGTTATAAGTAGTATTAAAAGTATTGTTTCACCAAAAAACAGAAAATGCACATAAGACCTAAGTAATCTTTTTTCAACTCCAACAACACTAAAAAGCAGACAAACAAACAAAAAGCACTAAAATTTATCCCCTCAAAATGTGTATTTGTCCTTCAGTATCCAAGGGGGGAATGGTTCCAGGATCCCTCCCACACCCGCCCACCATGGATCCCAAAATCTGCAGGTGCTCGAATACCTAAACAAAATGGCATAGACTTTGCATATGACCCATGTACCTCCTCCTGTATACTTTAAGTCTAGGTTACAATATCTAATACAATCTGAAGGCTATGTAAATGGCTGCCTACAAAGGCAAATGTAAGTTTTTCTTTTTGGAACTTTCTGCAATTTTTTTTCCAAATATTTTCAACCCCTGGTTGGTTGAACCCAAGGAGGCAGAACTCATGGATATGGAGGGTCTCCTGTACCATCACCATCTAGGCACCATCTACAATTTCACGTATAAACTTCCCACATTTTGAAACCACAATACAATAACTCATGTTCTTTTTAAAAAAAAATCAGAAAGCTACAGATCTTTAAAAACTGTGAACCCATTCAAAACAAGTGTTCATTAAACTACTACACTGATAACAGTGGAATTCTATTCAAGAGACATGAATTACTGCACTAGCTCTTATACCAGGTTTGGTCACATTATTTATATTTTCTGGACCTAATTTCCTTATCTTAGAAATATAAAAATTGACCTGTAATAAGAACCCTTCCAAATCTACAACTTTATAATTACTTCCTCATAAATTATAATATAGTAAGAATCCTAAACCCAGAGAGAACAATATTTAACTATCAAAACTGTAACTCTAAGGCAGCTGTGCCGGCCACATTCACCTCTCCAATGATTACAAAATTCCCAGTGAAGAAGATATCTCTCCCCCTTTATTCTTAGGTTTTTTATAAATCTTAATTCTCTTTCTCTCTCTCTTTCCTCCACTCTTGAAAGCTCAAGAAAATGTAACCTAAGGATTGAGAGATCCTAAACTACAGTTTAAAAAAAGGATGATGATGATGATCATGATGATGACTGATGATGATGAAGGAATTTTGAACTACAGACAATCCCCACAGAAACAACAAGGATTTAATATTTCTGTATCACAATATTTGAATTTAATCCCTAGTGTCCCCACTAATATAACAACAGGTGATATTTTATCTTCTATGGAGAAAATTATCAATTGATTCTTATTTAGCCTTAAAAAAAAACACAAAACCATTAAGTCCAATACACTACAATTTCTTAACTGAATCAGGAAACAAAACAAGGCTTTTAATTTTTTTTTAAATCTCAGAAAATCTATGAAAGATGAAAATTTGAGTAGCAAGGTTATCTAATGACCTAACAAGGGGCTAATTTACAATCTAACTCTCCTAAAAGAGAAAAATTATTTTAAAAATGGAAAAATTACAAGTTGAACCATCTAAAGCAGAGAGTGACACTAATAGAACTCACAACGTTTATCAACTGAGGTTGTGGAAGTTTCCAAATACAATCCAGTAACAGTCACTCCAAGCCTAATTGTTTCCATTAACTAATGAAGGAAGATAACCAATGGTAAGACAATAGACAATTAAGAATCAGAGTGATCCTATTTGCATGTTAAATGTAATTTATTTTAAGTGTAAAAGAAAATCATTCAGACTGCACTATTTGATTAAATCTGCCTGCCTTCCATTTAGGAGGGTGGCAGAAGGAAAGATGATGGGAAAGTGATTTCATACAAAGAAAGAAGAGCATCCTTTTCAAAATGACTACTTTGTTTCCAATGTGGCTCACAGACACAACTTGGAATCTCCAACTGATACTCAAAACGTTTGTCAAAAAGGTAAATTAATGATTAAGGCAAAATATGTAGAAAGACAAAGACAACAAACACCATTAGGCAAAGAACAGAAAATTAAGAGATGACAAGCAGAAGGGGAAGACTGCCATGGTTGAAGAAGCACTGGCAGATATATTTAGGATAAGGGAAATCATGAATTAAAACTACAAAAACTTTAGTTTCTTTTATTGACAATGTGTACAGCAATCAGAAACAAAAAAATCTACTTTATGACACATGTTGCACTTAATCAGATTCTGGCCTGCTACTTAAGAGGTTAAAACTCCTACAAGTAAGTGCCTACAATATTCCCTGTATACAGCAAATACTCAAAAAGTACCAAAGAACATAAACTCTTCCTATCTTATTCTCCATAACTTAGGAATCTGAAAGACTTCTAAGTTTTCATACCACTATGCAGCGCATAAATTAATGAAGAGTTTAGAGATACCTATGTCCTAGAATGACCTAGCTCAACAAGGACATTTTTACACTAGTGTAGATCATCTTACATGGCACAACCCTCTCTAATGAAATACACTTAATCACCTGTATTTAAAAGAAAGAAGGAAGGGAAGATGAAAGGAGGGGAACAGAGAGAAAACGCATGCACAAGCTAGCAAGCACCTATCACAGTAGTCCTGTTTTTCCCCGGGTTAGAGAAACAGAAGGTAAGTAGAAAATTATAGTAAAAGGAAATGTAATTTGCAAAATTACAGTGGTAATCTCCAACAATGCCTAAATAAATCCATATATTTACATGCCGATATTCATGTAAGTGCAGTAATAGCTTTAAGTGGCCACGGACAACTCCCCAAATTTCTCAGCTGTAACCTAGTAAAGAGTAAAGAATAAAATAGATGAGCCATATTAAGCCTGTTGATTATGCTCGTGATAAAAATCATTGTGTTTAAATTCGCCGTTTAGGTGACAGTAACTAAACAGTTTTCCTTCATATATATATGAAATTTGTCCCTGAAGGGTCAAAATTAAAAGTCAAAGTGGTTTACCAAGCCTTACTCTTTTTTGTTACTTCTTTAATTCCTTACTTACGGTTTTATACCCCTTTTTAAAAAATGAGTGAAGGAAAAAAAAAGACCATCAGAGAAATACCAGTTACTCCAGTGTAGACGCTTATGGTAGACTAGCAACTCAGTCTTTTTCTGGCAAGGCTGGAAAACGGTCGCTCAGTAAGGTGGGCTTTCTCCAGGTGTACGTATGTGTACAGCAGGGTTCTCTTACTGCGTCTCAGACCACCAGGGGAAAAAACATCTTTCCTTGTATATTTTTCTTTTTTGCCAAAGGGAGCCTGTGAGCTGATACATATTTTAATAGTTTGTTCATATTTACTTACCCATTTTACTGCTCATATAAAGAAACTTGAGGAAAGCAGAATAGAAGGTAAAGGTGAAGACAAAATATCTGATCCTCCTAATATAAAAGTTCAAAATAAAACAATTTGAAGAATTTACCATAAGCATCTACTTTGGCATAACCAATTCAAAGAAAGATTTAATTATAGCTGTATTTGCATCTTCATAAATAATCCGCGTGATATGAAACAAATGAACCAATCTCAAGAAAACTGGAAACAGCCAAAGGCTATTGCTAAAAACAAGCGTTTTATGCCACTAAGTGACTTTGGCATTCACACCAAGCCTTTATATAGACATCTGCACCTGCAGGTTAGCCTGACATTACGCCATGCTGAGACTAGGTCGGTGTGGGAAAGGTTACTGTCATCCATCACTGTGAAAATTAATAGCTTTGTAATAGTTGAAGGAATAAAGGTATGGCACAGCAACCTTGCAGCAAATATAATTTGCTACCAAAAAAGCGTAGGCAAAATCCATTCATAACATTCCCTTCTCAAGGCCACCTACAAGCTAATTCATTATTCAAATGCCAAAGACAGCAGCAGGCACACATACTCAGCCAATAAGTCACCATTATAAAAGCTGCATAAACACTTCCAGCTCAATCATCTAAGAATAACAGAATGAGACAGGAACATGTTTCCCAAGCATCTCATCAATAAAACTTGCAACAGCTTTGAAAACACCATGATTACATGCAAAAATAGGCTTAGCTAATATTTTTTGAGTGGCTCATAGAATAATTTATACACCCCAAGTTTTCTCTGATTTTCTTTCTGAACATCAGAAAAATGAAGAATGGAATCTGACTAGAACTGGTATTTATATAATAGCTAAATAAAGCTTGCAGTGCTAAGACTACCTCCATTTGTGAAAGATAATGTCAGAATCCCCTTAGGACTCCAGAGCCTGAGTCTGGAGTTTTTACTCTGAGGAGTAAAAACAAGAAAGATTATTCCTCTCTATAGTGAAAAATCAAAGTATAATCTGTCTTATTTCCCAGAAGGGCCTTTTTAAAGCCCTCTGAATAAATGTGCAAGGCAATCGTCCGTGCTCATTCCAATAAGGAATTTACAAGAAAGACCTTGCTAACAGATGACTAACATTAATTTATTGCAAATTTGCAATAATCAACAAAATTTTAAGAATTACTTATTGTATCCCAGTAGAAACAGAGACTATTATTTCCCTCTCTGTGGTAGAGAATGCTACTTTCCTATCCAATATAAACTCTCTCTGCTTTCCTCAATAATAGAACCCCAATTTTATTCAGGCAGCAATGCACCTAGTTTAGTTTTGCTTATAGCCGGGTATGACCACATGTCTAAATTCTGGCTAATGAGATTAGGTGGAAATGTTGTGTGGGACTTTCTGGGAACGCTGCTTATTATGTAATTGATTCAACTGAACACTGGAGTCTTTTGGCCCTCTCCCCTTCCTCTCTGCTGCTGTCTGGGATACTGACACAACGGCTGAGCACAGTGGTCCATACAGTTACCTTAAAGGTGATTCCAAGAAGACAAAATAATTTTAGCTATTAAAATGGTTGATGGCCTTCCAAAGGGCCACAACACATAAACAAATACACATGATATCTAAGATTATTAAAATTTCATGGTGGAGTCTAAACGGCTCCTTGAAATACTGCTTTTCCAGACCAACAGGTGAAGAGCTCACAAATACACAACTGCCAAAAACTGAACCAAACAAGATGTCCTTTGAGAGTTGAATGTATAAACAAATTGTGGTACATCCATACAGTGGAGCATTATCCAGCAATAAAAAGAAACATTACCAAGCCACAAAAAGACACGGAGAAAACTTAAATGCCTATTAGTAAGTAAAAGAAGCCAGCTCGACAAGGTTACACATTATATGAGTCCAACCATAGACTACTCTGAAAAAAGGAATACAGACAGTAAAAAGATAATGATTGCCAGGGATTCAGGGGGAAGAGGGTGGAGGATGGATGAAGAGGTGGAACACAGGTCATTTTTAGGGCAGTGAAGCTATACTGTATGACAGTATAATGATAGATACGTGATATTATGCATTTGTCAAAACCCATAGAACTGTACAACACAAAGAGATGAAACCTAACCTAAACTACAGACTTTAGTTAACAATAATGTATTGATACTGGTTCATCAACTGCAACAAATATACCACACTAATGACAAACGAAATTGTGCACATGTTGGGGAGGGTTGGGGGGGTGGTATGGGAACTCTCTGTACTTTCTGCACAAGTTTCTGTAACTCTAAAACTGCTCTAAAAAATAAAGCATATTTTTTAAAAGGCTGGTGGCAGGTGGCTTGGGTGGGGGAGATAATGAAGAAAATGTTGTGGAGCACTGATCTAGTCTAAAAAGAGAGGCTCCAACTATTTCAGTTTTAAACTTTAATCAGCTTTCAGAGGTTTTAGAATAATAATGTAGAATTGGTTCAAATCCTGACATTTATTACTAAGGTGATAAGCTCTTTAACCTGTTACAGTATTGTAAAATGGAGGTTAAAATGTCCACTTTACACAGGGCATATGCAAAAAGGAAAATGCTATGAACAGCAAAGTACATATAAGTGTACTTGGTAAAGCGCTCGGACTTTGACAAGAGTACTCTTCCACTATCTTATCACAAAACAGCAAAATCTGTGTACATTTCATTCTCATGAAAGGTAATAAGGTGTCTAGACTATTTTACCACTACTTTAATTTGCTACAAAGAAAACCATTCTGCAAAAATCTATGTTAAAAAAAAGTGTAACATGGCAATTGATAACTTTTGATGACAATTATAATACAGCATATATTCATGTGATTTAGTGAACAGTACAGTACTGCACCAAAATAAACAACTTTCTTGTTTTTCCCCCCCTTGTCACAGACAACTTTCCAACTGGTAAAAACTAAAGAATATTTTGTCTATAGCTCTGTACCAAACTGGTACTCAGAAAGAAGAATGCAATAATGGTAAGGAGTTACTTTTTAAAATTCAAAAGCTCAGTAATCTTCTCTCCTTTGTATTTATCTATAATATTAAGGAATTTAGTTTTCTTTTTCAAAATGCCCAATAGAAAATGTTTTGTATTCCACAGTGGAAAGGTATTACATAACCTTAAAATTCTAAATAAACCAGCCAACCACAGTTGTCACACTTTAATAGACATTTAAAAACTAGCTAACACTGGGGGAGAGTATAGCTGAGTGACAGAGTGTGTGCTTAGCCATGCACGAGGTCCTGGGTTCAATCCCCAGTCAGTACCTCTGTTAAAATAAACCTAATTACATCTTCCCCTAAACAAAAACAACAACAAAAACCAAAAAAAAAAAAAAAAAAAAAGCTAACACTTATATAGCATTTATAGATGTCAGGTATTAAGTGCTTTATACATATATACTAATTTAATCCTCAGAAGAATCCTCTGAGGTAAGTACTAGCCATCAAATCTATGAGGGTGGCTGGTTGCTCTCATCTTACCAGAAGGTATCAACAAAAGATTTTCAAATAACTTCATGTGTATTGTCATCTGACTGACAGTAAGACACGGCAATCATAAATATATATCCTGATTTCAGAGCACTTACAACGTTAAAAAAAATAAAGTTTGCAGTTCAGAATCAAAGGAAATACAGCATTTCCATCCCATTTAGAGATGCGGGAACTAAGGAATAAAAAGGTTCTGCTGCTTGCTCAGGGTTTATATGGCTTATAGACAGAACCTTACTACAGCTCTCATTCTGAAAAGAGACCAACACAGCGATGCCTGTGATGAATTACAGAGAGAAGATGCATGATAAAGTCAGTTCTAATTCATGTCACTGTTCTGAAAAAGTATTCTGTGAAAAAAATCTTACATTTGAGGTATATCCCTATGAGGCATAAAAGAGCCACCATTATGATAACGGCCAGGTTCAAGAGTGTATAATATCATTCATCTGACAATGTCAAGGAACTTGAGGAGAATTAGCTCATGTCTTCAGAATGGTTATCAATTATTATTCTCCCCTTTCTATAAAGGCACCCAAAAGATCTTCAGATTCTAAGCAGATTCCTCCCTGTGTAGTCAAGGACAGACATCAATCACCATTTTTCTATTCCTACAACAATCTGAATACTTAACTAACATATCTAAAAATAGTTAACCTTAATTTTAACTTTGTCATTCACGTGGAACATTTGTCAAAAACATAAGAGTGACAGAAATTTTATATTAACCAGCTTTAGGAGCTAATACGTAAACTTTCTCTCAACTGAATCTTGCCAATGACTTTATTCTTTAGGACTGCACTTGGGAACTTATTTAAAGGACATAATGAGTAGATGCAATGCATGATACCAGACTGATACCAGTTTGCAAAAAATGAGTTGTAAAGGAATTTTGGGGTTAAATGGATCACTAAAAGAGATGAAAATTTACTAAAATGTAGAGAGAACTGAATAAAAAGCAAGTTAACATTAAGTGTTCAGACAATGGTAGGCTTAAATGGTGGGAATTTAACTTTTTCTGCTTATCTAAATACTTGAGAAAATATAAATTATACATTTTTTAAGTTTCAACAATGCACCTGGACTACAGTAATAAAAGTTTTTTTTTTAAAGGACAGGAACAAAAAGAAAGGAAACACAAGAGAAGGGAAGAAAGAGGGAAAAGAAAAGAGGGAGGAAAGAGGAGGAGAGAAAAGGGAAGGGGAAGAAAGAAGGAAGGAAGGAAATGGAAAAGAAGGAAGGACAGACATGGCTTTAGAATTAGACTGACCTGGGTTCACATCCTGGCTGCATTACTTAAGAAGTTTATGACCACGGACAAGTTACTTAATCTCTTAACTTCAGTTGCTAGAGAATATCACCTGTGTTATGAAAATAAAGGGATTAAATGAAACAATTAAGTACTACCTAACACACTAAAGACTGATTAAATATTAGTCATCTTCCTCTTCCTTCTCCACTGCTACCAGAAGGTAGGAAAAGCACCAGTTCCCTCCTGAGTGCTTCTGGAAAGTGTGGAGTGGGCGAGAAGTGAGAGCATCTCTGCTGCCATCTGTTTGGCAATCCAGGGCAGAAATGGTGAAAAAAACGGTACCTACTACAGACACATTATATATTTTTACTTAAAGAGTATTTGGTATTGGTTTAACCAAATTATGAAGTCACAGCCATGATGTTTTGGTCACAAACAAATTATTTCAAAAAAATTCCTAACTCTACTGTTGACTATTTTTGAAATGGAGCAAGATTCTGTGGGGCCCTCCTGGGTACAAATCCTTACTGTGTCTCCCCTGCCCGGACCTTTGTAGGAAATAGGCTTCATTTAGTCTCCTTGACCATCCCTGAGTTCCAAAGGGCAGACTCAAATGGTTGCTTATCAGAGAAGCGAGGGAACGCAGTAACTAAAGAGGAACAGTCAAAAAAGGAACAACAGTGCAGCCAAATGAGGTAGGGTCCTCAAGGAATATACATAACAATACCTTTGAGTAGGAACTGGGGCCCACATCCAGGTGGTGGAGCACAGTAACTTCAGGCTTAACCCAAGATTCCCGGAACACAGCCCTGCTATCTTACCACCAACCAGTCAGAAGAAAGTCTGCACACACTGGAAGATAACTGACCCTCTGACCCCCTCTCTAAATGATTCTCCTTTTAAAAATTTTCATGGTCTATGCAGAATCTTAGAAGTTGGCTTCTGAACATCCACCATCTCACCAGGTTGCCGGCCTCCTGAATAAAGCAAACTTTCTGTCCCTAACAGCACATGTCTCTTGAATATTGGCTTTTCAAGCAGCAAGAAGCCAAACCTGAGTTTGGTAACATTTTGAAAGTCAAAACAGTTGACTATTTGAAAGCATCAGTCAGCATCTAAGGCTGACTCTTCCTAAAAGCACTCTGCCTAAAAGAGTGTTCATTCTGTGAAATAAAAGGTAAAGTCCTTTCAAAGTTAACAGAGGTTAATAAATTAATCCCCAATATTATTCCCTAGTACATATTCCAGATGAGACATGTATAGTAACAGAATGTTGTTAGCATGAAGAGAAAAAAGGCTATGGGAGTATATGCGTCTTCAAAGTGTTCCAGATAATCTGCTTAGCCAACACTAAAAACTGTGCAACACTTCACAGAAAAACAACAGAACAGACAGCAGAACTCACTTCAAATGTTCAATTCCTAACTTCCTTAAAAATGCAGTAATTGGAAGAGGACAGAGGGGAAAAAAAAAATTCTAAGAGCAGAAACAGAGAGAGGAGGGGGAACTTCTATCATCTCTGCAGTTAATTTAAATGTTCTACTAAGAAAGGATCATAAATCTACATGGCTCCCCTCTAGAAAATTTTATTCATTGGATTTTGAAAAAAAAAAAAATCTTGAAATCAAGTAACAAACATTAGGTTTTCAGATTCTGAATAATAACAGAAAGATATACTCCTTCTCTGGGATTAACTGCAGCACACTGTCTCAAAATTTTTGGAAATCAGAGTTGCAGTCCTTATGGATTTAAACTCACCAATGGCTTCCACCACACTTAGGATTAAATACAAATGAATGCTTGCCACAACCTCCAAGAGCATTAAGATTTGGCTCCTACCAACCTCTCCAATCTTATCCCCACTCTGTGCAGGCACAACGTCTTTGAAGAGCTCACTAAACTGTCAAGCTCATCTTCACCTATAGCCTTGTGCATGTCATCTCCGTTGCCTGCGCAGGGCTGGACTCTAAGGCCTCAGTTTAAATACATCTCCTCAAGGAAACCTTTTCTGACTGCCTTGTCTTTTCATTCTTTAAAAGAAAGGAGTAAAATGAAGGTAAATAAGATTACTGAGTATCTAAGAAACACGGGGCAACCCTTCACATGATTTCCATTTAATCACCACAACAAACTTCAGAGATTGGTACTATTTTCATAGATGAGGAAACAGACTCAGAGATTAAATAGCTGATCCAAGGTCACAAAGGTAATATATAACGGAGATTAAAGCCCGAATTTGTCTAATCCCAAACCCACGATCTTTCTGCTGCACTATATTGCCTCTTTATTTAAACAGAAACTATCTTACTAGGAGGAAATGTTTAATCAAATACAAAACTACAAAAAGGACTGAAGTTTACATAAAGACCTATAAACTGACAGTCTGGATAATTTACTATACTCAGAACTCTCATTTGGTATCTGCATCTCTTTTATATTAGCAATTAGCTTACTAGGATCATTAAAGGAACAATGGCTTTTTCTCCTGAGACTCAAAAAGTTCATAAGATATACTTAAAATACTGCTATTTCTCTTCTATACTTCATATATTTGGTATAATAGGTAAGCCAACTAATTAAATTACCTGAATGTCTGAGTTTCTCCTAAAGAGTTCAACTAATACACACTCAGGAATGGCAGGTTATTTTGTTGCTTTTTTAATGAAGGGAAGATTTTTTACATTCCTCAATTAAAGATAACAAATTGGGGGGGGGGTATAGCTCAGTGGTAGAGTGTGTGCTTAGTATGCAGGAGGTCCTGGGTTCAATCCCCAGTACCTCCACTTTAAAAAATTAAATTTAATTTAAAAATAAATAAACCTAATTACCTCCCCCCAACAAAATTTTTTCAAAAAATAAAAATTAAGACAATAAATTGAAACTATATTGAGGCAAAGTTAATTTGAGAAAATTCACAAGTACTCTGGAAATTTATTTTATCTTGGTTTCTTACTGTTTACATACATGCCTAACTTTCCCAACTGGACTACAAAATCCTAAGGGGTAGAGTCTTTAACATAGGTATATACCCATAATTTATCTTGCAATGGAAGGACTCAAAATATTTTTAAATGCCAGATATTAGAAAAAAGAAACCAGTTTCCTTTTATATCCCCTATGTTAGTTTTAAAATATGTCCATAAATTCTTCAGCATTCCTCCCATTGAAATATGAAAACTAATTCTTCTCCCCTTGACAGTGGGTTGGCTTAGTGGCTCCCTTCTAAGAAAAAGAATAAGGCAGAAGTGACAGTATGTGATTTCCAAGACTAGGTCACAGAAGGCACTGTGCAGCTTGCTCCCTGCTCCCTCTTTCGGATCACTCCCTTGAGGGGAACTAGCAGCCACATCCTGAGAACACTCAAAGAGCTCTACAAAGAGGTCCACTCGGCTGGACTAAGGCTTCCTGCCAATATCGAGCCAGTGAGGAAGTGAGGTCTCCTAACAGCAGCCATGTGAGTGACCAATCCACCTGCCCCAAACAAGCCTTCAGATGATTACAGTCTGGCTGACATCTCAACTACAATGTTAGGACACCCTTAGGCAGAACAACCCTGCTAACTGGCTCAAAACCCTGCTAAATGGCTTGTGAATTTCTGGCTCACAAAACTGTGTGAGATAATAAATGTTCATTGTGTTTTAAATTGCTAAATTTGGGGCGGGGTGGGTGGTCTGTTACACAGCAATAGATAAAGGATTAAGAAATCTCTCAATTATTAAATTCCTTACAAATTCCTTACATTGATTCCTATGAACACCTGCTTCAACCTTTTTCCTTTCCCAACACTCATCAGAATCTTGGGGAGCCAGGTAGCTATTTATTTAGAAAAGGCCCTCCCACATGATCCTGTCACACTTCTCCCCGACTTGACAATTACTGATGAAGAACATAATTATCTGAAAATAAATGACATACCCTTTATATGTTGAGAAAATATAAAAGGCTTTGTCAGACTTAGCTAGGACTAAGGACTCCCTAACTGGTATAACTTATCTAAACCTCAGAGGGTTCCCCCTACTTTCTCTTTCACAGAAGTCCTATGAAAAGGTTTTCACAGGGAGCAGGGTAAGAGCCCCACCCAGAATGTTTATTAAAACTCTAATAAAGTAACTAATTACATATAACACAAATTTTCAAAGTTTTGTTAGACAGTAAGTTATAAAGCAACTAAAATTACCACTCTTCCCACCAAACATGCCCTCTCACTCCCTGCAAAAAAAAAAAAAAAAGAAAGAAAGAAAAAAGAAAAGACCAACAACAGGGAACTGTTTTCTAGTGGCACTTTTTTAAGCATCAGTTTATAAAAAAAAAAAAAATGCACCCCAGTGTTCATAGCAGCACTATTTACAGTAGCCAAGACACGGAAACAACCTAAATGTCCATTGACAGATGACCAGATAAAGAAGTTGTGGTATATTTATACAGTGGAATACTACTCAGCAATAAAAAGAATAAAATAATGCCATTTGCAGCAATATGGAGATCATCATTCTAAGTGAAGTAAGCCAGAAAGAGATAGAAAAATACCATATGATATCACTTATATGTGGAATCTAAAAAGGAAAAAAAAAGAGAGACACAAATGAATTCATTGACAAAACAGAAACAGATTAAACAGATTCACAGACATAGAAAACAAACTTATGGTTACCAGAGGGGAAATGGGATGGAAAGGGATAATTTGGGAATTTGAGATTTGCAGATACTAACTACTATATATAAAATAGATGAACAAGTTTCTACTGTATAGCACAGGGAATTGTATTCAATATATTATAGTAACCTATAATGAAAAATATGCAAAGGAATATATGTATGACCAAAACATTATGCTGTACACCAGAAACTGATGCAACATTATAAACTGACTATACTTCAATGTGAAAAAAAAAGAAAGAAAAGAAAAGTACCTTCCTAGCACACATGCCACATGAAGTTCGTCCTGCTGTTCATAAAGCTGCCAGGTTTATTCATGGCTGATACGAGACCAAAGTGATCACAGAGAGACGGATGGCGGGCATTTCAATTCATGCCATTTAAAAAAGCCCTCGTGGAAAAAAAAAAAGAAGCAAAACACGTAAGAGAGAAAGGACACAGAAAAAGAAGGATGATGGCAAACAAAGCACTGAGCAATAACAGACACCAAATTATACTCAACTCACGGATTTCATTTCTCTGCTCCAATCAAACTCTTGTAAAAGTATCATTTAAATTTCCAAAGTGCGAAAGGTGAATGAAAGCAACATAAAAGACATATAAATCATACAGTTATAGTACTCATCCTCCAAACCTCAAGAAAAACCCATCCTGTTGTTCAAATCCATTCTACAAAATGACAGTACAATAAAAATTTAGGGATTGGTCTTTTAAATAAATCACGCTTAATGTGAGTCATGATTTAAAATGTGCTACACCTGTTTTACAAATTGCCCTGCTGAATTTGGATATAATACGAAAAAGACCTGGTCTATATCTGAAATAAAGATTTTCTCTCCTCAATTATGCAAATGTCCATATTCTATAAAAAGCAAAGGGCTATAATACTAGTACTTATTTTAATTCTAAAATATATATCTTGATAATGAGCCTTAATATTTTAGTTTAATTACTCTAACTTACTGTGCCGGTATCAAAAAGAAAAAAGCATGTTTCAATGTGCATACAACATATAAAAATTTACTAATATTACCTTATAGTCAATTGTTTTTCAACAAAGATGCTAAGACCATTTGATGAGGAAAGGATAGATTTTTTTAAACAAATGGTGATAGGATAACTGGATATCAACATGCCAAAAACAAAAAAAAGCAATGTATAGACTCTTACCTCATATTGTACACAAAAATTTAATTACAAATGGATCACAGACCTAAACTTAAGAGCTAAAACTACAAAAACTCCTAAAAGAACCATAGAACATCATCATGATCTTTAGGTTAAGCAAAGAGTTCTGAGATATGATACCAAGAGCTTAATTTATAAAATAAAAAGATTGACAAACTCTAATTTACCAAAATCAGAAACTTCTGCACTTCAAAAGAGATCGTTAAAAAACAAACAGACAAGCCACAGACTGGGAGAAAATACCTTAAAACTGCATATCTTTTAAAAGACCTTGTATTCTGAATATATCAATAATTCATACAATCAAATAATAAAAAGATAATAAAATTTAAAAATGGGCCAAAGGTATGAATTGACATTTCACTTAAAAAGATATAGGCATGTCTAATAAGCATTCAGCATCACTGGCAATCAAGAAAATGCAAATTATGAGGTACTCAACATCACTGGCAATCAGGAAAATGCAAATTAAAACCACAATGCGATACCACTTCACACCTACTAGGATAGCTATACAAAACACTCACACAGAGCAAATACAGGTTGTAGAGGATTCAGAGAAACTGGAAGCCTCATACATTGCTGGCGGAATGCAGAATGGTGCAGCTGCTATAGAAAACAGTTTGGTATTTCCTCAAAAGGTTAAACAGAGAGTTATCATACGACCCATTCCTTCCAATCCTAGGTATTGTGAAATAAAATTCATATTTAATGGCAAGACTGGAAAGACGTAAGTATTTTTCTCTGCCCTTTGGCCGCCTCTCTTCCCCATACTATGCACTGTGTATCTGCATTATGCATCAACCAAACCTTCCCCATAGGCAGAAATACTTGCTCAGCCATAAAGAGCAACATTCCCCTGGCATCAACAAGACAACTCCTTAACAGATAACATTTCTTCAATGTAAGGGGCCACAATGATGACGCTTAGACCTGGATTATGCAAACTGTCAATAATACTTTATCTGATGTAGCATCCTCTGTCTCAAAAACCTTATATAACTGTACTTGGATTTCTAACAGGCAGAACCGTTCTCAGAGCTTTCCCAGATGCTCTTTCCAGGTTATATCCTCAAATTTGGCTCGAATAAAATTTTCCATTTCTTTCTTAGGTCAACTGATTAACTTTTCATTGACACTATATATTTAAGAAAATTGAAAACATAACACAAAAACTTATACATGAATGTTCATAGCAGTATAATTCATAATAGCAAACAAGTGGAAACAACCCAAATGCCCATCAGTTAATGAATAGATGAACTAAGTGTTATATATTTCTACAATGGAATATTATTCAGCCATAAAGAGAAATGAGGTACTGATTCATGCTATAACACAGATGAACCTTGAAAACATTATGGTGACTGAAACAGAAACCAACCACATATTATATGATTACATTTATATGAAATGTCCATAAAAGGCAATTTAGACAGTTGGAAAGTAGATCAGTGGTTGCTTAGGGCTGAAAGTAGGAATTAAGTGCAAACCGATACAAGGGAACTTTTAGGGGTAATGGAAATGTTCTAAAATTGAACTGAAGTGATAGTTGTACAGTTCTATAAATTTACTAAAAATCAGTTAATTTTACAATTACAATAAATGAACTTTATGGTTCACTTTATACACAAATTGTCCCTCAGTAAAGCTGTTTAACAAAAAAGTTGTACAAAAAAATGTACACAGTATTATGTTTCAAATCACATAAATGATTCTCTTCTTCCTGTTATGTGATCAATTTGAGATACTGAGTTATTCACTTAATCCTCACAACCAGCTAGATTTCTATTATTACCTCCATATCACTAACCAGGAAATTTAGACACAAGGAGATTAAGTAACCTGTTATTCAGAACTGGGATTGGAACGCTAGTTAATCTGATTTCAAATAAACAAAAATTGATAGGTACTTCATGTGTTTATAAAATATAATAGGCATTTTCTATATGGGTCAATATTTTGAATTCTGAGGTTTTCAACAGGAAAGAAATTCTTTAAATCACCAAAGAAATCATAAATACCTAAGAAGTGATATAGAAAGAACACTCCATCAGGATCAGAAGGCCTGAGTTGATAAACCTTATATGAAAATGAGAACTGAACTAGATTATCACTCCAAAGTCCTTTCAATTTTGTCTCACAAAATAAAATGTCTCCCAAAGAAAGCAGACATTTTTCACAAAGGTGTTCTATAGCTTTCCACGACATAGCCACCATGGCAATCATTACTCCCTCCCAATTTTTCATATGCCTTAGTAAGCAGGGTAGAGAGGTACTGCTTTCTATCCAGCCCTCTTTTCCGCTAGTCATTCACTGCAAACTTTATTCTTTACAAACAAAGTAACAATGCCAGAATTCAACTGAAGTTATGCACAACTGTCCTGATCAGAGATTGAAGGGGAAATGTGTCTACAGGCTAGGGAAATATATGTAGGAAAAGTCTAGATTTGAGAATAAGCATTGAGTAAAGAAAGACAAATATACTAAAGGCCCTTTATACCAAGATCACTGCTATAGTTTATCTCCAGCCTAAAAATAGCAAAGTTACAAAATGTAATGTTCGTTCCATTTCTTCTGTGTCTTGAGTTTCATTTATATCATTTACATACCAAATAATGTACCCTGGAAATTTTAAAACTCAGAGGAAGCACTATCAAAGGAATCATTTTTACTTACTATTTGTGGATGGAAAAAGTTAATGCTGTTTTTGTTATTCTAAAAGGAAAAAAGAGACTAAGACTTCCTTGTGCCTTTGAATGCTTCCATTTCAGAACAGAAAGCACTTTTTTTATGTTGTCTAATTTTTAAGAGGCTGTAATATCTCATCAAAACTCAAGAATAATTCCAAGTCAAGAGAAAACACTGAACTTAAACATACTTAAATATACTATCATTAAGTACTGGATAATAGTAATTGTTAGAAGGAAAGTTACTTTAAAAACATGAACCACCTTTGCTAAGTCTCTATTTTCAAACTATTCTACCCTCCTATTTATGACACATTCTGGAAATAATAAAATTAATAAAAGAGTAGAATCAACCTATAATCTGTGGGTCACATTATGACTGAGGCAAAAGAAGCTATACACTGAAGGACCAAAGAATGAAAACCAGTCTTAACGTTCTAGCTGCTCTAAGCAGATGTCTGCTTCGCTTGCACTGAAGGCCAGGCCTCAATCAAACCACTGAGTCAGTTTTACTCAGAGTCATAAGGAGGCAGACTACACATGACAGCATGCTGTGTAATGCATGACACACCCTGTTTCTGAGCACAGACCTGAAGTATTACAACAAAGTTAACAAAAGTCATTTACGGGAACTGAATGAATGCAGCTGTTCCCTTCTCTTCCCTCTCCCCATCTTCTTCCATGGACTATGAGCAGCAACTTTCAGAGGGTAGTGCAAATAGAAATCCCTTGGAAAAGCAGGTAGGCTGTAAAATATACTGATTCTTGAAGCTTTCCCACATTTTCATTTAAATTCATTTCAAAAACAAGTAAGAGAATGTTAATCAACTATTCAACATGGATAAAAAAAAATTTTTTTTAACAAGCAAACAAAAAATGCACTGCCTAAAAGAATGGTGTTTCTTTCCATCTTATGCACACAGAGGGCACACGCACTGTGCACGGCCCATCTCAGCTGCTCCTTCATATTCTGCAACAGGACTGCCAGAGTCAAGAATTCTGATTCTGCTGTACTATGCCAATCCAGTCAGCTATCTGGACCCATCTTTCTACTTACTGCATTTGTTTACAGCCTACAATCTTTATATATGTTACATCTTTGCATGTATTTTGAGAATGTCACCTTGACTAGACTACAGGTTATTTAAGGGCAGAAACCTTGTCTTCTACTTTGTGGTACAGAGTACAGGTTAACAGGGCAGGCTCTGGAGCCATACTACCTGGGTTCAGATCCAAGCTCCACCAACAGTTCTGTGACCTTGACCAAGATATTTACCTTCCATATACCTCAGTTTTCTTATCTGCAAAATGTGAGTGACAACATATATAGATGTTATAAAAATTACGTAAGTAATAAATTCTGAGTGCCTAAAAAGGTGTCTAGCACACAGTAAGCACCATAAGATATCAGTTATTATAATAATCTGTATCTCCTACAATAACTAACACCAAGCCTTGCTCCTTTAGATGTTCAAGTATCTGCTAACTGGCTAAAACAAACAAACAAGCAAACAAACAAAATATATATATATACACACACACAAAATGTATCAGTTGTACAATTTCTCTCATTAACACCATATAACTGATAAACAATGAAGTTACAGTACTGTTCAAGAATGCCTTCTTTAATTCTTCAGGATGTTTTGTGCAATTGGTCTAAAACACAGCATCACATATCCCTATTTTTCAGTCTAGTGCTAGACTACTTTCCGTGCACAATTTTTAATAGCAAACTACTATGATAAAACATTTTAAATACATTGTTATATTTTCTTGTTGTAGTAGGGAGACAGAACTTGACCCAATCCAACACCTTTGTGGCTCCAACTCACAAGACAACATAGTTCCAAAAGACTCAAACTCATGGGAGGTTTGCACAGAATGACTAGTCACAGCAAAACTTTGCACTGGGGGTGAGAGAGATATGAGCAAAAATCATTTGTTTGGTAACAGAACTAGAATTGCAGCTTTTTTACACTAGTGAGTAAGATGATACCAGCAGTAGAGAGGATGCCGATGTGTATGCTAGGAGAGTTTGAGGACGAGGTTAACAAATTACTACTAAAGTACAGAACAGATTCTTCAGTTATTTGTTCTGCATCTGTTTGACAGTC
Source organism: Camelus ferus (assembly GCF_009834535.1). Lineage (NCBI taxonomy): Eukaryota > Metazoa > Chordata > Mammalia > Artiodactyla > Camelidae > Camelus > Camelus ferus. Next base: position 5,783,724 of record NC_045716.1, read on the forward strand.
CCAGGTACTAACTATAAGAGAGCAGGAAACCTAGGACAATTCAACTTCAAGCTGGTTAGAATATCACATACATTATCAGAACACAGGAACGTTTATTGCTTTTTTTTTTAATAAATAATTTAAGTTCTTAATTTCAAAAGCAAAACAAGATACTAAAGTTAGACATTTTTCATAATGTAAAAAAGATAAAAAAAAAACCCTGTGGTATTAAAACTACAATGAGATACCACTTCATACCAAGTAGAAGACTATTATCATAGAAAAAAAGAAGAAGAAAGAAGGGTGTTGGCAAGGATGTGAAGAAACTGAAACCCTTGTGCATTTCTGGTGAGAATACAAAATGGTGCAGTCACTATGGAAGAGTATGATGGTTCCTCAAAAAATTAAACACAAAATTAATATACAATACAATTCTACTTCTGGATAGATACCCAAGTGAATTGAATGCAGGGACTCAAAGACTACCTCAATGTACACCAATGTTTATAGCAGCATTATTCACAATAGCCAAAAGGTGAAGCATCCCAAGTCTCCATTAACAGATGAATGGATAAACAAAATGTGGTATACAATACACTGGAATATTACTCAATTTTAAAAAGGAAGGAAGGACACTGTGATACATGCTACAATATGGATGAACCTTCAAGACACTATGCTAAGTGAAATAAATCAGTCATAAAAGGACAAATATTATATGATTCCACTTATAAGAGGTACCCAGAATAGTCATATTCATAAAGACAGAAAGTAGAACTGTAGTTGCCAGGGCTGAGGGGAGGAAGAATAGGGAATTATTATTTAATGGGTACAGGGTTTCAGTTTGAGAAAATGAGAAGGTTATGAAGATGAATGGTGATAATGGTGGCACAATAATGTGAATAATTAGTGCCACTGAAGTGGACACTTAAAAATGGTTAAGCGGGAGTATATAGCTCAGTAGTAGAGTGTGTGCTTAGCATGCGTGAGGTCCTGGGCTCAATCCTCAGTACCTCATTTTAAAAAAAAAGTAAATAAATAAATAAACCAATTACCTCCCCCCCCCAACAACAACAAAAAGAATTTTAAAGAAAAGATTTGTAATGACACAACACTGTAAACTGACTATACTTCAATTTAAAAAAAGAAAAAATGGTTAAAATGGCCAATTTTGTGTTCTGGATATTTTACCACTATATGTGTGTGTATCTACTGGTAGGTAGATAAATTGATTGATAGACAGATTACAGAGGGAGACAGAGAGAGAGAGAGGAAGAGGACAGTCCCTTAGAAGACAGTTTGGTAGTTTCTTACAAAGTTAAACATACTCTTACCATACGACCCAGCAACCCAATACTCTTAGATATTTGCCCAAGAAAAATAAAAACATATGCCCACACAACCTGCATGCCAATGAATATAGCAGCTTTATTCATAACTGCCAAAAATTGAAAACAAACAAAATATCAACTTGTAAGTGAACAAATAAACTGTGGCACATCCATATACTAGAATACTACTCAGCAAAGAAAAGGAATGAAATCTAACATATTAAAAATCTTTAAGTTGGAGAATCTCAATAGCATCAGGCTAAGTTAAAGAAACCAAACATATAAAGCTATACACTCCATGTTTCCATTTACATGACATTCTGGAAAAGGCAAAAGTACAGGGACAGAAATCAGATCAGTGGTTGCCAATGACTGGAAATGGGAAAGGGGACTGATTGTAAAAGAGCACAAGGCAGGTGGGGGTGGATATAGCTCAGTGATAGAATGCCTGCCTAGCATGCACAACAAGGTCCTGGGTTCAATCCCCAGTACTTCCATTAAAAATAAATAAGTAAAAACAAAAGAGCACAAGGCTATCCTCCGGATGATGAAAATATTCTCTATCTTGATTGTGGATGGGAGTTTACATGCCTGTCTCTACGTAGCAAAGTTCAAAGAACTGTGTACATAAAAGGGATAAAATTTATTATATGTAAATTATAACTCAGTAAATAACAAAAGCCTGGAGTAGTATGATCAACTTAAACATTTCTGCTTTCATAGTAAGTATTAATTAATAGGTATTCAATATGTAAGACAACAGCTAACCACCAAATTTTGTACTACTGTGTACAAATAGAACAGGTAAAAATCATGCTTCTAGTTTTGTCCTTCAAATTTGCATTTTATTTCTAAAGACAAGGGATTGAGTTCATCATGACAAGACACTAGAATTAACCAAAGGATGAGCAATAAATTGAACTATAGGTTATCATAACATAAGCAGTTCTTTGGGAACTTACAAATCACAGTAACCAGACACAGGCAGCAGTTTCCACCTAGTGTGAACTCAAAAGTGCTCTCCTATATACACAGAACTAGCAAATACCACATAAAACAGGATGATTGTTCATTTCATTGCATGTAAAATTATTTTCAAATGCCTTCTGTTTCTAGTTAAGAAAATTGTTTTCCACCACTTCCGTGCTGAAATAAAATAAACATTAGGTAAAACCTGTGTTATCCACTGTGATTGACCATAAAACTGGGTGAAATTAACAACTGTTGTTTTCTATATCCACAGAAAATGTTGAAGTACTACATTTTCTACACTTTTATGGAAAACTTCATGCCCCGTTATTAGGTTCCTAACTGACCCAAGTTAGTAAGTTTATGTTCATACACATACGACGAGATGCCATCCTAATGCCTTATGGGGAAAAGAGAGCCTGGGGGAGAACTTTTAGATAAGGTAATAGAACAATATAGTTCCAACAATCCTCACCAATCAGTTACTTCAATTTCTCCTGAAATAAAAAGCAAAAATGATCTGCAGTAATATATAATGCTACAGGAATTGCGTAAAATGCTACACATCCGCTGTAGAGGAAGTAAGGTAGAAGGAGGCATTTTGGAACCAGAACTTCCTTAACATACTTTTTCTAATTAACGTTTGGGCATCAGTTCCCCCAGGATATTTCTATGACTGGCTGTTAGGAAGGACCTAAGGAAAGTAGGAGATAATTTCTCAAAGACTGAAACACAACATTCTAAACTCAAGGTTTTTCTCCCTCTGTGGCACTTCCTCAACACTGAATGAAAATGCTGCTACATTAATTAATAGAAACAAGTTTATGGAGAAAGATCCTACAACTAGAAATTTTTTTTTAAGCCAACCCACTTTAAAAAAGGTGATCAAAAATTTCCTAAAAAAACCCCATCAAATCGGCTGATGAAAGCTGGTCATAAAATAAGAGAACCACCCCCCAAGAGGGAAGGGCAATTCTAAAAGAGAGGCTGTTGTCCTCTCATACTGTGCACATCTAACAGGCTATCATACATAAAATAGAAACAACATATTTTCTTATTAAAGATTTTGCTAAAACTATTGAAAGAAAACTTATGTTTAATTACAGTATCTGCCAAATAAACACCCAGATGAAAGAGTAACCTAACAGCAACATCACGACAATTTACCAGCTACTCATTTACAAAAACACTGGCTTCTTATCCATTGATCTCTTATTGACAAAGAATATGGTCTGTAAACCAAGCTATATTTTAGGATATGGTCTATAAACTGAATCACATTTGAGAAAACCTGTTTCCTTCACACAGGGCTTCTCAACCTAGGCACTACCGACATCTGAGGCAGGAGAATTCTTTGTGGTAGGGGCCGTCCCGCGCACTGTCAAATGCTCAGTAGTACTCTGACCTCCACGCGCTGGGTATCAGTGGCTCCCTTCCCATGTAACAACCAAAATTGTCTCCAGACGTTGCCAAATGTCCCCAGGAAGGCAAACTTGTCCCAGGTTGAGAACCACTACTCTAAGGATCGAACAGCTTTGACAGCATTTCAGACTCTCCTTTCTCTCTACGCATAATTTAATATGAACTACCTCCCTTCCCAATGGTTTTCAAATTTTATACCCAAGGCCCTAGAGGACCCAGGAAACGCCTCAAGAGCACCCATGGGGTGTAACCAAAGCAGATCATACTTTTATTTTCTGGGGTTCTGGATATTTCCTTTGGGCAAAAAAAGCTTGAAAATCCTAACATAGATGAACATAATACCAAATTTCATACAGAATAAGAAACCTCAAGTTTTTTCCCTCCTTCTCTTTTTATATTTTAAATCAGATTGGAAAAACTGACTTGTGAAAGAACACTAGGAGTGAGAGAGTACAATGAAGGGCAGACCAGAAGGCAATTTCAATGCATTGCGTATCTGTATTTCTTCAGCCCAATAGGAAATGGGAAGTAGCCTTTAAAAGCCTCCCAGTACTTTCTCACGCTTTAACAAATATTCAAAAGCCCTACAATACAAAATTCAAGTCCAAGCTGCATCCCCAGGAAAAACCAATAAATTAAATTAATACTGTAATTATATGTCAGCTTTGTTTTAAAATTCTAAAAATATATTTTTCTCCCCTAGGGTGATAAAATTCTTTTTCTCCCCAGATTTATTGAGAAATAATTGACATAAATCACTACATAAGTTTAAGGCAAACAGCATATTTGATTCTTAAATTGAAAATAGATATCTTGCTCTTCCTTGCCTTCAAAGATCTCCTAATTTAATCATCTTGAACAGGAGAGCAATATGTGTAACATGCTAAATTATCTTTAAAAGGAGATCTCAAACTTTATCAAGTTACCTAAGTGCTTGTTAAACATAAATCCTAGGCACAGTTTCCAGAGATTTTGATTGGTGGGAGATGGGAGTAGGAAATGTAGGGGATCTGGACCCGTTAACAAGCATTCCTGGTGATTCATATGTAGATTGCCTGAAGGACTTTTTTTTTTTTTTTTTTTAACGGACATATAGTCGGTTACAATGTGTCAATTTCTGGCTCACAGCACAATGTCCGAGGAAGGACTCACTTTTAATAACACTGGTTTACATGCTGAATTTGGTACCAATGTTACATATGTCATGATGAAATTCTAGCAATCTCTAACCAGACTATACCATACTGGGTACTTATTACCACTAGCCTCTAGTCAACTCAACTAAGATCTAAAAATAAAAATAGACTTTAAATAGTATACAATTAAATGCTCTAGAGTAGTGTGAGAGCAAAGAAATGAAAAGTAAATATTACAGATTAATTTTATGATAAATGGCTAGAATATAAAATCTGATAAATCTATATCATTAATTTCTCCTTCATGCAAAAACTACACTTACTGAGGCTATAATTTTATCCCTAAATAAAAAAATAAATAAATAAAACTTCACTGGTCATCAAAATCCTAGCTCTCTGATAAAGGTTTTTCACGCACCACAAACATACTTGCCCCTAACAAATACCAGTCAGTTCACGAATCAGTCGTTTTGATTCACTGTCCTCCTGGATACACATTAAAATGACGGGCTAGAATGCAAACAGACAAATGAATTCTCATGTCACTTTGACATACAATCATTTTTACTGCATTCCTACTACAGTCTTCATTCCAAAGACCTGAAAATATTACTTAAGCAAATGGCCATGTCAATTTCACTTTTTTGGTCATTTTTGACTTAAGCAGAATTAAAGCAGACAGCATCATTCTCTTTTCAACTTAACGTGCCTCCCAAAATACTCAGTTTTTTTCAACTCTGGCATTGAAAAAACATAAAACAGATGAACAATCCCATACTTGTCTATTTCTTCTTATACCATATAAAAATAGGATTGTTAATAAAGTACACTAATGTTTTCACATTTCACCTAATATCCCAAACTCATTCAGTTGAACATTTCATGAGTCTCTGGCTGGTAGTACATTCACTCATTGACTTTTTTCAGCAGTAACAACAGCAGTCGGCTCCATGGATTCCATGCTCCTTTGAAAGACTCAGGGTGCCCTTTGTCTTCAAAGTACAGAATACCATAAACAAAAAACGACGCAGTCCTAGAGTCAGGCTTAGCTTTTAAACATCTGTTTCCAAAAGCTTCCAAAGTATCACAAAGACTAAAATCAAAAAATGAAGTGAAGTTAGTGAAAAATGCTAAAGATAAAAAAGCAGGGCTGGGTTTTTTGTTTATTTTAAGCTATGTACAGAGAAACATAAAGCTAAGAGAGATCTAGAGTTTGACAGGAAAGAGTGTAATGACAACAAATCACAAAGAGCAGAACTCCTTGATTTCTGTTAGTAGAAAGTAGAAGTACTGGATTGGAGTTTCTGACTATGCAACTCACAACCTGTTTCAGACTCAGCTTCTTCATTTACAACCCTGTCTATTTCACAAAGTTGCGGTGAGGAACACATAGGAAAATGTCCATCTTATATGCCCAAGAGCTACAAAAATATAAGGTTTAATACATTAGTGAACAAAATATGTTTATTAAAGGAACGTTAAAAGGAAATTAGAAAAAGAAAAAAAATTTACTCACAAAACCCTGAAGGTGATCTGACATGAAGAAAATATTGTACTGATCTTCATAAAGGAGTCAGAGGTGGGTCTCAGAAACCTATCAGTTTAGAAATCTAAATCACTAGTAAGACTGATGATACTCATCTGAAGAAACGTGAAAATGTATAATGAAACAGGAGAGTTTTAAAAACCTGGGGGAAAGGAGGTTACTGGGATCCTGTTCTGATTCCCTTTAATACATTAAAAGAACTTGAAAGAATCGTATTATCATATTCCAAATCTTAATCATGCTTTATTTATAAGATCTTGCTATTTCCTTCACTCAGGGTACATTTTATTCTTTCGTATAAGTAAATCTATTTTAAAATGCAGCTTTACTAGTTACCTGGAAGACACATTTAAGGACTTTTTTTAAACTAAAATATGAAAACATCATACAATGCTTAAACAGAGTAAGTTAGAGTTGAGTTCATCTCAGAAACTGAACCTGATCGAGATGACAGCCCAAAAAGCTATTCGAGTCAAATCATCCAAAACATTACAATGTACAACAGTATGAGTAACTTTAGTACTCAAAGGGCTTCCCGTTAAATCTATTAAAGAAAGTAAAAAAGAGTATTTTTATCTTTGAAAACACAAAATAGTTTCACCCAAGGTCTTCAAAAATATCCTTCAGTATATGGCATGGGTCTGCAAAATTAGAACAATACTTACCTTACCTATCCAATAGGGCTGTTATAAGATTAGACTGAGACATATTATGTATGAATATGTTTTGAACAATTAAGTCTTACATAAATGTTAGGTATTTTATAACTCTATGATTAGCTCAATTTCAGAATGATAAATTAAATCAATAATTACAAAAATTAACAATCTATTTTGTTAAGAAACATTGAGCAAAAGCATATTTAAATGGGGGGGTGGAGGGTGGGAAGGGATAGACTGGGATTTCAAAATTGTAAAACAGATAAACAAGATTACACTGTATAGCACAGGGAAATATACACAAAATGTTATGATAACTCACAGAGAAAAAAATGTGACAATAAGTGTGTATATGTCCATGAATGACTGAAAAATTGTGCTGAACACTGGAATTTGACACAACATTGTAAAATGATTATAAATCAATAAAAAATGTTAAAAAAAAGCATATTTAAATGTAGTTTCTTTTTTAAAAATACGGTAATTTTAATAGCAATTGATGATCTAAAAACAAAATCATGAAAGATCTTTCTACCATTATATTACCCTAGTGAATTTTTCTTGTATAGAAATACCTTAATGTACACAGAGCTTTAATTAACTGAAATAGTATTCCCTCATGGAATCCACACCTTCATAAGGCCATAGTATTAAAGAAATTTTACTGTTAAGTTGTGAAACTACCAAATTCATTGAAGAACATTTCAGTAAAGAAACAGTTACTATTAGCTGTGAGACTATCAAAACAAATAAAACTCCCAATTAGCAGCTTTCAATACAATGAAGGATATAAAACATACACACAAATAAGTAGAATATAACAAGTTAGATGATGAAAAGTTCCACGTTAAGAAATGTGAACATCGTTTAACAGAAGTTCAGAGAAGGAAAAAGTAAACGTCTAAGCCATGGGGGAAAGTAGACAAAGTGATGTCAGGAAAGAAGTCATATTTGTGCTAGGTCCTAAAGGATGAAAAGGACTTTGAAATATCCCTAAATAAAATACACACTTTCCTAGAACAAAAATGCTTCCAGTTCTCAGGGGGTGGGGGGACAGGGACTGTCTCTCATTAAATAGTACCAATATCCTTTCAGTACTCATTCACCATTGAACTATAAGTTACCTTTTTCCTATAGTCCCCATCCTTCCCCATACCTCAGTGCCCCATATCTAATCCTTTACCAAATCTTATCCACTTTAACCTCCTAAATAATCTCTCAAATCTGTCTACTTCTCTCTTCTCCATCACCACCTCCCTCGTCTGACTTACTGTCATCTCTTGTCCAAACTACAACAATAGCCTTCTGACTGGTCTCCCTGCTCCACACCAATCTATCTTCTACACTGAGAGCAGAGTGGTCTTTTCTAAAGCGATTATACCAGATATATACCACATGTATCCCCTTCCAGACCCCAATCCTTGACACCTGGCTACTTCTCTAGCCTCATCTTACACCATGTGCCTTCTCACTATTTGCAATCCCGCCACCCTGCTCTTTATTCAGAGTTCCTCAAACTTGCCAGGCTCACTAACACCATGATCTCTGCACATGCTACCCTCTTCGTCTAACACTCGCCCTGTCCTATCTCCCTTCACCTAGTTAACTCCTCTCAACCCTTTAGATCTTAGGCACTTCCTCAAGAAAGTCTTCTCTCTTCTCCCAAACTAAGTTAGATCATTTGATTATATACTCTTAGGATACCATGTACTTTCTTATACATTATTTGTTAGAATTGTAATTTTATATTTGTGTTTATTTGCTTAATAATTACCTCTCTGACTAAACTGTAAGCACATTTAGGACAGGGCAAAATAATTCTGCCTTAGGTTAGACCTGCCAACATACATACTTGTTCCTAAGTCAATATGTTTTCTTTTCAGTCAAAATAGCTACAGTGAACCAAGTATAGATGTCACTGCCCGCCTACACGACAACATGTAGTCTGTAAGCCAAATGCAGTCCCCTCACCAGCTCCCCTCCATTCTTGCTTTGCATTGTCTATTTGGCAAAATATACTTTATTTTTTAGCCTAATAATAAGCATGATTTAGTAGCTTAATTGCCTGCCAGTAAGAAGCTTAGGAAGTTTAGTTTAGTCTTAACCTAGAAAAATTGACTTTGCTTGCCAAAAATCAGCACCTTCAGAAAAGGAAAAAAAAGTGTTTCAGTGTTTTATTCAGGTCAAATAAGCATTCCCAACTTCTACTCCACCATTTACAGGAAGAGATGTGCTGTGAAATTTGTAGTCAGGGCTTATGCCATTAACAGTTTGTGGCATATCTGGAGGAATTTAAAGTAGCATATGAAGGTTTTTTTATTGTACTGAGTCAGACGGCTACATGAGTGCCACCAAGGAAATACAGTGACCCCCCCTTGGAGCACTGACTTTAAATAAGCAAAAGGCACTAAGAAACCAAACTTGTCAGGGCTTCAATAGCTCAAGATCATACCTTCCTGAAGAAGTGAAAACACCAGATTTGAAACTGCAGAAAGAAAAAAAAAGAACACTGCTGTTTTGCTCCAGGATGTTTTGTCATTCAGGACCAAACCAGATATGGGGGTGGGAGGGCTTCCATGATCAGACAAGATAGATAAATGTAAAATGTATCACAACAATAGCACAAAAGCCAGAAAGTGAAATACTTAAGTATTAACGTTATAAAGTTCTTATACTATATCTGAAGAAGCATAACATCACTTTAGGTAGACAATTATAAGTTAAAAGATGTATACTATAAACTATACAGCAATCACTAAAGTAATACAAAATAGAAAGTAGAATCATAAAAAATACACAACTGGGGTGGGGGGCATAGCTCAGTGGTAGAGTACATGCTCAGCATGCACAAGGTCCTGGGTTCAATCCCCAGTACCTCCATAAAGAACAACAACAAAAAATACACAACTAATGCAAAAAGCATTAAAAGAGTAAAAAGAAAGAAAAGTACAGATGTGACAATTAAAACAAACAGTAAGATAGTATATTTAAACCCAATTCAATTTAAACCCAACCAAGCACATTAAATAAATATAATCATGTTAAATATCCCAATGGAAAGACTAGATTAAAAAAAAATCAAGACTCAACTATATGTTGCCCACAAGGAACCCACTTTAACTATAAAGAAACAAGTGGGTTAAAAAGTAAAAGGATGGAAAAAGATATTCCATGCTAACACAAATCACAAGAAAGCTGAAGTGGCTTTATTAATAGCAGATAAAATAGATTCCCAAAGAATATCACCAGTGATAAAGAGGACCACTTCATAATGATAAAGTACATAATGATATTATGTCTTCATCAGGAGGGCATAATACACCTAAATGTTTATGCTCCTAATAACAAAGATTCAAAATATATGAAGCAAAACCTGATAGAACTGCAGAGAAAAATAGACAAATTCACTGAAGACTTCAACAAATCTCTCAATAATTGATAGCAAATCAGGAAGAATACAGAAGGATTTGCACAACACTTATTAATCAACTAGACCTAATAGATATTTATAAAGCACTCCACAACAGCAAAATACACATTTGTTTTTAAGTACACGCTATATTCTGGGCCATAAAACAAGTCTCAGTAAATTTAAAAGAATTCAAATCATACAAAGTATATCCTGACCACAAACTAGAAATTAGTAGCAAAGATACCTGGAAAAATTCTCAAATATTTAGAAACTACATAACACACCTCTCTAAAGCCCGTAAGTCAAAGATGGTATCAAAAGGAAAATGAGAAGTTACTTTGAACTGAATGAAACATTCTGCAACACATATTTCAAAACATATCAAATTACACTTCAAATATGCGCAGTTTACTGTATGTCAAATAATTATATCAAATTATTTTTAAGATGTATGAATTGATTAGAATGTAAGACGATAACTCACTTCCCACTGCTATATTGTCCACAGCTCAAAGAATCTCAGATTTCAAAGAACTGCAATCTGTTACTAGGAAAGTTAAATTTTCAGAACTGATTCACACAGTTTACTATGTTTGAATCATGCTTTAAGTTTGAAATACAAAGCTTAGGATATGTTTAAATTATCAACTGTATGTAACATAAGGACAGCCAGGTTCAAGAGGAACTAAGATAAAAGCAAACCAGGCCCACTAAGATGCCAGTGTTCCTGGACTTTTAGAAAAGAACATGTGAATTCTATAAATATCCTAAAATGTCTTTTATATGGCCTAGCTCTGATCAACGTTTGAGTTTACCTGGCTCTATGAATGTGGATTCTCTTTTCAGAATTTCTTATCAAAGGCAAAAGGCACATGAACTGTAAATCCTAGAATAAATAAAGCTATGCCCCAGATAAATACAATTCATGGTTCTTATGATTGTGTGGCCTCTTAAATTTCAGCATTCTATCTTGGTCTAACATAAATAATAGGCCTAGAAAGGCATGCTTTTATAAGGTAAAAAACTTTTTATATTTTGTATCACTGCTAAAAATACATAAATTTTAGATAGCTAACAGACTTCGTACAACCTTTTTAAAATATAGAAATATTCACACCACTCACCCACATACAGCTTTCTCATGTTGTCTACAGTTAATAAAACTTGGACAACTCTACGAAAATTTTCAATAACATCATGGCATCCAAAGCATATCTAGCACATCAAATGTCATTATAGTGCTATACGAAAACACATAGGTAAACCACAGGTTCAAGGTTCAAATTAACAAACATCACAGTGCGTGTTTTTTATAATAACAGTTTAAAGTTTTTATCTGTGAGAAGCCAAATTATATAGCAGTTAAGAGCACAGACTTGAGAGTGAACTGCCTGAGTTCAAATGTCACACTAGCCACTTACTTGCTGTGTAACTTGGCCAAGTTCCTTGACATCTCTATGCCTCTGATTCCTCATCTATAAAATGAAGATAACAGCATTCACTCATAGTGTAGTTATGAAGATTAAATAAGTTAATAGGCATAAAGCACCTAGAACTGTGCCTGGCTCACGGTAAGTACCCAAGGAGTTTAACATAATTGTTGTTGTTATAATCACGCTTATGATTGTCACTGTTATTAGAGTTAAGATTACTATATAGGATAATTAACACTTACCACTGATAATTTGAAAAATACAAACATATCTACCAAGAATTAACATAGAAGTAGCACTTGAATAGGCATTTCTCCAAAGAATATACACAAATGGCCAATAAGCACATGAAAAGATGCTTACATCACTCATCATGAAGGAAAAAAAAAATCAAAACAACAATGAACTATCACTTCATACCAGCTAGGATGGTTTTAATAAAAAAGAATAAAAAATAGCAAGTGTGGGCAAGGATGGGGAGAAACTGGAACTCTTGTGCATTGTTGGTAGGAATGTAAAAAGATGTAGATGCTGTGGGAAAGTTTTGGCAGCTTCTTAAAACTGGGTATAGACAGTGGTGAGGGTTACAGAACATTGTGAATGTATTTAATGTCACTGGATTGTATGCTTATAAATGGTTAAAATGAAATCTGGTATGTTAGAAAAACATAAAAATGCTATTGTGAATAGCTTATGATGTATTTTAACACAAATACATTAAACTGGAAATAGTAACTATGAACTTAGATAAGAGATGGGGTAATTCTTCCCAGAAAAATACTGGATTGGAACCAAGATTCCAACCTTACTCAGATTCTAATATAACTTCACCAAGAATCTTTAAATCATTAACTTTACAACATTACTTACAAATAAAATGGAGAAAAGATTTATCATGTTTAATAAATTTGTTGAAAGAAAAAAATACAGGGGATTTTGATATCATAGAAAAAAAGCAACTTTGTAAAAACATATCATTTTATATAATATGCTCACAGGTAAATGGAATAACTACTAGTTACATAAGGAAACATTATCATTACTAGTTAAGCTACAGGTAAAGAAAGATTACTGGCCAATAGGCATCAAAAGGTAATGTGACCATCTGTCAAAGTATGACAAGGTGTATATGAAAAACAAATAATGTGCAAATAACTAAACATTTCCTCTTAAACTCATGTAGTATGTGCTTGAAAAAGAATGTCTTAGTAAATATAAAATAAAATGTTTAAAAATCTTTAAATAAATACATAAATATAAAATAAAATTTAATAGCTCAAGTGGTAGAGTGCATGCTTAGCATGCACAAGGTCCTGGGTTCAATCCCCAGTACCTCCTCAAAAAATAAATAAACAAATAGACCTAATTACCTCCCCCCAAAAAATAAATAGAAAATAAAATAAATCTTAAAAAAAAAAAAAGAATGACTTAGGACTTTCTGACCTGAACAAAACAGAAAGAAATATGGCCATATCAAATCCTTTAGAGTATTTTCTGTTTCAATAGGAATCACATGATACTGTTCTCTCTTAACCATGTTACCAAACAAGATTCAAAAATTAGCATATAAATCTTCATTTCTGTGAAAATGAAAACTACTATGAAGTCTTTATGAAGCCAGAAAATACTAAAAGTAGAGGCATTTTTTTAGATTTGAGCCATGTCTTTTGTTAGTTGGTAGCTACTGTACCGGGCATCTTTTTCACGGTCTGTTCGTTGATACAGGCTGATCACCAACTACCGGACAAAATTGACCCATTTCAAAACAGGAACACGCACTAGGAAGGCCTTGGGCTTCCTCACTCAGGGATATTCTTGAAATTCACAAATACACAGAAAATTATATAGAGTCAAGCGTAAGGAACTCCTGGGAGCCAGATACTTACATATAACATCCTACCCAAATTTAAATCAAACAAAATTTCCTACAAACTTCCACAATATTAACTGGATACGGGATTCTTCATTTCACTCTCAAACTGCTCTATATCATTAAAAGGTAAACTACTTTGCTTCGTTCTACCTTTGCTCCTATTACACGCTAAACAAACAGCTAGTGGATAAAAGAAAATCTGGTATGATTCCAACTTTATAGCATTCTGGAAAGGGCAAAATTATGGAGGCAGTAAAAATATTAATGGTTTCCAGAGGTTAGCAGGTAGGGGGTAGGTAGAAATGAACAGACAGAGCACAGAGGATTTTTAGGACAGTGAAAATGCTCTGTATGATATCATAATGATGGATACATGTCATTAGACATTTATCCAAACCCACAGAATGAACAACACCAAGAGTAAACCCTAATGTAGACTTTGGGTGAAAATGATGTGTTAACGTAGGTTCATCAATTGTAATAAATATGCCACACTGGTCGGGGCTGTTCATGACGGGGAAGCTATGCATCTGTGGAAATAGAGGGTATGCGGGAAAATCTCTGATATCTTCTGCTCATTTTGCTGTGAAACTAAATCTGCTCTGAAAAAAATAAATCCTTTAAAAAAAAAAAAGAATATTTGGTTAACCAGTTAATGATCTATATAAACTGTTCTTCAATCCAATTCCTACTCCTGATCTTTTCTTCTGAAGATTTGAAACTACTTTTGTCGCTAATATTAGTTCTTGTCGCCATTCCTTGAAACTGGCTTTGTTTGACATTATAAAATTCCTTAGAACATACCTAAATGAATCCCATGCTAAAAACTCAGCAATAACACAGTGCTATAATATATATAAGGTATACACCTCAGTCATCCATCCAGTTAAAACTAAATGAACCTATATTCCAATCATGGATGTCAATTCCTTCTTAATACTATGAGAAACAAAAGGCAGAAGGAAGACACAAACAGCTGAGATGAAAACCACTATGTTCTTAGAGTATCTATAACATTACGTATCTGTGTCAGGTTACTTCAGTTAGAGAGTCTAACAGCATGATCCTGGACTTGACCTTCAGCACACCAACTGCTTTGACTCTTAAACTCATATCCTTCCCTCATTCACTTGGAAATATGCCATTTATTAAAAGGAGTACCACCGGGGGGAAAAACTCAGTCTTATAAATATTAGAATTCTGAGCACATTTAATATGTACCAAAGAATGTTTAAGGCACTACATGAAATCTATGTAAACATACTTCAATATGCTGACAGTAGCAATACAGAAGTGGGACTTAAAATTATGAGCCATACTTTCATATACTTGTGGCAGGAACTGCTTTCCAGGAAGGTCACACAAATTTGGCACTAAGTCTCAGGCCTTTAAAAACATACTCTTCAAGGAATTCAACCTAAGGAGTTCAATTCAAAGACTTGTCTACAAAGAGAATTAGTAGACTGCTAATATAAAATTTTTGAAAAATGTTAATGTCTAAAATAGGATAATAGTTAAATAAGTTATGTTAAATTAGTCATTAACAAATCATATTTTCATATTATAAAGCCTCAGTAATAAAGCAGTGTGATAATGGCACATGAATATAGACAGACAACAATAACACAGTAGAAAATCTTGAAATAAACCAAATTGTATATGACAATCTAGTAAAGGATAAAGGAGTCGTCTTAAATCAGTGTGGGGAAAAAAATGAATTATTCAACAAATGGTGTTAGGACAAGTGGAAAGTCGTCTTTCTAAAAATGAAATTGTATCCTTATCTCAAACCGTATGCCAGGATGAATTCCAAATGGATCAAAGATTTATATGTAAAAAATGAAAACAAATAAGTACTAGACAAACCATGGGAGAATTCTTTTATAACTTCAGAACAGGAAAAGCCACTCTAACTATGACATAAAACCAAAAAGCCCTAAAGATTGATACATTCAACTGTATAAAAATAATTTCCTCACAGAGGAAAAGAAAAACAAACAAAAGACACATGAAAATACTGGCAACTCACAGCAGTCAAAGGGCTCTTAACATACTAAGAGTTTCTACAAATTACTAAGAAAAAGATCCAACAACCCAATAAAAATAGGCAAAAGATATATTCAGTCACAGAAAAGGATATATTTAAATGGCTCTGTAAAATATTCAATTACATTTAATGTAAGAGAGATGAAAAACCAAAATTAAAACAGCCTTTTTTTATAGTTCCCTCTGCTATATAGTATAAAATTGTTATTTATCTATTTTATATGTAGTAGTCAGTATCTGCAAATTTCAAACTCCCAATTTATTCCTTCCCACCCTCTTCCCCTTCTCTGTTACCATAAGTTTCTTTTCTATGAAAACTGAGACTATTTTTTTACCTTTTAGATTGTCACTTTAAAAAATTGATAATTCTCTATGTATGCAGAAATGTGCACTTTCATACATTGCTGGGGAAATATAAATAGGTACAATTCCTAAGAAGAGCAATTTGGGAATATCTTTCAAAATTACAAAAAAACGCTATCTTTGATCTAGCAATTCTATGAATTTTTCTTACAGATATACCGACACACTACCACAATGGCTTATATTCAAGATTATTCACTGCACTATTACTTGTACCAGCAAAACTTGGGGACTGGTTAAATAAATTATGATTCATCCAGGCATTATGCAGCCATAAAAAGAATGAGGAACTGCTTTACAAATGGACAGGAAAATATATCCAAGATATATTAATAAGTGTATGTGGAGGGGGGATGTGAGGGAGGAATAACACAAGGTGCAGATCAATTTCTATAATGGGTTACCATTTCTGTAAAAAAGGAGAAAAAAAGCACATACACAGTAAAAACTATGATGCTGTTAACTCAGATACAAAGCAATTAACAACTGGCTCCAGACCCTCGAACTCCCAACCAACTTCCTTTGTGGGTTTGTTCCAGTCATTTCATTAATGTTGCAATAAACACGACTCTGCTTTAAACTAAATTTCTTGGATCCCACTCTTTGCAGAGTTTTTAATCTATCTATCTATCTGTTTCTATATGCATGGAATAGGTATGGAAGGAAACATAAGAATTTCGAACATTGATTGATTATGTGGAGGGGACAGTGATGGCCTTCCAGGTGGCATGTGAGGAGTAGGGAGGAGGGGTGAGAGATACCTCATGGCATATCCTTTTATACTGTTTGAATTCTGAAAGAAGGAAATGTATTACCTATTTTTAAATTAAATTTAAAAATAAAAACATTTGAAAATATTTTCAAAAACATAACTAAATAAACTGTTAGAAAAAGGCAGGATATAAAATAGATGTAGTATGATACCAATATGTACAATCAAGTATACCAGTACACAGGAAAGATTTGGAATAAAATACAGTAAAATAATAAAAGAAGAAGTATTTCTGGGAAGTGGAATTATGGGTGATTTTCATTGTCCTTGGCTTTTCCCGTAATTCAAATTCTGTAAGCATGGATTATATTTATATTTAGGAAATAGTATTAAATTTTTAATGATATGAATCAGATTGCTTGGAAATTAAAGGGAAGGTAGAAAGTTATTAGGTATTATCCAGGGTTCTAAGGATCATAAATGAAACATTCAAATTTCCTTAAAAGATCACTCCAGTCACAGAATAAAGAATTTAGGAAAACAGAGGTGAAAAAGATCTAACCTGATCTCTAGGCTACCTCTTACAGATCAGTAGGAGATTATCCTCATCCTCCTACTTTCGGGATGTTTTGACCATTTTTGTTTTCTGTTACCTAGGTAATAGTACTTTCAGTATTTCCCTTAAATACTGTGAAACTAACAATCTGCTATTTCTCACTGACCTACAGTTTTGAAAGGCCATCTCCCGGAGGGAAAGCAGTCATATCCAGAAGTTAAAACAGGAGGCTGAGGAATTTATCTGAGGTTAGAAGTTCTAATCCTGACAAACTGTGGAATTTGTCTACAGTTTTGGGAATAAGCTAAACTTCCTGAGCCAGTTTCCTTAATGAAGAAACTTAAAGGATTATTTTGAAAAATATTTAGGAGTATCAACTTTAAAGTTCCGTTTTAACTTTTCACAATATGCTTCTGGATTTTGGTTTTTTTGCCTATGTTAGAATTTTTCCTCTCTAAATTTTCACTCTCCCAAACACTATCTGCTAGTATTACCAATCTCTTAGACTCAGGAGTGGGGTAGGGGGTACCTCTAGAAAGCCTGCTGAAAATGACACAACGTGAACAGAACGTGAGCCATGCTGAAGACAATTTATGGAGGAGTAAGAATGCAATCAGGATCTAAACTGGACAATGCAAAAATCATTGCATTAACTAATTAATGTAACCAACACTTGGTAAGGGAAGGTACAACTCAGACTCCTAACATCTGAATCCTGCTGGCAGAGATAAAGAAGAGGGTAACTTCTAAGTCACAGTCCAGCAAAAGAAGTTTTCTCATGCTTTCAAGGACTCAACTTTTATTTCTTTTGTTTACAATACACCCACTAACACCATTTCTCTGGGCCTCGGGAAAGTCTTTTCTTCCCTACTATTTACGTATCAGGTACTTCTTGATGGCTGCTGTCCCACTAGAAAACCAGCTGCATTAAATTTGTAAAGGGCTCTCTACCAACAGGTCTTGAGAAGCACTTGATAGCCTTTGGGAAGAAAGGTGTTTTTACAAACATCAGAGAGCAGTCATCCCTTTGCCAGGGCCAGGTGAAGCAGTTTCAGTGGTGCCCTCAGCACACTTCAAACTCCTCCTCCTGGTTAACAAGACCAAACACCTCTCCAGCTACTTAAAAGTTATTCCAATAGGGAGGGACAAGGGAGCAGACAGCTGAATTTTTTCTGGATTAACTCAGTCATTAGTTGAACGCTTTTTTGTGGTTCACCTACTTAAAAGGTGATCAAATCACTTTGTGCCACTGAAGAGAGCAACTGCAAAGAACAATCACATAAACCCTCCGCTTCAACTCACCTCATCCTTCTAATAAAACAAAGCATTAGAAACCACTGCCCTGCCACCATTTCCTCAGTAATCTCAGTAAAACCTACCTTGTCATGTGAATCCATTTTCTTTTCCTTAGCAAATCAGAAAAATGTATTTCATTCAATATAATAGGACACAACTGTACATCATTTTTCAAAGTGTATGCACTGAACCTCAATATCTGAAAATGATAAAGGCAATCCTTATAAACATGCTATTCTCAGGTAAAAGGGGGCATTCTAAAACTTCGTATTATTTACATCAGAGAAGTTGTACATATCCTCAGTTCCATACCTGCAATTCCTAAATCCAAAAAGCTCTGAAAACCCTTTTTTCATAACTTCTCTAGCAGTAAAATCAGACCTGCACAGGCATCCTGCTATTTATAGTCCTACACCATACTCCATGTGAATGTCCATTTGTTTAATTGCAGAAATATTAACATGACTGATTCCTGGATGTTGCTCTAGACACCACTAGGGGGTTTACGTCGCTGTATATATACCATATTTTCTAAAATCAAAAGTTTTGAATTCTGAAACACTCTAGTCCAAATGGTTTTGGAAAAGAGATTGTAGATGTATAGTTCCTATCCTTCAAAAATATTTTCATTCTTTGAAATGAAATAGCATAAGCCAACATGACAGAGGGTTGGAAACTACTAAGATGTTGTAAAGGAAACTGTCCACCATCTGTAACATTAATGGAACACACAATTTAAATGAGATACACAAGTTTTCCTTCAGAGGAAGGAAAAAGGAAGCCATTTGGAATCAACATAATTTAAAATAAACAGTATATGCCTAGACCTTCTTAGAAGTTCTCTCCAATTTCAGTGTAGAAGTGTCTGCTCCTACTGTGTGTAAAATGTATTTGAGATCATGGGAAACTAATATGCCAACACTCAAAGTCAATGCCCCATCGTAAGTATGGAACTCAAGCTTAAGATTAGAAGAATTTCTAAACTACTAATACTCATTTGTAAAAGTTCTATTAACAGTATTTGAGGAAATTAAAACACTTATGTAACACAAACATGTTTTGGGATATACTGAGCACACATTCACTGATTTTCTTCTGGCAATCAATTAGCTAGAGCACGTGAAACTTTCAGTCTTGGTCGAGCAATATCATTTATCGACATATTAACATGAAACAGGAGTCATGGGGTGCATACTTACGACATGTAAGAATGAGTGATATGCTAAAAATATTCAAATTTCATTATGTTAAGAACATTCTGTATAAGATCAATGACTTAGTCACATCTAATCCATACTGGACCAAAATGAAACAACTTCCTGGACTCATAACTGGTTGCAACATTTTAAGTAAGCACAGAGACATATTCTCTAAAAATGCAATGAAATGTACCTCATCCTTTGTTTTAATTCGTGAAGCATAAGCAGTATTACTTACTACAACCAGGTAAGACTTCTGCCCCCATCAACTCATATCCAGTTCATGAGAAATTCTTACCAAATTCCCACTGCCACATTTCTAGAATTATATGGTATTGGATGCAGTATGATTAATTCCCTTTTTCTTCTGCTTGCTGAAATAGCACCAGCCTTCAGAAATTTTCCAGCAGGTCACTATCAATAAACAATGACCTATACATTAGCTTAATGGTAGGCAATAATGTTGATGTTATTTATTTTATTAACTGAGTATTTTATATAAGTCCTGCTGATACTATCAAAATTAAAAACAATACGGTTTCTTGGTGGTCACTTCAAAAGCCATCCAAGAGCCCATCTGTGCGGATACTTGCAGACCTGTTGTACTGAAGGGTGCAGAGCTTCAGTGCAGGCACTGCTAGAGGCTGGGATCTTTCATCTCCCCCAAACAGTGTCCTGCACTCACCGTCCATTCATGGTAAAGTAGTTAATTTTAATGTCCTCATTGTTTACCACAAAGCACAGACAGTGAGGCTGGCTTCACCGCTCCCGTTTCCTTTTGCTGGGCTGCTGAGCTTTTTCAGCCAATTGACTTCTCTTTGAGGCTATAAATATCTGAAAAATGTTCTGCATTTGATGCTCTTGGATTCTGCATCCATATTTAGCTGTTTGTGGCATGCCTTTGTTTAAGCGACTCTACCACCCATACAGTCAGTCAGGTTGAGATCTGGATAGTCAAAGGACAGACAGATCAACATTCAACAGTTTCTAAAAGCAAGGTATTAATCTGCTGGACACGGTGACAATGAAAGGAGTGGCAAGATAGGAATACAGAGATAAACAAAACACGCAGGCTCCCTGGTGTCAGAAATGTTATAGTCTTAATGGGCATGCACGCAACTTATAATAATACTGCAATAAAACAAATGAGACATTTTACAACTAAAAGAAAAGTAAGGACAGCACAGCATAACTGTTTTCTCTTAGCTATGTCTCAGAGATATGCATTTGTTTGTGTTCTAAATATAGTCTACCTATTATAAAGCTCTGAGCATATTCCAAAAAAGTTTTCCAGTCACGACAATACAAAAACTCTGGATATAGGTATTATCCACCAAGGAGCCGACCTGTCAGCAGCAAACTCAGAACAGTGCCCATTCTTCACATTTTGTAAGGCAAACTAATAAGATATTGTTTCTAAAAGCTTTCTGTTAAGATATCTGGGGGTAGGAGAGTAGTTCTGTTCTTGTTGCTGTCTGCATACTGATGAGCTCGACCTGAGATCCCCATCCCGACCTTCCCATCTTGTGAAAACATTCCAAACAAATATACATCTGCCCTCAACATTCCTTCCTTCAAAACTCAGTTCACTGACCTTTTGATAACAGTGCCCCTCAGAATCCCGACAGTCACAATTTAAATGCATTAAAGGCTTGCTGGATGCCGGAGCCCAAAAGTCAGGCTGGAACTGGGAGGCCAAGTTGGAGGTCAAAATAATAGGGCAGGCCATGGAATTAGACAACTCTAAAGCTAAAATGTACCACAGATACCAATTACTCCAGATTCCACATTTTATGTAGAAACCTAGACCCAGGGACTTAAAATTACTTACCCAAAGTTAGACAACAATTTGTGGCAAAGTCAGAATGAAAACCCAGGTTCTCAACCCCCAGCTGCAAACTCAAGACTAGTTTCTGGATTTCTCTGAAGAAAAAAAAAATTAGACTACATTCATCAAAGTCTCTTTCAATTGTGTAAAAGACCCATGATGTTCCAAAACAATCAGGATTTTGAACACACAAAACAAACAAAAAAACCAAAATGAACCAATGTTTTCCAAATTGATTTTCTACATTCTGTTTTTACTTCAAAGCTTTTCAAAGAATTATACAATAGGCAACTTAAAAACTAGCTAAGGACACAGAAAAGCCAAGAGTCATTCAAATAGTTCTGGAATATTTACATCAAACTAAAGACAATAAAGTAGTATCCAGGATGAGCTGCCTCAGAGGAAGGAAAGCAGCAGTACTGAACAGTAAATAAAAACAACTCCTGGTTCATTGATAGAGAAGACAAAAAAGTTACAAGGCAGTGGAAAGTCTACAAATTGGCTCTGAAATGTACACTATGTAGTGTGCGTGAGAGAGAATATATATATATATATATATAGGTATGTATATACATGTATATATTTAAGAATACACACACACACACACAAACACACACACTCACAAACCTAGCCATAGGAAGGGACTACAAAAACAAGTACATAGTTTTATGGATTGCATGCAAAGAACATAGTTAACACTAGGTCTAGAAAACCCAGACAGAATAGTTTCGGACACTGAAATATTGAGTTATCATATACACATATTCTTGCAGTAACAAGGCCCTATCTCTAACTTCATACAAAAAATAATATGCCAAATAAGTGCATAAGGGTAAGAAGAGGGAGAGAACAGGAAAAAGTTGTAACCACAATGTACCCCAATTCAAGCTCATATTCCGATTCTCATCAACCTTTGCTATAAATTATCTAAGTGGCATTAGCAGGTGGGTGGAAAATCAGGCACTAAAGTTTTTAATCTGCTGAGAATGAACTGGGTTACCTTGTATCATCTCCCACTTCTTTGCTTTAATTCTTTCAGCTAATTAAAATAACATCAAGCAACATTCATAAACATCCAGCAAAATACAAAGTGCTATACACATAAATCCTTAAGAATTGGTTATAAAATAGCTGGATGTCTAGAACTGCAAGAACCATTAAATGATTATTTAATCCAATCCACTCATTTTACAGACGAGGAATCAGGGATCAGAAAAGTGACCTGATCTGCTCCAAATCACATAGCTATTTAGCGGCAGAACTAAGACAAAAACTCAGATCCCTGGACTCTTAGTTCTATGATCTTTCTGATAGTGATGGGCTTTTAAAGTTTTGAAATCTCCAGGACAACAACTTGGAAGTCACGGTCACTCTCGAATGGTAAACATATACCGTGTTCAGAAGAATGGGAAAAAAAACAAACATGTAAGGTAGTTGATCACTACAGGCTTAAATGCACATGTCTGCAGGATAACAACTTAACATTGTGTTTGACCCCAGGTGCTTCAAATCTGCCATCTTATACTCGGCCACATTACTAATGTCTTTTGCATTCCTGTAAGCTAAGTGATAAACACCTTGACGTTTCAATATTTTGGAAGTCATAGCTCAGTCCTGAATGCCAGGCTGTAAATCCTTGGGCTATGAGTTTTCAAAACCAGCATGGTTTTAATGCTGCCACAAGGCTCACCCTAATAGAATCTCATCATTCAGTTTTAATTAAAGAGGTGGTTGCTAGGAATGCAGAAAGGGAAAGTTTTAGTGTGTTCATCACTTTTTAACTTGCTGAGTAGCAACCCAGTCACTTTACAAAGAGCATCAGAAACAATAGTGCAATCTGAAACAATCCACACCCCTTGGACTAAGTGCTTACCTTTGGAGAGTGAGGTTCAGAAAGAGGTTATAGAATTAGATTGTTCTCACCAAACAAATACTTCTGATTTTTACTTTATTATCTTATCCTCTGCTAAGCTTTTTCATAATACCTTGGTTTCCAGCCTTGCCTCACTCAAGAGAAAAAAATGAAATCTCATTCACTTGATTTCACGGTGTGTTCTTGAAGGTCGGCTGACACTTAGCCTCGAAGTAACCACCTGAGAATTTCCTGCATAGCCCAACCCCACCTTAAACTTACTGCAGGTACCCGAAAAGGTCCCAAAACCATACTCAGTCACATCTCTCTACCCAAGTACCATTCTGGAGAAACTTGTCAGAAACGCACCCAGAACAAAAAAAATTGATGTGGGAAACGGACCCAGGATGGATGGAGACTGAGAACGGGACTGAGACCAGGAAAGGAATTTCAGCCTGAGCAAAGAAAGATAAGAAACACCAGCCTCTAAGACGGCCTTTAGTCCTTACCGTACACTCGGACCCAGCTCTGCTGCTGGCACACGGACTCCAGAAGGATCCGATCCAACATGCCACCGGCCACGGCCCCACTGACTGGGACAACCGCGTCCAGTTCCTCCGGGGGGAGCGGGGAGTCGGACTCCAGTCCCGGGAACATCTCAGGCCAGGACAGCGCCTCTGCGGCTCCTCCGGTCGACAAGGAGAGCTCCATGGTGCCCCGGAGGGACAAGGCGGCGGCGGCGGGGCGGGCGCGCGACTCCGCGCCCTGCCTGCGGGAAGGGGAGGAGGAGAGCGCAGCAGCGGGGGCAAGGACCCGCGCGGCAGCCGGCGCGGACGCGGCTCACCTCCTTCCCCGCCGCCCACTGCCCGCCGCTCGGGCGCTGCAGCCCACCTGCAGCCGGCGGGCGGGACCCAGGCCGGGAGGCGGATCCAGCGTGGCCCCGGGCGGGGGTGGGTCCGGGCTCAGGTGTGGGTCCCTCCAGGGAGGGGACGGAGAAGAACCCGGGAGGGGCGGCTCGCTCGCCGGCCCCCTCGGTGCCGCCTTCCTTTGCCCCCGCCGGTGTCCCCTGCGGTCCGAAAGGGCCGGGGCCGGGGATGGAGTGGGGCCGGGCACGGCTGGGCTGGGGGCGTCGCCGCTCGGGGCCGCCCCCTTTGACCGGCTCCCGCCGCCGCCGCCGCCGCCTCAGGGGCTCCGAGTGTCCGCTCTCTTAGCTTGGGTGGGCTGGTGGCCCCAGGTTCTGGCCCGCCTGTCCTCAGCACCCAGTCCAGGAATGAGCCGACCCGCCCCCCTAACTCTGAGGCCACGGCTCCGCCGCAGCTCCGGCTCCGGCTCCGCCGCGGATCCCACAAGCCCGGCAGCCGCGGCGGTGGCGGCGGCAGGCGGCATCCCAGGGTGATAGGCCGGAGCAATCGAGGGCCGAGAGCCCAGCCGCGTGTGCAATCGAGTAACGAAGAGGAGGAGGAACTGCCGCCGAAGGCAGGAAAAATCGGATACCGAGTTATTCATCCGGCCAGTCCCGCCTACTTTCCAAATACGCTTTCCCAGACCGCCCTGCAGTACGTTTCCCGGTCTCCTGGTCTCCCGAACTGCTGCTGAAGTGGACCCGGCCGGCGTGGGGAGGCGGGGAGGGAAAGGCATGCGGGAAATTTAAAAAGAAAGGAAAAGAACTTCCCTTTCCCCTCCTCCCACCCTTTCCTTTTGTGTATGCGTTTGTGTCTTTACTTATTTGGACCAATATTTCTTTCCTGTTGGACGAAGAAATTGGAGAGGCTGCTTTATTTTACAGTCACCCTGGGGGAAACGCCTCCTTCCTTCCCAGAGAGAGGAGTTGGCAGCGGGATCTGGGATTGTGGGATATGTGTGGGATCCGCGCTCTGTGCCCTGTCTGCGCTGAAGCTGGACTTGTCATCGGTTTAGAATAGCAAGTTTAGGAAGTGTGGTGTGGATGGATGGACGGGCTTCGCAAGGACATGAAATGCTCAAAACCCAGTATTAACCAAATATGTTTCTCTCCCCCCTTTTTTTTTTTTTCTTTTTTTTGCCTTTGATCTTTGCGCAATATGTTGGCTTTTTTTCCAAAGCCTCTAATGATGTCACTTGCGTTTTATTTTTGGTCTGTTTGTAGACTGGCTCCCTTGACCTTGGGTTTAATTTTATGCCCACTAGTTCAGATTTAAGAAATTGCTGGAAAAGTAATAATAAAATCGAAAAGTATCAACTTAAAGTGTCTTGCACTTAGTAGGTCTCCAAGAATGTTTCTTGATCACCGCGGCATACAACAAAGCAAGAATTCCAAAAGTTTACGTTGCTTTTTTTTTTTTTTTAACATCTTTGGGTAGGGAGGATTGTTTAGTATCCCCACCCCACCCCCCATTTCTCCCTACATGGCACGAAGAGACTGGTCGAAAAGGGGACATTTTCTTTTCCTGGTTTTGTGGTATCCTGGTATATTATTTGGGCTTATCAAGAGCTATGGGGACGCATTTTGTAATTTTCTCCAAACTCTTATTTAGAGTAATAGTATCTCAAAGCAGGAGGTAACCTTAGCGATGATCTCATCCTGCCTCTTGTTAAACAGGTGAGAAAACTGAGGAACAACCATGTCACCTGGCAAAACAACCACCAATACAGTTAGGTCTGCAGTGTCTCAATGATATTGGCTACTTCAGCTTTGTTCCCTCAAGAACTTTTTGTGATTAAGCTTGCTGATGTGTGGCTTGGTGATATATTGGAGTGATCATGTCCAGTTCTAGCACCCTGATTTCTTACTGTCTGCCTCCATAGTCAGACTTCCAAGTCTAAATCCTCGTACCCTTCAGTGTTTGAGTGGACAAAGGGAAGTGTTGAAGCTGGAGGTTTAGAGCCCTGCATTGAACAGAGATAGAGCATTTTTATTTACACTATATTACTGTCGAAGTCATGGTAACAGAAGTCAAAGAGCAAGGGAATTATGGGCAGCAGATGTACAAATATGAGCATCTCTTTATTAGTCAATATATCAGGAATTTATTTACCCAAGCAATTATTTCAAAGCAGCATTAAGAGGGGTGTGTGAAACAGTCACAGAGGTGTTGGGGGTGGTTTGTTTTCTACCTTGCTCTCACTGGCATCATCCGTTCTTTTTCTTACTTATGGTGGGGGGGGGGGTGGTAATTAGGTTTGTTTGTTTCTTTCTTTCTTTTTAGTGGAGGTACCAGGGATTGAACCTAGGACATCCTACATACTAAGAACATAATCTGCCACTGACCTATGCCCTCCCCCTAGCATCATCCATTCTTGAGCTGAAGAATAAACTTCTGCCAAGCCCCAGTAATCCTACTTTCTTCATCCAGATTCCCCAAATCCCAGCTCCTGCTTCACTTCCCCAGCCTGACCCCAGACTGGCTGCAGTGGTTATCTAGTTACTTAAGTAACAGTATGTCTGGAATTTATCTAATATTTATAATTTAAAGAGAAAATACTTTCACAACCTGAGCAATAATTCTGTGAGATAAGCAGAACCAGTGTTTTTTATTAATCACCATTTAGCCCGTGGAGAGGGGGCGGGGGGAGCATAGTATTCTATTAAGCAACCTACCTAAAGTAATATAGCTAGCTAATAAATTAAAACTCTAGTTTCTTAATTGGTTTTCTTTTCTCCTATTTGTGTAGGTAGGGGAACGTAGTTAGGTTTACTTATTTACTTTTAGAGGAGGTGCTGGGGATTGAACCCAGGACCTCAGACATGCTAAGCATGCACTCTACCGCTTGAGCTACACCCTCCCCTCTAGTTTCCTAATTTTTTAACTCACTGACAGATGTAGATTCCTAGGGGTTGTTTTGTTTCATTTTGTTTTGTTTTGTTTCCCTTTGGTGGGTAGAGTTTTTCTAACAGTTGTGGAGCCAAAAGTAAATATTTCGTGGTTTTTGTAAATTATTATCACTTAAGAAAATACTGAAGAAAAACAAAACAAACAAATAAAAGTGATAAACCAATCTACATTGCTGGGAAGCAGTTAATCCTACTTGGTTTTATACCAGTGGTATCTGCCTGCTGTAATCCCCGATCTTAAAGTGAAGATAAATCCTTTGCTGATAAAGTCTTGGTTTCCATTGTAGTTTGCAAACAGGCCTTTGTGTGTGAACTACAATAGAGCTAAAGTCTCATTTCTCTGCCTGCCCTAACCCCTCCTCCTTTTTCTTCCCCCTAGAGCTTCTGACACCAAGCTCTCGGAGGTAATCTACATATTTATTGTCACTGGAATTCAACTCTAAGAATCAAACCCAAGACCCAGAACAAGAGGGAACTAAAAATTGGGGAACTATGGAGGAGAAAAGATAATAAATTATTATCCCCATGTAATATTCTGAAGAACAAAAGCTGGCAATAATCTGAGATTTTCAAAAGAAAGAAAGAGGCCTTGGGTTCTGAGTACCCATTGCCAATTTTAAAGAGAGGTGAGTATTTGGAATCTTGGCTATCACAACCCGAGGACCAGGTTCATGTCCAATTTTCTCCTCTGTTCACCTGTCAGAAAACACACACATAAGAAGTTCCCTCATCACAAATGCTCTTAACTATTTTATTAAAGCCAGTTCCTTCTAAGCTATCTAGACACCACCTCTAAACCCCTAATCTCCCAAGCTGTACAACTGTGGTTCACCAGCCACTCCCTTTCAATATTCCGTTTCATCTTGGGCAAAATGGTGCCGCACTCTCCTGATTATATTCTATAACATTGACCACTGCCCAGTTCATCACTAGGTAGGAATTTAGGCATTTCTCAAGATTCTGTCATCTCTCTTCCTCCGGCCTCACTCTCCAATTCCCTAGTGATCTATTCACTGCCTTGATTTCAGCTCTCACTTGGATCATGG
The DNA here is from genome assembly GCF_009834535.1 of Camelus ferus. Lineage (NCBI taxonomy): Eukaryota > Metazoa > Chordata > Mammalia > Artiodactyla > Camelidae > Camelus > Camelus ferus. The sequence goes on from NC_045716.1 coordinate 5,812,193, forward strand.
ATCTCCAGCCCTATCCACAGTACTGCGGTCCAGTCAGGAGTTTGTAAATGTTGGACACACCTCCACTAAGTTATGCTTCCTGTGCTTCAGACTCAGTGCATAGAAAGTCAGTTCTTTCCCCCTTTCCCCTGCACAAACACCCTTCCCTACTTGAATTTCCCTTCTTTGTTAGTGGAAGTAGTAGGTCCTACCTCAGACTTACTTCAACATGGAGTTACCTTTGAGTCCTCTCCTCCCCGCCAACTTGCATAAATCCACCCCCTCCTTGGAATGCTTTACATTCCCGCTGACCCCATCCTAGCTCAGGCATGGTGAGCGCTCACCAGGATTGTGCATTAGCTTTTTAGCTGTCCTCCTGCTCCTGAGGCCTTTCTACTGTGCTGTATGTGAATTAACGTAAAGCACAGTTCAGACCAGGTCATATCCAAGCTCAAAATACAGCTCCCTACTGCCTACTAAGTACAATGCATGCTCCATCGAGAGATTAAAAGGGCCTCCCCAATGTGGTCCCAAACCACCATTGCTACCTAACTGATAGCCTATGCTCAGCCACCTCAAATGTCTCATGTTCCCCAAATACACCCAGCTCTTTCCTTGCCCCTAGCCTCTGCTTATTTCTTCTATCAGGAATGAATGTCCTTTCCTCCATCTCTGCCTGCTAAAAACTCACCAACCTTCAAGCCCCTCCCCCCAGCCCCATCAAATGCCAGTAACTTCCTCCAGCAAGTCATTCCCTATCCTCCAAGCTGCTCCGGGTTCCCATGGCCTTTGTTCCTGTCTGCCTTCTGGAACCAATCACAGTTTATATTCTGATATAGACCTTTGTGTAACTCTGCTTTTAGGTTATAAGCATCTTGAGGACAGAGCCCTTGTGTTAATTCATGTTTCTCCCCCGCAACGTCTTTCACATATCAACCCCTCAATGAAACTAGAAGCCGGGAAACAAGAAATTAAACTGAAAAAGAAAACCTGGTTGGTTCACAGATGTTTGGGGCTGCAGAAGACACTTTGAAAATCAATTTAATGAAGCCCCTGTTTTCTCTCTTGCCTCTCCCCAGTTTTAAAAAAGAAACATGCCTAGACCTGGGAAAAGGACATGGCTTGTCCAAAGTCACACAGCCGGGGACACAGGAAGGATTAGAATTCAGACCTCCTGAATCTCGATTCATCAACTCCATCAACAGATTGTTTCGTTCCTGCCCTTTTCTGTCCTTCTCTAAATGGATGTTTTTCTGTTGATAAAGGTTTCCTTGGTAATTTTATTCTTTTCCATATTATTTAAGCTTACAGCATTTGTGCCACATTCCTGGCCCCACATATAATTTTAGCAAAATTATACTTTTTTTTTTCAAACCAAAGGACCAAACAGAGACATCAGAGAAACATCTGGTCTGATTCATCAGCGTAGCAGCAGCATTTCTATTTATACATGAGCATGGCCCTATCTTTGTAGCTCTCAGCTGTTCCTCATTGCTCAGTATGTCCCTCTTTTCAACCTTGTCTGTCCCTCATCAAGAGAGCATCCTGCATCCTGAGTCTTAAGCAGAATCGGATGCAATGGAAGAAAATAGATTCCCTATTCCCTCGAAGTGGTCTGTATTTAAAAGGAACAATTTCTCTACTTTCTGTCTTTAGTTCAAGAGCCTGGGATAGCAGCCTCAAGAGGCTGGGTGGCTGCCATCTATTCCACTGCCTTCTGGGTAGAAAAAGTTAGAGAAAAACCAAAGCCGTGGCATGAGTCAAGTTTGAAAGCAGGTCAGAGAGAAAGGAAATGAGTGTTCCAAATGGGGAAACTGAGGTCGATGTACAGAACTTAAGGAACACTGACTCCTCATAGCAACATTTGACAATGATTATAAATCAGAAACTGTTGGATCTTAGGCATTCGTCGGTACCAAGGAAAACTTAGGAATCTTCTTGGGTTTTACGAGTGCTCCTTTATACCTGACCCATGTTCCCTAAGAGAAAGTCACTGTTTGTACCATCCAATGACTATATTGTTTGGGAAAACAGTGGAACAGGCCAGAGACAAACAGACCTCCACCAGTCATTTCTTCTTGGCAAATCTCCTCCAAAATAATGACCTCACCTCAGCATTCAACTAGGAATGCAAAAAGAATAAAAACAGTCAGATGGAACGAATGGCAAGGGCCCCTGACATCAGGGCCTAATTAAAACCTTAGCGGTCCTGAGCGCTGAAAATAACAAAACGCCCTTCCTCACCCCATGTAATTAAAATTTTTAAATTGCCGAGTGTTAGAAAGAGTACAAAGTTCTGATTTTTTTTTTCAGGGATGACCACTGAACTTGTTTTAGAAATGGCAAATATTAAAATTTCCGTATGTGTTTTTGTGTACTCCTGCTTTTGCCAGCACTCTAAACACCATATCATTTCCAGCTCTGCTTGGAATTCATAGTGCCAAACATCTATGAACTAACACAATCTATGAAGGGGGTAATCTTTAGCAAATTAATTTCTGTGTTTTCTTAGTAACTGTTGAAACACTAAATTACTTCAGCCTAGCCAAAGCAAACGATCACTTCCTTAGCATTATGGTTCTGATGACTCCTCAAAAGATGCAATTAAAAAAAAATCAAAGCCAAATGATTCTAGAGGAGAGATTTTTTTTTTTTAATGATTTCACAGTTCTCATATTACCCTGAGAGTGATGTTGTCATCTTTGGTCAATGTGTGGAGGTTACAGTGGCCCATTTTTATCTTGCCTCTAGCATAACAAAGGTGTCGAGACATGGGTCACAATAGTTGGGGCCTATTTAAGACTCTTGTGAGCAAAGACCAAAAAAGATCCAAAATATCTCCTTAGAAGGCTGTCACCTAAGTATGGGTTAAGATGATCATAGCTCCTGAATGTCTCACCATTATCGATTAGGGTTGATTGCTGTTGGGAATAAGAACTCTGGAAAGTTTTTAAAATCATTTTCCCATTGGTCTGTAGCAAGATATCCTTAGCAGGAGAACTAGGGAGGAGATAGAAGTTTAGAAGTTAGTAGTCAGAAAGTGGGGTACAGGAGTTTAAGATTGATGAGGTGTAATGGCTGAATGATGACAAGACACAGAATGTGATCCTGGGAGGTAGACACCTGAAACAGAGTGGACGAGAAGGTCACAAGGACTAAGGAGGTACAAATATTAGGAAGGTAAGTTATTGAATTTTTAGGATGGTGGTAGGAGGTGGGATAAAGAAGGCAACTGTGAGTTAAGTCTCCAAGTCTTTGGGGAATGAAAGTAAGCGACCAGAATGTTGGTTAGTGGCAGGGAGGAGGAGAGGGTAGCGTTCATCATTAAGAGAAGGATTAGCTGTTACATGAGAGTTGAAGCGTGATGATCCAGAAGCAGCAGTGGGGCTACCAGCAGCCAAATGCCAACCCCTGCACCTTGACTCCCTCTGGAGCACAACGAAACAAAGCGTACCAGAGAATGAACAACCCCAGCTAGAGGAATTTGCAGGGCAAATCCTAGTCTTGAAGAAAAACCCCTTAATTCAAGGCAAGAAGTGGAGCATACACTCCCAAGAAGAAACATTGAGAAGGTAGAGTATATTATTAGAATGGAATAATGATTGCAGATGTCGTGGTGGCAAGTATGAGTAAGGGGTTTGTAGCAATAGGTACAAGAGATGAGAAGGAAGGGGTTCATAGTAATAAGCTGAAGAAGCGAGAAAGTACTAAACCATTAAAGGGACGAGGGGAAAAGAGAATAGGTGACTAGAAGCATTTCCCTTTAATCAGTGACTGAGAATTATAGGGGTAAGAAAGAGACAGGCTTCAAATATTATACTTTGGTACACATTCTTTTGGTGTCCCAATTGGATAAAGCTGCAGTCAAAATACAGAGTTGTGGCAAGGGCTGCCACAAAGTTTTTGGAGAGACTATGAAGACTGTTCTTAAATGAACTGTGTCCCTGTGCTTGGAGTTGTAGCAGTGAGCCTTATTAAAACAAAGCTTCTCTCTAAATTTGTGGCTCAGCAAAGGGGCCATTTCTCCATTTCACGAGGACTTGAATCTGTTTTCTGTTTTATTTGACTCCTAGACTCTCTTAGTCCCATGCCCTGCCTAGGACTAATGATTGTTCATCTGAAATAATCTCACACCAGTCTCCTCCATCCCCGTGCACCCGGTCCTGCAGCATCAACTCTAGATCATTCCTACGGTCTGCTTTTTTTCTACTCCTCCTTCTCAAACAGCTGAGGGCTAGAGAAAATCACATAATGTAGAGTCTTGTATTGCTATGGATTTGAGCTCATCCAGGCCCTCAGGGACTCCATCAATCCCTTAGCTTATCTTTGATCTACTCCCTCTCCCATTCTCTCCAGTAAATATACCTATTCTTTGTCTCTCTCTTCAAGACCTAGTCAACTCCCGATCCTCATTCTCAACATGTTTCTGCCTCCTATTTCAAGGAGAAAAATTGAGGCCATTGATCAAGATTTCCTTCAGCATCCCCAGCTCACCACCATCTTTTCCTTCAGTCTCAGAGGATGAGTGGTCCCTCCTCTTTTTTAAAAGCCAAACTCGCCCTCCTCTTTCAGGGCTTAAGTGATTATCTTCTCTCTTCTTTCTTTCAACCAAGCTTTAGTCATGGAGGGCTTCTTCCCTCAGTTTCTGATTATCTCTCCCATCTAATCAAAAAGCTCCTGACCTATGAACACACAGATGTCTCCAACTTTCTTTGAAGTACATCTGAAAAATAAGATGGGTTGATGGATGGATAGATGGATAGATATATGATAAACCAAATATAGCAAAATCCTTTTTGTAGAATTTAGGTGGGAGGTACATAGATGTTCACTTTACAATTCTTTCAACTTTTCTATATGTTTAAAATTTGACATAATAAAAATGTTGGGGGAGTGGCTCACAACTCAGCATACTCCTCAAATTATCATCCAATCTTTCTTCTTCCTTTTTCCATCTGAACTTTTTGGAAGAATAGACTATATTCACTGTCTCTATTATTTCCGTAACTCTAAGTCACTATTTTTGCTTCAGATCTTTAAAAAAGAGATAAAACGTTGTAAATACAGCTGCAGCCCCCTTTATATCTCATCCAAACCCTTTTCCTCCCAGCTACCATGGTGTCATCACTGTTCTAATATTGGTATGTATCTTTCCCACATGCACATGCATGTGTGTATGCAAATCCTTTGATGATTTTTTCTATTGAATTTGTGTTTTGTGCCTTCATGAAATTTCTATATACATAATATATCTTGGCATTTACTTTTGCATTCAGTATTGTGTTTTCAAGATTTATCTATGTTGATACTCCAGGATCTAGTCCATTCATTTTAACTGCTCTGTAGTTTTGTATCATTTGAATAGTCCACTATTAATCTACATGTTCCACTACTGACGGTTGTTTCCAATTTTTTATGGTTGCAAACAATAAAGCAGTGACTATCCTTAAGGCAATTCTCCTTGTGCATCTGGAGAAGTGTTTCTCTAGATATATGTCCAGAAATTGAATTGCTGTGTAGTAGGGTACACACTGATTTTACTCTACAAAATATTGGCAAATTGCTTTCCACAGTGATTGTACCAATTTACTTTCTTACCAGCAGAGCATGAGGGTTTCTTATCTTCACATCCTTGCCAATATGTAGTATTGTCAGATTTTTAAATTTTGCAATTCTCATACATATGGAAAGCAGTCCAATTTCACATTTACATTTTCCTCTAGAAAGGTTAAGCTTCTCTTGCATATACTATTAGCAGTTTGGGTTTCCCTTCTCTGAATCGCCTGTTCACACTCATTGACAAGTTATTTTTCCATTGCACGTTTGTCTTTTTCTTATTGATTTATAAAAGTTCTCTATATGTGCTGTGCCCTAATCTTTTGTCAGTTATTTGAATTGCAAATATATTCTTTTTAGTCTTGCCTGTTAACATTGTTCATATCTTTCTCAACAGAAATTTTAATTTTAATTTATCTTTTTTGTTTGTTTATGGTTTAAGTTTTTTCATGCCTCAAAAAAGCCTTTCCTACTGGGAAGTAATGAATATATTCTGCACTGTTATCTTCTGAAAGCTTCATTATTCTGCCTTTCACATTGGAGTCTTTAATCCAATTGATATTTATTTATGTGTACAGTGGGAAGGATCTAATTTTCCCTTACATGGATAGCTAATTGACACAGCACCATTTATTGAATAGTTCAGCTTTTCCCTATTTCTTTGTACCTTCTATTGTACACCAAGTTCTCATATGTGTTGCTCTCTGTTCTACTGGTCCATTTACCTATTTATGCTCTGATACCACACTGTGTTAATTTCTCTCCCTCATTTTTCTTTTTCAAAACTGCCTTGCCTATTCTTGGCCCTGAAGTATTCTGTGTGTATTTTAGAATCTGTTGGTCAAATTCCACAAAGCACCCTGTTGGGATTCTGATTGTAAATTAAACAAAATTTATACATTAAGGAGAATTACCTCTTTATAATACTGAATTTTCCCTTCAAAAATATGGTATATCTCTCCTATTTTATATCTATCAATAAAGTTTTATCATTTGTTTATATAGGTATTAGATTTTTTTGTTAGATTTTTTTTCCTGAGAACAATATGGCTTTTCTTCCCACTCTAATTTCGGTATTATTAATTATTATTATTATTATATTTTCAAATTGGTTATTGCTTATGTATAGAACACCATCAGTTTTTGAATATTGATTCTGTGTTTATCAATCTTGAAAAACTCTTATACGTATTGATTTCATGTCAAAAGATTGTCTTGAATGTTCTGAGTAGATAATTGTATTATTTTCATTTAATGACTATTTTGTTTCTTTGTTTCCAATCCCCTCCCTTTGTTTGCTTGTCTTACTGCATTGGTTGGGACCTATAGGACAATGTGGAATGGATACAATAGTCATGTCTTGTTTCTGACTTTAAAGGGATTACTTCCATTATTTCACCATTAGCTACGATGTTTGCTGTAAGTTTTGATATTAAGGATTGTCTGATCTATTTCTAGTTCTCTAAGAAGAACATTTTAAAATCACAAATTGAGTGTTAAGTTTTATTAAACATTTTTTGTATTTATTGAGGTGATCGTTTAGTTTTTGCCCTTAATTGGATGAGATAGTGAGTTATATTAGCAGATTTCAAAAAATAAAGTATCATTATATTTCTGGGTTTAAACCCTTCTTGATTATATTATATTTTTAAGGAACTGTAAATATTTTATTTAGTTCTTGTGTATCTATATTTATACGTGAGACAAGCTGATAACTTTCCCTTCTGGTGCCGTCCTTGTCTGGTTTGACTATCCTTCCTGGATATGCAAGGGAGTTACCTCTCTACACACTCCTCAACCTGTAACTGCTCTATGACAACAGCTCTCAAAACGATATCTAAGGGGGTGAATTTAAAGCCCATATTGCAATGTCTCTGTTACATCTTACACAATCAATTCCTTCTTAAAATTTACTCATTAATAACACTCTCCTTGTTCTCTCATACATCTCTGAGAATTCCTTCTCTACTTTCTTTGTGGGCCTTTTAATCTTCTCCCTGGAATCTCCCTTGACCAACAATCTTCTCACTCTGCAAGGCTCCCTAGGTGATCTGACACATCCTCATGGTTTCAGCTACCACCTGTACAGAGATGAATTTCAGTGCTGTCCCTTCGTCTCAGATCTCTCCCTTCAGTTCCAGCTTACCCTGGCTCATTCCGGCTGTCCCAAAGTCACCTGCGACTTCACATGTTTAGAAAAGAACTCCCCATCTTCTCCATTAAACTAGTTTCTCCTCCTGCAGACGCAATCTTAGCTCATGACCCCATTAGCCATATTTGTCATCCAAGAGGGAATTCTTTAGGTTCTTCTCCTTCATTTCTCAAATCAATTACCATGCCTTGACAGTTTAGCTTCCTAAACATTACTTGATCTGTTCCACCTCCCCACTTTTATTTTCCAGGCCTCAGATAGGGCTCTCTTCACCTTTTACCTGGACTAGCACAAAAATTTGCTAAAAAATCTCCAATCTCCTTTGTTTTGTCTACTTCAAATATAGATGCAACTGCAGGTGTCACCACCATGACCTTCTAATTGTTCTGTTTACAATCACTGAAATAATTTTTTAAAAACTCTAATCTCACCATGCCACTTTGCCTCAAAGCCCTACAAAGTTTCTCCATTGCGGATAGGATGGTCTGCATTTTTTGACGTGGCATTCAAAGCCCACCGTTATCCTTACCTTTTTCTCCAGCTTTAATTACATCTTAATCTTGTCTCCAGCAACTCAACTGCTTGTAGTTCCCTATGCATTTTTTTTCCTTCCATGCCTTTGCCATGCTCTCCCTTCTAGAAGGCACAGCTCCATTTCCCTTCACCTCTAACTCCCCACCCCCCATCTCTACATGACTAACTTTTCACATCCTTTAAGATCCAAATCAGCTGTCAGCTCAATCAAAACCATTGCTAACACTGACCCCCTCCTGCAGGCTTCCCTAAGTGCCGCTCTTCAAAGATCTCATAGAAGTCATTGTTATTACTGCATTTTGCATTTACCATATTGCATTGTAATTATTTGCTTATGTATCCCCATTGGACAGTGAACTCATCAAAAGAAGCCATTGAGCTTTATTCATTCGTATTCAAAGTTTGAGAACCTACAAATATTTGTGGAATTCAATGAATAAATGATGTAGTTGAATTGAATACGCTCTTTGCAGAAACTTTTGGTCTTTCTGATTATTATTGCTTAAAATTTAGTTTTCACTAGACCTTTCCCACCAGGTAGACTTCATAAATTAATTTTTTTTGCTCTGGCTAACCAACTCTAAGAAAAGTAAAAAAAACAAAACAAAAACCAAAAAACTAGTGACCTATGAGTCTAGCTAATATGGTCTAGATTGGAGTATGGAACCACAGAGGAACATAGAAACAAATGAAGTAGGATAGAATGAAAGGAGAGAATACAATTGGAACACACACTGTCAATCATCCCTAACTAGGGTTTTCACTAACGCTATGGGGAGGAGTGATTACTATTTACCAGTGGGATCACATTGTTAGTGGCTCCTGGATTATCTGCAAATCCAGATATCACCTTGAGGTTTATATAAATTCATCTGGAAACCCCATCCCATGTCTTATGGGAAAACCAGTGCTCTCTGCAAACTCCCTGCAGTTTTTCTGGGCTCCCCATTCTCTTGATAACCTCAGGGTTTGCTTTCTGGCTTCTGCTGAATTCCCATTTTTAATTCTCTATCTTGCAGCTGTTTCTTTATTTTCATTTGGCACCAACTCCAGGGTGGGTCCAGCCCTTCCTCCTAGATTTCCCACCCCAAATTCATGAGGGGCAGCTGTGTGTAATAGACCCTTCCTGGAGATTCAAAGATAATGTCTGCCAGATAGGGAGCTAAATGGCAAATACGCAGCACTCTTCAGCAGCTAAGTTAAAACTGAAAACTTGATTTTCTTGCTCTATTCCTACTAACCCAAAGTTAAGCCTCCTGACATTTTCTTCAACCTTCACCTCCACTCTTCCTCGTCATTTACTTCTCTTTTCTTCCCCAATTTCTTATGCATAATGATTTTGTGATCTTTTGTTGTTTCTTTCCAACACACACAGAGCCTCTACTTTCACTTCTTAGGCGTTTCTCAAGATATTATTCTAAACAAAGACAATCTTTACCTAAAGAGAACTCTTGTGCCAGTTTATAAAATAATATTTCCTCATTTCTTGACTAATTTCTGTTTATAAGGTATGTATGTTTATGTGTCAGGTAACTAAAAATTCAATATTGTTCATTTTAAGCCATGTGATTGTTTCTTCCTAACTTAATCTTTTGTAAAATCTTGTGCAGCAGAACACCTTTAGTTATTGCCAATGATTGGTGCTGGAACCAGGTAGTCACCATTGTCATTTTCAAGTCGGGACAACCAAGGAATAGTCTTTACAGAGTTATGTCTGAACTGGGTCTTAAAATAGTCTCGAGTTAATGCCTTTAAATGAACTTTCCTCATGTTTGTATGTATGTATGTGTGGCTAACCTGAATAAATCATTTCTGAACAATAGCAAATATTGGTGGATCCTAAATTTTTGGAATCCCAAAGAGATTTTTTTTCTCTTTTGGAAAGACTTGAATTCGTTATTTCCAGCAAATATTTGTCAAGGTCCTACTGTGGGTCAAACACTGCGGTGAACCCTGGGAATTGAATGGAGAAGAAAAGAGTTGAACTCCCTGCTCCATTGGAGCTTAGATTCCAGCAGGGAACACAGTCAATAGGAAGGAAATAGACAATCACATACTGTGGTAAATTCCATGAAGAAAGTCAACACGGTGATTTGACAGAGAACAAGCTGGGGGAAAGGGAGGTACTCCCAACAGGGTAGTTTGGGAAGTCCTCTTTGAGCTTTGACCTGTTGTCTGAGACCTAGGGGGCTGAAGGAGACAGTCATGCAAAGAAAGGAGAAGATCAATTAAGAGGCCCTTGTAGTAGCCCTGGTAAGAGATGACAGTGACTTCGACTCTGTGTTTGTGCCAGTGGAGAGATAAGAAAGGAGTCCAACTACGTTTTGGAGGCACAGCTATAGTAGCATTTGCTGATAATATATGTATTTAAAAAGAGAAAGAAAGTCAGGGATAATTTCTGTGTTTGTGGCTTGCACAACTACATAGTTAATTTTGGCACTAAGATGAAGACTAGAAGAACAGGTTTAGGTTGGGAAATCTAGTGCTCCGTTTTGGACCCATACATTTGAGATGCCTCTTGGACATTCAAATGGAGATATTGGATTTATGAATCTGGTGTTCTAGGAAAGGTTAGGGCTAGAAGTGTATTTTTGGAGTAATCAGCACAGAGATGCTATTTAAAGTCACAGAATTGAATGAGCTCTCCAGCAAGAGAATTAGCTCTAGAGATGAGGGACCATGCCTGAGCACAGAGGCACTCCAATGTTTAGAGGTCATATAGAAAAATGAGAGACAGAAAGGGACAGAGAAGGAGCGGCCAGTGAGGCAAGATAAAGCCAAGAGAGCATAGTACCTTGAAGTCAAGGAAGAGGTGGGACAATTAATGCAGGACAGAGCCATGTCCACTATCTATTTGCATACCCAGTGCAAGATTCTGCCCAATCTATAAGTTTTCTTAGCCCGCAGATAGAAGTCAAGGAAGGTTTCTAACATCCAATCTTCCAGGAAAGGTTTTGCAACCTATTTGGGTATCTGAAGAGGCAGCATCTCAGGGCATTTGCACATGTTATGGTTCTTCTAGGCTTGGTTGAACACAGTAGCGGTAGGCAGTTAACAAGTGACTCCAGGCTCCCTTCATGTTGGCATACATTTGTTGGCTGATTCTCAGTAGATAATTCCAAAAGATCTTTGTGATGAGAACGAACTGCAAAAGCATGATTATAAAATTAGTAAAAGCAGGATCATCTTTGTTAATTTGTGCCTAATTACTTTTTGCAGGAGGCAGTGATAACTAGGAAGAAAGAGTGGTGCCTCCTTGTCATCCAGTTCCTTGTGGTCAAGTCCAGCTCTAGAAGCATCAATGGAAAGAAACAACTTCTCATCTTATCTTACTATAAACAGCACTGACATTCTAAAACTCATTGCTTGGATGGCAAGTCCTGTGCCAACGTAGGATACAGCCATTTTGATACAGGCTGTTTTGTTGTAGTCAATTTGCTGACACACAGCTTTGACACAGTCATTTTGATGCCAGGAACATCTTGATGTGGCTGCCTTGAAGTGGCTGTTTTGATATGGGAACATTTTGACTCTGTCTAAAAACAAACCAATAAACTTTTCGCCAAGAAAAAGTTATTACCAAGTAATGTGCATTGACAGACCTCCTCACCCACTCCCTGAGCCCCATCTCATCCCCACCCACCCCCATAATAGGATCTGGACTGCAGAGGAGGACAAGGGGGCCCCTGAAAGGAGAAAAATCACCATCAGAGGGGGAGAAGACTGGAAAAGGGGACCCAACTCAGCAATACAACCTGAAGAAAGAGAAATTCTGTTCCTGAACCTATCCTCATTTGCCCCTTAAGAAGAAAGCCAGCGCATCTCCATAACACTGCGAGGGACTAAAGGGACTCTCCTGGAAGAGAAACCCCCATCCTCTCCTGAGAGCTTGCCAGAGCTGTGCCATGACCAGGCATTTCTTTTCTTTTTTTTTTTTTTTCTTTTTCAAGCAAAAGGAAAACAAACAGAAGTTCAAAAACATGTATACTTCCTGTATTAGTGGGAGATACCCAGGAAACTGAGTAACTCCAACCAGGCATTTCTTTGACAGGACATGTACCATTGAATAAAGGACATACAATGGTGCAGGGAGGTTAAAAAGAGCCACAGCCCTGCACACCCAAACAGGAGGCAGCAACTCCAGGGTACCAAGTGATTGATGTGGGCATGGAGGAATCAGACGGTTGGGTTGATCCACGGCTGATAGTTTGTCATTCAGAAGTGACTAGACAATAGGGAAAGGGAAATAAAATGCCTTGGGCCCACTGTTCCACTCATATTATCAGGGATCCATTAGGAATCTATTATCAAGTGTCCTATTAGTTGAATGGAGAATACAGACTGACTTCCTCTAGGGCAAATTCTTCTCCTTTCTAAGAACTCTCTCTTTAAGCAATAATAGAACTAAAACACTTGGAAACCAGTTAAATCATTAATATGAGTAATGGTATAATTTCTCCAGTACTAGGAGTTCATATCATTTAAGCTCATGAAATAAAATGTTAAATATTTTCAAAAGATGAATCTCTGTCTATTTCTGCCACCATTATCTCTTTAAAGACTTGAAATGTTATTTAATTGAGTTTGAAGATGTACGTGGAGGGTGTTGAATGATATGCAGTATGAAAATCTATGCAGGGCACGTGATTTGTTTCCTGGAAATATGAATTTCCCTTCTCCTCAAGCCCATCTTCTTCACCTTTCATTGCAAGCATTTCCTATTTTGTGTTAGTTTCAATCCTTTCCATTTACTCTGATTTCAATTTAGGCCAGCAGATACATATTAAATACTACTATGTGCCAGTCATTTTGCTAGGCACCACAGGGAACAAAAATGTAAGTATGAACGGGAAATAGCCTCTGCTTTCAGGGAATACATCAGGGGCGATGAGCCTTGTCTAGAAACAAAATACAAAACAAATACAGATATCACTAGGCACTCATGCATTTGAATATCATCTGATAAATTTCAGATGCCACAAACTGGCGTAAGCAGAATGATTTGGGACCACAATGACCAGCGTAATTAAACCCTATTGAGAGAAGGAAATGGAGAAGGCATTTAACTACATTTAGCCTACTCTGCGATAAGCACTGTGCTAAGTGCTTTACATATCTTATCTCTTTTAATCCTCCCAGCAGCCCCATTTTACATAGGAGTAAACGGCTTCTCAGCAACATTAAGTACCTTTCCCAAGGTCACACCGCTCAGGTTTGGGACTGGAGGCCAAATTCAAACCTGGAAGAATCCACACTCCTTTCAGTCCCCTCAAGGAAGGCAGCAGTGTGGATTACAGTTGAGTCCAGAGAAGAACTGGCAGCTTTTGACACCGATGTTTGGAAGGATGACTTTGGGTTATTAAAACTGTCTAAACAGAAGGTAAAACAAATGGTAGCCATAGCCAATCTGGATCCACCATTGAGCAATTCAGCAGGCACTTCGATCAAAATAGCTATTTGGTAAATACAACTTTATATAAGCTTTGTCAGGTTGTTGGTGATAGCAACAAAAAAAGTAATAAAAACATAATGTTTACCTTTTTAAATGAATATACCAATTCTTTAGCTTCTTGAATGTAGAAAGTTACGTTTGTCTCCAATGAGAAAACTTAATAATAACAAACATTTACTGAATATTTACTAACGTTGGGCTCTGTGCTGAAAATATAGAATTAGGAACTGAGAGCATGGATTTAGAACCAGGTTTAGAGGGTTCAAATCTTAGCTTTACCACCCATTAATTATTACCTTCACCAGGTTACTTAACCTCACTGGGCCTTAAATTCTTCATCTGAAAGACTTCATAGTGTCTGGTAAATAAATATCTGGTAAGATTAGCTGTTATTATGAAGTTGGAGTATGTTTAACTACTGTCCTGGATAATGAGGGAGGTTCCTGAGTACACCCACCCAGGAATAAATCCAGGCATCCATCTTTGGGGCTCACTGCAAGGTGGGGGTCACACAACAGGGTAAGCATAAAGAAGCCAAGATTCAGAGCATGGTGGCCACCACTCCTGCTAGAGGCCCTGTAAAATAAGGGGAAGTCTGCTGTAGAAGAGAAGTCTTTAAATAACACCAAAGGGAAGTGAGGCTGGCAGAGACACAGTGCTGAACAAAATTCCAGGGAAGTCAGGTAGTCCGCTCCCACTCATGCCTGGCTGCTCCAACAAGCCCCTGACAGCATCTCTGATAGCCAGGCTCTGAAATAACCCCAACGGCCGACATCTGTTAGTAGTCACGTTTCCTACAGTCCCCTCCCACATTGCACCAGGGTTGATCTACGTACTAGGGCAGAAGTGATCGTAGGACACAGCCAAGATTAAGTAATAAAAGACACTATGTCTTCTGTCTTGGTCTCTCCTCTTCCCTCTTTCAGATCACTCATTCTGGGGGAGGCTGTCTGCCATGTCTTGAGCATCGCGACGGAGAGGCTTACATGGTGAGAAATCAAGGCTTCATTCCAATAGCCATGTAAGTGAGCTCGGAAGTAGATTCTCCAGCTCCAATCAAGTCTTCAGATGATGGCGGCCCAGCCAAAGGCTTCACTGCAGTCTCTAGAGAGACCTTGAGTGAAAACCACCCAGCTAAGCCACACCCAGATTCCTGACACTCAGCAACTGGGAAATAATCAATGTTTATTTATTTCCTTTGACTGCTAAGTTTGGGGGTAATTTGTTACTGCGCAACAGATAACCAGCGGAGTGTCTGGCAATAGATAACTTGCTGAGTTATCCCTCATTCCTTTGGGCTTGGATCTGATAAGTCTTGACTTCTCTCCAGTGACACCATCCTACACACACCTGTGCACACACAGACACACACAAACACACGCAGACACCCTTTTCTCTCAGTTCCTTTTTTTCTCTCCAGGAAGTAGGGAATCTTTTCTACAGGGAAAATCAATTGCCCAGAGACAATCCTTCTCTTGCTGTTGGCTTCAGATGTATTGTTTGCCTGGCCTAATCTTCTTAATAGGTTTAGGTGTGCCCTAATTAGGAAGACACATTTTTTTTCTCCTTTTTTTTTTTTTTTCACTTACCCTTCCCCAATCTACTTCCAGGAGCAGATCACACAAAAAAAAAAACAAAACAAACAAACAAAAAAAAACAGTTCCAGGAAGGAAATTTGCTAATAACTTAAAAAGTTAACATATCAAAAATATCCCACCAAATGCATCATCTCCTTTAACAAGCCTATGAGGTACGTGTCCATATTATCTTGCTGGAGGTCACATAGCTGGTCGGTAGCCTCAGCAGGATTGAATCTCAAGTTTGACTCCAGAGCCTGAGCTTTTAACTATCCACACCACCTCCTTACACCAGTTAGTTCAATGTCGTGATATTAGAATCTAATGGAGTGCGGGAGGGGATAGCTCAATGGTAGAGTGTGTGTTTAGCATGCATGAGGTCCTGGGTTCACTCCCCAGTACCTCCGTTTAAAAATAAATGAACCTCATTACCTCCCCCCAAAACAAAACAAATAAAAAAGTAGAATCTAATGAAAAGGTGAGATTTGTGGGGTCTGCTTATCCACAGTAAATACAGCACCTAAAATGAATCATTAATGAATATTAACTCTAAGAAATATTTATTTATTCTAAGTCCAGTTAAGTAGCTGACGTATCCACCTATGTTTCAAACTTGTTTGTAGAGTAGGATCAAACACTTGCCCAGGCAAACTCCTAGGTCTCATACAAAGCAGGGAATTTGGCTGAATGCATACACCACAGTGGGTGGGGTTCTCCGACTTCACTCCAGACCCGGGGAACCCTCGCGGTACGTTCCCTTCCATTCTCCAAAGCAGCTCTCTTACAAGTTCTTGTCTCTCTGCAAATCTGCAGCCATCCTTCCCACCCACACAGATCACTTCTCCTTCCCTCTCAGCAAATGACTCAACATCCACTGATAGGGAAAGTACAAGGCACCGGATGATAACCACCTCAAATTCCTACCACAATCCTGCAGTCTGACCTCCCACCAGACGCACCTCATCCTCCTTCTCTGTGCTCGTGATGGAAGTCTTCCTTCCCCTCTGCAGCTAAAGCCCCTGCCTGTCCTTTGAATCCCAGACCCTCCCACTGTCCTATTGATTTCTCCTTCTCTCTTCATTACTCACCTTTCCCTCCCCAACTAAATCCTTTCATCAATATTTTAAAATGTTCAAATCTCTGCATAATCAATAAAAACAAAACAAAACAAACAAACGAGCATCGTCCCACAGCCTCTGCACTTTCTCTTCCCCTTCTCAGCCACACGTCTCTAGGAATTGTCTACACTTGGTGTCATGACTGCTCTATCCCCCACACACTCCTCACCCCCACCACATCATGGCACACGCCATCAACGTTTTTGTCAATCTGCATCTCTGAGGGTACCAATGACCTTCTTATTGCAAAATCCTAGGGACACTGCTCACTCCATTTATTTCTTCACCTCTCAATGTTTTACACTATGGTTCGCCATCTCTTGAACTGCTTTCTTTGCTTGGCTGGATTTTCTTTCTACTTTTCTGGCTGTATTTCTTTTAAGCTTCTCTTTTGCCAGCCATCTCTTTCCCTGTGTTGGGTCCTTTTCATTTCTCAATCTACACACTTACCCTGAGTGGCCCCATCCACTCCCTTGCCTTTAGTTACCATCTATTTGCCTGTGATTCAAATCCACAATTCTGGCCTAGATCGCCCCTCTGGGACTGGTATGTGTGTATATCAACCTGTCTCATGAACATGTCCACTTAGATGGTCTGGAGGCACTTCATGCTCTTCAAACTCTAACTGCTCCAAAGGCACCTACCTTTCCCTCCCAGCCTCTTCTTTCTGCTGGGTTCCCTGTGCCAGTGAATGGTCCTACCATTTACCCAAAGCTAGAAATGTGAGTGTCATTCTCAACTTCTTCTCCCTCATCTGTACCCCATTTCCAGTCAAGTCTGAGTCTGATGATTATACCTTTAAATATCTCTGGAATCCACTTACTTACTTTCATTTCATCTACCACTGCCTAAGCCAAGCCCCCATCTTTTCTACCCAGGATTACCCCAAGCAACTCCTGGCTGGTCTGCTTGCCTCCAGCTTGTCCATCTCTAATCCATTCTCTATCATGCAGCCAGTGATTTTTCTAAAGTGCAAATTTTTCAAGATAAAACCCTCACTTCTTGGCATGGCATGTGTGGCCTCTTATGACCTGGCCATCTGTCACCAAGCTCTCCTTTGTCCCCTCTGCTCCCAGACAGTCTTCTATCTGGCCTCGATGAGCTGAGACTGGATTCTCTGCTAGAAAAAACTTCCTAGTCTCAATCTAACTCCTCCTCTGGAACATCTTCTCACCTCCACCAACTTATATGTCTGTGTGTTCCTACCTCTTTTGGATTAGGGTGAAGTACTTTCCTAGGCAGGCTCTTGAATCTCATGCAAAGCAGGGAATTTGGCTAAATACATATGTCATGGTGATGGGCAGCTTAGGTCGACATATCCCTTAGATACTTGCTGATGTCCCACACTTCTTTCAGTCATAGTACACTTGTCTGTTTTCTCTCTTTAGACCCAAGGCACTTCGAGTACAATGGTTAAGAATTCGGGCCCTGGAGCAAGATTGCCTGGATTCAGAATCAGACTCTGCAATGTCCTAATTTGGTGCCATTAGACAACTTGCTAATCTGTGCCTTCGTTTTGCCATCTGCAAAATGGAGATGCTAAAGTACCTACAGAGTTCTTGCTAAGATGAAGTGAGAAAAGCTAAGTATAGCATTTTGAATGGCTCCTGGCACATAGTGAGCACTCCAAAGAAGGCTGTTACTACTTCTGAAGGCAGGTACTGTGTCATTTATCTCCACAGAGCTCCTCACTAAATATTTATGAAATGAATAAATGAAGGAAATGTTTGTATCTAAACTTGTCATCAAAATTCTTAACATTAACCCCAAAGTGAATAAGAAATACACTAAGCACCACACATAAAAATTACATCAGTATGGTTGCTGGTCACTTGGAGCTTTTTGGAAATGAGGTCATTCTATTTCTACCCGAGTGCTCAGGGAATTATACTCCCTTGAGGGGGAAGGTCTGAATCGAACAGGACACCTCAAGGTTCTTGAAGGCGTCATGACTGACTCTGAGGTAATGTCTTCTTTACATAAATGTGACTGTTTAAGAGCAAGGAAACACGAAGGTAACTGTTTTAACTTGTTTTCCAACAATTTAAGACTGACGGGCCCTCCCTTCTGCCAGTGTCACAGACACCTGTGATCTCACTCATCCTGCTCAAGGAGAGGGCTGTGTTCCGGGGGTGCTTTCCCTTCCAGAGTCAGAGATGCCAGACTTTACCATTTTTCATTTGTTTGGGTTTATTTTGGTGGGGGGGAGGTAATTAGGTTTATTTATTTATTTTTAATGGCAGTGCTGGGGATTGAACCCAGGACCTCATGCATGTTAGGCATGCACTCTACCACTGAGCTATACCCTCCCCTCTGATGCTAGACTTTAGTTCAGACTTCACGAACTTGTATGATTTAAAAGTCAGTTTTTAATAGTGACACTATATTCCTACCACAGTCCTGCAAACTGGCCTCCCACCAGATGCTTAGTTTGATCAGAGAAGAGATAGAAACAGAGTAAAATTGTTTAACAGAGGTGGGTTTGTTTCCAAAAAGCAGTCTAAGAGGGAACTGAGGCCACCTAAGAGAGTTTCAGAGTAGGAGAAAAAGCCGGACCAGACTTAGGCATGGCACCAAGCTGCCAAATGTGTGTGTGGGGTGTGTGTGTGTGTGTGTGTGTGTGTGTGTGTGTAAATAAATGTGCATCTCACTCTTATTACCGCTGATCTTCCTCACGGGCCTCCTGTCTCTTCTAGCGTTAGAGAAACACTGACATAGTATTTCTGTCTTCATAAAGGAAGGCTGTCATCTAGGGAAATGACCTTGATAGACTGAACTATAAATACAATATTAATCAGAGCAGTTTGCTCTTGCGTGTGCCCCTTTTCCCAGTACCCCAGAGCAGTCCAGGAGACAGGCAGAAAAGCACAATCCCTCGCCATTCCATGAGCGTGCAGGTAAAGGGCAAATACTCCAACACAGTGGGACCGTGACCTGAGTCTGGCTTCCAGGGAAAGTGATTTTCCAAGACCGGCTACATCTAAATGGATCCCAGAGGCTGCACCTCTGTGCTAAGCGGTCTCTGTCTTGGTGTCATAGGGCAAGGTACTAAGGAAAACAAAGTTAGGGGTTTAAATCACATAAAACTAGTCACCTTTGCTCTCTGCACCGCCCTTGCTCCAGGGCCAGCCGTCCTGCAAGTGGCTGACCTCCAGGATGCCCGAGGTTGGGAAGAACGCTCTGAAAGAGCATCACCCAGATTGCCACGAGTGGGAAGCAGGAACTCACAACCCCTAGCCCATGGGCAATAAGAATAGCACATGACATCAACTTGTTCTAGACTCTCACTGGACGTGAGTGTGATTTTTCAAACAAATGCTTGATTTCGACAAAACCAGTACTCTAGACGTACCCCAAATAAATGTCGTCCAGTGGACATTCTGCCCAGTGAAAAGAATGTTTTCAGCGTCGAAGTTGAATGTGGAAAGAGGGGCCGCCTGTTCCTCCTTGCCTAAGAGCTTCGGCGGCCAATTCAGCTGCCCTTTAACAAGTCAGAAACTGGTTTTCCCACTGCCAGCACTGGGTCCTCTACGTGAGGCTGGAGAATTCAGCTGCTCTCTCTCTTCCTCTAGTGACCTGCTGGGTAATTAAGGTCTGTGGAGTTTCTTTCTTTTCTTTTCTTTCTTTTTTTGTTTTTAAATCAGAACTAAGCTGACACTCTTCCTGACGACGGGGAGGGCAAGGGCAAGTTAAAATCCACCTCCAGCTCCGCAGGGAACCAAGACGCTGAGGCTCCTTCCTGTCAGCAGGTGTGAGTCAGACATGCCAGGGAGCAGCAACATCCAGTAAGAAGGTGCCATTTTGTCGTCAGTGTTCCCACCACCGGGAATAAATAGTTTGAGAAAACGATCCAGGATAAAAGAACGATCCGGCTGGGAGTCAGCCTGAATAGAAGGTTCCCATTGAATACTGCTTCATTATGCAACTCGGCCTTTCACTGAGGGATTCCAACTCTCAGTGGAACCAATTGTGACAAGGAAGTGCTGACAGCCCTGGGAACCAGCAAAGCAGGTCTTTGACTCGTCGCTTTGAAGCCCAGTCCTATCACTGAATTGTTCCTTGAGTGTAAGCAAGTGAACTTGGCCTCCTGGGTCTCAGATTTTTGTTTTTTCTTTTCCAATCTGGAAAGTGGGATCTGTAGCCTTTACCTTTAGATTCATGTTTTCATATTGTGCCTGAATTGGAGAAAACCATCATGCCACTTTTTAACCATCCCTCAAACTTCCCCAGAGATACTCCTCTTGTCTTCCTGTTTGTTTTACACCAAGAAGGTTTGCCTTTGCATCTCTTCTGGTCCCTGCTGGAGAGATGGCGACTGGCTTGATGTTTAGCCCACACTAGGTAAGCATCAAAGGAACCTAAACAGACTCAGGACATCACTGTCCCATAACCAATTTTCTAATGAGGGTGATCAGAATTTAACCCCACAGCTTCATTCCGTATCATTTATCATTTCTGAATGTTTAAGCTTTAATTGTGTATTAAGCTAGATGTAGTTCATTCGAAACACATTTTGAAAGGAGAAACTGCAGTTCATCTCAGAGAGTGGGAAGATTTCTATAAATCCTTTCACTTGTTTCATTATAAAGTCCAGAATTTTAAGCAGAAAACCCCACCAAATATTATTTCACAATTTCTGTGGTTCTTAACCTAAAGTGTACATTGAACATATTTTGGGGCCCCACTTGAGACCTGCGAAAGCAGAATCTCTGGGGTTCTTGGGCAAGTGAAATTGGCAAACTTGCCACCATGTGATTCTGATTCACACACTTGGATAAGAACCACAGAAAAAGTTACTTGGATCAAATGGGCCCCAGGTGACCCTGGTGAAGCCTTTCCTTTCTCAAGTGATGCTGATTTCTTCCTTCCAGTGGCTCTGGCCAAGAGCCTTGGCATCATCCTTAACTTTTATTCTCACACCTCACATCAAATCTATCAGCAAATCTTGTTGGCTCTGTCTGCTTTCAAAATATACCCAGGACAGAAAAGAAAAAAAATGTTTTCAGACAACTAGGATTTATCACTTTTGCTGATATCCTAACATAGTCTTTTTTCTACCAAGTAGCTTAGGGTGATTCTGTTAAAATTTAAGTCTAATCATTTCATTCCTTTGCTCAAAAACCTCCTGTGGCTTGCTCTGCCCCTGAGAGTAAAAGGCAAAGTTCTGGCCTTGGCACTTGAGAACCTGCTGATCTGGAACATGCCACCTGCCTGCCCTGTCCTCCTTGGGTCTACTGCTCCAGCCACAGGGGCCTCCCTGTTGCTCTAGACACATTCTCAACTCAGGATTTTTGCATTGACTCTTCTCTCTTTCAGGAAAGTTGTCCTCCACAGGCATCCACATGGCTAACTCCGTCACCTCCGTCAAGTCCTAGTTCAAGGGCCGCCTTCTCAGTGACCTCCCCATGGCTACCCAGACTGCTCTATTTCACTTGCAGCCTCCTTCCTTCACCCCAGCCCTCCTAGTTGCTCTTACTCTGATCTACTTCTTTCTCCCCCAAAGCACTTATCATCTTTCAATATATAATCTATTTACTGTGTTTTCTTTATCGTTTATCTTCCCCGGCTAGACTGTAAGACCCATAAGGGCAGGAATCTGTGTTTGTTATGTTTCCTAACGTATCCCAAGCGCCCAGAACACTACCAAGCATGTAGTAAATGCTCAATAAATATTTGTAGCATTATAAATAGAAATTTTTGAATGCAGAGAGAGCAAACCTGGTGAGTGATACATCTTGCAGAAGGCTGCCTCCACGGAGTTCACTTCTAATTGGATTTGCCACTATGGGGACAATCATAGCTTTTATGAGGTTTTAAGGCCTTTGCAGGGCTGTATCCTACAAATGCCATGAACGATGCTGCTCCTGTTTTTCTAATCAAGACCTGAGCTGTTGAACTACTTCTGTGCTGACAACCAACAGCTAAATCAAAATAGTTGCTAGAAATTTTACTTTAGCTTCATGTCTGAGTGTTATTACATAAGAAATGGGGTGTAACAGAATATGGCTTTGGTCCTGGGACCTCCAGCTTTGACCAGATGGGTAGGAGTCCAAGACCACTGTCAGAGGGTCCCTCTTTGAAGTGTGTTAGTAATAGAAACTCAATACATTGCAGAGAAGATGTTTCTTTTTTAATGTTTTTTTTTTTAAAGAGAGCTGGAGATTTCACTTGGCATATCTATTTTTATATCATTGGGCTTTATCACGATCTCCCTCCAAAATGGTTAGCCCAGCAGGGCAGAGAGATCAAGAAGCAGCGGCACTCGCCCCTGGTGGAAGCCGTCTCTGAAACCTTCCCCCTCACAGGACAATGCTCTTAATTAGCTGCACCATATTTCCCAGAGAACAAAAGCTCCCCACCCCTCACAGGAAAAGCTTTTCCAGGAGATATCTCATTGGGGAAGCGCCAGGCACACAACAGGGGGAGGAGAACAGACAGGCTGTTCTGGGCTCTGCAAAGAGACACAAACTCTGGATTCCCGAGGGAGTCGCAGAGGTTAGCCCGGCACATTTTTTCTCCACGTGACGAGCATGTGCTTCACACAGCCTGACGTGGCTGACTGCAGAGGCCCCTCTTCTCCTCCCACTCCCTCAGCCACTAGCTGGGCTTAGGAACCTTGTGTGCGTGTGGTGGGGGCCCAAAATCAGCAGGAAGAATCTTCAGAATCGAGCATCTGGGGAGCAGTAGGGAAGGAACTGGGAGTTTATTTCAGGTGACAGACATAGAGCAGGCCCCGATTTTTTTTCCTGAGACTATAATAATATTTCTGGAATGGGGATGCTTGAATCATATGTCTCTTCATATCACTGTGTGGGAAGTCTCAGTTACAAGCCTAACAATGGAAGAGACAGTGGTGCCTCTCGGACGTGGTGGGGGCCCAGCGGAGGCGTCTGGAAGCTTGCTGGGGGCGGCAGTAGGGGTGGTGGGAGGGCAAGCAGAAAGGGCAAGTAAGGGGGAAGAACTGCCTCACCTGGGCCTCTTCGGGGAACCAAGAGGAGGGGCCTGAAAAGTCTCTCCACAACAGTTTTGCTCCCCCACCCCGCCCCACTTTAAATGTGTATTTTGAAAAACACAGAGGGGAAAAAAAAAGTCTTGTTTAAGTGCCTCTTCCTGAGTAAGTCCACTGTCAGGAAAGGAAAATCCAAATGCTCAAATAGTCTATTTTTGTGCCCAGAGGCTCCAGACCCTGCACACAGACTCTTCCTCACTCCGAAGGAAAGGAAACTGGGCGTGAGGCCTCTGTGAGAGGCCGGAACTGAGGAACTGGCCTTACTCGAAGGCCTGTTCTCTGTGCAACCTCCATTTTAGGAAATAAGGATTCAAAGCAGGATGCCTTGGGACTGGCCTGAGGCTGGCGTTGGTTAAAAACAAACAAAAAAGCCTTCTCTGATTATTCTGTAGGCAAACAATGGTGGAGGTAGACTCTCATTGGAAAGCTCAGTCAGCTGCCTTAGTGTTCCGCTTCTCCGGGTTAAGGTTTACTGCCATCACCTGCCTCTCGGCTACCAGGCAGATAAGGACGAGAGGCTTGATTAAGAGTCTTAAGCTTTGATGTGGAGGCCAAGCCAAGTCATAATCAGTAATAAGCATAATAAAACAGCAGCTACCTGGGTGGATAAGGCCTCTGTCTGTATATTTTGCATGCATTTTCTGTGCCATTCACAGGTTTTTTGTTTCTCCTCTGTATGGCCTTTAACCAGCTCAAAAGAGGTGCTTAGGGCATCCAACCAAGGAAATGGGGTTCAGATCACTCCCCATTTCAGTCCAGCATGGCCCTGCCTCCCTCTTCACTTTGCCCAAGGTCGCCTTTTGTGAGGACCAAAGGGTACACTGAGAAGGGCAGTCCAGCTGGGAATAGTCACACCTCTTAGGCTATTTCTGTCTCCTCTGCTCTCTGGCTTGTGAAGCTGATCTTAAAAAAGGACCTCTGTTTTTAAAAGGTTTGGGCAGAGGAGGTATGGGGGCGCAAGGGAGGGTATGGCTCAGCGGTAGAATACATGCCTAGCATGCATGAGGTCCTGGGTTCAATTCCCCAGTACCTCCATTAAAATATATATATATAAATAAGCCTAATTACCTCCCACAGCCTTCTCAAAAGAAATAATTTTAAAAATAATAATAAAGTGTTTCCTGGGGAGCTGGTGACTGGGGATGGAGGAAGGAAATTGGAGACGTCCCGTTAAAGGGAGAGACTGATTCCTCTGGCTTTCCTGGCTTATTAACGCTGACCCTGGCGCAGGGAGAGCCTCCTAAGATGCAGATCTGATCATACTCCTTCAGTGGCCCCTCCGTACCCTTATAAAGTCCACATATCCCCACTGACCTTTACAAGTCTCCTCATGAGCTGGCTGAGTCTTGCCCTGCACACCCTCCCCCTGCCCACCACGGTTTAGCACACTTCTCCCGGCCCCCTCCCCAACTCTGCCAGCTCCGCTGAATTTCTTTCAGTTCCTCAAATCTCTGCTTCTTCTCTCCCTCCGCTTTCAAATATGCCTTTTCTTGCTGCTCCTGACTCATCCTTTAAGTTCTTCCACTGCATCTTTCTACTCCAGGAAGCCTTCCTTCATCGCCATGACTCCGAGTTAGGCTTCGCCCCATGAGCTCCCACAAACCTCCTACTTAACTGATCACTTACACGCTACTTTGTAATTATGTGTTGGTTTGTCTCTCCTGCTGGACTGTAAACACCCGAGGGCAGCACAAAGGCGTCTGTCCTGCCCACCATTTCCCCCAGTGCATGGCCAGTGCCTGGCACACGGTAGTGCCCCATAAGGATTTGTTGAATAAATGGGCATTATGCCAACATGACCAAAGTCCCAGTGGTCCTTCCCAGCTTTGCATTTGCCATGTTTATTTTAGTTAAGTGTCTGCCGGGACACAAGGAAGAGCCCTGAATTAAAAAGATATGTGATGTATTTGGGCTGTCTGGCGTTCCTTCTCATTTCCCAGCGTGCCTTGCCAGGGACCCCGTGTGCAATTTTCTCCGTCAGGTTAGGCCTTCCGGTGGAGTTCCTTGTTTGTGTACATATTGTCCCTGTTTGTGTCAGATTTAGCCATTTATTCTATTTTTCATTAATTTGAAAATTAATTTATCATTATAACTATGTTCAAATGATTTCATATTTATGCCTTATCTTCCCCACAATTTTGTTCAGAGTAGGAAGAATGCCTTCTTTTGTCAGTCCCTTTAATACCTAGTGTTGTTTTGGTTCACAATTTGTGTTTAATGATAGGGTGATAGGATGACTTAAGTCCAATTTGTGTTTAAAAACTGAATTTAGCCGGGAGGGTGCAGCTCAAGCGGTAGAGTGAATGCTTAACATGCATCAGGTCGTGGGTTCAATCCTCAGTACCTCTAAGAATAAATAAATGAGTAAACCTAATTACCTCCCCCCACAAGCAAAAACCTGACTTTATTACAGCGCCATTGTGGGAATTCATGCTAGATATATTCGGTGATGTGGCAATTGGACCAAGTCTCTTAAAGGAAACTGTGGTTTCAGGATGGGCTTGGAAACCATAGCCCAGAACTCTCAGGGCGCCGCAGCCCCAGTCGTTTGGCAGGAAGCCCGCAGCCTGGGAGAACTGTTGTTCCAGGGTGCCCTCTAGTGATCCAAGGCCCCACTAGGTCGGAACCCAGGGCCAGAGGCTCTTGAACTTCAGCAAGAAGCAAGATCAATGAGAGAGCCTCATAAAACTACAGATGCCAGGATGTCAAGCCAGCTGGGAGGCCAATCCTTTGAATTGATACCTACAGGGATCTGACGCACGGTCCACGGCTCACACGTTGTGAAATAGTGACTAGGTGATGCCCATCAAAGGAAGTGTTTCAGGTATGTAGTTTGAGGACACCCAATCTCCTTTCGCTTGGAGGAATGGGTCACTGACTCACTGCTGACTACTCAAGTGTGGACGCAAGTGAGAAAGGGAGGCACAGAGATAGCCTCGACCTTTGGTATGAAATACAGTCCAGGTCACACAAGAACAGCCAGCAGCAGTTTTAGCTGGACCACTGAGCAAATGTTTCAGGGAGGACTGTGCTACCTTCTCTTGATGCCCGTTCTTCAGTCTAAAGGAGGGAAGCCCCCTCCTCTTTTTCAACCTTCCTTGGCAATGGGTTCCTGGTTTCTACTGAACACACACTCCATAGCCAACACTGTGTCAGATAAGTTCATGTGTAGCAGTGTATCATCTCTGGAAGTCCCTGGTGAGGGGTGCCTTATACCATTCAAGCAGAGGGAAGGATTGTGGGCACCTGGGTTCAAGGATAGGCAACAGCTAGAATCTGCTTTCCTGCACTCTGTACTTGTGCTCTGTTTAAGCAAATTCACTAGAAAGAGAAATTGACCAACAACCACATCCTTTACTGTAAAAGAGCCAATTCCTGCTCAGAAATCAAATGATGTGCACCAATGATTTAAAAAAAAAATTGTACCTCTGAATCCCTATCAGTACAGTCATTCCTTGGTGTCCTTGGGGCATGGGGGTGAGGAGAATTGATTCCAGCACCCCCAGCAGATACCAAGATCTGAGGATGCTCAAGTCCCTTACATAAAATGGTGCAGCACAACCGGCTTCCACATCTGTGGGTGCAGGACCCATGGATCCAGAGGGCCGGCTACACTTATCTTCCTCCCTCTTGATAATTTCAGTTGAAGGCTGTTGCTTTAATTAGGGGCTGTTACCACATTAAAATGTTTGTTGAACCTTGCAAGGTGATAAATTACTCTGATTTGCAATCTAGTACTTAGGTCTAATTATTTTATGTGCTTTTTATATACTAATAGCACCTAATGAATTCAGTTAAATGGTAAAATCACATTTATTGAATGTCTATGTGTCTGGACACTGTGTGGGCCATGGAAATATAAACGAGGCTGGGTGAGGCTGAGTGCCTACCCCATGGGGGATCAGAGCCAGGAGGGGCCATTATCTCTGAGGCAATGTGATGAGAACCTCACCAGAATTATGAACCCAGGGCTAGGATAGCCCAGCACAATGACATCTCTCCTTGGGAGCCAGCAGAATAGAGAAAGGCCATGACAGATACACATTAATATTCTAATAATTGATGAACATTACAATTTCCATCAGGAGTGGGGAAAACTACATCGCTCACTTCCAAATCATCTTGCACAAAAGAGTTATCAAACCTCTCTTCTCACAAATAACAATGTTTTCTTTCATACTACCCATGCCTTCCCCTCTCCTCCACGATTCCTGTATCTTTAAAACAAAACATGAAGTGCTGGCCTGACGCCATCTGATTTAAGTCCTGCTTATTTGCTTGTCCGGAGAACTTTTAAGCATAGGCTCACAGAGTCCTTAATGAGAAAGCTCATTAAAAAGCCGTCTGAAATCGGGAAACAAATTACAGGCACAACACAGTCCACACTTTCCCTCTTCGTTTCCTTCTCCCCCTCCCAGGCTGCAACATTATAAATGACAAGGCGGCGTGAGTCATCAGGTCGAAAAAAGGCACGGCCCGGATGGGTCTGTCTTTACCTTCCCGCTTTGATGACACTTCTCTTGCTTCACTGCATGCACTGAAATGTTGCCTAAACAGCAGGAGGGCCCTGCACTTGTAATGATGGCCTTGGTAAGCCTTTGATTGTGTGTATTTGGGTGGAACTTGAGCTTGTAATTGGCGATTGCACACACTGTCTGATTTCAGAGCCTCTCCCTAGAAAGCTTGTTTAATCCCAGGGGGAAGGGGAAGTTTTTTTTCTTCTAGGTGTATCTGTGATCACCCTCTGAAGGTTTCGCCAGGAGCATTACTTCAGTGTGGCAGCGATCATACTCAGGGCTGGCCCAGCTGCAAAGTGTCTTAAGAGACCCCCTATTCCTCTCCAGTCTGGAATTTCATGAGCTAGGCTAGGCTTCCTGCCTCCTGGTTCAAAAGGAAGTGATGGTGGTAATCGTCCACTGGGAGGAAGAGATGGGAGGTGGGCTGTTTCTTTTCTTCCTTCTTCTCATCCTGGAGTTTGTGAAAGGAAGGCTACAAATACCAAACAATCCTTCCACACCTGGTACCTGGGGGCAATGTCTGTGGGGAAAAGGAAATCCTTCCTGCCACCTTGCCCCTATATATAATTCGCCAGGGCTAAGGCACTTAGAATTAAATACTCACAACATGGTTCTTTTCTGTGCTGAGGCAGAGAGGTTACATCCTTTACAGACAGAAGGCTAGGGTTGAGGGCCTGCCTTTCCAGTTGCTAGCTGTTTGACTCTTGAGAATTTGCAAAATCATCTCTAAATCTCACCATCTAACATGTGCCAGGCTTAATGAGAGATGTCACTGAGAGAAGTCACTGGCTCAACCTTGAAGTTCTGCATAATGTCCGGGGGAGACACACATTGTCACAACACAATAAGGTCCGTGCTTTACCGGAGCTACAGAAGGGCTCCCAGGAAAGTGAGAGGAGGGCACTGTGTATGTTTTGGAGGTGGGAGAGACAAGGGAGAAGAGGAGAGGGGGTGAGACTATGGTTACAGAAGGCCTCCCAAATCAGGAGCTTGAGCAGGATTTTGAAGAAAAAAGAGAATTCACAGAGAGAGAGAGAGGGGAAGCTGACAACATTAGAGGGGTGGCAGAGGAAAGGAATCTGAGGACAAGACTGGGGAGTGGGCTGAGAAGTAGGAGGAGAACCAACAGACTGGCTTCAAAGGCTGCAAGAGGCCAGCTACCACGGGGACTGATCGGCACCCACCGGACCAGCGGCATTTAGGGGACGATCACAGTGGAGAGTGAGTGGGAGGAGAGCAACAGAGCTAACGAGCATGTTCTCTTAAAAATTAATATTATTGAGTTGATTTACAATATTACATGGGTTTAAGCATAGTGATTTCAGTATTTTTATGGATTATAATCCATTAAAAGTTACTACAAGATAATGGCTATAACTCCCTGTGCTGCACAATGTATCCTTGTGGCTCATTTCTATTATACATAATAGTGTGTATCTCTTAATCCCTTACCCCTAACTTATTCCTCCCCCATTTCCTCCCTCCACTGGTAACTGTGAGGTTGTTTGATACGTCTGTGCATCTGTTTCTTGCTATGTTCACTGGTTTACTTTTTAGAGTCCACATATAAGTGATATTATACAGTGTTTGTCTTTCTCTGTCTGACTTGTTTCACTAAGCATAATATTCTCTAGGTCCATCCCTGTTGCTGCAAATGGCAGAATTTCCTTTTTTATGGCTGAGTAATATTCCATTGCATATATATATCCAACATCGTCTTTATTCATTTGTCTGGTGATGGACACTTGGGTTGTTTCCATATGTTGGCTATTGTAAATAGCGCTGTTATGAACTTTGGGATGCATGTGTCTTTTTGAATTAGTGTTTTCAGTTTTTCCAAGTGTATACCCAGGAATGGAATTGCTGGATCATATAATAAATCGTTCTCTCTAATGGGCATATTCTTAACATTCAGTGGACTTGGTTGTAAGGAGAAGAGTAGGGTGTTGCTAGAGAGGGATGAGAGAGGAAGGAAAATTTTTGTTGTTTTTGTCTATGATTGACGCTTGGATGTAGTTATATACCACAGGGAAGGAGGCACTGGGAGAGGGAGGAGTTAAAGGAGAGAGATAGGATTAAATGGGGGGTTAATTCCTACTTTGTGGAGTCCTTTGGAGGATTAAATGAGATCACCTGGGGAACCCTTTGTACTATACACATGTGAATATGATTATCCTGCTACTGAAATAAAGCCACCATGCATCACAAGGCATTTGAGCTCACTTATCACTGGGCTGCTGAGATAGGCAAATCTCCCTCTCCAGAGCTTTTTTGTGTGAGCTGTTTTCCTATTTCCTCTTTCCACTACTTTAGACTTAGAGCCCAAGAATGAACTGAGCCCTCCTTGACATTTCTTCCTGCCAAACAACACAACTACCAGTTCCTCTGGATCACAACAGGAAGCTGGGGGTTGATAAGTGAGAAGTGACTAAGGGCGGGGACAAGAGGTTCCTCTTTGTTGGGAGGTAGGACTTACATCCAGACCTCAACTTGGAAACTTGCTTCGACAGTTTATTACGTTTTTATCAGATAACCCTGGGGCCACAGGGGCTATGAAGTAGACTGTCCCCTCACAGACACCCGTGGCCCCTTTTCCATCTCAACTCACGAACTGCAAGTCCCACGAGGGCAGAGATTTTTGTCTGTTTTGTTCACTGCTATACCCCCAGTGACTAGAACGGTGTCTGGTATAGGGATGGTGTCTAATTAATATTACTAAGTGAATGAATTCACCCATTCATTCAGCCTCCCATTGACTCAGTCAAAGTGAGTGATGCTATTGGTCAATCACTAAGTTCATCCTTGACGAACAGAGTTAAATATTCCAGTAGAGAGTAGAGCTCAGGGGTAGAGTGTGTGCCTAGCAAGCATGAGGTCCTGGGTTCAATCCCTAGTACCTCCATTTAAAATATATAAACAAACCTAATTAACTCCCTCCCCCAAACAAAACAACAACAAAAAAGAAATAAATATTCTATGCCAGGCACTTTACATACATTAGTTCGTGGAATCACAATCATTTTACAAGTGGGGAAACTGAGACTCAGAAAGAAGTCACTTGGTTGAGGATATATAGCTGGAAAGTGGCTGAAATTCCTCACTGTCTGATTCTATGCTCTTTCTATACCACCATCTGCTTCTCCAGCCTCATCCCTCACCAGTCCCCAACTCAAACTGTAACTTCTGGCATAACTGCCTGCCTGCAATTCCTTGAATGAGCCACGTTCTTTCCTGTGCACTCTTTTGCCTGGGACACGTTTAGCTGTAGCTTCTGTCTGGTTAATTCTTCCTCATCCTTCCCCTGGGAGGCTTTCTTGAAAGGATGCTCTCCGGATGGGGTAGGTTGACCTTCTCTGTGCTCTCGCAGCCCCCTTTGCAGCCCTCTGTCATAGGACACATCACAGGCATTTAGAAGCCTATTTATGTGTGTGTCTCTCCACTAGATGGTGAGAGGTCCAAGGGGAGGGACTGTCTTCCTAATAAGAGCTGCCATTTGTAGTGGGCATAGTTGTTATCTTGTTTAATTCTCACAACCACTCCCACGAGGGTGTTATTATGATTGTTTTATAGATGAAAAAAAAAAAAAAAAGGAGGCTCAGAGAGGTTAAACAACTTTCCCAAGGTCACAATGAGTAAGTGGCTAAGCCAGGAATTCAACATAGGTACATGTGATTCCAAGGCCTAGATTCTTTTCCTTGTGTTACCATCAGAACCATCCACAGGGCTCACAGCTTAGCTGTTGGGATAAACAGATAAATACCACCTGAACAATGAGATTAGTGAGCTAATCCAGGTTTATACAAAGTTGTTGGGGGGAAACATCTGGATGGGAAGAATTTGTTCTCTCTGGGAGAGGTGGTGTTGGAAAGGCTTCATAAAGTTACCAGAATGCTTGGGAACTTGTAAACTTCAGGTGGAAAATCGATCCTTGCATCAAATACGGGTGGTTAGTTTTGGGGGCCATGGCAGCCATCACCTGGGTCACCACTGCCTCCAAATGAGTCCATCTGGGTGCCAGGAATGTAGCCCAAACGCCTGTGGGTACCTGCCTCAGTGATGGCTGGTAACCAGGCAACCCAGTTAGCACAGTGTTTCATTAAAATCACGTTTGTGTGTGTGTGTGTGAAAATGACTTTATATAGTCAGTTTTAACCTTACACACTCTCCTTTAAACTTAAATAAAATCAATACATTTGCAAGCCTGTGGCTCTGCGGAGTAGGATGGTGCTCCTAATTATGTGCTAACTTCTCCACCTGCTCTTGTCTCCACTGCAGGCATCCCCGGAGGCTGCTTTCTCTCTCTCCCCTCCTTCAGGGAATTCATCTATTTCTCGGTTTGAACCACTGTAAAATTCCTATAAAATTAAACTTAAAACTACAGGCAAAAAGCACAGCTTTAAAAGGTATGGTACAATACCTTCCTTGTCTGCTGCAGGGGGCACGGTGGGTGGCCGGGCTCTGGCACCAGGCAATTAGGAGGCTTCTAAACTGCTTCATTTCCTGGCTGTGTGGCCTTGGGCAAGTTACGTAGCCTCCTTACGCCCGCATTCCTGACCTATAAACGCGTGAACAGAATCGTATCCTAGTAAAAGGACTATGGTGAGGACTAATGAGATAAGGCACAAGGGGCTTAGTGACTGGTTTGTTAGAAGTTACCAATAAGTGCAAGATGTAAACAGTAATTGTTGTCCCTCTTATCACTGGCAGGAAGAAGCAATTTGGGTGACAGTGATTTGAAACCTATGAAGTACTATGAAAATGTGAAATTTTATTACTGCATATAGTGTTGGGTGAATTCTAAAGAGCTCAGTAGAAAGAGAAGCGAACAAGAAATCAGGAAAGGCAGCTCCTAATGCTCCTTTGGCCACCTATCTGCAGTGTGACCTTAGGACATTCTCTCTGAGCCTCCTGCTTTCTCACATGTAAATCACGCACTTTGATTAGATTGCCTTGAAGCTCCATCCCAGCTCTGAAATTCTATATTCCACAGTGTCATCAGAGCAAATAAGTTATGTGACAAATCTTACATTTAGAATAAACTTAGAATAACCTAGACGGTTAATATGGTACCACATATATCGATGGCCAAAGTCCATCTCTGAGGTGGAGAAAAGTTAATCCCAACTCCAGCAATCAGGAAGAGTAATCTGGGGGGATTCAATGAAAAGGCAACTACAACACACCTCGTCTTTTCGGTAGAAGATGACAACTTATCTGGATAATGGCAATATTGAACTAGTCAGAAGAAAGATCAGATGATGCCCCGGCAGCTGTATACTTAGGCAGGAAATGCAAGCCCCCTTCACATTTTTTTTGGATGTGTCTTTTGGATAGTAACGTGCTGGCAGCTCTCCCAAACAGCTTGTGGGGCTCTTTGCTTTCTCCCTTCCTAACATATGGAGAACCTGCTGTGTGCCAGGTGTGCTGGTACCCTGGGCTACAGACACAGCCTCTGTTCTCAAGGAGCTGACAGACTATTGGCTAGAGCATTTTATCTGCAGGGGATACTTCTACATCTTCAGCGTAGTCCTGTGTGGTGCTTATATTGTTTGTACTATTATTCTGTGAAAACATAGCTGTTTGTGTGTTCTCCCTCAGCCCTCCAGCAGCTTCTGGATGTTAAATATTATCACCTCGTGTACGTTGTACCAGAAGGAAGAATCATCTGTTACTCTTTCACTTCCTAATAAGCCCTCAAACTAGTCTGCAGGCCAGTGAAAGATTCTTTTTCTTTCCAGAGGACTGATGAGTTCACATTTAGCTGCTTGGTCTTATTCTCCCCCAGGACTCAAATTTTACTCTTCTTGTCCGCTTTCCTCCCTTACCGCCACATGAACCAACATAACCAGAAACGATAACAAAAAGGAGACAGCAAGGTGTTGGCAGCATGTTGATGGATAAGACAAATATTTCTTTTGCTACTATAGCAACTACTATTAAATGCCTTATCACTTACCTTTGAAGCTCTTTGGAAAAGTGAAAGCTATTTTGCATATAGGTGCTTAAAATCACCTCAATTACCTAAGATACTTTCATCTCCCTCCAAGATTCTTCTTATAGGGATTTCTGCTATTTTTTTCAGATATTGCTATAAATGAAGAATGAAGTATTGATAGATTTCTCCAAAACGCACTGATTTTCATATTCCCTGAGAATGACAAGGATATTATGAAAGTGACAGTGGAAACATTTCTATAAAAATACTTAATCAAAAAAAAAAAAAACCCAACCTGATGCCTAAAGATACTTCCAATTATCTGGAAAATCGATACTAGATAATTGAGTGCTCATTCAACACTTTAGTAGATAAGCATGTATTAAGCGCCTAAAAGTGTTGCATTGTGCAAAGTACTACAAACATAAAAGAGATTTAGAAATGGTTGCTGCTTTCAAGGAGCTCAATTAAAAGTCGATAGCTTTATGTCTCGTATCAATACTTAATATCTTACAGAACATTTTCCATACATAACAATTCATTGCATCCCCAGATCAGCCCTGGTTTCACCACTTCATAAACTTGAGATTTCTTGTTGCTCACTGTTACTGGGCAAGCAGAATGTTCATTTTGATAATATTTGTATGTCTCCATTATTCCTGGTTTAGAATAATTTACAAATTGTCTCATTGGAAATTTAAGTCTTTCCACCTTCTCACCTTCAAGTCCCTGTTCCTCTACTGTGGAGATTCCCCCTGAGGGAGGCAGGGCCTAAAATGACTTCAAATTCCCTGTGACTGCCCTTAAGATCACAGTGGATCTCTACTACATACCTGAGGTAGGAAACTGGTTTTTGAATTCCTTTCCCACCAAAGCCTTTAGGCCATAATCTCAGAAATACATTCCTACTTCATTTTTCCTTTATCCATTCCTGATCATTCCTTCTGTTATTCTATGCTATCTTGGACTACAGTTTCCATCAAAAAATAGAAACAGAATTTAGCAATCTAGAGACTCTGCCCAATGCCTTCACTTTATGGGGGAGGAACCAACTCCACAGCCAGGAGGATTGTCAAAGCCACACAAATAGGTGGCAGAGCTGGGCTTGCAACTCAGAGACTGTATACTCTTTGCCCAGATGTAAGACATCATACTGTCTTTAAAAGCTACCTGTCAAATGAAACATTCTTCCCAAGATAGCATTCTCTTACATTGCCAGTGTATGAATATCTGGCTGCTGTTGCAACAGAGATCTACCCAGTTTCATAACACTTCACAGATTATAGTGTTATGTTCTCAGTTTTTCCATAGTGTACCTGTTCACCTCGTTACATCATTGAATCAATTGTTGAGCTTCTACTCTGTGCCAGGCATAATATAGGTGTCAGGAACAGGAAAACTACCAGGTCTGGGGC
Source organism: Camelus ferus (assembly GCF_009834535.1). Classification (NCBI taxonomy): domain Eukaryota; kingdom Metazoa; phylum Chordata; class Mammalia; order Artiodactyla; family Camelidae; genus Camelus; species Camelus ferus. The sequence continues at coordinate 5,847,437 of NC_045716.1, forward strand.
TGACTTTAATTGGAAGTTTTCTTTGAATTTGTGTAGGATCATTTAACATTGGATTACTAGTAACTGTACAGTTTTAGTACAAATGGTCCTGTAAGTGGGAGAAAATTACTAACAAGCATTGAATCCTAATAAGATGTTGAAGGCAGACATCAAAGTTTTTAAGCATTTAGGATTCCTCACATCCAGAAGACCCCCCACTCCTAGCTATTTATTTATACATTTGTTTTACTGAAGAATAGTTGATTTACACTGTTATGTTAGTTTCAAGTGTACAACAGAGATTCTATATTTTTATATATTACACACCATTTAAAGTTATTATAAAATACTGGCGGTCTTCCCTGTGCTGTACATTACCTCCTTGGGTGTGATTTATTTTATACCTAGTAGTTTGTACCCCTTAATCCCTTTCCTCTATTTTACCCCTCCCTGCCTCGCCCCCTCCACTGTTAACCACTAGTTTGTTCTCTGTACAAGAACCACCAAGTGTGGTTTTAAAAGTCTCCCGAATTTGCTACAAAAAGGCCCAAAGGTTAATCTCGGGGACTCTCTTTTTCACCTGTTTTTCTCCACCCCCAGCCCCGTCCCCCCCCAGGCGGACTCCAGGTCCAGCGGCGCCCGGGAGAAGCACAGCGCTCGGCTGGTGGGGCAGGCCCGAGGCGCGCTCGGGTGGCGTCCGAGGGCCGCGTGGCCGGGCGCCCTTCCGCTGTCCCGGGCCGGGGCGGGCCGGGGCGGGCCGGGGCGGGCCGGGGCGGGCCGGGGCGGGCCGGGGCGGGGCCGGCGGCCGGCTCTTCCTGCAGTGCTCGGAGTGCCCCCTCTGGCGACCCTTGAGTGGGGCTATGGCGGCGGCGGCGGCGGTGTGGGGACGGTGCTGGTCTCGGGCGTGGCTCTGCAGGTGCGACCCTGACTCACCCCCGGGCCCCCAGAGGCGACCCCCGGTTCGCCCCCAGTAACCCGGCCCTTGTTCCGCGTTGCAGGAGGGCTGGGCAGGGCTGCGGCCGGCACTACCGCGCCGCGCTGTGCGCCGAGTTGAAGCAGCCCCTGGCCATTGAGGAGGTCGACCCCCGCCCTGTCCGGCCGCACGAGGTAGGGTGACTGGCCTGGCCCCGGGACCCCTGGACGTCCCTTTCACTGTCCCCGCGGCCACCAGCCACAACCCGCCGGCTCCGTCCCGGGTCGAGTTCCCAAGTGCTCGGCTAGGGGGCGCCCGCGAGACTGGAGCCCAACTTCTGGCTGGGCTTCTAGAAGGGACGTTTCCTGGGTCACAAAAAGACCAGAGTTCTAAACGAAGATTGTTCCTCAAAACACATGTAGGCATTTTTCTGAAGACCTTAGAGCTGTTGCCTTAGAAACTGACAGTTTGATTTGCACACTGCTTTGCATAACCACCTGCACGTTATTGATTTAACACAGATAAATGGACCCCATCCTTTGCTTCCTCTTTTCAGTGTGAACATCTAATTATCCACCCCCACCTCCTCCCCCCAGCCAGCCCTCGAACGCCCTTAATTTCCATGATAACGTGCCCTCCTCTGGTGTACTGCAGTGATTTGGGGTGGGTGGGGCTAGTTTAGGGTTGTGGGCATTTCCCCACAGTTGGAGTGGTGGGAAATGTGGGAGTCACTTTGGGTTTGCCTGTTGATCCCCCAGTAACACTGTCATCTGGCGTGGATAATGAGAACCTCTGACAAAGTGAAGCAGGCAGTGAGGCTCAGGGTTGCGGACCACTGGTGAGGGGGAGGAATGTGGCTGCAGCCCTGAAGTGTCACCAACACAGACCCTGTGGCTCAATGGATTATTTGGGTGAGCATCTACTTCCTGGGATTCACATGCTGAAAGACGTTCACCCTAAATCACGGTGGAGTGGCTTGAGAATTTATATGGGCTGCACACATCAACAGCTGTGTCATGCACACCATGTGCGTAGGCTTGAGGGCTGGGATCGTTTGTTCTGTTATTTGTCCGGACGCTGCTTTGTCAAGAATTAGCTCATGAGAGCTGGGCCTACGTGCGTTGACCCACCGTAAAATCCCCATAGTCTGGAATGGTGCCTGGCCTGTGGCGGATGCTTAAAACATTGTTGAATGAATGTGTTTTGCCCATAAAATGTCTTCTCACCAATATGGCCACCTCTGTACTAAATTGGAAATGCAAACAAACAAACAACAAACAGCTCTCACCAATTCTGTCTCAGCCTTCATATCCTCCTGTGATTCCAAGCCCTGTTGAGTTGTGTTGGTCTTTGACAGGAGTTCTCTGACGTCAGGCTGCATCACAGTCACCTAGGGCTTGTTCAAACAAGCTGCATCCCCAGAGTTTCTGATTCAGTAGGTTGGGGGTTGAGAATTTGAACTTCTAACAAGTTGCCAGGTGACACTGAAGCTGGTGTTCTGGGGACCACACTTTGAGAACTACTGCCTAATAAAACTTAGAGAAACTCCTGCAGGCCTGCCTCCGATCTAGTTTTGTTATGAAACCCAGAAACTGGGGACTCTAGGACTAGCTTGTAGGATTCCTGATTCTCCAAACAGTTGATCATGTTACCCTCTGCTTAAAATCTCTTAATGGCTTCCAGTATTCCTGCTATGAACACTAAGATCCATAATAAAGCTTACAAAACCTTCGATGGTGTGGGTCTTGCTCTCTCTAACCCATCTTTTTCTCCTCCTTGTCCTCAAAGCACACTGGTTTTTCTTTTGTCCCCACCACGGGGCCTTTGCACATTGCCATTGCTTTTGTCTGTGCCAGGCTTTCCTCCCCACTACCCCCAATTTTGAATAATTAACTCTTAGCTCTTCTTAGTTCAAGTGTTACTTTCTCAGGAATTTCTCCTGACTTCCCCAAACGGGTCAAATCCCCCCCACCCCATTATGTGCTTATATAGCACTGTACATTTGTATCTTTAACATTTTGTGTAGGAATTGTAGTTTAGCACATAAATCTTCATAATTAATTTGGTTAATGCCTGTCTTCTCTACTATATTCTTAGCTTCATGAGAGCAGGAACCTTGTCCATTTTGCTTCAAGACTGTGCACTGGTAGTTAGTTCAGTACCTGGTATATAGTAGGCGTTCAGCAAATATTTTGATATAATTGAATGAACTTTGTCTCCACAAATGTGTACTGCTCTGCCTTGTTGCTCTGTTTCCTTTGCAGGTCAGAGTTGATGTCCATTTCTGTGGAGTTAACTTTGCGGATATTTTGGTCTGTCATGGTCAATATCAGGAAAGGCCCCAACTTCCCTTCACACCTGGTGAGTATGAAGGGCGGCCGAGGGACTGCTTCAGGAAAAGAGGGTCTAGAGAGTTTTCAGAACCATGTGCTTCATCTCAGGCGCTGTGATAGTGGTGTTTGCCCGCTGCCTGTGGTGTCTCAGCTACGTCAACCTCACTGCTAATTAGAATCACTAAGTTGCAAGTGCTGAGAGCGAAGGTTCTCTGACTGCCTTGCTCAGCCTTATTCCCCTACCTGCCCCCCGTTAGCACTATTGTATCTGGCTCATAGTAGATGTTTAATAAGTACTTGATTGATTGATTGAAATGTAGTTGATGAACAGTGTTATGTTAGTTTCAGGTGTACTACATAGTGATTTGACATTTGCATCCATTATGAGATGAGCACCACAATAAGGCCAGTAACCATGTGTTCCCATACGAAATTATCACAATATTATTGACCATATTCCTTATGCTGTGTATTACATCCCTGTGGCTTATTTATTTTATGACTGGAGTTTTGTACCTCTTAATCCCCTTCACCTATTTCACCCATCCCTCAATAAATACTTTAAAAATGAACAAATGAACAGATAAAATTTTGTATATCATTATGTTCACCAGAATTCTGATCAGAATCATCACTGGCCCAGGTCATTCCCTTTCATTCGTTGACAGTGCCTCAATTTTGTTTTTTCACTGAAGGATCATAAACATCTTGCTGCAGCTAAAACTCTCAGTCTCATGAATACATGCCCCAAGAAACCTGATACGAAAGGATCAGAAAGAAGAAAGAGTTTATACATTTCTTATCTGATTTGCATTATTCCCAATCTGATTACATTTAGTTCCTGAATCTGTGGACCAATGACTGATTTTTGTTGTTGACATTTATTAAAAGAGAAGTATAGTTTAACATGTATATAGTACGTGTATATTTTATACAGATATACACTGTTTAGGGCACAGTGGTTGCAGAACAGTTGCTGTGTTTTGGCCTTAGGGATATTTGGTTATGTCTCAGCACTGGGAGCCATTTCCCTCAGTTTGTATTTGCTGTAATGCTGGATGGGGGGGAAGGTGGTGTCATACTCAACGGACTTACTCTTCCGGCATCTCAAGTGGGAAATATATGATCATTAAATTAAGAAATTTTGGAAGTGGAAGAGGAAAGGGCAAACAGTACCAGTTCATCCAACTGAGCCAAGTGCCATGTGAATAAATGTAGTTCATGTCCTTGAGGGCCTCAGAAGAGGAGACATGGAAACAAATAAATACAACACAATGAATGCTGTCATTGAGGTGTGGTAGGAGCCCAAGGCCCCAGTGGTCAAGGTCAGAAGCACTTGTATATCTGTGATTCTCTATGCTTTTGCCAGCTCTTGGAATTTTCATTTGCGTCACAGTAAGAATGAGCCTGCCATAGCTTTACAGATTGTGACTGTGAAGTCTTAGATCACTTTCCTGTGCCTTGGGGGACAACACTCTTCCATCCCTCCCCTGGGTGGGAGGAACACAGACCCTCTCAGCTCCAGAAAACTCATAGGATGGTCTGTTGATCAGGGTCTTCTCATCTCCCTGGTGCTGGGCTTTACAGATAACCTAGTTTTTAAACAATTCGTTGTAGGAATGGAGTTTGCTGGGACGGTATTGGAGACAGGAACGGATGTCAGCGCGGTGAAAGAGGTAAATTAGTTGAAATCTAGGGAATTGATGTATGGCCAGCTATGAGAAATGTGCTAACCTCATTTGTAGCCCGAGTTCTTGCTTCTCCTGGCCTTTGCCAGCAGAATCAAAGGGAAATCAAGGTGGAGCGGGCAGAAACTAATTCTGAATCGGGGGAAAGTAGCCCGTGGAAGTTCCTGGCTTCGTCAAACGTTTTATTACTAATAAAAGGCAGCACCTGGGTTTTTAGTGACTGAGAAGATAGAGAATTCTCAAGTTTCAGCTTCTTGTGAAAGAAATTAACATCAATATTCTAATTCTTATCAGCCTTTTCCTTACCCCATCCTATCCTGGTCCAAAATGTGCTCAAATTGGCTTGGCAGCCTGGTGGGGGTATTGAGAAAATGACTGAAATTAAACATTAACACGGAATAGATAATTAAGGGAAACCTGTGTCTTACTAGGTCAGAAAGGAGGATTTTCTTTCTTTTTTGGATTAATTTGGGAAGGGTAAGTGGCAAGGCCATTCATTTGAACATTGCTGGTGTTTTCCCTTCAGGGAGATCGAGTTATTGGCATGAGTGGCTTTAATGGTATGGCTGAAGAATGCGTCGTTGACCACAAGGTAGCCCTATCTCTTTAATATTAATGCTTGGAGATTTTTTTTTCTTCTTTCTTTTCTTTAATTTCCATCTGTCCCTCATTCCTTCTTCTTTCCCTCTCTTTGTATTCTTTTGGTTATATCTTGTTTCTCAGCCAAGCACTTCTTTCTTTCAAATGCTCAATCCCTTTTTTTCTGTCCGTCAGACAGCCCTTGCACAAAGCTTTGTTTGTGTAGAGTGGTTTCATGAAGCAAGGCATTTTGTTTTCCGAATCCCAGAGCAACTGGCTGGCTGTCCCACTGGACCACAGTTTGGTAGTTTTGGTAGAAAAACTGGTTTGGGAGCTTTGAGCTGGGTGTAATGGGTTTCTCCCCCACACCAAGCTTGTGAAAGAGGGAGCCCTGGAAAGGGAGCCAGCCAGGGCGGTGGGGGCATGTGGTTGTGCGAGGTGTGAGTATTGCCCCCTGGTGGTGAACAGTATACTCTTTCCCCCAACAGCTTTATCTGAGGTAAAATTTTTGTCCCATTCAGTTCACTCATTGTAGTACAGTGGCCTGTGTTACATCCTCCATAAGTTGGTTCCTTCCTAATCCAGATACCAGCCTTAGGATTTTTGAAGATGGTTGCCCCCAGGTCTTGAACTTGGCCACAGCTTGCTTGGCCTTGACTTCCACTGGGCTTGGTTCCTGACATGTGTTGCCCTTTGCAAATCAAATCATCATAGGTACTGAGCAGCCTTAATGAACAGGTACAGGTGCTTAATGCGTAAGTCACTGTTATGTCTTTTATAGGCACTGTGGCAGATTCCAGAAGGTGTCCCCCTCCGAGAAGCGGCGGCCCTGCCTGTATCTTACAGCACTGCTATCCTGGCCTTGGAGCATCGGGCCCGGACCCAGCCTGGGTGAGGACTGTGCAGACAACAGAGGGCTGGCTGGTACCTTCTCTGATACCAGAAATGCCCACCAGTCCTTGCCCCTCGACTCCCCTCCCCTGACCTTCACCTTGTGTTCAGGCTGTCTGAGGAAAGGCCAAAGGAAGATAGTGACCCAAGACTGGAGTCTGGTGACAGAGGGGATATCCTTTTGTCTGAGAGGGATGGTAGACTGTGAATTGGCCAATATGAATTTGAAGAAATCTCTCTCTCAAATCAGGCCCCTCTGGAGATCACCTCCTAGAAAGCCCTAACTCTTAGAGGGTCGGTTTATGTAAACTCACTTCAGTCCGGCTTTGATGGAGGCCTGTGGTGTTTGCTCCTGTGAGGTTTGGTCGGGTGTGCCTACCTGTGGTATTTCAAACTCAGGTGCTGAATTTCCCGCTTTTCCCTGGAGCGTAGCGTACAGCTTCTTGCTCTTCTCATAGAGCCTCGGGATTGCTCCAGAGCGATGGGTGTAGTTGAGCTGTGGCTGCTACATGATCATCACCTTCTAAAATTTGCCTGTGTTTAGTGAAAACAATTTTTAGACAGAACTCGCAAAGTAAAAATTGGAGGGGTAGCCCCAAAGAAGGCTGCCACTGGCATGAGTAAGAGGTTACGCAGAGGGATCAAGGGATCTTTTACCTGGGAAGACTTCAAGACTGGACCAAACCAGCACTGATTTAGCCACCACATACATAATCCAGCCCAGGAGGCCGGAGGGTGGATGTATACGTGTCCATGTACACGAGGGGTTGAATGCAGTGGCCTGAGAGTTCTCTTTTTGCTTTAAAATTGTTCGTGGAATCACATTGCTGGATGATTTTTGGTTTCTTGGGTAACACTCCTCTTTCTTGGGCACAGAGAAACCGTCTTAGTGACGGCAGCAGCTGGAGCCACAGGCCTTGCCGTGATAGACGTGGCAACAAACATTCTTCAGGCCAAGGTATTTGCGTGTTCGATTCTCCATTTAAAAATATCACAGTCCAATCTGACATATGTGTCATTTAATGTACAGGAGCCAAACTGCAATAAAGGTGTTAAAAAAATAGAAAGATGCTTTTGCACGAAAAAAAATCACAGTATTTATTAAAAATCACAGCGTATATATTCATTTATTTGTTAAAAATCACGTGCAAGGCACTGGGGATATAAAGGAACCTGGGCCAGGGGCTTGCCATCTCTCTGCTTGCAGCCCAGCGAGGGGGCTTAGGAGTAAACCACTGGTCCTTCTGGTTCCCAGGAACTTAGTGAGGTTCCACTCACTTCTCAGCTTCTGCAGACCCTATTCCCTCTCCCTCCCCTCTCAGCTCTCTTCCCTGCAGTTCAAATTCAAAGTCAGATGTTTGCCTTTTCAGGGAAATATTCTTTGTCCTTCAGGAGATGTTCCCTCTGCCCCCGACTGTTTGTATGTGGTCTCAGAGCATCCTGTACTTCTCTTTCATAGTGTGTAGTTAGTCCTTTACTTGTGTGCTTCACCCTGGACTTTAACCCCCATGAAGGCAGGAATAGTGTCTGGTCGGTTCATTATTATAGTCCTAGCACCTAGCATGGTACCTCGACCATAGTAAGCACTCAATAAGTATTTCCTGAATGAGTGAATGAATACATAAAAGAAGAATCCAGCCCTTTATAGGGGCATCTCTCTTAGCCTGTGGGCATCAGAGAAGGAGGATTTCTTAGAGAAGGTAGACATTTAAGCTGACTTTGCAGGACTGGTCACAGCTGTATAGAGGAAGAAGGGACAGGAAGGGTGATTCAGTGATGGGTGGACATATTAGAAGACAGAGACCTGGGTACCAACCTGATGCATTCAGGGAATTACAAATAGCATCTCTGGAGCAACGGCACGGGGTTGAGGGGTGGGAGTGGTAGAGGGTGACTCCAGAGCGGTGGGCAGAGACAAGATCATGAGGGACTGCAGAATTTGAACATTTCTCGGAAGCTATCAGGAGCTACTGAGGGTTTTAAGTAGAGAAGTGACATGATCATCTTTGCGTTTTGCAGAGTTCCCGCTGGTGGCAGTGGGCATGAGGGATGGGGCAAGGTCCAGGGCAATCTGGACGCAGTAGGGCAGACTCTTGGAGCAACCCAAGCCAGAGGTGATGACACTTAAGCCCAGGCCCTGCAGGCGATGAGTGGAGAGAGACAAAGTAGAAGAAAATAGAGAATTTGGTGACCGGATAGCATCCTAAGAGAAGCTGAAGGAACAAGGACGTTGGAGTTAGCCTTACCTACGTTCAGATTCCAGCTCTGTCTCTAGCTTAATAGTTTCAGTTTCCTCGTTTGTACAACAATGCTCTTCTCATAGGGCGGTTGTGGGAATCCGGTGCTTGCTGGAGGGTGTGGCGTGTGCTGGAGGATCCTTTAAAAATGGTCCCTGTTATTATTAGACATTGAGGGGAAGGCACCGACCAGGCTCACTGGGGGACTGGCCATTTGTTGGGACTGGGAACCCAGGAGGAGACGGTGAGTTCAGCTTTGGACGTGGTGAGTGTGAGGCTCCTGTGGAGTCCCAGTTGGGATATCCAGAGGCGCAGAGACACTGCGCAGGTTTGGTGAGAGTTGGGCTGATCTGGAATTGCCTCAGGTGGCATCGCTCCTTCCTCACATTGACTTTCTTTGGGGAAGGGCCTGTGAGTTCTGAAAGCAAGAGGCTCCTTGTGAAATATTAATGTATTTCAACTCAAAAGTAAGGGCTTTTAGCACCTCTCTTAGCAGGGGAGACCAAAATTAGTCATTGTGTAGAACCATTGACTATTTAACATTTCTGGGAAGGTAAAATCGTACCATTTGTTTTAAATAGCCATGGGAAGTTAGGCAGAGAGAAAAATTCACTTCAATTCAGATAATAAAATTAATCCAAGCTGTATTTTCTTTAGCAGCAGTAATGGTTTTAAGCAAAAGCAAACAGGGAAAAAAAATAATAATGTCATCACGCCACCTACTTGGAACAGGTCATTTTGAGAACACGTCCCATTCACAGCATCTCATCCTGCTTGTAGAGTGCCTCTGCAGCAATCACCTCACCCTTGGCCCTCACATTACCCGGGAGATGGGTAATGGAAGTGTTTATTACCCCTGTTTCACAGACAAAGAAAGTGAGGCGTCAAGAGAGAAAATGGTTCACAGCAGGCCTGACCGGGACCCAGGGAAGCCTGGGTTGGAGGCTGGTACCTGACCTAGTCTGGCGTGTCCTCGGAGGCACTGTGTGCTGACAGCCCTCAGCGAAATGCAGCTGTGTGGGGGCTGCCCTGGGGAGTGTTTGATGGTAGTTGCAAATAGTTATGAGTGAGCTTAGATTCTTTTGGGGACACGGATGTTCTTGGGTTTTTGACTGCAAGTTCTGAACGTCACCTTGGGGCCAAAGTGCTTGGGCTGGTGGGCATCTCCAGGCAAATTGTTGAGTGTTTGAAGCTTTTCTGGAGACTTGCAGCCCTCAGGCCACTTCACAGTGTGGCCCACAGCCATCTCTGCCATCTTTGGCAGGCCTCAGACATGGCTCTGTCCCAGGGTGATGGAGTGGAAAAACATGGGCTTTGGAATCAGGCAGCACTGGATTTGAAACTTTTCTTCCACCTCCTACCTGTATGCTCCTGGGTTAAGTACTTAACCTCTCTGGATCTGTATCCCTCTACAGGAGGGGAGTAAGTATACCATCCCATGATGTGCTGTGGTTTAAATAGAATAAAGGGTTACATATGTTTAACAGTGTGTGTAACACTTTGTTTTCCCAGTGCTTTATATACAATATTCCATTTAATTTAAAAAATACATCTTCTTTTAAGGATGAGGTAACTGAAGCTTAAGAGAAGTTGGCTGGAAGTATAGAGGTTCAAAGCAAGAATTCTAGAGACAGATTACCTGGGTTTGGATCCCAGTTCTACCTCCTATTAGCTGTGTGATCTTGGGCAAGATACTTGATTTCTTTTGCCCCAGTTTCTTCATCTCGAAATTGGAGATAATAATAGTGCGTATATTATTGGGTTATTAAGATTGAGTTATTACAACATAGGGAATACAGCTAATACTTTATAATAACTACAAATGGAGTATAACCCTTAAAAGCCATGAATCACTATATTGTGCACCTGTAACTTATATAATGTTGTACAGTAACTATACTTTGATTTAAAAAAAAAAAGAACAAGAAGATATGGGTAAGGGAAAGGACAAATCCCTGGGTCCTTAAAGTTACACCACGCTATAGACTGAATGTTTGTGTCCTCCTCAAATTTGTTAAATCCTAACCCCCAGGGTGATGGTATCTGGAGGTGGAGGCCTTTGGGCGGTGATTAGTTCACGAGGGCAAAGCCCTCATTAATGCAATTATTGCCCTTATAAAAGAGACCCCCAGGGAACTATTTGCACCTTCTGGCATGTGAGGGCTTAGCCTTCGAAGAAGCAGGACACCAAATCTGCCAGTGCCTTGATCTGGAACTTTCCAGAACTGTGAGAAATAAATGTTTGATATTTATAAGCCAAAAAAAAAAAAAAAGATTAAGTGAGTTATTAATGTATGTAAAGCATTTAGAATAGTGTCTGGCACATAGTAAGTGCCAAGTGTTGGTTCTTACTGAGTAATTTGCCTTGGGTACCACAGCAGTTAATAGCAGAGCCAGGATTTGAATTCAGGTCTGTCCGACTTCAAGGTCTTTCCACTGAGTCATGTTTTGCCCTCTGAGAAGCCTTTCCTGATCTAATAGATCGCAGGTGGATACCTCTCGTGCTCCTGGACCCCTCTGAGCTCCCCCTGCTATACCGCTGGGTCTTGCTTTCTTGACTCTAAGCTTGCTATTTAGCTTGTGTCCTTACCACTTGACTCATAGTATGTACTCAATAAATAGGGGTTTTAATTTGCATTTGGAGAGGACTTTGTGTCTCCTGAACCATCTCCTACGTAGACCCGTTGGAGTTCCAGGATTCCTGGAGATGTCAGTCCCATTGCCAGTGGGGCACGGAGGGGCCAGTGTGATGGTGCTGTGTGACGGACCTGATGTGTTGGGTTGAGGCTGATACTGGGACAGGGAATTGGCTTCCTTGATTAGTGCCTTTTGATTGGAGGCTGGGTGGGTGGGGTAAGCCCCTCTTGGTACCTATTCTGGACCATCAGAAGCATTGTGTTCTTTGCGCAGGTAATAGCTGCTGCGGGCAGTGATGAGAAGTGCCAGCTGGCGATGCAGCGGGGTGCCCACTCCAGCGTGAACTACAGTCAGGGCAGCCTGAAGGAGGCGGTGAGGAAGCTGGTGGGCAGTGGCGGGGTGGACGTGGTCATCGACACTGTGGGAGGAGATCTCTTCCTGGAAGCTCTCCGCAGGTACGCACAGGGGTCTTTCCCAGTGGGCTAGACTTGGGGCTCTGCTGAAACCTCTCCAGACCTCTGTCTTCCTTCTGGCCTCGCTTCTCTTTCATCTTTGCTGCTCACTTTTCCTGTAGGCACCGGCATCATCGAGAACAGCTGAGTGGGTGGGTGAAAAGGAATAGAAGCAGAGGGGAAATCAGGAAATGCTTAAATATAGCGAACACAAAATATCCAACTGGAAAATATCCAGAAAGTGACTGCAGACTCTCCAGTTGGCAATACCAAATGCTTTAGAAATTATACATGCGTTAAATTCAGCCATGCCGGCACCCACTAACTACTTAATATATAGGATGTGGGTAATTCTTGAGATCGTTGTCCACATGTTAGAATTACGGGCGTGGCAGTCCCCCTGTTCACTGGGCACCAAGGTACAGACTCTTCTGATCTTACTGGTTTCTGAAGTAGCCACCAGTGTAAGTGTCTCCTTGATTTGTTTAATTAAAAAAAAGTCACTTGAGACTTAACGCGACTGTTGTATCCACACCAATTCTCATTCTGTTTTCAAACAGGGACTCTGGAGTGCTCTGATAATATTAGCTTCATTTCTTGTGTCATCCTGGGAAGCCCAGTTTTGTGGTTTATCTCAGTTTAAATTAGGAGAAACAGAAGCAGAGAGAGCAACTTGCCCACAGAAGGGATCCAGTCGGTTCTGTAGCCCCTGAACATCACCGCACTGTGCCTGCCACCGTGCTTAGAGAGGATGCAAAGGAAGAAGTGCATTGCGTAAATGCAGAGCTGGGACAGAGAGCTGCGAGTGCACACCCTTGTCTTGCCTGGATGACAGTGTTTGGGCAGCAGCCTTTCATTTCCCCTCTGAAGAAAAGGCAGAAGCAAACACAAAATAAACATACACGTACATAAAAGATGCTAACAAAATTTGCTTTTATAATTCATCGCTTCGCGTGTGCTGTATGGTACTTCTTGTAATGGGGCGCAGGATACTTGTGTGAATTTTTGTAGATTATTCAAAATTCTCTCGAAAAGTATGAGCCCTAAGGTAAGTCTTTATGCAAAGCAAATGATGCTTCATTAAAGCTGCCTGACTAATTATTCCTGCTTCCTAAGTTCAAAACCTTCAAACTGAGTTGTCTTGAAGTTCAGCATATGGAATGACATCTGCTTATACCCGATTCCTTTTCGCAAAGTAGTTGAGTAGTTAAATAGAAAGCCTTAATTCTAAAATGGGTCCCCTTACAAAACGGTCTAGTTCTTCTGGCCCCTACTGTCTTCTTTATAGCTTAGTTTTATTTTCCTACTGAGGAGTCCAAACTGGTGCAGAATGGTTCACCCCAGCCAGTTTGTACCATCAAGAGGAATTCACACCTGGAGGTTTAATGCATGTTGCTTTTTTTGTTAAAAAATACGGTGAAATATATGTAACCTAATATTTAAAATTTTAACCATTTTTCAGTGTACAATTAAACATGCTCGCAATGTTGTGTAACCATTCCCAACAAAAACTCTGTATGCATTAAACTGTCCCCTCCACCCCCTGGTAACCTCTGTTCTACTTTCTGTCTCTTTCTGTCTCTTTGAATTAATGTACATTGCTTTTTTTCCCCATTCTGCGCTTTTTATTGTGGTAAAAATACATAACGAAAGATTTTCTATGTTGATCATTTTAGAGTGTACAGTTGGTAGTGTTAAATATACTTACATTGTTGTGAAACAGATCTCCATAACTTTTCCATCTTGCAAATCTGAAATTCTATACTCATTAAGCAGCAACACTTCTTTTCCCCCTTCTCCCTAGCCCTTGGTAACCACCATTCTACTTTTTAGATTTTATTTTTATTGATTAATTTTTTTTTGTTTTTGGGAGGAAGGTAATTAAATTTATTTATTTACTTATTTATTTTAACGGAGATACTGGGGATTGAACCCAGAAACTCATGCATGCTAAGCACACACTCTACCACTGAGCTATACACTCCCCTCCGCTGTTCTCTCTGTTTCTATGAATTTGACTACTTTAGATACCTCATGTAGGTAGAATAATATATTATCTGTCTTTTTGTAAGTGGCTTATTTCACTTAGCATAATGTTCTCAAGGTTCATCCATGTCTTCTTATGGGACAGGATTTCCTTTTTGTTTCTCCATCCATCAGTTGATGGACATTTAGATTGTTTCTTGACTGTTGTAGATAGTGTTTCTGTAAACATGGGTGAGCAAATATCTCTTCAAGACCCTGCTATCAGTTCTTTTGGTTATAGACGCGACATTGCTGTATCATATGGTAGTTCTATTTTTAAGTTTTTGAGGAACCTCCATACTGGTTTCTATAGCAGTTGCACCATTTTATAATCCAACCAATAGTCCATGAGGGTTCCAATTTCTCTAAATCCTTGCCCACACTTATTTTCTGTTTTTTTTTTTTCTTTTTAAAAATAGTATCCATCCTAATGGGTGTGAATGATCATTACTTTTTATAATTGTTTTTCTTTCTCCTTTTTGTCCGCAGCCTGGCATGGGAGGGCAGGATTGTGGTGGTAGGTTTTGCCGGAGGAACCATTGCTTCTGTGCCAGCCAATCTTCTGCTTCTGAAGAATGTCTCTGCTATGGGGCTGTACTTGGGCCGATACCGGGACCAGAACTTTCCCCTGTTCTCCAGGGGCCTGTCCTCTGCAATTCAGTACTGCCAGCAAGGGCGCATCCAGCCACACATCGGAGCTGTTTTTAAGCTGGAGGAGGTGAGACGCTCTTAAGGGATATCATGTAGATAAAGCCAGGAAATAATCTGTGTCAAACTCCTGGACAATTTCTTTCTAGATATTATAACTCCTCTGTTTATGGAGTTAAAGGGTAAAAATACAATGCAAAATAATGGGGTTTCACAGGCTGCAGGGTCATGGGACTTCTCCCTGTCTTTTGGGTTGTATGGCTGTGGACTCAGGTATTGCAAGCCAGTGAGAAACTGAGTCTGTAAAGACTGTGAAGGATCTGGGTTTTGAGGGGATCTGTCTACATCACTGGTGCTTTAAACAGAGGGATATGATAGTACTTTAGAAAATAATTTACCCGTGTTGATATGAACTCTGAACTCCACAACGTACAAGTCCAAAAAGGAAGCACTTAACTTGACCTTTGTAGAATGTAGACTCTTAAAAGTATAACCGGATGATCTAAGCTGGAGTTTTGTGAACAAAACACCAAATCATGCCCAGCATTGTATGACTGTAATTCATCCATTAGTCACTGTAGTTAATTTTGTTGGCTCTTCACTCCCTTTTTTCATTCCCTCACAGCCCCATTAACGTGGCTTAAACTTCCTCCAAAGTGTAATTGTGTGCATGCATATGCAATATAGTTGTAAATGTGAATCTGTTAGGCATTCACTGTGAAGGTTTTTTTTTTGGCTTAATTTCTTTTAATGTTCAAAAAACCATTTTGGTAACTCTAGTCAGCCACTGATGAAGGTGATGTTTTGTTCATATGCAGATTAGTGGAGCCCAAGCTGTCACTGCCAGCCTCGTTGCTCTCCAGCCTTCCAGTTTTTAAAAAAAATTTATTTTATTTTTTTCAGGGGAGGATAGGTAATTAGTTGACTTGTTTATTTTTAGAGGGGGCCCTGGGGATTGAACCCAGGACCTTGTGCATGCTAAGCCTGTGCTCTACCACTTGAGCCATACCCTCCCTCCCTCAGCCTTCCAGTTTTATGTTTTTTTTTTAAAACGTTTTTTTTTTTTGTTGCGTTATAGTCATTTTACAATGTTGTGTCAAATTCCAGTGTAGAGCACAATTTTTCAGTTACACATGAACATACATACAGTTTTATGTTTTTTGATGCACATTCTTCTCAAACACAGTTTGCTTTCTTCCTCATCTTTGTGGCATGTTGGTCAAGAAGGTAATATTCAGTGGTAAAAAGAGAACCTGACTGACGATCAGAAAACTGGTTGGATTGTGTTTCTAGCTTTGCCCCTGTCTTGTTGCGGCTTTGCCCCTCACCTTTCTGACCTTCAGTTTCCACGTCTCTAAAATTGAAGGGTAGGACAGTATCAATGGCTTTCAGACTGTGCTTCAGAGCCGCATGCAGGATGCAGGGTGGGCAGGTTGAGACTTGAGCTGCCCAGGTTCTGGGACTCCATCTCCGCTGGGGCCTGAGTAGCTGCGTGTTTTTACCTTTTTGTTCACACTTCCCTTTTAAGAACGGTTTTGTGGCTTGCAATCTCGAAAGCCACCAGTTCAGAGAATTTCTGGGTCCCTTTCCAACTTGTGACTTTTATCATGTGACTCATAAGCTGATGTTTGCTTTACCTGAGGCTCACATACACCTGTCCACAGAGGATAAGGACAGGTGGGCAGGACCAGAGTGGAAAGGCAGGCTAGTTGGAGCTGTTTCTTCTCCTCACTGAGGTGTTCTAGGTGCCGCTCAGGCAGGAAAGAAAACCCGAGGTGGATTATTGTTACAGTTACCCACATTGAAGTTCTCTCTCATCTTAAGCTCAAGTTAACTGACTGCTAACTTGCTGTCGGCTTCTGTTTGCCCTTCTCTTTTCCAGCTAGGGCTCTGCGCGTAGGATTTTCTAGCTCTGCCCACTCTGCTGACCTTCCTGTTATCAACTGTTACCTGAGGCCAAGCTCCCTGACACATTTTAAGCATCTCATTCACACACCATCCATTCACTATTCCTTCCCTTCCTGCTTCTTTCACTGTGTAAGCTATTTAGGATAATAGTGTTAATAGTGACGGCAGCTCACAGACGCTAGGTGCTTACATACAGTAGGTCAAGAACTGTGCTAAGCACTTTGCAGGCATTTTCTCACTTAATCGTCACAGCAACTCTTTAAGGTATGAGCCATTTTTATCGTAGGTTACAGATGAAATCAAGACCTGTAAATGCTGAGAAATCTGCCCAATGTTATGTCGTAAGTGACAGACCTGGAATCCAGTCCGGGTTGGTCTCTGACCCCGGAATGGGGGCTCCTTATGGCTACATCATTCATATTCTCTCCTCAAACAAGCCAGAAGCTGCTTTTTAGAAACCTTTTTCTAGAGCACAGAATTTATCCATCTATCATGAAATTAGCTATGTGAACAAGCTGTCTTATTGTTAAAATGAACAGGAATCTTGAATTTTCCTAAGCAGTACCAGAATTTATATATTTTGTTCTTTTAAAATGAAGATGACTAAAGGAAATTATAATTAATTTCACTGAACTTTAAAGCCTAGGTAATATTTTTTCACGTAAATCAGTTAACACATTGGAAAAAAAATGATCAGAATCTGTTTGGAAAATGACTGCAGTACTTAACATCTGCATAACACCAGAGATGCCAGTGCTTCCCAGCTTACATCTTCTCCTGAATATGTGGGCTTATAGATTTGACGTTGATAGTTGGTATTAACATGACCACGTATTTGTATTATAGACTTTTTAGTAGGCAACAGGTGTGAGCATCCGTAGCACTCTCTGCTTCTTCTTCATCCACTTGTGAGGACTTGTATGATGCCCGTCATTCCCAGAGGCCCACATGCTGCCTGTACCTCCAGATCCCGGCAGGTACTCACACATCTCTTCAGTGGATGATCGTGGGTATGGGTGAGGCCACTGGCGTTCAGAGCCTGGCGCTGCCACTTAACTGGCTATGCGCAAGAGACTCACATCTTTGTGCCTTGGTTTCTTCACCTGTGATGAGAGCAGTAACATGCCCTACCTCCTACTTGCTTATGAGGATTAAATAACGTAGTACGTATAAAAGCACATGGTCAACCCTCAGTATATCGTTTAAAGCAAAATACATAGTCATTATAAAATACAGAGTTGAGCTTTTGCAGGTGCCTGAACTGTAACACTTTTACATTGACATTTTAGAGGCAAGATTAGAGACGCAGTCTTCAGGTTTTGAATTTTAACTAGCAGGTATCGTTTTCTGAAGGGTGGTATCCGTGCCACGACAACGGGTGGGTTGTGAATTAGCCCCAAGATCTGTTCAGAGGAAGACATTATTTAGATGTACCAGAGTCTGTTTTCTCTAGGGAGCTGCCCACACACATCCCAACCTGACGCAGGACTTAAACCTCACGGAGCTGAACGTGTTTATTATGTGAAGGTGGGGTGAGATCACCACATGAACAGATTTAATGGATAGAAATTGTCTGTTTGAGGTTTCCTGAGTGTATCTATGGAATATTCTTAAAAATTAAATTGCTCTTTAAAATTTTTTATTTTTTTTTTTTTTGCTGAGGGAAGGTAATTAGGTTTATTTATTTAACGGCAGTACTAGGGATTGAACCCAGGACCTCATGCATGCTAGGCACGTGCTCTACCACTAAGCTATGCTCTCCCCTACCCCTATTCCTTCAGTTTAGATGGAGTATCAGTTTTAGTCCATTGCTGTAGACCCAGTGTAGGGGCCTCCCCACATCAGCCGGCCCCACCTGCCCCAGGCCTGGGCCTCTTGTCACACTTCTCCAGTGATGGTTCCCACTGCCCACCCCTGCAGTCACACAGCCCCGGCCCGGCCCTCGGGCCCATCTCCTGACACTGTTGATAGGCTCATGCTTTCCCCCAGGATAGGGCTGACGTGAGGCGAGGCCTCTGTTTTGCCCATTGGGGCAAGAGATGCCATTGCTCTGGTGCAGAGGTCTGACCCAAAGGGCCTGCTGAAGGTCTGGTGGCCCCAGAAACCATATGTGGGGTCTGGGTAACCACCCAGAGGTGGGGAGGAGCTCCTGCGTGGGCAAGCCTGGGCACATGGAGAGAAGAGATAAATCAGTTGCCTTTCCTCTTCCCAATGGGCCATTTCAATGGGCCCCGGGTTCCATACGACCTCTCTGGAGCAGACCCGTGTGAACAACAACCAGCTGCGTGTCCCCCCGCAGCTCGGGCCAGTTCCGGACCAGTAACACATGCCTTGTGGTTCCTCTTCCTCCTTCCTTGATCACCCCACTCTCCCCTCACCCTCACCTCCCTGGGATTGCCATGTAGCATTAGGGCATACATTTTGATCAGGCTGTATTTTCTAAGGAACCCAGGCTGACACTTAATTTTGAAAATTTATTTAATTTTGTGGTTAGTAATACATGGCTTGACCTTTTTTTTTTTTCACAAGTCAGATTTATTTTTAAGGTTACTAGTAGGTAAAGGAGATGGGAAGGGATAGGTTGGGAATTCTAAAACTGTACCTCTTGGGGAGTGATGGAAATGTTAGCAATCTTGATTGGTAGTGGTTTCATTGGTATACACTTCTATCAAAATGCATTAAATTGTACATTTGAAATATGTGTAGTTTATTATACAGGAACCATACCACAATAGAGGTGTTAAAAAATAAAAGATGGGTTTATTAAGGGATGATTTATATACAGTAAAATTCCCTGCAAATTGTAAATTGACAAACATGTTTAGTCATCTAACCCCCCCTACAATCAAGATATAGAACATTTCCATCACTTCAAAACGCTCCTTTGTGTCCCTTGTCGTCAGTCCCCTTCTACCCCCACAGCCCCTGGCAGCCACGGATCTGTTCTCTGTTCCTATAGTTTTGTTTTTTGCAGAACGTCATATTAATGGAATCATACAGTATGTAGCCTTTTGAGTCAGCTTTGCATAATGCAACTTTGCAACATGCTTCACATGTTTTTGCATAAGTCAGTAGTTAGTTCTTTTTTATTGCTGAATAATATCATTGAATGGACGTACCACAACTTGGTTTTTTCCTTCACTTGTTAATAGATATTTGATTAGTTAGTCTTTTTGGTGATTATGAATAAATCTTCCATAAACATTCATGTATAAGTTTTGTATAGACTTATGTTTTTATTTACCTTCTGACTGGGATTTCTGGGTCATTCACTAAGTATATGTTTAACCTTTTTGTTAAATTTATACAGATATTTAGTTGGCTTTATTTACCGAGCAGCTGGTTCTTCCCTAGCCCGTCACCCACACCCCAAGTCTCCAGTGGTGGCTAGAGAATGTCATTAGATAAGAACGTCAGTTCAGAAGTAACAGATGTTGATGCCCCTCAAGAAGGGCAAGCTGGCCAAGCCAGCAGCTCACTCTCTGTGCCTCAGTCACGAGAAGCAGTCTCTACAGCCCATGATTTTGAAGACAGGGATACTGTTAACGCATTCCTAGCAAAGCCCACAGTACGTGGGTTTATAGGTTTTTCTTTTCCTTCCTTCCTTCCTTCCTTCCTTCCTTCCTTCCTTCCTTCCTTCTTTCCTTCCTTCCTTCTTTCCCCCTCCCCCTCCTTCTCCTTTTTTTGATGTATTTTGGATTAGAAGCTGGTGCTCCAACGTACAGTGTTTGAACATTTCAGGATTTTGTTTATACTGATTTGCTTCTACATGGTTACCTTTTAATAACTACCAAGCTGCTTATCAAAGTGGTGGTATTATTTTGCATTTCCACTGACAGTGTGTGAGCATTGTTGCTTTGCATCTGTCAGAGCTTAGTATTGTCAGTTGTTTTCCTCAAGTTTAGCCAATAGGTGTGTAGTGGTAGCTGATGGTGGGTTTAATTTGCATTTCCCTAATGAAGAATGATCTTGAGTATCTTTTCATATGCTCGTTTGCCATCTGTATCTTTTCTGGTGAAATGCATTGACTGACTTTTAAAAGAGGATTCAGATTAACTTCTATCAGAGCAGTGAGCCGATGCATATAATTCAGCTGTGACAGTGTATCGCTAACTAAACATGTCTACCTTTTAAAAACAGTCCCACTCAGCCCCCGATATATTCATTCATTCGTGAGTTTATTTTATTCGTCAGACATTCACTAGGTATATTCTGTATGCCAGTCAATAAAAAGTAAGACTTAAGGAATTTATTTTTCAGTTGGGATGGTCTTAGGACAGTGCTGCGAGAGGGGAAACGCTAGTTTCTAATGAGAAGGATGAGTCAGCATAATATATTTAGGGAATGATAGTTAACTCTGATTATGCCGGTTTGATGAGCTAATTAAGAATTCCAACAGAACCTAAAACAAAAGCAAAATCCTCACCCAGCCCCCGAATTCCAGGTTGCATATCTCTGGAGACAAATTTAATTCTGGCTTCACCCACTGCAGGGCAGAGAACCAAGATTCTGGGAACAGCCTGTGTATCTGTGTAGGCATTCGATTCGTGTGGAGCAGCCTCCCTCTGCGTGACACAGCCTGTAGAATACAGGAGGGGACAATGTCCCCAGGCATCTGAATTACCTATCAAAACCCTCTGGTCTAAAGCCTGGTACTTCACTTCTTAGTCTCTCACTCAGAGACTCATCACTCGTATTAAACATCCAGCCCCTAACACAACTGGTTGTCTGTTTTCCCTACCCAGATAGAAACCACCAGGTAGGAAGGGATAGAGCTGGGTTATTTTTAGAAGCCGCTATCACAACAGAAGTGGCAGCTAGACACAGAATTAACAGAACATCCGAAAAACAGAGGGCAAAATAACGTATGCTCAAAATTCTGAGATTCCCAAATCATGGGACAGAAAGATATGCTTCCCCCGCCCCTCATAATATCTTTTAAAGAAGTCAGGTAAATATGTGCCACATTTTTATAAAGATCTATATGCAGAATGATTAAAAATAAGCTTTAGCATTGGCAGAGACAACTTTCTTTTTATGTTAACATTTATTTGCAGGAGATTCCTCATTTCTCAAGGATGCCAGGTGGAAAGAAATATCAGTCTCTCCAATTATGCTTGTTTTCCCAAGTATTTCTGTTGTGGGCTATGACAGATCCCTGGGAACAAGAATCTTCTAACTGACAGGGAGCGTGATGCAGCTGTGAGTCGCCTGGAGATGTACTTTGAGTGATGGACAGGGTGAAGACGAGTGTTTCAAACATCTGTCTTAGCCCTCTTCTGCCTCCTCCAAGAACATCTAAATTTGCACAGACTGGGAAGGTCTCTGTAAGGCCCAAAGGCCTGAAAGACAGATGTTCTCGAAATCAGGAATTTCAGGCTGCAGAGAGATTGCCACGATTGATTGGTTTCTTGGCTTATTTTTATTTATTTATTTTTCTTATGCTTTTGGGGAAGGAGTCCAAGTGGAAAGGGTTGGTTAATCGTAATCCTCGTTTCGAAGCACATCTTCCTGGCTGTTGGCACGAGGCCCGTCTCTGGCTTTTACGTCTGTATGTTTATGGCTGTCTCTACTTACTCTCGTTTTCTGAGTCAGTCTCTATCATGTGTTTGGTACATATCTTTGGATTTATGTTTCCTTGTAAGACACGCAGAATCATTTTGTGTGCTAATTTATTTTCAAGTGACATAAATGTGCTGTAGATCGTGTTCTGTTTTTTACGTTTTGCACACAGTGCTGCTTTTCTAAGATCCAACTGCATTGCTGGTCCTGTATCCAGTTCATTACTTCCCACCGCTGCATAGTGTCCATGGTGTGCATCTACCATGGTTTACAGATCCATTCCCTAATGATAAACCTCAAAGTTGACTTGATTGCCTGCCGCCATAATCGGTGCTACAATGAACAGTCTCATAGATAACCCTCGGGACTTGTGCAAATGTCGCTTTGGGGGTATCTTCCCAGGACTCGGGTTGGGGGGTCATAGGATGTATGCATCCTTCATTTGACTGCCGGCTGCTCTCCAGAATGACTTGCCCTGTTTATGCCCTTCTCAGCAGTGCATGAGAATTCTTGTTTATTTGCCACCCTGTTGAAATGTAGCATTTGTCCACTTTCTGATTTTTGCCAAGTTGATAGGCATAAAGTGGCATTTTATTGTTATTTTAATTTGTATTTCCTCGGTTTCTCATTAATTTAAGCATCTCTTTATATATTTGCTAGCCATTCAGGTTTCCAGCTCATTGCACTGCAATTTAAGCCCTTCAGGCAGTTTTCTGTGAGACTTTCTGTCTCTTTCTACTAATTTGCAAAAGCTCCGTGTATAACCTGTGGTTCTCAAATTTTAATCTGCACGTGAACCATGTTAGGATGCAGATTATGACTTAATAAGGGTGGGATGGGGCTCAAGACCGTGCATTTGTAATAAGCTCCCAGATGATGCAGAAGCCTGTGGTCCTGAACCACCCTGTGAGTAGCAAGGTTCCAGATGTTCGTTTGAGGCTTTACAAGTCTGTCCTTCCAAATTTGTCATGTGTCTGTCACTTTTTTCTAGATTTAATACAGTCAAACATCAATGTTTTGTCTATGGTTTGTGTTATTTGGGACTTGTTTAACAAATCCTTTGTCATCCCTGAATCACAGTGATTTTCTCTATTAACTGTGTTCTTTTATTTCACACTTAAGGATTTAAATCTATCTGAAGTCACCTTTGTATTGGGTATAAATTTGGTAACCAGTTTCAGTTCTTCTCTTTGTACTGAGCTTGTTTTCTCAGACCTAACAGTTCATTGTTCCTCTACTGATTTGTGGTGCCACCTTTGTCTTATTTCAAATTCCCAGATATACATGTAAGTGTCTGCTCTCTGCTCTCTGTTCTGTTCCCTTGGTTCACGTATCTGTTCCTGTAATAATACCACACTGTTTTATGTTTATAGCTTTGAAGTATGTTTTAATATCTAGAAGAGTAACTCTTCCACCCTGTGTTCTTCTTTTTCAAGTGTGACTAAGCTAGTTGTGAATCTTTATCCTTTTAGATAAATTTTGGAATACATTTATTTAGCTCCTCAAAGAATCTGGCTGCAGTTTTGAATGGAATTGTGTTGACTTTAGTGGTGAATTTGGGGGTAATATTGATATTTTTTACAATTTTAATTGTCTCACTTGTGAACAGGGATATATTGCTACTTATTCAGATTGTTCATGGTTTTGAATAGAGTTTAAAGTTTTTTTCCCTTAAAGTCTCCTGGATTATTCTGACTTATGTTCATTACAACTACTTTATTGTTTTTGTTGCCTTTGAGAACAATATTTTATTTCTGTTCTATTTCCTAGTTGATTATTTCTGATATAGAGAAATAGCAGTAATTTTTGTAAGCTGATCTTGTATCTTATAAATTTCCTCCATGTCTTTTCATGGCTTGATAGCTCTTTTTTTTTTTTTTTAATCACTGAATAATGTTCCATTGTCTGGATGTACTACAGCTTGTTTACCCATCCACCTACAGAAGGACATCTTGGTGGTTGTGCGCAAGTTTTTGCAAATATGAACAAAGCTTCTGTAAATGTTCTTGTGTAGGTTTTTGTGTAGATGTAAGTTTTCAGCTCATTTGAGTAAATACTTAGGAACGCGATTGCTGGATCATATGGTAGGATTATGTTTAGTTTTATAGGAAACTGCCAAACTGTCTTCCAAAGTAGTTGTATCATTTTTTGTGTTCCCACCAGCAGTGAATGAGAGTTCCCATTGCTCCACAGCCTCATCAGCATTTGGTGGTGTTCCTTTTTGGATTTTAGCCACTCCAGTAGGTGTGTAGTTGTATCTCACTGTTGTTTTAATTTGCAGTTCTCTAACAATATATGATATTGAGCATCTTTTCATATGCTTATTTGCCATCTGTGTATCTTCTTTAGTAAAATTTCTGCTCAGAGCTTTTGCACATTCTTAGATGGGGTTGTTTGTTTTCTTATTTTTGAGTTTTAAGAATTCTTTGTATATCTTAGACACGAGTTCTTTATCAGAGAAGCATTGTGCAAATATTTTTCTCCCAGGCTGTGGCTTATCTTTTCATTCTTTTAAGTGTCTTTTGCAGAGCAGATTTTAATTTTAATGATGTCCAGTTAACCAATTTTTTCTTTCATGTATTGTGCTTTGGTGTTGTATCTAAAAAACTCATTGCCAAACCCAAGGTACCTTACTTTTTTTCTTATTTTCTTCTGGAAGTTTTATAATTTTGCCTTTTACATTTATGTGTAAGATCCATTTTGAGTTAATTTTGTGAAACATATAAGGGTGGTGTCTAGATTCTTTTTTTGTTTTTCTCACATGTGGATGTTCAGTTGTTCTAGCACCATTTTTTGGAAAGGGCTGCCCTTTTCCCATTGAATAGTCTTTGCCCCTTTGTCAAAGATCAGTTGACTATATTTGTGTGGGTCTATTTTTGGGCTCTTCTAATCTGTTCCATGGACCTTTTTTTTTTTATTCATACACCAATATCACACTGTCTTGATTACTGTGACTGCTTTTTAATTTATGTTTTATAACCTTGTACTTCTAAAAATGGATTTGAGAGAGACTGCAGTTTCAGTTATACTGAAAATAGGACCATTTTAATAAAAAGATAAAAATGATAAAAAAATTCAATGATTGATTCTTCTGGCAGTAGCTCTATTCTTTTAAAAGCTAGAACACACAGAAATATTACAGCAGAGTATGGACAGGCCTGAGGACTTTTCACCTGCTCTCATTTGCCTGACAACATTAAAATGGTAGTTTAGAACTGAGGTTAGGTTATTCTTATTGTTTTCCTTTGAGTTTGTGGTGATCAGTTATTGAGTTAATATTGCACAGTTAGCTGTATACACTTTGTTGGAGACATATCTTAATACTTTAGCTCTTTTAAGAACTGAGCCAGCAACAGATGTTTGTTGAAATGTGCATATATGCAAATCTGACCACATTTTTTTCTGGATTTATTTTTTTAGGTCAATGATGCCTTCCTTCATGTCACACAGCGCAAATCCACAGGCAAGGTGCTTCTGTCCCTTAAATAACTCCTCACTTCAGCAGCAAACTCAGTGTGTCTAAATCCAAACTCGTAATGTTTCCAAAAACCCTGATTTCCCTTCTGTGTTTTTAAAGGTTTTACCACCTTCCTCATTAACACAGTTTCAAAATCTTTTAGAGTCACCTTTGAGTCTGTTTTCTTATTCCTAGTTAGTGTGATCATATACTTTATTGTCCAAATTTGGACCCATTTGAGAGTGAAAGGATGCTAGGAAGACAGATGTCCCAGACAAACTAGGATGTCTGGTCTCCCTATTCATAATGTATCAATGGCCAGGTTCTGTCATCCTCACCTCTAAGAGGTCTCTCACTTCCATATCCTCTTTTCCATTCTGACTAATTATGTCACATCTGCTAATTCCAGTCACCTTCTAACTGACTCTCCTACCTTCAAACTACCCTCGCCCCTCCATCTTTGTTCTACATTATTGCCATGGCGACCTTCCCAAAGCACAGCTATGACTGTGTATGTCTCAGAACCCAGCAGTGGCTCACCATCGTCTGCAGGGTGGAGCTCAGACTCCTCCAGCTAGATTTCATTATGACCAGGATTTCGTCCCTCTGTGTTTCCAGCTGTATGTTGGACAGCTCCACCAGCCCTTCCGTGTACACTTGGATTGCCCGCCTTCCCTACTTTGCTCTGCTAAGCAGTTTCTTTTACCCCTTATCTCTGTTTAACACAAGCTTTCATGACCTCCAAGACCTACCTCTGCATGAGCTTCTCCCCTCAGGTGGGTGCTCATCTCTTTTGTTTCCCTTCTACCTTCCTGAAGCTTCTCCCCTAGGATGTGTCACATTCTGCCTTGCACCAGCGGGAGCAGCATGCCTAGTGGAATGAACATAGGATTCTGAATCCAAGATGTGGATTTGAATCCCAGTCTCAGCACTTGAGAGGTGGTTACTTAAGGTCTCCAAGCCTTTATTTCCTTGCACAGTGAGTTACCCTTGAACTGAATTGAATATGAGTGATCTGCAGGTCTTAATTTGTGAGATTAAATTGAGAATTAGTTACTCTGGAAACAGCCCACATGTTCATCACAGATGAGTGGATAAACAAAACATGGTATATACATATAATGGAATATTACTCAGCCTTACAGAGGGAGGAAATTCTGACACATTCTACAACATGGATGAACCTTGAGGACACTATGCTAAGTGAAATAAGCCAGTCACAAAAGGTCAAATATTGTATAATCCCACTTATGTGAAGTACCTGGAATAAAATTCATAGAAAGTAAAATTGTGGTTGCCGTGACCTGGGAGGAGGAGACAGGGGGGGAGCTGTTGTTTGATGGCTCTAATGTTTCAGTTTGGGAAGATGAAAAAATTTTGGAGATGGATGGTGGTGATGGTTGTACGACAATGTGAATGTACTTAATGCCGCTGAACTGTGTGCTTAAAAATGGTTAGAATGGTAAATTTCATGCTATGTATCTTTTACCAAAATAAAAACTAAAAGAATATATTACCCCCACATCGAAGTGAATGCATTCAGAGACGAGAATAGGGAGTGTGAGGAGAGAGCCCAGCTGAGGCTGAAGTGGGCTCCAGTCGCTGCCCCGGCCCTGGCCTGTGGGGAGAGGCCCTTTGCCTTTGCTTGGTTATAGCATTGCTCTCTAGCCCTCCCTCTAGCATGAGTGGTCATTCCCCGAGAGGAGGGGATTGTGGGGATAAAAGCAGACACCTGATTCTTATTCTTCACAAGGTCCTGTTCCAGGAAACATGGTAAGAGGCTCTGTTTCTTGATAGGTACCCAGGCCATTCGAAAACACCCATCTTCTCAGGGTCTCCTCACCAAAAAGCTTTTGGAAGAATTGAGTTCTAAAAAATAGAAAGGGAGCATTTAGGGAAAGAATTTAAAACTGAGAAATTAGCAGAAGGAAGAGGGAGGGAGAAGAGATCAGGGAAACCGCCCACGTGTCTGTTGTGGGCCCACCTGGTGCTTCCACGAGGGCACGGGCTGCCGTCTCCCCTGGGCCCGGCTGCACATTTTCACCTTCTGGGGGCTGCACGCCCTGTGGTTGCATTTAATAAGCCTCTCTTCACCTGCCTTCACCCAAACTTACTTCTTAATTTGAGCTATTTTTGAATTTAGTTAGTTTTCAAAAATATCAAGACACCAACTTCGAGGCTCATTTTAGAATCTCTGGACACCCTCTGGGATAATTGAAGACATGCTGGATAGACCCCAGGGGAGAAGGAAGACAAATCAGGATTGAGAAAAGTGTACATGCCCCACTGGGAGCTACCTTTTCCCACCTTCAGAGCTGACGGGTAGATGTCACTAGTAATAAAGGTCGATTGTCCCCGGCTCGCTCACATCAAAGTGACTTAGATTGAAACGGGCAGTCATTAAGGAGCGTGAGTTTCTTCTGGTTTAACAAGTATTGGTTAGACGCTCTAATGACCTGCTCTCTGCTTGCCTGTGTTCCTGCTTCATTGGCATGATTTGATTTGAAAGCATTTGACTCACATTTTAGTCATCGTTTGGTTGTTCTGAGCCATTAGTTAGTCTGAAAAAAGAATCAGTGCAGCTCCAAGTGACAGCGTTTATTCTATATTGACAGACTTTTCCGGGCTCTCCCTTGTAGGCTGGCTGCCGGAGAACTCACTCCCACACAGCTACCTCTTCTTCCTCACTAACTGTGGGTCTGTCCACCTGCACACACTTCTCTCGACAACCAAAGTGAGGTTTTGTGCTTCAGCTGTAGAATAATCCTGTCTGTTTGTCCCTGCTCCTTCCTCTGCAATCTGTGTGGCTTTAGAAAGCTGTCTTTTTCCTTGGAACTTTGGTAAAGACGACAAAGGATTTCTTCTTTGGCAAGTGAAGGAAAATAAAGATATCTTCACGTAATCACTTTTTTGTAACAACAACCAAAAGAAAACTGAACCAAGAAAAATTCACGGTATTATTTCTTTCTCTTATTTTTCCTTCCAGGATTTTATGAGTGAATTAAAAAGCAGTGATTTTTCAAAACGTTTGTTGTTTATACAGGTCAGGTGAGGGAAGACCTAATTAAGCCAACACATGCCGGCCTCTCCAGTGGTTCTCTTCTTTGTTCCCTCTTCATCACAGCTAATTGATAGACCTAAGATCTGAGCTGAAATATGCTGGTTTCTGCAACTTTATCATTGTTGAGGAATCATACACAGAGTGGTTATTATTATTTTTCTTTTTGCCGAACATAGAAATGGCCAGTTTCCTGATCTTCAGTGAATTGCATCATTATTTTTAAAATGGTATTGTTAAAATAATTTTGACCATACCACGGGGTCATTGAAAAAAGTTAAACCAGCAGAAAGTTGATGTAGAAATTGCTGTACTGTTTTTCTCTGCTTTGTCTCATTCTTATTCTCCAGGTAAACCACTATAAGTAGGTTGGTGTTAGTCTTGCAATTTAAAAATTTTTTATTTTAATTTTTTAATTGAAGTTTAGTTGACTTACAATATTATATTAGTTTCAGGTATATTGCAGACCATTTAAAACACATACATGCCTATGCATTCACACAGAGATAGCTGTATTTTTTTTAACAGGTTTAAAAAATAACTGATCACAGTTTGCATACTGTTCTGTAAGGTACTATTTTTAATCAGTTATACATCATGGACCTCATTCCATATTAGAACATGTAGACTTATTCTTTTTATCAACTGCTTAGTGTTCCATAATGAGGATGTTTATCACATACAGCTGTTTCCTTACTAGTGAGCTTATTCCTTTATTTAAAAACGTTTATTGATGTGCCTCTGTGTGCCAGGCCCCGCACGGCACGGGGAGTACAGTGGTGAGCCAGAAGCCCACAAATCTGGTGGGGGAAACAGATGAACTAACTCAGGGAGGGCAAGGAAGTTTTCCCTAAGGAAAGACCCTTGCGCCTCTGTCCGAAGCTTGATGCGTCCAAGAATTGAATTTTAGGAATTTAAATAGGCAGGGAAGACAAGGAAGAATGTTCTAGGACCTGTGGCAAACGAAAGAGTGGCAAGTAAAAGGGGCTGAACGAAGTGGGGCTGGAGGTTGAGAAGTGAAGGCGAGAGTTGTGGGACAAGGGCAGGCAGGGCTGGTGGGCCAGTTCCCAGTGTGTAGCCTTTACCTGACAAGCCCTGGGATGCCACTGCAGTGCTGTAAGCAGGAGTAGGGGGGGTGTGGCGTGACCAGAATGGCATTTTGGTGGACGAATCCCTCCAGCTATAGTGGGGAGGAAGGGCTGGAGAGGAATAGAAGTCCATGAAGTTCCAAATGAGCGAGGATGGAATCGTGGACTAAGGCAGAGATGTTGGGCAAGGAACGAAATGGACAGAACGGAGAGCTCTGTGGGAGGTAAAAGCCCAAGGACTCGGTGTTAGACCGGACATGGGGGCGGGGTTAAGGGGAGGGGGAAATGTCAAGAGGACTCCTGGGCCCCTGGATGGTCTTTGAGGGGAGGAACATCAAAAGACAACTGGGTTTTGGCAGTGAAGGGAAGTATGACTGGGGCAGCAGATGCAGACTCACACACTGAGATGTCCAGGAGATGTCAAGTCCGCAGTTTTGTGCCTCTCTGGTGCTCAGAGGGGAGATGTGTCCTACAGATGTAGATTGCGGAGTCATTTGCACGGAGGGGCTGATGATGCTTGTGGTGTGGCTGAGACTCCCCCCTGGATGACATGTAGAGGGAGAAGGGAAGAGGGTCTAGACTAACCTTAAACAGCGTTCCTTTCAGTAGAGGTATCGACCATTTCATGACTCTGCTGTGGCCGCAGAAATAGACTTAGAAAGAGGTAGTTTGGGGCTTTAACTTAAACCGCAAGTCTTCATAAGGAAGGCTGTATTGCGCAGTGATTAAGCCCCCTTCTCCCAGTGGGCGGCCAGTGACTGGGGCTCTCATTCCAGCTGTTTGACCTGGGACGAGACTCATCTTTCTACTTTTCTCATGTGAAAAATGAGGATAATCGTAAGTTTTTTTTCTACCAGGCGTGGTTCATGTGGGGGTCAAGGGAGATAATGTATGTGAAATTGCTTTGCAAATTGCCATTTTCATAACAGATTACAAGGTTGCCTGGTAGCAGTATGTTCAGGTTCGTCTCAGAGTTGAAGCAAAAGGTCTATTTTTTTCAGCATATGCCGGGCTGTCATGGAGCAAAAGAAATGCTTGCTTTTTAAAAATGTCTCTCAAATATTTCTACTTTTGATTTTAGCCGAAGTCATTGTGCTCTTTCATACAGAATAATGGACAGAGGGATGGGGGCCCGATGATCTGATACACCGCAGAGACACCCAGAGCCAGACAAGGTCTAGAGAAGGACACGTAAATTGATCGAGAAGGTCAGGAGAGTCCTTTGTGAGGGACGATAAAAGAATTAGGGCTCCTCACTGTGGAAAGAATGTGATCGAAATTTATAAAATAATGAACATCACAAGATAAAAATATGAACTTATTAAATCCCACAGCACAAGAACTAGGGACAACTTTATTCTTTAAAAGAAATAGTTTTAGGGCAAAGTAAAAATAGCACGTCTTTCCACAGGAATGGTGAGCACATAGAACTCACTACTCTGAATGCTGGCTAGGACCAGAACCAGATATTGTAAGAGAAAGACATATTGTGGGAGAAGAGAGCCACGGGAGATTACAAAATGCAGTGAAAACCATTGGGGGTGAATCTACCTCATCTTGGAGGATGACACCATAGAGACTGACCGGGAAGCCTTCTTGTCTCTGCCGGCATCCTTGCCTGCACTGGGCTTCTGGGTGGATATACCAGAGGAGACAGTACAGAATTTGAGCTCAGAGGGTCTGGCAGCAAGTTCTACTTCTCTGACCTTAGGGACTCACTTCCTTTTTATGTACCTCCATTTCCTCAACTGTGGAAAAAAAAAAGTAATACAACATTAAAACCTGCCTAACTATTGTGAGAGATTCAAATGAAAGGATGTTTCTGGAAGTGCTTTGTGGTTGATAGATATTATCCATCTGAGCATAAGAATTTCCATTTTAGGGGGGAGGGTATATCTCAAGTGGTAGAGCGCATGCTTAGCATGTATGCATGAGGTCCTGGGTTCAATTCCCTGTACCTCTGTTAAAAAAAACAACTGATTTATTCCCCACCCCCCACCAAAAAAAAAAAATTTCCACTTTTATTGTAGCATTTCCAGTTCTGTTTCCTCTAGGTGGGCTGACCTCCATCTTGCCCTTCCTGATCCTGGCTGGCCTCAATGGGGAGCAGGATTTCCCAGCTCAGAAGTGAAGGCGAGGACTGAGGGCAGGGAACTGCCCCTCATCCTCTCGGGAGGTGGAGAGAGCACAGAGACCTCTTCTCTCATCCCTGTTCCTCCCTGAGCAGATGGAGAAGCAAAGCTAAGGAGAAAGTTGCAAGCATCTCTCTCCTCCTTCAGATGTTTTGGGTGGTAAGATGCCACCTAAAAAACTAGTTCTAGTCTCTGGGCAACTTCGAGGGTTCTTGTGGATCTTGGGAAAACTTAAAAAGGCAATACAAGAGCCAGATGAGAAAAAACTTATGACTTCTCATTAAGCTTAGGATTTAAGGGAGAGAAAAAAAAAAAGCAGGGCTCTGAAATTTCCTTTCAAGATGGCCAGTGCAGTTCGCTATGGCAGGAAAGCTGATGGAGGTCTGGAGGGGCAGCGTCTATCTCGCCTGGCGGGTCCTCTGAATTTTGCGTGTGTCCCTTGGGAATCTGAGTTTGGCAGAGTAGGTAAGGCAACAGCAGGAAGACAAAACTGATAGCAAATAATTCCTCCCTTGCAAATATGGACTGCTCCACCGGGCCACCAAGCACTCCACCATGCAGCCTCCCCTGACCTCCTTTCCCCGGGGGGTGTAGTGCAAAGAGCTCGGCCCACGAGCCATGCAGCCCTGGATTTGAATTCTGCCTTCACCGCTAATTAGCTGGGTGGGCTCAGTCTCCAATCCATAAAATGCTGACGATAGAAACCCCCTTTTTCCCTGAGTTGCAGTGAGGGGCTGTTGAGATTCTAGTTGTGCAGCACTTAGCATTGTGCCAGGCACATCATAGGCCCTAAATGAATGTCAACTTTTGTCATGACTCACCAGTACCCTCTACTCTAAGGAAACTGACTGTTGGACTGCAGCTCTGTGAAAGCAGGCACGGGATGTGTTTTGCTTACCATTGTGCTTTTGGTGCACGCTCAGTGCCTAAAGAAACAAATCTCTTCACTCCAAGAACCCTTTCTGTGCATGTTGGATCCATTGTGAGCTCGGCTGAAGTCCCCGTGAAACCAGCTTGTATTGCTCTTGGTCTCCAAGGAACTCCCCCAGCACATGATTCAGCCCCCGGGTAGCCAGGGGTTTGCACAGTTGTCTTGTTGCACTGCATGTGGTGGCCGTATCCTTCAGTGATGTCCAACATTTGGGGAACATTTGCTATGAGCAGGAGCGTGGGTTAAAGCCCCAGGCAGGATGTCAATTCCTTAGACTCAGGACCTAGCTCTGATACTTCTTCCCCTGCCTGGGACCCAGGGCTGGAAAGTGCCCAGCTTGTCCCAGACCTGAGGGAAACTGCCTGTCCTTACATCCTGCTGCTTTTGACACATGACACGGAGGGATGCTTTACAGAAACCTCTCACTCTGAGGTCCCAGGAGACATGGTTTCTGGCACTTAGAGCTTCCCTGCTCCTCATATCTTCGAGTCGATGGGACAGCTGTGCAGGGGGTTTATATTATTGCTGATTTGTCTCAAAAAAACACGAAGCAGTGCTCAGAATATCCTTCCCGTAAGAGCAGCATTCACACGTCGGTTGGTGCCTCTTTCAGATACCGTAGGGCCATGGCTTAAAAGATGCCCCTTCTTTTTCTTTTGTTCTGAAATTGCCAAAGCCAGTGGTAGAAGCTGGAAAAGGTCCGCTGACTTTCTTTCTCCCTTTCTTCTCTGAAGAAAGAATCAAGGGCAATGTCTTTTGAAGGCAGGCCTGGGGAGGTGGCACCCACACCTGCATGTCTCCTGCCGTCAGTTTCAGTCCAGGCCCAGTTTCCGATGCAGGGCCACCCTTCTCAGCTCTGATGGGGCCAGGAGCCGCTGTGACCCACCAGGGACCCCTCCCTGCAGCTTCCAAGTCAGGGTCAATAACCGAGCTGTTCCTATTTAGTAGTTCCCTTTTGACTTCAGCTTGTAACATTTCTGAGATATATATATATATTTTTTTTTTCATTTTTATCTTCTCCTTTTCTTTAAAGGTTATATTTTTTAAGTTAAAAATAAGCACAAGGAGGCCTTGTGATCCTCTTCTCACTAACCCAGATATTTTAAGACCTGGAGGATTGACAGCAGCTTCTCATCTGGGGATACAGGCCGGCTCTCAAGAGCCAATTAGCTAAATGTAATGATAAAATATTAATTCCGTTTCCCACACATAAAGCACTCTCCTTGTTCTTCCTTACCTATCCAAACCCTCTTCACTCTTCAGTGCATTGTAGAGAAAGCAATGGACTTGAGGATAAAAGACTTGGGTTCAACTCCTGGCTTGGAAGCTGACAAGCTGTCTGACCTTGGGCAAGTCACCTTATGCCAGTTTCTTGGCCTGTAAAACAAGAGATACTGATAATCTCACGGAGTGAGGGTTGAGGGCTTAGGGTACAGCCCAGCGACTGAGATACACAGAACAGGCTCCAAAGGAATACTTGTCAGACTCCAGAAAGCCCAATTTGAGTAGTCACGGAGTGATTAATCTCTCCTATTTTTGGATTTCTGTATTAGTGAGTCTGTCTACACGGCACAATCTTAAGAGTTAACTGTACGTTGTCTTTAACATGTGGCTCTAGTTTCTTCGCATCCCTGACTGGTGGGTGAATATTCTTTATGGTGCATTTTATTTTTCTTGTGTCAATGTTACAATAATCGGCACTTAATCCTTGATAACTGATTGATGGGGTGCACGACTTTTTCAACTAAATTTGGGTTCTTAGCACAACACGGGTTATTTTCTTTGTCTTTATCGCTCCTTCACTGCTTGCTGCTAATGGTGAGATAGCAGGAAATCTTTGAGGCTTTCATTATCTTGGCAATTTGTAGCTTCTCATCAAAAATATGCTCCATGTGTATTCAAAGATACTGCTGACTTCCCCTGAACACAAAGTCTGTTTGAATTGTTCATCTGTGGTGAGGATGGGTTTTCCCTGAATCAGCTCTGTTTTCTCGCTCAGGCAGGGCTGAGGACAGTCCACGGAGCTGCGTGTGTGCCTGGTGAGACTGGCCTCCCCCTGCTTGGACACTGAGGTCTGTAAAGAAGCCTAAAGCTGGCCTTCTACTGCAGTGATAGGCGAGTAACAGGTTTAATAGAGGCCCAAAGGCCTGTGTTCTTCGGATAAGACCGCTATTCCCAGCTGTCCCACCACTTCCATGAATTGCCCGTTGTGGGTTGAACTGTGTCCCTCTCCTACTCCTGGAAGATATGTTGAAATCCTAGCCCTCAGTACCTGTGAATGTGACCTTATTTGGAAACAGTGTCTTTGGAGATGTCCTCAAGTTAAGATCAGGCCATACTGGATTAGGGTGGGCCCTAATTCCAGTGACAGGTATCCTTCCAAGCAGAGAGGGACTTAGGCACACAGAGGGAAGACAGCCGTGGGAAAGTGGAGTCGGAAGCTGGAGTGGTAGAGCCACAAGCCAAGGGATGTGGGGGATTGCGGGGAGCCAC
Source organism: Camelus ferus (assembly GCF_009834535.1). Lineage (NCBI taxonomy): Eukaryota > Metazoa > Chordata > Mammalia > Artiodactyla > Camelidae > Camelus > Camelus ferus. The sequence continues at coordinate 5,882,448 of NC_045716.1, forward strand.
CGGAAGCTAGGAAGAGACAGGAAGGATCCTCCCTGAGGGCCTTTGGAGGGAGCAGGGCCCTGCTGACACCTTGATTTCAGACTTCCAGCCTCCAGAACTAAGAGAAAAGAAGTTCCTGTTGTTTTAAGCCCAGTTTGTGGTCCTTTGAAATGGCAGCCCTAGGAAACTAACACATTGCCTAAGAGTCTAAATAAAATACAAAAGAGAAGCTCTAATTTGAATGGATTACTCATCTTCCCCAGAAAGGCCCCATCCATCACGCCTTCCCTTGTGGTTACCTCACCCCAAGACTCCCAGGCCCCCTTCCCCACACACCTTCGTACGTCTCCTTATTTGACTGTATCTCCCACTCTCCTCACCCCCAAGCCCTCCCCAGTGTCCTTAGCCTCCTCTCTGAATGTCCCCCTCACCTTTTGGCTCTGATACCTGACTCATTCCTGGGAACGTGGGGACACCCCTCAAGTGTCCCAGGGCCCTGATGGTGGGGTAGATGTCTGCTTTGCTTCTCATGGCCACTTCCAGACCACGGTTCCTCCCTGACCACTGCCTCCCTCCCCGCCCCCCGCTTTGAAGGACAGGCCATCGAATCTCCATCAACCTCCCACGCCATGGTCATCCACTAGCCTGCGGTCACTCCTCATCCAGTGAAGCTCTGAGCCCTTCTGACTCACCTCTACCCTCTTCACACCCCTACTGTGCTCACTCTTGGTGGCTGGCCCACTTAGATCAGTCAATCTCAACCCTGGCTGCACTCTAAAATTATTTGGGAAACTTAAAACCCCAAAACCCAAACACAACTCCCTTGCCTCCTAACCAGCTGAGCTGGAATCTTTGGGGGTTGGAGGCCTATGTATTTCTTAGGAGCTCCCTGGGTTCTTCGAGCATGTGACCAGGTTTGAGATGATCCAGTGTAGGTGATCCAAGTAATATTCTGGCCTCTTGGATCCTTAACCTCCTTACTTTTTTTAAAATTGAAGTACAGTTGATTTACAATGTTGTGTTAGTTTCTGGTGTAGCTCACAGTGATTCAGTTATATATATGTGCATATTCTTTTTCATGATACATTATTATAAGATATTGAATATACATCCCTGTGCTATACAGTAGGACCTTGTTGTTTATCTCCTCCTTACTTTCAACAATCTTTCTCCCAGCTCAGCTACTCGCTTTTATAGTAACACTCTGGTCTTTGTCATTTCCAGTTCTTGCCCCAACTCATAAATGTTGACTTCTGGCATCTCACTCTGACCACCAGCTCACTCTCTCTGGAACCCCAACTCCAACTATCCTTTGACTTCACCAAGTCCATCAGTCCATCATCCTTACACCTTTCCACTGTCCATCGTGGCCCCAGGCCTTGACATCCACCCACCCAACCTGAGTCCATGGCCCAGGCTCAACTCCCTCACCTTCTCCCCCTCAGATGGCAGGTGCCTGGACCTCACTGCACTCTACTCATCTATTCATGTGTGCATCCAAGCGCCAAGTCTCAGAATGTGGCTGGATAAAAATACACACCAAAAAAAAAAAAAAAAAAAAAGAAGGCTCAGCAGTCTTAATTTTATGAACACAGAGCTCAAGTGGATTCTCAGTGCTGCCTCATTTCCCTAGTTAATTCACTTTCCTATTCTTTGAGAGGCTCTTTTACACCCTCTCTCTCCAGACCAGCTCCCTCCAGTATCTCTGGCCTTCTCATGCCTCCAGTAGGCCACTCTTGTTCCTGCCTCACTCTGTTTCCACTTGTTCCCCAGATCTTGCCTAGAGCGCCCCTCTTTGGATTCCTCTGTCCTTCTCAGGGAAGTGTGCCCTGACTCTTCTACCTAAACTAGCCCACTCAGCCCTGATGCTCTCTATCCTCTCTTTCTGATTTTCTTTAGGGAACTTTCCACCGTCTGATTATTACACAATGGCTTTATTTTTGTTTGCTTGTCTGTGTCCCTTCCCAGCATGTAGGCTGCAGGAAGGCACTTCCCTTCTGGTCTGCCTAGTTCAAGTCTAGATCCCCAACGCCGCGTAGAGTGCCTGGCACACAGCAAGTTCTCAGTGAATGGATGAATGAATGAATGAATGAACAAAGGAATGGATTTATATTGTTTGTGAACTGCTGACTTGGGAGGCAGTATAAACAGTGATGAAAGATTCATGCTCTTGATTTCATACTAGCCCTGTCTTCAAAGTTTGGGTCTATCCTTGCAAGCCGTGGGACTTTGAGCAAATTACTCACTGTCTCTGACGTTCATTTGTAAAGAAAGGGAAGGGTCTTCTGGGTTGGTGAACACGTGAGATATAGGGAGAGGGGCATGCTGGGAGAGGGCGCAGATGCTCCACGCAACTTCCCGCATACCTCGACCTCTGCATCTCTTCCACCTGGCTGCCCCAGAGTTTCACCCCCCAAAATAATTCGAGATGGATCATGGACCTAAATGTGAAAGCTGAAACTATAAAGCTTCTAGAAGAAAAAAAATTGGAGAATATCTTTATAACCTTGGGGGCAGGAAAGGGTTTCTTTCATGAGATCCTAAAAGCACTACTTTTAAAAGAAAAAAAATTGATAGATTGGACTTTATCAACATTAAAATTTTCTACTTAACAAAAGGCAGTTAAGATAAACAACAAGTTTATACTGTACAGCACAGGGAACTATATTCAACACCTTATAGTAACTTATGGTGAAAAAGAATATGAAAATGAATATATATATATATATATATATATGTACACGTATGACTGAAATATTGTGTTGTACACCAGAACTTGACACAACATGGTACACTGACTGTACTTCAATTATTTATTTACACACACACACACACACACACACACACACACACACACACAAAGGCAGTTAAGAAATGAAAAGGCAAGCCACAGATGGGGAGAGACTATTCCCAGTAAATGTGTCTGACAAAGGACTAGTATCCGGCACCAGAACTCCTACAAATCAATAATAAAAAGAAAAATAAGGTTTAAAAAGAACAAAAAATAAATAAATAAGAGAAGAGGGATAATAGGAGTTACTCCAAAAGGCTGCTGTGTGGGTGACATAGAATTATATGTGAAAAACTTTTAGCCTAAAGCCTGCAACACTATAAGCATTCAACAAATGTTAAATAATAGTAGTAATAATAACAATAGCGATGACTGTTATCATCATCATCATCATCAGACTGGAGGTATAAACCATAAACTTTTCTAAGTGATTTTTCTATAATGATTCAATTTCTATTCACAACAATCCATGAGGTAGTTACCAGTAACCCTGTTTTACAGACAAGGAAACTGAGGCCCCGAGAGATTCAGGGACTTACCCGACATCACTGGACCTCAGAAGTGGCAGAGCCAGGACCTCAGCCCGGCGACGTGGCTTCAGAGCCCAAGCACATCACCGCTGTGGTATACTGCCTCTGCTCAAAACCCGTTTCCATAATCTCTCCTGGGGAGTTCAAGGTGTTTTCCCATCACTTGACTCAGTCTTGTGGTAGGTAAACATGAGATTTTTGGCCCATTGTTGTGAGTAATTTAGTTTAATAGATGGAGCTTAAAATTCTTTCAAGGAGAAGCATTTGTGTATGTTATTTTCTGCTATGGGTTTTGGTTCAGCAAAGACTGAGCTAATTCCTCGAATCTGCTGATGATACTGCCAAGTACATGCCTCCAAGATCCAAAAGGTATGTATTTGGGAGCATTGCAGTCACTGCATTTTCTACTTTTTATTCAGTTGTTTAGTAACATATGGACAGGTCTGTAATTTCCCCAATTTACCCAAGATGTCTGGAGCCAAGGAAGATGCAGGTTTATGAAAATACATATTTTTGCACATTTTCCAAATGTGTGTCTTTTTAAGTATGGGAAGCGTGTGGAAGATGAGGACAGTAGATGGTCTTCAGATCAGGGTCACGAGTCCCATGTAAACCAAGGCCCAGTATTGTCAATAATAGCCTGACTAGTAGAAGTGTTCTCGAATAAGAACCCTCATATTTTGAATATTCTTTCCCATTTTTTAAATTGACGTATAGTCAGTTTACAATGTTGTGTCAGTTTCTGGTGTACAGCCTAATGTTTCAGTCATACATAAACATACGTATATTCATTTTCATATTCTTTTTCACTGTATTTCCTATCCCTTTTTGTATTGATTTATTTTTTCACTACTCTTTGAAATTACCTTAGGTTTGTCTCCCTCTCCTGAACTCTCGTAGCTTTTCTGTTGACATCACACATTCGGCATTTAGTTACATTCTGCTTTTTAAGGATTTCTATTTGTATCCTTCATTTCATCTAGTTGAGTGATTATTAACAAGATAACAGGGAGTAAACTAATCATAAGACAAGGTGGCAAATGCAGGTCATATTTAAATATTTTTTGGATAAATCCAAAGAGGTGCTTTTTGCATATAAAGCAAGAATATGATAATTATGTCTTCTCTAGTTATGATAAGTCAGGTTAGGCAGGATCTATTTTTAATATTTCCAGCACAATGTTGTGAGATGATCTCTGAGAGCCAGAGCCCTAAGTTTTACTGTGTGAACTTGGGCAAATTATTTAACCTCTCTGAAACTCCATTTGTATCTAAAATGTTGGGTTGAATTCAAGATTCTTTTAGGCCTCTACTTTGGATTATTTTTGTAGTTGAAAGTAAAAGAACAACACTTATTTTTAAAAGTTATTTTTAAAACCATTCTATAATTTAGAAATTTTACCTAAATCAAGTCTTTTTCTCATTTAAGTTTAAAGTTGAGAGCTTCACCCATTCCAGAGTAATGAATAAATACCTACAATAGAAGCCTTTTGATTTGTACACACGTCTACTTGATACACTGCCCTTCTGGTGATAGGACATCTTGAATTTTCTATGATTACCAATTGAAAAAAATCTCTGTGTGATTGTCCATGTAAATAGGATAATGTAACATGCAAGTACATTCATATACCTTACTTCATTTTAATTCAGAAAATGTGGCACATGGTGAACTTTCCCGTGTTTTAATTATGTAAAACGTGGTGGCCGTTGATCAACACGATCAAATCAATACATTTCCAGTTTCTGGCTCTGTTGCTGAAAGCAGGGATTGGTTGGTCGATTCTAACGCCCTTTCCCTCAATGGGTATTTTCCCAAATGATTTCTGAGTCCCCCTAGAGACGTGATCTGAGGCAGTATGGATCACAGCCCCGTCAGCGACATCTCAGTGTGCGCATGTGCCGCGGGACCCGCCCTCTGCACCACACAAATCGCGGCAGGGCGTGAAGATGTGACCCACATCTGACACGTCAATTTCAAAGGAGAGGAGGGCTGTGTGAGGCCTGGGCTAGAAGAGCGTTTTACAGTTCTCTTTGGCATGGCCTGTCTGTTTCAGATAAGCACAGGAACATCTTTAGAATTCTTGAGTGTATTTGGAACACAGAGGAAAAAACCCGAATCTATTTAAGATTCAGCAGAGGGCCTCAAAAGCATAAGAGTCAGGCAAGTTACCACTTGTCAGTAATTTTTACATAATAGAAACAGCTTTATTATTTCTTTTGATGATATACATAATTTTTTTTCTTAAAAAAAGATTGAAACACACATAAAATAATAGAAACTAAAATAAAAATCATCTGAAAGCCCACCACTAAGACATCCAATAAACACCTTTGTAAACTCATACATACCTCTCTTTAAACACACATGCCATTCGTATACAGGTAATTTTATACTAATGGTATGTAATATATGCTGATTATTGTGAAGCCTTTAAAAGTGTTACTTACAGGGGAGAGTACAGCTCAGTGGTAGAGTGTGTGCCTAGCATGCACAAGGGCCTGGGTTCAATCCCCAGTACCTCTACCAAAAAATAAAATAAACCTAATTATCTCCCCCCACCAAAACAAAACGTTACTTACATCCCCATCCACTGCCCTTGCACATCCTCCCCCTCGAACAAAGGAAGTTTTATTAATTACCAGGTATATATCTTTTGTATACTTTTACCTATATAGATACATAAATAGTCATATATAACCACAATCATATATATATATATATATGCATATATAATAGCATATGGGATAATATACTTTTTCATTCAATAATATGTCATAGAAACCCCAAACAGAATAATATTATACCTTTTTTTGGCTCATAAATGTGCCATAGAACCCCCTTCAAGCTCTAATTTACTATTTGTCATTAGATACCTGAATATGCCATGACATGAATGTTTTATAATCTGTTAAAAATCTTCCTATTCATGAGCATTCCACTTTTTCAGTGTTTTGCCGTTACAAGTTCATAATTTTTTTTCAGCTCAAGCTCATAATTTTTAAATGAACTAAAATCTGTAACACTGAGTCTCTAAATTTTGCTTTTTCACTTTCTAATCCTGATTTTTTTGGTCAATTATTAATTTGCTGTCCTGATTATTTAGAAGGTCAACATATTTAGCTTCCTTTTGGAATTTTCATTTAGACACACAAAGGAGTATGTGCTTTCTTTCTGTAATTCTGTAATAAAAGAGGTAGTGGCCTCTTTTACTCTGACCTTCTCATTATGGTGGTCGGATCATGTTTCCAGCTTCAGGATCTGCACACAAAATCATTCCGTTGGGAAACTGTTGCTGGAGCAGAAAGGTTCTGAGCAGCTGACGTGGCAGTACAGTTTACAGTGTCTGCCAGTTGTGAGTAACAGCAGGCTGTCATCATGGGATGGAGCAGAAGCAGCAGCAGCAACTCCCGATTTAGGGGCAAAAGATGTAAGTATTTATTTTCACTATTAACCAATTAACTCATACTGAACTCAACTTGAAGAATGCTAAGAGGGTATACAATTCTCACTCAAGACACTTCTAGCAGATTCATTTGAGAAGCAATTGGTCTCAACCAGAGCAGAAAGTTATCAAACCAGCACATGGTTTACAGCAAAACGAAGAACCTCACAGGGTCTTGTTTGAAAAACTTCAGCTGTGGCTAATGCTGCTTTCAAACCCTAACTCCTCGAAGTACCTGCATACTCTGGCAGAGGCTGTCCCCTGTGGGATGGAAGGCATTGCTAATATGCAAAAGGACATGTGATTTCAACATAATTTTTTTAGGCAGGTTTGATTATGGGAAGACAAAAGGAGGCTTAGCAGTTACAGTGTTTGTGGGAGAGGAGAGAGCCTGTTAAATATTTTAAGGTGGATTCAAGCTGGTTAGAGTTGACTTAGAGGCAACAGTGGAAACTTCTATTCTCGAGCGATAAAGATAACTAGGGGTGTGGTGCCTGCCAACCCAATGACAAATGAAACCCTGGTGTGGATCTTTAGCTTGAGCTGCTGTTCCTAAAGCTTCCATCTTGGAAATCATGCCTGGAGTTTCTGGCATTTTCAGAGTTTCTAAACCATGTGTCTATGGATTGGTGTTTTGGGGGTTTTTTTTGTTTGTTTCTTTCTTTCTGTTGAGACCTTTTACTCTGATGCTCAGCTCTTCATGAAACCTCAAAAAGGACCAATAGTTGTCCACCCTGAGTGTGGTTAACTTACTAACAGATATTTCTTTTTAAATTGAAGTATAGTTGATTTACAATGTTGTGTTAGTTTCAGGTGTACAGCAAAGTGATTCAGTTACACATGTATCTATATATTCTTTTTCAGATTCTTTTTCATTGTAGGTTGTTACAAGATATTGAATACAGTTCCCTGCGCTGTACAGCAGGTTCTTGTCATTTATCTATCTTATATACAGCAGTGTGTATCACTAACAGGTATTTTTGATTGTCACCTCTATGCTGGGGACACCTACGTGAATGAGACGGAAGAGGTCTGTGGCCCTGCCAGCAGGAAAAACAGATGTTATGAGAGAAGGAATGAACAGTGGGCGGGGAGTGAGAAGACCTGGATTCGAGTCCTGGCATAGATCCCATTCACCATATGGCACTCTGGGCTTCAGTTTAGGTGCTATAAAATGGATGGGTGGGAAAGATAATGTCGTCAGTAATTGATTCCTCATCTAGTGTGAGTTTTTCCCTTGCGGAACAGCTTTTCACACAGCATCGAATTTGCTCCATGTCCAATTTGTGAACGGGTGTTTTATTTATGAGATGGATCTCACATGTCACCAAGCAGGCTTTATCAAATTGTGATTTTCTGTAACAGAAACTTGAAGGATCCTTCTGGATGGGCCCACATCTAATATGATATTGGTAGGAGCAAAGATTGTTTCCCAGAAGTATATCTTAAAGTTAGCAATTCCACACAGACTCATCTTAAATATCTGAGTTTCTATTTTCACATGGTTATTGATTGGAACAAGTACTTCTCCAACTGCTACTGATTTTTGAGGAATAAAGATCCAAGAGCCTAACACACTAAGGAAAATGAAATGGCTCGAAATAGGTGTGACCCACAAGCTACAGCTTGGACGAAATTAAAATGAGTCAAACTTAAGCCAGGCTCTGGTTTCAAATAGAAAATACAAAAAAAAAAAAAAAAAAGAAGAAGAAGAAGAAGATGAATAATAGAATACCTACCCCCACCCCTGGTGACTGTGTGATGCAGCTCAGCTCCCTGAAACTCAGCACTGTCAGCGCAGTCATTTTTAGCTCTGGAAATCATGGGCATCTCATTAACATGCTTTAATAGAATGAAGGATAAAATCAATTTCTTCAGCATAATTAGTATGTATACTTTTCCCATCAGCCTTGCCTAGCCTAGCTCGTAAAATTATCCACATGGACATTCATACATCCCTTGCTGCCTCCCTCCCTTTTCAATGGCAGACATGTAATTCCCGACCCCTGAGGAATCCCTTGTCCTGGGCTCTGAGTTCCATCCGCCTTGGCCTCCTAAGGGACCACATCCGTCCCTCATTTCCCTTATTCCTCCATCCCTTTGGTGTCTCTTCTACGCCAGCTTTCCACCATAAGTAAAAACACGTGCCAGTGCCTCCCATTTTATACCAACCAGCCAATGAACAACCACTCATGGTCCCTCCATACTGTCCTAACCCTCTTTTGACCGTTCCACCCTATGGAATCCAGTGGATGCATTCAGGTTCTTATAGTCACTTGATCTCGTACTGTTTTTGTTCTTGTACCACCTCCTGTCTTGACACTCTTCTCCCTCAGCTTCTGTGATTTTGTTTCGACTCTGCCTTCTTAGTCTTCATGAATTTCTCCTTCTCTGCCTTGTAGCTTGATTATTATTTTAAAAATTTTGAAGTCTGTGCTTTTTCTTGACAATCTCATTCACGTTCGTGATTTAAATTATGACTTGTGTGCTAATAACACGTAAATCAAAGCACATCTAAATCTTCAGGGAAGAAGCAACATATAAACAAAAGAATACCGCCCACCACCCGTGTGAGTCCCTGCAGACTTTTCTCAGGAGCTCCTGACGCATATTCATTGCCTGAGACCCCCTCCAGTACATTGTCCTGCAGTAATTCAGCTTACCACGGCCCAGCCTGAACTTACCCTTCCTCAGAAAACCTGCTTCTTCCAGTAAAATGCACTTCAAGCCACTTCAGTCTTGATCAGGGACATCGCCGTCATTCTTCACCAGGCCAGAGCTGCGTAAATACAGGGAACCTCCAAATCTCATTCATTCTGCTTCCTTGTTCTTCCTCAAATCTGACACCCAGCCCCTGCTCACTTTCCCCTCCATTGGTCCTTTCATTTGGTTTGCATTGACTTTAAAAGGGAGGATGATGGTGACTGCCTCTTAAGGCTCTCCCTGCCTGCCGTCTGGCACTCCCCCAACCCAAGCTGTTTTCTACATGGTGACCTGTCTGGTTTTCTAAAAGGCCAACTTGATGGTGTCACTTCTGCGTTGGATCTTTCAGAAGCCCCTCAAAGTCTTCAGCAAAAAGCCAAGGTTTTCACGATTCAGTCCCAGTTTGGCCATCTGGCCTCCTTTCTCCCACTCCCCTGAGTGGGTATTACCCTCCAGTCTGACTGACGTGGTGGGTCACCAGAGCTTGCCCAGCTGGACCTCCCCTCCATGACTTTGAACTTATTACTGATTCCTAGTATGGAACCACCCCTATGCCTCAGTTCACCTGGTTGAGTCCTAATTATCCAATAAGGTTTAGTGAGCGTTTTTTCCCCTAGGAAGACTTGCTTGAGTTGGCTGGCCTTCCCTGATTATTTAATAATCTATGTAACATTTATCACATTTTACCAAAGTGATTAATTCACTTTACTTGCCTTGCCAGTTGATGGTGAAAACCTAAAGAGCAGAATTATGTCTTTCATTTCTGTATCCCTAATGCCTACCACAGCTTGAGGCTTGGACTAGTTATTCAATAAACTAGTCTCGAATGAGTGGATGGTGGACAGATGGCTGCCTGTGGCTCCAGGCTGATATTCTGTTATCTCAGTCAACCCAATGGGAAGCACATTTCTTTCCCAGTAGTTGAAGTGTAAGTTCTGGGAACATGCTCCTTGGGCGCATCCCTGGGGACGTGCTAATTGCCAGATTAATCTCTGTGGCCAGGGGGGTGCAAGGCCCTTACCATGTAGGTGTGAATTTTGTGTCCATTTTTAGAACAAGGAATGAGGTCCGTTCCATACGTGCTCTATAAACTGAGAGGGGTGCAGGGAAGTGCATCAGAGGAACACTGATGATTTATGACCAGGAGCTGGAGGACAGGCTGCCTGACAGGCAGAAAGAGCACATGTTTGCCGAATTTTGTGCTAACAGCCTAGGTACAGGGGACAGCTCTGCTCCTTGCTGGCCGAGGCGGCTGGGGCAGGCCTTTCAGTCTCAGCCGCATCACTTCTAACTTTATCCATTCAGGCTGCCATGATGTGCTACCATAGCCTGGCTGCCTTATAGACAGCAGAAATTTTTTCTTACAGTTTTGGAGGCTGGCAAGTTGAAGGTCAAGGTGCCGGCAGATTTGGTGTCTGGTGAGGCCCCACTTCCTGGTTCCTAGACAGCCATCTTCTCACTGTGTCCTCACAAGGGGTGTGGGACCTCTCTCTTTGATAAGGGCGCTAATCCCATTCATGAGGACTCAGCCCTCATGACCCAGGCACCCCAAAGGCTCCATCTCCACATACCATCACATTGGGGGTTAGGTTTCAGCATATGAAGCTTGGGGAACACACACACTCAGTCTACAGCAACTCCTTTCTGCATTCTAGGCTCCAGTCACACTGAACATAAAACCTATGGTGCTGCGCGGAACACACAGGCCCTCCTTCGCCTCCAAGCCCTTGTCACATCCATCCTCTTGCTCAGAACACCTTCTCTCTTGCTCTGCCTCCCCTCCTTCCAGGCTGACATTCTCACATCCTTCAGGTCTCCACTGAGACGTCCTTCTTTGCTGGGGAGCCTTGTCTGACTAGGGTTGGCATCTCTGCTGTGTGTTTCATCTGTTTCTCCCCGCCATCCCCTCCTAGCCCTGATCATTAGAATTGCCTGTTTCCTTGTCTGCAGTAAAGTCCAAGAAGATAAGGAACAATCTCATGCTGGTCACTTACCCCCTAGGGTGATGCTTGGCACATGGTAGGCACTCAGTAAATACATGATGAATGAAGTACTCAGTTTCTCACCCATATCTAAGTTATTAAATAGGAACTGGGACTCTTTGGGGTTCCTTCCACATAGTCCTTGGGGCTTAGCAGCTTTCTTAGAGAAACTATGCAGAGCTAGCACATACAGGAGAAAATATTCTTATTATAAGGGATAATGAATTTATATTTATCTAAAATATTATTTATTCAGCGAAGGAAATAATTTTTAAAAATTCTCCTAGAAGTGAGGCTATATACCCCAGTCAGATTCACTTAGTGACATTCCTCCAATGAATGACATTTGGACCAGCCTTAGGGCATGGGGTCATAGTGCCATGACATCGTGGAGCATAGAAAATATGGCATCCTTAGTGAAAGAAGGGAATATTCTTAGGAAGCTTGTTCAGAAACCACGTCACAGCTGCAATGTCGGGAAAGGCAGTAAGTGTTTGCTCAGCATGCAGAGAATCTGTAACATTCATTCAGAGAGGCTCCCTGAAAAGAATGACCTCTGGCCAGCTCCCTTGTGATAACTGCCAACATTTATGCTTAGAAAAGAAACTTCTCCATCAGCTTGTGGTGCCCTTCAGTGTCCTCCAGAAACTGAAGTATGAGCTTTGTTTTTTGGCATCTTAAGTGGCTCCAGTGGAAATTGCCCTGATGTGCTAAATTCAGCATTAGAACAGCACTCCTGGGGATCTCTGCTCTATCTGCAGTCAGTTATTCCAGGCCGAGAGAACAAGGATGTGAGTGCCACTGAAATATGTGTATGCACTCATGCTGTGCACACACATGGGCTATTTCTGTACGTGGTGGAGCCAGCGAAGTGGTATGCACCTTAACTGACTGACAAATGGGACAAGGAGGAAATAGAGAAATTCATCTTTGAGCTTTGTTCTTATGAATATATATTCATATATGTATGTCAAGTTGAATTTACACTGAATGATAGCTTTGAAGATTATGAAATGGATTATTATTATTATTTTACTGAATTATAGTTGATTTATAATGTCTTGTTAGTTTCAGGTGTATAGCGAAGTGATTCAGAATTACATATATACATTCTTTTTCAGATTCTTTTCCATTATAGTGTATTGTAAGATATTGAATATAGTTCCCTGTGCTCTACAGTAGGACCTTGTTGTTTATCTGTTTTATATATAGTAGTTAGTTTCTGCTAAACCCAAACTCCTAATATATCTCCCGCCTGCCACTTTCCCATTTGGTAACCATAAATTTGTTTTCTTTGTCTGCAAGTCTGTTTCTTTCTATTTTTTTTCTTTTTTGTGAATCTGTTTCTGTTTTATAAATAAGTTCAATTTGTACCCTTTTCTTTAGACTCCACATATAAGTGATATCATATGATCTTCTTTCTGTCTGACTTACTTCACTTAGAATGATAATCTCTCAGTCCATCCCCATTGCTGCAAATGGCATTATTTCATTCTCTTTATGGCTGAGTAATATGGCATAGATTTTTAAATAATTGCATTTTTATGCTGAATATGTCACATGGCTATTACTAACCAGTCTGCTTTTCTGAACAAAGCTTTAACTAGACGTGCTAGAGTTGGTTTTCCTCCACGTGATGACTAATACTGACATTGCGTGAGTTTGGTGAAATCTCTCGCCTTTCTGGTCTCCCTTTGATTGGCCCCCAAATGGACAAACTCTGCTGATACCACTGGGTAATGAAAATAAAGAGCCAAGAAGGCCCATCCCTGTGGACGACAAGCTATGAATACAATGGATTATGATGATGAGAGAGAGGGCAGGAGAAAAATTAAAAATAAAAAGCTCAGATCAGATTCTAAGCCAATAATGAAGAACAGCTAAGATGAAAGTTAAATATGAACTGCTATGATGAAAGAACATGAGAACGTATACCCTGAGCAGCCTGGGAGGGAGCTCTCTTGCTACGATCTTTTATACAACAGCATTTACAACCACCGCTTGGTGAACCCTTACTCTGCAGGCGCTGTGCCAAATGTTTCTGCTCGGTGGTGCATTCATCTATCCATCACATGTTAACTGAGCACCTCCTACATGCCACGAGCGGTACATTGTCTCATTTATCCCACAACAACTTTGTGAAGATATCCATTATTATACAATCCCTTAACAAGTGAGGACACTTAGCCTGAGAGGGTCCGAATCTGGATCGACGTCTCACAGCTAGCCAGGGGAGGCTCTGGGACACAAATCCAATTTGAATGGCAAAGCCTGAACTCTCCACCACTACCCTGTACCATACTCATGAGCCTTGTGCACAGTTCAGCTTCTCATGCCTTTAACAGCAGGTAAGGATCCTGAAAGAGGAAGAGGCAGAGATTTATTCAAAATGTCTATTTAACAGGCACCTTGGTGTTTTGCCATATATCATTTCATTTCAGCCACATCACAGCCTGGTGAGGTACTTTTTAGACTTCATTTTAAAGGTGGGGCTCCTGGAGATTCAGTGATGCTTTTCCAAATACAGTGACTGGGAAATTGCAGAGTTAAAACTAAATGCAGGTTTCACTTCCTATTTCCTTTCCCCTGGGCCTTTGCTACTGTCCAGAACGACTGAGGGAAGGAAACTGTATGAGGAAACATAAACAGGATTGGGACGTGTAACCCGGAGAGGAGGAGGCTGAGTGGCTTCATGCTTTCCTGTGTTCTAAGAGTTTAAATGAGTCTGAGTCAGGCATGTGTGTTACCATCAGGAAGAATATCTTGACTCTAAAATATTGGCATGTATTTCTGTAGGGAGTCTGAGGACTGACCGTAGCTGCAGAATAAATGCGTCCTGCCCCAGGTAAACAGAGAGTCGCTGGCCTCCTGGGTACCCTGTGGAGTCTGATGTGATAGGGGATTTTTGTCCAGCGCTTCAAGTGAAGCGCCGGGGGTCTGTAAATCAGAGAGCTGTATGCCTTGGCCTGAGTCTCCTGGCTTAGACACTGCTTCACCTGCAGGGATGGATTCCTTCCAGGAATTCTTTCCAGCTCATCAGTTATGTGTCTGAATGTCTGCTCTTGTTCAGAATGTGTCTCTCAAACGTTTCCACCAAATGGCAGGGGGTGCAGGGTATGTGTATGTGAAAGTGTGTGTGTGTGTGTGTGTGTGTGTGTGTCTGGGTGTATGTGTCCCATTGCAAGTATGAAGTGTTTTTTGAAGTTTCTCATGCTTTGTTGTAAAAATGAATACAAATTTGAATTTTATTTCATAATATTCAATAACGTAAGATTTGTGTTTGTTTAATATTAAAATAATACTTTAGTTTTTATTTTTTTAGTTGAAATATAATCGGTTTATAAAATAGTATTTTAAATTGCTTACAAAACAAAACTGGTATTAATTCTGTGGCAACCTGCATGGTTCCTGGGCCTACAAGTGCTCCAGTGTGAGAAGCACAGGGCTGCATTTCGTGAAGTTTCTAATTCTGATGTTCGTACCTTAATGCATCCTTTTTCCCTATGGAGTTGTGTGGCTTAGTTTCTCAGTTCCCCCTGACCTCATGATTGAGTGGGGACCCTGCATTCAGGGTAAAGGAGCAGTTGTGGGTTTCACAGCAGTTGTGGGTCCTCAGTTAATCCCTTGCCGATGACTCACGCAGAATGCTTCCTGGGCCCTTTACAGCATCTTCAGGGAAACTGCAGCAGTTCACATTTATCGAGTGTTTACTGGATGTCAGGTACTTTGCGGGTTTGTTTAATCTAATTTTACTCTTACAATAACTGTCTGGGGAAGGTTCTGTTATGATCCTCATCTTATAGATGAGGAAAAGGAGACATGGAATAACCTGCCCGAGTCCACACAGCCTGCAGATGGTGGAGCTGAGAGTCACACGCAGGCAGCCTTCTTCTGCCTGCGTCCCCTTGGCTTTGGGGCTTGGAGGACACTCCCAGCATGTGATGGCTTTTTCTTTCATTTAGCAGTTGTGTGAGTCACCTTTGCCTAAAGGAGCTGGATGTGGGGTTATCCACCTGCCACCCCACTCATCCGGGTTCAGGGAGCAGGAGTAAAATGGGAGGGGGAAGGGAGGAGAAAGTGGGGCCACCGCTGCCAGCCCAGGGCTGATGAGGAAGAATGGAGTCATTCTTCTTCTCAAACGGTACGCTCACTTTCTAGTTCTGGCAGCAAAAGTAGGTGGAGGTAGGGCAGGTCTGCAGGCAGCCACATGTGTGGCATTTAGAGGAGCCCTTCTATCAGGGCTCACACGCAGGGTTCCTTGGTCCCGTAGAAAACCAACACAGTGTCCAAACCTTCACTTCCAGGAATGTGGTCAGAGCAACCGTCCCCACATTGGCATGGGTAGCTCCTGGTGCCTGTGCCAGGCTAATTGTCTCTGGCCCTTGGACCGTGTTTTCCGGCACGCATCCTTCCTGATAACTGGAACTGCTGACAGGCACATGCTGCTCTGCCTCTTGCCTGCCATCTGGCTCACCTGAGGGAAGGGGTCCAAGCCTTGATGGCCAGTCTCTGGCCGGGGCTGCCAGCTCCATATCTCCAAGGCTGGCCCCAGGCGCTGGCTTTGCTGGAGTTAAGAGGCTGCTCTGTACTCACCCTTCCCCCTGACTCCTTCCTGGAGCCGGAGCTACAAGATGCTGGCTGACTAAAAAGCACCTCAGTGCATCAGATGTTTCTGGAAATGCAGGTGCAGACATTATTCAGTCATTCTCACTGTGACTATGGTTTTTTTATTTTGAATTGTGATTGAATGTTTTTCTGTCACTGTCCAACTGGAGAGGGCCCCTTAAGTATTTCTAGGCACCTCAGTTTAACAAGGCATGCAGATAATTTGTGTGTGTTTATCTTATTTATGTCCAACATGGCATCCCTTTATCCGCTCTCTGCTCAGCCCCCTTAACTCATTGGCTCAACATTTCTTTTACTTTCTCTAGAAATTCCCTGTCAAAGTTTAATTCTGTACTCAGGCTGTGAAAACTACTGGGTACAGTCTGCAGATAGGCTGTTGCTGCTGTAAATTTAAGAGGTCCATTCACTTATAAATAAAACTTTATTGAGCTCTTGTCATACATCCTGCACTGTGCTAGGCATTGTGGGTACAGCAAGGACCAAAGCACAGATGCTCATTGTTCCCACGAACCTTCAAATCTGTGAAAGTGTCCAGTAACAGCTGCACTTCCTGCCTACCTGTTCCTCTGAGGACATGTTCCCAGTTAAAGCCCACCCCCGTTTTCCACACTGGCCAATCCAAACCTTCATAATGCTTCTTCGGTCTCTCACCAAATGCTCACCGTGATCCCTAGCAGTTTACTCCCCGAGAAGTCTCAGTTCCCAGCACCCCCCCCCCCTTTTTTTGGTTGTCAAATAACCCTTGGTTAAATAAGTTTCTTTGCAGTTAATTCACTG
Organism: Camelus ferus; assembly: GCF_009834535.1. NCBI lineage: Eukaryota > Metazoa > Chordata > Mammalia > Artiodactyla > Camelidae > Camelus > Camelus ferus. The sequence continues at coordinate 5,899,282 of NC_045716.1, forward strand.
GGCTTTCCATCCACACCGCTGTTGATGTCACCTTTGATGCCGTGAGGGTGGTGGCCATCAACATTGCAGCCCACAGACTGGCCAGTCCCCGGGATCTCTTTAGTGGTTCCAGAGAGTTCTCTAGCTAAGGACGGGCACCGCACTTGTCCGGCAATGCTGACAATCTCATCAAAAGTGAAGCGTCCACTGTGCTTCATGTGTTTCTGCTTTTTTCTGTCTCTTTGTGGTTCCTTGAGGGCTTTGATGATCAGGACAGAGGCAAGAGGTTCCACCTCAGTCTGGGCCTGTCTCTTCTGAGTGGTCAGTTTCACTGTAATCCTCAGACCCTTCCAATCACCAGTTGCCTTGGTGATGTCATCACCAACCTTTTTTGGAGACAGACCCAGGGGGCCGATCTTGGGGGCCAGGACAGAGGTGGCACTGACTTCCCCAGGGATGCACCCCAGGTATAAGACTTTGATCTTGCTGGGCTGTCATGGTGGAGGTGGCTGGTGTCTGTGTGATGAACCCGAATTCGGGACAACTGAAGAAAGTTGCACCTTGGACTCCTCTGAGCCAAAAGCCAAAAGCTATGTCTCTTTTTGTACAAACTTGCCTCCATTGATGCTCATCTTCACCCCCTTTATCCCTTCCTCTTAGCTAGGCTTGACTTTGGCTTCTATCCTCTGGATCCCATGTGACCTGCTTCTTTTGAGATTAGTACCTTTAGTAATTGTATTCCTTTTCTGTCTCTCCAATATCTCCATATGAATCGGCATATAACTCTCTTTTGTTGTCCACCCTCAGCCAGTACTGCAGCCCCAAGTGCCTCACTGGAGTCCCAGCTATCGTCTCTGCTCCATTTTAACAACTTGGGTGCGTAATTAGTTACGGATATGACATCACAGTGGGATATAGTATTGATTAAAAGCTATATTGAAAAAATGTTAGTTGATTTTGTCTTTCAAAATATGTTTATTGCAGAAAAGTTAGAAAATATGGTTGAGTAAGAAAAGGAAAATAAAATCATCCACAGTCTCATCACCTAGACAAATAATTACTGCTCACCTGTTGACAGACGGCCCCTCAGTGTGTTTTCTAAGCTTTTACTTTTAGTTAAGGAATGGGATCAAGCCTGGGGGATGTCTCAGCTGCTGGGCTGTCCCTTGCAGGAGTAGCCAGTCATTGAATCATCGTGCTCGTGGCTTCATGGCAAGCCTGTCCTGGATCTAAGTGGGTGTTCACATCTATCAGAGCTAATCTGGTGGGTAGAGATTAGCAGAATTGTGAGCAGTGATGATGCTTTTGTTAGACGTCACACTAGGGTAGCTACTCCTGGTTGAAGCAAGATCCTCTTTCTGACATTTGGAAAGGAGGGCAGAGACTGGGGGAGGAAGTTCACAACTGTTAGCAACTGGCCAGGGCTCCGATTCTAGTGGACAGTTGGAATGCAGAGTAGGACTCAGGCAAGAGGACAGGACGCTGGGGAACGGATAATGTGAAGACTGTAGCCATTCCAGCAAGTGAGAGCCTATGGGACCCACCACGGCCCTGCAACCAGGACTTGGGACCCCAAGACTAATTTCAGCCCCCCTCCTGTTGGGGATGGGCGCTAATGCGTTGTCCAAATGAGTGCATTTTGTTAAAAAGCAGGAAGACTTAAGCTGCCAGGTTGAAAAACTTAGTAACTGTAGATTTGTGGGGCTGGGGAAGGCAGGGACTGATAAATCCCAAACCTTTTGGAATGGGGAGATCCCACACAATCTATTTCATTCCATGACCCATATAACTGTTGTATGCCATGTGTCCATGTAAAATAATTAAAGCTAATTAAAATTAATTTTGGTTGGTGAGTGTTTGAAGAGTTTCATAATAACTCTTGAGATAATTAGAGATGCTTTGGGATGTCACAAAAGGAGCATTTGGAATAACTGGGCTAGATATTTAAACCAGAGATGGGCAATGAAGCCTAGCAACAGAAAGATAATTCTGTGGTTGAAAGAACACTGGAATGGGGGCTAGGAGTTTGGGGTTGTAATCACAATGCTGGTAAACTGGTCATCTAAAAACAATCTGACCTTGCAGCATTTGCCAGTTTCTGTGGTGGAAATAATCCCATCGTAGTGGATTGCAAATTACCGATGGCTTGACTACTGGCTCCCGTAATTCCTGAATATTTAATAATCAGTTCCTGTAGCCCTATGGCAGGCAGGTCCGGCACATCAGTATAATCCTGATGAGCTTCTAGGTAGCTTTGTGGTATTGGGTAAACTACTTCATCTCTCTGAATCTTAGTTTTTATCATCAGTGAAGTGAAGTTGCTAAAATAACCTGCAAGGTCCCTTCTGAAGTTAACATTTCAGTAACATAGCTGGTGTCGTAGGGCAAGACTAGTATCATATTATAAGCCGAAAGAGTTATGTCAGATTTTCATGCACGTTATTGTGAGCTATTGGAACATATAATTTGATATTTGAATCTGTGTCATAATCAGCCATATCTGATTCCTGCTGTCAGTGTCTGTGTCCCTCTCCAGTACCTCTTCCCAGGAGGACTAAACATGGCAGCACAGCCATTAGTGAGCCAGACTCATGGCCCACCCGTCGGGTAAGAAACCGTGACCCACAGTCAGAGGATTCTACATGCAGTTGTCAGGTTCTAGGAGTCAGTTGAAGGGCTGAGACAAAATCTTATAGCCTAGGTACCTTACCTATCTGACCATGAGACCAACCGTGGTGGTCTTCCCTGGACTGGGAACAGCATGAGAGGTTAATTTGCTCAAAGCTTTCTGAAGAAAAGGGCTGTGTCCTTCATATCTACGTGTAATATCCTGACACATAGTAAGGACTCAGTATTTGCTGAAAGAAAGAATAAACCATTTAGGATTTTTTAGAGCAAATTCTGAGTGTTATTTATATTTCCACCCAGCTGTATTGAGATATAATTGATGTATAACATTATGCAAGTTTAAGGTGTACAGCATGATGATTTGCTGAATTTTAATTAATCAATTAATTAATTAATTAATTTATTTATTTTCCATTCACTTTTTAATTTTTATTTTTAAGCTTTATTGAGGTATAACTGACAAATAAAATTGTAATATATTTAAAGTGAACAACATGATGATTGATATATGTTTACATTGTAAAGGATTACCACAATCAAATTAATTAACACAACCATCATATCATATATTTATCTTTTTTGTGTGAGAGCTCTTAAGTTCTATTTGCTCAGTAAATTTCAATTATACAATACAGTATTATTAACTGTAGTTGCTGATTTGCTGAACTTTAAAATGTTAATTCAAAAGCAGACACGTGCTTCTCTGTGTTTACCTGAAGAAATGTATTTTTCAAACAAGAGAGATTATATTCTTGTTGTAATAGAAGAAACTTTTCAGTGCCTTCAGTTCAATATTGGGCACTTAAATTTGCCTCCCATCCAATTAACTCAACTGATACACAACCAGAACCCAATGGAGAGAAACACGAATGAGAAAAACCCAAACCAGACAAGCCGGGCACTGACTACCCACCAGAGAGTACTCTCCTGCCTCAGCCAGGGGAATTAACTCATCTCTTGTGAAAGGAAAAGATAATACTTAGTTATAGAGCATACATAATTATAAACCATGTGCCACTTCACCAACATTTAAAGGCATATTTTGTTTTATATCGCTTCACTTTATTGTGTTTTTTACAAACTGAAGGTTTCTGGCAACCCTGCGTCCAGCAAGTCTATCGGCACCGTTCTTTCAACAGCACTTGTAAACTCCGTGTCTCTATGTCACATTTTGGTAATTCTGGCAATATTTCAAACTATGTGTTATGGTGATCTGTGATCAGTGATCTTGGATGTTACTATTATAATTATTTTGGCATTTTTTTAGCAATGAAGTATTTTTAAATTAAGATACAGACTTTTTTTTAGACATACTATTGCACACTTAGACTACAGTATAGTGTTAATGTAACTTTTAAAAAATTTTATTTATCAATGAAGGACTCTAAATTCTATAGTGCTTAACAATTTTCAAAAGTTTCACACACATGATTTCATACAATCTCATAACGACCTTTTTTCCCCCACCTCCTTAATTCCCCTCACCTCTTCCCTCTCCCCACTGGTAACCACTAGTTTGTTCTCTATATCTGTGGGTCTGCTTCTTTTATGTTATATTCTTCTATTATGTTATATTTATGGTTTTTTAAAATTCCACATATGTTTAGATTTCATATGATATCATACATGTAAGTGATATCATACAGTATTTGTCTTTCCTTTCTGACTTACTTCACTTAGCGTAATGCCCTCCAAGTCCATCCACATGGCTGCAAATGACAAAATTTGCTCTTTTTTATGGCTCAGTATTCCATTGCGTGTGTGTGTGTGTTTGTGTGTGTGTACACACCACACCTTCTTTATCCACTTATCTGTTGATGGACACTTAGGTGGTGTCTGTCTTGGCAATTGTAAATAGTGCTACTATGAACATCGGGATGCAGGTATCTTTTTGAATTAGTGTTTTGGGTTTTGTTTTTGTTCTTTTTGGCTATATACCCAGGACTGGAATTGCTGGGTCTTATGGTAGTTCTATTTTTAGTTTTTGTGAGAAAGCTCTACACTGTTTTCCGCAGCCGCTGCACCAATTTACATTCCCATCAACAGTGTACGAGGGTTCCCTCTTCTCCGTGTCCTCACCAACATTTGTTATTTGTTCTTTTTGATGATCGCTATTCTGGCAGGTGTGAGGTGGTATCTCATTGTGGTTGTGATTTGCATTTCCCTGGTGGTTAGTGATGTTGAGCATCTTTTCATGTGCCTCTTGGCCATCTGTATCTCCTCTTTGGAAAAATGTCTGTTCAGTTCTTCTGCCCATTTTTTAATTGGGTTGTTTTAAATGTAACTTTTGTATGCACTGAGTAACCAACAAATTCGTGTGACTCACTCGATTGCAATATTTGCTCTATGGTGGTGGTCTGGACAAACCAGTGATATGTCTGAGGTCCACCTGCAGTCCTCATAGTGACCCTCATAAGCTAAGTATTGTTATTCTCCTTTCAGCGAAGAAGCTGAGACTCGGACGAATTAAGCAATAGGGCCAGCCTGTGGCCCAGCCGTGAGTCACATAGTATAGAACGGGGTGCTCTTCTCAGCAGGCCAGGCTGCCTCGGGGCTTGCTGGATTTCCTCTCCCTCGGGTCTCTGTTCCTTGTTTGCTGTGGGGTTTTGGATGCTTTCGTATGGGAGTGAACCTGGCTCAGCCCACGACCAAGCAAACAGAAGCAGGAGCCTGGGACAGGGTTCTGAGCAAACACACCAAGCCAGGTCTGTCCGACGGAGGGAGCGGGGCCGTACTTTGCCCTCATGAATCAGCTCCCTGGGGGCCGGGCAGTTGCAAAGGTAGCTGACAGGCTGTGGGTCTGAGGGCCAGGTGGGTCTCGGTAGATGTGGCACCTGGACTTTGACAGTCTCCCAGAGGGAAGCAGACAGCCCTGGAGCGGCGCTGAGGGGAGGCGGGGAGCCAGGCGCCCGAGCAGGTTTGTGGGAGCGCGAGCTTCTGTCTTTCTCTTCGCTGTGCTTGCAGCGGCGTCAGATTAGGAAAGGCAAGAGTGCTCTTCCTGGGGCCAGGGAAGGTCATGTATGTGAGCGTGTAAGTGTGACTTGTCACTGCAGATGCAATGCCTTCATTTGGAGAATCTTCAGTGCTTTTCATCTGGGCTCCTTAATTGTAACCTGAGGTCTAACCTACTGGAGTTATATCTTGGCCACAAAAATCAACTGGAGTTGACTTTGGCGCAGAGACTGAACATTGTGTCTTTGCAGTGGGAGAAGGGCTGTCTGGGGACAGTATCTGGGGACAAGGTGGAAGAGGCTTTCTTCTTGCTGAGCTTCCTTGTGTCCCATTGGTATCAAGTTCCAAGGGCCTTCAGGAAAGATCCAGCTACCCTTTCACTGTGTCTGGGGCACTTGGTCTTTGCTGGGAGTTGCTGGAAAAGGGTCTCATTGTGCCTGGCTTTTTCCAGGAAGGGGGCTGATGCGGGAAGGAAGGTGCAGGTCGTCCTGAGCCGTGACTGCTCCTGAGGTGGAAGGCACTTCTGCGCCTTGCTCTTCAGGTATGTTCTGCTTACCGCTCTCAGCTCATTGCTGTGGACCCTGGCTCCACGGCCTTCGAGCAGAGTGACGTCTTGATTTCAACACACACCTTTGACCTTTTGTTCTGATATGCATTTTTATGTTGGGCTGGGAGTTTCAGGAGTGGGAGCAAGTTAACTGAAGTGGATCAGACTCTTTCGACCTAAAATGGTTCTCAGGGGAGGAGAGACACGGGGTCTGGCTGAGCTCTGCATTCTCCTAACACTAGAGAGCCGAGAACAGGAGTGAGGTCTGACATGTGCTTTTTCTTTGGAGGCAGCTGGATGCAGGTGCTGCTCTGCCATATGGGCAGAGAAGCTTGGAAGGTAACTTGTTCTCTGGAGCTGTTTCCCATTTTTGAAGAATAAGTGGGGAAAATCAGTTTAATGCTGGGGGAGACTTCCAGGTTTTAAGATCTCTGGCCAGGAAGATGACTGAGACATGGCTCTCTAGCTTGCCACGGAAGCAACCCCAAACTTGTGTCTCATCGGTTCCCCTGGGGAAGGGATGGGCATGGCTGGATTATAGGGCCTAGTTCTTCTAAGACTTTAATTTAAAATTTCAGAAGAGATGTCTCTTGAGGTCACCTTTTAAAAAAAATTTTTTTTGGAGGAGGTAATTAGTATTACTTATTCATTTATTATTATTATTATTATTATTATTATTATTATTATTATTATTATTATTATTATTATTATTATTATTATTATTTTAAATCTTTTTTTGTGAGGGGGTGGTGGAGGTAATTGGGTTTATTTATTTATTTTAATGGAGGTACTGGGGATTGAACCCAGGACCTCCTGCATGTTAAGCATGCATTCTACTGCTGAGCTATACCCTCCCCCGACTTGAGGTCACTTTAAGCTTCTTTTTGTTTAGAAAATGCCTTCAGCTCCTCACACTACCCTAAGCTTTCTCTGATAACACTAATTACTATTTGTTGAACAATTACTATATGCCAGATGGTGTGTTGGGCACTTTCTGCAAGTTAGCTCTAACTTTGACAGTGACCTGCACCTAATCATTACGGTCCTCATTCTGTGGGCAAGGAAATGAAGACTTGAAACATTTAATTAGCTGACAGCTAAACAGCAGAGTTAGGATTTGAACTGTGGTCTAGCTCTGTCTAAGGTCCACTCTATTTCTATGACAACAAAGGGCCGCCGTAGTACGTGCTGAATAAACACTTGTGGTGGCACAAATGAGCAAACATTTATTTAATCGGAATATTCTGATACTGTTTTCATCTGTTACTGTTCTCTCTCTCCCATGCCTCCCACATCTATTGTTGCTCCAAATATACTTTTTAATTTTTACAGCAGCATCCATGTAATTATCTAGCCTGTTATTTATTTCAAGTATCTGCTTGGGATTTTTTCAGATATCTCTACATCAGCGCCCGTGTGGTTTGTTTCAGATAGAAGGTTATGAGGACCATAGGTGCTTCTTCCACAAAACCTAATCAACCATCAAATTCGGACATGGACCTAAAAATGATGATTCATTTATTTTTGTCTTTTTGTTTTGTCTGCAGGAGGATAAAATAATTACACAACTGACTCAAAATACGGGAGAAATTCAGAGGGTCAGGGATGGAACCTTGGGTTCCCCAGTGGCCGCCTCAGCCATGGGGGAGGCCGCCAGCACCATCAAAGGATCCAGACCGAGGGCTTAGGAGAGATGGATATTATCCGCCTGCTCCTCACTCTTGGCACAATGGAGAGAAGTTCCATCAAAGGCAAGATGTGGGCAGGAGCCCCCAGCCACAGCAGGACCCCAGGGCAGACCACCAGCAGCCACGTTACGTGCCCAGGCCTGGGGAGTGGCGTCAGCCTGTGTCCAGGGTTACCTATTATGAAGGTGGTTATCCCAGTCAGTTGTACCCAAGGTATGGGCTCAGAGCTCGGAACTGACCCGACTCTCCTAAATGCCTGTGAGCAGATTGTTCTTTTCCTTCTCCTTTTATTTCTCCTCTTTTTTTTCCTTTTTTCCATCTCCGTCCTACTACACTGACTTAGCTAAACCCTTTCTTCTCCCAAATTGGATTTTGGTGACCAAAAATACAGTATTTTTCTCCTCTTTATCCACTAGGGGAGCTTCTTAAAGACGCATCACAGTGTGATTGGGTGTTGGGGGCAGGGGAGTGGGTAGAAAGAATGATGCAATTCAAGATAGCGGATGAGACCCTCTTACTGTGGGATCACAAAAGGCAATATTTGTAGACTACGGAAAAGTTTTTCTCATGAGTCCCAGTAAAAGGTTCCTTAGCATCTTTGGGTGACTCTGACCCAGGGTTAGCACCCAGAAGAGCCCTAATGTCCAGAACAGTACCTATAGTGTAATCAGCACACAGAAAAAATATGCATTAAATGAAAGAATAGAAACTTAAAAAACAAACAAAACAACAAAAACCTCAGAGAAAGCAAATAGAAGCTTCTATACTCCAAATTCAGAATGAAGAGGTCTCAGTGAGGCCATTCTAGGAGAATCTAGAGTTCCTGCTCCTGGACTTAATATTTTATGAACTGTTCAAGCTGTCTGTCTTCTACTTTGATAGACAGGGGTGATCATTCCTGCCTCCAGAGTTAGGGTTGAAGTTATGACAACTATGGTAAAGAATTCTGCCCCTAGGGAATACTAAAGAATTACTAATTGATAAAAATATTAACAACATGACCCTTTTCGTTTTGTCCCTTTTTGTATTGTTGAATTCTGGAAGGAGGTTATTTTAAGAACAGAGGTGATAAAAGCAATCAGATTTAAGATGGCCCAACTTGACTTTTTAAACATTTTTAAAATTTGCGTTCTTTTTTATTGGAGTACAGTCATTTTACAATGTTGTGTCAGTTTCTGGTGTATAACATAATGTTTCAGTCATTCATATACATACATAGATTCATTTTCATATTCTTTTTCATTCTAGGTTACTACAAGATAGTGAATATAGCTCCCTGTGCCATACAGTATAAATTTGAACTTGACTTTTTCATCTCATTTCCATCTGTAATATGCATGGGAATTACAGTGGCCTATTGGGTACTTACACAGTCATCTCGGGAAGAGGTTTCCTAAGATGGTATCAGGACAGTGTTTTCTCAGAAAATACCTTGTGCTGTTGGATGTATGTATTTGAGGACGAAGAGGGGTCATGGAGAAGGAGAATGAGATACTTGGCTATGGTTTTGCAATAAAAATCCCAGGCTTGTGCTGACACAAAGGTCCTAGTTCTACTCTGATTCTGGATTTTCTGGTTATAGGATCTAGAAGGAACTGTGGCTTTAGAGCAGATTCTAGATGGGGTCACAAGTCTGTCCTCTGAAGTCGTCTGGTTTGTCAAGTCCCCCACTGGTCTCTCTCTCTACCACACTTATCCTTGAGTGACGGGCCTTCTTGGTGGTTCTCTAGGCCGGGCATGGAGGATCTGTATCAGAGCTATCATTCCCCAGCCCTAAGGGAAGAATACGCCTATGGAAGTTATTACTACCTTGGACACCCGCAGCAGCTGCAGGAAGAAAGAGGTATGGAGTCATCTCCAAGCAGCCTTTAGGACAGTGCAGTCGGGCTGACAGACCAGAGGCCGACAGGGCCGTGCTCACAGCCTCACCCTGGGTCTCCTGCTCTGCCGAAGCTAGAGCCCCGCCCCCACCCACTTCTTTCTCAGCCGGATGGGGCCACTGCGGCTAGATGTCTTGAGGAGAAGAGATGGAGGTAGAAAGCAGTCATTTTTCTTTGTATGTGTGGTTGACGATACTGAAACTGTCATTACGTTACTAGTATTATGGATGGTTTGCACTTCATCCACGTTTTTCTTCTCCTCTTCATTATAGCCGAGATGATAGCCTCTGATAAAGTGACAGTGAAGTCAGTTCTTAACAGTGAAGTCACCAAGAGTGGGACTGGGCCGTAATGAGTCTGACCATCATTCACCCTGAAGGTGGCAGATACGCACAGAAAGGAATGTATACTTCATACCAGTAGTGAGGCTATCATGAGTATGTGCTAATGGCACTTCTGACCTGCCAGCAAAGAGAAAGCTGTTTCCACGTGGAAAACACACACAGGGCCCCTACTGTTGTACAATTGTATACAGCTGTGCTAATTTATTTAGAGGGGACTGAGAAGCAGCTTACAGACGTCCACTGTTAGCTTTCACTCATCATTTTTAGTCAATTTGGCAAATGCAGCCAGCCTTTTGTGTCCATGCATGGGTTCTGCATCTGCCAATTCAACCAACGGCGGATTGAAAATATTCGAAGAAAAAAAATTCCAGGAAATTCCTAAAAACTGAATTTACTGCTGCAGGAAACTATTTATATAGTATCTACACTGAATTTACAACTATTTACACAGCATTTACATGATATTAGGCATTATAAGTTACCTAGAGATGATTTAAAGTAAATGGAGGATGTGCACAGGTTATGTGCCAACACTACACCATTGTATATAAGGGACTTGAACTTCCCCGGGTCCTGAAACCAATTCCCCTCTGGATACAGAGGGATGACTGAATGTTTTTATACCTGCTGTGCTCCAGTAACTCTGCTTTACAGATTGCTACTATTCTTCTGAACTTTCAGGAGTAGGAAGTGACCTGTCTTTATTTTGTTTTCTCTGAGGGTGCAGTGCCAAGGCAAGGGAGTCCTTACATCTGGCATGAAGATTATCGAGATCAAAAGTGCCTCAGTGAACATCATCGTGAAGACCAGAGTAGTGAGATCCAGTACCAGTAAGTGGGAAAGAAGAGACCAGTTCAACACGATTCTGCCAAACTCAGACTATCTTAGGCAAACCTTATGTCCTCTGGTGCTGGCTCCTCATCTTCGGAAGCCCATCTGCTTTTGTTCTGGCCTCAGGGATGTTGGGGGAGCCCAGGATGGCCCAGGCCAGCTGTTAACATGGACACTTGGAGGGAGGGAGTCTTAATTCCGAGACACAGCTCCCCAAACCCGCGTGAGTCCCCAGATCTGTGAGGTTACTTGAGATCCATCCTAAAATAGGGCCTGAATTCTATGTTGGCCTCAGAACAGATGTGGCCTCGCAAAAGTTCTCATGATTGGGTCCTGCCTGGGGCTGGGGTGCCTGTCCTCTACCCACTCCTGTGCCCTGAGAATGGGCGATCCCCTGAGATACGACCAGCAGGGAAGAGCCTTTTGTGCTGGCACCTGTCCTGGTGCCCTGAAGTCTGGTGCCTTTGCCCTACTGGAACTCACCAATCCAACTGCTCTAATTTAAGTCCTTCCCGGATGTCAGGCTACAGAGACCGAGCCTTTTCTGCAGGGTTTGGGGCCACTTCTAGTAAATGTACTATGAACCCCAGGAGCGCCTGCTTTTCTGGTATTAATAGATCGAGGTGGTGAAATAGAGGACAAGGCTTTTCCCTGTGGCCCCTGGGGCCAACCTGACTCCTGCCCACGCTTTGCAGTAGAACATCCTCCAGCAGAGAGCAGCTCAGCCTTGCTGGCCTGCCCTGGACCCCTTCTCACCTGCTCCTGTCATTTTGCTGCAGATCTAAGAGTCGGAACCATTATAAAAACAGCCCTGCTTCCAACTCTGGACAGGAGAGGCCTGGGGACCTACTTCCGGGGAGTCTGCTAACTGGGGCCCAGAGAAACAAGGTAACCTGAGTGACGTGGGGCTGGCGATCTGTGACAGCGCATCACAGCTGACACGCTCCTCAGTGGCAGGGCGGGCCGGTGCGGGTGGGGGTCCCCAGGGGCCAGCAGTCTGAGGGGTCCCGTTCCTCCCCTCTTGGCAGAGCCTCCTCTCCTACCTCCTCCTTTCCCTGCGTCCTGTTTCATTCTTTTGGGTCTGAGGCCCTGATCTGGCCTGTCTGCCTTCTTTGCCAAGTTGGCTGGATCAGGAGATGTCACCCAAGCCACTCTGGGGTGCCGGCAAAGAGGCCTCCGGTGGTCTGGCACTTTGGGGTACCCAGGAAGTGGGAAGTTGCTGGCATCTTTTAATTTAGGTCTGAAAGTCAGAACTCGAAAGCCTTCCTGACTCTTTCATCTCTCTCTTCTAAAATCTTACCGTGTGTACTTGCTAGGCTACAAAGTGGAACTCTTGAATTTTTAAAAATAAACTTTAACTTTTGCGATATTTTTAGTTCTATGGAAAAGTGGCAAAGATACTACGGAGACCAGCCCTTAATTTTTGACTTGTCTTGTATCAATTTTGTTTCCCTGATCAGATTGGTATGATTTAGGGGAACAGTTTCCTCTGATGCAGAACAGGGTAGGGTGCATACTATGACAAACGGTAACAACAACACAGTAACAGCAGCCGTACACCCATACAGCACTTTACAGTGTGCAGAGAGCTTTTGCATCCATTGTTTGCATCCACTATTTTACAGTTCTCCCAGGATGTAATGTTCCATGAAGTTCTTGTACACCTTTATCCCCAGGGAAAGCACTGAACCAGAGCATAGTACGTGCTCATCAAACAGCTGGTGAATGAATGTAAGAGTAAGTACATGAACTATATAGGGTAGGCATTATTGTCTGCTTTACAGATGACGGTACTGATCTGAGAGTCTAAGTTACTTGTTCAAGGTCATAGCCGCTAGGTATTGACAAAGCTGGGACTTGAATTCAGTGCCCCAGGCCCCAGGGCTAACACTCTTTCCAAGAGGCCATAACGAATCCTTTAGCAAACACTTATCAGTTGAATGATCCCCTCTTTTTGTTTCAACACACCCACATTTACTATATTTATTTGTAAGTTTGAATTTTGGTGCTTTGAAGGATAACTTGGGAGGACCATCTGTTTGAAGGTGCTTCTGATTCTTTCCATGCATTTTCGTTGTTTTTAATTTCCAGCCGTCACTGACCGAGGAGTCCAACCTTCTCCGGCAGCATGAGTCTGGTCTCAGCTCCAGCAGCTACGAGCTCAGTCAGTACATGGCAGATGCTCCTGAACTGTCTGACCCCATGGCTTCCTCAGCTTGGAGTCCAATTCAGGCTGGTGGGTGCTGAAGTCCTCAAAGGAGTTGGTTGAGTCTGGTGAGAAGAGGGCTGGGTGGCACATCTCTTGGAAAGTCACCTTTAGCTCTGTTTCCAAGAGCAGATTATTGTCTGCCTCATTTGTGTATGTAGGTCTCCTGGGCGGAGTGGCCAACCTTGGCTCCATTTCCCACCTTTTCCCTTGTTCTGGAGGTTGCATCATAGCTGATTCTTGGAAGGGAACACTGCCCCTAGCCATCATCAGGCTGGGAGAGGCGGAACTCAGAGGTCCTCTTAGGTCCTCAGAGGTGAAGAAAGTAGAGTCAGTTTGGTAAAGCCAAGGCAGGTCACAAAGGTCTGGATGTAGGAGACTTGCCATGATTACTGGAGCTACAAGAGCCGAAGTCCCTGGCTTGTCACCATCACTGAGGGGCTGGGCCTGGTGCATTATCCTTTGGAGCAAACCATCAAATCCTTGCATTAAATTCTGACATATTCTCATAGTCTCAAGTCAGACTTGAAGTGTGGCCTTCTAATTATGTAGCCCACACAGAATCTTATCTTGGTCCCAGGTGGAATTTGGAAACATATGTGTCTGTGGAGTATTTCTAAAGTAAAGCAGTGGTGGTAATGCTAACAGTGTCTACCTGTGTCTGTTGGTCAGAGGACATCTCAGCAGCTGGTCCCAAGGCACCCATGAAGTTCTATGTCCCTCACGTGCCTGTGAGTTTTGGACCAGGAGGTCAGCTGGTGTGTGTGGGTCCCAGTTCCCCCAGTGATGGACAAACAGCCCTGGTTGAACTGCACAGCGTGGAGGTAAGCAAGATTTTGTGTCCCTGGTATGCCAGCATGCCACTCCCTGCTTCCCTTTGCATAAGCCTGGGCATCTCTAGAAATAGGGTGCTCTTGTGGGGGACTGGGCCATCCATCTTGTGGAGTGTCTGTGTTTGTGTGTGTGTATAAAGGAATGGGTGGGGCTCTTCTCTGAAAGAAGTAATGCTAGACTTATGTTTCCTGAGATGCTGTAAGTTCATATTCAGCAACTGGAGAACTGATTTTGTCCATCTGCTTTCTCCACAAGGCACCGAGCCCTATCCCAGGACCACGGCTCTGGGTTCTGATCCTGGACTTGGCTGAAAGGGCCATTGGGTGAACAGAGTCTTGAAGACCAAACTTGATTTTTTTTGTTCCAGGTTATCCTTAATGATTTTGAGGAACAAGAAGAGATGAGGACTTTCTCAGGACCCCTGATTAGGTAAATTACCCTAAGAGCTGCCACATCAGGGCTTTTGGAACCTACCACATCTTCCCGCCCAGCTCAGCATTTTGGGGATTTGTTCTTGGCTTCCTTGAAAGAAAATGTCTGTCCCCGTCAGAGTGGAATCTCTGTGTTACAGGATGGAGGCAAATGTGGCCCAAGCTATTTTGACAAGCAATTTGAGGGTTGAAAGCAGAAAGAAAAATTAACTTAAAGGTTTAAAAATCTGAAATCAGTTCTGTTTTACAAAGGCTACGTGGTAGGAGGTTTTAGCATGCTGTGTACTAACAGTCCTTAAGCCGCTAGAACAGGGGCGCACAGCCTGGGAGATCATAGGCAAGTGGATCACGTAAAAAAATTTTTCTGGGGAGCTAAGTAACACGGTCAGCATTTGAGTTACCGGACAGAGTGCAGGTCTGCCCTCTGCAGGACTGAGCTGGAACTGCTTTTACATTCCGAGTCCTGCTTCTGATAAAACATTCAGGACGCTCTTTGCTGAGCAGTGGAGTCCTGGTGGTGTCAGAGGATCTGGGTTCTAGGCCAGGACAACCTACTAACTAGAGCTACCATGGCAGACAGGTTAGTTAGTCCTCTCTGAGCCTCAGTTTTCCCTTTAAAAATGAAGTAACCCTGGCTGTGCTACTCCAGTGACGGCTGCGAGACTCAAGAGAGAGAATGCACACTGAAGTCCTCTCAGTCTCATCACTGCTATATAAAGGTGTTCTTACCTGAAGCTTCCCCCTCCAAGAAAACCCTACAGTATTTTGACAGTGCTTTCAAGTAAAAATGAGTGCTGTCTCGATTTCTGAGACACAGGTAGGTATATAGATGTAAGGCAGAGCACTGGGTTGGGTGTTTGGACATGAGGTTACTGGTCCCAGTCTGACTGATTTTATTGGATGAGCTCAAGAAAATAATGATTCCTGTTCACTGGGCAATTATACATGCTACACAACTGGCTAATTCATTTTTGTATGGGGGTAATTTTTAATTTCTATTTAAAAATACTTATCTATCTACATTGTCTTTTTTTGTTTGTTTATTTTTGCAGGGGAAGGTAATTAGGTTGATTTTTATTTATTTTTGATGGAGGTAGTGGGGATTGAACCCAGGATGCACTCTACCACTGAGCTATACCCTCCCACCGAAGTAGATTTTTAAAAAATTACCCCTATGTTAGGGGAAAGAGCAGAGGCTCAGAGGAGATAAAAAACTTACGTAAGCTGAAATTCATCAAACTGTACACCTGAAATAAAAGTAGTTTACTGTACAGGAACCATACCACAATAAAGGTGTTTAAAAAAAACCAAAAAAATAAAGCCTACAAACATATTTCATTGAGAAAAAAAAAACTTATGTAAGCTGAGGAGTGGCAGGCTAGATTTAAACCCAGGGATGTCTGACCAAAGTCTGCGTGCTCTCTTACCTGCTACCCTGACAGTCATTTCAAGTCTCTGAGCCTCAGTTTCCTCCTCTGTAAAATGGAGAAGGAGGGCCAGAGAATCTCTGTTCTGCAAGGAAACTATCCTGTAGTTACAGCCTCACTACGCCCGTCCTCAGCTCCAGCCCAGGCAGCAGCCTCGCAGGGTAGGAGGAGCCTGCGGTCCTACAGGGAGGTGGGGGGGAGGGGTCTGCCCCTCATTCTTTGCTCCCTGAAATCTCTCCCTAGGGAAGATGTACACAAGGTGGACATCATGACATTTTGCCAGCAGAAAGCAGCGCAGAGCCGCAAGTCCGAGACACCGGGGAGCAGAGACTCCGCTCTACTGTGGCAGCTGTTGGTTCTCCTCTGTCGGCAGAACGGGGTCAGTATTACCGCTCGGGTGGATGGGCAGGTGCAGGCTGGCTTGGAATTTAAGCCTTCCTGGACGGAGAAGATACGGTTTATGGCAAGATTATAAAAGGTAACATGAAAGAAGCAACACATGGCCCCAAGGGGAGATACTGCTCAGACGACACCACAGTTTTCTAAGCCTAACCTTTGCCCTGCCCTCCTCCGCTGGTCTGGGGTTGCCGCCCAGCTCTTGGGTTACTGCGCCAGGCAGACAGTACACCTGTGGGAGTGTGCATATTTCTGGTCATCTTCACGGCTCCCGACAGAAAGAAAATAACCCTGAGAGTGAAGCTGAAGTTTGAAATACAATAATACAAGAAGGGGCTGTCTTGCGTTTGCATGTCGGCCTCCCGCCTGGAGAAGGCTGGTGCCCCGGTGCCTTCCTTCTGCAGCCTGGGCTGCCGGCGTGAGGACGGTGAGGACTCTGCGTCAGGACGGCCCCCTCTGCCTTGCAGTCCATGGCGGGGTCCGACATTGCGGAGCTGCTGATGCAAGACTGCAGGAAGCTGGAGAAGTACAGGAGGCAGCCGCCCGTGGCCAACCTCATCAGCCTGACGGACGAGGACAGGCCGGTGCTGAGCTCGGGCCCCCGGAACCTGCTCACCGGGGAGATTCCCCCAAGCGTGGAGACGCCTGCGCAGATCGTGGAGAAATTCACCAAGCTGCTCTACTACGGAAGGAAGAAGGCAAGTGCGGCCCCGCCTCGGGCTTAAAAAAGTACCCACCGCCCCAGCCACTCTCCTCTCCCCCAGCTGTGACAGTCATTTTACAGCCCCTAAGATGTTCAGAGAGGTACAAAGGAAAAAAATTAAAACACCTATAGTCTTACCATTAAAAGATAACACCCATTTACATTTTTAAACATTTTTTATTGATTTATAGTCATTTTACAATGTTGTGTCAAATTCCAGTGTGCAGCGCAATTTTTCATACATGGACATATACACACTCATTGTCACATTTTTTTCTCTGTGAGGTACCATAACATTTTGTGTATATTTCCCTGTGCTATACAGTATAACCTTGTTTTCATTTACATTTTGATTTATTTACTTCTAGTATTTTCCATGCCTGTATGCTAAAAATCAGATTATATGGTAACTCTATTTTTAGTTTTTTAAGGACTCTCCATACTGTTCTCCACAGTGGCTGCACCAAATTACATTCCCACCAACAGTGCAGGAGGGTTCCCTGTTCTCCACACCTTCTCCAGCATTTATTCACCTGAAACTAACGCAACATTGGAAATCAACTATACTTCAATAAAAAAGTTAAATTATATACACAATTATTTCTTTTTTTTCCCACTCAAGATTATATGGTGAAATATTCTCATGACATTAAAATATACCATTTAAAAATGGACTATATTCCATTATTTAAGCATATCATGTTTTATTTAACCAATTCACTGCTGTTGAATATGTAGACTATTTACAATTTTGTCACCCGTTATAAATTCTACAAGTTGAACATCTTGTTATAAAAATCTTTGGCTGATCTTTTTATTGTTTGTTAGGATAGATTCCTAGAAGTGGAACCACTGGGTTAAAGGGTAGGCACTTTTAAAAAGTTCTTCACATATACACTAATATTAGTTTCCAGAAAGTTTGTTTACAAATGGTACCCCCATCATATCTAAAATATACCTACCAATACTGAATACTTTAATTCCATAGATGAAGTGATGCCTTGTTTATTTGTGGTATGTAAATTAGACTATTTTAATTTTTATATTATATATTAAAAATTTTAAGTTGAGGTATACTTGACAAATAAAACTATACGATACTTAAAGTGTACAATATGATGATTTGAGACACTTACACTTTGTGAAAGGGTTTCCTCCATCACCTCACATCAGCTATTATTTTATGCCTTGTTTAATTTTGAAGTTGAACTCACATTTTACAAAAGTCTTAGACTCAGTCCTCCATGGCCTCTTCCCCATCTGGCTGGAAGGAGGATGACATCCGGAAACCTTGGGGGCTCGATGTTGGAGACGGTGGAGGCTCACACAGTTGAGTCCCTGAATTGCCACACTGGAGGAGGGCTGCCCCGGACTCTGTTCCCCTGCCCAGTGCTCTCCCATGACTAGAAGGGGGGCTGCTCTTTTGTTGAGCCAGCATACATAGCAGTTAACCTACCCTCCTAATACTGTAATTAATTGCTTACTAACCATCAAGTGCTTGTTAACTATCAACTTCATATGCCAAATTAATGACACCATGAACTTGGTGACATGGGTTGGAAGACGCAAATTTTAAAACATACACACAGACACACACACACACACACGTTCACCTCTTCATTTAATTTTCAGAACTGTTGAGTAAGGGCTTGATATGTGAGGTTTTGGCATGGTATTAATTTCCTTGGTGCCCCCAAATAATGTGATTTTTGGACAGGAAATCACTAATGAGGTATTTCCACCTCCAAATGAAAATTGATTTGATTATCCCAATATGTTTCATGATATCTTATTTAAAGAGAGAATAAATTTAAACAATCCCAGGAAATTCAGCCTCACATCCAGGACAAGTAAAAAAGACATAAAGATTGCTCTTTTGGCGGGGGGCGGGGGGGGGGGGAAGACTGCTCTTTTCGTATGTTCTATGGGCCAGACCCGGAAGCTGCATACATCACTTCCGTTCCCATCTGACGGCCTAGCACTCAGCCACATCTAGGTGCCATGGGGGTAGGAAATGCTGCCCACTTCTTGGCCCAGGAAGGAGAGCATGGATTTGGGTGAGGAACTGCCATAATTGTTAATAAAGAAACTGTTCCTCTATCGTGCCTCCACGAACACCATCTTGGACTCGTCTTTTGGGACTCGAGCCTTGGGGTGAGATGCTTCTCTCAATTTTGGTGCTTAGCTTCCTGAAAGCATTGTGTGACTTCTGCCAAGGAGAAAAAGCTAACTGGAAACAATGTTTGAGGGGAGCTAATGAAATTGCATAATGGATTTTGATCAAGTGAAGGCTGGAGAAAGGGACAACTGAGAGAAATACATGCCAGTGAAAGCCATTCCCCAAGTCTTCCTTTTTCATACTCACATGAGAGGCTCTGCCAGTCTTCTGGAAGCCCAGCCTCCTCTGCTCAGGGGGCAGCAGTACCTAAGCACAGTCGTTTGTTGTTGGTAGAGGAAGGGGGTCAGGCGGCACTGAAGGCGATGTTTGTGTTTTCAGGAAGCCTTGGAGTGGGCCATGAAGAACCATTTGTGGGGCCATGCTTTGTTCCTGTCCAGCAAGATGGACCCAAGGACCTACAGCTGGGTCATGAGTAGGTAAGCTGGGGAGACCAACGGAGCCGAGAGGCCTCCCCTCCAAAGATGGGGGTGAGGGTGGGGAGAAAATTCAAGGTGCACGGAGAAGCCCTACATTTCAATTCTAAGCTGGACATGGCATTTCTCTTTTTCAGATTCTTATAACCCAGGCACAGACACATTCTTCCTAGTTGTTAAGTTGAATACAACATTTTAGTAATGTTTCCCAGGGTCAGAGTTTCCAAAAATTAAGTAGGTTTCTACATGGCAGTAGCCTTTCCTCTTTGGAGGGTCTGTTCTAGAGAGTTCCATTGGTGAGGGGACAGGCGATCACTCAGCGTTAACTGACAGAGCTTTAGGACTGAGAGTTAGTGACTGTCTGCTGCTCAGTCCCGCAGTGGGGATGTGGGTGTGGAGAAGTGGGTAGGGATTCAGGGTACCAGGAACGTGAGCTGTGGTAGGGAAGGGGTTTATAGGGCTGGGGAATAGATCGAGATGTCTTCATCTAATGGGAGACGTCAAGACTGAAGGGCTGTGTTCAGTCATAAATGATGCCAGCACATTGTGATCCGGGTCCAGGGGGGACCAGGCAGAATGCCCAAACCAAGGCGAGATAGGGATGGAGGTGTGAGTACATAGCCAGGAGTGCAGAACAAGGGCAATGAAACAGCCAAACAGAATCAGAATTAAATGGAGGTGGTGGGGGCAGGGGGCGCTGGAGTCAGTCCTTTTGGCTGAATCTAGCATCCATGGCTTGTCAGGGACAGACGTGTGGCGGGGTGGAGTAGGGCAGGGGACCCTCCTATAAGGAGCAGGCTTGGGTCAGACAGCAAGAAGGATACTTATCTTCTCACGTTGGTTAAAGCCGTGAAACTACCCTCTCAACTTCTCTTATATTTAATTAGTTGATTAATTAATTTTAAAATGTCGGCTCTGTATTTATTGATTTTTTTTTAATGGAGGTACTGGGGATTGAACCTTGGACCTTGTGCGTGCTAAGCATATGCTCTACCACTGAGCCACACCCACCCCCTCCTCAACTTCTCTTAAATTTAAATTGGCTGTAAGTCCTGTTGGGCAGAGTTGATAAGAAGGTGATCACCCCCACTTTAAGTTCGGTCTGTGGAGCTAACCTGGGAGCCCGTTCTTCATGATGGCCTCAGCCAAGTCTCTGTATTACTCTGACCCTCGGTTGTCCCAGGGACTAGTAATTCCACCTCGTACTTCAAGACGTTCAGAGTGAGCAGCACTGAACGTCTGTTGGAAGAAGCACTCTGAGCCCTGAAGGAAGGGTGCTGCTCAGTCAGCGATGTGGGCGGGGACGGTGGCAGACACAGCTCAGTGGTAGCCTGTGCACCTAGGATGCACGAGGTCCTGGGTTCAATCCGAAGTCCTTCCATTCAAATAAAAAAAAATCAAAGATGATGCTCCGAGGGGTGATTTTCCCTTCGGTTTTGGAAAGGAAAATCTTCACATTGTAGCATACATCTCCACTCCAGATTTTTGCCCTGGGCCATTGGTATTTGATGGAGCCCAGTGAATCGTGAAAAGTATCCCTTACTGAGTGGGCTTAAATCTCAAATCAGCCTATAGAGCTCATTATATCCTTGTTAAGCAGATCCCACGGATTGTCATCAGCAGGATCATTTCTGGTCTCTGTTCTCCGCCTCTTTGGTCACTGAAATGACTATTTAGTGCTAGTGAGTAAAAGCACTGCAGACGCAGGCTAGCGATGAGCCCGAGAACCAGCACCAAGGGCTGAGGGCTGAGGGCTGAGGGCTGAGGGCTGAGGGCTGAGGGCTGAGGGCTTGACTTGGAGGAGGGCTGCCGTAGGGGTGGCGGGCAGCAGTGGAGGGCGGCCAGGGGCGGGGGAGTGGCCCACGGAGAAGAGGCTCAGGTTAACCTTGTGCCTGGGTCATCTCTGCGATGACCGCGATGACCGAAGGCCAGCAGAGATGGTTACTCGGGAGTCAGGGTGTCAGTGCCCAAGCGCGGAGGATCTCCCCCATCAGTGAGCTCTACTTGGGCCGTGTGGTGGCGTGGAGATCGGAAAGTGGGAGGAGGTAGCAGAGGCACAACTGAACAGCAAAGAGAAACTCAGGATCCAGGAGAAGCCGCTGCAGTCCAGTAGGCATGACGGGGCTTGTGCCCAGCAGGCATCGGATAGCAGGCTCTCCTGGCGGGGTACCCACTGACGGTCCCCTCTCTCTGCAGCTTCACCAGCACGCTGGCGCTCAACGACCCCCTGCAGACGCTGTTCCAGCTCATGTCGGGGCGGATCCCACAGGCAGCCACGGTACCCTTCTCGACAGGACCCCGCCAACACCCCAGCATCCTGAGGGTTTAGGGGGTGGGGACTGCTCAGAAGTGAGGTGATGGCTTTAGAGATGAAAAAGAAACAGTAACTGTTCCTGAATCACCTCCCATGTGTCTGGCCTTGTGCTAAACACTGTGATGCACATCATTTCATTTAATGCATGGAGCTAGGAATTATTATCCCTGTTTTGCAGATGTGAAAACTGAGATGCAAAGATGGAAAATGAGGGGGGAGAGGGTATAACTCAGTGGTAGAGTGTGTGCTTAGCATGCACGAGGTCCTAGGTTCAATCCCCAGTACCTCCATTAAATAAATAAGCAAATAAGTAAGCCTAATTACCTACCCCCCCCCAAACAAAACAAAACAAAAATAAATAAAATTAAATATTAAAAAAAAAAAAGATGGCCAGTGACCCAAGATCACGGAGCTAGGAGTAGGGGAGTCAGGATCAGCCAGGGTCTGTCTGATTCCAAAGACCTTGCCCTTCCCGCAATCCCACGGCTGCCTGCTGTGTCTCCAATAGTGAGAGACCGCGTCCATGCTTCCCGCAGCCAGGCTTCCTTTCTTCCCAGCACTGCACGTCCACCCTTCAAAGCTTGGACACGTTCGCTTTTACATGTCAGCAGAGTGCTGTGTGGCTCCGGAGAGGTCTGAGGCCAGCTCACTAGTTTTCCTGTAACAAGAGACTTGATCTTTTTGTCCCAAGACACCCCTTACTCATCTTTGAAGTCCAGGAATTTACTAGGATGTATCTTGGTGTTGTCCGTGTGGGTGAGTTTTTCCCTTGGGGTACAGTATACTTACTCTTTTAACATGTGCACCTTACAGTTCAGGGATGTTTTCTTGAATTATATCCTTAAGTAATTGCTTTGTTCCATTGTTTTTGTTTTCTTCTCAGGAATCCTTTGTATACACATTACGTGTATCTACACACATGGGACTTATATACATGTAATTTTCTCTTTAATTACAAAATCCCTTTTTTTATTTCAGCTCTTTCTGCCTTCTTTTTTGCTTGTATGAGTTCCACCCCGTGTGTTCCTCACTGTGTTTTCATCAGTGTCTCTGGGCTTTCGAGCTCTCTCCATTCCTGTCTTTATTCCTCTGATTTTTCTCCCATGTCTCTCCTGCGCTCTGCAAAAGAGCCCACAGTCACCTTCTTCTGTTTTTTCCTTAAACTCATGATGAAATGCTGGGTGACCATTCTTTGCGTCATGGTAACATTTTTTCTGGTGAATGTTCTACCTTCCCCCTTCCTTTTATCTTGACAGTGTATCTGTACCTGTTCCTCCACAGGTGTTGAGTCTTCCCTGGCCCAGTTATTTATGGGATTTTGGAGATGGGGAGGGGCCGGGGCCCGATTCCAGGCCGGTCAGCATTTCCATGTGACCTGGTGTCTGTGAGGGTCTTTGCTTCTCCCTCGCCGGGGAGATGGTTGTGGGACCCCCTCCTTCTGCCTCCTGAGCCCACCTCTGTTCAATCGTCATTACTTCTGGAAGCCTTTTCTTGTATTTAGAGGCTTGGCTTTTCGCTGACACCTAGTTTTAATGAAAATGGACTTCATGCTTTTGCTTTTTGGTTCTTCTTATTGCTTGTGCACACTTTTAAGAAAAGAAAAGAGAAATGATGACTTTCACGCCCCATCGTCAAACCAACTGGCTGGACTGGAGCATGGGGTGCACTTCCCAGTTCCGCTGCATGCCTGTGCTCTGCAGTGGCATTGTCTCACGTCCCAAAGCACTAAATGCAGGAAATGATGTAACTACATGCAGTCCACTGGGTCTCATCGCATTGCTGGAGCTCGCTGATTGTTCCCTGCTTCGGGGTGAGAACACCGAGGAGCCAGAGGTGATGTGCCAGTGCAGTATTTGACCTTAGTGTCTGAGAGTTCCCCAGCATCGCAGCATCCAGGAAAAGGCCAGATTCTGGTACTTTTAATAAGAAGTGTAGTGGGAAAAGCATGGCAGCTGGGAAACACGGATGTGGGCTTCTGTCACAGGCCTCACCTAGACTCCGCTCCACACTGCCGTGTGACCCTGGCCTTGCTACTTAATCTCGGAGACTCAGCTTTTCATCTTCGTGGGCATTTTGATGCCCAGAAGAGTTATTGTGAAAACTAAAGGAGACAGAATATCTGAACATATCATCCGCCGTGCTTGGTGCATTGAAGTTCGTTAATAAGCGTTCTCTCTCTCTCTCTCTCTCTCTCAAAATCTCTCTCTACAGATCTGCCCTCCAGTGATTTTCTTCCCCCCCAAATCACCTGGGGAGGGGACAGAAGAATCACTTCTAAGTTTTTGTTCTTTTAGCAAGGGCTTTTCTTTTGCTGATTCCTTTAGTTCCAGCGTGGAAGAGCCTGGCTCACATGTTAAAATGGGAATAATAATAGGACGTGATGCATGTGCTTGTTCATAGGAGAAATGCTTAGCACGGGCTGTGGCCCACGGTCAGAGTGCAGTCAGTGAGAACTGCTGTTGATGTTGTGATTTATTCTCGGCATCAGCCTCATTCACACTGCACTGCCCAGGTAAACAAGGAGTAACTGTACAATGGAGGTGGACAAAGCATCTTTTGTTCTGTGGGACAGTTACAAATACAATACCAAATAATTGTGAATTGTTGGACCCCCAGATCTCAGCTGTGACTGTCAGTCTCCTGCTCTGCCCGTTCTGTGGACCACATTGGAGAACCGGCTGGTCTGCACATCACCTCTTTCCTTTGCTGGGCTTCCCTGCGTGTGTATTTGCACCTACATGTCATTGATAAAGTGCAAACCAAGCGTAAGGCGCTACTCTCTGTGCTTTTCCTGTCTTATTTTATGATCAACGATAACAGGGTAGACATTGTGATCTCCATTGAAGAGATGAGGAAACAAAGTTTCAAAGACATTAAGAAACTTGCTCAAGAGGTAGGACCCCTGTGGAATCCAGGACCTGTGTCGTTTTTATGACATGTGTTGTTTCTTTGTTGATATTTCCTGCCTGGAAGTTCCCCTTCCTTCAGGATAAAGGTGGCCCATCCTTTGTGTGGGACTTCTGCTTGCTTCCCCTGCTCTGTGTTACCCTCTACCGCCCCCTCGTGGAGTTCTGCTGCCTCTGCATCGTCACCAGAGGCAGAGGACAGAGCCCCCCGCTGGAAGGAAGATGGAGATGGAGGGCTGTCTGGGCTTGGTTTTCTCACTACTCAAGGGGCGATAGGAATCAGACTTCACAACGTTGTTCTGAAGATTAAAGAAGGTGATGTGGGGGAGAGAGCTTTGTAAAGCCAGAAAACTTTAGCCATTTGGTAATATATTAAGGAGTCCATTGTTCCCCTGCCTTTTATTATTATTATTATTATTTTAATGGAGGCCCTGGGGATTGAACCCAGGACCTCATGCATACTAAACACTACACTCTACCACTGAGCTATACCCTCCCCACTCTCCTGCCTTCTGACAGGCTAATGTGGACTCTCCTCATGAGCCAAGGGTATTTGATCTTCCTTCTCCCACTGAAACATCAGGGTTTTTTTTTTTTTGGATTCTGTCCCTAGCTATTGGGGTTAGGGGCACCAGGAAGAACTTTGAAAATTAGTGACCAATAGTGTCATTTTATTTCTCTCCCAATATCCCTGTGTATGTATGTATGTATGTATATGTGTCTGTCTGCCTATCCATCTTTCTAAGAATTTTTTGGTTTGTTTTATATATATATAACTGAAGTGTAGTCAGTTTACAATGTGTGTCAATTTCTGGTGTGCAGCATAATGCTTCAGTCATACATATACATACATATATTCGTTTTCATATTCTTTTTCACCCTTCTAGGAGTTTTGCTTTTTGAAAAAGAGCACCCCAAATCGGTGGCCGGCAGTGTGGCAGGCACTATAATGGGCGCTCCCTGCGAACCAGGAAGTAGACAGCCACCTTCCTTACCGACATTGCCTGCTCACCTACATCAGTGCAACATCACTCAATTTTCAATTTCTCTGCTGCTTTTCAGTGTTGTGGGGACAAGCAGTGGGGAGACTGGAGGCCTCACTTGGCTGTGATTCTGTCGAATCCGGGTGGGGACCGGGAGCTGTATCAGCACACGATCGTCACCATGGGGGACACCCTGGGTAAGCCGAAACCCGCCCCTCCCCTCCTCTCCTCTATCTCCAGGCAGCTTTAAACATCCTGGGTTTAGCGGCTTAGGTCCTGTGTTGGGCCCAAGTCTCTGCCTCAAGCTTTCTTTGACCCAGAAACTCAGTGTACTGGGGACAGAAAGTCCAGAGAAAGGAGGCTCCGTTTCCCAGATTTCTGCTGTGACCCGTGCAGGCCAGGCCCCTGACACTCTGGTGTCCTGTTGCTGTAGGAGGCTCCTCGAAGTCATACATGGAGTTAACACCTGGGGCCCCTCCCCTCCTGCTGCCCTTGGTCCCACGGTGACCCCCCCTCAGCCAGATAGGAAATTCTATTTTTGCCTGAACCACGGAGGGTAATTGCATGGTCTTTATTTCTATTATCTCTCTGTGAACGTGGCCTTTTAAACACTTAGGGGCTGTTGAATGTTACAGATCAGTGGTTCTCAGATTGGGTCAAGGGGCAGCACATGGCTTTGTGGAACTTGGTGAAACTTTCAAAAGAGCTACGTGTACGGTTGTGCCCAAATGTCAGGTTGCTGGGCACCTGGGTAGAAAGAGAAGGAACTTTTGTTGAACCTGCTTGGGTGCCGGGCCCTGTGCTGGTTACCTTACCCATTTGAATTCATTCAATGTTGAAGTAATGGGAAAACGTATGGGAGAACACTGTAAGATCGGGAACAATTTGGTAATGAATGTGATTTTTATGAGCACCGGGGAAAGTCTTCTATTGTTTATTTTAGCAGGGGCGGCATTAGTGCCCCAAGAAGCCTGGTTTAAAAATGGCTGCTCCCCATGGCCCGCTTCTCCTCCCAGGTGCATGTATTTCTACTCATTTCTCCCCCTCTGGACGGACTAAAACGCCTAGAAGCTCCCTCATCAAAAATCCATTAGGTGGGGGAATGTGAAAGACTGCCTTATTCTGGCTGAAGACAAGCGAAATGTAATGTCGAGGCCAAAAATGCGGTGGGAGGAGTGGGCTCTGGGGTCTGTTACTTGTGGTGTGAAAAGCTTGTTCTTCTACTCGCATGAGGCTCCGACCTCCGGGCGGGGTCTCCAGCCCTCTCCCCTCTCGCCCAGAGGGGGCGTCCCCACGTGGGCGTGTCCCGTGACCCGGGCTTGTTCTCCTGCAGCTGGGAAGGGGCTGGTGGAGGCCGCTCACTTCTGCTACCTCATGGCCCACGTGCCCTTCGGCTACTACACCGTGAAGACAGACCACCTGGCTCTGCTGGGCAGTAGCCACAGGTATGCGGCCTTCTTGGGGGGAAGGGGGTGGGAGGGACGTCTTCCAGGAGATTGTTTCAGCCCTCGCTGGGTTTCACGGCTCCATTGTCCACTGTCTTGTGTGAATTTCGGAGACAGCTGGTCCCCTCTTCTGGGATGGTTTTCGGCACCGGTAGGTTCTGGGCCAGGGGATGTTCGGTGGGTGCCGCATCGCACCGCCAGGGGGCGTCAGGTCCAGGCTCTGTTCGGGGAAGCTGTGAGCTGGTGCCTGTGGGTTGTATTGCGCCTCTTCCGCCACGCGGTGGCGCCCTGGCTCCACGACCAGAGACTGAAAATGCTAGTGAGAGGCGGTGGCTTGAGGTCTACAGTGAGGCAGCCCTGAGCCTGTTTTCAGAGCCCGCCTTGGGCAAAACCTGAAAGTGGAGGAAGTTTACTTTTAGCCCCCACACCCTACACTGATTTGGTGCACAAGCTACTCAAAGTCCTGCCTGTCACTTATTCAACCTGCTGGCCATAACACTAGGCTTTTCACAGAAGGACCTTAATAAGCCCCTAGAGAATGAATAAATGGACAAAAAGACCAGTTTTGCTCTGTTGCTGCCCTCCACATTCCAGATCTTTCTCCCTCCCTGTAATAGTTAAGATTTCATAAGCTCTTATATTGTGCTAGACTTTTTTTTTATTGCACTATTTCCTTAATCATTATTTGTTTACCCTGAGAAGAAGGTACATTTTTCATCTCACTTTATAGAGGAAGGAAACTGAGGCACAGGACTTGGAATCTAGACTGCCGGGCTTTTCTTTGTAGAAACACACCATCTCACGGCCTGTCAAGGTCATGGTCTCTGATAGCACGTAGTTAGTTTGCCAAAGAAGCCAGTCTGAGCCAAATGTGACAATAAGTGAAATGGGTTAATATGTCTCCCTTGGTGTTTCTCTCGTATGAGGATGTTTCTGGGGCTTGGCCTCGTTGACTGTGACTTCAAACACCATGCAATTGTTTTCGGGTCCATGGGAACTCTGAGGGCTGCTGAAATCACATTCACCCAGTCTGCTGCCTCCCTGAAATGAGCATCTGACCTAGGGACCATCATTTGATTTTTGGCTTAGCCTTTCCCCCCTTCCTCTGCCAGGCCTTCCTTCTCCAGTTCTCCTGCAATGTCCCATCCCTCCCTCTTTCCTGCTCAGGCGAGGGTTCAGGGGGGGGGGCGGCCTTTCCTGCGCCCATTCCAGGATCTCAGCGCACTGAGGCTGGCTCTCATGCACTGAAAGGGAGAACCCAGTGCCCCACTGAGCTGGGAGAGAGCAGCTTGCCTTAAGTGACCCTCCAGCAAAGAAGGCAGGAACCCCCTCTGCGCAGTCTCTCTCCCCTCAGTGCCTCTTTCCTCTCTTGGAGCTGCCCCAGGGATCAGCCCGGGACAGAAACTCTACCATGAATGGGTGCAGCTGGTGTTTGGCCATCAGCTAGGATTGAAACCCACCCCCACCTCAATCTCTTTTATTGTTATTCCCGGTTATAGTCAAGAGTTTTTGAAATTTGCAACAACTGAGGCCATCCAGAGGACGGAAATCTTCGAGTACTGTCAGCTGCTGGGCCGCCCCAAATCCTTCATTCCTTCTTTCCAGGTAACCGAACCCTTGCGGGGCTGCCGCCTTAGCTGCGATCCGCGGCAGCGGGCGGCTGGATTTTCAGCCTTGCTCTTGGCACCTAGTCCCTGGGCTAGGTCATCTCCTGGACTTTCCCTCATTAGCTGGGGTGTGGGAAGGGTTTGGATTTCTTTCCATGTCCCCTAAAATTCTGCATTTTAAGATAGAAAAGCAAAACCTTGCAGCAGCTTCTCGGCGCGAGGCTCCTGCCCCACTCCTGACAGAGGAGAATCGTGCCCGCAGCCCCGGGACCCCAGCTCCCGCCTGCAGCCGTGTTCTCTCTCCAGACGGCTCCACCTTCTCCTGGTCCACGGCCATCCTGCCGGGACGGGAGCTCGAAGGCCCAACCGGGGCTGCTTACCCTTCTCCCTCTCCTTCTGACCCGCCTCTCCCGTCTCTTTTGTCTCCTCTGTCTTTAACTCTGCCGATTCCTCCCTGCTCTGTCCTTGGCCCCCATCCTTCCTTCTTCCCCTCAGGGCTGCAGCTGTGCAGGTGGCGTCCACACCCGGGTTCTGACCTCCCTTCTCAACTTCTCTGCTCCCTGCCCTGTTGTCCCCTTAAATTCAGAGACACTCCTTCAGGGCCTGTGTTGAGAATGTACGTGGCGGTGGCAACACACACACACAGACACACACACACACACACACACACACCACGAAACATGAAACAAAGCCTTGGATATGAATGAATTACTGTATAGAGGGAACGACCCAGGTAGTATCTTCTTCAAGAGTTTTACCAAAGACCCACCTTCTCCAGCAAAGCCTGGCCTGACCAGCTCCTTTGGGTCCTTGCAGGTCTTAAGTCTCTTTCTCTCTCGTCTTTAGTCATCCCACCTCCCGGCTGTCTTTGGGCTGATAGCAGTGAGACTGGCTGGCTTCAGGGAGCGTGTTCCCCACGCCTGGCACTGTGCTATGACGCCTTTGCTGTATGACTTCTAATCTGTGAGGCAGACGTGATAACCCCCCTTTCACAAAAAGGGAAACTGAGGTTCGGAGGAGTCATGTGCTCTTGGCTGACATCTCTTGCGTACCACTTGTTCCAAGGCCTTCACGTGGGTTATCTCATTGACTCTTTACAACAACCAAGGGGTAGCTCGTATTATCATCCCCATGTTGTAGCGAGGAAACCAAGGCACAGGGTGGGGGTAGGGTAACCAGCTCAGTGTTCCACGCCCAGCACGGAGCTGAGATTTGAACTTGGGTCTGTCTGGTTCCCAGCCCTCATGATCCATCTCGCTGTCGCTCCCGCTTCCCTGAATACTTACCTGTATCTGTCTGTACTGTCCTGTGGGCGTGAAGCCCCTGCACTGGAGTCATTTTTCCTTCTTTTCTACATTCCCCCTGGTGTCTGGTCCTGTGTCCCCATACGCCAGGCTCCCCAGAGACGTGGGCTGCCTGAGAAGAGTCCGGTGCATTTCCATGGTGACCAGAGCCTACGGAGATTCAGCTGATGTGACTTCCATCCCTTTCTCCAGAATGCAGGGCCTGCGGGCTGGATTTGGAATGGTGCCTGTGCACAGCTAGAATGCCCCACAGGGCACAAGGCCCTCTTTAATATTTGGATCCAGAGTTAGAGGAAGCTGGCAGTCATCTGACTTCCAAGAAGTCTTATCTCCATTTCCCTCTGTCTGTCCCTGCCCGGACGGACTCGTCACTGGCCCTGCTCCTCTTCGCAGGTGTATAAGCTCCTTTATGCTTCCCGTCTGGCAGATTACGGCCTCGCATCCCAAGCCTTGCATTACTGCGAAGCCATTGGCACGGCCCTCCTGGGCCAGGGAGAGAGCAGTCACCCTGTGCTATTAGTGGAACTCATCAAGGTGAGCTTCTCAAAGGGGTCCCTGCAGGTGTGTTATCATCAGTGTTCAGAGAAAGCTCTTGTAAAGTGGCCCCGACTCCCCGTGTCATCTTCTTTGAATGCGCTGCCAAATTGGAGCCCGTGGCTCTAAACTTTGACCACGTGCGCATGTCCAGATGTGATAAGGGGAGGCCTGACACTGCACAGAGAGCGATGCTACGGGCAGGGGTGGGGGAAGCAGCGACTGGGGGCCTGCAAACCAGGCGTGTGCTGTGCAAGAAATTCCTTCTTGCATCTGCTTTCTTGGTACAGTAAAACTGCGTATTAACGGTGAACCGTTCTAATTACAAAAGCTGGGCTTGGAAAAATATATTTTAGTGATTAAAACAGGAAATGTTCCTTATTAAAAAGCTTTTAAATGCATGGAATATTTTATCACATGTGAGATACATTCCAAAAAAGAAAACAGAAACATATCAACTTTTAGTTCCTGGGAAAGAAAACAATCAGGCGAATAGATGTTCCAATTAATTGAAGAAAAAATCCATTTGCTGAGAGTAAAAAGGCAGCCTGCCATCAATTCTGGCTTTGCCTTAGATGAGGCCCCAGGCGTTGGATTCTGGTACCAACAAAGTCTGTGGTGCTGAGCCCTCTTTAATGGCAAATTTCCGGCGACAGGATGATGGCTGTAGGAAGCTCAGGACCCTGAATGGAAGGGTAGGGCAGTCTGGGGACTTGATGAAGGACTAGTCTTGCAATACCGGCAGTCCCTCCACCAGCAGCAGGGCATCACCTGTGAGGGAGCTTGTTAGAAATGCAGAATCTCGGGCCCTGCAGACTTCTTGGATCAGAATCAGCGTTTTAACAAGGTCCCAGGTGGCTCCTATGAGCCCTGAAGACTGAGAAGTGCTGCTACTGAGGACAGCTTTGCTGAGACAGGAAGCCGAGTAACAGTTTCTGCTCATATTTTATTTAATGTCTAACACCAAGATGGGGTAAACTGTTTATGTTGTGATGTGGGGGGGGGATGTCTGCTGAATCTGCTGCCTCTCAGTTCTTCTTTGTTTGTTTGTTTTTTTGAGTTTAAGTGAGTGAATTTAAGTGAGTGAAAGCTCTCTTCTTTTCTCTGGCTGCCTCTCCCCGTGGTCTGTCCTTTCCTCTTCCTTCTGTCCCTCCTCTTCCCTCTCTTGCTGTCTGGCATAGCTGGCGGAGAGACTGAAGCTGTCAGATCCCCTGGTTTTAGAACGCCGCCGCCCTGGAGGCAGGGACCCGGAGCCCGACTGGCTGGTGCAGCTTCGAGGGCGGCACGAGGAGCTGCAGGTGAGTTGGGGGAGCAGGTTAGCTCACATAGAGGGTCGTGGGGCCCCCGCCACCCGTGAGGCGCTGTCTGACCTGGGAAGGGGTAGCCCTCAGCTCCCCCGCTGCTGCCTCCCTCCTGGGTGGAAACATTTTCCTGCATTGGCCTGTGAGACAGGGGGGCCCTCTTCCAAATCCCCCTGCTACCCTTCTGCGGTCCCAGAAGATACATTTTTATGACCATCAAAGCTTCCACTATTCCGTGAAGAACAGTGGATCACGGCGGCCCCGTGTCACTTCCATGTAACGAAGGGCAATTGCTTAAAAGACTTCCGGGCTTTTCCTTTTTTCTTCTGCCAATTGATTGCAAAAGCTGCTGGGAGTAACTATAACAGCCATTGGAACAGAGCCGCCTCTGTTTTCTTTGTCCCTCTGACTCTGAGAAAGGGCAGGTAGGTTTTTGAGGCACACACGGCCCTTGCTTCCTCCATGTGCTGTGTGATCTGGGGCCCACAGTTCCGTTCCTTCCTCCCGTCTGGGAGAGGATGGGTCCCTGGTCCCTGCCTGCTCCAGGCAGAGCTGGGAGGCAGGAAGGGCTGAGGCCACCCCCCCCCCCGCCAAGGACCCTCCCCCACCAGCCCCTGCATTCAACTGGGGCGTCTTTACCTTGTCACTCCTGAAGTTTATTTTTGACTTAATTTTAACCATGGCTCACTCCTTTTGTTTGTGTTGCCTAAAAGGATTTTACTTTATTTTAATAGCAAAAGGTAGCAGGAGACACGGGGGATCCTCGTTCTGCTCACTCGGCTATTTCGGGAGCCAGGAAAACAACAGGTACCCAAACCAATGAGCTGAGCATGTAAATCACTGACTCTCGGGATCAGATTACACTAAAGAATGCAAGCTTAAAACGTACTCATCCTTCCCTTCCTGGAGCGCCTTCCTTGCCTGTGTCAATCTGACCCGGTGGCCCAGGCCCCCTCTGCACACAGCTCTGCCGGCCACAGGCACCCCAACACTTCTGTTTCCTAAGTATTAGAGTTTTTGCTTCACATCTGGGTTTTTCTTTTTCTTTTCTTTCTTTTTTTAAATTGAAGTATAGTTAGTTTATAATGTTGTGTCAATTTCTGGTGTATGGCATAATGCCTTAGTCATACATATACATACATATATTCCTTTTTATATTCCTTTCCATTATAGGTTACTATGAAATATTGAATATAGTTAGTTCCCTGTGCTATAAGAGTAGAAAATTGTTTTATCTATTTTGTATTTTGTAGTTAGTATCTGCACATTTTGAACTCCCGATTTATCCTTCCCCACACATTTTCCCTCCTGGTAACCTTAAGTTTGTTTACTATGTCTGTGAGTCTGTCTCTGTTTTATAAATAAGTTCATTTGTGTTTTTTTTTTAAGATTCCACATATAAGTGGTATCAGATGGTATTTTTCTTTCTCTTTCTGGCTTACTTCACTTAGAATGACAATCTCCAGGTCCATCCACGTTGCTGCAAATGGCATTATTTTATTCTTTTTTATGGCTGAGTACTATTCCATTGTATAAATATACCACAACTTCTGTATCCAGTCATCTGTCAATGGACATTTAGATTGTTTCCATGTCTTGGCTATCGTATATAGAGCTGCTATGAACATTGGGTTGCGTGTATCTTTTCACACTTTCAGATTTTAATCTTGTTATGCCATGTTGTTATCTAATTGTTTCCCATATGGTAGTACCGTCTTCCCAGCTGAATGCATTTCTTGAGGCTGGAGATGGTGGATCATCTGTATTCCCTGTTAGTGGTGGGGACACAGGAGGCACCTTGAGCAGTAACTTGCCACACCCATGTGGAATAGGTTTCAAAGTATTTTCAACAGATCTCTCCTTTCTCTCAGGATGCCTGAGTGTTGGGTCGGGCAGACATTATCACCCCAGTTAGCTCTGTGCCCTTTCCCCAAACGAGGCCCCACAGTGGAGTCAGGACAGGGCCTCATCTCTTTACTTCCCGCTGCTTCCCAGCCTTCTATGCTCCCCTCGGGGTGAGAGAGGGGAGGACAAGGAAGGGCAGGCCTTGGTTTCTTTCTCCCAATTGTGCTACTAAGTCCTGGAATCTGAGGCTCAAGGGCTGCAGGAGAGCAGGCTTGGGTGTTTCTGAGTGGCTGCGTTGCTAGCAAGTAGCCATGTCTCCTAATCACACTGGTGGGTCAGCCGCCACATCAGTCCCGAGACCTTGGGCCAGCCGTTGGACACGTCCACACCTTGGTCTGGCTCGTCAGCAGAGCCACAATGAGTACCATCAGTGTCCCTGCTTCTTGAAAAGCAGAACCACCATTTCTGGAGTCTGATTTGGGTTTTAACTGGAAATTTTGTAAGTTTCAAGTACCCAAGTCTATTAGGACATCCTTAAAGCAGAAAGTTTATCCCAAAGCAAAAAAGTGTGGTGTTAAATGAGATGGTAATTTCTGCCCCACTAACCCACTGGTGGAAGGTTCAGAGGTCATACAAGGTGGTGAGGGAAATGGTTTTGTAAACTCCAAGTCATAAGCGGTGAGAGGTATTAACTGTCACTGCTGTGTCATACTTGTCATCGCATTAATGACAGCTGCATCAAGCAGCTTGTCCTTGTCACTGCTTTCCAAAGAGCACATGGGCAGGAATGTTCCTGGTGTGATTAGTCCTCACAAATGTCACATTTCAGGTCTCACTTCTTCCTCTTTGCCCTGCGTCCTTAGAAAATGCTTTCAACCAGGACCTTTCTGGGTATCAAGGCAACTCAGAAGCCGCTGGGGACCAGTCAGCCCTGTGGCCAACACTGGAACAGATGGGCCCAGGCCGGCCCAGCCCACAGCAGCCCCTTCCTCTCCAGCCCGGCTCCTACCCAGCAGGAGGAGGTTCCGAGCAGACAGGGGTCCCAGTGCCTCCTTACTCCATTCTTAAGACCCATCTGCCAGGGACTGGTGGCAGCGTGGCAGTGACAGGGGCTCCTGGAGGAAGGGCCTGGGAGGAAGCCCAGCAGATACACCTGCCCCCTGGTAAGACCTGGCAGCGAGGTGGGAAGCCTTGGGTGAGGAGGTGTGGAGGGGAGCAAGGAGATGAGCGGGGTGCAGGGACCGCTGGGAGGAGATGGGGTCAGAGCTGTAAAGACCGGGGCAGTGGGCATGCACATGATTGAGGGCCTACTGTGTGTCAGCCCCAGTACTGGGGCTTCGCATACACCCAGGGCCACTGCTCTCCTCCGTGCCAGTCTGCCTCTCTACTGGGAAGAGCAAACATAGCATGGCCAGTAGTGGCCACTCCTGCCTGCTCCGTGGATTCTGTAGTTCCTGGGAAAGAGGCTGGAGAAGGCAAGAAAATGCCATCTATGTCTCGAGCTGTAGTTTCAGCAAAGTCTTCTTTCTGAAGGTGTCACTGTCAGGGACTATTGGCAGAGGCCGTGCTTCTGTCCTGTCCCATCAGGCCTTGGATGACAGGGCCGAGCCGGGGGGAGCATTGCCGAATGATGCCAGGGAATGGCTGGAAACCAAACAGAAGGCTCTGCTCTCAGACCTTCTAAGATAAGGTCCTGTCCAAGATGGGAGACTCAGACAGAGGGGAGGTCAGGGAGGATCCCCATGGTCCAGCTCGATGTGACCCTGGTTTCCAGGATTCCTAAGGAACGACCTTGGTTTGGGCTGGAGGTTGGTGAGCAGCCTGTCCTGGGGCGGCTGGAATTGAGAGGGTTATGCAAATAGACTTGAAATTTACCATGATGCACTTGGGCTCAGAGCTCCAGCTGCTTGGCGATTAAGATAGCGGACTGTGTCCCCATCATCCTTCTTCAGGAGCGAGGGAAAAGGCACAACCTCACATCACTATTTTTGTTGTGTTTTGTGCCATAGGAGAGAACACAGTGTCTCCAGGAGCCTTCCAGCATCCTGATGATCAGAAGGTCATTTCCAAACCACAGGTGAGAGGACAAAGGCCGGCACATGGTGGGGGCCCACTCGGAGCTGTGGGTTTTCTCCAGTCGCCCTAGTTTCTTATGCAGACTCCTTCCTGTGCTTTGCACCAGCCCTCTCTACCACCTTTCACCTTGTTTCTTTCTATACCAGATCCTGAGAGGTGGGGAGGAGGCTTTGTTCTCGTTTACGTTCAGTCCCACCAACCTGTGTCCTCAGGGGCAGCAGGGCTGGTTAGTCCTCTTACGTCCTCTTCTAGCTGTGGCACCGAATGCTGACTATGCCCTGCCCTTGCCGCATCATGGAAGACTCTTGATATTTCTTTCTTTGAATTTTTACCTTACTTTATTTCCAAAAAGGACCTACGGCAGCTGTGTCTCTTCTCCTCAGGTGGGCTGTCAGATCATGGAGATGACCATGCCTAGTTAGCCATCCATCCAGCTGTTGAATGACCAAATCTCTTCCCCCAACAATGGGCGTTGCTGGTTCCAAGCATGAGATGTTCTCTCGCTTTGCCTGGTTGGAGGGTGATATTATAGAACTTTCTCAAGTAGTAACCGGGCGACAGACCTTAAAATACTTCTATGATTTACTTTTTTTTCCCCCTGAAAAACAGAAAGTATCATATAAAGAATCAAACAGACATCACACATAATCCTACAGTCAGCTGTTTTGGTTTATTTCCTCCCAGTATTTTTCCTGTGTACAGGTTTCCCCTACTATCTGAAAGCAGAGTGTTCCTATGAAGCCTTTCATAAGTGGTGAGAAGTGAAGAAGCAATACCTTAGGACACATCTTGCTAACGATGCACAGAATAAATCGAGATAAAGCATAGGTGCTCACAGACACAGTTCGTAGCTATGAGATGCTGCGTGGAGTTCCCGGGAAGGAGCTTGGCGGGGCCGCTCTCATTGTTCCAGATACATGCTTCTTCTATAGCGACTCCTGCAAAACCAAAGTTGAATGCTGTTTTTTTTTTTTTTTTTTTGCCTTTTTTCCCTAAAAGCAAAAATCCTCTTTGGATTTTTGGGGGGTAGCAAAAACAGGTACTAATGCAGGTCTCCGGTAAAAGCCAAGTGGCATAATGCTAACTTTCAAAAAGCAGGGGATACTGGTCTGTGTATATATGTGAGTATATAAATGTGTATACATACACACATATGTGTTTTTAAATGGTTAAGAACATATGGAGATGAAGCTTTATTTCCTATTTAATACAAAAAAAAAAAGGTTTTCCATGCTATTCCTAGATATGACTTTTAATACGGGTGTGAGAAAATCTGTTGTATGAAAACACCATCATTCATGCATTTATTCATTCACAAATACTGATTTCCTTCGACATACCTGGCACTGTTATGGGGGCTGGGGAAACACAGGGAACCAGCCAAAGCCTACCCTCTGGTGCTTCTATTCAGGAGGTGACTGCAAATAAACCACTGTACATGTAAGGGATGTTATTTTAGGTAGCATGGCCAGGGAAGGCATCTCTCAGGGAGGTCACAAGGGAGGGTGGACAGGAGCCAGGTGAGTATTCAGGGAACAAGCATTGACGGCAGAGGGAACAGCAAGAGCAAAGTCCCTGAGATGGGACTGACTTGGTCCAATCAAGGAAGAGCAGGAATCACTGTATCTGGAAGGTAAGGAGCAGCATGGAGAAGGCTAAGAAGCAAGACCAGAGGGGCAGAGAGAGGCAAGGCCATGGAGGGCCTGGTAGGCCCTTTAAGGAGCTCGGATTTTAATTCGTCCTTCCCACATTGTTACCTGCTTCAAGTGTGTCTCTTTTCCTTTCCTTTCTTCCCTACTTTTTTTTGCTACTCTTCTCTCCCCTTCTCCTCATGTATAAAACACAGTGATGGACAGTCTAGTATATAAGCCCTTGTCTATTTCTTGAATTATTCAATTAGGAGAAATTCCAAGAAAGAGAGTCAGATTGCTTAGGTTCGAATCTTTACTTTGCCACTTACTAGCTGTGTGACCTTAGGTTGCTTAACCTCTCTGTGCCTTAGCGTTCTCATATGTAAAATGGGACAATAATAACAGTACCTACCTCACAGGACAGTTGTAAGGATTTAATGAATCACTATATATGAAGCGTTTATAACACTACTTGGTACACAGTAAATTCTACACTCATTAGAATAAAAATATAAAGCTTTTTCTATATTTACCAAAGTATTTTTGAAAAATTATACCAGTTACGTTTTTTTGAGAGTGCAAAACATAAAATAACCTAGGAGGACAAACACTTTATGATTCTACTTATATGAGGCACCTAGAATAGGCAAATTCATAGAGACAAAAAAAGTAGAGGTTACTAGGGGCTGGAGGGAGGGGAAAATGAGGAGTTAAGTTTAATGGGGACAGAGCTTTTTTTAAAAATTGAAGTACAGTCATTCATAATGTGTCAATTTCTGGTGTATAGCATGTTTCAGAGGGACGGAGTTTCTGTTGAGGTTAACGAAAAGTTCTGGAAATGGTCATTGGTGATGGTTACACAACATTGTGAATATCCTAATACACTGAGTTAAACACTTAAAATGGTTAAATGAATAAACTTTATGCTATGTGCATTTTACCACACATACAAAACTAACATAAGGAGACGGGGGCATCTTTTACTCCCCTCTGGTGCAGTTGTTCAGTTGATCTTGAACAAGTCTGCTAGGAAGTGGGGTCTAGGGTGAGTTAGGTTTGAAGGCTGTCACATTGCCTGTCCTTTGGGCTCCCGGGTCCCTGCGGGGTGTTTGCCGTCTCTCTTCATCTCCAGTGGTGGCAGTCCAGACCCCTGCTCCAGGCCTCGGCGGAGTTCTGGAAATTTGATGTTTTCTGGGAGGTAGCGCAGTGGCCGAAACCCTCAGGATTAGGGATAATCCGAGGACTGGGGTTGGGCAAACCATTTCCCATGGCTAAGCCCTAGTTCCTCATCAGAAAAATACGATCCTGTAAGGCCACCCGCTCTGACTTACCGAGCAGGTCGGGTGCGGGAGTGCACGTCAACATGCCTTTGTCACCTGTCAGGTGCTATAAAAATGTTCGTTCTATTTTCTTTACTTCCAGGGGCCGCAGATGCCCAGAGCACGAAGTACTTCCGAGAGTTCCACCGTTTCAGTCAACGAGAATGAGGAGGAGTCCTCCAACGAGGAAGATCAAAAATCTTCCCCCAATCCCGCCCGGAGAGGAAAGCCCGGAGACGGGAAGGAGAAGGTGGAGCGCCCTGCTCTCCCCGCGGCCCCTCCCTTCCCTGGGCGGAGCAGGGCGGGGAGCCCCGCCTCGCTCGTGGCCCCGCCTCGCTCGTGGCCCCGCCCCGCCCGTGTCTCCCGCGCCACGTGGGGCGGGTTGGCCTCGAATGCAGACCCCCCCCCCCCTGCAGAGCTCGGGCTTCGGCTGGTTCAGCTGGTTTCGCTCCAAGCCCGCCACCCACGCGTCCCACTCTGGAGATGAAGACTCGTCGGACACCCCCGACTCTGAGGTAACCCGTGGGGAGGCCCTTCCCTCGGTGCTCCGCGGCCTGGCGCTGGCACCAGGCTCCGCCCTAGAGGTTTTGCGATGGGGGATTTTGTGGTGGGAAGTAAATTGGTCCAGTGAGGGCAGAGGCAGATGGTGAAAGGCCTTACAAGTTAGGGCCGCGAGTTTTACCTCTGGCGGGCCAGCAGCAGTTTGGAGTACTGAGCAGAGGAGTGGCACCCAGGAAACGGAGCTCTGGAGAGACAGCCCGGCGTCCGGCTGCGGGTGGAGGCGCGGCTGTGGGCGCCCAGGCGTTCACGCACGTGGCGCGGACCTGTTCGCCCCCGCTGCCCCTTCTTTCTCCACTCAGCAGGAGACCCCCAGAGCATCGTCCCCTCCCCAGCCCAGCCCGGGCCTCTCCCTGACACCGCCCCTCGAGCCCCAGCCTCTGCCGGGCACCTGTGACTTCCCCAGGGATGCAGGTACCGCCAAACCCCATGTCCCCCCGGCCGTCTGTGGTCCTCTCTGTGCCGCCTGGGGCAGACGGCGGGGGGGTGCCTTCTGGGAGTGGGGACTCCTCCGTCCTGAGCAGTCGGGACCCCTCTGACTCCTTGCTTTCCAGGTGGGGGTGAAGTCCGAGGATCAGCGTCCAGTGGGGGGACAGCCGAGGGCACTGGGAGTGGAGGCTTGTCGGGGCCTGAGGTGAGCTGCTGCCCACTGGGCCCCACTGGAGGCCTGTGTGCGTTCTGTCCTTTCATGAGGCTGGAGGTGCCACCCCGTGGGGACCTGACTCGTGGAGATATGGAGAGAGCTTCTATATTCGTTTGCTAGACCTGCCATAACAAGGTGTCATAGACTGTGCCCTTTGAACAACAGAAACTTGTTTCCTCAGGGTTCTGGAGGCTGGAGATCGCAGAGGAGGGTGGTGGCAGCGTGAGCTTCTCCTGGGGCCTCTCTTCTTAGCTTGGAGACGGCCATTTCCTTCCTGTGTGTTTGCATGGTTTTTCCTCTGTGTGTGTC
This sequence comes from Camelus ferus, assembly GCF_009834535.1. Lineage (NCBI taxonomy): Eukaryota > Metazoa > Chordata > Mammalia > Artiodactyla > Camelidae > Camelus > Camelus ferus. The sequence goes on from NC_045716.1 coordinate 5,939,495, forward strand.
TGTGTCCACATTTCCCCCTCTTATAGGGACACCAGTCATGTTGAGCCAGGGCCCACTCTACTGAGCTCATTTTATCTTAATTACCTCTTTAATGATCGTTTCTCTGAATACATTCCAAGGTGCTGGGGTTAGGATTTTAATGCATGAAATTTTGGAGGAGGGGTACGAGTTAGCCCGTAACTGCTTGCTTGGATGAAGTCTAAAGAACGGCTTCTTTTCCTGTCCCAGTAGGAGCTAGAGCTCACCAGTATCCTTGGCAAGGGCTGTAATAAACCCTCAATGAATTGTCCACACCGGTATGGATTTCATGCTGATTGCTAAGAAAACATTTTTATTTCTCGTGGCCGGGTTACAGCTCTCTTGCAGTATTTTAGGCCTTTCAAAGAATATGAGATTACTTTTTATGGTGCTATTAGTATAATTTATTGTGGCCTTTTCTTCTCATGTACTCCAGGTGCACCTGCGCCCCTGTAGTGCCACCAAGACCCACAGGCTGGCTGTGCACATTGGAACCATGTTTGTTTGCTCAGGATTCCCTGAATTCTGCCACATCTGCATCTCTTGACCGGAGCTGGTGCTCAGGGACATTCTGGAATCCGAGAAGCGGAGACTGATAGGATTTTCTGTTATCTTCCATCACAGGGTGTGTCCTCTGAGCTCCACTTCAGCCCTGGCGTTCTGCTCCCTCCTCCCCCCTTGACAGGGTCTGTTCCCCTCTACAATCCATCTCAGGTCCCCCAGGTAAGGAAGCTCTGAGGAAAGGGGGGTTAGGAGGACAGGTTTTGGATTAAGGGGACCCAGGTTTATAACTACTTAGAACAACTTTCTGGCCATGAGTTCTTGAGCAATGACTAACCTCTCCTAAGTCTGGTTTCTGCATCTGTAAAAGGGGGTTAGTAGTAACTGTGTCACTGGGCAGTTGTGAGGATAAAATGCGCCTGGCACACAGAAAACGCTCGATCAGTGTCATTGTGATTAACCCTGCTCTTGACCTTTCAGAAGTCTTGAGACTCCAGAGAGACAATTGGTGTTGGTGTCAGTGGTGTGGCTGCACCATCACTGTGTCCTGAGGGTGAGGGGATCGTTGCACACTTTGAGACTGATCACTCTAAGGCATCCTTGGCTTCCCTTCTTTATAAAATCAAATATCTTTCTCTGTGTTTGAGGTGAAGGTGTTTGTGGAAGTGAATAATAAGAACACCACTGTGGGAAGCCAGAGACAGCTGCAGGGCTCTAGACTCTCAGGATGTCCGAGCTCAGCCCAGCCAGCCAGCCCTGGGTGGCATCATGCCTGGGGCTATAATCTGGTGCGCCGTTTGGTTTGGTCTTTTCCAGCTCTCCACGGCTACCAGCCTGAACCGGCCAAATCGCCTAGCTCAGCGCCGCTATCCAGCCCAGCCGTGATGAGAGTGACTACCCATCCCAGGCTGGTCTCCCTGAAGCACAATTTTCCTGTTGCTCTCCTTTCTTAATCTCCCAGTCCCTCTGCCATGTTGGTGCTCCCAAGAAGGTTGTGCTAGCTCATTGCCTCCGCTGGATGTGGAGAAGGCAAGGGGACGTGGTCTCCCAGGAGACAGCTCCGTTCAGTCTCTTAAGATTTGCTTCAGCAAGTGGTGGAAATGACTATCGATGGAAAAACCGGGTGTAGCTGCAGGCGGGAGGGGAGCTGAATGCCGTGGGGACAGTACTTAGGATGTAGCTTCGGACCCTCAGGGAAGTCAGGGCCTAAGAATCCCACTGCTGGAATCAACCATGACGCCTCTGGGCTCGGCAGGAGGCTCGGCAGCCAGAGATTACTCGGGGAGGGCCACTCAGGGCTCTAGACTAATTTTGACTCCTTCCCCAGCCTTAGTTACGGCCCAATTCCTGGTTCTAGTTAGCCAAAGATTTTTATACGGAAACTTGATCATCGCTTCCTGTCGTTAATTCCCTGTTGGGTGACATTTCGGCAGTTTCCCTCTTGGTTTGAGTTCTGTGCACGTTTTTTTTTTTTTTTATGTGGTTCAGACTAATTATATTTCTCTCACTTTCTTAGCTGGTCCTATTTTTTTCACATTCTGGCATCTGGCTATCAAGTTAGATGGCTGTAGGCATCATATTGTCATGGTAACTACTGAACCTAATGATGCCAATGGATGGAACATCAGTATAACAAAGAATGGAAAATGTGTCCTAAAAATTCACCCCTTCCCTGAAAGAGGAAGGATGAGTGCCTGAGACTGTTAATACCTCCCTCCCTCCCTCGGGCCTTTGCAAATTGATGTTCGGAGGGTCACTGGAGCCAGAGGGAGGAGGGAGATGTCCTGGAAATTTCCATTTCTCCTTCCAAACCCCCAATAAGAATGACTCTTGCTGTTTGTCAGATTTGCTGAAAATTGCTCCTCACAAAGAACATTTTTTGGGTATGTAATTGCACATACAGGCTTTGCGCTCTAATGTACTGTGGTTCTGATGTTGATAGCCATTAAACCAGATAACTTTACAGCAGATGCTGGTCTCTGGCTGGTTTTTCCAGAGGGAGAGAGCACATGCCGAGTGGTCTCTATCCTGAAGTCTTTCTAATAACAGCTTCATTGTGTGATGAGGTGCAAACAGCTGGAAAAAGCCCTTTGTTAACGAAGAATCTAGCCACGGACAGATCCTCTTAACTTCCAAGTCTACTGTCATTTTTTTCAATTAAGAAAATATGGACAAAATCTCCTCGGATGCAAATGAGCCCCTCTGTTCACTCAACATTGCATATTCTCTTCTCTAAACAGTTTATCCATCTCTCAGATTAAGTTAGGGAATGAACGCAGAGGCATTTTGCACCTAGAGGGCCCTCAGTAAGTGCTGTTCCCTTTTTCCCCAGAAAGACTGCAGTCCCTCAGTAGTGGACACCCAGTGGTGGTACCATGCCAGTCGTTTGTGAGTTTCGTAGGCACCAAATTGTTTTAGACTTAAATCCTGGCTTACCCACAGTTCACCTTCTAATCCTGGGCAGGGTTATCTAAATGCCTTGTGCTTCAGTTCCCTCACCTACAAAATGAGAATGATAATTACAGTAGGACCTACCACATAGGAACAGTGCAAGAATTAAATGAGTCAGGCTCTTAAAATGTACCTAGTATGTGCTAAGTATTATATGTGTGTGTTTTTTAAAAAAAAAAGCATTATTAGTATACAATCTAGTAAGTATTGACTGTCTTGTTGCCTACCAGATTAAACTCTGGAGTTTTCACTCTTGATACAGGTATGTGATGGGAAGAATAATTTAAGACTACTTCTCAATACGTGTTCTTAAGACTAAGCCAGTTTCTCTTCCTGTATCCCATCTGCCACCAGCGTTAGGCCACGTGGCTTCGTGCCTCTGGGAGCAGTGACGCAGGGGAAGTCCTACCCCATAAAAAGAAACACTTGCCAGGAGGAGAGTGAGGACCAGAGAGGAAGGCGACGACGTCAGCTGCCTGTGTCCTCACTTCCTTTGGGATTATTCATGGAAAACAGGTGACGAGAGTGTCAGCTCAGCAAGCCCTGAGCGGAGTTACTTCCCAAGCGAAGGAACATCTGCAGCAGTGGACACACGTTCTGAGGGGGGAGGTCAGTGGGTTTTGTGCACTAGGACGGGAGGAGGCATGGTATTTATGCTAATTCCTGATTGAAAGCGTGCACTCTGGCAGAGTCAGAAGGCGTCCATTCATCCGTGCATGGCTGGTTAAAACAATCCTATTGTTCATGGGTCAGGAAAGAGCCCTGGGTTGGGCCTAGTGAGGGTCTGAGGAACCGGGGTCCCTGAGAGTTCTTGGTTGTTCATCAGCTTTCTCAAGTGGTGGTGATGGTGGTGGGGTTGCAAGAGGTCATGACGGCTTTACAGCTTCAGCAGTTAAACCCAGTTGTGGTGAAACAAAGCACGTGCGGCTGTTAAGAGGAAAAGACTTTTTTCCTCCTTTGCAAGGTGGAAGCTTGGGGAGTGGAACAGGTTGTGCTAGAAATACGCCGCTAGGAAAGGGGGGTCTGACAACACTGGGATCGTGGCCCCTTCTGCATTCATAGCCCCCGAGAGGCCGGGAGCCTCTGCAGGCAGAGGAGAGGCTGGCTTTGGCTCGGGGGCGTAGCGGCTTGGCCGTGGGGATGACCATGCAGCCTGGTGTACGTGCACTTTTGCAGGGATTTTTGCACAGTGTCCCAAAAGGCCACAAGGGACCAGTTGTGCCCAGCCAGTGCCAGGTCAGGACTAGGCCAGACCAACCACCTGCGAGGAACAGAGCCGACTGTGTCAGCCCTAGGCCTTCTCTTCCATCACCAGAAGCCATTCTGGGGAGAGAAAATAAACAGAATGGTCTCTCTTAAAAAAAAAAAAAAGGAATGACCAAAAGACACTGTTTAAAAGGGAAGAGATAAGATATTATTAATAGGCAAGTTTGTTTCTCCCCCTACTTCTCAATGGGGTCTGAGCTTGGAGGAAGAATCATTATAGGAAATAAAGCAGCTACATTTTCCTTAAAAAAACTGAGTGGTAATGTGCAAATTTGCGATCCTGCTATATACATATAATTTCATATTTATATGGAAACATTTAAACCTAATGTTCAGTAATTTGGGAGAGAACAAACCGTTAAATTCCATTTAAGTGTCTTTATCCCATATCACCATTCCTGCCTTCTGTCTAATCCCCTTTTATGGCTGTAAAACTGCAAACAAGCCTTGATTCCTTTGTCACCTCTACACACTCCTCTTTCAGCCCGAACTCAAGCTTCAGGTCACTCAGGATCAAAGTCTCTGCTAGCTTTTCTTTCTTTACCCCAGAAATCATCTTTCTCTTTGGTTTCTTCCTCTGAGCCACCAAGAAGACGAGTAAGAGACTGCAGCCACCTCTTCACTAAAATCAGAATGTCTGCTTGCTGAGAGGGAAACGTGCAAAACACTCTTGAGCTTGAAAAGAATGCTAGGTGTGTAATTTGGGTCTCTCCACTCCCCGGGGTTTCTCTGACGCTCCCCCTGCAGCGAGTGGAACGGAAGTGCCTTTTCTCCTCTTGGCCACCGTTAGCTGCGGATTGCATGTGGCGTGATCTGCGCGTAATAGGATGTTAGCTGCTCACCTGCAGTTGCCTCAAACACAGCCTCCAACACTGCCTGCCCTCGTGAAGCACTTACCCCAGGCACCATTCACTCAGATCCTCCAGAAACGGATCCTTAATGAGATTTAAAGTTATTTCGAATAAGGATTAAGAGCATATTAAACTATTTTCATTGCAGTCTCACTAAGTAGAGGAATCTGCTTCCCATGCTCTCTTCCTTTTTATATGTATCTCCAGGTAGTGGTACTTGGCGGGACCCAGGTCAACAGCAGTGCAGCTCCAACTTGATTGATCCAGGCAAACTGCCTGTTACTTGAACGTGCGATGCTTTCCTGGTCTTCATCCATTTTAGAGAGAGCCAATTAAGTTTCCCGTTTTAAAAGCATCTCAAGAGAGGATTCCATGGCTTCCCTTGAGGTTTCAGCCTAGGGTTTCACACTCTCAACATTAGGAAGCTATTCCTAATACTTTATGCCCAAATCACTCATGTGGCTCTTTAAGACTCTCAGCTGGTCCTCGGCGGAGATGGGGAACAGCTGCTCACCACCACCTGTGCCTGGAACTCTTCCGCATCCTGGAAGCCCATTAAATCATGTCTCAGCTTGTGAAACGAAGGCTTACAAAATGGGGTTTTCTTCACCAGAGTTGGGGGTGAAACCAGCTAGATGCTTGGAATCTTTTGGTAGCCATGGTGACCAGACATTCTGAATTTCAATCATAACAGTGATACGTTTATTGAGTACTTACTTTGTATCAGGCACTGTGATGTACGTTCTATGAAGTGTATATTAGTATTGCAAAGTTTTATAGATGGGGAATCTGAAAACTCAAGATATTAAGCAATTTGTCCAAGGTCACACAGCTAGTGAGGATGGAGCTGGGATTCGAATCAGGGTAATCTGGCCTCAGAATCTGGGCTTTTAGCCACATTGTTCCTGGACACACGTACATTTATTTGTTCACTTATTCATCAAATAATTAATTCATCAAATATGCATCAGGCATTGCATGCCTTTCCCAGCAAGATGGTCTTCACATTTAAAATACTCTAGTGAGGGAGACAGATATATGGACACAGAAATTACTGCCTAATATGAGAACCATTATACTTAAGAATACATTTAAAAAAAACGTAGTACCTTGCTAGCCCTTGATAATATAGGGGTTTCATCTATTTATGTAATTTGGGGGCTAATATGTAATGTGTTCAAATTGTACCACCTCATGAAGGTAAAGATCCAGGTTAAGTTTGTTGCTAGTGTGTAGGATAGCAAATTTAAACTTTGTTGGCCCAAGTTTGGAGTGGTGTTAAGCCGTGGTGGGTGGGCATGAAGTCTGGAGGGACAAGAGTAATGGTGCCCAGTGATCACAAGTACCGGGGAGCTGTGGCAAATGAAAGGAGGCTAATCTGGTTTAGATTTGCCAAACTGCCACCACAGAATTCCTTCTTGCCTCTTCCTGCCCTTTTCAGGGTTCTGAGGCAGGAAGAGTCTGTGATGATTGCAGAGGAACTCTCTGAAGGGAGGGGTCCACGCTGGGGTGTGTGTGTGGTTTTTATGTGTGTTCACCTACATGGATGCCATCCCATGAAGTTCCCTTCCCACTGTGTCTCTTGTCACCTATGCTCCCCCGCCCAGACTTTTACATCCTCTTCACAGTTACTGCTTATCCAGAAGAGAGCCTGTCTGTTGAGCGTCAGCCAGGTGACTGACACTAGGTGACTACCCGTGAAGTCCCATTCACCAGAGTGGGATGTGGCAGATCCTAGGTCAATAAATCCAAACCTGTGGTTAGAACATTTTAGCTGGTTTTTTGTGCCCCCTCAAACTGGTTTCTTAGAAGTCAAAGATCCGGATTTTTAAAACTTGCCTCCGAGCTCTAAGAGTGCGTTTTGGAATGTAAAGGATGATCCCTGACTGTTTCTTTTTCCCTATTTTTGTGTTTTACAATTGGCATTTGATATCACAAGGAGACCTCATTGTCCTGGAGTAGAAATAATTTGAGTACTGGGCCGCAAGATTTTATTTCCACTTCCCTGGGTATTTGAATGAGTACCCATGAATTAAGAACAAATCGGAGCCTTACAGTCATGAGTTCTTTATGTAATTTTTCAGCTTCTTCTCCTTGCTGACAACAACAAACCAACCCTCAAGCCCACAGATGGTGTTAGTCATCCTGATAACACGCCTCAGTTAATATCTCGAGTAGGGATCCAACCGCCCTTGCTTTGTGCAACAGGTATTCGAACAACAAGCTGCAGATATATTGACATTTGCTAAATCAAATTAGGCTTTAAATGTACTGGAGTGGCTTGCAGTTTAAAAGTAATTGATGTTAACTGCCTAAAATAAAAAAATAAAAACTGATTTGCCAAGAAAACCATCACTCCAAATTGATCACTAGCTTCGTAGAGGCTGACTTTGTAGTCTGGGGGAAGATGGCTGTAGTAAGAGAGAGAAGATTTCCAGTTCTAGGCTCACATCTCCCACTAACTAAACTGGTGACTGTAAGTCAGTTATTTGAATTTCTCAGTGTCCCCAAACTTCTCAGCTAAAAACTTGAATCTGCTCATTTAACAAATGAATTAGGACCTCCCATGGGGATAGACAGGTGAACACAAGTACTAGCTCTAAAAGAGCTCACAGATGAGATGGGAGACGAAGTGAGCAAGTGTATCCCAGGGTAGTGGTTACTCCAGGAGCCAGTGATGGGCTGCCGAGGTCCCCGGTGCTGCCTACCGGGGAAGGAGGTGGTTGGGAAGGTCCGAACTTTATTAATGAAAAGACCATGGACCGAAGAAGGGGTTAATCAATTTTCCTAAATTACCTTAAAGTTTTGATTTCCAGGCTGATGGTCTTTTCCTTTGTTTTTTCTTTAAAAAAATTTTTAAAACTTACTTAAGGGAGGTACTGGGGACTGAACCCAGGACCTCGTGCATGCTAAACAGGCTCTCTACTACTGAGCTATACCTGCGTCTTCTTTTCCTCTGAGTATGAGAACATAGTTTAAAATGTCAAGCATTTTTATTATTACATTAAGAGTGTGTCTGGAGTAACAAAAATATCAATATAATAACTAAGCTTTTGTGCTGGGTATTGTTATAAACGTTTACATGGGTTATTCATTAAATTCTTTTAACATACAGTGAAGGTAGGTATTTTGAACAAATTAAGCACAGAGTTCAAAAAATAGCTTGCACAACGCCGCACAGCTGATGAGGGAGCCGGGAAAGCATCGCGCTAGGCGCTTCACGTATGTTGTCTTCTTTAATCCTTGAAACAACACAATCAGGTGGCTTTCTTAGCCTCACTTCACAGATGAGAACATGAAGGCACAGAGAGTTTAAGTAACTTCCTTGAGATCACACAGTAAGTAGAGAAGCGGGGATTTGAACCTGTGCAGTCTGGCCCCAGAGCCTAGACCCTTACCTTCTGTTCACTTAGTTTAAAGTGGTTGCATCTGTTCTGCAAACCCAAGCAGGACCTCTGAACCTTACCCTTGACCTGACACTGCCGTCTCAGCTAGGGTGAATCTCCGTTCCTCTGTTTCCATCTGTAACTGAGGAATATTACTCACTGTCTTAAGTCTTTATGCTTATGCCTGTTTTCCCTTAGACTTGTGACTTCTTGGGGACAGAGGCAATGCAACTTACTCATCTTTATATTTCCAGCACCTTGCACAGAGCCCATGCCTGAAATAAGGGCTTAATACTCAAAATAGACTGGAATGAATAATTGCCCATCTCGAGAACTTGGAAACTGTTTGCAAGAAAATGTCCACAGATTAGTTCTGGCCTAGAGGTTGCCATGTGTGGTCATCCTATTGTTTGAATTTGATCCATCTCTGCATCTTTTGAAGTTGAAACAGGTCTCGGTATATAGTAAATGCTCAAAAAAAAAATAATCTAAATGGCTTGGTAAGAAAGGAAAGGGGGCTCAAATGAGAGAATCATGGCAGCTTTTGGGAGACTGTCCAGGGGAGAGATGATAGAGATCTTTGGGAGGGCGAGCTCAGGCTTCTTGCAGAGACCCCCAGGCAGGCAACATTCTCGGCAGCTGATGGAAGGGAGGTGCCCGCTTGAGGTCACGGTAAGTGATGCTTTGCATCGACAGCTCCTCATTTAACCCTCAGGGGCACTTACTTCTGGCAGAAGCATCTCTTGGTTTTAGAAGGTACTTCACCGCTCTGTAACCTATGTAATTGCCACTGGAACGCTGTGCACTGTTAGTGTCTTAATTAGGTCAAATTTTATACCATGGGCTTTAGCTTGGTGCTGCATTTGTAATTCTAAGGCCCCTTCCTTTCGGCACTGCCAGGAAACGTTCATTTTCTAGACCTGGGGACTCTCTGACCCAGAGCCCATTTTTGCACCGTTCCACAGTGTAGGGTAGGGACAGGATCCGGGTGGACCCAGGCGACAGGAGACGTGTGCATCAGGAGAATCATCTCAATGCTTCTGGAAGGAAAAGCCTGTCTCTAAGTTACCCTGCTCCAAGCACCGCTGGGATGGAGATTGCTTGGATAATTGCAGGATCCCAGGCTGTTTGCGTGTAGTTAAATTATATAGTTTTGCTCTCTGTGGGTTTTACTGAAAAGCCACCTTTTTATTATCTGCCTTTTATCAAGCAGCACACACCCCTGGAGTTACACTCTTCCACTCCTCACCAGGCCACCCCAATAATGAGACGGAAGCCATCTGCCAAGAAAACAAACACAATATAAAAATTACGCAAATACATAATCCTCAACCCAGAAGGGAAGGAGCAGCTGTCACCTGGTACCAAACAGAAAACAGTTTAATATTTATCCAGAAGAGAAGGTCCCCAAACAGGCTGTAATTCCTCTGTGGGGTAGGGGGTGCTGAGGGGAGGTCAGCGATGGGCATCGCCTCCACTGGCCGCGTCTAAATAGGGACACGGTGGGAATCAATTCCGTGAGCTCAGTGTTGCTGTCCCCTGTCACCGGGTGCATTCAGGAGGCACCCGAGGAGGCCATCAATCTGTCACCAGAAAGGAGAGAGGAGGGGGGTGCGCAGAAAGGAGGTAATTGGAAATGAGTGTCACTGGGGACTTTTCCTCCAGCTGGAAGCGTCGCTTGAGAAATACAGAGCAGAGCCATCCCCAAGGTAAGGTAAATTGGGGCTTTTTCCCCTGGCCTTGGAGAGCGATGCCTGAGAGAGATGAAGATCTGCTCTGGCTATAACATTTCGGACAAGCCTCTTGTCTTCCTCCTGATCTGGTCCTGGATTTTAGTCCCCTTGCCTGAGAAAGGCACTTCCCATCGCTTCAGTCGACTCAGGGTTTGCACTGATTCCTGTATAACCTGCCTCTAATTCCTTAATCAAATGCTCTCTGAGTGAATAGAAATGCAGTTATTAGAAACTGTGCAACGCATGGGAGCGAGTCAATCTTCCATTTTATTGATAAATCGGAGAGTGTTAAAACAACGCTGCCAGTTGACATGACAGTTCTTTCTAAGGAAGAGGCAGTTTACAGGGCTGTGGTTTACAGGGCTGTGTAAATCAGAAGTGTCCTTAAACTGTGGTTGGGGAGACGTGATATGGCAAAATGTCTACCAATAAAGTGGAGTATTATGGCAAATTACCCAGTATATACATGCAGGTGAAGCTTCGTTTCTCATGCCATGTTCGAGAGCCCATAAAGCTTGCAAATGTGATGGGAGCCACTATTTCTGCCTCTGTGCAGCTGTTTATCAGCAGCTTTTTAAACACATTTCCACATATTAATGAGGTGGCATAGCAGATCCAGAGTTAGAACAGTGGGATGTATCATTGTCTGCCTTATCTGAATATATGCCTGCTGTCAGCATCGTTACCGGGGTGTGTACAATGGAAGATGGAAATTTTGGTGGATGCAGCACGTGTTTGGGACCCCCCACCTTCCCCATGCCCCTCATCTCTGACCAAACCTGCAGGGGCCCTGGCACTGCTATTCGCAGGTCTTGCTGCATTTTGCACTTGGTCTCTTTGTTTCATAATTTTTTCTTTTATTTTAATTGAAGTATAATGGACTTACAATATTATATTAGTTTCAGGTGTAAAACAGCGATTCAATATTTTTATACACTATGAAATGATCAACACGGTAAGTCTAGTTACTACTTGTCACTGTAGAGAGTTATTCCAATATTTTCGATTATATTCTCCATGCTGTGACATTTATTTTATACTAGAAGTCTATATTTCTTAATCTCCTTCACCTGTTTCATCCCTCTCCCTCTCCCCCTGGTGATTACTGGTTTGTTCTCTGTATCTATGAGTCTGTTTCTGTTTTGTTTTCTTTTTTAGATTCCACATGTAAGTGTAATCACATGGTATTTGTCTTTCTCTGTCTTATTTTACTTGGCAAAATGCCCTCTGGGTCCCTTCAGGTTGTTGCAAATGGCAAGATTGCATTCTTTTTTATGGGTGAGTAATACTCCATTATATGTATCTATAGCTCACATCTTCTTTATCCATTCATCTGTTGATGGACACTTAGGTCGCTTTCATATCTTGGCTGTTGTAAATAGTGCTGCACTGAACCTTGTTTCATGATTTAGGTGTCTATAGGGCTTGTAAATTCTTCTTTTCGTCTCCATTTCCTAAAATAGTCCCTGGCATTTCCTGGGTGCTCCATAAATGTTGAATGAATGAATGAATGAATGAATGAGTGGGTAGGTGGATGGAGGAAAGTGTTTATTCCCTCAGCGACTACCCTCTGCAGGCAGAGCCTACCTGTCGCTGTGGCTTCAAGGAGCAAAACAGGTATGAGCCATGGTTCTCCTTGAATCTGCATACAAATGGTAAAATGACAGATGAGATCTCTAGACTAAAAGCCACCAGAGATCATACAAAGCATTTAACCCAGAGATTTACAAACATGGGTCTGCAGCTGGGGCCAGATCACTGCAAAGTTTTCGCCAGTTTGCAATGAGATGAGAAAATAAGGCCTACGTGGTGAGTTTTCATAGATCTACGTGAATTCTCTGCTGGAATTCTGAGATGCGGTCCTTCCACTTTATTTGTCACTAAAACACCCTTTCTTTTATAAGATGATGCTAATAGTGGATGATAGCTTTTTAAAAATGCCTTTACTTGGCAAAACAAAAAGATCCTAAGTCCCCCACATTTTGGGAGGATGGGGAGGGGAAGTTTAATTAGGCTGTGAAACCCCAAGGTTTGGTGTGGTTGGTTTAACTCATCTCTGTCTTTGAAAAAAAATCACAGAAATCACCTATTGGCTTTAAGTGAGGCACCTGGCTGCTTAAAAGAATTAGCTCATTTCAGCAAATGATAAGATGCTTCAAGTCCTACAAGCACCTGTCCGTCTTGTCTCTTCAGAGCAGGAGTCCAGGCTGGCCCACATCAGTCTTACAGTCATGCCATCACTAGGCTATAGGAGATTTCTTAAATCCAGGTCAGTCCTTATAATGGGAGGAACACAGAAGCCAATATACTAATGTCTAATGCGTTCTCTTCTGCTCCAGACGTAGTTGCTGCTTTGTCTTTGGGGAGAACATGTATGTGCTCTGACTGTGTAAATACAGGGCACCTCTCTGAGCTACAAGAATTCAAGTCGGTGGGAAATGTGGGGGGAAAGACTCTGAATAGGCACGTCTGTGCAATCACATCTCCTTTCTCTGAATCCCTGCAGCTCTTACTGTCTGTGCCACACAGCATAGCCCTTTGTTTTAACCTTGCCTTCTGTGCCCTGTTTATTATTCACAAGTCTTATCTCCCCTAAAGAATGGGAACACTCTGTTCAATTCCTGTTATTAATTGATAAACTTATTTTTGTCAACACAATCTTTTTTGGAAGCTGTTGGCCACTCACGGGTCTAGTACATATGTCGGAGACATCAGAGATTCTGTTGACCTGGTTTCCAGCCCTGGCTCTGTGACTGATGAATGACAGGTGTATGAGTGAGCGCTAAATCTCGCAGCACCCAGATCCCTGCGCTAAGAGGGAATAACAGGACTGACCTGCCTCCCGGAGAGAAGTGTCATGTGCATTAACTGCCTAATGACGCTAAAGCTTTTTGAGAATATAAACGTGAAACATTATCATTATGGTTAATACTAGTCTTCGGTTTTTAAGTTTTTTTTTTCGTCAAAGAGGAGAGGCAGAAAGATTACTTAAAGAAAGAGTGAATAGAAGGCTAGAGTTTGTTCTTAATTCATGACTGACTTTGATCAGAATGGCATAAGCAGTGGGGATGCGATCTTGAAGTCCTGAAGGTAATTATTTCTACTTCAGGGCATGAAGACTTCTTTCTCCTCCTCCCATCAAGGGAAAAAGAAAGAAAGAAAAAGCTAGGAAAGCTAATGCGCTTTAAAAATAAGATGATTTCCATATGTCAGGTCCGGAAATAGTGTTTCCTAAAAGCTCCTGCTATAAAAGAGGCCAAGCTGAGTAGGCAGAGCTGGCCTCAGCCTGGAACATCTTGCAATGGAAGGACTCAGAAGCAGGAGAGGCTGCAATGATTTTTTTTTTAAAGCCCCCATAATTTCTTAGAATTTCAAGAGTAAAAGGATTCTTGGAGATCCAATAATTCTTGTCCAGCACCCTTTCTACTTGTGACAGGCCTTGGTGGTTCCCCAGCTGTATCAGTCTCCTATTGCTGCTATAACAAATTATCACAAACTTAGTGCTCAAAGCAACACAAATATATGATCTTACAGTTCTGGAAGTCAGAAGTCTGAGAAAAGTCTTAGGATGCTAACAGTAGGGTGTTAGCAGGACTGGTTCCTTCTGGAGGACCCGGGGAGGTGGGGGGGACTCTGTTCCTTGCCTCTTTCACCTTCTGGTGGCTGCCCACATTCCTTGGCTTGTGGCCACATTACTGCAGCCTCTGCCTCCATCATCACATGGCCTTCTCTTCGCTACCAAATCTCCCTTTCCCTCCTTTTAATTACACTGGACCCACCTGGATAATCCAGGATAATTTCCTCATCACAAGATCCAGGCAAGATCCAGAACAGCAAGTATAAAGGTCCTGAGGTAGAGAATGCTTGGTGTGGGAGTGACGGCCATGAGGTCCGCATCTGAGGGGGCTGCAGGGGGCAGAAGGGGGCAGGTCACATAGGATGCAGAGGCCAAGGCAGGGGCTTTGGCCTTTACGCCAAGTGAGAGAGAAACTGCTGATGGGTTTTGAGCAGAGGAGTGACCGATGTGATCTGTCTTACACTTTTCAAGCGTCACTCTGGCTACTGGGTGGAGACTAGACTCCGGGTGGGAGACAGCAGGCTCTTGCAATATTCTAGGCAACATGTCGCAGTGGCTGGACCAAGGTGGTGGCTGTGGAGATGGTGGTGGGAAGGGGTGGAATTCTGGGTCTATTTTCAGGGCTAAGCAATTAGAATTTGTTGATGGATTCACTGTGGGGTGTGAAAGAGGAAGAAGTAACAGCTGACTCCTAGATTTTGACTTTAGCAGCAGGAAAATGGGCAAAGCTGCAGGAGGAGCAGATGTGGGGTGGAAGATGGAGAGTTTGGTTTGGGCACATTAGGTTTCGAGATGTCTACGAGAATTACAAGTGGAGACGTGCCCAGCCAGGCAGCTGGATTTGTCAGACTAGAGTTCAAGGGAGAGCTAGGGGAAGACTTCAGAAAATAAATACTCAAAACCTGTAATGTTTGCTTACTTGCTGAGGGACAAAGGCCAAGTCCTTTAATATGACTGAAAGTTTTCTGTGGGTTGGTTTCAGCCTCATCCCTCACTGAGCTCCCAAGCCCAAGGCTTCAATCACTGATATTTTTCAACCCCCCTTGCCCTTTCCTGCCCCATAGTCTCTACTCGTGTTGTTCCCTCAACCTGGAATGTGCTTCCCTCTTTTGCCATCAAAATCCTGTTCATCCTTTAAGGCCTGTGCGCCTCTTCTCATTGCTTTAGCTGAAATCCATGATGCCCTCTGTGTTCCCAGGTAGACAGACGGTGTGTTCCTCCAACCTTGGATATGACTATGTGTGTCTATGTCTGTATCCTCACCAGATTGTAAGCTCCTTGAAGGTACGGAAGGACCATGGGTCATAGGTCCTTATATCTCTAAGATGTCTCCATAATGGAGACAGACAGAGGTGGGATCCTGAAAATCAGAATCCTCAGTCAGTCAGTTTATCATTCCTGGTGTTGATGTAGAAATGCTTGGAGGACATGGCCAGACAGCCAGTACACTATTGATTACTGCACAGTGTTGGCCCAGAGCCCCATGTGGAACCCATGGCCCTGTGTGCTGGCTTTGCCATGTGTGACCCACAGTTTCTTCTTGGCCTCCTGAAGAGCTCAAGGACTGGACTGAAAACTGGCTTTCCTGGTCCCTTCCTCTGAGGCCCTCACCTAAGCCTTGCCCGCTCCATGTGAAGGGAAGAGGGCAGGGACACCTGAATCTCACAGGTCTAGGGAAAGACAGCCTAGAGCGCAGCTGGCCTCGGTTAACCCCTGAGGCCTTGGGAGATGGGAGTCGGTAGGAAGCCAAAGAATTAACATCACACTAACCAAATATAAGGACACAACCTGGAAATGAAGTCAGAACTAAATAAGGAGGGGAGAGAGCAGGTCAGGAATGCAAGAGCACTTGACTTCTTGTCTATTGCACAGAATCTCCCACCCTGCATTACGGCCCAGTAGTGCTCCAGGCAATGTCCCACATCAGTGTGCCTCCTCCTCGGCAGTGATGCAGCGAGGGGAGCCTGACTGCCACCACCAGATGGAGCCCGCCCCGGCATCTAGCCCTGATTCCTAGTAGCAGGTGCCCAGTCAGGTTTCATTGGGTTTGCAGAACTGGACAGATCTCCAGGAATGCACATATATTCCCAATGGAGAGGCTTGGGGGTTATTCTGTGTCAATGACAGCAAGTGAGATAAAAATCTAAGGTTTTCCTGGGACCCTAAAACATGACATAGTATAGTATAGTGGGTAAGAGTGAGGGCTCTGGTGCTGTTTGATCTTGGATAAGTTAGCCTTCCAGGGCCCCAGTTTCCTTATCCGCAGAATGGGAGTAATGATCATTTGTCGCCTCACAGAATTTTTTTGCATTGATTAATACGAAAAACAAGTGACTTAAGACTTGTAAACACTTACAGCAGTGCTGGGTGCATAGTGAATGTGGGATCCGTTCTAGCCATTTTGTAAGAGTCGCTGAGCTATGGAACGTCTGTCATCTGTTAGAGGATGTCGCTAGGTCTTTGTTCTAAGTTAAGTTTAACATTTCCGAGGAAGAAAGATTTAGATTTTATCGCATTGTCAGTCGCTTTTACCTGAATGTTTTCCCTGAATATGCAGCCCATGTGCGGACTGCTCAAATGACTCTTCTTATCCAGAGGGACAATCTTTCTGGAGCTGGTTCGGGGCTCTTAACTTCAGCAGCTGCTTTTTGGCTTGATCCCAAGTACAATGTTTGAGCTGACTCTTCCCTCAGGCTCAGAAGTTACCTGGCTAATGTGAACTTGACTGGTCCTGGGATGCTCGGCTGGAATCTCTGGCTTGTGTCACACCAAGCAGGTGGGCTGGGACCAAAGGGACAGTAATTGGCAACAATGGTTGTTGGAAGGTTACCAAGGCTAGTGTGTGGGCGTTCTCATCAGCTATGTGTGTGTCTGTGTATGTGTGTGTGTGGTCTCTACAGATGAGTTAAAAGGGCCTTACTTGGAATCTTTGATGCAGTATTTTCTTCCCAACTTCCCTGCTTTCATTGTTCAGACTTTCATGTTTGTCTTGGTCTTTTGATTGAAGTTTGTTTGATGGTCTTTTCCGTGCAGCTTTCTGTGGTTTTCTCCCTCTTATTAACATTTGTCTGACCAGTTAGAACTGTGACCTGGGAGTCCTACATGCCTTCCTGATGGTGTCCTTTTAACTCTTTCGTTTACCTTTCCTCTCATTTCTGTGGGGATCATCCTTGAGTCATAAAAACTCTTCGTGGTAAGAGGCATCTGGCTGGGGCAGAGGGACTCTTAGGTAAATAAAGACTTTTGTTTTGCCGTCTGATTAATTCACCCCACCCCTCGTCTTCCAGTGTCAATAAAACTCCTGTCACTTTCTCAATTCCAAGAGGAGGATTTCCTTTTGAAATCAAAAATAAAAATCAGCGCTTAAAGGTTTCTCTTTTTTGAACCCTATTTAGTTGGATCAGGTACAATCTTTTATTTCTCATGGTAGGTTTTACACAAGAATATTCATTTAACGAATATTTGCTAAGTGTCGGGGCAAGTCCTGGTTTTAGCGCTGAAGGGGAATATCAAATATATAATATTTCTCCATCTCTATGCATATGATGTAGATTATAATCTAATAAGGGAGACAGAACATATGCAAAAGTGGGGGACTGTAGGGAAGAAAAAGTTGAGAAACAGTGCTTTTGGACCTCATGACTTTTGCTCAGTTTGTTGTTAAAAAAAATCTCTAATTAAATGGAGGAAATAATTCTGGTATCACTTGAATGTGCGATGGTTCATCCTTTTTCCCGAGGTACTAGTTCAAAGAGGGTGGTCCACATTTAAGCTCCCCCAGGGCACTGTTGCTCACTGCCCACGAGCCCTTTGCGATGTACTCTGTGGCTGCCTGGGGGTCCTATGCCCTCTTCTGAGAGGAGACGGCTTAGTAGGAGGCAGATCCAGGTTCTATTCCCAGCTCCTCCACCTGCTATGAGCCTTTGGGTGAGTTACTCAACTTCTCTGAACCTCAGTTTGATCATCTGCAAAACAGAGATAGTAGCAGCTACCTCATGGTGTAAACATTAAAATGAGATCACATAAGTACCATACATGGTATATAAAAAAGGAGTGGTTAACAGAGATGCCCTCTGTTCTTATGCCAAGATTTCCCTTTTCTTTTTTCCCTTCTCTTTTTAATTTCCTTTTCTTTTCTCTCATGGTGGCAGTGAATGCCCAAATCATTCCAATTAGTCCGTCTGGGTTCCAAGCACATCTGAGATTAAGATCAGCCAGAACTTGAGCAGCATTGCCAAATCCTGCTCTCCTTAGGCTGACACATGGACCACATGACAGGACTCCTTTCTCAGTGCTAGGTGATGCTAATTGCCATCTGATCTGAAGCCAGAGTTGCTTTCCTTTGTTTAATAATTTATATCTTCTCTGAGAACACCGAGCTAAAGTTTAAAATTACAGAAAGGGATGATTTATCTAAACGCCAACGAAGCTAAATGCAGTAAAATCACTCAGACTCCCTTTGTGGGCTGCCGCTCACTCACCGCCCCAGACACCAGGTGGCATTTGAGGGAGTGTGCGTGTGGCACAGTGAGAGAGTTCAGCTCCCAAGGTGTTCGGTCTGCGTCCAGCCTCGCTCTGTGGGTGTCCTCAGCTCAGGCTGGCTGAGAAGCCGGCAGGACTCATGGAACTGAGCCTGTGATGGTGCCATGTCCCACTGCATGGTGCTGCTCTGGGCTTTTCCTTTTTTCTTGCATCAAGCATGTACTGAATACCTACTGTGTGGCAGGTCGTCTGCTGGGTATTGTGCAGAGTCAACAAAGCTGGAGATCGCTACTCTCAAGCTGCTCATGGTCTGGTGCAGAAAGTATCCAGTAATAGTTAGTTATCCCGTCCCCCACTTCCCACCCATGCTTCCCAAGTAGCAAGAGAGCAACAGCCTCCTGCAGTAATTTTCCTCCTTCGTGGCATTTTGGAAGGGTGGGAGTTGGGGAGGGAGAAGGAATAAGACTGGAATAACAGGAATAACCATTTAACGTAACTACAGTGGACCTGGGATAGCACAAGGCATTTTTACATCCAATATCTCATTTAATTGGTCTATCCAGAAGGAAGAGAGATTTATGATATATAGATCGACACAGATCTGGAATTGCCAGGAGGGTCCCTTCCTGAGCAGATTGAGAGACCCAGTTTTGCTCAGAAACACACATTAGTTAACAAAGGGCTGTTGCTATTTGATTGTGCTGTGACTTTGTAGAAAATCCGGTACCCTAAGCTGACCTTGACGGCTCAGCTGCTGAAGGAAGCCCTCTCCAAATATTTTAGGAAGGCTGTGACGGCTGTCAGTGGGTGCCACCGGCCAGAGCACAGTAAGCACAAACCCATCTTTGCATGTTTGGTTCCCTCTGACCGGAAGGCCCTTCCCCTACATCTGCCTGGCCGGCTCGCCCGCCTCCTGGGCTTCCCGCGGGACCCCCTTCCCCGGCAGGTCTCCCTCCGCACTCTGGTTACACAGAGCAGCCTGCTCGCTGGCATTCCTGCCCATCAGCTTTTCTCTGTGGCACAGATCGTGAGCTCGATTTTCACTTTTCTTGCTTGTCCCTTCCCCCATGAGAGGTGAGCTCCACGATGACCAGGAATCTTGCCATTTCTGCTCCTTGCTGTATTCTCAGTACCCAGAACAGTACCCGGCCCAGAGCAGGTGTCAATAAATATTTGTTGGATGAATTAATGACCTGATGCTATTAGGAAGAAATGGCTCTGTGTGGCCGGAGGGTGGAGGGAGGATTAGGGAAGGCGCCATTCATTCATTGGTTCATTCATTCACTAGGTGTTTATGGTGCAATTAAATCATGCCTGGCACAGTGCTTTGGGGTGACAAATATAATGAGGCACAATTTCTGCTTCTAGAGAACTCAGTCTGTTGAGGGAAATGGACCCATAAATAATATTAATGGTAATAGTGATGATGGCTCACATTGAATGGAGCATACTATGTGCCAGGTACACATTTATTGATATTAACTCTTTTAATTCTTACAACAAAACGAGCTAGGTATGACTTTTATGCCCATTTTGCAGATGAGGAAACAGAGGCACAAAGAGGCCACACATCTAATTACAGAGCAGTGTGGCAGCGTTCTGAGGTGTGAATGGGGTGTGTGAAACAGCTTACATTTTTAACTGGGCGCTTCCTTAGAGTAGGGAGGGGCAGGTGGGCAAATGTGAGAGGCTTATGGGTGATAATCGCTTTCCTGCCGTCATCCCCATTAACTGGTTCTTGTGGTTGCTGGACACTTCTCCCTCCCTCACTTCAATCCTTGCTGCTCTGGACCTGGTCTCCTTCTGACCCTGGTCTCCTCTGACCCTCATGACTCCCTGAATCTTTTGGTCCTGAATCCACAGGCACCTCCAGTGCTCCGAGCAGGCAGGATGGCTCGGCCCAGATGTCCCAGCTCCCCATGCTGTGCTCAGAGCTGTGACTGCAGACACCCCTCACTGGGTCCTGCTGTCCTCTGCGACAGGGAGACTGTGACCAGCCCCAGATTCCACCACTGCTCACTCTGCAGGGGCCCACGGAGGTCTGCCTTCACCGAAAGGGTCTTTTAGGAGTCCCCAAAAGGAGAAAATTTAACACTGTCATCTCGCTCACCTTGTCTGATCTCCCCTTAGTCCCTGCTGAGTCTTGGGTGACCACCCTTCGGGCGTCAAAACCCTAGGAGGTCACTTGTCTTCCTCGCCTAATGATGTGTTACAGAAAACAAGCTTCTATGACTTGCAAAAGTGTGACGGGAACATGAATATTAATAACTCCCATGGGTTTTCCTGCAAACATCCATCACCACAGCTTAGAAGGCTTGTTCTGACTTGCTTGGCATGGGGGTAACTGCTCAGCAGAACAATAATAAAGCATTCATGAACCCAGCTTAGGCGGAGCGCTTCCTGGGCTTTGAAGTGCACTGCTCCTGTGGACCTGAGGTGCGGCATGTGCTCCGCCACGCCTGGGTCTCGGCAGGAAGACATTTGACTTCGGTCAGGGACAGGACTTGACAGCTGCACCAGGACCCAGTAGAGCTGGAGCAGGGATTTCTTTTTATCGAAAAGAAAGTTCTCCTTGGTGACAGCATCTTGGTAAGCAGGTGCATGAGATCTAAGCCAAGTCAAGTTGGAGTGATGCTAGAATCCAGAGCTGGTCCAGCACAGATTCACAGCACTTTAGGGCCCAGAGAGCATCATTCTGGGTTCAGTGAGGCCACAAAAGGCAGAACTAAAATTAGCAGTGGGGCCAAGAGTAGAGAATCTGTAGATGACCATTCGCTTGGCTAACCCTAGAGCAAGGGCTGTCAGGACAATGATGCTCCTGTCCTGTATCCAGGGTTTCCATTGAAATCTGCTGACTTATTGTCCTCAGTAAAAGTCCTCTTCTGGAAATCTCCAAGTGTATGCCGTTTCCTCCTCCCTGGGCCTCTGGTTGCCTGTTCAGGATCTCATACGGTTGACTCATAGGTTTCCTGTCTCAGGCTGTACTTTCTAGTTATGTGTGCTCCCAGGATCTGGAGAGAATTCTGGCAGTGCTGTAGAACGGATAGATTACAAGGAGATTGGGGTTAAAAAACATAACAGCCCTGTTTCTTGGGTTCTGTTGCCCCAAGAACCTGATGTGATCTTCAGGGGTTGAGCTCCTGGTTTAATGCTATTCAAGAACACAACAGCCTGGGTCCCTGAGCTGAAAAGTACTGTTGAAATTTATCTTAATGTGTATTGTGTGTGCTTTTATTTTTTTTCTTATTTAGGATTTAAAAGTCATTCATATTTCTAGCTCACAAAAAGAAAATAAAAAATCTTCTGGATTTTCTAGAGAAAAATAATCTTAAGTAATTTCAGTGTAAGCAAGGTAGCATCTCTTTTGCTGAACATTAGGTCAATCATTCAGTCTGGTGTTAATGAAAACGCTCATTTTCTTGGGCAGCAGCATGCAGACTCTCTCTGCTGTACAATTAACGGTGGGGGGGAAGTCTCTGCCACTTCTTCTTGTCAGATTTTCTTGTAGTTGGAATTCCAGTGTCTTGCAGCAGAGCAGGCCATGCAGGTGAAAGTCATGGAAATAGACATGGCTTTCTTCTTAAAATACTTTTTTGCAAGAGGTCATTCCCCGACGGAGTTCTGACAAAGGGCGGGTTGGGTCCCAGCAGCCTCTGTCTGGCAATGTTTACTTGGGACACAGCTTGCTATCACCTTGGAGGGAATAAAAAGAGTTGAAGCCAGAAGATCTACAAAGTGAGTCCTGGCTCTGACATTTGCTAGCTGTGTGATTCTGTCCTTTCTGAGCTTCAGTTTTCCCATCTGTAAAATGAAAATAAAAATAACTGTGCTTTCTACTTTATAGAATTATCCTGAGGATAGCAGGAAGCCCTTTATGGGAAATATTCTAAAGACTGCATTGCTAAAGGGGTGTCATTTTTGTTGGATGCTGCATGGAAATAGAGTTGGTTACACTTTTTCTAAGGATCTCTAAAAACATTCTTTGAACTATTGTAAAGTGGTTGCTGGGCAAGTACAATAAAAGCATATAATACAGGAAAGGCTACTCTTCCAGTCAAAAAGGAAAAAAAATGGACACAGTGATTACAGGAGGTAATGTTGGTATGTGTTCAACATCACCCCTTTCTTCTTGCAAAAGAAGCCTGATTTCGTTACACATCCACCCTCATCATGACCATGTGTTTCCAGGGAGGCAGGCTTTAGCCCAGAAGCAGGCCTTGATTGGTCTAAGCCAGTGGTTCCTGAACTTTACTGTGCACCAGAATCACCTGGAGGGCTTGTTAAAACACCAGTTGCTGGGCTCCAGCCCTGGAGTTTCTAATTGAGTAGGTCTGGGTGGTGGCAGAGAATTTGCGTCAGGTGGTGCTGATACCCTCGGTCTGAAGACCACGTTTTGAGAACCTCCAAGCCAGTCATGGTGGTCCCATCCTCCTTGCCAGTCATTGGTTAGTTACAGACACATGAAGCAGCTCTGCCCATGAGATGTGGTAAGTGGGCTTGTGGGGAAGGGAATCTCACTCTTCAAAAGAGTCACAGGGACGAGGTGGCTCCTTTTCTACCTCTGGACGTTGTCTCTGGAAGGAAGCACCTGGGATTGTGTAGGTGTTTTGGGACTATGAAGGGAGCAACCTTAAGGACAAAGCAGACCCTGAGAATGACCTAGCAAAAATGACGGAAAGCACCTGGGTCCTTAATGGCTTCCTTGGGTTACTAAGTTAACTGAGGGGCTGACTACCTCTTGTTTGAACTACCTTGAGTTGGAATTTTCTGTTACTTTTGGTCAAAGGCAACTTAATTGATAAAGTGATAATGTTAAAATTTCTTTTGTGTCCTGAGGACAGGTGGGTAGGCTATGGGGCAGGATCCCTGAGCCTTGCCGGAGGCGGTGGGAGATGCCTGTCATTGGAGATGGCGCTCAGCCGTAAACTCTGTACCTACATTAAGGTCTAACTATCAGGAGAAGATTCAGGAAGGAGCAATTCAGGAAGGGCTGGAGAGGTGGCGGGCAAGTCAGGCTGTGAGTAAAGAGCAACGACGTTAGAACAGGGTGGGAGCCCATGGTGGTGGAAAGGGGTGCTGGGTGCCTTAAGGACAGCAAACTTCTGAGGATTTTGTTGTCAGAGGAGACATGGGGGTGGGGGGAGGTAAACCCAGGATTGGAAAGAACAGCTGAAGAAAAGCAGGGCAAGGGGGTCAGAACTGCAAAGTAAACAATAAACAAATGGCAAGGGGCCTTGGGAGCTTATGTGCTGATTGAGACATTATGTCCCCAAATAATACATTAGTTTCTCCTGTTTTGACACCAGGAAAGCTAATCTCAGTTAAAAGACAACATGGGTTCCTGAAGTGGCCTTTCTCCACTGGTTTTCATGTCATCGGGGCCAGCCAGGGATGTCACAATAATTACTAAGAACTCTCTTTTCCTCAGACTCTAGGACTCGTGCAACTGTGTTTCTCTGGCACCTGTGGTCCTGATCTGTGACCTTTCAGTGTCTGTCCCGTTTCCTTCCTATTACTCTCCCTAGTGTCTTCAGTGGGCCAACAGCTGCCGACGGTACCTGCAAACATTACCTATTGTGGCTCTGCCCAGCACCTGGCCCAGGGGTCCGTGTTCACAGCCTTGGTGATGAGACAAGGAAAAGGCAGAGCCTTGACCTCAGAATGCTCACGTCTAGGACAGTGTTGCCCAGCGGAAAAACAATATAGGCCAGAAAGGCAAGACACATGTGCAGTTTTAAGTTCTCAAGTGGCTGCATTAAAAAAAAAGTAAGATGAAATGGTGGTATTAACTTTAATAATATATTTTATTTATCCCAGTAGTTCGTAACCAGAGGAGATTTTGCATCCCAAGGGCATCTGGCAATGTCGTGAGGCAATTTTTGTTGTCACAACTGGGAGGGTGCTAGTGGCATTTAGCGAATAGAAGCTGGAGATACAGCTAAACACCCCACAGTGCACAGGGGACAGCCTCCCGCAAGAAAGAGCTACATGGCCAAAATGTCAATAGTATTTTGGTTGAAAAACCCTGATTTAGTCCAATACATCAAAACATTTCATTTCAGTATGTAATCAAATATAAAAACTCACTAATCTGGTATGTTACATCTTTTTAAATTCTAAGTTTTAAAGTCTGGTGTGTATTTTACACTTCTAACCCACTTGAATTCAGGCCAGCCATGGTTCAGCCCTTTGATTACCACGTGTGGCTCGCAGCACCAGCACAGACAGAGCAGGTATGCAGTTAGAGTCCAGGAAGCTCCTCTCCATGACCCCAGTTTCTTGGGCACAGCAAATATGGTGAGATGCGAAGCCCCACCACCTTTGTCAGACCCACGGGATAAAGAACTGGGGTAAAAGAATTGCACGTGGGATCCCTCTGATCATTAAACTAGGTAAGAAGGCAGATACATTCAAAACAACATCTCTCCAGCCTCTTGCATGATTTCCCTGCAAAATGCCATCAAGAAGTTGTAGTTTCTTTTCTTTTTTTTTTTTTTGCTTTCATTCACAGTATCTCTTTTTTTTTAACATTTTTTTATTGATTTATAATCATTTTACAATGTTGTGTCAAATTCCAGTGTAGCGCACAATTTTTCAGTTATACATGAACATATATATATATCATTGTCACATTTTTTTCTCCGTGAGCTACCATAAGGTCTTGTGTATATTTCCCTGTGCTAAACAGTATAATCTTGTTTATCTGTTCTACAATTTTGAAATCCCGTCTATCCTTTCCCACCCTCTGCCCCCTTGGCAACCACAAGTTTGTATTCTATGTCTGTGAGTCTATTTCTGTTTTGTATTTATGCCTTGTTTTTTTGGTTTTGTTTTTGTTTTTGTTTTTTTTTTTAGATTCCACATATGAGTGATCTCATATGGTATTTTTCTTTCTCTTTCTGGCTTACTTCACTTAGAATGACATTCTCTAGGAGCATCCATGTTGCTGCAAATGGCGTTCTGTTGTCAGTTTTTATGGCTGAGTAGTATTCCATTGTATAAATATACCTACCTCTTCTTTATCCAGTCATCTGTTGATGGACATTTAGGCTGTCTCCATGTCTTCGCTATTGTAAATAATGCTGCTATGAACATTGGGGTGCAGGTGTCATCCTGAAGTAGGATTCCTTCTGGATACAAGCCCAGGAGCGGGATTCCTGGGTCATATGGTAAGCCTATTCCTAGTCTTTTGAGGAATCTCCATACTGTTTTCCACAGTGGCTGCACCAAACTGCATTCCCACCAGCAGTGTAGGAGGGTTCCCCTTTCTCCACAGCCTCTCCAGCATTTGTCATTTGTGGATTTTTGAATGATGGCCATTCTGACTGGTGTGAGGTGATACCTGATTGTAGTTTTGATTTGCATTTCTCTGATAGTTAGTGATATTGAGCATTTTTTCATGTGCCTATTGATCATTGTATGTCTTCCTTGGAGAATTGCTTGTTTAGGTCTTTTGCCCATTTTTGTACTGGGATGTTTGGTTGTTTCTTATTAAGTCATATGGGCTGCTTATATATTCTGGAGATCAAGCCTTTGTCGGTTTCATTTGCAAAAGTTTTCTCCCATTCCATAGGTTGTCTTTTTGTTTTCCTTGTGGTTTCCTTTGCTGTGCAGAAGCTTGTAAGTTTCATTAGGTCCCATTTGTTTATTCTTGCTTTTATTTCTATTGCTTGAGTAGACTGTTCTAGGAGAACATTTTTGAGATGTATGTCAGATAATGTTTTGCCTATATTTTCTTCTAGGAGGTTTATTATATCTTGTCTTATGTTTAAGTCTTTGATCCATTTTGAGTTGATTTTTGTGTGTGGTGTAAGGGAGTGTTCTAGCTTCACTGCTTTACATGCTGCTATCCAGTTTTCCCAACACCATTTGCTGAAGAGACTGTCTTTATTCCATTGTACATTCTTGCCTCCTTTGTCGAAGATTAGTTGACCAAAAGTTTGTGGGTTCATTTCTGGGCTCTCTATTCTGTTCCATTGGTCTATATGTCTGTTTTTGTACCAATATCATGCTGTCTTGATGACTGTAGCTCTATAGTATTGTCTGAAGTCTGGGAGAGTTATTCCTCTAGCCTCTTTCTTTCTCTTCAGTAATGCTTTGGCAATTCTAGGTCTTTGATGGCTCCATATAAATTTTATTATGATTTGTTCTAGTTCTGTGAAATATGTCCTGGGTAATTTGATAGGGATTGCATTAAATCTGTAGATTGCCTTGGGCAGTGTGACCATTTTAACAATATTGATTCTTCCAATCCAAGAGCATGGGATATCTTTCCATTTTTTAAAGTCTTCTTTAATTTCCTTCATCAATGGTTTATAGTTTTCTGTGTATAATTCTTTCACCTCCTTGGTTAGGTTTATTCCCAGATATTTTATTAATTTGGGTGCTGTTTTAAAGGGGATTGTTTCTTTACTTTCTTTTTCTGTTGATTCATCATTAGTGTAAAGAAATGCCACTGATTTTTGAACGTTAATCTTGTAACCTGCTACCTTGCTGAATTCTTCGATCAGCTCTAGTTGTTTTTGTGTGGACCTTTTAGGGTTTTCTATATATAGTAACGTGTCGTTGGCATATAGTGACACTTTTACCTCTTCTTTTCCAATTTGGATCCCTTTTATTTCTCTCTCTTGCCTGATTGCTGTGGCTAGGACTTCCAAGACTATGTTGAATAGGAGTGGTGATAGTGGGCATCCTTGTCTTGTCCCAGATTTTAGTGGGAAGCTTTTGAGTTTTTCACTGTTGAGTGCTATGATGGCTGTAGGTTTGTCATATATAGCTTTCATTATGTTGACATATGTTCCTTCTATACCCACTTTGGTGAGAGTTTTTATCATAAATGGGTGTTGAATTTTATCAAATGCTTTTTCTGCATTTATTGAGATGATCATGTGGTTTTTGTCCTTTCTCTTGTTGATGTGATAAGAAGTTGTAGTTTCTTACTCCCTCGAGGCAAAGGTCAACGTACCCCACTGGGAAGATTACAGAGAGAGAGAGGGAGCTTCGAAGCAGCTCTGAGGATTTAGATATTGATCACTGAGGCTTTCATGTAGTTAAAACAAACAACCAAGCAACATCCTTTGCCTCCTCCAGAACACTCGACAATTTTTCCCTTTTGAAAAATGAGAAGTAAAGGTTTGCAGGTTAAAAAGAAGGTGATATTGTAGTAATCAGAGCTTTAGAACAATCCAAACTGACCTTGCTGCATACAATATGCCATATTTTGTAATCCCCAATTTGAAGTCTTCTCAGCATCTCATTAGTCTGGAGTTGCAGTAGAGATAACTCTGTATTGAGTGAGTAATTAAATGTGGCACAGAAGCAGGAGGACGGATTAGCGACACATCCAGGGGCCCTCCGAGGGGGCCTTTCCTGTCCCTGCCTGTGGCGGAAGGTGTAGAGAGGCTTAGCAGAACTCCTGCAAGGGGGATCCTGGTGCAAAGGCGGAACAAGATTTCTCGCATTATCTGTGGGCCAGGGCAGTGGGCCAGTAAGTGTGGGGACAGGGTGTTCTGGAAGCCAGGCCCTAAAAAGGAAGCGACAGGGTCACCTCTGCGGTGCTGCTGCGTCTTCCTGGGCTAAGGCTGGGATCCGTCCTCAGCTTCCCTGAGCAAACTGCTCCTTCTGTCGTTCGCAGGACAAGGGCCTGCCGTGTTTACTTTAAGTCAGAGTGAAGGATGCTTCCCATTCTTCCAGAGCCCTCTGAAACCGAAGCCTATCCAACACAGCCTGGCTTTGCCTAAAATGAAGGAGGACAAAAAAGAGCGTTTCTCATTTGTACAGAGTCAACATGACACTTATTTTCATAGAATCGGAGGTTTGGAGAGAGACTCACATAATTTACCTTCCTGTTTCCAGAAGGGCTTTCTTTCGTCCTTCCCACACACCTGAGAACCTACCCTATTTTTCAAAGTCCGCCAGGGAAGGAGTTTATAAAAATCTTTTGGGAAACAAATTCAGGTTCCCGTCAGCCCTCAGTGAACATATATCGAGCCCTGACTCTGTGCGAGGAATTATTTAGGAGCCAAGAGATTAAAGGAAAGAGAAGACAGCCTCGGTTTTTAGGGAGCTAACAAGATAGACATGAAAAGACGGGGGTGGGGAACAAGGAATGGAACAGCCATGAAGGCCTGTGGGAGGTGAGAAAAGGAAACTGATTTGGGGCTGGGGTGGAGGGGAAAGATTTCCTGGAGTAGGTGGAATTTGAGTTGCTCTTCTGGGGTTGGATTGTCCCCTGTCCCCTTCATATTTTGTTTTTAATTATTTTATTTTTAGGTTTTTTTTTGAGGGGGGTAATTAGATTTACTTGTTTATTTATAATGGAAATACCGGGGATTGAACCCAGGACCTCGTGCATGCTAGGCACACACCCTACCACTGAACTATACTCTCCCTGACTACCTGTCCTCTTTTAAAAGTGCAGTCCCTGCAGTGTTTCAGCAGCAATGTAAGGCACCAAGTTGAAAGACGAGTCAGTCTCGGTCCCAGCCTCTCACAGTGGACTAATGCAAATTTCCAGAAATTTGATCTTCCATAGAGATGGGACTCCTGCTCACTCATTCAGCAAATATTTACGGAGCATCTGTTCTGTGCCTGGTCCTGTTCTTGATGCTAAGGATACAGTGGGAAACAAGACAGATTCAAGCCCTGCTGTATAAAGTTCGTGGTCCAGAGGCGTGGGAAACAGCAAACAGTTATAGACGTGATAAGAACTATGAAAAGGGGGGAACAGGTGCTATGGGAGTAGATAGCGTGTACTTATCTCACCTGGGAGAGAAGGCTTCCCTTGGGAAGTGCTATTTAAGCCAACAAGTCAGTGCAGAATTGAGTAAACCAGGTGAAGGGGGAGAGGGAAACAAGGGGAGAAGAATGTACCTGCCTGAAGGAAAAACTCCAAAGGATCCAAAGTGGAGAGAATGCGGTGCTTTGAAGGAACAGAAAAATGTCCAAAACAGCAGCAAGGACGGAGATGGAGCCCAAAAGTTAGGACAGGCCACCCCTGGGCTGGAACATGACCATGTGTGCCCCTGGCACAATGGAAAAAACAAAACAAAGCTAAAACGAACATCCTGTCTTGACCCCCAATTACAGATGTAGAGAGGAGGCTGCCACATTGCATAGTTTTGAAGGGCTGGTGAAGACCCTGTGCATCTTGTCTAAGGGTCTCTGCCCTGATCCCTGCACCTGCCACCTTCCCTCCTGCCCCACCAGCCACACAGCACAGGACTCACGGATGCCGTCCACCT
This sequence comes from Camelus ferus, assembly GCF_009834535.1. Lineage (NCBI taxonomy): Eukaryota > Metazoa > Chordata > Mammalia > Artiodactyla > Camelidae > Camelus > Camelus ferus. Next base: position 5,969,003 of record NC_045716.1, read on the forward strand.
ACAAGGTCTGCTCCATGGTCCCTGGGCTAATTTTGACTGTGAAGGAAGTGCTGTGAGACTGTGAGTGCTCCAGTGCCTGCGGCCAGTCGCTCCATGAGTGTGTGTTTCTGTGCCAGGACGGGTGCCTGGTATTCAGTTCTTTCTTCTGATGGGCTGAGCCCTGAACACCTGAGAAGGCTTCAAGTGGCAGTCTATAAATGCCACTGAGTTGTTCATAACTGGGCTTCTGCCTCAGTTTCCCTGCTTAATATCTGGTTACCTGCTGAGGCTGAAGGTCTGCCCAGCAATCCCAGTTCCAGTGTTTACTGAGTACCCGAGACAGTGTCAGGGTGCTGAGGACGGCATGAAAAATAAACAATAAACACACTAGAAGACCTGGCCTGTGATCATATACATCTGAGTGTTTGTAATAATTTAATGTGCTGAATTATCATTAGTATTTTGAAAATGTGAAAATCGTCTTTTTCATTACTTCAAAGGAGAAGATGATTCTTACTATAAATATGACATTTAAGTAATTTCATCTTTTTTTTTTTTTAAATTGATCTTGTAGGTGCCAACAATTGCGTCTTTCTTTTTCCAGTTGACAGCAGGTTTAATATTCACCACATTTTTATGTTACAAAATCTGCATGAGGTAAAAACCGGCACTGGTTCCGGAGATGGAAGAGAGTCCAGAGTTCTTAATTTGACACTCCAAGGCTCTCACCATCCTGCTCCAACCTCCTCCCACTGCTCCTTGTCACGTTCTCTACCCTTAGGCTTTCCCTCTGCCTGGAATGTGCTTCCCCATCATCTTCACGCGCCCACATCCTCTTCCATGAAGACCTCTTCCCTTCCATTTCCAGTGGCTTGCCCTCTTCCTCCTCCATCTCTGACTTGTCCTCTACCCTTCGTTCCTCATTTTCCATCTTTATCAGTTTCACTTGGACCCCTGCTTAGCCTTGTGTTCTCATAAATCAGTATGTATAGCTCACATCAATTTTTGAGATATTTACAAAATGTCTTCCTGATTGTCTAATAAAAATGGTTTCTTCTTAAATTGGGGAAATATGGAAAGTATGAAGAACACAAGAGTTTCCACCAACTATGGGGGAATGGTGAAGAGCATGGGCAGCTTACTTACCCTCACTGGGCCTTAGCATTCTCATCTGTGAAATGGGCATGATAAGCCCTGTCTCTCCGGCTTACTCTCTGTATTGCATGATCATTATATGTAAAGTACTCAAGAGAGTTTCGGGCAAGCAACAAGCACTCCATACTTGGTAGTGATGGTTATTGTAAGAACCATGGTAACATTTTCAAACTCTTATTTATACTATTATTTCTATTAAAAATACTTTGCAAATTCCAACCAACATTTTTTCAGGCAAAATTTGGATTCATTTCGTCCTCAAGCTGTTGACTGCTGCTTCTCCCAGTCTGAAGTGAGCTTCCCTACAGCCCAGGGGCATTCATAGGTGTCACCGGGAAGGGGAGCCAACATACTTGACTCTTTCGTCTCGGATCGTGCGATCACATTGGTGTGAAACCACCAGAAGGTGACTCAGTGAGGGGTTCTGTGTATGGCCCCCAAGTTCTTCCCTGCAACTGCTTCATGCTTGTGACATGGACCACGTGCTAGGAGTGCACGCACACCAAGTTTGCCCGCAACGCGGGACACCAATGGTAGGCATGGCCTTTGGCTTGGGCAGCAAGGTGGAACCCTCTGGGTTGAGTGTAGGCCCCTCCTTACCTCAGCCAATCTTCCGTTCTGGGCCACTAAGGCTGTCAGGATAACTGGCTCACGTCCTGTTAGGAGGAATTACCATGATCACTAACGGGTAGTTAGGGACACTGTTCCAGTTTAAAGACTTTCATGGGCCGTGAAAACTAGTGAGTAAATCATCGTTTATCAGCCAGTCACTTAGAGGACGCCACGTGGAAATGCGTTCCAGGACTTCGAAACACATAGAAGCCATCTATCATAATGGCGCATAAAAGTTACGTGCAAACAGGCTGTAAAACTGAACAACTGTTTACCTCAGTAAAGCCTTTATTTACATGCCCTCCAGCAGATGTTTAAGTGAGTTTCTTACAAGGCTGCAGATCACAGCTTCAAGTGGAGCCTGCGGTAAGTAGAGATGTATTAGGTGGATGCCAACTGCAGTGTGATTTCAGGGGCCCAGGGATGGCCTCCTTGGCTCCCTCCAGAACTCATTTTGCCTGCTTGTTGCTTGAAATTTCTTGAAACCAAAGCTCTCTTTCTATAATTACAGAGAATTTAATTTGACAAGTTCAGCAATGGATTCAGTATGAACACACAATGCATGTCATGGGCAAATGGCCAACATTGATAGTGCTGTGTTTTCTGCAGAGCACTTCCATGTGTGGAATCTTCTTTATCCTCAGACATTCCTGTAAGTGGAATCTTTGCCCACAATTATGAGGGGGGACCTGTGGCTTGAAGAAATTCTGTGACTTGTCCAAGGGCACACGCAGGTCACGGTAGACCTGGAATTGGAATCCTGTGCTTCTGAGGATGCTTCCTTAATGATCTTTCCACTAGAGGAGGCTCTTGGGTTAAACACCCTGCAGAGGAAGTGCTTGACTTCAGTTTTATACCATCCTGAGAGCCAGTTTTGAAATGTGAATAGGAGAGAGGGGTCAGCGTCTTCCCGGGCTCTGCTCAGCTGGGGCAGACCCGGAGGTCCTCTCCTCTGTGGTGCCCCCTGCCTGCTCCTGCCCAAGCTGACTGGTGAGTGTGCACACACTTTCTTTAAGCTTTGCTGAGTTGATCCTATCCCACACTTGCCTTCACTGCTGGGATTGGAGCCCTGTTCTGATCCCCAGTCTCCTTGGCTGATGTCCTGGAAACCTATTAATTCCCTGCTGGTTCTCTGCCCCAGGCAGCAGTGCTCTGTGCCTTCTGCTCCCACCCTCACCTGGGGTTTTGTTCCTCTGCACAGACCTGCCAGAATTGGATGCCAACTGTTGTGTTTCTTTCTGACTTCCGCTATCTCAGGCACTGCTGGCTGTTCATTATTCCTTCATTCACTGAACACATTTTTTTTTTCTTTTTGATTATAGATTTTTTAAATTGAAGTATAGTCAGTTACAGTGTGTCAGTTTCTGGTGTATAGCATAATGTCCCAGTCATGCATGCGTATATATATATATATATATATATATATACACACACACATACACACATATGTATACATATACTGGTTTTCATATTCTTTTTCATTAAAGGTTATTACAAGATGTTGAATACAGTTCCCTGTGCTATACAGAAGAAATTTGTTTTATTTATTTTTATATATAGTGGTTAACATTTGCAAGTCTCAAACTCCCAAATTTATCCCTTCCCACCTCCTTTCCCTGGCACCCATAAGATTGTTTACTAAGTCTGTGAGTTGGTTTCTGTTTTTCAGATGAGTTCACGAGTGTCCTCTTTTTTTCTTTTTAGATTCCGCATATGAGTGATATCATAGGATGCACTGAACACATTTTTATAGAGCATCCACGACAGACAGGACACAATCCAGAGTCAATCAGCTCTCAGGGTAACCCTAACGAGACGTGTGTTTGCCACATGCCTTTAGAGAGTATAAGTGCTACAATTGACTAGCTCATCCGATGCCTTAAAGTTGGGTCTTTTTCCTCTAAATCTTCCATCCACTGTCAGCCACAAAAACTGATGGCTTAGTGGAGGCACTGAGGAGGCTGGAAGTTAGGCTGGGTCATGACTGGGGTCAGAACATGGGAAATGGGTTCTAGGAGACCTTTAAGACAATGTGAGAATTTCTTAGCATCAACAAGGTCTGGCTGGCCATACCTCCAGGTGAGTCTGTGAGTGAGTGATTCTGACGAGTGACAGCCAATGAGCCAAAGAGGTAGTGGAATAATTTATAGAAAAGGGTGACAAGGAATGACCTTCAGCATCTTTGTTTAATAACATTACCTTCAAGAGCTGCAATCCTTCAGTTTCACAGATACCAGTGGCAAGACTTGAATGAATTTTATCTGAATTTCTCCTTTATTTATTTCCCCGCTAGCTTCATTTCTAAAATCACCTTTTCCGAATGACAACTCAATCAATTCAATAACATGCAATTTTACACAGAAGCAACCTATTCCCTATTCCCCCTTCATACTTGTAATTGTCGGCTGCTTCCCTGAACAGCCTGGGCGTGTTTCAAAGCCAAGTTATTTTCATCTCCAGACCCCCGAGGAGGAATGACACTGTAAGATGGACACCGTTCTGACTTGAGGCTGGAGGTGCTCTCCGCTTACCCCTCTTTTTTCACATGCATCTCTCGTCCGTCACAGCCAGACCTGCCAGCTCACGTTCAATTTCCCATCAGTTCAGCTGTGTTAAGGAATCATCGGTGTGATCAGCTTCACTTTAGAAGCTTTCTGAGGTGCTGGGATTTTTCACTTTGTTTCCCATGCTTTTGGCATCTTGCCAAAGTAAATGAAGGTAAAATAAACATATATATTTTGGCTTTGTTTTCCAGGGCTGGGTAAAGTGACAGACAGGATTGTATTACTAGAGGAATTAAGGAGGAGATGGGCTGCACACGCTGGTTGATCCACAGAGTCTGTGGGTAATGAACTGGAAAAATAAAACCCTGCTGATTGAAAATTTGAATCATTAAAAGCTTTGAAATCCATGGCTTCTTTTAGAATTTCAATCTTCTATGATTTGCTCAGAGTCAGGGCTGCAGTGGTCTAAGCCACAGGCTAACCTGTCAATCACAATGAGCAAGGTTTGCTCACGGCCTCTGTCGCTTCAGAGATTATATTCAACACTTTGAAAAGCTGCAGTAACTCTTCCAGGGCGCAGGAGTGGTCATCATGGTGCCATGCTCCCTGGACCTTCATTGATTTAGAATTTGCATTCCTCGTGATTTGCAAATGACCCTCCAAGTTCAACATGTAGTATAATCTGTATTCTTGTTGAAGCATGAGTCAGGATTGCACTTGCTGGCTGGGATACTGGGACGTACTGGTGGTTTACAAGGCTGGTCTAACACCCTGCTCCCCGCCACTCAAAGAAAAAATGTTTTTCACTCCTATATACATATTACAGGGGAAATCACGTGGTATAGTTGTTCTTTGTGCATTGAAGGGATTCATAAATATATTGGAAAGAATTACTCATGAGTGGCAGGCTGTACTGTAGGTATATCTTACTGTAATGAAATCGAGCAACACTTTTTCTCATCCGTGGATGACTTATTTGGACATTAAGAAATAACTTATTTTGTAATCAGTACGTAAAGAAAAAAGGCTGGCGAGCAGATAATATAGATGTTCCCACATCTTTCCATATTAAACCCACATTCTTAGCTCAAGGGTGATCTCCTCAAGCTCTCATGCAGAACTACCCTCTGTCCTTTTTGATTTTAGATTCGACCTCAAGTGTAGAGAATTGACGTCAGCATCCGAAGGTGCTACCTGGTCACTGTGGCTCACGTGGGTTGGTTTACTTTAGCATTTTCTCCCTTCATGCCCATCCCCATCCCTTTGCCTATTATAGCCTTCATTCAAGTATAGTAAATGTGCAACATGCATACTAATGTGTCATAGTATGTTATTGAGATGTATGTATGACATTTAATTTACAGAATGGTATTTCTGTATGTGTCTTTTTTTTTTTTTTTTTTTTTTTTTTTTTGCTTTTTACTGTTTCCACTCGGCATAATTTTTCAGGATTTATCCATGTTGGTGAACGTGCATGTGGTTAATTCTTTTGCTGCATTACCTTCCGGAATGTGCATCCACCAGGTTTTGCTTACAACCCCAGTTACAGACACCACTGTTGGCTCAGTGCTTTGCTGCCTCAGACAATGCTGTGAGGACTACCCTCTTCCGTGCCCCCGTGTGATCCTGGGGGAGTGTTCCCGGGGTGATAGCCCTAGAGTGGGATCACCGGCTATAGGGTGACTGCACACTTCATGTCATATGGTGCCGCCAGCTTACTCTCCAGATAACTGTTCCGCCTTCCCCCCCCTACAGCGGTGACCTAGACTTCCTATACCCCCACATTCTTGTCCCTATAAATTAACGTATTTCTGGTTATTAATGATGTAGAGCACCTCTTAATATATTAGTCACTTGGATTTCCCCTTCTGGGATTTGTATTCTTGTATCCTGGTCCACTTTATTGTTGGGTTTCTTGTCTTTCTCATTAATTTGTTGGCATTCCATGTATATTTCAGACATTAATTTTTGTCAGTTTTAGTTGATGCAATTCTCTCTGATATCTTTTGTTGAAGAGAAATTATCCTTTACATGGCAAATGTTTTATTTTGGAATAATTTTAGATTCACAGAAATGTTGTAAAGATACTACAGAGCATTAACATCTTACATAACTTGGTGCATTTATCAAAACCAAGAAATTAACATTGGCATATAATATTAACTAAATTACAGATTTATTCAGATTTCACTTTTTTTTTCCCCATGGATTTCCTTTTACTGTTCTTGGATCCCATCCAGATACCACGTTGCATTCAGTGGCCATCATCTTAGTCTCTTTTGATCTATGATAGTTTCTCAGTCTTTCCTTGTTTTTCGTGACCTTCTCAGTTCTGAAGAATACTAGTCAAGCATTTTGTAGAATATCTCTAAATTTGGGTTTGACTGCTGTGTGCATTTTTGGGAAGAAGAGCACAGAATTAAAGTGTGTTTCTTCTCACATCAAATCAGTGGGAACATAATACCAACATGCCTTATCACTGGTGATGTTAATCTTGAACTTTTGGTTAAGGTGATTGATGCCAGTTTTATCCACTGTAAAGTTAAAATTTTTCGCTTTCCATACTCTGTTCTCGGAAAAGAGTCACTGGGTTCAGCTCACAGTCAAGGGGAGGGGAATCAAACTTTACCTTCTGGACAGGGGAGTATCTACCTGTATTATTTAGAATTCTAGAAGAAAGCAGAAGTTCTTAATTTTAATGTAATCAGAATTGCCAGTTTTTCACCATATGGTTTGTGCTTTTGAGGTCTTATTTAAGAAATCTTTTCTTATCCCAAAGGCCACAAATATATTCTTTTATACTTCCTTTGCACACATGCGCACACACACACCCCAATATAATATTCATCTTTAATCTTTAGGTTTTTAATCCATCTGGGTTTTACCTTTATATCAGATGGGAAGTAGGGTCCAACTTAGACTTTCTCCTTATGGGGTTTTTATGCTCCCTTTCTTGAACTGATCCTTCCCCACTGTTTATCACGTCAGCTGTCCCTATATCCAGTTTCTAACTTAGAACTCTTTCTGGCCCCTGGTCTGTTCCCCTGGCCCGTTAGTCTGTTCTCATGCTGGTGCATCACAGAGCTATACCATGGCTCTATCCTACACCCTCACTTCTGGTAGGGCAAGTGTTATGGGTTGAATGGTGCTCTCCAAAAAGATACGTCCACATCCAGACCCCTACAAACAGTAAATATTACTTTATTTGGGAAAAACGTCTTTATAGGCATAATTAAATTAAGGTATTTGAGATGAAATTAACCTGATTACCCGGATAGGTCCTAAATCCAATGGCAAGAGACAGAAGAGGGAAAGACACAGACCTACAGGAAAGAAGGTGATGCGAAGACAAAGACAGAGATTGGAGTGAGGCAGCCACAGGTCAAGGAAACCCGAAGATTGCTGGCATCCACAGAGGCTGGAAGAGGCCAGGAGCAGGTCCTACCTTAGGGCTTCCAGAGAGAATGGGCTCTGCCAGCACCTTGATTTTGGATCTCCAGCCTCAATGGTGAGAGAACACATTTCTGTTGTTTGAAGTTATCCCATTTATAACGAGCTGCTTCTGCCCTTGTTTTACAAAATTGTCTTTTATTCATGGACATTTATTCTTCCACACTCATTTTAGACAGTTTGATGAGATGTTACAAAAATCCTCGTGAAATTTTGTTTCTAAGTCCATTAAATTTATAAATTAATTTGTAGGGAGAACTTATATCTTTACAGTGTTAAATAATCTCATCTGTGAGCATTGGGCTTTTCTCTATTAATCAGAACTTATATGATTTGATGTTTTAAGAATTTTTCTATAAAATTCTTGTAGGTTCTTTGTTATTTGCAAACAGTGACAGGTTTGCTCTTCCCTTGCAATCTTCATGTCTCGTATTAGCCAAGACATTGAGGGCTACTCAGAGCAACTGCAGTAATAGTGAGCATCTCTGTCTTACTGGTCTTATTCTGGTGAAAAGGGATGCATTTATAAATGCATTGAGTCGGGGAGGGTATAGCTCAGTGGTAGAATGCATGCTTAGCATGCACAAGGCCCTGGGTTCAATCCCCAGTACCTCTATTAAATAAATAAACCTAATTACCTCCCCCCCAAATTAAAAATAAATAAATAAATACGTTTTTTAAAATGGATTTATTACATCTGGGTCTTTTGGTAGCTCTCCTTCTCCTTTACCAACTTCAGGAATTTCTTTTGTATTCCTTCTTCAAGGGGATGGGAAAATAGACCCACATTTCAATAGGAGTAGATGCAGACTTACACTGCAAAGGTCATGGACATAGTGATGAGTGGAAAATTGTAGCCATTTTTGTCCAGTGTGACCATTGTCACCATTTGTCTACCACCCCCCTCGATGGATATGTTATTAGCTGTATTTGGCCTAGTACATTTCTGGGTAGAGAAAAGATGAAGGGATTGGCAGGTGCAGAGTCAAGGGACTGCTCAGTCATGAGAGAAATACCCATGGCTTAGAGATGGGTGTTGGTGAATTGAAATTAATTGCAACCAGGACATCATTGGGGCTGAATACTGAAAAATACAGTAATGTTCTGTGAAGATTTTTTTCAAAGAGTAAATTCTCAGTAGGTACAACCATCAACTTGAGCACCAATTCATTAGCAAATATTTACTAAGCCATTACCATAGGCCAAGCACTGTCATAGTGTCTGGGGAAGGACAAAGAAGGCGACACTTAGCCCTCAAAGCACTGTCAATCTATTAGGAAGATACGGCAATCTCTCAAAGAGGGCCAATAATACAAGGTAAAATGTAACAGACGTCAAAAGAGAGGTCCAAAGAGATGGCAATAAAGCATTCAGCTCTTTCAAGAGATTAAAAAAACATGACTATATCTTCAATAATGTAATAAAAACCAGTGGAGAAGGAGATCCACTTTTCATAACTAGGCCACCAAAGTATTTAAATTCCAAAAGCAAGGGATGTTTGTATTAAAATTTCTTCACAAATGACACCCTACTAAGTGAATTTCCTAGACGTTTGAAAGAATTATGGTGCTTTTGAAAATAGCTCTCCACAACCTGAGTCTATGTATTAAATGTTAAGAGACCCGAACTGGTTTCCACATCTGTACTTGAGTCTCTCCACTTACAAACCACTAACAACAAAACTAACTCAAAGCAGGTGTTGACATAGAAACCATTGCAAAGCACTGTGGGAACCTTAAGTGCTGTGGAAATAGGCCAATAATGGATGCTGGCTTGCCTCCAGTTGCTTCTGAAGGGAGAAAGAGTCCGATGACAGTTGAGTGACCATTTAACCTGCTAATCAGATGGCTGGCGGGATGCCTGGGGATAAATGGAAGAAGAAAATTTACAGAAGACAAAGGTAGGAGCAGCAGAAGAGATCAGATACCATGCTTCTCATCCAGGGCACTGCAGGCGTTTTGAATAGGACAAGTCTGTTGTACAGGACTTCCCAGCGTGCTAAGGGTATCTGGCATCCGCTCCGGTTGAACATCACTGAGGCTGATAGCTAGGAGCCCTTAGGAAACAGTATTGCCAGGCGATTTACAGGGAGCCAAGTTTGAAGATGCAATTAATGAAGACACTGAAAGATTTAATAAGAATGGCAGTAATTCTTTAGTATTCAAGTAAATTTTAATCAAGTTAATCCATTTTGCATTGGGCTGCCAGTCTCCTAAAACTTTGCTTTCACCACATCATGCTGCTCTAAAGCCTTCAGTGACTCCCTATGGCTTACAAATGTAGACCACATTCCTAGGCTTGACATTTGCCTTCCCTCCAAAACTTATTTCGAACCCCCCATTTCCATTTTCTTATGTGGACTTTTCTGGTTCTAGTTAACAGACCCTGACAAAAGAACCTTGAATGGTCCAGTATGACCAAGATGGGAAATGACTAACGCTGAACTTTTGTGATGGAAGATTTTAATGAAGAGTTTCCAATGGGGTCAACACCAAGGCTTAGTCTTTGTTGCTTAGATGGTGGTACTTGTTCACGACAGCATCCTCAAGTTGCAGGAATTATCTTTCCTTTTGCAGATGCCTAATTTAAAATCACCTCTCCAGTGTTCTGATCACAGTTCTTTCCGGACCACAGACATTTGTCCTGTATAAAAGACATTTACCTTTGCTTCTGTATGCTTCCCTGCCTCTTCCAGCTGGTCTTCTTTGTACAAGCTGTCATTTCCAGGGGACTGGACTTCAATAGTAGACACTTCAATTAAATATAAGATCTATTGCTATCTGAAAAAAAATGTCCATTTGAGGCTTCAGGGTCAGAAATAAAGTATTTTCTTTGTTACCCAGTTGACATGATGAAATTTCTATTTAGCATTGTCTTAACATTAAATATATATATATATATAGCACAGAAAAAGTACTATATAAGTCTAAATACTCCTAGGATTTCTAACTCATCAATTGAAACTTGACATTTCATTTATGCTAGAAATCTGGGACCCATTCATCTGTCTCCCCTCTCTTCTCTCCCTAACCTGCCCCATATCCTGATGACCCAACCTCCTAAATAGTTCTGAAATGAAATTGAAACTCCTTTCAGTCCTACCGACAGGTCCTTAGTTCAGGTTCTTACTGTCTCTCACTTGGATTATTACAAATAATCACTAAGTGGTCTCTGCTTCTATACACCACCCCCCTGCCCCAGGAAAACCGTCTCACTTCTACCCAAATTCAGTTCTTACCATGTTACTTCCCTGCTAGAACCTCTCACTGTTTCCTCTTTGTTCCGGGGTAATATATATAAGACTTTAGTCAGTTAAATGGCTTCCATTCCTACTTACTTATTTATGTAAGTGAGATTCCTCAGAGAATGCATCTATGGAAATTAAAAACAGGAGTAAAATTAATCCTGATTTCTATCTCATTCTAGAAATAAGTGACAATCATTTACAGATACATGCACTAATAGAAAAAAAAAAATCCCAACTATATCCATTCTACTAGAAACTGTGCTTCCAACTTTATTTTACATTTTAGGTATAATATTTATTTCCCCAAATATGTAATATATGGATTAACTTTTTATTTTAAAAATTTGTGCTGTGTTGTTCCATTGTGTCTACTCATAGTTGTAATGTTAACTAAATCCACAAAAATTTGTGAATATCTTTGAGCCCTTTGATATTTAAAAAAAAAAAAAAAAAAAAAGACTTTTGTCCTTTCAAGGTCTGGTACCTGCTCTTCTTCCCAGTCTAATTTCCTACCCCTCCTCCTCACCCTGTGCCCTCTAGTGGTGCCAAATGACCACAATTACAAAATCACACTACATTTTTTCATGCCTATATGTTTTATTTTTTTAATGCTATTCTTTTGTGAATGATTACTCATCCTTCAAGACCCATCTCTGGAGTCACCTTCTCCTGGCAGGCTTCCCTGATCTACCTTTCTGGGTTGGATGCCTCTCCTCTGTTCTCTGCAAGCTCCCTGTGCATTTCTCTTAGCACATAAGACACTGTTTTAAAGTGACCTGTCCAGCTGCCCGTCTTGCCCTCTTGACTGTAACCTGGACTCTAAGTCTGTCTCTGAGTCAGCCCTCCATCTGCAACCCCCAGCACAGTGCCTGGCATAAAAATGATGCTTGGTAAATGTTCTCTGAAAAGTTGAACTCAAATTTGTAAACTTTCTGAGTGAGAGAGGCCAAAGAAAAGTGTGAGGTTGAGAAATAATCTGGTAAATTGAGGTGACATTGACAATTCAGACATTGCAGGCAGAAAGACACTGATTTTTATGATCTCTCAACAAAGGATTAGACCAGATGATTCCATTTGACTTCCAAACTCTCCCTTGCTGACCTGGGAGAACTGAAGGCAAGTCTCTGAGTGAAGCAGATCTAGGATGCTGCTGAGGACTGACTCAGCTTCATCAGGAGAGGGTGGAGAGCAGTGCTTGTGATTGAAGGCTCCGGGGAATCAGTCTTGCCGCTGGGTAGGTACTGCTGAGGGCTGTGTGTGTGTGTGTGTGTGTGTGTGTGTGTGTGTTTGTGTACCACACCTGGGCACATGGTGGTCATGACAATAAGCGGAGTGTTTGGAAGACGCCCTTGGGCAAACAGGGAGCCATCTCCATCGCCTGATAGTGAGGATCCTGAAACCTTGATGATGGAGGACTTCATTCATTCATTCTAACAGCTGATAGTGTATGGGGCACCCACTATGTGCCGGGCAATATCATAAGTGCTTTGTGTGCATTAACTCATTCAATCTTCACAACAACCCCACGAAGCAGGTACTCTTATTGTTTTCATTTTGGAGCTGAGGAAACCAAGGCACACAGAATTGAAGTGATATGCTCAAGATCACTCCACTAAGAAACGTCGAAGGCAGGGCAGCCCCAGGCAGCGTGACTCAGAAGCCCAGGTCCAGGCTGACCTGCCTCAGCTGTTCTACCCTGCCTGTCATGCGCTGTCACGGCCAGAACCAGCACTGCTCACTCTCTGGGAGCCCAGGTCTTCAGCTGGTCGCTAGGAATGACCAGGAGGTACTGACCTCTGAGGAGATGCAGGGACCCCCACCTGGTGGGCTTTTGGCAACGGGGCAGTTGAACTGCAGCCTGAGAGGAGGTCTCAGTGGGAGAATATGCAGAGCTGGGCTCTGTGGAGGAAGAGCTGTAATCACTGGCTAGATAACAGGCTCCCAGTGCACCTGCTAGTTCTGGTTAGAAGATGGACTGGAGGCTGGTGGAGTGAACCCACCCCAAAAGCACCCTTTGAGTGGAGCCTGATGGGGCTGGTGGTGGAAGTGGAGTCATGCAGCCATGACTGGGAGGCTGAGTGCCAAGCTCAGGGTTGGGATGCTCTGTATGTTGACTCATTCTCACACTGACCCTGCATGGATGGTATTTGTTCTGTTTACCAATAAGGAAATAGTCTCGGGGAGGATAAGTAACGTGCCCGAATTATAGCATTAGCCTCTTAGCTGAGATTTGAATCTAGTTCTACTTGATGCTAAAGCCCATATTTTTGATGCATACCTTCTGCCCTTCCTATACAATGCTTGTTTCTTTTTCTTTCTTTCTTTCTCTCTCTCTTTTCTTTTCCTTTCCTTTCCTCTTTCTTTCTTCCTTCCTCTCTTTCTTTCTTTCTCTCTCTCTCTCTCTCTCCCTCTCCCTTCCTTCCTTTCCTTTCCTTTCCTTTTTTTTTTAAAACTTTTTAAATTGAGTTATAGTCATTTTACAATGCTGTGTTTTTCTTTCCTTTCTTATAAAACTTCCTTGGATCAGCGAAGGAGAGCTATGGCCTGGCTAGTGGACTACGCAGTGGGAATATTTCCCCTGGGTCTGGGGGAGTATCAGAATTGGGAGGAGTGACATACTCCATAAAAAGTAGTGTAAAATTCACTTTTAATCCTTAGGTGTATGCAGTAAGAATTCACCTCAAAATCTGTCTTGTTCCTTTTTCAGCTTTTGCACATGCCTGGGAAGTCGCTGAGTGTGCAGGGCCCCACACTCCCTGTGCAGCTGGAAGGAGGATTCAGGGGGCAGCAGAGGGATGAACAGCCAGCTGGGGGCTGCGAGGCCCAGCCGTGGAGACCCTGCAAGGCAGTGAGGGCATGGAACCCTGAAGGCAGAGGGCACGCGTGGCGTATTGTTGAGTTGGAGAGTGATGACATCAATATTGTATGTGGATGATTCTGGAGTATGTGCATGGTGGTTGTGGTGGGGAAGACACTGAGAGAGCAGGGATCCCACAGGAATGGAGTCAGTGTGATATGGGCTGAAGTTAGACAATGGAGTGGGGATGGAAAGCCGGGCGCAGATGGGACAGGCATTAAGATGCTACAGAGGAGGAGTAACAGGACTTGTTTGATTGTGGGGAACAGTAGTGCCGTGAGATGAGAAAAATAAACATCAGAACAGAACTGGGGAAATCAGAGCTTATTTGGGGGAGAAAAAGGTTAATTTTAAACAGCTTTAGCATTTTGGATTTTTAGGGAGTATTTTGAAAAGGATCTGGTTGCAAATGCTTCCATTGCAGAGACCATCCTTGCCTTTCAAAGACACCATAATTTAGGAAATGTGGATCTTTTACCCATCTCTTCAGGACTCCAGAAGACAGAGATAAGCCTTCTGTTTCCAATGATCATGGGCCCTGGATGAAACCAGCCTCAGGCTAATAAAGCAGGTAATTATCTCCATCCCTCCTATGACAATAATGGTGTCGAGGCAGGCAAGAATTCATCAGAGGCGGCTTCGCAAGCCCCCAGGGAGACTCACGAAAAAGGGGCTGATTGTCAGAATCCGCCTCCGCGGCATTACACCAGGGCGGTGTAATGACGGCCCAGGGCCACACTGTGCCTCCAGAGTGAAGAACTGTGGAGATGAAAAGGAGAAAGGAACCTCTGTCCTAGCACGGCACCCCACCACGTCTGCGTGGATGGTCCGGATCAGCAATTAGAAACACAGTGCAATAAATATTGAAAGAAGCTTCTGTAAACATTCTACAAGACAATGAAATTAGAAATAATAAGCAGATGGGCTTTTATTCAAGACAAATCATGCCAGATGGACTCAGTACCTCCTTTTTTTTTTTTTTTTTTGATAAAAGTACAGAGTTGGTGGATGAAGGGAAAATGGCACGTTTGATGTCGTATGTTTGAAGACTGTTAAAACATTTGAGTCTTCCAAGAAGTCTGATTTGCAGAATTGGCTCCGAATGCCTGGAATAGAAGCACATACCTGACAAAAAAGTTGGATAAATGCTGCTAATTGGGCAACTGAAAGTGCTGGAACACTGGGCTGGCAGGACAGCCTCCGGAGGGGTCTTCCAAGGGACCTTAAAGATCATCAGTTCCAACCCTCTCATTTAGGGATAAGGAAACTCAATCAAAAGGAGACAACGACTTCCCACAAGCAGGGCTTGAACAAGGGTCACCTAACAGTTCTGCAGTGTTAAGTCCTAGGTCTCCTCTCTGCCCAGCATCTCTCTCTCCCAGGACAGGAAATAAATGTGTTCAAGTACAATTCTGAAAGAATTCTAAATGCAGAGATGAAATAATTGGACCCTGAGCAAACAGAGCCTGAGATATAGCTCACGTCCCCCCAAGGGGGTGGGACTCAGACCAAGTGGAGACAATGGTTGGGAAACAATGGGAAGCTTCACTCCAGGCCTTGCTCCCGAGGCCCCTGTGCTGTGTTCAATAATATTAACTCATCATTGCTGTGAAGCAAATAGTACCCATTTTGCAGGAGAGAAAATGACAGACCTTGAGGAGATCCAGTGACTTGTCCAGCTAAGGTCAAAGGGCAAGCATGTAGCCGAGCTAGGATGAAAGCTCATGTCCTCTGAGTCCAGTCAGGGTCTACCTTACCCACCACTTTCCTACCATTTTGCCTTTGGTAAAATTCTGATGGAGGCCCAGCTGCCCCGTGCCCTGCTCTTCCCCCAGAAAACATCTTCCTCTGCTGGGTCCCTTTTCAACTCGTGTTCCTGACCTTCTGTAGTTCCCCAGATGCCCGGCCTTCCTGACTTCACTGCATTCTCCCCATTCTTTGTCCAAACATATCAGTCTCCTTGCCTGTTTCTGCCGAGCTCTATGCTCAGCCTGTCACCCTTAAAACTAATTTCCACCATTGCCTTTATAGGCGATGGTTTCACCTCCTGAGCATGCTTCCTCATTTAAAAAAATAAAATGTAGCAATGATGTCTGGTGTATTGTGACCTGTAGTGAAGGAACATGTGTGAGCACCAGCTAGTCAATGCTTGATAAGAAGTAGACCCTCAATATATATTTATGAAGAGGGCTGTGGATTGGGAACTTTCCTCAAGAAACCTCTCAATAGTTCTTCCTTCCTTTTTTTTTTTAAATTAAAGTATAGTTGGTTTATAATGTGTTAATTTCTGGTGTATAACATAGTGATTAAGTTCATATATATATATATACATACATACATACACACATATACCCTTTTTCATATTCTTTCATTATAGGCCATTACAAGGCATTGAATATAGTTCCCTGTACTATACAGTATAAGCTTGTTGTTTAACTGTTTTATACGTAGTAGTTACTATCTGCAGATCCCAAACTCCCAATTTATCCCTCCCCATCCCCTTTCCCCCTGGTAACCACGAGATTGTTTCCTATGTCTGTGAGTCTCTTTCTGTTCTGTAAATTCATTCATTGGTGTCATTTTTAAAGATCCCGCATATAAGCGGTGTCATATGGTATTTTTCTTTCTCTTTCTGACTTACTTCACTTAGGTCCATCCATGTTGTTGCAAATGGCAGTACTTTGTTCTTTTTTGTGGCTGAGTAGTATTGTTCTTCCTTTCTTAAGCAGAGTAATTTATTTCCCTCAAGCCCATATCTGAGCGCCCCTACGCTACCCATTCAACAGAGGACCCTGTGCTTATCAGGATGAGTCTTTTGGGTGGGTGGCAAGTTGAAGAGGAGGGGGAATGTTAATAAACCATTTTGTTCCTTTCACACATAATTTTTCCCCGTCAGGGTGTGGAAGAGTTTTTGCAACAGGCAGGGTTTTTTTGAAAGAAGAGTCACTGGGATAAAGGAAAAACAATGGAAGCCCATCTACATCTACTTCTACTGCTGAAACATAGTTCCTTGGTCTTCATCAGTCCAGGTTTTCTGCTCTGGGTGATCCATCGGGCAATATCATTAAATAAAATTCTTGAACGTATTTTTTGCCTTTTTTATTTGGTAAAAATCCTCAATGCCTCTTACTGGGAAGCACCCTATTTACTATCTGCTATGAATTGAATATTTGTGTCTCCTTGATATTCATATGTTGAAATCCTAACCCCGAAGGTGATGGTATTTGGAGGTGGAGCCTTAGGGGAAGTGATTAGGTCATGAGGGTGGAGCCCTCAGGACTGGAATTAGTGCCCTTTTGAAAGAGACCCCAGAGAGATTGCTCATCCCCCTGCCATGTGAAGACACAGCCACAAAGACAGCCGTCTATGAACCAGAAAGTTGATCCTCACTAGATACTGAATCTGCTGGCACCTTGATCTTGGACTTCCCAGCTTCTGGAACTTTGAGAGGCAAGTTTCTGTTTTTTATAAACCATCTAATCTAAGATATTTTGTTATGGCAGCCTGAACTGACTAAAATACCATCTAATGACCATAGTATAATTTTTTCTTTTACCTACCTTCCATGGCAGGTAGAGGTGGACACAGAAGAAAAGAAACATGCTTTCCCCCTCTCATGAAATATGAGCTACTGGGAAGAGCAGTGTCTGGGCAGTACTTGACCTGTATTTTTGTCCACTTCTGCCATGTGGGAGCCTTGGTCATAACCTCTCTGTGCTGCAGCTGCTCCTGGGTCTGTTGAATTCAGTATCCTATGACCTCCCTGAGGGCAGGAGAAACAGTTTATTTATTTTTATAGTCCTTGACATAAGAGGAACAAACTTAGCAAACATTTGGGAATCATACCTCTAAGTGTTGCTGAAATACATTGTCACACACACATCCATCATTAGCAAGTATCACTCAATAGTGTCAAATATATGCCTTTCATCACTTAATCTAATCATCACAATTCTGCAACATAGCTATTATTTTGCAGATAAGAAAACAAAGGCGTAAGGAGACTGAGTGATTTACCTCTTTGCTAGCTGGGAGTAAAGCCAGGATTTTGAACTCTAGGTTCATCTGCCTTTGTTCTACTAACCTGTATTCAGGACCTATGCTCCTCATTTAATAGCAATACTTCACAATTGCAAAAGTGTTTTGACTTTTTTAAAAAATTGAAGTATAGTCAATTTACAATGTATTAGTCTCTGGTGTACAGCATCGTGATTCAGTTATACACATACATATATTCTTTTTCATATTCTTTTTTCATTATAGGTTACTACAAGATATTGAATATAGTTCCCTGTGCTATACAGTAGGACCTTGTTGTTTATTTATTTTATATATAGCAATTAGTATCTACACATCCCAAACTCCCAATTTATCCCTCCCCCACCCTTCCTTTTTGATAACCAGATGTTTGTTTCTTATGTCTGTGAGTCTATTTCTGTTTTGTCAATCAGATAATTGGTGTCATTGTTTAGATTCTACATATAAGTGATATCACATGGTATTTTTCTTTCTCTTTCTGTCTGACTTGGTATGATGATCTCTAGGTCAATCCATGTTGCTGCAAATGGCATTGTTTTATTCTTTTTTATGGCTAAATAGTATTCCAATTATATATATATATATATATATATATATATATATATATATATATATATATACACACACACATATCATATCTTCTTTATCCAATCATCTGTTGATGGACACTTAAGCTGCTTCCATGCCTTGGCTATTGTAAATATTGCTGTCTATGAACATTGGGGCTCATGTATATTTTTGAATTGGAATTTTCTCCAGATGCACACCCAGGAGTGGGATTGCTGGATCATATGGTAAGTCTATTTTTAGTTTTTTGAGGAATCTCCATACTATTTTCCATAATGGCTGCACCAAACTGCAGTCCCACCAGCAGTGTAGGAGGGCTCCCTTTTCTCCACACCCTCTCCAGCATTTATTGTTTGTGGACTTTTGAACGATGGCCATTCTGACCCATGTGAGGTGATACCTCATTGTAGTTTTGATTTGCATTTCTCTGATAATTAGTGATACTGAGCACCTTTTCTTGTGCCTATTGGCCATCTGTATGTCTTTACTGGAGAAGTGTAACAGCCAAGAGGGTTCTTTGCTCTAAGACACAGTAAGTAGAAGCCACAGATTCTGAGAAGGAAGTTCCAATGGGCATTGGTTGGCAAGGGGAAAAAAAAACTTGTCCTAGAGATATTTCCTCCAGGATCATTCCCCCTGGGGCTCCTCCCTCCCCCAGTCCTTGACCTGATCTACCTTGGCTGGTGGGTGGTTTCAGGGTTTGCCCCACTCCTGGGTTTGGATGCTCCATTTCTTCCATTCAACTAGAGACTTGGGTGAAGGGATTGAGCCCCTACTTGGCTACATGTTGTCTTGGCCCCAAGGATACCCTGTAAACAAGATATGGCTTTTCTGTTTCTTCTAGAACTTACAGTTCAGCGGGGAGATGGAGAAGTAAGCAGGCAGTTTCTGGGAGGAGGTGATTACAGGGAGCTGCACAAGCCTGTGGGATCACCTAACTCAGCCCTGGGAGCTGGGGGACGCAGGTGACAAGACACAGCCTCCATGCAAGGGCCACAGGATGAGAAGTAGGCCAGCTGGGGTAGGGCAGAGGGGACAACCTAACAAAGCCCTGGGGGCTACACAGAGCATTTTACATTTAGAAACTAAACTTTGCATTATTTTCTTTTGATCCAGAGTCACAATATTTCAGGAAACACCCCCACGTCCATATTCCAGTTTCATTCAATAAGGCCATTGGACTTACTCTCTGGTTCCAAGATCAGACACTGCATCTCCTTTGCCCTCCCCACTCTGGTTTGCTGGGGTCCTACCTCTCAGGCACTGACTCCTATAATGAGGTCATTTCAGTAACTGAAGGGCTCCATGTCACACCTGCTTATATAGAATTCAGCCTCCAAACTTGTAACTGACATCTGAGAGCTGTCAGCGTGTTTATCTGGCATATATTTTCACTCGGTGACATGTGGGTGCTTAGAGGTAGACTCTGATACTCAGTTTCCATGTTTATTTTTGTGTGTAAAATGCATAAAGAACATCCCAAGTGGCTTTTACTCGCTTAATTATCATGTTTTCCTTTTAACCTTCCCATGGCTAACAGTAAGCAAATCCCATAGTATTCTTTTCTTTTAAATCTTTCATTGCAATCCCCAGTTGAAAATTTGTCTTTCTTTTTTCTTTTTCTTTGGCACTTCTTTGATAGGTTTGATTAATGTCTTTAGGAAAAGAAAAGATTCGTTTTGCTTACCCCATAATTAGCATTCCTGCAGAGGGAGACAGAAGCCAGAACACATGGAACAAAGCCTGGGAAAGTGGCTTCATCAGGTGTGTGACCCCCACTGCCACACGGAGCCGGCGACAACAGGCAGCCTCACTTGCACTGAATCTTCAAAAGTCTGTCCCATTACTATCTTGGCAGCTGAAGACAGACATCCTTCCATTTTCTCATATGCTAGGTGAGGGCCTGCCTCCAAATGTCCTGCCTACTGTCCCCAAAGCAAATCTACTCACAGTGTGAAATATTACACGCACAACTTTTTTCCCCCCTGGTGTTCTTTCTCTTTTGTCTTCCCCCCAGGTTTTGCAAAGTAAGTCTGAAACCAACTTCTGCAGTGGAGTGAATCTGCCCAGGGGATGTTTTTCACCCTGAATAACATTAAGTCCCCTAAGAGTGGAAATTTCTTTGTGCAGAGCTGTATTATTGTTATTTGGGACTGATGGACTGTCAGTCTTTTCTGCCAGAAACAGAAGTGCTAATCAAGCCTTCAGCATGATGGGACTGGGGACTCACCCTTCCTCATCTTTGCTTAGACCCACGTGGACAACGGTTTTGCTGAATCCCGTTTCTGTAGGTCCTTTTGGAGATGTGGCCTGTAAGAAGCTCTGGCAGTCTAGAGAATATTGTTCTAACCAAGCTCATTGTAGTACATTTCCCACTAAATTACATTAGCATATAGAACTTGGGTTATTGATTTCTCTCCTTGCGGTGATTTCTGGGCAAAAGTCCAGTTTGTAGACGCAAAGAGAACAAACACACACACGAGTTGAGAGTCGTCTATTTGTTTATTTGTTCTTTATTTTAGAGACCTGGGACATAGTCCACAGAGGTGGTATGACCTTGTGCTCTGACTTTCCCCACCTAACACCTCCGTCAGGCTGCATGCTAACCTTCCATGGCTCAAGCTTTCCATTTTGAATCCAAAATGGAGAAGAAGGAACAGGCAGGGGACCATTTGCCAGGGACAAAGAGTGCCTGCCCTTTGTTAAGTACCTACTGAGTGTCGGGCAATGAGGGTTCCATCCTTACAACATCTCCTCTGGGAGATAATATCCTCATTTTGCAGATAGAGAAATTCAAGCTTAGCGAGGTTAAGTGACTTATTTCTGGTCACTGGGAAGCAAGTGTACGATTAGTGGCTCTTCACTTTGGAGAACAGTCTGGTGGTTCTTCAAAAGGTTAAACGTATGACCTAGCAAGTCCATCCCTAAGTACGTATCTAAGAGAAGTGAAAACACATGTCCGTACAAAAACCTGTACACCAACGCTCGTAGCAGCATTATTCATAATGGCCAAAAAGTAGAGACAACCCAAATATCCATCAACTGGTGGCTGGATAAGTAAAATGTGGTCCATCTATGTAATTGAATATTATTTGGCAGTAAAAAGAAATGAAGTGTTGAACACACTAAGCCTGGACGAACCTGGAAAACACTGTGTTAAGGAAAAGAAGTCAGTCATAAAGGAACACATATTGCATGATTCTGTTTGTACAAAATGTCCAGAATGGAGAGAAAATAGACTAGTGGTTGCCAGGGGGCTGTAGGGTGAGAGCTGAGGGGGGAATGGAGACTGACTGATCACACTTGCAGAGCTTCATTTTTGGGGTGATGAAAAAATCTCCTAGAATTGATTCTGTTTGGTGCTAAACTGCTTCTAAATTGGCTTTAACATTGATCATGATGATGGTTGTACAACTCTGTGAATATACTAAAAACCATTGAATTGTACACATTAAATGGGAGAATGGATGTGAATAATATCTAAGTAAAATTATAAGGCAATTGGTGGCCCCTGCCCACTGCCCTGACAGGCAGAGGCGGGACCACTCACACTGGGGAGGAATCTGAGATGTCCGATGACAGAGACCCAGGCACTAACTAGCAAGCTGCAGAAGCAGCATTTAGATTTTAAAGTATTTACTAAATGCCGGGCACAGTGCGGAGCCCTTAACACATGTTACCTAGTTTCATCATCACACTCACCCATGAGCTTTGTGTTACTTGTACTGTCATTTTCTAAAGGAGGAAAATGAGGCTTAGAGAGGCTTAGTAATTTTCTCAAGATCACATATCATCTATTAAGTACTACAGCTGCCTCTACTGAATAAAGATCTTGGAAACGACTGTGCTGATTCATCTAAGCCCCAGCATTGGAGAGTAGTGGCTAAGAGGGGAGAGTCCGCAGCTAGATGGCCTGGATTTGAATGGGCATTCTGCCTCCTGGGTCCTGGGCACATGTGAGCAAGGTGCTTCAGCTCTGTACTCTGGTTTCCTCCCCTGCGTGACGGGAAAGTAAACGTAGTAAACACATAAGGCTGGAGGTTAAGTGAGATAATATGTGACAGGCCTCTAGGACGGTGCCTGGCACATAGTAAGTGCTCAACATGTGCAGACTATTGTCATATATAGTCTCTGTTGGGGGATGGGAGGACAGGACTGAGTAAGTCACAGATTGTGGTGCAGCCGCAGTCCAGTGGAGAAGGCAGGTGTAGACGTCATTGGAACCAGGAACAATGGTGAAAGCAGGCAGGGGGCACAGCAGAAGCACAAGCCAGAGTGACATGCTGCTCGAGGGCCACTCACTCCTTTGGTCCTAGATCTCTGGTACGAGAGTGCTACCAGCAACAGGTTTTTCCTCCCTTGCCCCCAGGATTTCAGGTGTACATAAGAATTACGGCTGGGGAGTTTCATGACTATGTTTTTCCTGACAGCTTGGTAAAAACTGAACACTTGAGAGGATAGAGCAGAGAGAGTACAAAAGGTCTTTTATTTGGGCTTCTTGAATGTTTACCGTTAGTTAGATCCTCAGGCTAACATAATAGAAACTTGATCAGGAGATGAAAAGTCATCAAAGGAGAAGAGTGCATTCATACTCGATGTGGGTGTTTCCTCATATTCCAAGCACGTGAACCTTAGGAATATGCTGGCGGTTAGTTATTTATTGATGAGCATGAACTGTAAGATATATAAGTAAATAAGTCTATGTATATGTGTTAGCTATGAAAGTGAGAGTGAGTGAATGAATTCAAAACAGGAAACTATGCTTCCAAATATGAAGGGGCAGAGGGAGAGCCAAATAAATGGAGAGACATGCACGTGCTCCTGTCTGAGAGCCCAGCAGTGTATCTATCCGGTGCGTAGTAGGCATTTGACAAACATTTGTTCAGTCTGAGTAAATAGATGCTTTATATTCCAGTTTATATGGTGAGGATGACCTCTATGACCTTCAGATTCCAGAGTTAGGTTAACCCTCTGAGAAGTTACTCAGGAAATCAGGTCTTCCCTCAGAGCAGTCGTGAAGACTGCCCCAGAGGACTTGGAGGGTGCTCTGGTAGCCCACCCTGGCTGTACCTTAGAATCACCTGAAGAGCTTTGGAAATACATGGTGGCCAGGCTGGACCTCATCCAAGACTAAGCAAATCAGAATCTCTGATTTGCTCTGGGGGCGGGTAGAGCCTGGGTGTTGGTATTTAGTGTTCCAAATCCTCCCCAGGTGATTCTAATAGGACTGGGGCTGAGAAGCACTGGACAAAGGCGCCTGTAGATGGGAGGGCTGGTGGTGTCTGCCAGCAAGCTTGGCATGCAGTTGGCCCAGCAGTAAACCACAAATCTCACCTGAGTGAGTGTGGAAGTGTCAGTCACCCTTTAGGTTTCCAGGGTCATTTCCCAAGAGACCTCTCTGAGCTTGGACTGAAGACATCCCAGCAGGGGAGCCGGGAGAGTGCTGGAAAGATGGCCGCAGAGGAAGGAGGTAAGCTGCAGTAACAGGAACAAGCAGTGAACTTTCAGCTACTTATTGCTATAATTTTGAGACTTTCCAAAGCCTGAGATTGGGTACCAAGGGCGGGGGATAGGGAGGGAAAGGGCAGCCCCAAAGCCAGCCTCACTGGAAGCACTGGGCTGGGGCAGCAGAAGGCTCCATTGCCCTGTGAAGAGTCCCCCACAGCCTCACTGGCTGCACGGGGCCCGGGCCTCTCACGGTTGCTGTGCAGCAAGCCCATTAAGATGATCAGAGAGTCACTGGAGAGTTATGGGAGCCCCTGGAGAGTCTGTGAAGTGTCTGTGACCACCAGAGCATACGCATCTTGCCCTGAACCAAACTGCTGAGGGACAATTCACTTGTATTTTCAACAGGACCAGGAGCTCAGTCAGCCAAATAGCTTGGAGCACTCCTCTAGTTAGCAAACAGCATCCCAGAAAAAGATACACGGTTTCCATATGCAGTGTGTCTCCTTCGAGATCTAAGCTTTCCCTCCAGGAAGAATGTTGTTGGGTCCTGTGCTGAATTTGGTGGGACCAGAGAAAATGGGGAAAGAAAATGTTCATTGTGCTTGAATCGGGAGAATGAGATAATCAACATAAACCTGTGTCTAAAATGCATGTGCACTAACCTGCTCTGCTTCCTGCTGCCTGCCGCCTTTCCAGAATCTCTGCAACCCACCCCCTCACCCCTCACCCTGTTCCCTGTCCTCCCCCCTCCTCCCTTCCTCCTTCCCAACCACTCCATCTCAACCACATGCACTTGACAGAATCTCACACAAAGGCACATTTATTACTGACCAGCTTCTCTATCTTGGAGAGTATGTCACAAGCAGTCAAGACAACAGCTCCTGAAGGTAGTTTCACAGATTTAAGATGAAGAAAGTGTCCATACAGTTCTGGAGTCAAAGAAGTCTGATAGCCAGACACTAAAAAAAAACCAAACACACACACCAAAAAACCTAAGACTTTTGGAGGGTGGAATTTTACTCACTGGAGCCGGCTTGGACTTTAGATATGAAACGTTTGATTTATAGTTTCCATTTCACTCTGATAGAAAACTCTGCTTACCCTTATTGGAAGGTCGAATGTGTTGGGCTCCTTAGCGAAGTTAGCTGTTAAAATTTATTTCACAGTCAAGGAAAGGGGTGCTTGTTATTCACCAGGTTCCTGTTTTAATTATGATTTTCCTGGCATCCTTTTTTTTTTTTTTTTAAACAAGAATAACCTAAGGCCTGCAAGGAGTGATTTCCCCTAATCAGTTCTTAAACCCGCCCTCCCACCTCCAACCGACGGCGGGGGCTGGAGCTCCACAGATGAAATGAACTGGAGAAGCGGGCAATTACCTGGCGGATCTGAACAGTGTAGAGTCAGCAGTCAATTAGAAGAGTTCAATTACGAAAAGCCCTTTTTCTCCCTTCTTTGCTCTCGAGAACGATCACCTTAACCCTTGTGGCCGCACCTTCTCAGCATCCTCTCTGCGGAGGGGCTTGGCCCCTCCGCCCGCCTGGCCCACGTCGCAGCTGCCCTCGGGGAGAGGCCTCCCGCTCGTCCTCCCCCGACGGCGCGGGCGCAGAACTGAGCGCCCCCTGAACTCTCACGCCACTTCCCAGGTACGAGCCCCCATCCCCCTTGACCTCCGCGATTGTGGCCTTGCCAGGAGGCTTCTAGAACCGGCCTCGCCCTGAGACTCATTTGCGCCCCCTGCTGGCCTCTGTTTTCACTGATGCGCGCGCTGCCTGTTCTCGTCGGCTTTCCTCATCAGGGGCTGATGCCTGACCCCCGCCCAATGCGAGGAGGGGGCCGGCTCCCGGGCACAGACCTCACAGATGCGGGCGCAGCCCCACGGGCTTTCTGAGGGCAGCCGTGTCCCCTGCCAGTCGGCACCTCCAAGGACTTCTTCACCACAGTGACAAGCGCTTGCTCTGTCTTGGTCAGAGACAGCCACGCCTGTATTTGGCTGCACCCCCACGCCCGCCCCGTCAGCCACCTCTTAACCTTAGCGGCCATCTGGATACAGACCTTAAACATCTCTCTGGCAGGTCTTGCCGGGAATATGAGCTATCACAGTAGGTATGTACTCATTTATTAACATGCAGTCATGTAATACACGTTCATGGAGCGCCTGGTATGTGCCAGGCCCTCTGCTGGATGCTGGGCACTCAGACTTACACACTGTACACATCTTACCCTTCGGGAATACGTATTAGTTTCTTAGGACTGCTTTCATCAAACACCACAAACTGGGCGAGTGGCTTCAACAACGGAAATTTCTTGTGTCACGGTTCTGGAGGCTGTAACTCTGAGACCAGGCCGTTGGCAGGGCTGAGATCAAGGTGTTTGCAGGACTGACACCTTCTGAGGGATGTGAGGAAGACTGTTCCAGGCCCCTTTTCTAGGCCTGTTGATAGTCATCTTCTCCTGGTGTGTTCACATCGTCCTTGTCCCTGCCTGCCTGTGTCTGTGTCCACATTTCCTCCTTTTATAAGGACGTCAGTCATACTGGATTCGGGACCTCTTCTGCTCCAGTGTGACCTCATCTTAACTAATTACATCTGCAGTGACTCTATTTCCAAATAAGGTCACATTCTGAGATGTGGGGGTTAGGACTTAAACATATTATTTTAGGGGGACACAATCTCACCCATAACAACAGTAGGCATCATTTTATGGGGGCAGTAATGTTAGTAAGGGATGTGTATATTGACTCCCTGCGGACCCTGTGATGGGGGTGGGGAGTGATTCTCTTCCCTTCGCTTCACTTCCCAGGACAGATAAACCCTCAAGACAGCTAATATTTATCAAGTGATACCTATGTACCAGGCACCATTTGTATTTCTTGAGCACTTACTTTGTATGAACACTTTTCGGTGATTTGTGTGCACTAACACAATCCTATGAAGAAACTGAGGCCCAGAGAGGTTAAGCAAACGGCCCAACTTCGCACAGTAAGGGGAGAGAAGCGGATGAGATGTAATTTGTAGGAACGGAATCACACCTTCTACCCCCACCTCCCTCCAGCACTGGGCTCTGGTATCACTCATAGGGCACGCAAGGCTCACAGAGATTACGACAGAAGGACGCTCTCTGAGTCAGGCAGGCCAGATGCCTATTGCTCCTGGCTTTTAATCTCTGCGGCCAGAACCTCTGCCCCTATATGCCCTTAAAAGAGGCACCTCCCACCTGTCTGAGGTTCTACTTATTGCTTTTGCTGTATCTTCAAATGTAATTCTTTTGTTCATTTGCTAACTTGCTTACTGTCTGTCTTCCTGACGGAGTGTAAGCTCCGTGAACGCAGAGACCAGCATCCCCGGTGCCTAGCACCCTGCCTGGACCACAGGGGCATTTTAGAAAGAACTTTGGGTGAATGGATTCTGCTACAGATGAAGCACATTTCTTTGGGGTCTTCTCAAAAATGAGATTTTGTTCTTTTTTTGAAAGGGCAGGGCACAAAATGACTCTAGGAACTCATGTATTAAATAATTGAGTAAAAATGAGATGCTTAGAGCATCATTGCTCGTCCCCAGCACAGCTGTGGAGGGCCCTGATGATGTGACTCTGCACCAAAGTCTTATTACAGCAATTATTGATAATTATCATCCTAAGTGGTGCAAAGGACTCTTCCGTGGCTCTAGTGGTGTAGCTACAGGTTTCAGTTTCACTAAAGTACTGATTTCCCACCCAGGGCCCAACTGGTGTTTTCTCTCCTGACAGTGGCCCTCTCCCACTGCTTTGTGAGAACAGGCTGCATATCCATGGCCACCTTGGTTCACATGAAGGGGGGTAACTCACGCACTCTGCGCCGCTGAGGTGGTGGAGCAGGGGAGCGGGGCTGGAGTTGGAAGGTCTGTGTTCTTACCCAGGGACACGTGCACCTCACAGCGGATTTTGGGATGGGGTGTCCTCATCTGGCAAAAGGGCTGGATAATCCCCACTCTGCCTGCCTCACAGACCTTCGCAGGGTTCAAGGAAGATGATGCACAGAGAGGTGCTTCTGGCCCAGCAGAGACACGTGTAAAGGGTAGTTACGGGGGGTGGCGTGGCCACGTGGAGACAGCAGGAGCTTTGGTACCTGACAGACTGGGGCTCGCATCCCAATTCTACTGCTTATTAGCTGTGAGTTACTGAAAAATCTCTGTGCTTCCGTTTTGTCATCTCTGAAGTGGGGAGAATAATACCAACTTTGCATATTTATGAGAGCTAAAGGGAATGATATTTGAGATGCTTCTGACATATAGAAGGTGTAGTAATTTTCCCATTCCTGCTACTGTGTCATTTAGGTAATGCCGTTCTATCAGTTTCCTATTCCTGTCATAACACGTTGCTACAAATTTAGTGGTGTAAAACTACAGTTTTTTTAAAGCCATTGAAATTTTTTTTTTGGTTTTCAACTTTATTTTTTGTTAGTTTGCGTGCTTACTTTTTTAAAACAGCTTTTAAATAGATTTATTTATTTTTATTTATATTTTGAAGAGGGAGGTAATTAGATTTATTTATTGATTTACCTTTTTTTTCTTTTGCATGTTTGTTTTCCTTTATTTTTTTCTTCACTTTTTTTTGAAGTATAGTCAGTTTACAATGTTGTGTCAGTTTTTGGTGTACAGCATAATGTTTTAGTCATACATACATATATTTGTTTTCATATTCTTTTTCATTATAGGTTACTACAAGATATTGAATATCTTGAATTTCTGGCTTACTTCACTTAGAATGATGATTCCAGGTCCACTCATGTTGCTACAATGGCATTATTTTATTCTTTCTTATGGATAAGTAGTAGTATTGCGTTGTATAAATGTACCACAATTCCTTTTTTTTTGCATATATACATTTTTTTATTGAAGTATAGTCTGTTTACAATGTTGTGTTAATTTCTGGTGAACAACACGATGCTTCAGTCATACATGAACATACATATAGTCATTTTCATATTCTTTTTCACCATAATTTACTATGAGATATTGAGTATAGTTCCCTTTGCTATAGAGTATGAACTTGTTGTTTATCTATTATATATTAATATCTGCAAATCTCGAACTCCCAATTTATCCCTTACCATCCCCTATCCCCCTGGTAACCACAAATTTGTTTTCTATGTCTGTGAGTCTGTTTCTGTTTTGTAAGTAAATTTGTGTGTCTTTTTTTTTTAGGTTCCACATATCATGTGGTATTTTGCTTTCTCTTCTGTCTTCACTTAGAATCCCATTCTCCAGGGTCATCCATGTTGCTGCAAATGGCATTATTCTATTATTTTTTATGGCTGAGTAGTATTCCATTGTATAAATGTACCACAGCTTCTTTATCCAGTCATCTGTCAGTGGACATTTAGGTTGTTTCCATGTCTTGGCTATTGTAAATGATTTACTTATTTTCAAAATGGAGGTACTGGGGATTGAACCCAGGTCCCCTTGCCTGCTAAGCAGGCACTCTACCACTGTGCTATACCTTCCCCACTAAAACAACACAGTTTTGTTATCTCACAGGTCTGTAGGTCAGAAGTCCAGGGGGATCGGCTGGTTTCTCTGCCTGCCTGGCTGAAATCAAGGTATGTTGGCAGGCCCTGAGAGATAGCTGCTTCGAGGTTCATTCAGACTGTTGGCAGAATCGAATTCCACGTGATTGTAGGACTGAGGTCCCCATCTCCTTGCTGCCTGGTGGCTGGGGGGTTGTCCTCAGTTTCTAGAGGCTGCCCACACTGCTTGGCTGGTAGCCCCCTTCCTCCACCTTCAAAGCCAGTGTGATGGCAGGTGGAGTCCTTGCATCAGATTGCCCTGGCCTCCTTGTCTGCCTCTCCCTTCCCCTTTTAAGAGCCCATGTGATTACGCTGGGCCCACCCAGGTAATCCAGGATAATCCACAGCCCCATTTTAGGGTCAGCAAACTTAATTAGGCCCCTTTTGCCATGTAACCATTTTGTGCCAGTGTAACACATTCACAGGTTCCAGGCATAAGAATATGGATGTCTTTGGGGGCCATTTGTTCTTCTTACCGCAACCATATGTTGATATCCTGTTGCTTGACATGTATTAACAATGTCTCCTCAACAAGGTCTAATATTCAAAGTACTAGCTCAGTCCCTGGCATAGAGTAAGCTCTTGACCCAACTTAGTTTCCGTTTTTGCTACTGATAAGCAGATGACAACAAGCCTCTTAATCTCTCCATAGGTCCAAGCAAATCCACCTGGCAGAGCAAACCCTGTACTACCCATCTTCAGGTTTCTCCAGAAGACCTTTCTGATCCCAGCCCTTGCCCACCAGGCTGGGTTCAGTGCCAGTCCTCTGTGCTAATGGCTCATAGGACTTACCTTGTTCTGATTGACCATGTCTTTTTCCTTAGATCTTCCACCAGACTCTGAGCTTTTTGAGGACAGAAACTAATGCTTTTCCTGGTATCATTTGGTAGAGTGTCTGGCACCTAGTAGATGCTCAATAAATGTTTATTGACTACCCGAATGATGAGGAAATCTATTACACATTTAGAAAGAATTGATCAAATAATTACTGGCTGGAATGCATCCCTTAAACAACATAAATATTGATAAGTACATTTGTGTTCTTTTTTTTTTGAGTCCACATATAAGCGATCAAAAAAAAAAAAAAAAAAAAGGAAAGGACACAAATGAACTTATCTACAAAACAGAAACAGGATCACAGACATAGAGAACAAACTTATAGTTACCAGTGGGTAAAGAGGGTGGGAAGGGATAAATTGGGAATTCGAAAAGTGCAGCTCTTGGGGAGTGATGGAAATATTAGCTATCTTGATTGTGGTGGTGGTTTTATGGGTATATACATCTATCAAAATTCATCAAATTGTACATTAAAAATATGTGTAGTTTACTGTACAGGAACCGTACCACGATAAAGGTGTTAAAAAACATAAATGTTGAAACATCCATTCAAGAAGGGGAAAATGTACGCACATGGATGCCGCACTTTCTAAGAGAGTGTTGTCTTTACACAGAGGTTTCTTGAGACATAAATACAGGTTGTGTTTGTGAACTGTCTAGGCCCAGATCCTGGGGAGGGAGGCAGTTCTGAAATTGCAGCAGACTTATGGTAACGATGGCTTGGAATTTACTGAATGATTTTGTTACTTTTTTTCTCTGAATGCATCAGGGAACAAACACACACAGTATTGAAATAAAGCCGCATCATCTTGGCTTCCTTCTCATTTGCTTTATTTTGGTGGGGGGAGGTAACTAGGTTTATTTATGTACTTTTTTAATGGAGGTGCTGGGGATTGAACCCAAGACTTCATGCATCATTTGCTTACTGACTGGGACTTATTATGTCTAAGAGCAAACTTGGACCCTAGTGTTATTTCTCTTGGAAATCCACAAGTAGCTTTCCCTCCTGCTTTTACCCCCCTCATTTCTATCCATTTGTGAAGTGTCCTAACAACACTGCAAAGAGACAGTGGTCAATAATCATCAAAGAAGAGTAATAGTCATAGGGTTGTATATTTACTGCTGCTGCGTGTGTGTGTGTTTTTTCTGTATTTTACAGTTTTGTCTGTTTCAGTTTGTCATGTTGACTCCAGACCAGCCAGGAGGCTGGCTCCTCTTGCCTGGGCCTGGATCTCTTCACAGCTGCTTTGAGCTTGGCTGGTCCTTTTGCAATAATTGCTCCCACTCAGGGGACTTTGGTCTTCCGATATTTATTTTTAGGTTCAATATCGTCTCCATTATTTTAAAGGAACAGTTTTATTATCTGAAACAAACAACCACAAATAAAAAATTGGAGCCAAGTCACAGGTCTCAGGGCCCAGATGAGGAATAAAGAAAAATTGTTTAGAGCCGTAAATGCTTTCTTTGCAGTTTTCCTTCTGTCTGTCGGACTGGGGCACATTTTCTGCCATCGCAGACCAGTGATGAGGCATCAGTTTATGTCTTGATGTGATAAATGTGCTGCCCTCTGTTGGAAGTCTGGGAACCCTAATTTCCTTTGGATTTGCAATCTCGGTCGAGCTCAGGTGTGAGGCCCCTATGTGCCAGTGAACACTTTCAGTGAAGTTCAGTTCTCAACCGCCACCTCTGACTGACTGCCCCAGTGAGATTGCTTTTTTATGGAACATTCACCATGTGCCAGACATCACGCAAATTCCTGATAGATGCACAGAGGCTTAAAACGTGGTTCCTGATTTCAGGAAGCTTATGACTTGGTAAAGAAGACTTACACACCAATAAGTAGAATGGAAAGCTAACCCTATGAGTTCTATAAAGTGTTGTAATTAGACCATGGTTGGGGGGCGGGGTCAGGAAGGGCTGCAGCCAGAACCTCATTGGCGTCTTCCTCTCCTATTCATGCTCTGCGCGTTGCTAGGACCACAGTGGCTGACTTCAGCTGCAGCACAGTAGGGTGGTGGCATGACCAGGAGCAAAATACTAATGGACCATCCAGCAAGACCTTGTCCATCACCAGACATGGCAGGCTGATGTGCCACACAGAGCAGTACTTTGTGAGCCCATACGTGCATAGGTGATGGCCCAGCTTGCTGGGTATGAGTGGGCACTAGGGACCCAGCACCACCAGCCACCTCGGTCCCTTGCCTATCCTAGAGTTCTTGCTCTGGTGCGACCCCTCTTGAGGAATTCGTTCCTGCATGGAGTCTTTGAACAAAGAGAGGTGTTAGCTGCCCTTGCACGCTCTGTAGCAGGGCCTCCTAGGCCTTCCTTGACCTGGACTCTGGCTTCTATCCACACCCCCTCTCCCAAGACCCTTGACCTTCCT
Organism: Camelus ferus; assembly: GCF_009834535.1. Classification (NCBI taxonomy): domain Eukaryota; kingdom Metazoa; phylum Chordata; class Mammalia; order Artiodactyla; family Camelidae; genus Camelus; species Camelus ferus. The sequence continues at coordinate 6,001,622 of NC_045716.1, forward strand.
CCCGCTGATCCAAGCTGCTCTTAGCTTCTTCTCACAGCTCCGTGCCTTTGCACTGCCTTTCCCTCTGCTTGGAACAATCCTCACAGAAGGTTTCTATTTATTTTTAAAGACGTAGCTCAAAGGACACCTTCTTTGGAAAGTATTCTTTGGCCTTTGTAGACAGTGAAGCATTCATTCATCTGACTGTAACATTTGGTCCTGTAACTGTGCTAGTATTTACTACAATTCTCTGAGTAGTTGGTTCTGTGTCTGTCCCTGCAGAAATCAAATACTGTGCCCTGTTAGCCATTTTGCCCTGGGCCTGACACACTGCCTGGCACGTAGCTAGCCTTTAGTGAATGATATATTAATACATCGAGTGGATTTGGGAAAAAACCCAAAAACTCTTAAGGAAGGATCAATGGAATATTTTTCATCCTTTATATATAAATGTCTATCACGGTGAGCTAGGCCCATTCTCCAGAATTTACATTAGTGGATCTCAAGAACTGACAAAGGAAGTCCCTGTCTCACAGAGTAGGAGGGAGAAAAGGCCACTGCAGGCAGAGCCAGGGGCCTCTCTCGCAGACAGGGAGGGCAGAAATGGTCCAACATTTGCTCGTAACTGGCTTTGTGAAAAGACCCATGCAAAAGGAATCTGTGTTAGAATAATTTTGGGAGGTGCTGTTTACTCTCTTCTAGTCATCCTTTCATTTAACAAATACATTTTATTTTTTATTTTTAGCTTTTTTAAGTTGAAGTATAGTTGGTTTACAATATTGCATTACTTTCTGGTGTACAGCAGAGGGATTCAGTTATACTTACACATATATATTCCTTTTCATATTCTTTTTGATTATAGGCTATTGCAAGATATTGAATACAGTTCCTTGTGCTATACAGTAGGACCTTATTGTTTATCTGTTTTATATAGAGTAGTTAGTATCTGAAAATTCTGAACTCCTATTTTATCCCTCCACCCCTCTTTCCCCCTGGTAACCATAAGTTTGTTTTCTATGTCTGTGAGTCTAACAAATGTATTTTAAATATCTACTCTGTGCCAGGCACTGTTGTAGGCATTGGAGACACAGCAGTGAACAGCATAGATCGAAGTCCTTGCCCTCATGGGGCTTGTATCCTAGTTAGTGTGCCAGGAGACATCAACGAAAGAAGAGCTCGAAGCAATATAGTATTTTAGGGAAGAGTATCAACTACGATGGAAAAAAAATTAACTGGGAAGAATATTGAAAGAGTTGGGGAGGGGTGTGTTGGAATACTGAAGGCGAGGTTCTCATCAGAAGGCTACATTTGAGTAAAGACCTGAAGGGAGGAGTGAGGCAGGTGGATGTCTGGCTAAGGAGCAGTCCAAGGAGAGGAAGCTGTGAGTGCCCAGGATTTAGAGAAGAAGGTGTAGGGCAGCACGGCCGCCCCTCAGGGAGGGAGGGGTGACGGTGGGCGAAGTGGGTAGAGAGGTCGTGGAGGAGCAATCATTAGGGGTTCGGGTCATGGTAAGGACTTTGGCTTCCACTCTGAGTAAAAGGGGAGGCCCTGGCAAGGTTTTGAGGAAAGGAGTGTTATGACCTGTTAAAGTAAATGAAGCAGGCAACCTGGGTGTTGGGTTGAGAATAGATGCCACCAAGGAAGGGCCGAAGCAGGGACACCAGTTGGAGGCCCTTTAAATGATTCAGATGAGTGGTGATGGGGCCTGCATCAGGGAGGTGGAGTGAGGCTATGAGAAGTGGTCAGATTCTGGGTATATTTTGAATGAAGAGCTGATAGGATTTGCTTATGGACTAAACATGGGGAGTGGGAGGAATAGAGGAATCAAGAGTGGCTTTCAGATTTTCGGCCTGAGTAACCTGAAGCGTGAAGTTGCCATTAACTGAGTTGGGGAAAACTGAGGGAGGGAAGAGGCTGAGGGGTTAAATTTCAGATGTCTCTTAGGTATCTCGCTGGAGGCTGTGAGCAGGCAGTCTGGTGCTCAGAGGAGAGGTGTGGGCCCGAGCTGCAGACTAAGGGGTTGTCAGCATATACACAGGATTGAAAGCTAGGAGGCTGAGGTCACTCAGTGTACGACTGCAGGTCAAGAAAAGAGAACCAAGGACTGAGCCTTGGGATTCGTTTAGAGTCACACTTGAATTCTCGACTCTGACAATCGCGGAAGAAAAGAAACAGGTGGAACTTGTCTTTTCCCAATTTATTTGACCAGGGGGTCCCCTTTCCCCCGTGGACCTGTGAAATTGCTGACCTATGGAGCACGTTTTGGAGAACGGCCACTTTAGACTTGGGAAGCAGCCTAGGGCCGCACAGGAAGCAACTTTCCACGCTCTGCTAAGGAGTTTGGACGTGACCTTCCAGGTGGTAGAAGGCCACTGAGGGATTATAAGAGAATTGGGAGTTCGAGAGTTGCAAATAATAACGACTATATATGAAACAGATAAAAAACAAATTTCTTCTGCATAGCACAGGGAACTATATTCAATATCTTGTAGTAACCTATAATGAAAAAGAATATGAAGATGAATGTATGTATGTATATGTAGGACTGAAAAATTATGCCGTACACCAGAAACTGACACATTGTAACTGACTATACTTCAATAAAAAATAATAAAATATATTTAATTCTGGAGAAAAAGAAAGAAGTAACAAGATGGTATATTTTGATGGCGGTGTGGAAGGTGGTTTGGAGAGGGGAGTCTGAAGGAGAAAGATAAGAGAGGAGGTGATTGCAGGTACAAGGTGATGAAGCCATGCATATAGCAATTGGGAATGGAGAGAAAGAAGTAGGTATTTAGGAAGTTCAGCATCTACAAGATTTGAAGACCAATTAGATACGGTAGGTGACAAAAAAGATTCTGTGATAACCCTGAGGGGTCTGGCTTGGATAGGATTTTCTATAATTACCTGCATCCCTTAGGGAGGTCTGTCAATGCAAGCTACAAACCAGCATCCCATGTAATTAACTTTTATTTTTAACATGGTTCATTATACTTTATTTTACGAGGAAAATTGTGAATTGATTTAATGTCTAGGCAATGCTGCCTTCCATTTTTGTCATTCATAAAGTCACACTAGTTTTTTATTAATACAAAAACATTTAAAAAACGTACTTAAAAGAGTGAGTGTGATGAACCGTTTGAATGTACAGGGGATTATGATGGTTTTTCCTTTAACATTAATAGTTATATTTTGGAGTTGATCTATTCTGATCTTTTATATACACAATGCAGGTTTTTTTTTTAAAAAGCAGCACAGAGAACTATATTCAATATCTTGTAATAACCTTTAATGAAAAAGAATATGAAAATGAATATATGTATATGTATATGACTGGGACATTATGCTGTACACCAGAAATTGACACATTGTAACTGACTATACTTCAATTAAAAAGAAAGAAAGCAAGCAGATTATACTGACTAGAGAAACGTTCCTAGGGGTTAAGTTAAGGACCTTGGATATATGCCTGGACCCTGTTCTCCAACATTGAGAAAAAGTGGGAGACATCATTCCAAAATTGCTTATTTTGATTTTTCTATGTTCAGAATGCTGGCTGAGAAATGCTGGCATTCCTCTGGCTGCTCCATGGACCTTGGAGAGAAGGGATGTTTCTTTAGTGTCGTGGTGGTGTGCTCACAGCCTTTTACCTTTTAAGATAACTGCTTGCCTGAAATGGTGGCATCTCCTGAATAGCCTGGGTTCTAAAATCCGAATTGAGAAGCAGAACCAAGTTGTTTAGGGTTATACAAATGATCCATAATGTCATATCGTGACTGCTTATGAAGCACAGAAGGAAGACCTTTGGTTTGACATCTAATTAATTCTTAAGAATTTTGGGGGTAGTAAATATTAGTTCTGTTCACAAATATTTCTGGTTTTCTTCCCTCTAGGCACATCGTAAGACTGAACCTCCCACTCTGTGTTATGGAAGACTGCCCGTGTGACTTCAGCCAACGAAACGTAAGTAGAAATGACACGCGTCACTGCTGGATGGGAGTTAGTTGGAGTTAGTGTACAGTTTGCTGCATTGCCTTTCCCTTGTCGTGGTGCCCATTGCCCAGGGATGCTCCAGATGATGGAGGCTCTGTTAGTTTCTGTTCCTGAGTGAGGCCATGTAGGGCTGAGTCCCTAGAGGACATGCAACCTTCATTGTTTATTTTTTGGGGGGAGAAGGCAATTAAGTTTATTTGTTTTTTTGTTTTTTTTGAAGTTCTTTTCCATCTTTATTGTGTATGATTGACAAATAAAAATTAAATACGTTTACATTGTACAATGTGGTTTTTAAGGTGTACAGTGTGGTGATATAATATATGTATACCTTATGAAATGATCGGCACAGTGAAGTTAGTTAGCATGTCCTTCAGTCCTTCACCTCATGCAGTTACATCTGTGTGTGTGTGCATGCTGAGAACAATTAAGGTTCTCTCTTTTTGGCAAATCAGTTATGCAGTCCCGTATTATTAACTATGATCACCAGGCTGTATGTCAGATCCCTAGAACTTACTCATTTTATAACTGAAATTTGAACCCTTGGGCCAGCATCCCCCCCTTTCCCCCATCTCCACTGTTCCACTCTGTGGCTCTACAAGTTTGACTCTTTTAGATTCCACATGTAAGTGAGGTCAGTCAGTATTTATATTTCTGCACCTGCCTTATTTCACTTAACGTAATGTCCCCCAGGTTCATCTATGTTGTCATAATGGCAGGATTTCCTGCTATTTAATGACTCAGTACGTCCGTTATGTGTGTGTGAGTATACATATATATATGGGTACATATGTACATATACGTGTATGTGTGTGTATATCCTTACACACACACACACCGTGATATATGTATCACACCTTCTTTACCCATCTTTTCACTGAGAGACACTTAGGTTGCTTCTATGTCTTTGACACTGTGAATAATGCTGCAGTGAACGTAGGAGTGCCAGTATCTCTTCAGGATACTTTTAACGGAGGTACTGGGGATTGAACCTAGGACCTTGTGCACACTAAGCATGTGCTCTACAACTGAGCTATACCCTGCCCCCTTATTTTCTTTCTTTCTCTCATATATGTATTAAGAAAATTGGGATCACATTATATATGCAGTGTTGCTTTTTTTGCTTCATAAAATGTAAAAATTTGCTGCATAATATTTATTAGTGAAGAAATGTCACCTATTTTTATATTTATATATTATATATTTATATCATTTATAACAAAGTAATATTTTATTTTCTGCACTTTGTCTTGTTGGAAATAACATCTCAATGAAACATTTGCTGGAATTGCTGCTTATTTCTTTAGGATAGATCCTAGAAGGGGACTTAGTGGTCCTAGGGGCATGCATATTTTTGAGAATTTGACTTCGTATTGCAAATTTGCCCAGGAGAAAGGTTGTACCAACTAACACTCCAGCAGTGAGAGATGGGCCATCTCATCACCCCTGTTGAGTATTAGAGTTCCTTTTAATCTCTGTTAATTTGTTAGATGAAAATGCTATCTTGTTGTTTTATATTTGCATTTCTTTGATTACAAGTGATGTAGAACATTTATTTCATGTCTATGAGTCATTTGCATTTTTTTCTTCTGGGAATTGTCTAAATGGATTCTCCAGTCCCCCAAACACCAAACTGTGACACAGAAAGCAACACAGGAAGCCAGCAGTGCCATGCTGTTGGCACTGCTTCTGAAGCGTGGGTGTCGAGCAGGCTTCTCTTACTCCCTCTCATCATCCTCGTTCTGATTATTTTCTCTCCAGTCATCTCTCTAGCCTTGGTCTCCCTCGTAGCATCTCATTGTACCAGGCTGGTGTCACGGCTAAACCGGAAATTTTTGAGAGAAAAGGCCAAATGTGATCAAAATTAGTTTTGAGTAGGACAGCCTTATTGAGGGAAAAAATCCATGAAGTGTCCCCGTTATGAAGGGCTCTCGTAACCAATTGCTATGTTCCCATGGCAAAGAGGTAGTGGGTGCATCCTCCCCGAAAGGGCCAGTGATTAAGAGCACAGCCCGCCTTCTGGCTTTAGGCTTGAATCCACTGTCCCAGGTAATAAAGCTTAAACCCCTCTTCCGGGAAACATTCTTGTTTATTTCATAGACATTGCATTACCCCCGATTGTCTATTTGGTGCTTTTAAGAAGAGAGAAGAAAGAATCTAAACTTCCCCAAAGTGAGTTTTACTTTTCAGCTAGTGTGAGATAAAAGGCAGATTGAAACAGAGCCAGAGGGACCTGCCCTTCACCCTCCATCTTCATCGGAGTTGGAAGCTCACATTGGTATGTCAGGCAGCAGCTGGCAGGCTCTTTTATCATCATTAATTGTCCGCTGAGTTGTCACAAGGAGAGACTAGAATTCTGGTTTAATTACATCTGTATCATCTCTGATAAAGTTCAGGAGATTCTGGTGGTGCAAAACAGGCATGGGCCAGTAATGTGCCAAGGATGCTCTGTGAAGCAGAAACCATGTGTATCCTTGAGGGGAAAAGGTGAATTAACTGAATGCCAAGGGAAGTAAGGCTTTATCAAGGCTGGGCAACTCTCGTGAGATCCAGTGATGGAGAAGAGGGGGAAGGGAAGGAGCTAGTGGCATTGAGCTGGATTAGGGTAATCTGGTTTCCACAGAGCAGGAGTAGCTGGCCTTCCCAGGGAGTGAGCAAAGATTCATCCAAGGCAATTTGCTTGTTTTTATGGACAATAACCTACTGCCAGTCAGGGAGCAAAGAAATGCATTTAGTTTTGGAGAAAACAATGGCGGCCCCAGTCCCATTTCCTTTGTGATATAGATTTCTTTGGATGGTCTCTGATTTACTTCTGGAAATATGTGCTGGTGCAGAGCGAGGCTTACGTGACAATGAAGCTGGCTTTGGCTAAAATAAGAACTAAACTACGGTTTAACGGAACTGACAAGGCGTAGGTAGCGTGGAGCTGAGTGTTATCAGTTGCTCCTTGTTTCATGAGATAGTCAGCAAGTGCTGAGAGCTTTCCCCACACTGTGACAATGGCCCTTCTGCCCAGCTTAGCCACGCAAGGTCTCGTTCTGATCTTCTATCAACCCTCGGGGACCTCCCTCTCTCACTTCTGGTGCTTTCTTTATTGATGGACATCTGAACTTTAGATCTCAGATTGAAGCCCTTTGTAGGGGCATGGATTCATGCTTAAGAATGTTAACCACCTGGCTTCATCTTAATTCTCACTTACAGAAAAAAATCTGAAACTATTTCATGAGCTATCTCTCACGAAATTAAGTGTTTCCAAAAAACCATATAGATTGGCCATCTGGCCCTCTGCTTTTCAAAAGGATAATTTTAGTGCTGCTCCCTTATCTTAGGAAGAGCAATTTATTTTAGTCCCCAGGCCCTCTTTCAGGATTGAAAAATAGCAGATCACATAAATGCAACTTGAAAAATCTAAAAATAATAATTGTACATGGGTGTGTATGTCTTTGAACACAATAAAAGGGTTTTGCCCACATTCTAGACCTCCAGTAAAATTTCCTGGTCTTTTGTGTTAGGTCTTTCATTACAAGCCACAAAACCGGTCTTTGCTCTGATTTTTATGGCCAGGTACAAACCTCAATGGGGTAAGTTTGGAAAAATAGGTAAATTAAATTCAGAGCTCTCAGAATTTAAAATATATGTTGACTAAGTGTAGATACATAAGAGGATTAAAGCTGAATACAAGGAGATTGTATATTATATGTGTCTATATGTGTGACTGAAGCATTATGCTGTACACCAGAAATTGACACATTGCAACTGACTGTACTTCAATAAAAAAAGAAGCTTGTATATTACATTTCTACATATGCCAAAGTTTCTTGAAGCAGAGGCTGCATATTTGTACTTCTGTCCAGCAATACTAGGCACAGGGTAGATGTTCAATAGATGCTCAATACATATGTACTGAATGTGTCAAGTATTTATTGAATGTGTTAAGCAGCTTTTACAGTTACCGTATGTCCTGGTGGGCTAATCATGTTACTGGAGGTGTGAACAGAAGCAGAAGTAGACATGGTGTGGGAAAATACTGAGCTGGAGTGAGCACGTCCCACTTCATGGAACCCATCAGGGATGCCTGTGAGGTCCGAGAGCCCCAGGGCTGGGTCTTTGTGCTACAGAAATTGGTAGCTGGGTGTAACTCAGGCCGGACTCTGATCAAAGAGAAGGATCTCTATAGACATGTAACCTTGGAGGGGAGTCGGGCAATAACCACGTTCTCTGCCTCCCACTGCCTTTCCAAGTCCACTCTGTGGGACTGCTTTATCCTCTGTCCCCCAGAAGGAATACAGGCAGGTGCGATGACTCTTCTGCCCAAACAAGAGCAACACAAGTAGTCCTCTCACCACTTCAAGTCACGTAACGTCATCTTGGGATGATAAATAATACATCTGGTCGGTCCCACGTTATAGTTAAAATTAATTTTGTTTTAATTAAGACATTCTCCCTTTCTCCCAGTTCAGGCTTTATTCCAGGCAGGAGACCACGGTCAGGGAAAGGGATGTTCTCAACTTTTCTCTTCTCTCTCCTCACTGGGCACTTCTAGCCTCCTGCCACGTTCTACTGACTCTTGGGTTCTGATGAGAGAGACCAAACATCCTGGTTTCCTCAGGCTGGCCCCAGATACTTGTTGCCCGGACCTAGTGATTATTAGCTCCCCTTTGTATCTGAGTTCTTCAGAGGACTGCAACCAATAGGAGATTATATATCATATATATTGTAATTGGCTCATGCAATTAGGGCAGATTGGCAGGCTGGAAACTCAGGCAGGATTTCTATATTACAATTTTGAGGCAGAAATCCTTCTTCTCTGGGAAACCTTGGTTTTTGCTCTTAAGGCTTTGAACTATGTGGATGAGGCTCTCTCAATATTGAGGGTACTCAGGTTCAACCGATGGTGTTAACCACAAAACACCTTCGTAGCAACATCCAAACTAGTGTTTGCCCAACAACTGGGCACCATAGCCTTGCCAGGTTGACACAGGAAGTGAGCCCTTATCCTTTTCCTTCTCAGATGTCTCTCCATTTGGGAAATAAATTATATGGCCACCCCAGCTCTGACCCCTCCCAGGAGCATGCAGGGAGGAGGAGGAGTTAAGGACACAGGAAACTTCTCTCTTCATGGTACCTCAAGATACCTGGTGTTGGCACTCTTGGGCTTGGCAGGTGTTTAAACCTGACTCTTGCTTGTGGGGGCATTTTTTGGGTTCTTTAGAGATGCTACCTTCCCTCTCTCAGCCCTAGAGATCTCTACTCCTGCTTCCCACAGCATACGGGCACCTCTGTTCTGGTAGCTCCGGGACTTGGTCCCGGTGTAATCGACTCTCTTTCACTCTGCCAGCAAAACAGCTGGAGAGCCCATGTCTCACCCTTTAGATTTTACAGTGGGAGTCAGGTGTGTGCACGAAGCACATTTTAGGCTTTCTGAGGAGTCCTTAAATGTGAGATGAGATCAGGACCCCTTTGCCTCTTACACGTGTCTTCTTTGGGAGAAGCTCAGCATTTAGACAACTCTTATTAAAAACCCTTTTGACATATATATATATTATTATATATATGTAATATATATAAATAAATGCTATTATATATAATATATTATATATAAATGCTAATTATTTATATTAAACATATACATGTCTTAACAATCTTACATCCTTGATATGAATGAGGGAATTAAGGATTGATTCGTTTTTGTTTACTTCTTTGAAATTCTGCATCATGGCAAAGTGATACCTATGTTTGAAGATTTTAGCCTAAAGTCCCATTTTAATATTCTATACCGATGTACACAAATATACATACTGGTGTGCATTTACCTATAAATATTATCAGCCCACAGACCTCCCAGTAGCAAAGAAAGCTGGGCTGGGGCACTGTGCCTCACACAGCCCTTCTTTATTTCTTCTTCAGTGCTTTCCTGGATGTTTGCTGCGACCTTGCTTCACAGCAGGCATGTGTGTGCACGTGTGTGTGTTTGGAGGTGGCAGGGAGAGTCTGACTCTCTAGGGGGTGATTAGTCTGGGTCCTCATATTTCTCTGGGTTCAACCCCGGGTCTCACATCAGACGGGCTGTCTGGCTGCTGTGTAAGCCAAGCAGTAGGATGAAGGCTACTGCTGGCATCACCCTTTGCTATAAAGGCATTTAAAACAAGGCTGGAGGCCATTAGGACATCAAATAACCCTATGGCTCTTATAATATGAAATTCTTCAATGTTTAAAAGGCAAACAGCCTTGAAATTTTTAATGGAAAGAAAATATCCCTGTAAGTCATCAAGGAGGGTGGGGAGGCCCAGCCTTTGAAAAATAGTTGGGAAGGTTTGAAGAATTCATAAGTCAAAAGAAGCTGGGTTACATCCATAAATATGCAGCACTTCAAGCGATAAAATGAGGGCCAATTCGGAGGCCCATTTGAGAAGGTGAGCAGAGCGTAATTAAAGTAATTGGCTTCATAGCCAGTTTGGAACTCTGTCTGTAGGGAAGTGGTTACTGTGAGATACTCACAGACAACCCCGAGGAAATAAGCACACAGAACTGCATCGAAGAAGGAGATAAGCAGAGGTGGTTGAGGGAGCAGATTCTCGGGTGGGAGTGAACAGACCCTGATTCTGCTGTAAATAACTTACGATCTGGGTGGCCTTGAGGATACAGGAAGGACTTCCTCTGCCTTGATGTTCTCACCTGTAAATTGGTACCTATCTCACGGCGTAGTTGTGAGACTCCTAGCAGTGTCCTTGATACACAGTAAGTGTTCAGTAAATATATTATTATTATTATTATATCTAGATTTTTTTTTTCTCCTAGAAGCACCAAAAGGCTGGTACAAAGATGAGCATTTCTGATAGAGGCGGTAAGACACCACCAAGCCATAACAGAGAGTAGTACAGATTTTATACTGTTTGGATTTGATTATATAGTCACAAAATAAATAATTCATTCAGTTTCAGATATAAAGGAGGCAAAGGTATGCCGAAGAAAGTGATTGATTCCACAAATAGAGCGAGTGACTTTCAGTTTGCTCTGGTTTTTCAGTGTTTGCTTTACTGAGTCTCTTTTCCCCAGAAGAGAGAAAGAAATTCTACAAGAAGTTGTTTCATCTTCTGATTATGTTATTTTATGTTGGTTTATAGACATGACTATTCTATAGACTGAGCTCTTTAGTCATGAAGATGTGACCCATATTAATTAGAACAGGCTACCAGCTGTAACCAAGAAACCCCAAGTCTCACTGGTGTGTGTTAAAAGAGTTTACTTCTCCTCTGTGCTGCAGCTGCTGGACACCAGGCAGCTCTCCTGAAGGGCTCTCCTCCAGTATTGACATGGGGACCTAGACCCATTTTATCCTGTGGCTCCCACGTCTGCTATGGCCATTTCGATGTCCTCCACTGGATCTTCACTGTCCCCAGCTGATGAGCAAAGAAATAATATGAAGATGATAGTGTGGGGTGTTTTGTATCCAGCGTGGAAGTGGCAAGCATCGTTTAGTCCCATATTCCTTTGGCCAGAACCTGGTCACAGGCACAACCTAACTGCAAGAGAAGCTAGGACACGTAGGGTTCCTGTACTCCCATGATGGGAAAGAGGGACTGGAGAGTGTTTTTGTTAACCTTTGTGCATGACTTTTGGTGATGTGAAATTAAAGGAGGAATCTTTGTATTGGGTAAGGCTTTATAGGATGGGTTGCAACAAGGGACATTGAGAGACCTTGGTCAATTGATCAAGGCAAAAGCTTGTGGTACATCAAAATGTGAACGTGTTCACTAATCTGCATAGCAGTGAGGACCTCCTGGAGCAGGATAGCCCTTGATCTACTAAGGAGACAGAACACATTTTCGCTTCCTTAGGTCAAGATGTTGAGGAACTGGCAGTAACCACATGCTTGCTTGATAACATCCAGACCATATCTGATAAACTTCTGTCTGATCTCATTTAACTGGATGTTAACTTGATATTGCACATCTTCTGTGTCTTCTCTCCGGAATTCTCCTTAACATGCTTCAGTTTTCACATGTAAGTCTGGATCATCAAAATGGCCCTTTCCCTGCCTTCCCTCATGGGTTCATACGTCAAACAGTTATTGAGCATCTATTAGGAAAGGACAATAAGAATAGCTTTTGGCTAGATCTTCAGATAGCAAGGTGGCTTCACAAAGGGGCTGAAACTTTCAGTTCATGAAACAATCTATTCAACGGTAGTAATTCGTAGAAGCAAAAGACAGTGTCCTAAGGTAATAATAATACTATATGGCTGCCTGCTTCTCATTTAGGTAATTAACCCCATGAGAGGATGGGCAAGTATTGTAAACTGTTGATCAACTCTGAGAGGAAGAACTCAAGGCTGCCCTCACAGAGTTTTCAAATGCCAGTTGAGCTGTATGATGTTGGTTTGGTACTGTTTTGGTCAAGGCTGACTTGTCTGTGACCCTTAACATCTCTATTTCCTGGTTTCTCCATGTCAGTCAATGGTAAGCTGGACCGGATAATCACTATAGTTGATTTCAGATTTTAGAGTCCATCATTTGTTCTTTCTGCCATCCAGCACACGTAAGGAATGGCTCTCCCTACTTCTTCTGTGCCCTGGTGTGAGCCTAAGAAAAAGGAAAAAGCAAGTTAATTTTAATGTTATCTGAATTCAGACATATTAGGGAGACAAATCTGTTGGAAAAAAATTTTTCATTCCAAAGCCAAATACCATGGTGTTGGCAGTCAGATCGAGCACCGGCTTAACACATTCACTGTGCTCCGTGAGACTTTCACTAAAGGTAGTAGTTAGGTTTCAAGAGGGCATGATGTGACCCATGATATTTCCAAATTCTCAAGAGTAACAAGCCATGAAAAAACAGGACTTATTTGTATGCAGGAGTTCTAAAAATCATCCTTTGACTTTGCACGCTAGGAAAAGTATCAGACTGGGGCAAAGTTATCAAAGGGCCATCTAGGTTATTGTTCAAAACATAGAATTCTGGGCTGCACCCCACACTTATGAAGTTCAGGGACAGAATCCAGTCATCTGCACTTCTGACGAAGTCCTCAGTTTGGGAGCTCACCAAAAGTTTGGCAACCACCAAATCAGCAGTCAAATCAGAGAGAGTTGCCCTGATCTGCAGAAGGAGAATATTAACACTTACTCTTTGTCACACAGAATTGTTGCATGGGCTAAAAGGATATCTTGGGCCTGAAGACCTTTGCTGAATGAAAATTCCCTGCAAACAGAAGCTTGCATTGTCATTGTTGGGGCAAAGCGTAATTAAACCATCTTTCATGTTTGCATTTTCTTGAAAATGTCTCAGGTTCCCCTCTTCTCAGGAGCTGAGGCCAGAGTATCAGCATGTGATGCATCTCTTCTGGGCTCCTGCTTTAGTGAGGTTTGTGTCGACTGCAGCAGCTCCAAAGTGCATGTGGAGTTAACTCTAAGCAAGGTTCCACTTGTGCACTTACAGGTTTTAAGGGGGACGAGCGCAGTGTTCTCTTCTGTTGATCAGGGACACAAACAAAGCTATTAGCTCTAGGTCTAGGGAAAGGAAAAAAAAATCACTTTTCATATTGTGCAACCAACCCTAAATCAGGTCAATCTCTCCTTCATTGCTGGCTAATATCCCAGCCACAGTGAAAAGCTGATGTTTTTGTTTAGAATGGATTTTTGCAGTGTTTATAAACCAAGACTCCTTGAAATTTTCATTAGGAAGATCATACAGTTCACCTCTTGTCCTGCCCTTTCTCCCTTCTCCTGGAATAGTTGAGTGATTTTGAAAATTCTTCCTATTTAATTGATTAGTAGGGAGAGTTCTTTTTGAAAGTCACCTTCTGCCAAGCAGAACTGAGGCTGACACACAGTCAAGATTCTGTGACCTTGGCTCAGGCAGCTCAGGTTATGATGAGAACGTGACCTTCATTGCAGCGTTGGGTGTGTGAGGAAGGGGAGGGCACAGTCATTTAGGGACTCAGCGCCAGCACGTTGCCAGGCACGTAAGACCCATTGTGTCGTCGAATCCTAATAATTTATCACCCTGGGACACAGGTATTATTATTACTATAGTTATAGGCAAGGACACTGCGTCTCAAAGTGGTTAACTTGCTGATAGATAGTAGAGCCAGGATTATTTCTGTGTAACAAACTGCCCTAAAACTTAATGACTTAAAACGATAATCATGTATTATTGCTCACGAGCCTAAGTACGGTATCGGCTGACAGGTCAGCTGGGCGGTTCTGCTGATCTGGGTCTGGCTCAGCTAATCTTGGTTATGTTTGCTTAAGCATTTGTGGTCAGTTTGCAGGCTGGTGTGTGTGTGTGTGTGTGTGTGTGTGTGTGTGTGTGTGTGTGTGTGTGTGTGTCTGACTGGTTTAGCATGGTTCCCCTCATGTGTCTGGAAGCTGGCTGAGTGCTGGTTAGAGTGATGAGGGTGTGGCCGGTTGTATTTTCCAGAGATGACCCCAGTATACCTTGTCTCACATACGTGTTTTACAAGTGTGACATCACAGTTTTCTCGTCTGTGTCCCTTTGCCTTGAATCTGGCAGGCCTTTACGACCGCGTTGACCAGTAGAATGTCAGAAGTAATGCCGGCCCCATTCCCAGGCTTAGGCTGCTTGAGAAACTGGCTGCTCCCTCTGTCTTCCCTTCATGGCGTTGGTCTTGGCGGTCATCTACCAGGCCGTGAGGCAGTGCAGCAGCCCCTTGGGAAAGCCCCACGTAGAGGTCCAGTCCCAGTCCCAGCTGAGGTCCCAGGTGACAGCCGGCACCAGCCAGCACACGTGCGAGTGAGGGAGCCTGATGACACCCCCCGGGTGTCGAGTCACCCCCTTTGAGCTGCCTCAGCCAGCGCTGTGAGGAGCAGGGGTGAGCTGTCAGGGCCAGGCCCTCCCCAAAGTGCTGATCTGTGAGGAAAGTCAATGGTCACTGTTGTTTTAAGCCCCAGGGTTTGAGGTGGTCTGTTCCGCAGCGGTAGATACCTGCAGTGGTTATGGGGGCACGTGCTCGCCCGGGCTTGTCTGCATCACAGCAGCCAGGCTGAGAGAGAGAGAAAGTGGAAACATGCAGATCTCCCGAGGGCTGGGCTCGAGGCCGGCCCGCTCCCCCTCCCCTGCGTTCCGGTGTGCACAGCCAGTCGCAAGGCCAGCCCGGTTCAAGGGAGGGAGAAACAGGCTCCGCCTTTTGATGGGAGGAGCTGAAAAGTCACGTTGAAAAGCGCTTGGATAAAGGGGGATGAAACCTCGTGGCCATTTCTGCAATCTTTTGCATCACACAACCTCTGAAGACTTGTGGACAGTTCCGGTCAGGGAGAAGGGTCAAGTGACACTTAAAAAGTCCGAGAAAACTTAGTGATCGCGTTCCCTGTAACAATATACAGGGACTGAGGCCTGACTCCTGGCACGCTTGGCTGCGTGGAATGTTACTTGCACGAGAAGAGTCGAGACAACAGCTGTCACAGGGTCTGTCTGCTTTACTGATGGCGCAGGCGTGCTGTGTCCCTGCAGGCCCCGTGGAGGAGGTGGGAATAAAGCTTGGAAGGAAAGGGGACAGTTTTATGCTGCAGAATGCGTAGGGCACGTGTCCAAGCCTGATTTACGTGTGTCCCTTAATGACCTGAGAAACACGTATTCAGTGTACGTCTCAAGAGGTTAAAGCGATGGTCTCAGAACCCGTGTCAAGGCCCCTGCTGGGCCTAAGATCATGAAGATGGGTTGTCCTGGGGATGCAGGAAGCCAGGTTTATTTGGGGGCGAACAACATATTTGTGTCAACTTTGGAGAGCGTTAGTGGCTCCTGCTAGAGGCCTGACTTGCGGGGAGGCCCTAACCAGTCGCCAGGCTGCTGGGCTGGGCAGGAGCAGGGGCGTCCTCTGGCCTGAGGGGCGCAGGGGACTAGGTCTCTTTTGACTTCTGACCGAGCGAGCCGCATTCACTTCAGTTCAGCGCTGCTCAGATCAACAGGTAGTTCTGGAGGACCCCCTCTGCTCCAGCCATCGTCTGGGTGCTAAAGCCAGGTCCGGGCCGGGCTTCGCAGGTGCTCACGGCCTTGAGAGAAGTCAATGAAACAATTCTTACCCTTCAGTGTGCGAAACTTGTGATCATGTCAAAGAGCGGGTAAACACGAAGCACGGGGGAGGGACGCTGAATTCAGGCTGTGGCTCTGGAAGCCTCTGGGATGAGAAGGGCTCACCTAGGAGAAGTGGGGACATATTGGTGGGGGGACCATACATGCAGAGACCTGGAAGCTAGGAGAGCTGGAGCAGAGTCTGGATGTGTGCAGAAGAAAGGCAGGAAGCCGTCGCCTAGAGGAAGGTAGGGGCCGAGGGGAGGGATGTGACTGGATTTGGTTTGAGGAATCAGGAATATGGCGAATGGGTTCAAGGGAGAAAACAGACTGTCCTGGGACAAGGCAGGCTTATACCATGGACAGTGTAAGAATTTACTAGAAACAAAGAAGTAAAAGAAAAGCATACTAGATTACAATGCTGCAGGCGAAAGCTGGCAGACAGACCAGAGAGGTGTCTGTGTGTCCCGGGGGCAGATTCTTTTATATATATATATATATATATATAAAAACTTTTTTTATTGGGTTATAGTCATTTTACAATGTTGTGTCAAATTCCAGTGTAGAGCACAACTTTTCAGTTATACATGAACATACATACATTCATTGTCACATTCTCTTTCGCTGTGAGCCACCACAAGACCCTGTATATATTTCCCTGTGCTATACAGTACAATCTTGTTTATCTATTCTACATTATGAAATCCCAGTCCCTTCCCTCCCCCCCGTCCCCCAGGCAACCACAAGTTTGTATTCTATGTCTATGAGTCTGTTTCTGTTTTGTATTTTTTTGTTTTTTGTTCTTTGTGTTTTTTGTTTTTTTTTTAGATTCTGTATATGAGCGATCTCATATGGTATTTTTCTTTCTATTTCTGGCTCACTTCACTTAGAATGACATTCTCCAGGGA